>NC_037332.1:89125792-90371625 GCF_002263795.3 Bos taurus
TATTAAAAATCATCATCATGTACAAATGACATCCCTTACAGTGTTACTTTGGTAGTTATTTGAAAATATTGCTTTTTAGGAATACTAAATTAAATTAATTCAATACTCTCTGGTTTAAAAATGATACAGAGACAAATATTTGGGACATGCTAATTTGAACTTTTCAATGAAAGTTTTTGTCAGGAAGAGGTAATGACTGATCAGAGCAACTGCCCCACCAAGAATCACAACATATTTTAACACCAAAACCCAAATCAATTTAACCAAACCAGTCCAAACCCAAAATACTCTGAGTTAAAGTTCTTTCAGTTGCATATCTTAATATTATTATAAAAAGCCAGGGAGAGTCTTGTTTTCATTATTTTGCATTGCAAATTTCAGAATATCTGAAGGAGCACCAATTTCATTTTGTGATTTGTATGACAAAAAAAATCTGTAGCAAGAAATATTAGGGGGTAATTGGAATTAGAGATAATTTATTTCCAGTGCTTGTCAACTAAAACACTATTCTTGTTGAAATAGAAACAGTATGCATTCTTCTGTGAGAATGTATTAGGAAATGAACTGACATTCATAAATGGCAAAAACTGCCATTTACCAGTTTAGCAAATATAGCAAAATATCCCATGCACATATTTTACAGAGTATTAAAATAGTGATTTTTTTAAAACTAATTAACAAATATATACTTAATGTCAAGCCATTGAAACTCCACTGACAGGTGATAAATAGATACGTCAGGGTTGTTATTTAAAGATAGAAATACTGTAGTACTGGATTATGCTTATACGTAGCTAAAATGAAATATCTGGTATAATATGCATTTTTGAGTCATAAATATAATCAATTTTCAAAAGAAAAGTGATGGAAAATTATATCAACTAACAACCAATATACACAAAGAAAACATCTTTAGATAATTACTTTTAATTTCACATTAAACTATATGAATATTTTGTTATTATATAGCAAGAAAAATTACTAGATTAAAAAAAAAAATCCCTCCCTTCAAAAAGTATTCAAGCAGCCAAGGGCTAGTTCACATTGCAAAATGTGTGTGTAAGTGCTGATTGTAAAAGGAAGTCAGGGTTGAAATATGGGTCCATTAAGTCCCTTTGCTCTAGAGTAACTAAGAACTAAATTGGTTTGCCAGAAAAAAGATGGAGAGGGGTCCTGGGATGAGCCTTCAAGTTTTGTGCAGTGTTTACTCACAATCCACTGCTTTTTTTTTTTTTTTCTTTTTTGGTTTTTAGTACCATTAGGCTGCATGATGAAACTAGGGTAGTGCATTAAAATGAGGTGAAAGTCCTCTTTCTCCTTATCATAGGAGAAGAGAATTTCTGATGGATTTTTCCTGTACTAATTTTGAGTTAGACAAGTAAAACTGGAGATAAGTTATACTTTTTCCCTATAATTTGACTTTTTTTGGTCAAAAAAATTTGTGTGTTTCATTTGAAATAGATATTTCTACTTACACCAAAAATTTAAAGCATTTATGCTTCAAAATATTTTTTAAATTACTTTTATACTTGTGAATTTCAAATTTTAACCTACCATTTGATAAGTCTTGGCAGATGAATGTAGTGTGTGTGGTTTATTAACTGGTCAGTGCTTGCTCTGTGAAAGATTAGTAAGATTTAATTTTTCTCAGTAATGAAGATAAGTATTTGGGTTCTTAACTGTGTTAGAATTTAGTGAAATACAATCTACATTAGTAAATCATTTATCTTAAAACAAGGGCTTCCCTCCTAGCTCACTTGGTAAAAAATCTGCCTGCAGTTCAGAAGACCCTGGTTTGATCCCTGGGTCGGGAAGATCCCCTGGAGAAGGAAATGGCAACCAATTCCAGTATCCTTGCCTGGAAAATCCCATGTACAGAGGAGCCTGGTGGGCTGCCGTCCATGGGGTCACAGAGTTGGGCATGCCTGAGTGACTAACATTTATCTTAAAACAACCTGTTGCTGCTGCTAAGTCACTTCAGTCGTATCCGACTCTGTGCGACCCCATAGACGGCAGCCCACCAGGCTCCCCCATCCCTGGGATTCTCCAGGCAAGAACACTGGAGTGGGTTGCTATTTCCTTCTCCAATGCATGAAAGTGAAAAGGGAAAGTGAAGTTGCTAACCACGACAAATTGCTAGATAATGCATTTCTCTTTCTTGGGATAATTCAGGCTCTATACCCTAAATCTAATTAAATTATGGGAACTAAATTTATTTTTATCTATTTCATGTATTTATTGGACTCTTCATAAAATATTTTCCTCCCTGAGGCACACAGAGTATTGGACAAAGAATTAAATATTTTTTCTAGTTTTCTGTTACATAATAGTAGTTCTGATTATAGCAAAACATTTAGCATCTCTATACTATGAAATATCATTTTGTGGGTTTCATATCAATTGATTAAAAGCTTTGTTTCAAATACTGAAATTTAACATTCTTTATAGTAGGTATGTATGATGATTTAATATTATTCTCTTTGAAGCATTTTTTGTTTGAATTATGTGCATGATTAAAGAATCACTTCTTAATGTGAAACAATTGAGAAAATTTGTCTGAATGTGGACATATTCAGTATTTCTTATCAATAATAAGGCTTGCCTTTTCTTCTTTGCTCCACAACTTCTCAGGGAAGTAGAAATCCATGATATCAATGCCTATCAATATAATCAACCTTATAAGTATGACAGGGAAAATAACTAGCTGCCTTTAGATGGGGAATTTGGATTCATAAGAGCCTCATATGGTCTTACTGTATGGAATATAAAAACAATTTATACCAGATTAGTATTTTTTGGATCATGATGTTGAGTTCCACCAAGTAAATAATGCCTTAATCTTCAGTTTTCTATTTTCAAACATATTTAGCAACAAAATGTTCAATTATTTTTTGTCAACATTGTTAACCTGCTGTTAGACTGATTTGATAGTGTGAACATAAAGATCAGTTCAGATGAGGTAAAAGCAGCAACACTTTAACAAATGAACTGTGTTACATGGCAGCACAAATGAGCTAGCATCTCTGGTGCATAATATAGATTGAAAAACATGTCCTTGTTCCTCCCTAGCCATGGCTCACTCATGACAAGCCACAAATACTTATGCAAACCTCAATTTAAATTCATTATCTAATGCACTGCTTGTTCTTTGACTCAGTGCTTAATTACTTTATCCTCAAATTCACAATAAGAATTTGAGTATTTTCTGGAGGAACAAATGAATATAAGACCTAAAACTGGTATATTTCCCTCTGATTAGAAATGCTAAGCATGGTTTAATTCCAGAATGTTTGTCACCTAAAATGGCCAATTGTTCTATTTTGGCAGGGGGTGGGGGGAGTGTGGTCATGCAGTGCAGCATGTGGGATCTTTCTTTGCCGACCAGGGAACGAACCCACACCACAACCCCCTGCATTGGAAGTGTGGAATCTTAACCACTGGACCACCAGGAAAGACCTTGGTCTCCTAGAGTTCCATTTGGATGGACAGACAGTATCAGCAAGGTCATAGTTTTATTTCATAGAGAAATCATGAGAGAAATGGATGACCTAGAACAATGGTTATGCAGTATTCTGCTGCATGTTAGGAGAGAAGGCAGATGAAAGGAATTCAGTTTGGTCTGAGAGCCTACAGACATTGTAGTGCTCAGATATCGGGAAGTGAGCTATTAGCATTTGAAATTTTATTGATTTTTTTTCCCCCACACTCACTAGCTGATTATTATATGGAGAATTTTATTCACTCTAGACTATGAAAGTGTACAGACTCGGTTTTACTGGAGTCTTCTGCCAGTTTGAAAAAAGGAAAAGTATTAAGCAGGAATCAGACTTAGAATGGAAGAGTAGGATTATAAGACCCTTATTGTGGCTTTCACTATTATTTTAGAAATTTTGTAAATGACAAGGACAGTAGAGATCCCTATACTAACATGAAAGCACCCAAAATACCTCCTAAAGCAGAAATGTTTTTTTAACTCATCATTTGCCAGTTGTTCATAACACAAATAGTTCACATTTGAAAAGCAGTTGTTTCAAACTTTAGACTTTATTTACAATGATAATTTTCATATCTTTATTACTTAGAAAATAATTTATATTTTTTTTCATCATTTAGACAAAGAATAGGCCTGAGTCTCATGCCTTTTGCACAGCTTTTACCTTCAATGAAAGTTCTCTGGGAAGGTGACACGGGACACTGCAAATTGTAGAGAGGCAAGGGCGTGAGGAAATGACAATACATACGTGCAATGAAGCCTACTTGACATACAATGCCTTATGTTTAGTTTTACTGGGACTGCAATGGTTAGGATTTGTTCAGGAATTCCATCAAAACAGAACAGACATAATGGGGATTTTTGTGTTTAGAAAGTAGATATTTTCTTAAACATAACATGAGGAAATTCCTTCACTTCTCAGATGAAGACCAACATAGATAAATCCCTGTACAGAGCTACTGTCTTCATTTTCGACTAAGAGCAAAACCAGGTCTTATGTAAATTACAAAAACAAATTATAGTTTAAAAATATGCTAAAGTGGTGTTTTCACCAAGGAAACAATATATCCTCAGGGTTGGCTTAGATTGATAACCAGAAAGACATTCTATCAGCATGCAGGAAATGATATTGGTGACATATTTAGTATACCTGGTCTTTTACTGAACAGGGAGCGACCACAAGCATCAAGGTAACCAATTCCTACTTTTCCTACCATTAACTTCATGGCTGTCCATACAATTCTCCTTTTCCGTAAGAGGGCTGGACGTTCCTTCATTTGTAAGACCTGAGTTTATCTAATGGCACCTATAATTAGGCTCATATAAAAATGTAGTAAATTGCAACAAATACAGTGGCACCACAGGAAGTAAGCTTTGGAGCTGGAAGGGAACACTGTAATATTTTTGTCGCCAAGGACAGGGAGACCATCACTAGCAGAAAGTATCTTTTCATGTCCCTCAGCATCCTTTGGGATGTAGGTAGGGGTCGTATGAAAGTTACACACTTGATGAATCTCCATTCCTTTTTTTGAACTGACTTTTAGCTTTAACACATGGGCAATTTATCTTGGAAGATCAAATGGTTAATCTGCCTGGACTAATGAGCACAGTTCTGGAATGAAGAGGTTCTCACTGCTTCAGCTATCATTATTTCACGTACTTTAAACAAAACGAAAATCAGGCCACGTGCTTAGACGTCTACTCTGGCAGCCAGGTTGGCTCCTAGCTGGGGTTACCAAGCTTTGATGAAACCACCAATACACGGTTATGAATTTAGAAGTATTTTGCTGCCATTCAACTTGCTCAACACCTTTTTTTCCCCTTGACTTTTATATTTATGGTATTTGGAGCAGGGGAAAAGATTAACTTTGTTAAGTAATTAGATATAAGAGGTATGTGAATATAAGTGCTTTTCTAAATCCTTCTGTTATTTGCAACGAAAGGAAAATAGTTAAATTTGCTTGGGAAATGTATTTGACTCACAGTAAGTTTTGCAAACATAGGGACACACAGGCAAGACAAGGGGGAAAATACTCAGTAAGTCCTAAATAATGAAGACCTGGTATTGACTAAAAAAAAATAAATCTCATTTAGGTAGAACCTACATCCATCTGATCATTTTCATATTTTCCTACTTATTGGGAAAGTTGCCTTGAAACTTTATTTTTGAATGTACTATGTTTGCTTTACTTTAAGAATGCCATGGATTATTGTATAATCATTGTTTTAGAAGGGAAGAGTATCCATTCGTGAGAAACAAAGGCATTTCAATGTAAACACTCTTTTCTATGATTTCAGAGGAAATAAAAAGTAGAAATTACAAGTTAGATTTACTGGAAGCTAAGGTTGTTTAGATGATGAACAGGCTTGAATATAGTGCTGTACTGAAGGAAAAGTTATGAGCAAAAAGTCTTGGGAAGAAAGGGACACTGATTATAAACATTCGGGATTAAGACGGTCTTTTGCTTGGGAGACACGGATCCAAGAGTTACCGGAAGTTACTTACTAGTGAAAAAACGTTGTTTGCAGCATCCTCATTTAATTGGCATAAAATAACTGTATCAGATGATTATTTAAATTAGAACAGGTAGATGAGTGGGTGTTCATAGACCTCATGCAAATGAACCTTCACTCTTACTGGGTTTGGAGATAGCTACAATGTATAAAAATGGTGATTAAAATAGAACTTTATAAAAATGTTTCCCTTTTCCCTTAAAAAAAAAAGTTAACTATCTACAGAAACACAAATCTTTATATTTACATCAAGATAACTATTAATGACAAATATATAATAATATGAAATAAAATATTGAAAGTGAGTATCAACTTTTTTAAATAGAGGTTTGGCTCACAACATAAACAAGTGTAGATAAACAAACCAAAAACAAACAAAAAAAAGACTTTCAATGATAGGCCCAATCCCCCAAATCCCTCTCGAGTCCTCCCTGCCAAAAGAAACATGACAATGGGCCAGGCTGCAGATACAAGCCACCCCATCACACCCCTCATGGAATACAACAGGGTTGTCCGTGCAACTTTAGCCAACTAAAAGTCAACCTTCAACGGCCGCCAAGAATCAGGCTTTCACTATGTCAATAAATACCAAACCCTAGGTTGAAAATTTTCCCCTTCATCTCTCACTGTCTATCCCAGAGTGGGTTTCTGTTTGCCTTCCTTTCTTTCTTTTCCTACCACACATTTTGCAGCAAATTAAGACATGGGAGAGCCCAGTGAAGAGTCGTTTCCCAGGTCTTCTCTGGCTACCTTTTAGTATTCTCACCTGATGAAAAGACCTGACTCCAGCTCCTTCTGAGGTGTTTCTGTGTAAAGAATGCCATCCCCTTCCATGGCGAATTGATCTTAGGTGAATGGCAGACATACTCACAAACAGCTCGTATACATTCATTCGGCGACTAGACTGGAAAATGCCTCGGTCTTCCGGGCTTAAGGCTGGCGACGGCAGGAGAACCAGACCTGTGGCCCTGTCCCTCCCTCATCCTGCTAATTCCCTCCGTCTGCAGAGGGGCTTCTACTGAAGCCAGATAGAGGCGGAGACACTCCAGAGTGCACTTCATCCTGTTTGTTCACCTGTGCTGAGTCGTCTGCTGCAGCCATGCTGTGAACCACCAAAGCCAATTCTCTCTTTAGTGCACACAAATGTACATACACCTGAGCATCACTTCTGTCTCTCTCTCACACACACGCATACAATGTTGGCAGGATGTATCAGAATTCAAACAACGCTCTGGAGCTTTCATCCCTCAGGACTAAGAGCAAACGCTCCTTAGTCATAACTTCATTTGCTGTACTGCTTCTGGGCTAAGCCGCACCATCTCCTTTGTGATTTGTTTTCCTTCATTTGTTTTCCTTTATGATTTATTATATCACAGTGACCACTATATATCTTAATATGAATGTTACTAAATTGTGGGGCCAGGAATCCCAGCTTTCAGTGTGTCTGTGTTTGCATGTGTGTCTGTGAATATGTTTACATGGATCTACGTGACAGCTTATATACACACACACATATATACTTCTTCCTTAAAAAAAAAAAAATCCTTGGAAGCTGGTGTTACAATGTGAAAGCTTCTCTGAGCGAGAGTTTTTTAAGTCATGTACCTCACTGTAAAAATAAACACATAAAATGCGAAGAATCCCAAAATGCCGTAGCCATTTGCCCATCTTCTTGTATTTCTACAGTGTTGTGTCTAAGTATTGTGCTGGCTTGAAAAGAGTCTGTGTGACAAGTAACTCTGTTTGGAAACATAGCTCATCCTATCCATTGTCACTGGTTTGGCTTTGGGGCTGGGGTCTCCTCTCCTTTCTGCTTCCCCTTTTCTTCATCTTCTTCCCTGATGGCCTGGATCTGTTCTGAGGGATGCTGCTGGGGGGACTGGTCCTCTATGCCCGCCAACCGCTGTTCCTCCTCAATGACTTTCTTCCACATCTTGTGGTTCTGCAGGAGGTGCTGAGTAATTTGACAGTAGACTTTCCTCCTTTTGAAAATTTTCTTTCCTGAGAAAGCACCAAATTAGACTACTTATTTGTGTGTTAAGTACATGGCAGTTTTTCCATCTTATTCATAGGAGTTAAGTACCAAATGATATGTATACACTTGATGTGTATATAATAATCATTTTTGAGAGTGGGGAAGTAAGAGGAAGATGGCAAGAAGCATTACTGTATCCTTGAGATGTACTGTGAACAGTATTTGACATCTGGTAATATCCAATACAAGGTTCTGTTTGTATCTTGGAATTATTACTCCCACTCTATTCAGGCTCTCAAGATTTCCACCTAGATTATTGGGGTAATTTTTTGTTACATTGTTCTTTGCTTTGTCAACCAATTCAACTCATAAAAGTTTTTTTAAAAGACACTTTTGATAGTACTGTTATGCTTCCTGTAGACTAAAAAAAAATTAATTTCGAACTCTTAAGCAGTGAGCTTTGATTCCAATGGTAAGATAGAGAGTAAGCAAATAGGGACAATTATACTGAGTTGTAAAAAGTCTTTAAAGTGTGGCAGGAAGAGAGGGAAATGACCTAGCTGGGAGGATGCTTCATGATGATGGTGGCTTGGACTAGGATCAGGATAATGGAAATGAAGTTGCATAGGTAAATGTGAGATACATTTGTGAGGTATAATTAACAGGACTTGGCAACTGTGAGGAAAAAAGGGAGGAATCATAGACAACCCTGACCTTTCTGATGTGAACAGGTGAGTGACAAGATGAACTGAGAAAGGAGACAATAGGTAAGAAGCAGATTTGGGGAATATGTTGAACATGCAGGGACTGGCAAATCTCCAAGCAGAGAGCGTAAGCAGGCAGCTGTTCTTGTCTAAGCAACCAGATTACAATGTGCCTTCTTTTGAGTGATCATTTTAGACACGGGCTGAGAATTTGGAAGTTAGGCAAAGATTCTCATGTTGGACTGTAAACTTCTCCATGGACAGACGTTTTACTAAGTGAATTATGTTCTTTCTAGTTTCTCTTCCACAGTACCAACTAAATGGTGAAGTGCTGACATAATAAAGTGATAAACATAATAAAGGTAAGAAAAAGTGGTTCACAGGAAATTCTGATTTGAGACTATATTAAACAGTTAACAATACAAGTTACCAGGATGATCTGCAAGGCAATTTGAGGGTACTTAATGAAACAGTAATGATTTATCATGTATAATCTGGAAGGAAAAAGAAATAGTAACAACAAACAAACAAAGCAGATGGCTATGAGATATGCCATCAACCAAAATTTTTGTGGAAATGTTGATAATTCCTTCAACAATTTTATTAAAAATTTTTTTCTTGTACTTTATAAAATGTTAAGATCAATTTAAAAAAGTTTTGATATTTGGCAAAACTAATACAATTATGTAAAGTTTAAAAATAAAATAAAATTAAAAAAAATAAAAATAAAAATAAAAACAGTTCAGAAAAAGGATATTAAATTAAGTTTTTTTTGAACCATAGAGACACATAAGGAAATTAGTTGAATGAATGACAGGGGGAATGGATACACATAGTCATAAGCAAGAATTAAAAAATATTTTCTATATTAATTATATTATTCATGATATGAATAAGCTTATATTTACCACCTGCTAACTGACAAGCAGGGCTTCCCTAGTGGCTCAGTGGTAAAGAATCCACTTGCAATGCAGGAGATGTGAGTTTGATCTCTGAGTCAGGAAGATCCCCTGGAGAAGGAAATGGCAACCCACTCCAGTATTCTTGCCTGGGAAACCCCATGGACAGAGGAGCCTGGTGGGCTACAGTCCACGGGGGTCACAAAGAGTGGAACACGATTTAGCAACAGAGCATGACACACAGGATCTGATATGGCAGTTTTCTGGATGCTATAGAAATAAAAACCAATGAGTCTCAGTGTTTGCCTTGAAGGAGCTTACCATCTATAGGAGGGAGGGCCCAGAAGACCAAAACTGAAATACACATGCTATGTTTTATGATAGACCTATAGTGATCAAGGGAGAAGACGATGGCACCCCACTCCAGTACTCTTGCCTGGAAATCCCATGGACGGAGGAGCCTGGTGGGCTGCAGTCCATGCGGTCGCTAAGAGTCGGACACGACTGAGCGACTTCACTTTCACTTTTCACTTTCATGCATTGGAGAAGGAAATGACAACCCACTCCAGTGTTCTTGCCTGGAGAATCCCAGGGACGGGAGAGCTTGGTGGGCTGCCGTCTATGGGGTCGCACAGAGTTGGACACAACTGACGCGACTTAGCAGCAGCAGCAGCATAGTGATCAAGAGAGCCTTAATGTTTCCCTCATGTTCATTAAACTTTAGACAGGTTTCTACCAGACTCTAGGACCCTGATCTCTTTTTCCTTAAAGCATCTACTTTATAAATCTTGTAACTGCAATTTCTTGCTCTGCTCCTATGTAGTGTAGATAAATCTCCCAGCCTCAGTAGTTTGACAACCCAGAAACATTTTTCTCAAGGACCTGAGAGCCAATCCTTTGAAATGCAATTATTCAGGAAGACAGGGTCCCTTCCCCCACATCTCCATGGGAGGGAAGGAGCCTAACTTCAATAAGAATCAATTAACAAACACAAGTGGCCTAATCACATTGACCAACTCCCCTCTAAGGTCCTTTAGTACTTTTATCACCAGCTCATCCCAGTGTGTAAAAACCCTCCTGCCTTTGTTTCAATCAGTTGAGTCTAATATCTCTTTCCTATTTCCTATTTCTTCAAGACCCTATTCAAGAGTCTTGAAGAAAGTCTTCCTTGTCATTTTTAAGAATATGCAGCACAATTTCTCTCTGACACATCAAAGTATGGCAACATCAGGTACTCAACCTGCGAGGGAACAGATACGACTTTTCCCAAAGGATGTGTAAATTATGAGAATGAAATATACTGGGTGAGTAAGCATTCCAGGTAAGTGACAGGCATGTGTACAGGCAGATTGCATGGAGTATAATATCACTTTCTTCAATTATAAGATTCTCAACAAGGGAAATAAACTAAAATTTAAAACAATCTGAATTCTTTCTATAGAAGCCAATAAAACATATGCATCTATTTAATATTTAAGAGCAAACCTTGAAAATTACTCTTCTACCAAAGTTATCTCCTTGTCTATTTCTACATTGTTTTTATTGCAGTTAAGTTCAGATCAGTTACTGTTGGGAATCTTTACATGTTAACATACTTTTTAACCTAATTCTTTGAGTCAAGACATTTATAGGTGAATCACTGGCCGAAGGATGGACTTGAATCAGACATAGGACATACTCTACTGCTCAAGGTGACTATTCCGTCTGAAAGGTATACACATTCATGGCAGTGAATTCACAGGGAAGAAGCTAACAAAAGCTCATTTTTTTCTTTTTCCTTTCAGGGCAGCCCCCATGAGAGCAGCTGTTCTCTTATTAAGGCTGCTCAACCTTAGCAGTAAACCTCTCTGGAATTAAACTGAATAAGGTGACGTAGAAGGGAGTTTGTACCAAATAAATTTGCGTAGATTAGAGTCCGCAGGTGGTCTAAAATATGCCTGTATTGGGAGCCAAATTGTTCAGCACTGGAACCTTTTGAAATGAGAACAAAGGTCCTTTCATTGCTCAAATTCTAAATGCAGCTTAGTACTTCATTAGAAACCTCTTAGTTCACTGTAGGAATCTTTCAGATTTAATTATGATGTAGGGAAAAAAGCCTTCTTTCCCTAGGATACTATATTGAAACATTTTATTCTGTATTTCCTGAGAGATCACAAGTTAGGAAGATGCTGAAATTATCAGTGCATATTTAATTTATTTTTTTCTGAAATCTAAATTTTAGGATAAATCAAGTTAACCATCTCAGTCATTATGAATTCGGAAATTAAAATTACTAAGAGTCAGTAATAATAGAGTTAAAACTGAGGAAACCTGAGTTTCCATTCTGGTTCTGCAGAAACCATCTACACCTTGGGATGTCTGTTAAACTCCTGAGACTCAGTGTAGATTTTGTAAAATGAGGCAGCTGAACTGGGTGGTCACCAACTCTATTTCTAGAATTCCATGTGGCCAAATTTTACTAAACACTAACGCTGCTTAATATTTATCATTTTCTTGGCTATAATGGGAAACTTCAAAGGTAATTTTTCAAAAGCTATGTTTATCAAATCATTGTTGATGATGTCTTAAATTTTAACGTAAGGTGACCAGTTGATGTTTAGAAGCCACTAGTAAACAGAATCCACAGAATTCTCATTCCCGCTTTAGTGAGCATGATTAAAAAAGGGAATATCAGGAGAGTAACACATTAGAATCTGGGAGTCACTATGGCCACCCAACTCTACAGAACAGAGACAAAATGGATATTTAGCATTTGTTGCTAAAGCCAATGTTGACGGGTTGAGCCTGTTGAATTTCATAACCTAGGTTCTTTAATTCTTGATGCATAGATTATGTGTGTGTTGTTTCAATGTATTTGAGTTCAAATAGCAATCAGGTAGGGCCCATGGGAACAAAGCTTTTCCAGTAGCTAAGCTGACCACACTTTCCAATAACATTCAGTGGAAAAACTGCCCAGCCCTTAGTCAGACAGCGAATTACCTGGCTCTCTGAATGAAAAAAAAAAAAATCATGCATGTTTATTAAATGAGAAAATGAATAAATAATCCATGAATCCTATGGATCTGAATGCTAACTCTGAATGCCAAGGTCAGCACAGAATTTTTAATAGAAATCTTTTTATAAGCATCAGAGGAATAAAATAAAATTAACTTGAGAACAGAATAATGAAGAAAAACAACATCTGGTTTTCCTCTCATACTGTATCAACATTAATATATAGGTAAGAACTTAAGCAAAAATCTGACCTAAAACCAAATTTGCCCCTCTCCAGCTCTATGAAGACCTCCAAGACCTTTTAGAACTAACACCCAAAAAAGATGTCCTTTTCATTATAGGGGACTGGAATGCAAAAGTAGGAAGTCAAGAAACACCTGGAGTAACAGGCAAATTTGGCCTTGGAATACGGAATGAAGCAGGGCAAAGACTAATAGAGTTTTGCCAAGAAAATGCACTGGTCATAACAAACACCCTCTTCCAACATCACAATAGAAGACTCTGTACATGGACATCACCAGATGGTCAACACCGAAATCAGATTGATTATATTCTTTGCAGCCAAAGATGGAGAAGCTCTATATAGTCAGCAAAAACAAGACCAGGAGCTGACTGTGGCTCAGACCATGAACCCCTTATTGCCAAATTCAGATTTAAATTGAAGAAAGTAGGGAGAACCACTAGACCATTCATGTATGACCTAAATCAAATCCCTTATGATTATACAGTGGAAGTGAGAAATAGATTTAAGGGCCTAGATCTGATAGATAGAGTGCCTGAAGAACTATGGAATGAGGTTCGTGACATTGTACAGGAGACAGGGATCAAGACCATCCCCATGGAAAAGAAATGCAAAAAAGCAAAATGGCTGTCTGGGGAGGCCTTACAAATAGCTGTGAAAAGAAGAGAAGTGAAAAGCAAAGGAGAAAAGGAAAGATATAAACATCTGAATGCAGAGTTCCAAAGAACAGCAAGAAGAAATAAGAAAGCCTTCCTCAGTGATCAATGCAAAGAAATAGAGGAAAACAACAGAATGGGAAAGACTAGAGATCTCTTCAAGAAAATTAGAGATACCAAAGGAACATTTCAGGCAAAGATGGGCTCAATAAAGGACAGAAATGGTATGGACCTAACAGAAGCAGAAGATATTAAGAAGAGATGGCAAGAATACACCTAAGAACCGTACAAAAAAGATCTTCACGACCCAGATAATCACGATAGTGTGATCACTGACCTAGAGCCAGACATCCTGGAATGTGAAGTCAAGTGGGCCTTAGAAAGCATCACTATGAACAAAGTTAGTGGAGGTGATAGAATTCCAGTTGAGCTATTCCAAATTCTGAAAGACAATGCTGTGAAAGTGCTGCACTCAATATGCCAGCAAATTTGGAAAACTCAGCAGTGGCCACAGGACTGGAAAAGGTCAGTTTTCATTCCAATCCCAAAGAAAGGCAAGGCCAAAGAATGTTCAAACTACCGCACAATTGCACTCATCTCACACGCTAGTAAAGTAATGCTCAAAATTCTCCAAGCCAGGCTTCAGCAATATGTGAACCGTGAACTTCCTGATGTTCAAGCTGGTTTTAGAAAAGGAAGAGGAACCAGAGATCAAATTGCCAACATCTGCTGGATCATGGAAAAAGCAAGAGAGTTCCAGAAAAACATCTATTTCTGCTTTATTGGCTATGCCAAAGCCTTTGACTGTGTGGATCACAATAAACTGTGGAAAATTTTGAAAGAGATGGGAATACCAGACCACCTGATCTGCCTCTTGAGAAATTTGTATGCAGGTCAGGAAGCAACAGTTAGAACTGGACATGGAACAACAGACTGGTTCCAAATAGGAAAAGAAGTACATCAAGGCTGTATATTGTCACCCTGTTTATTTAACTTATATGCAGAGTACATCATGAGAAACGCTGGACTGGAAGAAACACAAGCTGGAATCAAGATTGCCAGGAGAAATATCAATAACCTCAGATATGCAGATGACACCACCCTTATGGCAGAAAGTGAAGAGGAACTCAAAAGCCTCTTGATGAAAGTGAAAGTGGAGAGTGAAAAAGTTGGCTTCAAGCTCAACATTCAGAAAACTAAGATCATGGCATCCGGTCCCATCACTTCATGGGAAATAGATGGGGAAACAGTGGAAACAGTGTCAGACTTTATTTCTCTGGGCTCCATCTCCATCTCATCACTGCAGATGGTGACTGCAGCCATGAAATTAAAAGACACTTACTCCTTGGAAGGAAAGTTATGACCAACCTAGATAGCATATTCAAAAGCAGAGACATTACTTTGCTAACAAAGGTTCGTTTAGTCAAGGCTATGGTTTTTTCAGTGGTCATGTATGGATGTGAGAGTTGGATTGTGAAGAAGGCTGAGCACTAAAGAATTGATGCTTTTGAACTGTGGTGTTGGAGAAGACTCTTGAGAGTCCCTTGGACTGCAAGGATATCCAACCAGTCCATTCTGAAGGAGATCAGCCCTGGGATTTCTTTGGAAGGAATGATGCTAAAGCTGAAGCTCCAGTACTTTGGCCACCTCACACGAAGAGTTGACTCATTGGAAAAGACTCTGATGCTGGGAGGGATTCAGGGCAAGAGCAGAAGGAGATGACAGAGGATGGGATGGCTGGATGGCATCACTGACTCGATGGACGTAGGTCTCAGTGAACTCCGGGAGTTGGTGATGGACAGCGAGGCCTGGTGTGCTGCGATTCATGGGGTCACAGAGAGTCGGACACGACTGAGCGACTGAACTGAACTGAACTGAACTGAACCCAGCTTATGGTTAATAATGAGTTCTTTTTCTCTGCTTATGTGAGCTTACAACAGGGCACTTACATAATGGTGAAATAGGTTAATATCCACATTAGACTATCTCTCTACTAGATGGCCAAAATGAACTATGTCATGCATTTTCCTGACTGCTCAAAAACAGGAACAAATGATCAAGGTGTCTTTCACTGGTAGCATTTTTGGGAAGGGCTTTGAAAAGTACCAACAGTAAGATCGTGTTTGATGAAAGTAGGTAGAAACTGCATACTGTATTTCCATGAAAACAGGAACAGTATTTGTGCAATGTCACTATAAAGGTTATTGGTTTTCCTAATTATCCTTGTCCCTAAGACAGGAGTAACAGCAGAGAATATTTCAAGAGATGAAGAGATTGGAATGGCTGTACGATACACTGCAAAATCAATGACCAGATGTGACCACTTCTCACTGTCGCTACTCTCACTGCCCTGGCCCAACGCCTCAGTCATCTCTCACTTGGATGATTTCAAGAGCCTCTTAACACACTGCCCTGCTTACACCCTTGCTCACCCCAAACTCCATAAGATTTTCCATGCAAGAGTTGAAGCAGTCCAGTTAAAACATTAAGTTGAATCAACTAAGTTTTCTGTTCAAAACCTCTGATGGCTTCCTATCTTACTCAGAGAAAAAGCCAAACTCCATTCTGCAGAACCCTACCTTCTAACCCTCTATCATCTGGGTCCCCACTGTCCCCCTCTGCTGTTCCCCACCCACTTCCTCTGCTCCAGCCTCCCAGCTCTCTTGGTGCTTCCTGAACACCCAGCCAATGTCCACAGCAGAACCTTACATGGCTGGCTTTCCTCTCTCCTTGAAATGCTTTGTCCACAACTATTTCCATGGGTCACTCCCTTGCTTCTTTCAGTTTTGTTTTTTTTTTAAAATACCTTTCTTATTTAGATATTCCATGACAATCTTGTCCATGATATTAGTCTTTCTGTGCAATATTTCATATCCTCTTTAACTCTAGCATTTATCAGCATCTAACATATAGATTTACTGATTAGTCTTCCCTAGTGTCTGCTGACCCCATTGGAAATACAAGTCAAAAAAGGTAAGGACGGATTTTTTTTTTTGGCCTGATTTGTTCATGGTTCTGTGTTTAGTACCTGGAAAAATGCCTGGCACAGAGTAGATGCTTAATAAACATTTAATGAGTAGGTGATTACCACCTCTTACCACTTCAGCGTCTTTCACCACCAAGCCAGTAAAAGCCTCTGTTGGTCTAGTTGGTACCTGAGATTCCTTTCACTGCTAAATCATTAAGATACTCTGAAAAACAGACTTTGACTACTTATTTTTTTTTTTTTAATTCATGACAGAGAACATACCTTTGTATGAATATGATATTATAATAATTTCATAATCTGTAATTTCTATGATGATGATATTTGGGAAGAGGGGAGTATCCATAATCAATTCAGTAGACGATGTGTGGACTTAACTAGGTAACTCATGAGAAGCATCAACTTTATCAGAACCTATGTAAGAAAACAATCCTGGGAGAAACACATTCGAGAAAGATTTTATGACTCACTTGGAGATTCATTATTTTCACAGGTTTCCTCTTCATTTGGTGCTTCCTCCTCCTCCTCTTCTGGGTCGTCTGTGTCTCCTGACTCATCGCTGTCTTCCACCCATTTCCCTGGCATCAGTCCTGCTGAATCGTAGGAGTTGCACAGAGGACCCACGATGTGTGAGATGAAGGATTCCTGAAGGTTGGCCAACTGAGGAGCGGAACGGTCCATGAAGGGGCTTATTGGTAACCCAAGGCTGGCCTCTTCATCACCCTAGAAACAGGAATGTAGCAACATGGTTAACTAGAAAGGCAAACGACAAGGAAAGGGTAGAATACAAATTAAGTCACCATTCACTTGGCATCTAAAATGTGCAAATATGCAAGAATCTGGGCATTGATGGAATCTGGGCATTGATGTGTGAACTCTCTCTGTACTTGACTGCTAAAAGATTTTACCCAAATTACTAAGATTCCTATAGGATTGCTTTGTTGCTACTTATCCTTTGGTAATCCTGAGGCTTTGGTTTTCAATCAGGGGAACTACCGGAAATGGTTTATGTCTCAGTAGATGATCTCTATCATCATACTAGTCACTGTTCCTTATAACAGAGTGTAAGTTAGAATATAAATGCATCTTAAAAGGCAATGCTAGACATAAATATCCACCGGATAATCTATCATGTTTGCCTTTTTTGGTCGTGTCGCCTAGAAAGCTTAAAATAACTTATTCCTCAATTAAAGTTAGTACTTTATCCCAGCTTTGGGTTGAATTATGTCTTCTGTGATTATATAGCTTCTGATATTCTTATTTTTCTATGTTTAATAGTACTACTGTATAAGTACTACTGTATAAGTGTTTTTATTTTGAACTAATTTATCTTTCTAAAGAAAAAGTTAGATTGAAAGCCTGAAATTACCTAGCAACATTAATGAAAGAATTATACCAAAATATCAACAATGGTTATGCCTATATATGTAATGGAATTATCACAAGTTGCTTTTCTTTACATTTTATCTATAGTCAATATTTCAGGACTGAGTATCAATGAGTTCCAAGAAAACACAATCTTTTCTAGAAAGTATAAACCTTTTTTTATGAGTCCTGTCTATAATACATAAAAAATTCTTTCTTTAAATATGTTTGGTGAATGGTGATTTATTACTTACTAAGGGGCCTCATCTTATTTCTGGATGACTTTGGGAATACAAATTTCTTTTTAACATTGACCTAAAATCTGTCTGCTTATAACTTCTATAGACTGGCTATAGTCATGTCTATTTTTAGGGAAGTTTTTTGTCTTCTTTTTAATAAAGCAAATCCTGTTGTGTCTTATATAATTTATCTTCTTTAAACTGTACAACATCATTATAAACCTAATCCTAATTTTGCATGTCAGTCTTTTAAGTATCTAAAGAGAGTTATTACTTCTGTTTTTCCTTAGGGTACATATTTGTACTTCTTTCCTGGCCTTTTAGGTCACTACTGATGCCCGTCATTTACCCATCTCCACTACCTTGAGATTCCTCTTATGAGAGATGTTTACAGCACCAAACACAAGGTTTCAAGTACGGCTGGGGTAAGGTCATGTGGGGAAGATCCCTTCATGTTCTGTTGGTAATGTGTCAAATAAAATGCTATTTTTATTAGCTTTTTCATGTACTGCTGTTATAAACTATTAGAAAAGTAAATAAACTTAACTTGATATACATTCATCCATATTAATTTAAACCTAGCTTCTATTATGATAAAATTGATGAGTATTTCAATGGGATTCCTAATATTTTCTGAGGTCATTCTATTATCTTAACACCCTTTTCCATCAAAATACTTAATAACTTTATCTTAAGAGTTTTATGTCTATAGTTCAATTTTTGTCATTTTTTAAACCTCTGATTAAAATTGGCCAGTGCCTTTTCTCATGGTATCATGAATATAAAATGACTAATCACACTTTTACAGCCTTTGGAAGCTTTAGAGCAGGGGTCCCCAACCTCCAGGATCAAATGCTTGATAATCTGAGGTGGAGGGGATGAAATAATAATAGAAATAAAGTGCACAATAAATGTAATGTTCTTGAATCATCCTGCAATCAATCTCCTACCCCGTCTATGGAAAAATGGTCTTCCATGAAACCAGTTCCTGGTGCCCAATAGGTTGGGGACTGCTGCTTTAAGGAATCTATAAGCAGCCTCAATATGGATTAAGGAAAATAGTTAAAGTAGTTACCTGTTCATAAAATTCATTGACAATACCCTCCGTCCACTGAAGATGGAGCTCTTTACTCTTAGCGGGCCCATTGATATCAGCCAACTTTATACACATTTGACAAACCAGTAGACGATCATTTTCATTGGTCCAATCTATTCCAACTTCATCATTCACCTGTTTGAAGGACAAAGTTTAAGTGAATGCACAAGTTGAACAGGAAAATAAATTACAGAAAACTGATCATCTTGTTACTATGTATTCCGATCTGTCCACCATGTGCAGATAGGAATACCAAGTAATGAGAAACATCTCAGCTGTTTCAAATAATGTTATTTGGCTTGCATAAATTAGCAGTGAAATAGCTCACCTAAAAAAATAACAACAAATGATAGATAATTATGGAACTGAAAATAAATGCTATTTAATACTAGCATGTGTTATAAATTACTACTAAAATACTGTAGCTAAAAATAATAAGAAATTTTCTTGAGTTACTATTTGGGCATTTATTATATGTTTGATGTATTAAATTCTGCTTCAGGTTTTTGACCTTTACTACTACCAGGTATTAGTATTCCACAGAGATGGGAGCAAAAAAAAAAAAAAAAAAACAAAACTAAAACAAAATCACAATGATAGTTAGAATTCTATTATTCTTCTGCAGTACAAGGTATAATATATACCTGCTGCTGCTACTGCTGCTAAGTCGCTTCAGTCGTGTCCGACTCTGTGCGACCCCATAGATGGCAGCCCACTAGGCTCCCCCGTCCCTGGGATTCTCCAGGCAAGAACACTGGAGAGGGTTGCCATTTCCTTCTCCAGTGCATGAAAGTGAAAAGTGAAAGTGAAGCTGCTCAGTCTTGTCCGACTCTTAGCGACCCTGTGGACTGCAGCTCACCAGGCTCCTCCATCCATGGGATTTTCCAGGCAAGAGTACTGGAGTGGGGTGCCATTACCTTCTCCGTAATATATACCTACAGGACCTCAATATATTAGGTTTCCACACTGGGACCAATGCCTAAATAACTGCTTCTGGTTTAACACCGCATTGCATTTCATTTTCACATTCGACATCTATGAGGTGGCAGCAATGACTTTTAACACTCTCATTCCATGACATCTTTCAATGTGGCCAGAAAATGAGGACTGATACAAATCTAGTTACCTTGGCATTAAATTTGGCAACAAAGTCGAAGTGTTTCTTCAGGTCAGTGGCCAGAATTGCTTCAATGACAAGGAAACGGAAATGCTTAAATTCCACATGGTCAAGGTTAACTAAGAAGTTATATTCTGGCCGGGACATGAAAAGGTTCCATGCAGCAGCCGCATGATGATTCTCCAAGACTGAGCGATCATTGTAGAGCACCGCCTAGGCAAAGACGAGAGTCGAGTTCAGCTTTTTAAATTAGGAACAAAAATAAATGAGAATATGCAAAACATTTGGAATCATCTTTAGTCATAGAACATAGAAATGCAACCTTGTAACAGCTAGTTATTAAGAATTACTTATTACTGTACATTGACTGTTTACTTTTCTTGGTTATTTTTTCTTTTTTTGGAAAGATAAAGTTCATTTCCTTGAAATTTTATTTCAAATTCTTGTAAGTGAAGGGCGTAGAGTTAGCTTATTTCGGATTACTCTTCTTTTTGCAAGACACAGGAATTTAACCATAAAAATATGCAAATATATTAATATCCCTAAGAGGTAACTCAGTTATCTCCCACATCTGAAATAAGAATGACTTCCTTTTAATTAAACACATGTAACTAATAAAGAACTTCCTTGGTGGCTCAGACGGTAAAGCGTCTGCTTACAATGTGGGAGACCTATGATATCCCTGAGAAGCCCATAATTCAAACTATTCTTACCTCACAGTCATAGGAAATATCACCCTCTGTCTAGTAATTGAAAGTATATAGTAAATATCTACTTGTTCGAATAATGCTGAGGGAAGCTGTGAAGCAAAAGAAAGTTGCCTAAAAAAATGCCTAAAGTCTAGTGTGGCAGATTGATGATGGAAGGGAAAAAAAGGTATAAGGACAAAAAGGAAAGACCAAGCACATGAAAATTAATATTGAGGTAAATGAAAATACATGGACATGTAGCAAAACTGAGCGGTAAAATGTGCTGGCCAAAGGATTTGCTTATGTTTAGGGAAAATACATAGTGTACGGAGGAAACAGTGAAAGAAATGTAAGTAGTCAGAAAAAAAATCAGGATATTTGTACTGTATACAGATGAAAGGAAAATTACTTAAAGGAAATTAATTTTAATTAAGGAAAGCTCTAGGCTAGTCTATAAGAGAGAGCATGGAAACAGATAAAAATAGATGAGAATAAAAGACAAAAACAAACATGACAAAAAAGAGTAATGGGTCAGATTAGTCTCCAGAGCATCTAGAAAGAAAAATAAGACCATGGGATCTTTAGTAAAATGGGTCTATCCATCAGATTAAATCAAAGTTTAATTATATAGATGGAGATTCCTAGATACTTAGTGATTGATATTTGACTGAAGTTTAAGCACGTGCCTAGAGGAACGTCTTTAAAGTTACTGTTTTGAGAAAACTATGTTCAGGTAAAAAATTTACCTCAAATAAAACAAATCAATCTTTAATTCTTCCTAATCAATAAAAATGCCATAAAAATGATATTTGTTATAATATATCTCAAAGGAACTGGATTTACATCCAAAGAAGCCTCTAATTCTTAAAGAACTGAGAAAGATTTGGTTCTCCAATCTTTTCAGGAAGAAAACTTTTGTATAGGTCAGATATTCTTTGTTGAGGAAATTCATTAACATGAATTCAAGCAGTTTTTCTTCCTCAGAAGAAAACTGAGAAGGGATCTCCATAGGTGATAAATGTAGATGCATCATTAATAACTTAGAACAAACCATCATATCTTTTCAAAATGAGCATGGTCTCTAAGAATTTTATCTTAGGTCTAAATATAGTTTCGTTCGTATTCGCTTGGTGCCTGCTATACGTCAAATTTATAAAATTAATATTCTTCAGAGAAATCTCAAAATTGAATTACTTCCCCTGGTCAAAATCGAAAGGTTTACCTGAGGGGCGCTCGTTGGCAACCAGGAAAGCATTAGTCCTTCCCGGGTGATCATAGTCATGCATGGCTGCAGCCACATACAAGGCCATCAACTCCAAGGCAGGGATATTTCCAGACAAACATCCATATTTATCATCAGGCACATTATACATTTTTGAGA
Source organism: Bos taurus (assembly GCF_002263795.3). Classification (NCBI taxonomy): domain Eukaryota; kingdom Metazoa; phylum Chordata; class Mammalia; order Artiodactyla; family Bovidae; genus Bos; species Bos taurus. The sequence goes on from NC_037332.1 coordinate 89,148,142, forward strand.
ATACATATCCCATATGGCCATGTGTAAATCCACTGTCAGAATCTGAGAAGAGACAATGAAAATAATATAGCTTTGAAGAAAGTAGTAAACTGATGTCAGTTATGTTCACTTCTTTATTTAAAAAGCCACTCTTCCTTTCCCATAGTTTACAAGGGAGCATAGAGAACTTAATATGTACCTGAATCGCTTGCTGATCCGTGATCATTAATCACAGTTGAGAGGCCTGGAATAGGTTGTGTCGTGAGATACCAAACAGCATGTAAGACATCCGTGGCATGGATTCTGTTGTGGTCTGTAACCAATGCAAAGGAACAGGCATGCATCTGTGAACTCTGGGGTCCGAGGACTAAGAGTGCCACCTACTGGACAAACGGTTTAGTCCTCACATTTAAATAACCTGGGTGCAAGTCAGCCCAACATTCTAGGACAAATACTCTGTGATTGCCCTTCCGTTTCTCTACAACATTCATAGTAACAAGAAAACAAACAAACAAACAAAAACAACTTACAACATTCATCACACATGCAGATGTCCTAAATGAACAAAATCTGTGACCAGCATCCACCTAACATAAATAAATTTCACTAAATAACCCAACATATACAAACTCACTGTGCGAATCCACGGCAATGTTTACTCTTGTCCTTATGCCCATGTTCCTGTGTAAAACTACACAGAGGACTAGAACAAAAGGCCCATGATACACTTAACCCAGCTCAGACCAATGGTTCATACCACCCAGTGTCTCATTTCTGATAAATAGCACTCAAATATAACCTCTGAATTGAAAATAGTGCTATTCTTCTGTATCAAACTTAAAACACTGTAAGAAAACGAGTAACGTTTTCTATATGTATTAATAGATAAAATCCACAAAGCACATCAAAACCAAAATCGATTATGTTCTCTGATCTAGAAATTCTGGTTTGGGAATAAAGTTCTAGGAAATACAGAAAGAGAAAAAATTGAAACCTCTTTGTACAATAACATAAGGGGTTGAGCCATCCTGAAGTGTATAAATCTACAGGGCAACCAAGTCCCCCAGTTAAAATGTCCTTATCATAGCAATAGGGTTCTATTTCTACATGTGTGGTCTAGCTTCTATGGAACCATGACCAAAGGCCCACTGTGTTCCTGGCTCACCTTCGTCAGTCCATTTTTTCCGTGTTTTTCTCTTATCTGACCCTTCAGAATACTTCACTGATTTGGTATGCTTTATTCTAAGTATGCTAACTTCATACATTTTATTCCTAATGACCAACCATGATATGATTTCCTTCTATAAGGTAATAGATGACACCTCTGAATAGCACTCAACAGATGAGGAGAAGCAAAAACAGAAGAGAACAAGCAGAATAATAACGAAAATTTGAGAGCAACACCTGTTCTCTGATCAGGGAAGAAAACAGAAATTAGGACATTGTGTTGTTGGTGGCACACAGGAGCACGTAGGAAGATGGTGTGCGTTTTCCTACATTTCTGGCAACTTTAAGTGAAGACACATGGGTAAATCTTGGGTAAACACTCCAGAAACTCAGTGAAGGGTTGAGGGAGGTCTTGAGAGGATGTTTTCAGAAGAGCTTTGAGAAGCAGACCTCCTAAGTTCTGGAGTGGTAAACGGCAAACCTTGTTCACTGTATCATTGCCAAAGGTGAACACTGATATTACCAAGTCTCCAAAGAACACTTTTATTCAAACTGGGGTCTCTATCTCCATGTATGGACTATCCCAAATGATTTAAGACAATTACATTTTAAATCTATATCTGTGCCAGTGTACAAAGTTGATCATGCTAGAAGTCTCAGGGTCTAGGACATATCTGATTTTATCTCTGCCCTGACATTTATTACCTGTATTACTGAGTCATTTCAAACATTGTCTCACTTCCTTATCTTAAAACATGGAGACAATAATAGTGCCTATTTCATAGTACAATTTTGAGAATTACAGAAGGGGACCTATTTTAAAGTGGCTGTTGTATAGTAAGCTTGTGATTGATGTAAATATCATTACCTAAAATACATGATGAAATGGTTAGATGGCATTACTGATTTCATGGACATGAGTTTGAGCAAGCTCCAGGAGTTGGTGATACACAGGGAGCCCTGGCGTGCTGTAGTCCATGGGGTCGCAGAGAATCATATATGACTGAGTGACTATACGGAACTGAACTGAAAATACGTGATTGCTGTTATGACACAATGATGGATTTGTAAGAATAGAATTGAAGAGCTAAAAATAAAAGCTAAGCTAAGCCATGGAGGAGGGAGAAGGCAGTGATGACCCACCAGAAGAACATGCAACCTGGTCAGAGAGTTTCCGGGGCTATGATGGAAGAGAGTTTCTGGGTTAAGTTCTTTACTCTTCCCTTGTGACAAGCTAGGAAAATTACTATGTGATGTAACTACCATTACCACTACAAGTCAGAGAAACCTGTGCGTGTGCCCAGCATTACAAGGTGGGTGGAGGCGGTATTAGGGTATTGACTGGGTCTCTTTGGGATGAAAAATAGACAACACTAAGTCAGGTGAACTTGTAGCTCTTGAGTTATACTGCTTACTGGCCTGTTCCCCATCCCAAGGTCCAAGTCCAGAAGGGTTTATAGCTTGTGTGTGTGTGTGTGTGTGTGTGTGTGTGCGTGTGTGTGCTTACGCTTAGTCATTCAGTTGTGTCCAATTCTTTGTGACCCTATGGACTATAGCCCAACAGGCTTCTTTTCCCATGGAATTCTCCAGGCAAGAATACTGGAGTGGGTTGTCATGCCCTCCTCCAGGGGATCTTCCTGATCAGGGATTGAACCCATGTCTCTTAGGTCTCCTGCATTGGCAGGCAGGTTCTTTTACCACTAGTGCCATCTGGGAAGCCCAAAATTTCATTGAACAAACTATCTAAATAATTTCGTGCTGAAAATGTAAAAAAAAATAAAACTTGTCAAACACATTTTTTGAGGTAAGTAGAGTTGGACTGTGAAGAAGGCTGAGCACTGAAGAATTGATGCTTTTGACCTGTGGTGTTGGAGAAGACTCTTGAGAGTCCCTTGGACTGCAAGGAGATCCAACCAGTCCATTCTGAAGGAGATCAGCCCTGGGTGTTCTTTGGAAGGAATGATGCTAAAGCTGAAACTCCAGTACTTTGGCCACCTCATGTGAAGAGTTGACTCATTGGAAAAGACTCTGATGCTGGGAGGGATTGGGGGCAAGAGGAGAAGGGGACGACAGAGGATGAGATGGCTGGATGGCATCACTGACTCGATGGACGTGAGTCTGTGTGAACTCCGGGAGTTGGTGATGGACAGGGAGGCCTGGCATGCTGCGATTCATGGGGTCGCAAAGAGTCGGACACGACTGAGCGACTGATCTGATCTGATCTGATCACCATTTTGGGGCTTCCCTGGTGGCTCAGACAGTACAGAATCTGCCTGCAATGCAGGAGACACAGGTTTGATCCCTGGGTCAGGAAGATCTCCTGGAAAAGAAAATGAGAAATCACTCCAGTACTCTGGCCTAGAGAGTTCAATGGACAAAAGAGCCTGGTGGGCTCCAGTCTATGGAGTCTCAAGAGTCAGACATGACTGAGCAACTAAAACCTAACTTAATTTATAATCATTTTAAGTAGATACATGTATATGTATAACTGAATCACTTTGCTATACACCTGAAATGAACAAAGCTTTGTTAATTGATTCCAAGTTAAAAAGTTTTTTCTATATATGTTTTGCTTTTTAGAGGTTAACATAATCTTGATTTAAAAACTAGATATGAGAGTATATGGGGGAAAAAAACCTTCCTTTTGCTTTGAGTATAGGTTCACAAGTGCTAAACAATAGTTACCCAAACCTAACTCCTTTAATACATATTACATATATTTATATAGATATAGTTATACAGGTGTAATTCTAAAAGGATTACATTGTCACTATCACTTAAGCAGGATGGAAAAATTATCTGCCTTTAAGAAGTCGTTAAGATATTTATTAAACACATACTCACACCTACTGTGAGAAAATACTGTGCCAAGTGCTGGTGGTATTGTTGCTCTTGCCATTAATTCTCTGGGGACCACCTCAGGCGCAAAGGCACCTGAGTCAACATAGGGGATTGAGAAGTTTCTATAAGACAGACAAATATGCTCAAAGGCTGCTCTTCTTTTTCTGGCCTTGATAGGCAACTGACAGAGCTATGGAATGCAATCAGAGCTATCCTTATTTTATCATTATTATTCTCAACCTCTTCCTTCATTGCTGCATTTTGGACAAACCTCTTAATAATTCTCTCACCCACCTGGCATACACCACCCCCCACCCCCGGCCCCTGCCTCTTGGACAACACATAAACACGCGTGCACATACTAATACCATCACCCGCCTTCCCCTTTCCCAGAACCTGCCTACCCACTCATCTGTCTTAATAGACCTGTTTTCTCTTTTTCTCCTTTTCTCAAGCACAGGGTTGAAATGAGCTGCTATAGAAGGCTGGGGTTGCCTATAAAATTTATAGGTTTTTAGAACTCAATTTACAGATTTTCTGTTTAAAGTTCTCTATGCTCCTGTTCACCAATGAGTGAAGCAAAGTACTAAAGAATAGAAATGAGACTTGAAACATTTTTCCCCCCACCTTTGGAAAGTAGCTAATAGTGTAGCAGTTCTGGCCCCCTTGCTTGTTGCATGTCATCGCGGTGACTACCTTTAAACTCGGTGGGCGCATCACATACGCCTGATCAAACTGAACTAGACGGAGGCTGTGCTGACTGCGCTCAGTCGCGTCTGACTCTATGCCACCCCATGGGCTGTAGCCCACCAGGGGACCTTCCTGATCCAGGGATCTAACCCGCAGTCACTTAACGTCTCCTGTTCTGGCAGGCGGGTCCTTTAGTAAAGGTTCTGGGCATAAATGTACAAGCTTTCATACTTCCCCTCTTCTCTTGGAAATTGTTAAAAAGTGTAATTAAAACTGTAATAAAATTTTAGTTTCTAACATTTTAGCTCATTGTCATATTAAGGCTAATCTTGCCTGGAAAATCCCATGGACGGAAGAGCCTGATGGGCTGCAGTCCATGGGGTTGCTAAGAGTCGGACATGACTGAGCAACTTCACTTTCACTTTTCACTTTTATGCACTGGAGAAGGAAATGGCAACCCACTCCAGTGTTTTTGCCTGGAGAATCCCATGGACAGAGGAGCTTGGTGGGCTGCAGTCCATGGGGTCGCTAAGAGTCGGACATGACTCAACGATTTCACTTTCACTTTTCACTTTCATGCATTGGAGAAGGAAATGGCAACCCACTCCAGTGTTCTTGCCTGGAGAATCCCAGGGACGGGGGAGCCTGGTGGGCTGCAGTCTACGGGGCTGCACAGGTTTGGACACGACTGAAGCAACTTAGCAGCAGCAGCCCTATTTTGGTTACCTTTAGGCTTTTTTCATTTAGTTACGGGTTTATACAGAGATATTAGAAACATAGTTCTCTAGGAATAAATGCTAAATTTTTGCACATGTTAATTTTAAATAATGATAAATACAGCTTTTAATAAATATCTATCTTGGTCTAAATTTATAACCCTATAGCATGCATGGTATTATGATTTAAAAGTGATCATGAATTAAGTTAAAACTTTTCCGTGAGAAGATGTAAATAAATTCCCTTTCACATCTAACAGAAAAAGCAAAGATATAACAAATTCTTTTCCACATGAAGAACCTGGTATTTCAGGAAAAACATCTGTTTACTTGCAACATATAAATATGTAATAATAAAATTTGGAATCTGCAAACTTTTTACAGTTAAATAAATACTGGTCAACTTTATGAGTTAATGGTATACTATCTAGAGAAAAGTTGAAAGAGATTTGAACTCAGTGGAACTTGGCAATAGCTGATTATATTATATGGAAATTTAATATTAGTATTCTTTATAAATTTAATTTAAATTTAATCATCAATTAATATTATTTGTAAATTTAGTCTGATGACTAGCTGTTCTTTAATGTTTGCAGTGGCTTCCTTTTTGTAAAAGCTTATTTATGTAATTCCTTAAGCTTTGAGAAATCACTAACACTTAGGTCAATCCCTGGCATTCAACCAGGGTAGCTCTGGGAAAGCAGTATTAAAAAAGCAAGGCTTATCTTCAGATCCTTTCAAACTACCCCTTTTTCATAATTCTCTCTCCACGTCCATGGCCCCATCCGCCAGAATTTCCCACGGTGCCCAGAGCGCTTAAATTCCCCTCTCTACTCCACCGTCCTATTTTCTCTGCATTTAGTCTCATATTCTCCCACAAATCTCATTTGTAGATTTAATTCTTAATTCTCCTTCTCTACCACACAACTTGCAAATTCAATAACTCATTCCTCTTTCCTATCACACATCAACTGTGCATTTATATCCTAACGTAGCATGTGATGGCATTTTCAAAACCAGCGTCTTAATAATGAATCACTTGGTTAATGCACTACCCTACTCCTTCTGAACACAGTTGTTCTAGTCTCCATACAACTTTTACTTAAGCTGTCTGCTACTAGAAATAGACATGAGTTCGGGGGTTCTAAAGTTCAAAGTACATACAAGCAAATTTAGAAACTTAAAAGTTAAAACATGATTTAAGTAACACAAGCTCTAGTCAACATACTGTATTTAACTATTTTTTTTCTTTCTATTTTTTCTTTCTAAAGTTCCATGTGATTTCTGTACCCTTCTGATTAGATTTACAGCCATTTCTCCAGTTTCAAATATTCTGTAGCATGTACAACAATGCTCCTTACATGTTCTGATGATACAGAAATGCTACATATTGAAAATTTACTCTCTCTTCTGCATTCCAGTTCCTCATGATTACAAAGGACAGACTTATTCTTGCAATATTCAAAGTTCATAAGCTTGGACCCTTGGCTGTGCCCTCTCCTTTGGTCTTCACATTTTATCTTGATTTTTTAAAAAAGTTCCTAATAATTTCTGCACAACCACTTCCAGTTGTATTTTCTTTTTCCCTTTTATTCATTAGACCATCATCTTCCTGTCCCTCTATTCCCAGCCAGGCTTATCTTATACTGAAAAACTTTAATTGTGAGTTAACTCGGCAGATGCTAGAGCAAAGGTTGAGAATTCTACCCAGTAAAAGGAGTATGTTATAAAATGAGCAATAAATTAACATGTATTTATTTAGTACACACTTAAATTGGAGCTACTTATGTGCAAGGCACTATTATAACCCTTTAACAATTATTACATCATTTTATCCTTGCAACAATCCTATGAAGTAGTTATTATTATATCCATTTTACAGATTAAGAAATGAGGCATTTAAAGGTTAATTAAGACCAGGGTGTCCTACAGCTGATTTATAAAGGGACCAGGATTCTAACATAAACTATTATCTCCTAATCACTATACCAGGTGACCATATAGGATGCTTACAATGTGTAATTCTGTGCTAGCTCTTAATTCAATATCCCATTACCCATAGCAAATTTAATGGATTTTAAAAGTATTAATTCTTCTACTTACAAGGAATTTCCCTATAGCCAATCTCCAAAGCATGAAAATAATTCATGAATTCCCTAACTGGAATTTTAAAAGCTTCAAAGAGGCCCATGTCTTCAAAAAGTCTGTATGATACCTGTAAAAGAAAAAGACAAGGTTTTACAAAACATCCCTTGATGTGTATTATACATAAAGAGAAAAATGGGGGAAAAGGATACATTCTATCAACCATATTAATGTGTTGCCTATTGAAATCCTTACTGGAAACAACAGATCAAATAGATATCGAAGACTTCTATGGCCTAGCCCTCTATATAATCTATTTTTAAAGGCAGAGACATAAACCTAAGAAACAGCCAATGAAAAAATCCAGTATACACTAAAGAAATATAACAAGGTACTAAATTGTGTGTGATATCAATAATAAGAGAATGATACTGAGTAAATTGCTAATTGTATAATATATATGCTAAAGAATGAGAGAAAGCTTTTATCTGGACTTATTTTATAAATTAAAAAAAAGCTTTCTAGAGGATAAAGAACTGTGCCTTAATGAAGAATAAGGGAATAGAATTAGAAGAAAGAAAAGGGTGTCTTGACTGAAATATATAGAGAAAAAAAGATTTGTTCTAATCCAGTATAAATAAAAATTTTTGAACTATTTTTCCTCATTTGCCATCTCTCTCCTTCGAATATCTATTCTCCTTCTAATTACTTTCATAGCTCTCGAGACTCAAATCAACTAAATATGTTTGGATGTGACTGGTATCTTTGATATGCAAATTGTGGAGAATGAAAAAAATGATAAAGGCACAGAAGAGAGTAATTGGGAGAGAAATGGTTATTCACATGGCAGGATGGAGAGCAGCATCATTTACAGTGACCACACTTTTATTTTTAAAGTACAATGTGTAAATCAATGATAATTCAATACAAATTTTTAAAAAAGTGGTCTCACTTTATGTCACAAAGACACAGTACTGGTTATAATTCAGGAGACTGAGAAAGAATTATTTATCCTTTAAGTTATTTGTATTCTTGCTTAAAATTCTCAAACTACTTCTTCTAAATGTTTGATAACTTCATAGTTAAATTTCTATTTTCATTATGAACTTTACATCTACTCAAATTCACTAATATTCTTTTATTTGGAGATTTAATTTTCATCAATGACATATATTATGTTTATATTTGTGTACATACATAATACACATTTATGGGACTTCCCTGGTGATTCAGACAGTAAAGAATCTGTCTGCAGTGCAGGAGACCCCAGTTCGAATCCTGGGTCAGGGAAGATCCCCTGAAGAAGGGAATAGCAACACACTCCAGTATTCTTGCCTGGAAAATTCCAGTGACAGAGGAGCCTGGCGGGCTACAGTCCATGGGGTCACAAAGAGTTGGACATGACTGAGTGACTAACACACACATACACATTTATATCTAACTAAAAAAGGGGATTTATTCATTCAGTATACGCCTACTGTCTCCTTCTGTTTAAGACAATTTCCATATATAATGCATATATATATATATGAAAAAACAAGGAAGCTTTCCTTAAAGGAATTTATGGTCCAGCAGGTGAGGGCAGTAAATTATAGACATAATTAGTAACGTATACACTATGACTGAGCTTCCCCTAGTGGCTCAACCTAAATGCAGGAGACCACCTGCAGCACAGGAGACATGGGTTAGATCCCTGGGTCCGGAAGATCCCTGGTGAAGGAAATGGCACCTCATTCCAGTATTCTGGCCTGCAAAATCCCATGGACAGCGGAGCTGGTGGGCTACAGTCCATGGGGTCACAAGAGCCGAACAGAACTTAGCAACTAAACCACCACCACACTATGACTGAAAGGGATGCTATATGAACAAAGAAAAAGGGAAGCAGGAATAGAGCTTTGAGTCCAGGAGGACATGGCAATTGCTGTTTTAAATATGGTGGTTAGAAGAGGCATATTCAGGTGAGTTTGAGCAAATAATCGAAGGAGATGCAGAGTGTCGTATAGGAATATCTGAGGAAAGTTTCCTAAACAGAAGAGAAAGATGGTGCAAAGGCCTTGAGGTATGTCTGCTATACTCACAAAACAGCAAGAAGACCAACATGGTCAAAACAGAATGAATGAGGACAGGAGTAAAATTTAAGTTAGTGACTATAGAGTGGTGTTGACTGGGTTGCAATCCTGTTTCACAGCCAGATTGACCAGTATAAGGACTTTTATACTGAGTGAGGCAGGGAACCTTTGAAGAGTTGAAGCAGGGAAAGTGTCTTTATTTGACTTATGTTTTCAAAGGAGCACTGTGGCTGCCCATTGGGAATAGAGTATATATATTATTTACATGCACTTTTTTCACTTTGAAAAAACTATTCAGGTAAGTATACTTAATTTTGCCCCTTTTTCTGTGTTACATAACATCTCCACCTCATCTCTTTAAAAATACAATAGAAAGTTAAGTTTGTGGTTTCTGTCATATTTCATAGTTCTTCTAGTTATTTTCTCCTTATTATTGCTTTAAGCTATATTCAAGTCCTTGTTTATAAATACCCAGTGGATTTAACTATATATGTTACTGCAATAAAAATTATTTATAATAGCAGCAGCTATTGACACACACATATACTCACTATTCTGTATATATATATATATGCATTTAATAAGCTTGATGCCTCCTCCAAGTACATATATTTACATATATTAATTACTTACACTAATTAATCCATGTAGCATCTTATGAGATAGACACTGTTACTTATTACACTTGAAAGCAGAGGACTCTAAGGCACAGAAAAGTTGAATGACTTGTAAAAGATCACACAGTTGACACATTATCAGACCAGAATTCAAGTCCAACATTATGGCTTCAGACTGTGTGCTCTTAACTGTTTCATATCCTATCACCATTATTTGAAAAGCAATATTGTTAGGACTGTAAATGACTAAAGTTTCCCATTATTCTCTTAAAATATTTGAAAGATGAATTGAAAAATTCAGACAAGACATTTTTAGGGTATGATTTTCAAATAGGAAAGTTTTCACTGAAGCTGTTAGAAATCAACAGGCAATGATCCAAACTCATAAATAAAGAAAAGTCACTGTTAACTGGGTAAATATTGGTAACCAAAAAAAGTAAATACTCTTCCCAAATCTGAATGATGTCCTTTTAAATTTTTTAAAATAAACATGATAATCATCAAAAAGGCAGGCAGTACATTAAGGCTGAGAAGTCATTTCCATTGCACATATGTCTCTTTAAAAGTCTTTTGAAGTGAGACTTTTTCTGTGTAGTCTCAGCCAGAAGGTGATTTCTTGGAATGTTCAAGTTAATTCATTTCAGCTGTTCTAAGGCCTTATAAAGTGCAAAAAAAAAAAAAAAAGCCTTTTACACACTGAAAATTTCATGGTTTTTGTGCTTATAAACTCAAATCAGAGAAAAAATATCATAAAGTTCTACTTAGCAAGGCAAATAAAGTTGCCTTTTCTCTGAGTTCAATAGTTGGTTTTATAGAAAAATTGAGACATTGTAAACCATGTAGTTATTTATTTTGAAAGATAAGTGGAAAAAAGATACAAAAATCTAATTGCTATTTATATCTTATCTTCTATTGTCTATTTATATTCACAAGTTAGAAAATATTTTGTGGCAAAACCTGTCAAGTTGCTCCCTTCCGTCACTCCCCCAACCCCCAGCCCTCACAGAATTTCAAGGGGAGCCAGGTTTCTGCAACACTATTTAGTACAGTCACTTGTGCTGTAAAACCAGTTGCTATAATGACAACTTTCTGTTGCTCAGACTCTCCATTCTGAGTTTGAAAATACAATCGATAAATGCATTTGGCAGGGGCTGAAAAGAATTTGAAATAAAGGTAAAACCCTGGACTTTCTATATATAGATACATCAAATTCTGGGTCCAATGTTTACCATATGACTTTAGATGAGCCGTATCGTTTCTCTTTTAAGTCTCAGTTTCTTCTTCTGTCAACTAGAGATTAAAAAAAAAAAAAAATACCTGCATCCAAGTTACTCTGAAGACAAAACTGTAAAGTTTTGGAACATCTGTGACATATATACCAAATGCAAAACAATATGAGACTTTTCTTCCCATACCAGGGAACACACTCTTCAATAGAAGAGAAAAAAGACTTCCTGGCCCGCTGCCACCTCCTGTCGTGGCACCATTTCAGGCATTTTTCCAGGTAAAATCACACCCTCAGAGTTCTGGTATGCAATGAGTTTCAGGGATGGGACACAAAACCTCCCTGGAGAAGTCTTGAGGCATGAGGCAGAGACGGACTGAAGAAAACAGGGGTCCTTTTAAACCGGCCTTCAAGCTCAGCCAGCGTGAAAAGATGCTGGTCAGCATCAAGGAGAAAGGAAGAGAAGGAGAATGGCACTATTAATTTGCAAAAATACGCATGTATCTTGAGGATATTCTGCCAAATGATATCAGTCAGACAGAGAAAGATATGATTTCACTTATATGTGGAATATAACAAACAAGATTAGTGAACAAACCACACAAAAAGAAACATATGTAGGCATAGAGAACAGAGCAGTGATGAGAGAGGGCAAACAGGTGAAGGGATCAACTGTATGGTGACAGATGGAAACTACATTTTCAGTGGTGGCACACAGCAGCGTCTACAGAAGAACGAATAGAGCATGCACATGAAACTTGTATAATATCCTAAACCAATGTTACCTCAATAAAATTTTTTTAAGAAAAAAAAAGAAGGATAGTATCTCTAAGTCAAAGTCCAAGGGCTGCCACTCTGGTTCTCAATGTGTTCATGGTCAGAACAGAGTCCAATAGAGGCTATGACCAAGTGTTATGGAGACTCTCTACTTATTTTGAGCTTCACACTGCTACTGCTAAGTTGCTTCAGTTGTGTCCGACTCTGTGCGACCCCATAGACGGCAGCCCACCAGGCTCCCCCGTCTCTGGGATTCTCCAGGCAAGAACACTGGAGTGGGTTGCCATTTCCTTCTCCATGAGCTTCACAAGCCATCCATTATTTGAACATACCTCTGCGTGTAGCAAGTTGAAGTGTCATTATTTGGATACATATCTAATTTTCCTATTGGAGCAGAAGTTCCGTGAAGGCAGGGACACATTTTTTGTCTTGAAGACTAGCCTAGCATTAGTGTTTGAACAAGGTAGAAGTTCTCTCTATTCCTTCCTTTAAACCTTCATGGATCAGGAACCCTCACTTTGAAATTCCACAATCAGATAACTTGCTCAGAGTTCTGAAGGAAGCCTGTGTCCACTGCACAGAGAAGAAATCAGTCCAGCAAATGATTTATCTTCTAGTGTTTTGCAGGCAAGGGTTAATGGGTTCTGAATTCTCACCTAAGTCTGATATTAACAAATCTTTTAGTCTTTAGTATCTCTGCTGTGATATTTCTCCAATCTCTAAGAACTATCCTAAAACATTTTAAAATAAGCTGATAACTATCATTTCAAGATAGCTCAGTTGGTAAAGAATCTGCCTGCAATGCAGGATACCCTGGTTTGATTCCTGGGTCGGGAAGATCTGCTGGAGAAGGGAAAAGCTACCCACTCCAGTATGCTTGGGCTTCCCTTGTGGTTCAACTTATAGAGTCTGCCTGCAATGTGGGAGACCCTAGTTTGATTCCTGGGTTGGGAAGATTCCCAGGACACGGGAAAGGCTGCCCACTCCAGTATTCTGGCCTGGAGAATTCCATGGACTGTATAGTCCATATGGGGTCACAAAGAGTTGGACACGACTGAGCCCCTTTCACGATTTTATTGTTCAGTCACTCAGTCACGTCCAACTCTTTGAGACCTCATGGACTACAGCACACCAGGCTTCCCTGTTCTTCACTATCTCCCAGAGTTTGCTCAAACTCATGTCCATTGACTCAGTAATGCTATCTGACCACCTCATCCTCGGTTGCCCCCCTCCTCCTCCTCCCCATGATCCCCATTGATTAAGAGTGTGCATTTTAGTAGGGGCTAGATAATGAAGCAAATCCCTATTGTTTTATTTATTGAGAACAAACATGTTCAAATTCTTAGTTTCTGTATGTTTTCTCTCTCCCTCAGGGAAATGAAACATTATTTGGAAAATCTTGAAACTGGTCAAACTTAGGGAAAAAGTACTTAAGGGGAAAAAAAAGACATTTTATGTAGCAATAGTTTTATTCTGTATTTCTTGTGATACTGAAAGACATTTTTCATATTTAAATAAAGAGCTGTATTTAATATGCTTCTCACAGATTGGGGGAAACATACTTTTAATATTTTATTTTTGATAAGGACTAAAGTGAAAGAAAGTAAAAGTGTTCGTCACTCAGTTGTGTCTGACTCTTGGGGACCTCATGGACTATAGCCCACCAGGCTTCTCTGTTCATGGAATTCTCCAGGCAAGAATTCTAGAGTGGATAGCTGTTCCCTTCTTTAGGGGATTTCTTAACCCAGGGATCAAACCCGGGTCACCTACACTGCAGGTGGATTCTTTACTATCTGAGCCATCAGATAAGGCCTACGCACTGTACTACTCAAAAGTTAAAAAAAAAAACAAAACGTAATTGGAAATTATTAGACAATAAATTAGTGTTTATAAATTGGCAGCTTTCTTCTTTTGAGGTCTTGGTTCAGCTTCCTTTTGTTGAATTCTATGAATTTAGATCATTTTTTCACTTCCCTTTTGTATCCCTGCTCCCTCCATTTTGTCTTAGAATATATATAATATTTTAATTGAAGAATACAATATTCTATTCACTTGAAGTTCCGATTTCTTTTGTTACCCCACCACCAAGGATTCTACAGAATGCTGGGTATTCTCCACCTAATGCTCACCAATGGTGTTAACCATGTGCAGAGCTTTAAACAACTAAGGAATATTTTCCCTACATTTAAAGTCATATACATGAATGCATTTCTTACCTGACTAAGAATACGGCCACATTTTCTTCCTATTTTTTCCACCAAATCAAAAATTGGAAAATTCCAGGTATTCAGTTGCTCCATAATTGAGTCCAAGTTGTCCATGACAAGAGGTTCAGGAGCAAGAATTGGTTTTTCCTATAATGAAGATAAAATATTTTAACAACGTGCAGTTTTTCTACATAGCAATTTGTTCCTTCTTTGGTAAGTTCCTTCTTTTCTAAATCAAGTGGAATTTACCTGAAATAAATGACTTTGGGTGACTTAATGATCTTAAAAAAAAAAGTCAAAAGAAACAAAATATTGACCCCAAAGATATGAGAAAAGGTCTTAATGATTCAGACCATGAGTTTTGCGTTATGTGCTGCCTATTGCTGGTTCATCTATGCTATAGAAAAATTGGATGCTTCTTTCATAAATTAACATAACTGCTTTTTAGTCTTCTGTGTAATTTTTAAAGATTCAAGGACTTCAGAACACTCTGAAACTGTATGCAAATTTCCCTCTATATATTTATGTAAATTCTTCTGAGATGAAGATTCCTGGCTTATTGAACTCTAAAAAAAAAACCAAAAACAAAAAACAACAAAAAAACCTTGAGTAGGGAGAGGGAGTAAATCACCCTTACTCTAATTGGTACAATTTATATTATTGCTTCAAAATCAGCATTAATCCTATAGAGTTACAGTTACTACAATTTTCAGGTATTTTAATTTAATTCATGTGTTGCATGGTTTCCAAAAAACATGCACCAAATATATGTAAAAACAAAAATGTATAATAGGTACCAAATAAAGACATTCTTAAGAGTTTATTTACCAGGAAAAAAAAATGAGGATAAAGAAACACCTAAGTTATTTTATCTGACAATTTTAAACTATAAATAGTGGGAGGGGGATATGTAAGTGTGTGTGTGTGTGCATATATATATATAGTTATATGTATAGTTATATATAGTTATATATGTATATAATTAGGGAAGAGCCAGGTAGCGCTACTGGTAAAGAACATGCCTGCCAATGCAGGAGATGTAAGAGATGCATCTTACATCTTCGATCACTGGGTTGGGAAGATCCCCTGGAGAAGGAAATGGCAACCCACTCCAGTATTTTTACCTGGAGAATCCCATGGACAGATAGAGCCTGGCAAGCTACTGTTCATAGGGTCACAAATTTTTGAACACGACTGAAGCAACTTAGCATGCATATGTATAGCTATGCTTTGTATTGTTGCATGGTAAAAACCAATACAACATTGTAAAGCAATTATACTCCAATTAAAAACTAAATAAAAAATAAAAGTATATATGGTAAATTAGGTAAAAGAGAAATGATAACAGCAGCAATGGAAAATCACATTACAGTCAACTGTTTTCTGCTATTTATTGCCTCCCCCAAATGAACCAGACTCAAATGTATGCTTCCATCCTCTTTAAGTGGAGCTATTTAAATACACAGAATAAATACACAGAATAAAATACACAGAATAAATAAATAAAAAATATTTTAATGGGGAGTAAGTGTCAATGTTAACCTGGTTTAATATAACAAGGAAAATAAACACTGGCTCACTTTCTAAATCAAGGAGGTGCTAGAAAAAGCCAACAGAAGTCCTAAGATAAAGGACAGATTTCATTTTGATTGATTTATATTTATAAAATGTTACCTTCCTGATCGAAACAATTAATTTTCCTAGGCATATTTACATTTTTAGACTTGGTTAAGAAATACTGCAATCAGTTGTGGAGATGAATACTTAAGTTTTTAATCATTAAATACTAGAACTGACCCTATGGGCTATAGCCTGCCAGGCTCCTCTGTCCACAGGATTCTCTAGGCAAGAACACTGGAGTGGATTGCCATTTCCTCCTCCAGGGCATCTCTCCTACCCACGGGTCAAACCCACATCTCTTAATGTCTCCTGCACTGGGAAGCAGGTTCTTTACTATTAGCACCACCTGGGAAGCCACAATAGAAGCCTGAGACCAGTAAGACTTAGAGGAAAATAATACAGATATACAGGAAGGGCTACAAGATACATGTAACCCATGTAAGAGGTGATTCAGGGATCTGTTCCTAAGTCAATTCCTGTCACAGAAACCAATTTTTCAAGTCAGTTAATGAGATAAGTGATGGGCGTCTACCAGGAACATCATGGTCTCCGGAGCGTAGGTGCTGCAAGATGATGTCTTTCTCAGAGCCTCTCTGGGGCCCTCAGTCTCATCTTCATTCTGTACAATATCACTGCTATCACTGTTGTTATTCGTTTCATAATCAGAGGTAACTTGAGTGATGTCATCTGCAATTAAAAGGCAAGAGCTTATTATGAAACTTGCAGTGAAAAAAGGGGTCCTATTTAAGCAAATAGTCCTAAAACACATACTACAAATATCATAGGAAAATTCCACTTTCCTGAGCTTACACACCAAGAACATAAGATCATCGGGTGGGCGAAAGCACACATTTTTGTTGTTGTTCAGTTGCTACGTCATGTCCAACTATTTGTGACCCCATGGACTGCAGCACCCCAGGCTTCCCTGTCCTTACTATTTCCCAGAGTCTGAGCAAACACATCCTTTTTAACCCAATAAAACAGATGGAATTATGATCTGTGATTTATATGACATCCAATAATCCCTCAATAATAATGCTCAGGTCAGTAGTTGATACCTCTTTGTGATCCTATGGATTGTAGCTTACCAGGTTCCTTTGTCCATGGAATTCTCCAGGCAAGAATACTGGAGTGAGTTGCTGTTTTTTTCTCCAGGGGATCTTCCTGATTCAGGAATCTAACCCAGGTCTCTTGCATTGCAGCCAGATTCTTTACCATTTGAATCACCAGGGATGCTAATCCCCAAATCCTACTTTATCTCTCCCTCACATGCTTTCCTCTTTGGTAACCCTAAGTTTATCTTCTATGTCTGTGAGTCTACTTCTGTTTTGTAGATAAGTTCACAGGTTTCATATAAACTCCTGTGACTTTATAATTCTTTTTCTTTTATGCATGCTCCAACACACTAAACTACCAAGTAGCTGATTAGAACCCTAACCCTAGAAATGTCACATGGGCAAGAGAATTTGAGGTGATACCCAAGAACAAAGCAATCTGTAGAATATAGAAGCCACAGCATGTGCTAAAGAGCATGGCAGGTCCTTGTATCCAATCTTGGTCCCTAGACATCTGTGCTTCCTTCCTCCCTTACTCATCTCCACTATCTTTCATTACAGTTAGTGCTGCTGCTGCTGCTGCTGCTGCTAAGTTGCTTCAGTCGTGTCCAACTCTGTGCGACCCCATAGACTGCAGCCCACCAGGCTCCCCCATCCCCGGGATTCTCCAGGCAAGAACACTAAACTGTGCTAATCAGAAAATACATCAGGTAATGTCAAGAGTCTGAAGAACATGCTTCTGGGGTAAAGACCTCAAGAAGCTTCTTCTGACTGAAACACCTGACTGAAATTTATGGGGTGCTCGCTACGTGGGAGATACCACAGAAAGCACTTTATTTGTACAAATATGCTGAATCCTCTCAACAATCCTATGAGGTAGGTATTATTGCACTACTGCATCATTAATATGCTCACTTTGCAAACAGGAAACTGAGGCACAGAAAGGCTTAAGTTGCCCAAGAGCCCACAGCTGATAAATCCTACCATCAGAAGTGAACTCATGAAATCTGAGTTCCTATATTCTACCTCTGATGAAATCTAGTTTTTCTTAAAATGGTTATTGCTTTCCATGGCCTATAAAATCTTCACCTTTCCCTAAGTCACAAAGATATCTTCCCGCATTCTCTTTCAGAAGTTTTACTGTTTTAGGTTTTACCATTGGGTCTGTGTGCCATCTCAGGATAAAATTTCATCAGGTGTGAAGTAAGGGGTGAGATTCATTTTTTCCTAGCTCCATTTGCTTGGAAAAATGGATCTTTGTTGAAGGTTCAACAGCTGAATAGGTGTGGGTCTAATGTGGGACTTTCTACTCAATTCCATATGATTCTATTTGATAATCTTTACTCCAGCACCATACTTTCTTCTTCAGGGTAGTTTAAGTATTGAAGGAAAATTTGCTCTTTTTTTCCAAAGCTGCTTGAATAGTCTAGGTTTGTCAAATGTCCTCATATTGCTGGTGAATAATGGCTTTTATTATGTAGCCTATTCCGATCAGGAGTATTCTGTTGCACATTTTCAAGGACCCATCTTTCTTTTATCTTTCTCATGCAACTGCTTCTATATTAGAATCAGATGCAGTAATTATAAAAACATGTAACTGATAAGTTTCAATCCCAGAATTTTCAGAAAAATGAAGAAGCACACTCAAAGGCCATATAGCTCCACAGGAGGCCAAGGGTGATAAGGAGACACTCCTTATTCTATCAGCCTCAGTAGAGTCAGGGAAGATCAGGGACGTAGAGAAGAGAATATTCTGAGTCTTCAGTGTACCCTATCGTATAACGGCCACACAGAGAATCCTCCTTTTAATTTCCCCTTGCCTATGTCCCTGGACGTTTGTCCAATGCCACGGCACATCATTCTCATAGGCAAATAATCAATATTTATTGAGTATTAAAAAATGCTGGAGCAGATAATTAAGAACCATTCTTAGATCACTCTATCATCATAAAGCCTAAAGTTCATATGTGTGTGTGTGTGCACAACACGTGCGCCCAGTTGTGTCTGACTCTTTGCAATCGCCTGGTCCATAGCCTGCCAGGCTCCTCTGTCCACGGAATTTCCCAGGCAAGGATGCTGGAGCGGGTTGCCATCTGCTACTCCCAGGGGATCTTCCTGACCCAGGGATCATGCCTTGGTCTCTGGGGTCTCCTGCATTGGCAGGCGGATTCTTTACCAGTAGCGCCCCCTGGTTTCCTGCCTTGTGAACTTGCAGCAATAACAAAAGCAAGTCCCTAGGGTTACACCAATAAAAATAAAATAATAATTATTATGATAACTATGGCAGCAAACACTCCTTACAGTGACCCAGATACTATAATAAGTGCTTTCTGTACTTTAGTAATTTAACTATCTATAATCCTCGTCCAGTAGGACCCTTATTATCTCTATTACTGATGAAGGAACTAAGACACAGAGATTACAGACGAGTTGGAAGCAGAATCAGGATATAAATCAAGCTGCAATGCCTATTTTTCTGAGCCTCTGTAATACTGCCTCAAGAAAAACTATGGTTTTTACCTCCCAAGCTCACAGTAATCTAAGCAGGGTCAATTCTCAGGCTCTGTGATGGAGATCCCCAGAGCGTACCCTAAAATAGATGACCCTACAATGTCCAAGATAAAATAGCATTTATATAGTGTTCTATACATTATAGAAAATGGTGTCTCATTTAAAAATATATTCATTTGTGTACAGACACAATAAACATTTTGGATAGCTTTGTATCAAAACATAACCCATGATTAACTCTAGGTAGTAGGACTGTGGATGATTTTTATCTCCTTCATTGTCTTTTTAAACTTGCAATCTAAAAAATCAGAAACATATGTTATCTTTTTCTGATTAGGAAAAAAAAAATCTAGTAGAGCAGTTTCCATTTTGAGGAACAGAATCCAAAGAAGAATTACCTGTTCTGGTTGGTGTCCGAATGGCTGCCCCGCTTCTTTCCAGGGGCCCGTCGGCAGAAGTCCCCTGGGAATATGGTCTGCCACAGCTGAGAAATAATGGAACAGCTGTAAGTAGGTCCTTTATTTTCAGAAAATTGTAGGCACACACCAGGTATGTATATATTAGGATAAAAAACAATCACATATTCTGGCACTCTACTTATTCCTCTGATGGAAAAAAAATCATTTTGTCTTTTACATGGACATTGATATGTGGGATACTGTTTTGGTCAGTGGTAAGGAAAGCATATTAAAAAGCAGAGACATTACTTTGCCAACAAAGGTCTGTCTAATCAAGGCTATGGTTTTTCCAGTAGTCATGTATGGATGTGAGAGTTGGACTATAAAGAAAGCTTAGTGGCGAAGAATTGATGCTTTTGAACTGTGGCGTTGGAGAAGATTCCTGAGAGTCCCTTGGACTACAAGGAAATCCAACCAGTCCATCCTAAAGAAGATCAATCCTGGGTGTTCATTGGAGGGACTGATGTTTAAGCTGAAACTCCAATACTTTGTCCACCTGATGCAGAGAGCTGACTCATTTGAAAAGACTCTGATGCTGGGAAAGATTGAGGGCAGGAGGAGAAGGGGATGGCAGAGGATGAGATGGTTAGATGGTATCACCGACACAATGGACATGGGTTTAGGTGGACTCCGGGAGTTGGTGATGGACAGGGAGGCCTGGCGTGCTGCGGTTCATGGGGTCGCAAAGAGTTGGACACGACTGAGCGACTGAACTGAACTGAAGGAAAGCATACTCAATACAAAGGATCAGACACTCTGTTCAACTCTCATGCTCTTCCACAATCAAGATCATATTTGAGGTGAAATGAAACTGTTGGTAATTTTCTCTGACATTATTTAGAGAATCCTGGAATAGTCAGCTACATACTTACAGCAGTGATTTTGGAAGTGCCTATGTGTATTTGGTCAAAAATATCTTTCCCAGCGGAATCATTTTGTGTCTGCTAAAAAGCTTCATGATTAGATTTATTTCTGTGGGTTATATCCAAAAAGCCCTTTAAAAAATGATTGCAAACATGAAAATAAAAAAACTGGTAGATTATTTTTATTTTTTGCCATAAAATTTAATTATTTGTCTTCAGATGGATCAGTTCACCTGTTAAGGTATATTTTGACAAACCGTGGCTGTAAACCTGACCACACAGGATGCAAGTTGAGAAAAACAGATCAAGGGAGTATACTGTGGGCAAAGGAGAAAAAGGGCTCCCCTGGGGGCTCAGTGGTAAAGAATCCGTTTGCCAGTGCAGGAGATGTGGGTTCAATCTCTGGGTTGAGAGGATGCCCTGGAGAAGGAAATGGCTACCCACATCAGTATTCTTGCCTGGAGAATCTCATGGACAGAGGAGCCTGGAGGCCTACAATCCATGGGGTTGCAAAGAGTTGAATATCAACATGGAGAAAAATGAAGGTCCTTGAGAGATGGGCAGGGTTCTTTAACATAAGAAGTTGGAGGAGGCAGGCTACATTTGCTTTCTCAACAGTTTGACTGTTTAATAAATTACAAAGTAATCCCGCAAATGGTCTGGCAAGTTTCTTCTCTCACTTATCTTGTTTAGAGACTTGATTAGGTTTTAATTCTGTATTTTGTTTCTGGGTTCTTTCATTCTGCCTAATATTATTCATACAAAGGGTCTCAGAGAACTTCTGTTTATTTGCTATTTAGCCACAAATTACTCACTCTAAATAGAAAAGAGAAGAATCATAGTTTATAATTTAATATATTAAATATCTCATCACTTTTTCCCCTTGAATTGTGTTTATATGTGTAGTAGAGATAAGCATTTCCCAGTTAGAGTGTTTTCATCCAAAGCAAATTTATTTTTCAAGCCTTGAATGTCAGTGGAAAGCATCACATATGAAATATTTTTAATTATGAAATCCCATCAGTCTGACTTAGGGACTCAAAAGAAAATGACAGAACCGAAGGAAAAAGTCCATAGGTGTAAATTATGGGTTTCTGTTCTGGGATGAAACTTGGTAAAAGTAGTTTACTAGTTTGAAGATTTTTCTCTTCAAGATAATACTTGAAAGGAACGTTTAAATTAGGAGTTCAAATAGACTACCTCTCCTGCCAGAAAAACAGCTTGTTGCATAGACGTTACAGCAGCCAAGAGACTCGGATTCAACGCCAAGCCCTTCAAGTTCAGCAGGGAAAACCACAATAATTAGTCGTGTGTTTCTGGAGCTCTCTGTGCCTACATGGGTGGCTGCCTTGAAGGCAATAATAAAACATGGTTTGAATTATAGATTTATAAAGCCCCAGCAAATAAAACACACACTACTGGATTTATAAACATTACTGAACAAGTAGGCAGTTAAATTCCCTTGTTTTTCTCCCAAACCTCTTTTATAAAAATCCCATTACATTCTTTCTGCTAAGAATACCGAAAAAAAAAGAAAAGACTTCGGTGAGCAAAGCTACGGAAGTGGTATAATACATCTTTTCTGAACCCCTTGGTTCTTCCTATAGGCAACTGATTTCTTAAAAGTCTGCAGCTCACAGTGGGAGTGTCTCCCTAGAAACGCTGCAAGCAGATGTCATTGAGTCTGGTGACTCCCTTGGGTTTCATCTGGGCCCAGGACGCACACCACAAAAAAGTGTTTCTTCAGGGTGTTCCCCCAGACACTAGGTCCACGGGCAATTACTGGGTGTTAACCTAAAGAAATGGGTTCTGTGGCTAAATAAAGTCAGGAGATGCCAGAGGAAACAAAACTCAAGGCGTTTTCTTTTTGCAGGACTTCTCAGAGCTTCCAATAAAGTGATGCGTGTTGTAAATCGCTAAAAGGAAAATATGATAGGCCTGTTTTGCCACAGAAAAAGATGGGATTAACATCCTAAGGGAATGATTCGATTGAAAATGGTGTTATGCACAGAGCAACAGAGTAAGGTTTGGATGGTGGAATAACTTTTCACTCCGGTCCTAAGCAAACACAAATTATCATCCCTTTGAAAGTATTTATAAAGAGAAAAGAAGCAAAAATAAAGATTATAAAAATGATTATTTAACACAGAATTTATGAACAAAGGGTCAGAAAATGAAATTTGTGAGGCTTAAATTTGAATTCACTGGTCAAATCTGGGTCTGTGACCCAGTATTTGATATAAGAAGACCAACATGTAACTAATTTATTCAGTTATGGTCATTCAGCTTAGGGGGGGAAATAACATTTTATTCAAGGCACTCTCATAATTATACTTAATTTTAAAACACTCAACTCTTTTCTACTTAAAAAAATTGCAATGCTTTAAAGCAGGTATTCAAGATGAAGCTATTACTGAAGAACAATAATATGTTAATTGGTAGAGAAGGTATTCCTTTTTTAGTGACAATATAGACAAAATAATTAATCTTACCATGTTAGGTTCTTTTTTCTTATCCCCTGTAAGAGACAACACTTTGTCTCCCTATTTAAACATGACAGAGCAGCACAGGCAATCGCTTCATTGTATTCAGAGATCCATTTGGGAACAGTCACAATGTGTGACACATTATCTGCACATTTTTAAAATGTCACAATGGGAAATGCAACCTTAGAAAACAGTACCTTTAAAATCGGTATAAAATTCTCCCTGGAGAACAAGTAAAAGATATCCCAACAAAATACCAAATTACACTGAATGACTCGATAGGAGTTTTTAATTAGATGTTTGATGCACTCTCTATCAGTAAGCAGGTAAAATATAAAACTAATTATTTTATATCAGCACCACAGACATGTATGGAACATAAGGTCTCTAAAATTCCTATGAACGGAGAAGCACTGAAAAATTAAGTTTCTATTCCAGCCTATTCAACACAGACCACACTGTCTTGGACTTTCTTGTCAACTACTTAGGCAACCTACACAAAGCTATGTGGGCTGGTGGTGAGAGTTCCTAAGGGGAAAACCAGTGTTAGTTTTATTATTACTTAGACTCCGGTGAACAACATAAAATTCCTTACCTGCTGCATATAACAGGTGGATTCAGGATCTGAGGAGAAAGATCAGGGGCGCTCTGTGTGTAAGTTAAGGCCCGGTGAGAACTTAGGCCTGATTTGGCAGTTGTGTCGGAAGACTCTGGGAACTGCACTGCAGAAACTTTGCTGACCGGGCTGCTGGCAGGGGTCCCGTGGAGAGGTGAGGAACAGGGTGAGGAAAGAGGTGAAATTTTCACAAGGGAACCTAATAAACAAAGAGAGAACTGTTAAGTCCTAAGTAAATGTCTTTGAAAGTTAAAATTGCAGCTCTTAGCCTTCCCTTTGGACTCCTTTTAACTCGGGAAGGACCATGTGAGTCCTCAGACCACAGGGCCGGCCTCTTCTGCAGACAGGCTGCACAGTGGGGGCATCACTACAGCATGAAATATGAGAAATGAATCATCATGAAAATTCAGTGGCAATGCTAGCAAGTTCAGTTAAAGCCCTGGTGTCCTGGAGTAACTTCAGGACAGAAAGATATTATTTTCTAATTTTTATTGGAGTATAGAACGCCTTATTGCCAAATTCAGACTTAAATTGAAGAAAGTAGGGAAAACCACTAGACCATTCAGGTATGACCTAAATCAAATCCCTTATGATTATACAGTGGAAGTGAGAAATATATTTAAGGGCCTAGATCTGATAGACAGACTGCCTGATGAACAATGGAATGAGGTTCGTGACATTGTACAGGAGTCAGGGATCAAGACCATCCCCATGGAAAAGAAATGCAAAAAAAGCAAAACGGCTGTCTGGGGAGGCCTTACAAATAGCTGTGAAAAGAAGAGAAGTGAAAAGCAAAGGAGAAAAAGAAAGATATAAACATCTGAATGCGGAGTTCCAAAGAACAGCAAGAAGAGATAAGAAAGCCTTCTTCAGCGATCAATGCAAAGAAATAGAGGAAAACAACAAAATGGGAAAGACTAGAGATCTCTTCAAGAAAATCAGAGATACCAAAGGAACATTTCATGCAAAGATGGTCTCGATAAAGGACAGAAATGGTATGGACCTAACAGAAGCAGAAGATATCAAGAAGAGGTGGCAAGAATACACAGAAGAACTGTACAAAAAAGATCTTCATGACCCAGATAATCACAATGGTGTGATCACTGACCTAGAGCTAGACATCCTGGAATGTGAAGTCAAGTGGGCCTTAGGAAGCATCACTAAGAACAAAGCTAGTGGAGATGATAGAATTCCAGTTGAGCTATTCCAAATCCTGAAAGATGATGCTGTGAAAGTGCTGCACTCAATATGCCAGCAAATTTGGAAAACTCAGCAGTGGCCACAGGACTGGAAAAGGTCAGTTTTCATTCCAATCCCAAAGAAAGTCAATGCCAAAGAATGCTCAAACTACCACACAATTGCACTCGTCTCACACACTAGTAAAGTAATGCTCAAAATTCTCCAAGCCAGGCTTCAGCAATATGCGAACCGTGAACTTCCAGATGTTCAAGCTGGATTTAGAAAAGGCAGAGGAACCAGAGATCAAATTGCCAACATCCACTGGATCATGGAAAAAGCAAGAGAGTTCCAGAAAAACATCTATTTCTGCTTTATTGACTATGCCAAAGCCTTTGACTGGATCACAATAAACTGTGGAAAATTCTGAAAGAGATGGGAATACCAGACCACCTGATCTGCCTCTTGAGAAATTTGTATGCAGGTCAGGAAGCAACAGTTAGAACTGGACATGGAACAACAGACTGGTTCCAAATAGGAAAAGGAGTACGTCAAGGCTGTATATTGTCACCCTGCTTATTTAACTTATATGCAGAGTACATCATGAGAAATGCTGGACTGGAAGAAACACAAGCTGGAATCAAGATGGCCAGGAGAAATATCAATAACCTCAGATATGCAGATGACACCACCCTTATGGTAGAAAGTGAAGAGGAACTCAAAAGCCTCTTGATGAAAGTGAAAGTGGAGAGTGAAAAAGTTGGCTTAAAGCTCAACATTCAGAAAACGAAGATCATGGCATCCGGTCCCATCACTTCATGGGAAATAGATGGGGAAACAGTGGAAACAGTGTCAGACTTTATATTTCTGGGCTCCAAAATCACTGCAGATGGTGACTGCAGCCATGAAATTAAAAGACACTTACTCCTTGGAAGGAAAGTTATGACCAACCTAGATAGCATATTCAAAAGCAGAGACATTACTTTGCCAACAAAGGTTCATCTAGTCAAGGCTATGGTTTTTCCTGTGGTCATGTATGAATGTGAGAGTTGGACTGTGAAGAAGGCTGAGCACCAAAGAATTGATGCTTTTGAACTGTGGTGTTGGAGAAGACTCTTGACAGTCACTTGGACTGCAAGGAGATCCAACCAGTCCATTCTGAAGGAGATCAGCCCTGGGATTTCTTTGGAAGGAATGATGCTAAAGCTGAAACTCCAGTACTTTGGCCACCTCATGCGAAGAGTTGACTCATTGGAAAAGACTCTGATGCTGGGAGGGATTGGGGGCAAGAGGAGAAGGGGAAGACAGAGGATGAGATGGCTGGATGGCATCACTGACTGGATGGATGTGAGTCTTAGTGAACTCCGGGAGTTCATGATGGACAGCGAGGCCTGGCCTGCTGCGATTCATGGGGTCGCAAAGAGTCGGACACGACAGAGTGACTGATCTGATCTGATCTGATAGATGATTTACAATGCTGTGTTAGCACATCAAAGTGAATTCCCATATAGGCCATTGCAGAGTATTGAGAGAGTTCCCCGTGCTATACAGCAGGTTACTATTAGTTTCCTATTTTATATAGCGACTTCACTTTCAATTTTCACTTTCATGCATTAGAGAAGGAAATGGCATCCCACTCCAGTATTCTTGCCTGGAGAATCCCAGGGACAGGGGAGCCTGGTGGGCTGCTGTCTATGGGGTCGCACAGAGTTGGACACGACTGAAGTGACTTAGCAGCAGCAGCAGCAGCAGCAGCAGCAGTGTGTATATATTGATTCCAATCTCCCAATTTATCTCCGCCCCCATCACTTATATTCTGGTGACCATAAGGTTTTCAACATCTGTAACTCTACTTGTTTTGTAAACATGTCCATTTGTAACCTCCCCCCGTTTTTTTTGTAGATTCCACCTATAAGCTATATCATATGATATTTGTCTTTCTGCAGAAGGGTATTATTTTCTCCTCCCATTTTTGTTTTCTCTTGGCATTCTGACCTGATGATAATAGTTAAAAACTTCTCATGTGTTTGCCTTCTCTTTCGTTATGAGGTTTTTAGTAGCAACAGGATCTGCCATAGTTTTCAACATTAATGTATGTGGAGCACAGTTTTTTGGCAGGCATTGGCTGCTTAGTGGTGGTAATGGTTTCGTTGCTAAGTCATGTCTGATGCTTGTGACCCTGTGGACTGTAGCCTGCCAGGCTCCTCTGTCCATGGGATTTTCCAGGCAAGAATACTGGAGTGGGTTACCACCTCCAGGCAATCTTCCTGATCCAGGGATCAAACTTGTGCCTCCTGTGTCACAAGCAGATTCTTTATCTCTGAGCCACCACCGGTTGCTTAAAATATGTAAATGAAGAAGATCCATTTTTGAGAGAGTTTATTAACCATCCACACTTTCAGTGAAACTAACTTTTGTGTGTCAGAAACTGTTTGGATACATTGAAAAATGTAACATGATCCATTTCAGATGAAACAATGACTTCAAGCTCAAATGATAAGTGTGGACATTTGTGCCAAACTGTGTTTACTCTTGGTTGTGAAAATTTTAAAGAGCACTGGCATCCATTTCCAAGCACTGACGTCTGAGGACCGGGATGATGTCTTTTGAAGTTACTCTCTCCAAATACAGAGAATACAGCCTGCACTAAAACTGAAGGAGAGAGAGAGAGAAGTTCTAACCAGCCTCCCGCTTACTATTTCTCATGACCACATGGCTAAACAGTCTACTGTAAAGCAAAAAAATGAAATCCTTAAAAGTCATTTTTCTATTGCTCATCACTCTGGGGAGACATACAGCCAGCGATATTCACATCACTGAATAAGATGTGTGGTGACCTGGCAGCTGGCCTAGTTTGCTTCCAATGTCCAGTTCTCTCAAAAGTTTTATTTGTCACAGCCAGAGGTTTTCTGGTCCACTGAAAGGAATATTAGGCTTGTTGATTGGCTTTTATAATGTTTAAGTTTCTTGTTAGCACTGCTATTTATTATTTTGTCTACTTTAAAATATAAGAAATTATACTCTTTCTTTGATTAAATGTGGAGGCTAGCTACCCCTCCAAGGCCTTTTCTCAATATTTCTATGGATTCCTGATCAACAGCTCAACCTCTGCCTATGTTGAACAAATGAAACCACTTTGACCCAGGAAGATTAAATAACCTCCCCAGGGTCACAGTGAGAGGAAATAGGAGAATATGGAGTGAGCCTAGCATTCTTGGTAGATTGTGCTTTATTAGCACACTATTCTATCAGAAACGACCCAACGAGGAAGGAAAATTCATTGTCTACTAGGTTGCATGTTTTGCTCTTTACAATCACATACCTTATGGTTTGCATTTTGATTTCTATTACTACTGAAAAGATTTAGCTATTTTACCAAAGAAAAATCAAAGTGTTAGTTGTGTTTGACTCTCTGCAACCCCATGGACTGTAGCCCACCAGGCTCCTCTGTCCATTGGATTCTCTATTCAAGAATATTGGAGTAGGTAGCCATTCCCTTTTCCAAGGGGTCTTCCCAATCCAGGGATCAAACCTAGGTCTCTTGCATTGCAGGCAAATTTTTCACAGTCTGAGCCACTGCTGACAAACTATATCCTTATGTAATTTCCTGAGCCAAAAGACACCTAAGTACACTGGATTTTTAACTCACTGTTTTCCAACCAACCTATCATTGTGTGCAGCAAGTAAGTTACAAGTGTTCTGGGAAGTACTAACAGTTGTACATTTTTATCAATTTGAGTGCTCCAGAATAAATTAAATTTTATTATGATCACTAATATAATTTGATTTTCTTATTTTATAAATTAAATACAAATTTCAAAAACCTCTCAATTCTTTTCATTTCACCACAGCTATATAACATATTTGCACATATCATTATACAAATATATAAGCTCTCATATAAGAAAAGTTAGAAAGTGTTAGTTTAATTTAGACTATTTATTAAATTAAGGCAGACTGAGTCTCCAGATAATCTTAGAAAAGCAGCTTAACCATTAAGGAGTTGGATACTAGTTCGATGTGGTTTAAAGGTTATCAAGGTATTTGCACAGAGTAAGTATCCCAATGATTTGTTCATTTAACAAATATTGATTGTGCGCCCCATTCCAGGGAGTAAAGGATGCGATAGTGAATGAAAGAAAATTCCCTGCTCTTGGAGCTTTCAGGGGAGACAGAAACTAGAGAAAGAAGAGAAGGAGGAAGAAGAAAGGGGGTTGGGGAAGAAAAGAAAGTCAGGGAATTTTAACTGATACAAAGCAACTATTATACAAAGTAAGCTAAGTCAGAAAGAGAAAGACAAATATTGCATATTAATGCATGTATATGGAATCTAAAAAGATAGTACTGATCACCCTACTTGCATAGCAGCAAAGAAGACACAGACATGTTGGACACAGTGGGGGAAGGAGGAGGTGGGATGATGAGAGAATAGCACTGAAACATAAACATTGCTATATGTAAAACAAATAGCCAGTGGGAGTTCGATGTATGATGCAGGGAACCCAAAGTCGTGCTCTGTGATAACCTAGAGGGGTGGCATGGGGATGGAGGTGGGAGGTGGAGTCAAGAGGGAGGGGACATATGTATACCTATGGCTGATTCATGTCGATGTATGGCAAAAACTATCACAATATTGTAAAGTAATTATCCTCTAATTAAAAAAAAATATATATATATACACACACCACAAAAGTAAATATATTTCATACCCAGAAAACAAATAATGCAGAGGATAGAGGATCAAGAAGGACAGAATGCACTAAGGGTAACATTTGAACAGAGGCTTGATAAAATAAGGAAGACATTTAGACAAGTATTGGGGAAAACATGTTCCAGAAAGAGGGACCTACCTGGGGGTTGTCAGAGGATCAGTTAGGAGGTCAGTGTGACTGCAGGTTAGCAAAGAGGAAGGAGGGGAAGGGAACATGGTCAGAGAGATTGTGGGGCAAGGTTGCATGGGGCTGGCCAGGTCATGGCAAAGTTTTAATTCTGGCATCATTTTTTTTTTTTTTAAGGAATTATCTTTTTTGTGGTGGTTGTTTTTTGTATGTTTTGTTTAGCTGCATTGCAAGGTATGAAAGATCTTAGTTTCCTGAGCAGGGATTGAAACCGTGCCCCCTGCAGTGGAAGCACAGTGTCTTAACCACTGGATCACCAGGAAAGTCCCAGTTGGGTGGTGCTAGTGGTAAAGAACCTGCCTGCCAATGCCAGAGACATAAGAGATGCGAATTCGATCCCTGGGTCAGAAAGATTCCCTGGAGGAGGGCATGGCAACCCACTACAGCATTCTTGCCTGAAAAGTCCTATGGACAGAGGAGCCTGGTGCCTACAATCCATGGGGTTACAAATGATCCATACAGTCCATAGAGCAGGATGTGAATGAACAACTGAGCACACAGGCACACCAAAGAGGCTCCTGACAGGCACTGCTTTAGGCCATTTCTTAATTATTCTGATAACTAATTGTGAGTTTGGGGATAGTTTCCTAGCACTTTTTAAAAGTAGTTGAAAGCCTGTGGGAACATGATCCATTTCTGTCTGCACACATATATTTTCTGAAGGCAATTTATGAGAGGAGTGATTTTCTTCACTGTTGATTTTTAATAGCTGCCAGCTGATTCACTTAGAGACATGCAATTCGCTCTTAAAAATTTAAAAATCCACTCAATGATTAGAGTTCTTGGAACTTAGGGATTAACAAAATTTAAAACAAATAAGCAGAACTAAAGACTCCAGACTTACTGCCTGGAATGAAATTTAAAATGAACCTTGTAACAGAGGAAAAACACTTTGCTTCTGCAAGGGTGTGAGGTTACATATTTTGAACGATGTGAACAAGCAGGGGTCTTGGCAACCCCCTGAAAAGCAAGAACATTTTATTCTACAGGTGAGAAGATAAAGGCATAAACATATAAATTTCTTTTTCCTCAAGCCAAACTATTTCTCACAGTGTGTGTTATCATAGTCTACTTAAAATTTTAAAAGCAGAAATGGTTAGGAATGCTGTAGGAAATGGCCATATATTTACATATATTAGTCTTCAAATAGGAGAGATGACAAATGTAGAGAATAATCAAATAAAAGAAGTGAAAGTCGCTCAGTCATGTCTGACTCTTTGTGATCCCATGAACTATACAGTCCATGGAATTCTCCAGGCCAGGATACTGGAGTGGGTAGCCTTTCCCTTCTCCAGGAGATCTTCCCAACCCAGGGATTGAACCCAGGTCTCCCGCATTGCAGGCAGGTTCTTTACCAACTGAGCCACACGGGAAGCCCAAGAATACTGGAGTGGGTAGCCTGTCCCTTCTCCAGGGGATCTTCCCAACCCAGGAATCGAACCAGGATCTCCTGCATTGCAGGTGGATTCTTTACCAACTGAGCTATGAGGGAAGACTACTCTTTCTTAGAAGGAGAGACTGCAAATAAAATTATTTCACAGGAAAAGGATATTATTATATGTCATCAAAAACAAATTATTTTATAAGATTATTTAAAGTGTAATCATGTCTAAAGTTAGAGGGATAGAACTGATAACCCCTGAAGTCTCACCCAATCTTATGTTACACAAATACACACACACACATACACATGAAGGGACTGAGATAAATGTGCATGCTCTCAAACATATTTATCTTCATTTTTCTTGAATAATTTTAAGAGACTCCAGGAAAAAGACCCAGCTCATGAAATACAATTCTTTGGATGATTCAGACCACTCTACTCTGAAATACTTAAAATTAAAAATTTAAAAATTAAAAACATAACTTTAAAAAGTTCTAAAGTACCAACTCCTTTGAGTAATTGAGTCTTTAATTCCTTGCTCCTGAGAACATGAGAAAATGTGGGTCAAGACACAAGGAACTTTGGGCAATCAAAAGGAGATGATAAACAATACTGGAGGGAAATGATTTAAGTGAATCCATCTGTTTGTGCTTTAAAATTCTGTTTAATTTTCATTGAACAAAAAAGGGACCAGCCTGTCTGATAAATACATGCCTCTTCTCCACAACCACAGGAAAACAGCCCCAATATTTTTCCAAAACAAAAAGTAAAATTACACAGATGCAAAAAGGAAAAAAAAATCACAATGCCATAATTCAAGTTGTCTCTCATTTCAAATTTTCTATAGGCAAAACTCAGTCTAACTTTCAGGTGTAGAGATATCTGTAATCATTGCAATAGGATTATCAGAATCATAAAATTTATAAGAATCTGGAAAGGGAACGACTCACCGCAGCTCTGATAAGCATGAATTAGAGAGATTTCAAAAGTAGAATGACAGAAAGGCATTTTTACATATTCAGTGACTCAGAAAAGCAACACAGAAATATAAATTATATTTATATCTCCTGTTTTCAGGCTTTAATCAAAGGACTCATATGTGATTTCATCCATTTATTTTATATTAGTAACTGCATAATAATTGGTTGTGCTTCAACTGTTTAAATGAATACTGATGGATGGAGCCAGAGGACTCACTGTTTACTTGATTTGCGCAAAGAACAGATTTCATTAGTCCCATCTCAAAACAGGTCGTTTATCTTCCAGTGTTTCTGTACTCTAAGTTTACGCTTGCATCCCCCTATCTCTTCTGCCTACTGCTTCTTACTTTCCTCCTCACACTTTATTTAATTCCATTTCCTTACTCTCTTGGCCACATAAAGGGGCTTTTCTCTGCCTCTTTCCACATTTTCTTGAAACCTGGGGCATTTGGCAAATCAACCCCAACCAGCCATCCATGCAGGGAGATGAGTTCCCAAACAGAAGTGCCCATCTGATCAGGTAGAACTGTACTTGAGTTTCAGCTCTCTTGACTCTTGGAAAGTTTTCTTCCTTTTGGCAGACTTTCAGGGATTTAAACAATTCAGCATACATAGGATATAGGTTACTTTATAAACATTTAGCTCTGCTGTGAGAGCAGTCTAAAGATGGCACAATGCAAAATCCTTCCCAAACCAATCAATGACAGAGATGTTTTATGTACTTTAAGGCAAGAATGTGGGAGGCTCTTGCCATTACTGTGACCCTTGTGTGTGTGTGTGTGTGTGTGTGATTCAGTAGTGTCCGACTCTTTGTGACCCCATGGACTGTAGCCCACTAGGCTCCTCTCTCCATGTTATCTTCCAGGCAAGAATACTGGAGTGGGTTCCCATTCCCTTCTCCAGGGGATCTTCCCAACCAAGGGATTGAATCCACATCTCTTGCATCTCCTGCATTGGTAGGTGGATTGTTTAACACTGGGCCACCTGAGAAGCCCAACTCTCATCTCTACCATCTGCCTTTGTGGTATCCTCTGTGG
The DNA here is from genome assembly GCF_002263795.3 of Bos taurus. Lineage (NCBI taxonomy): Eukaryota > Metazoa > Chordata > Mammalia > Artiodactyla > Bovidae > Bos > Bos taurus. Next base: position 89,181,599 of record NC_037332.1, read on the forward strand.
AGCCTCTTTTCCTTTCACATGTTGCCCTTCTTAAGCACAGGCATATGAAGTCAGGAGCAGGGCACAGAATCTGAGGTTGTTCCTCAAGTCTGTCTCATCATTTGCTCTATTATTTCTAGGGAATACACTAACCATTAATTTCTATCTTCTTGACTTTATCATGTTGATAAAGAATGTTATCTTAAGAATTTTAATTTCATGACCTAGTGAAGAAATTGAGAGACAGAAAACCAAATCCTTTCATTATCTTGTCCTCGGCTAGGGACAAGACCAAAAAAAATCCTAATTTTAAGTTATCTCAATTTGTCATCCCCATTTTTTTTCTAATAAGTCTTTAGGACAAAAGAAAGAATTCTGGATTAATTGTGTGGCCTTGGGCAAGTTACTCAACATTTCTGCCTCAGTTTCCTCATCTGAGTCTGTTTTCTGAGCAATACAAGAGTGCAGAACATTTCAATTCATCCTTCATCCCTTGGGTTACTTGTCATTATTGTCTCACATTTTAATTATTTTCCTTAAAAATCTTTTAAAAAATACCTACAATCTGAAAATATTGGGTTGGCCAAAAAGTTTGGGTGTTTCTGTAACATCTTATGGAAAAACCCAAATGAACATTTTGGCCAACTCAATACTATTATTTATGCATATCATGTTTGTTTGAATGTAATCATGGTTTTCTAATTTATCTGTTCATCATTTCTATTATACCTTACAAATTTTCCTCTGCTCCTTTTCTTTCTAAAATATAAACTTCTTTAGTTAAGATCTGGTAGGTGGTAAAGTTGTGACTTGCCTGAATATGTCTTCAATTTATTTCTACTCTTTCGAAACAGATTTGCCTGGTGTACAATTTTAGGTTGACTATCATATTCTCTCAAAACTTTGAAGAAAACATTTTTCTGTCTTCTGACTCCATTTATTTACAACAATTTTGCTCTCAGACTGACTGAAGGGACATATCTCTGGCTAACTTCAAGATTTTTTTCATCTCTGGCATTCTGTGATTTCACTATTCTGTGTCTATGTTTAAATTGTTTGTTCTTTGTCCTTTCCTCCTCAAATAGTTTATGTTTCCTATCCTCTACTAAAACTATGATTATGTATATTAGACTTCCTGATGACTCCTCCTAAGGCTCTCAGAATCTATTACATTTTCCAACTTCTCATCTGAGCTTCATTCCGTATACTTTCTTCACATTCTCTGCCTTCCAGTTTACTAATTCTCCAAAATTTTAGTAGTCTTTTATGACATTTAACTTGTCATATTTCCCTGATTATATTTCCAAAAGTCATTTAGCTGCCCTGCAATTATGTCTTCTCTCATTTCTATCTTTTATGCCCTCATGTTTTTCTTCAAACAACTGAGTATTTTTTTTGTCATTTAAATAACTTAATATGTATTTTAAATTATTTGGCTGCACAGAGTCTCAGTTGCAGCATGTGGGATCTGGTTCCCTGACCAGGGACCAAACTTGGCCCCCCTGCATTGGGAGCATGGAATCTTAGCCACTGGACCACTAGGTACATCCCACTCAACACCTTTAGAGATCTGTACAGTTGTTTTCCTGGTTTTTCTAACCTGTGTTATTTCCTTGCATGTTTACAATGATCTGGTTTGTAAGTTCAAGCTGGTTTGAATTTTATATGTTGAAGCTGCATGGCTGTTAACTGGTGATGCTTTCCTCCAAAAATTACCTAAACATATTTTGTAGGGAGCCAAGGGGTCCTTCCTGACCTGCCTCTTAAGAAATCTATATGCAGGTCAGGAAGCAACAGTTAGAACTGGACATGGGACAACAGACTGGTTCCAAATAGGAAAAGGAGTATGTCAAGGCTGTACATTTCACCCTGCTTATTTAACTTATATGCAGAGTACATCATGAGAAATACTGGGATGGATGAAGCACAAGCTGGAATCAAGATTGCCAGGAGAAATATCAATAACCTCAGATATGCAGATGACACCACCCCTACGGCAGAAAGCAAAGAACTAAAGAGCCTCTTGATGAAAGTGAAAGAGGAGAGTGAAAAAGTTGGCTTAAAACTCAACATTCAGAAAACGAAGATCATGGCATCTGGTCCCATCACTTCATTGCAAATATGGGGAAACAGTAGAAATAGTGACAGACTTTATTTTCTTGGGCTCCAAAATCACTGCAGATGGTGACTGCAGCCATGAAATTAAAAGACTCTTGCTCCTTGGAAGAAAAGTTATGACCAACCTAGACAGCATATTAAAAAGCAGAGACATTACTTTGCCAACAAAGGTCCATCTAGTCAAGGCTATGGTTTTTCCAGTAGTCATATATGGATGTGAGAGCTGGACTATAAAGAAAAGTGAGTGCTGAAGAATTGATGCTTTTGAACTGTGGTGTTGGAGAAGACTCTTGAGAGTCCCCTGGACCACATGGAGACCAGTCCATCCTAAAGGAAACCAGTTCTGAATATTCATTGGAAGGACTGATGCTGAAGCTGAAACTCCAATACTTTGGCCACCTGATGTGAAGAACTGACTCATTTGAAAAGACCCTGATGCTGGGAAAGATTGAAGATGGGAGGTGGAGAGGATGACAGAGGATGAGATGGCTGGATGGCATCACCAACTCAATGGACACGAGTTTGAGTAAATTTTGGAAGTTGGAGATGAACAGGGAGGCCTGGTGTGCTGCAGTCCATAGGATTGCAGAGTCAGACATGACTGAGTGACTGAACTGAACTGAAGGCATCCTCTGAACTAGGGTCACTTGTTCACTCACTCAATCCTGTCTGACTCTTTGTGACCCCATAGACTGCAGCATGCCAGGCTTTCCTTGCTCAAGCTCATGTTCACTGAGTCAGTGATGCCATCCAACCATCTCATCCTCTGTCGTCCCCTTAGCCTCCTGCCATCAATTTTTTGTATCATCAGGGTCTTTTCCAATGAGTCAGCTCTTTGTATCAGGTGGCCAAAGTATTGGAGTTTCAGCTTCAACATCAGTCCTTCCAATGAACATTCAGGGTTTATTTCCTTTAGGATTGACTGGATTGATCTCCTTGATGTCCAAGGGACTCTCAACAGTCTTATCCAATACTGCAGATTGAAAGCAAGAATTCTTCTGTGCTCAACCTTCTTTATGTTCCAACTTTCACATTCATACACGACTACTGGAAAAACCATAGCTTTGACTATATGAACCTTTGTCAGCAAAATAATGTCTGCTTTATAATACACTTAAGTGCCCCTTTAAAAGTCTCAGGTTTAATATGGAACGCTCAGATTCAGTTCTTCCACCTTGCTGGGGTCCCAAATGAGCCTCTGCATTTCTGAGCTCATCTGAATTTGCCCTCAGTGCAATCTCTATTTAAATATTTTCCCACACAGACCTGTTTCTGACCCTCATGAACAATAAATTCTAATCCTCAGGTCATGAATGACTTGTAAGATTCAAAAGAATAATAAATTTTTCTAAAGAGCAGAGAGGACCAGATTAATTTCTGGAAAACCAGATTGCCTTTAGGGATTTCTTTCAGTAATTTCATGCCACTAAAATGGTATTTTCTGGAGGAATTGTCTTCATATGCTCACCAGTAGAGATTTAAGCCAAAGTTTTTGTCACTCAGTCATGTCCAACACTTAGCAATCCATGGACTGTAGCCTTCCAGGCTCCCCTGTCTATGGAATCCTCCAGGCAAGAATACTGGAGTGGGTTGCCATGCCTTTCTCCAGGGGATCTTCCCAACCCAGGGATTGAACCCAGGTTTCCTGCATTGCAGGCAGATTGTTTCACAGCTGAGCTACCCAGGAAGAATAGTTTCAACAGTTACCAGTATAAACTAGGTGATCAAAGGGGAAAGAAAGTACTAAATTTTCTCTTCTAGATGGAAGAAACAACAGAAGTCCTTCCTTAAGTTGTGCTGTTTAAAATTAAGCTTATATTCCAAGGTAGCCTCTTGAAATATTAGTGGAATGTGAGTACTGGTTCTCTAACCCTCATAGAAACACTACCATTTCAGGACTTCTGCTTCTGGCTATAATGCAATAATTTGCAGTAAATCCATCTATTTGTTCTTTGAGAACGAATAGAAAAGCTGAGTTAAAATAAAAAAGCTATCATAGCAAGGCAACCAACTTGGAGAGATAGGTTTCCAAATAGAAGAGACCCTCAGAAGGGTGAGCCAAAATCCTGCAAAATGTTCTTCCATCCAGAGCATTATTTATTGACCACTGGCATGGAACAAAAGGCTAAGAATCCAGGCAGATGGATGCAGCTATTAGGAAGGCAAGCCAACAGAGCTTTTAGTAACGTCATAAGGCTGATGACACAAATACTGGAGTTTGGGGCTGCCATGGCAGCCAGGACTTGAATGTCTAACAGCCCAGTGGGAAGAGGGCAGCTTTCCCCTTGAGCTATTTGGTGAATTCCTGAGCTGCGATAAAGGCAGGAGATTAAGAAGCTAAGCAGGGAGCTACTGAAAAATCTCAGCAAGGCTTTCTACAATGCTGAGAGATGAAAACTTGGAATGAGAACATTCCAAGAAGGAATTGCTATTGTTGTTTAGTCACTAAGTCATGTCTGACTCTTCTGCGACCCCATGGACTATAGCCCACTAGGCTCCTTTACCCATGGGATTTCTCAAGGAAGAATACTGGAGTGGGATGCCACTTCCTTCTCCAGAGGATCTTCCCAACCCAGGGATAGAACCTGTGTCTCCTGCATTGGCAGGCATATTCTCTACCACTGAACCAACAAGGAACCCTCCAGGAAGGAAAGGTCAGAGGAAATACCCCAGACTCTCAATTGGGATTTAAGGATGAGGCCAATTTGGAGATAGAATCTGACAAACTATTTCAGTTTTGAATTATCACAGATTCTGATTAAATAAGGTCATCTTCCCCGAATTATTCTACAGATACATTCCTACCTGAAACTTCATTGATACCTAAACTCCTTGCCAAAGCTCCTGGCTTCCATCTGGCCTCTGTCCACAGACCTGCTTTTATCTCCCTCTCTGCATTCACTGCTCTCCCTTTCTGCTTGTTAGCTTTGCCAGTCATCATTTAGAATCTTAAATTGTTGAAGCTTTCCATCCACACACTGGGTTTTATATCTCTTTAATTCTTTGAAAGTTTTCCCTCACTTTCTTATCATAGCCTTTAGAACACTATATATATATATATATATATATATATATATATATATATACTAATAGCTTATACTCTATATCTGTTTATACGCTCCACTTGAATGTAAGTGAGAATTCTGTGAAAGGAGAAATAGGGTCTGGTTTCATCACTGCCACATTCTTCAAACTATTTCAGTGTCAGATAGTATCTCTGGATAGTGAACACTCCATACATATTTATTAAGTGACGCTTGAGGGAAAGAAAAAACTGATACTTCGAAGCACAGAGGGTACATTGACACCAACCTGAAAAGCCCCATGCAGATCCTAGACAGGAGAAATCACATTAAGTTTCGTTCTGTACCTGGTTTAAAAGAGAAGGAAAACCTACCACCCATGTTACTCCTGGGTTTTTTGGTTGCTGATTTTTGAGGTTTTTCAAAGGGCTGTCAAAGGTCTTGGATTGTATTTTCTCTGAATTTACATACCTCTTCCTTTTGTATTTTTATATTGGGGGTGTGTGCAGGTAAGTGACATGGAGCAAGAATTTCTTTGAAAAATTATAGTATGTATAGTAAATGAAGCATTTCCTAAAACTTATAAATATCATACTTCTGGAAAATATTTTTTTAACAAACTAAAAATAAAATTGAAATTTCATAAGTACTTCATTATCTTTTATATTAATAAGATAAAGCTTGCCTACTCATAGTTACACTGATTTAATATTCATCCAGTAAATTCAAGATGGGATATTTGGTGCAGCTATCTTAAAAGAATCTGCATCATCCTATAAACTGGAAATTTCAGTAACTAATTGGTTAATGAGGCTTTTTTGTTTTTAGAAGAGTCAAACCAAACACATCTGAGTGTTGCAACACTTAAAGCTTAGTTCATTCCATGATGGCACACTCAGTGAGTGAGTGTTAGCTCTCTCCTCAGTAAGTTCTTTACCTGGTCGATTTTGCTTTTTAGCCTTTACATGGTTAGAGGCAGAAACAGCGTAGGATGAAGTGAAGGATCTGCTTTTGGTGAGAGTCATCATCACTGGGTTTTTCCAAGAATCTGGATTAATAGCACTGTAAAGACAAGGTATAAAGAAAAATGAAGAAACTATCCTTTGATTACTGGGGCAGACCTTACCAGAACCCAACCACCATTTTCATAATAGTTTCAATCTGAGTCATGGTCCAGGTTCAGTGACAGAACCACTTGACTTCCAAACCTAGTCACTAACCTAGTGACAAACTAGGTTATCTGAATTCAGTCTGTGCTACAGGGTCACAGGACACACTCTTCAAGGATACTGGGTTAACCAAGACAAAAAGAGAGCTTTACTGTTCATTCAATTACTCGGTATCCAACACCTTCTCATTCTATTTCCATAATCATATTCCTCAAAGATTTTCTAAAAACATGGCAAACTAACTTTAAGATGCAGGTGAACTTACATTAGGTATGAATGACATGATGCTTTCTTATATACTCTTTTTAATTTATTATTCTTGGTGTAACTAAATTAAGAAATGCAAGTACTTATCATTCAAAGACAATATTCTTGCAGTATCTTGAAGGAAAAGGTTAATGACAGGTCTTTAACCAACCATTTCTTTTTCTGGTGATACCCTGTAAAGAATGGAACGATGAGACAAATTCCCTTGTAGATACTAATGGGCCTGCTACTAAAGGTAGCACTGATGCTATTTCCTAGGAGAAAGGTAATGGCAGTGAATCTTCACTCGAGGGAATGTTTTTAGCAGGATATCCTTGCTCTGTCTAGGTATTATTGTAAATAAACCTGTAATCAATTTAAATAAATCATAAATCAAACTGGAAGGTTGGGATGAAGAACACTACAAAAAATCCATGTAACTAATGGATATACATTTTAGAGCTGTTTCAGACCGAAATTTATCTGTAGGCACTGCTCAAAACCTTACATTCTGAATCTGAAACAGAATCTATTGTAATTTCAGAGAAAAAAATATTTCGGGAAGCCATATAGACTGTCTTGGTTTGCTCCAAAGGAAAAATGCGTAGTCTACAGCCATACCACCCTGAACATGTCGGATCTTGTCTGATCTCAGAAGCTAAGCAGGGTAGGGCCTGGTTAGTACTTGGATGGGAGTAAAAGTGTCTGCTTTATGTTTTGGTTTGTATTTTGCTAACATCGGTGTGTTTTTGAGCATTAGTAAATTTGGTAATGCATAAAATCTATAACTTGCGTGATAGTAACTGGACAATCTGATCCTTGGCCAATCTTAGACTGGCAGTGTAAGCAGGATGTACCTGGTCTCTTTGAGTGGCTTATTGTAAATAAAGCTGAAATGGATGGAATTATGGGGTCATTAATGAGTAGAGATTGTCATATAAGATATATAGTTAATGAGGTATAATTTGGAGGTGTTCTATGATCAAAATAGTCAAAATAAAGTTATGGTTTTTCCAGTAGTCATGTATGGATGTGAGAGTTGGACCATAAAGAAAGCTGAGCACCAAAGAATTGATGCTTTTGAACTGTGGTGCTGGAGAAGACGCTTTAGAGTCCCTTGGACTGCAAGGAGACCCTACCAGTCCATCCTAAAGGAAATCAGTCCTGAATATTAGTTGGAAGGACTGATGCTGAAGCTGAAGCTCCAATACTTTGGCCACCTGATGCAAAGAACTGACTCACTGGAAAAGACCCTGATGCTGGGAAAGATTGAGGGCAGAAGGAGAAGGGGATGACAGAGTATGAGATGGTTGGATGGCATCACCGACTCAATGGACATGAGTTTGAGCATGCTCATGGACAGGGAAGCCTGGTGTGTTGCAGTCCCTGGGGTCACAAAGAGTCGGACACAACTAAGCTACTGAACTAAGCTACTGAACTGAGCTATAACCAAAATGGCATTCTTTGTGAAAGCATCATGATGTGTGTATTGCTTACAATTCTGTATATTAAGTCCAAACTAGAACATGTGCTAAGGTGAAATAACAGGACTTTTAGGGTATGCTGCACTACCAGTTTGAGACCTCTCAAAGAGGAAGATGCTGAGCATTTGCTTGGCTACTGCCTCTGTTCTTCGATTATTAGCAAATTTACTGATGGGAAAGATCTGTTACCTGTGTTCAGTCTTATGTGACATTCTGCTACTAATTACCTCATTTCATCTCCTTTATCCTTTTCAGAGAGATTTTTCTTCAACTGTTGAGCCAGATATTTTAAAATTTCATCTTTTCTCTTTACTTTAAATAGCATTTGAAAAGTGGAATGAGTTCCAGCAATTATCAAATACAATTAAGGATAGCCTACAAGATAATATTTGTTTCATATCCTTCTTGGAAATCTCATTCTAGGCAACTCACAAATGTCTGGAATTTTGAAATAATAATATCAAAGAAAACTTTGAATCTCAGATAGATAACTATATCAACTATTTCCTGATACCACTATTCCCTGTCAACTACTTTTGCTGGATTGATTGATGTGTGAGACTTACTGTGAAGACACTGTATGCAATGTTTATGAGGCCTACATGTCTTCTCAGCATACTGTATAATAAACAGATAGTGACTTTTCTATGTAGGCTTTTAAAAAGACCTTAATATTAACTGAATTTATTTTTTAATACTTTAAAGAGTTACATTATTAAAAGTGCATTAGCCACTCAGTTGCGTCTGAGTCTCTGTGACCCCATAGATTATAGCCTGCCAGGCTCCTTTGTCCATGGAATTCTCTAGGCAAGAATACCGGAGTGGGTAGCCATTCCCTTTTCCAGGAGATCTTCCTGATCCAGGGACTGAACCCGGATCTCTTGCACTGTGGGCAGATTCTTTACCATCTGAGCCACCAGGGGAGCCCTCTATATTATTAAAGCTAGCTCAAAACTGTCTACTTCTATTTTATATTTCTTTAATAAAAACATTTAAGATAGGCTCACTTTGAGAAATTTCATAAAGTGCAATAATGGCGCATCTTTAATGTGTGGGAAGTTAATGAACTTTAAGATAAATAAAATCCTAGCCATACATCCTTTCTTAATATGCTAAATATTAATTCCTTAAGAGATATTGTCAATAAAATGACAAATCAATATATATGTGTGTACATGTGTATGTATGTCCATATATACACATACATACACACTTTATAATTTACAGATACTTTCAAATGCATTCCTTTGTGTGAGTTTTCAGCTGTCTATTGATCTTTGCCTTTGTGATTAGGATCTTATTCATATATAATAATTTGAATTCCAGTGAGAAAAATAGCTTAGGGGAACCTCTACTTGATCTTCCCACACTAACACAGCATGCAAAAACTATCTGTGTGTTTGCTGTGGAAGACCTCAACCCTCCTCTACAAAAGTGGATTTTATCACCTTATCACTCATAAAAACTTCATCCTATGTCCTAAAAGTCTTACCAGGTCCTAACAGTTTTTTTTTACAGAGTTTACAGCCTGCTGTCATTTCCATGGCCAATGTGGAAGGCTTAGGGTATGATTCATTTCAAACTTAAAATTTCTCTCAAGCTTACTTTTTTTTTTTTTTTTTTTAATAAAAAACCTATTGGTATCCTTCCACTTAATTTTACTCCACTTGTGTCATCATTCCCCCTTTCCTGAAGAATTTCTTCTGGTGGGTACCAAGGCTCTGGCTACACATCTCTGAGTGGTAGGGTCAAGATCCGTCTGACTCTCAGTCCAGTGTCTTTTGACTCAGCTGGATTTAAAACCACCCAGGAGTAACTCATCCAGCTATGTACCTATAGGAACATAAGTTGAGAACTGTTTCTACTTTTCACTTCCTACTCTTGTTCTTTTGATCACTGCAGTCCTCAAAGAGCCTCAATAAAAAGACAGACATGGAAAGGAAGAAGTAAAAGGACTGACAGGGAAGAAGTTTCAAAGATTAAAACTCAAGTCAGTTTTGAAATCAGTCAGTTTTAGCAACAGGTCTAACTGAAGAACGTTTTAACTTTGGTTTATTAGTAGGGCTGGAGATATCTGAGGCCATCTTTTCACTATTTTCACCTACAGCCAAGGATGAGTCAACCCAAACTAGCTGTGTTTAGTGGTGGTACCATTGCTACTTACTGACATATGGTTTTCCCTTAAAGGACTAAATTCTCTTCGGAATGAATTTTATTATTTTTTATTAAATTTATTATTATTTGTTATTATATTTTATTATATTTATTTTATTCATTTATTTAATATATTTAAAATAATATATATTATTATTATTTATTAAATTTATTATTTTTTTATAATGGTGAAAAAGTTGTATCTCTCTCAGATGTTATATCAGGACTTTTAATAGGATAGTGAAATTAAGGAAGAGTAAGTTAGTGGGAAAAGTCATACCTAGGCAGGACATCAATGAGCACTTTTAGGAAAAAGGGAATGAGTGGGATTGTATGCCATTCCTTTTCTATTTTGAAAATAGTTGATAAGGAGCATTTATTTCATAAAACAGAATGACAAAATCCTTAGGAGTTAAGCTCATAAAAGTTTTTGAAAGCCTCTTCCTCATGTTGATTTCAGTTTCAGCCTCTAATCTCATTTAACTAAGAGAAGAGAGGAGTAGGAGAAATGAAATTTGATGAGAAGTAACAAATAATAACAGAAAGAAAGGAGACATTTAAGAAAGCTTGAATGGATTTTTGGTAGAATCATTCTATGGATAGTAAATAAAGGAGCATTAACTATACTATGGCAGGAATCTTGGCAAGGTGTGCTGATAAAATAGACAACTTCTCTAAAGATGTATACCAAGAACATAAAATTCATGTTTTTAAGCAACAAATACATAACTATAATTTCCTACCACTTATCAGTATTTGCTGCTATAAAAGTCAACAGTCAATATTTTCATGGGAAAATATTATTAGTGACCTATAATTTTGAACTTCAGGAAATGTTCATGAAACAGATTAACATCCTCCTATGGTGATGTTTTGAAGTTTCACAAACATTATGTGAACTCATGTGAAAGAAAGAATCATTCATGCTTGCTTCTGATTCTATAGGTTTATTAGATCATCAATAATATTTAACATGAAAGAAACCAATTATGTTTTTAAGTAAGAAAGCAGGAAAAGTTAGCAGTCGTTAAAAATTCCATTTCTTTGCCAATTTCAGAATGGGGCTTTATATTCAAAGCCAGGGTCAAAAGAAAATCACATCTAATATTGTCATCATGTAGTTCAATAAAGATATGGTAATTTTTCAGTCATTAGATCATGAATAAAACTGATGTAATTGTTTCAAAAACCTGAAATCGTACATGGTAAGTGTTCTCATAATTATTATTCACATAAAGTATGTTATTTCTATGCCAAATAGAAAAGGACAAACGCAGTAGCTTTCTCTGAAAGAATTTCTCTCATGATGATGTTTTCTTCAAAACTCTTTCTAGATCTTAGTATTATCTTTTCTTTAGCTTTGGTAATTCTGATTTTTTAACCACTTTGTAAAATTAGAATTAATATTCTAAGTAAATTGTATTCTATTTATTTTTATTGATGTACAATCAAAATATAACATTATATTTGTTTTAGGCACATAACATGATGATTTGATATTTGTATATACTGTGAAATGATCACCACAATGTGCTGTGTGCTTAGTTGTATCGACTCTTTGTGACCCCATGGACTGTAGCTCACCAGGCTCCTCTGTTCATGGGGATTCTCCAGGCAAGAATGCTAGAGTCGCTTGCCATTTCCTCCTCCAGGGATCTTCCCAACCCAGGGATCAAACCCAGGTTTCCTGCATTGCAGTTGGATTCTTCATCATCTGAGCCACCAGGGAAGCCCAAGAATACTGGAGTGAGTTAGCCTATCCCTTCTCCAGGGGAACTTCCCAACTCAGGAATTGAACTGGGATCTCTGCATTGCAGGCAAATTCTTTACCAGCTGAGCTATCTGGGAAGCCCAATAAGTCTAGTTAATATCCATCTGGTGGCTTAGATGGTAAAGAATCCACCTGCAATGCAGGAGTACTGGGTTGGGAAGATCCCCTGGAGAAGGGAATGGCTACCTGTTCAAGTATTCTGGCTTGCAGAATGCCATGGACAGTCCATGAGTCTCAACAAACATCTTTGTACATTTTTTTTTCTTCTGATGAGGACTTTTAACATCTATTCTCTTAGCAACTTTCAAATATACAATATAGTATCATTAACTATAGTCACCATGCTGTACATTCCCACAACTTAATTATTTTATAACTGCAAGTTTTGATCCCCTTCACTCATTTTGGCTACCCTGAACCTCTGCCTCTGACAATCACCAATCTGTTCACTGTCTAAATAAAGTTTAAGTTAAAAACTGTTTGAACATATTTAGTTGCTCTTAGAATGAACTACCTTTGATCTGATTTTCTGCCCTTCAAATAATGCCAGCAGAGCTGGTCTGGTGAACTGGGGGAAATCTAACAATCATTTGCAAATGTTAGGTTGGATACATTTGATGTAAAAATCCAACACAGATCTCAGTCCAGGTAAAATCTAGTCTGTCTTTATTCTGGGTTCAACTTTACCCATCCAAATTTACAGTAGCAGACATCACTTCAAGTCACTGTCCCCATTTATACTTAAGGCCATACAATAACATTTAAGCATAATTATCTGATATCAATCCCTATACTGCTCTAGATTTAAACCAAATACCTTTTTCAGTTTCAAAGTGGGCCTCAAATCAATTATAATCTTTTGGGCCTCCCTTCCCCTGTAATTTTTTTTGCCATATATTATAAATCTTTATTAATGATCATTTTTCATAATTAAGTAAACAATCACTTTGGATGCTACTATATTTTACTTTTATATATATATATTTTTTTAACTTTTCATTTTGTACTGCGGTATAGCCAGTTAACAATGTTGTGATAGTTTAGGTGCACAGCAAAGGAACTCAGCCATGCATATACTAGTATCCATTCTTCCCCATGCTCCCTTCCCATCCAGGCTGCCACAACACTGAGCAGAGTTTCCTGTGCATGTAGTAGGACCTTGTGAGTTATCCGTCTTAAATACAGCAGTGTGTACCTGTCCATCTGAAACTCCCTAACTGTCCCTTCCTTCCATCCTTCCCTCCCCCCTGGAAACCATAAGCTCATTTTCTAACTCTAGGAGTCTATGTCTGTTTTGTAATCCCCTGTAATTTATAATTAATTTTTGATAAGGAACTTCTCCTAGAAACATGAACCCAACAGGAACATCACCTAACCTGGATGAAGGTGCTTCATGCAGCTTGATGCTGGCACTACGGTCCCTCCGGACAGGGGCAGGCTCCAAAGTGGGCAGACCTGTGGCAGAAGTGGTGGTGGTCCAAGTTGATGAAACTCGTCTCAGCAAACCGGGGGGCAAACTCCTCCTCAGGCGCTGGGAAGAAGGAACATTGATTTTATTACCAAGCATATTTCCTATCACTAACTTCTATGTAATATAATGAAAGAAAATGAGTTTTTAATTAGCAATGAATATATTAAACTATATTGGTTGAATATCATATCTCTAAAATTTGGGCACTCAGAAATTCAATAAGGAACTCTGGCCAAAATCAATTAATGTTATAAAAATAACATTTTGGGACCTTCATTTCAATGATTATATAAAAATGGATTATGAGAAATGAGAGCCATTTTGGGCTAATTTTATTGTCATATTTGTCCAACAGGGCTTACATACCTATAAATATTAATATATAACTTATTATGAGCTGCATTTCTATTAACTAGCACAACTGTTGTTATACCAAAGTGTTTATTGATTTAATTGATTTAATCCTTGATTTAGAAATGATGGGACCTAAAGGTAAGAGTGTAACTCACAAGATGTACCACCTCTCTTGTGGTTAATATGACTTAAGACAGACAGGCATTTGGGTAATGTCATTAGGATGAACATCTTTTTTTTTTTGAAAGGAAAGTATAATTTCTACAAACCACTAAACCTGAACAGAAGAGCTGACTGGGACAGACCAGGAGTGGGTGTGAAGAGACTGAGAAAGGTGCAGCAAGAAAGTGAAGGACAGCAAACAGGAAGTGGGCATGGTTCACCATGCAAACCACCATTCACCCCAGCCCCTCCCAGGGAGGAGAATGTGCCCAAGTCCCCCAGCCTGCCCTCCACTCTTTTTCTCTGGTCTCAAAGGCAAAGTAGTCTGCTGACTAGGCCCCCTCTTTGACCAACTCAAGTTTAGTCTATAACCAGGTCTTTGGGAGGGAGGGTAGAAGTCCTCCAAGAACCTGAGTTCCCAGAACTGGGGGCTCCCCTGCATGTCTGGTGCACTGTGGTGATGAACACCTCTTAACAGAAGACTCTGCTAGTTGACCTGCGATTCCCCTCTTTGTCATTTCTTCTCCTACCATAGCCTAAGTGGGATTTGTGACACCCTCAGCACTCAGGCATGATTCTGAGTTCACCAGGATGAACAATGACCCTCCAAAGAGAGTCTTAACCTTAAAAATGAAAGGGAAGGTAATCTAATACAACTACAGCAATACTGATGAGGTAGGAGCTCATTATTTTATTTGTGGCCGGTGACTCCTAGAAGAACAATTGTGCAAGCAGAGTTTAACAAAGAGTCTGCTCTTCCTGAAGACAGTAAAAGCTTTGAGAATTAAGTATATGGCACCTTGGGATTCAAGAATAACTCTGATATTAAATAGTTTCCAAAATCTCTTAAAGATATATACCCTAGGAGGGAATTCAACAGGAAGAGAAAATGTCAAGCAATGTAAATATCAGGATTCTTGTCTGTAAATCTGTCACTGACTCTGTGTCTATTTTGAGACCCAAAGGAATCAGTTTCTCTTTCGCCATCCATTTATTTTCATATCATGTTAGCCCTATATTTCTCAGAGAAGTAGATGTTCAAAGGAAACTTAAAAAACACCTAATTGACAAAGTTACTTGAAGGACACAGTCCTGAGTCCAGAGACCCACAATGGC
Source organism: Bos taurus (assembly GCF_002263795.3). Taxonomy (NCBI): domain Eukaryota; kingdom Metazoa; phylum Chordata; class Mammalia; order Artiodactyla; family Bovidae; genus Bos; species Bos taurus. The sequence goes on from NC_037332.1 coordinate 89,196,646, forward strand.
AAGAACACAGATGTTACTGACTGACCATCAGCTCCAGGGCACAGCTGCTTATTTACCAAATAAAGAACTGTGTTGGATATACCTGAGACCACTGAAATTCTGGTTCTTTTCCTTTTTTTTTCGTCTTTAACATGACTTGTTTTCAACTAACACTGAGGTCTAAACTGGAGGCAGAACTCTACTCCCTACAGCTCACTTTTGTAAAATTCTCATATCTTATATGTAAAAAGAAGAAAATACATGAATCACTAAGGCCAACTTCTACTTTAAATAACCGAAAATATATAGAAAACTATAAAACACTGGTGAAAGAAATCAAAGAGGATACCAATAGATGGAGAAATATACCATGTTCATGGATTGGAAGAATCAATATAGTGAAAATGAGTATACTACCTAAAGCAATTTATAGATTCAATGCAATCCCTATCAAGCTACCAACAGTATTCTTCACAGAGCTAGAACAAATAATTTCACAATTTGTATGGAAATACAAAAAAACCTCGAATAGCCAAAGCAATCTTGAGAAAGAAAAATGGAACTGGAGGAATCAACCTGCCTGACTTCAGGCTCTACTACAAAGCCACAGTCATCAAGACAGTATGGTACTGGCACAAAGACAGAAATATAGATCAATGGAACAAAACAGAAAGCCCAGAGATAAATCCACGCACATATGGACGCCTTATCTTTGACAAAGGAGGCAAGAATATACAACGGAGAAAAGACAATCTCTTTAACAAGTGGTACTGGGAAAACTGGTCAACCACTTGTAAAAGAATGAAACTAGAACACTTTCTAACACCATACACAAAAATAAACTCAAAATGGATTAAGATCTAAATGTAAGACCAGAAACTATAAAACTCCTAGAGGAGAACATAGGCAAAACACTCTCCGACATAAATCACAGCAGGATCCTCTATGACCTACCTCCCAGAATATTGGAAATAAAAGCAAAAATAAACAAATGGGACCTAATTAAACTTAAAAGCTTCTGCACAACAAAGGAAACTATAAGCAAGGTGAAAAGACAGCCTTCAGAATAGGAGAAAATAATAGCAAATGAAGCAACTGACAAACAACTAATCTCAAAAATATACAAGCAACTCCTACAGCTCAATTCCAGAAAAATAAATGACCCAATCAAAAAATGGGCCAAAGAACTAGATATTTCTCCAAAGAAGACATACAGATGGCTAACAAACACATGAAAAGATGCTCAACATCACTCATTATCAGAGAAATGCAAATCAAAACCACTATGAGGTACCATTTCATGCCAGTCAGAATGACTGCAATCCAAAAGTCTACAAGCAATACATGCTGGAGAGGGTGTGGAGGAAAGGGAATCCTCTTACACTGTTGGTGGGAATGCAAACTAGTACAGCCACTATGGAGAACAGTGTGGAGATTCCTTAAAAAACTGGAAATAGAACTGCCTTATGACCCAGAAATCCCACTGCTGGGCATACACACTGAGGAAACCAGAATTGAAAGAGACACGTGTACCCCAATGTTCATCGCAGCACTGTTTATAATAGCCAGGACATGGAAGCAACCTAGATGTCCATCAGCAGATGAATGGATAAGAAAGCAGTGGTACATATACACAATGGAGTATTACTCAGCCATTAAAAAGAATACATTTGAATCAGTTCTAATGAGGTGGATGAAACTGGAGCCTATTATACAGAGTGAAGTAAGCCAGAAAGAAAAACACCAATACAGTATACTACCACATATATATGGAATTTAGAAAGATGGTAACAATAACCCTGTATATGAGACAGCAAAAGAGACACTGATGTATAGAACAGTCTTTTGGACTCTGTGGGAGAGGGAGAGGGTGGGATGATTTGGGAGAATGGCATTGAAACATGTATAATATCATATATGAAACGAGTCACCAGTCCAGGTTCGATGCACGATACTGGATGCTTGGGGCTGGTGCACTGGGACGACCCAGAGGGATGGTATGGGGAGAGAGGAGGGAGGAGGGTCCAGGATGGGGAACACATGTATACCTGTGGCAGATTCATTTTGATATATGGCAAAACCAATGCAATATTGTAAAGTTAAAAAATAAAATAAAATAAAAAATAAATAACTGAAAATCAAATAAATTCTTCTAAGTTAAAAACTTGTTGGGTTTTGGAAAGACATGAGGGTACTGTGAAGCCTACCATACTAAAAAATCAAAGAGGAAAGGAATCTCGCATTTTAGAAGGCAGTGAATTGTTAACAGAATCTACAAAAGTGGGAGCAGGGGGTTTTACCTGCTTTTATTTCCCACTGCTATTATTTTCATCCCACAGACTAAGGCCTGATATATAGAGAAGAAAAAACCTGAACACATGAATAAAAAAAGTTAATGTAAAAAGGTAAATTTTTTTGTTTACAGAAAGCTATCAGGTATAAGGATGGAAGTCTTCATGTTTACTTTTCTATTACTTTGGTCACCATGATTGACAAACACTTCTTAGGGGAAAGAAAGTGAAAGCATTAGTCGCTAAGTTATGCCTAGCTCTTTGCGACCCCATGTACTTACTTAGCCCACGAGGCTCCTTTGTCCACGAAATTTTCCAGGCAAGAATACTGGAGTGGGGTGCCATTCCCTTCTCCAGGGGAACTTCTTGACCCAGGGATTGAACCCAGGTCTCCCACACTGCAGGCAGATTCTTTACCATCAGGTAAGACTTCTTGGAGGGGGGCGTGGTGGGGCTCACTGATATGAATCTCTGGGTGGGTCTGGAGTGATAAGAAAAAAGTCTAGGAGAAACAGTTTCACCCTTTCAGGAACATGTCATTAACACCTACCTTGGGAATAGCCAGCTTGTCTTTTTCAGAGCTTTCTTCAGAATCAGAGCAGGTGTAGTTTTCACTGAAGGACACGATGGGGTTCACCCTGGGCTTGTGAATGGCCTGGATGGTGAGTTGCGTGCTGAGGAGGTTGCTCACTGCCCTCAGTGACGTGCACACGTTGGGGGGCAGAGAAGGGTCTGCCAGGAGGTCAGTGATGAGGCCGTGAGCCTCGCCCATCACGGCAATATCCACAGTGATGCTGGTTCCTGAAGACTAAGACACCAAACACAGGAGGTTGGGTGAGAAAGGCTTGAGGCTGGAGGCACAGGAAGGGAAACTGGGCTTTTTAGAAAAAGTGGACCAAAGGGTGATAGTAAAGTAACATTCAAATCACATTTCTGTTTCAAATTTTGCCCAAATTTGCCATATCTTTTTGGTATTTTTTTGTTAATAGCACATTTTTTACTGCTATACCCTGTAGACTTTAAAGAAACAAAAAGATAAAAATTATTTTTTTTAAATAAAAAGCTTCAGGAAACAAAAAAAATGTTCATATCAATCACTCCTTATGAAGGTCTCAACATTTTAATGTACTTCATATAGTAGTGAAAGAAAGTGAAGTTGCTCAGTCATGTCCGACTCTTTGCGACCCCATGGGCTGTAAGCTACCAGGCTCCTCTGTCCATGGGATTTTCCAGGCAAGAATACTGGAGTGGGTTGCCATTTCCTTCTCCAGAAGATCTTCCCAACCCAGGGATTGAACTCAGGTATCCCACATTGTAGGCAGATGTTTTACCATCTGAGCCACCAGGGAAGTTCACTTACTTCATATAGTTAAGTCTCCATCAATAGACAAATTGAAAAAAATGTGATATGACATATATATACATACACACACACACACACACACACACACACACACACACATATATATATATAATATATATATGGTTGGCCAAACAGTTTGGGTTTTTCATATAATCTTATGAATTTTATATAGATACACACACACATGTGCATATATAACTATATGCCAGGCTTCTCTGTCCATGGAATTCTCTAGGCAAGAATACCTGGGTAGGTAGCCATTCCCTTCTCCAGGGGATCTTCCCTATGACCCAGAGGTTGAAACCTGGTCTCCCACATTGCAGGAAGATTCTTCACTGTCTAGCCACCAGGAAAGCTCACACACACACACACATATATATTTATGTACATATTATGTATAATATACTTATGTGCATTATATATATATATATATATATATATATATATATAATGGTATACTACTCAGTCATAAAAAGTTTCATTCTGAAAAGTAACATTAATATACTATAAAATTTTAATTTTATTAATATTCTCATATGACATTTGAGCCTGGTGTGTGGTAATTATTCAATTAATATTAGAAACATAAGAAGCACTTCATTGTGCTGTTCAGATTCACAAACTGTCCCTCTTGTTGTCAGGAATAATAGAAATTTCTGTTCTAGAATTCTGTGGCACATCTGTCATATTCTGCCAAACTGCTTCTCAGATTCAGAGTTATTACTCTATACTTGCTAAAGGAATGAAGAACATAAAACACAGAGGACAGGGATTTCTTACAACCTGCTGGTCAGGCTAATGTAGACAGGAAGATGTGGGAGCAAGGGAGAGCACAGGCAGGGTCAAGGTTCATAAAGTAGACGAAGCTGAAGGATGGTATGCAGACGGCTGTTAATACTGGAATGGTGCTGCAGAATGAGGCAAAGGGAGGCAAGAATACTGGCGTGGGTCACTGCTCCATTCTCCAGGGGATCTTCCCACCCCAGGGATTGAACCCAGGCATCCTGCATTGTGGGCAGATTCTTTACCAGCTGGGCTACCAGTGAAGCCCACGAGGAAGCCACATAACTTTAAATTGAGTAACAGTGACGGATGTGCAGGTTTTGGAACTAGGCTATTTGCTCCAAATTCTGACTCCTGACCCTACCACTTTCTATCGCATGATCTCTGGCACATTAGTGAGCTCTCTGTACTGTGACTTCTCCATCTGTAAAATGGATATAGTATAGTACCAGCCTCAGAAGGTTATTTTAATAAGAATTAAAGGGCAGGGACTTCCCTGGTGGTTCAGTGCCTGAGAGTCCGCCTTCTAATGCAGCGGATGTGGGTTTGATCCCTGGTTGGGTAACTAGGATCACACATGCCACCGAGCAACTGAACCTAGGTATCGCAATCACTGAGACTGAGTGTTACAACTAGAGAGAAGCCCGCGAACTACAAAGAAAGATTCTACTTGCTGCAATGAAGATTCCAGGTGCTGCAACTGATGCTCTATGCAGCCAGAAATAAAAAATTAAATTAAAAGAGGACTTAAAAAGTAGATTATATACAAGGCACTTACAATTGTGCTGGTTATAGGTGTCCAATAATGATAATGATACAAATAATAGAAGTGATAATTCTGGAGATTTTCAGCAAGAGGTTATTAGAAGTTAGGCTACATAGTTGGGAGAAAATAAACTTTAATCATTCTGACAACAGACTTAAAAATGAACTCCAAAGATATGAAAAATTTAAATGTATAAAATTATCAGATTATTAAAAGGAAATATGGGGGACTACTTTATAATTTTGGGATTAGGAAGACTGCTAAAAGTAACATAAATGGCATAAACTGTCAAGAAAACACCTAACAGAGCTGATGAAACACAGAAACTTCTCATAAGAAAATACGCTATAAGCAAAGGTAAAAAACAAACAGTCCATGAAAGAATACCTGCTACCCAGAGAAGATAAAACATATGTGAATAAAAGCCCTCTAAAAAAATAAAAGTCATTAGAGAATTCCCTGTTGGTTTCACTGCTGAAGACCTAGGTTCAATCCCTGGTAGGGGAACTAAGATCCCACAAGGTGGACAATTGGACTATATATATACATATATATATACACACACACACACATATATATATATAAATCAATAAATGATAAACTGGGAGAAAGAGAATGAATATACAATTCAAATATAATTTAACCATCAAATACAAGAAAAGCTACTTGCCTCATGAATGTTTAAGATACAAATTAATGCAATAAAAGCAATGTTTACTTATTAAATAAAAAATAATAAAAGATTACTAGCACCAAGTATCAGTAATCAGTTGAGGAAATGAGCAGTAAGTAAAAGCAATACAATATTTTTGGCAAGAAGTTTTTGCTGAACCTATCAATTTATAGTTTAAATGTACATATTCTATAATCTAGCAAGACAATGTAGACATCTAAAGAAAAACTACATTTACACAAAAATACAAAGACAAGATCACAAAGGGCACTGCAGTGTTCTGATAACAATCAAAGAGTGCGGCCATAAATGCATATCAACAGAGACATTGTTAAAAAATGTTACAATATAAATATAAAATATCATGTACTTGTTTTAAAATATTTGGGTAGATCTGTAAATGTTTATTTGGAAAAATATTTATAAAATATTGTTCTGTGGGGAAAAATGTATGTCACAGAAAAAGTGAACATGTATTTGTTTTGTAATCAGAAAAATATGATAATTATGAAAATACCCAGCATCCATGAAGGTATCTTGTCTTATAGCAATAGCAAGGATAAATTATTCTGGAAAGCCATCATATAGAAACTATGCCTTTTCATACTAGAATAATACGAGTAGCAATAGTAATACTGGTGGATAATAATGGTGACAGCTGATATTTATTCAGCACAAGTCTACAAGGTAAGTACTATTATTTTTTTATTTTTATTAGTCAAAAATCACTTGCCAAATAACTGAGTCAAAAATAACTCTGCATCAGATAGCTGGAGCATGAAAACGTCAGGCTGCAAACACATACTCTATTTCCACAGCCCCAGAGCTGAGCTAGCAGGACGAAATAAATACCGAACGTTTTCATTGTACGTTACTAAATATATCTGTAATTATTTAATCATTTTGCCATGTTTTTCTCTCTCTGTAGGTTTAAATATGTTCCATGAACTGACATGAAAATTTTAGTGTAACATTAATAGTTTTAGGATATATGATTATGTTTATTTCACATATTTACTTACATGGTTAACTTCAAAAATGTCTGTGAGAAATGCTACGGAATTAGTTTAACATTCCCTTTTAGAAATGTATTCTCAAATACATCTCTATTTATTATTATTCTGAGAAACTCATCCGGTATGATCTTCTTAAACAGTAACATACATTTCTTCCCATGTTGTTCTAATAAACTTAATCTACTACTTAATCACTGTACTGTTACCTTAGAAAACTGAAAGTTTAAATCAAACTTAGTAATCAGGACATAAAATTTCAAGATGTTTTGACAATAAAATTAACAGTTTATATTCTAATGGCTAATAATTTAACACATTTCCTCAAAATGGTCTCAATGCATAAAACTTACAAATCTGAAGAAAAATCAGAATACATTCACTGAAAATTATGAATACACTTTAAAATAAATTATTGGTGAGAAAACAAGTCTATCTTATAATTCTCTAATTTTATGTCTTTTTAAAACACTTTTTAAAAAGTAATGGATGAATTTCTTATATATACTCAGAAAAAAACCAAATGCCTAAAAAATTGAAAAGTAATTTTAAAATAAAAACAGAACTGAAAACTCATCCTTACAAGCAAATGTCAGTATTACATAAGAATTTAGAAAACAAGTACATTATGTAATTCAATGCTACAATACTGTTGCTTTTGTGAAAGCAAATGTCTTCAAGTGAAAACAAAAGCAATATTCAGGCTAATAAAAAGCAAATTATCCAGAATGGAAATTGGCTAAGAAACCAGACACTTTTACTATTGAAAAAGTCCCCCTACTGTTATAAACTCAGGACTTTTCTTTTAGTTTTATAATTTTAAAATTATATAACAGTTAAAAGTTTATCACACATAAGAAGTTATCAGTTTTTGGCTCAAATAACAAGAGGCTTCAATGAGGCATGAAATCTAAACCCAACCATCACATTCATTTGTCACAAACTCGCCAAGACTAACCACACATGAATTGCTGAAACACAGAAAAGATACATGGGCTGCTATTTCAATAAACAGAAGGCAAACTATACAGACCCAGACACATTCAGGGAGTCAATTTAAAGAAATTTCAGGGGAGCGGGGCTTTGGCTGATTGGTAGTGTTTTTTCAAACAAAAATACAAAATATGAAACATCACGCAGTGACTCACACAGAGGCTATTCCCACACCTATTCAATTTTCAAAATAATTCAATTTCTAAGTATACCAAATAATGCTCAGTAAAATTTTCATTTAACTGGTGAAATCTTAGATAGTGATAATAAACACTAAAGGTTAAGTTTATATTAAAGCTACTTTAAATGAAAGTCTTAAGCTAACAGCCTGAAATCATCTTTGAGTGCAATAAATAACCCTACTGAGCATAAAACCACAGTTGAGTCTTTTTATGGTGCACATGATCAAACGAATCTTTTCTTAAAAGGAGTGACCAAGCAATAAAAAAACATTTTACTTTGCATGCTATCCTTATAATGGAAACATTTATATTTAACATTTAAGAAAATGCAAGTATAATTTTCTGGGCCCTATTTAAATGACAACCAAATTTGGATTGCCACCTTTAAATAGAAAATCTGGATTTTCAGTCTGATAAACAGTGGAGTAAAGTGCAGTTTTATAAATCAAACCAAAAATAACCAGTTCTTTTGGTAAATTCACCACTTTTCAAAGCACCCGGTTCTTTCAACATCTTCCTTTACCCCTTCATCTCCATCCAGTCTATTTCACCATCTCCAGAAAGTCTACCCCATGTTAGTTGCTATGGTAATAATCTAGTTTGCTTCCAAGTTACTTTACTCATCATAAACCAAAGACCCAGAAAAGCTGGAGTTAGAGATAAGTTAAGGAAACAACAACAAATACACTTAGAAATAACATTAAATGTAACTCCTAGGCTAGGCATGTATCAACCAATTCAATTATAGAAAATTTGTTTTTATGGTCACTACTTCTGTGGTAAAACTTTGAAATTACACTACTGGTATGATAAAGGGCAAAGATTTGAACATGTGTAGGGGTCAGAAAAAACTTATACTCTAGGTTGAACATCTAAATGTCTAAACTACTGTAAGCTGCAAATTATAAAAAATTTGACAAATAAATCTATTTGATCAAATGACTAACAGAATGTAAAACAAAATTATGTATATTTAATTAACATGACAGATTATTTACTGAGGTCCTGTGTTTGGGTTTCTACCAACATGTTATTCAGTAATGGAGAATTTCTTTTTGTTAAAGAATGTTAAATTTTATTATAATTACATCATTCAAAAATTAGTTTAATTTTAACTGGTAGTAAATGCTTATCCATGACTAAGTAATAAACACAGAATAAAGCAAAATTATAAAAGGCATTTGTGAAAAGTCATAGAAATGGAGAATTCTTCAAGGAAAAAAATCATTCAGAAGTCTTAAAAGATAACTATAGGAACAAGGTAAATAAAAACAAAGTAAACAAGCATTATTTCACTTCAAGAAAGTGAAGGTGCCCAACAGTAAAATCAGAAAGGGTTTGAGAAAATTGATGTCAACATCAATTAGTGATTCAACATGATTATCTGGTGTAGAGGATGAAGACAATGCATCCAATTCTTGACAAAATTTTTTGGGATGGCATCAGTATAGTCAAGCTATGGCTCTTCTCCCTATATATTTTGAAGCAAATTTAAATTGATAACAATGCAATAGGCTAAATACATCCCTGCTCAAAGGCAGAAGATGTAGTAATTCTCCAGTCTTCTGACTGAGTGAATCATTTGATATGTCACTTGCTTTGGGCATTAATTTATTCTAACTGGAGGAAAATAACTGGAAGCAGCACAAAAGCCACTCTTCATAATTCTACATGAAACTCAAAGATAGCTTACAAATGTAAAAGCAATAGAGGTAATTATCTAGACAACCAAGTCAAGTTGCTGTATTCCTCAAATTACACCATTTTTTTTTATTCAATATTTTATGTTTTGTGATGGTTTCCAAAATCAACCATAGCTTTTCTTGTAGGAGATATTGTATCCATTGGAGCAATCAGGGTCTCCCCTTGAAAAATCAGAGAACTAGCCTGGATCTTTCTAAGATCCCTCCCAGATTCTTTACTGTCTGAGCCACCAGGGAAGCCCTCCAATTGTATAAGTTGAAAGCATTTCTTTATATAACATACATATATACATATATCAGAGAAGAAAGGAGGAAATAATTTTCAAACTATCTCTTGGCTCATTAAGGGTTTTAAATTATTTTATTTTTAAAATTTATTTTATTGAAGTATGGTTGATTTATAACATTGTGCTAATTTCTGCTGTATAGCAAAGTGATTCTGATATATATATATATGTGTGTGTGTGTGTGTGTGTGTGTATATTCTTTTTCATATTTTTCCATGATGGTTTATCACAGGATAGTGACTGCTATACAGACATAAATTTTTTTAAGTATTATGTAGACTTTGAAAATTTATTTCACTGATTGCTAATCCTATTCAAGCTTTACTTCTAACTTATAATTGAGTCACTGATGCTGTTTCCTTCTTATAGTGAAACATCTAAAGTACAGTGAATACTTATGGGGAATGGGCTTCCCACATGGCTCAGTGGTGAAGAATTCACCTGCCAATGTAGGAGACTCGGGTTCGATCCCTGGGTTGGGAATATCCCCTGGAGAAGGAAATGGCAACTCCCTCCACCATTGTTGCTTGGGAAATCCCACAAACAGAGGAGCCTGGTAGGCTACAGTCCATGGGGTTGCAAAAGTGTCAGATAGACTTACTGACTAAATAGGAACAAATTATGGGGAATAGACTATACTCTGGGACTTCCACTCCCAATAGTTGAGTTGCACTTTGCCAAGGGTCAGTTTTGTTTTGGTCCTAAATCTATTCAGACCAGTTGTAACTGTCACTGCAACTTATATGCTAATAAAATATCTATAAACCAGTGATATTTGAACAAATAATGGAATAGTTTCTATAAAAATTACACTGAATAATTTTAAAGACTGCATAAAAGATTCATAAAGACAAAGCCCTGACATCAATTTCTGTTAAGTAGGGGTGAAACAACTGCAAAGATTCAACAAGAAAATGATAACGTGCCTGAAAAATTCTCAACTCAGAATGTGTCTAAATGCCTAAGTCAATCCTACTGTTAAAAAAAAACAAAAAATAAAAAACATGAACCTGGTAGTCATATGGGTATGCTGCATGTAAGATAAATTGGGACTCTAATTAATATAGTAAAAACATACACAAAGAGAAACTCTCTTGGCTTTTCATCAAAAATGTGTGAAATCCCCATCATCACAAATAGAGTTAAATATATATTACTAGAGGTACAGAAAATATGTTTATGATTCTCTGCTTTAAAAACTTTTAAAATTAACAGACCAATTACTAATTAAGCGGATGCTATACTATTTCAAACCCAACAGCTTCTTTCGCTTGAAATGAGACACAATATAATGGTCAGGTCAAAGTTATTCATCACTATTCCTGGAACAAGGGAAAGACAGTGAAGTTTGGTTTATGAATTAGCACATTATATACAAAAAGTTACAAATGTATATTTTCATCATGTATATAATTCAGAAGGTGTTATATATAAGAAGTTGGAACAAAGATAAAACAGTGGGATATTAAAGGAAGTTTTCTTCATTTATCAATATCAAATTTTTATTTTATCTGGTTAGTACATGGGGCCTTTGTGGAGAGGAAATGGAAACCCACTTCAGTATTCTTGCCTGGAAAATCCCATGGACAGAGTAGCCCAGTGGGCTACAGTCAGTCCGTAGGGTCGCAAAGAGTTGGACATGACTGAGCGCAGACACACACACAGACAGACAGACACACACACACACACACACGGTGCCTTTAAGAACACAGGATCTAGAATCAGAATCAGATAGCCTGTGTTTAAATTTCAGATCTGGTGCGATTTGGGGCAAGTCACTCATCTCCTTAGCTCTTGTATTCTCATTTCTAGAAATAGGGTAAAAATAATATCCACTGTATAGTATTATTGATGATTCAATGTGATCAGGTACATAAAGACCTCAGTAGAGGGACAAATAGATTCAAGGTATTAGATCGGATAGACAGAGTGCCTGAAGAACTATGGACGGAGGTTCATGACATTGTACAGGAGGCAGTGATCAAGACCATCCCCAAGAAGTGCAAAAAGGGAAAATGGTTGTCTGAGGAGGCGGCCTTACAAATAGCTGAGAAAAGAAGAGAAGCTAAAGACAAAGGAGAAAAGCAAAGATATACCCATGTGAATGCAGAGTTCCAAAGAACAGCAAGGAGAGATAAGAAAGCCTTCCTCAGTGGTCAATACAAGGAAATAAAGGAAACAATTGAATGGGAAAGACTAGAGATCTCTTCAAGAAAATTAGAGACACCAAGAGAACATTTCATGCAAACATGGGCACAATAAAGGATAGAAATGGTAGGGCCCTAACAGAAGCAGAAGACATTAAGAAGAGGTGGCAAGAATACACAGAAGAACTATACAAAAAAGATCTTCATGACCCAGATAACCATGATGGTATGATCACTCACCTAGAGCCAGACATCCTGGAATTTGAAGTCAAGTGGGTCTTAGGAAGCATCACTACGAACAAAGCTAGTGGAGGTGATGGAATTCCAGCTGATCTATTTCAGTTCCTAAAAGATGATGCTGTGAAATTGCTGCACTCAATATGCCAGCAAACTTAAAACTCTCAGCAGTGGCCACAGAACTGGAAAAGGTCAATTTTCACTCCAATTCCAAAGAAAGGCAATGCCAAAGAATGCTCAAACCACCTCACAATTGCACTCATCTCACACTCTAGCAAAGTAATGCTCAAAATTCTTCAAGCCAGGCTTTAACAGTATGTGAACCAAGAACTTACAGATGTTCAAGCTGGATTTAAAAAAGGCAGAGGAACCAGAGATAAAATTGCCAACATCTATTAGATCATTGAAAAAGCAAGACAGTTCCAGAAAAACATGTACTTTTGCTTTAATGACTACACCAAAACTTTTGACTGTATGGATCACAACAGACTGGAAAATTTCAGGAAATGGGAGTACCAGACCACCTTATCTGCCTCCTGAGAAATCTGTACGCAGGTCAAGAAGCAACAGTTAGAATCAGACCTGGAACAACAGACTGGTTCCAAATTGGGAAAGGAGTATATCAAGTCTGTATATTGTCACCTTGTTTATTTAACTTGTATGCAGAGTACGTCATGTGAAATGCTGGGCTGGATGAAGCACAAGCTGGAATCAAGATTGCTGGGAGATATATCAATTACCTCAGATATGCAGATGACACCACCCTTATGGCAGAAAGCAAAGAAGAACTTAAAAGCCTCTTGATGAAAGTGAAAGAGGAGAGTAAAAAGCTGGCTTAAAACTCAACATTCACAAAATGAAGATCATGGCATCCAGTTCCATCACTTCATAGCAAATAGATTGGGAAACAATGGAAACAGTGACAGATTTTATTTTCTTGGGCTCCAAAATCAATGCAGATGGCAATTGCAGCCATGAAATTAAAAGACACTTGCTCCTTGAAAAAAAGCTATGACCAACCTAGACAGCATATTAAAAAGCAGAGACATTACTCTGCCTACAAAGGCCCATCTAGTCAAAGCTATGGTTTTTCCAATAGTCATGTGTGGATGTGAGAATTGGACCATATAGAAAGCTGAGCACTGAAGAATTGATGCTTTTGAACTGTGGTGTTGGAGAAGACTCTTGGGAGTCCCTTGGACCACAAGGAGATCCAACCAGTCCATCCTATGGGAAATCAGTCCTGAATATTTACTGAAAGAACTGATGCTGAAGCTGAAACTCCAATACTTTGGCCACCTGATACGAAGAACTGACTCACTGGAAAAGACCTTAATGCTAGGAAAGATTGAAGGTGGGAGGAGAAGGGGACCACAGAGGAAGAGATGGCTGGATGGCATCACCAATTCAATGAACATGAGTTTGAGTAAACTCTGGGAGTTGGTCATGGACAGGGAGGCCTGGTCTGCTGCAGTCCCTAGGGTTGCAGAGTCAGACACGACTGAGTGACTGAACTGAACTGAGATTGCCTGGCCTCCAGGACATGTTTGAAAAATATTATATAGCCCTGTATCATAATTATTTTGCCTTGAAAAAGACTGTGTGTGAAAGGGTACATATTGTATGTGTGTGTTTGTCTTCTACATATACTGGGTCTATAGTTTCTTTATAAATGGAGGCAACATACAGATATCATTTCTCTACCAATGTAAAGAAACACAAACAACAAAAGCAAAACTTTAAATAGTTTCCCTTTTTATTCTAGGTAAATGTAGTCATAAAGATTGTATTCCCTACTCCCATAGACTCCAAGTATTTTGGAGCTGAATTTTAGGCTCTTAGAAAGTGATTGTACAGAAGTCCTGGTTTCATTTAGTATGGTTGACTGCCCTGGTATGATTTATAACGCACTACGAGAAAGGAATTCTGAAAGCAGGCATCTCAGCTCCATTGTTGGAAGTTTTTTTTTTTTTTTTCTCCTTTCTATTTAGTCATCTTGGGAGGCACCCTGGGAGGCAAACACAGCATGGGAAGAACATTCTCAGGATGAAAAGGGAGTTGGGATAAGGGAGGAATAAACAGTATAAGGCATGACAAATAAAGGAGTCACTGGGACTTTTCTTACCCAGCCTTGGTCTTAATGCTGGGAAAAAGATGCCTATTGGGCTTTGGGGAGCTGTCTCATTCTATTTCTCTAAAGCAGTTTGCCACCCCTCACCCTTTAAATCTTTCTCTCTGATACCAGTAAGCAGTCTTTTAGTCTTTAGTGTCCTAAATTCACTTAGGAGATGAGCTGGGTTCGATAAATGATCTTTGGTGTATTACTGGTTCTGACCTCAGAGCTAGCAAAATTGCATATGTGTTTATACTTTCATAGGACCCATTTATAATTTTAGACTTGAAGTTGGTTGGGAAATTTTTTAAAAATGAAATCATGTGAACAGTTTGCAGTAACTCATTGTAGGCTGAACCTTGGCTAAATGTCATCCTAAGGAAGCAGATGTTTGCTTATTTTAATTTTCTGGCAGGGAATATGAGTTGACCTTTGAATTTTCTCCTTAAGATAATATATATGTACAGTAGGAGGAAAACATATAGGGCCCTTCATTAAACTGCTTTCTAAAAACATCTTGCTTGGTTAGGCTCATTTGAGATGTGAGTCGCAGAAAACTCTAGCAGTTGCCAGAATTCTTAACTTCCTTCTCCTTTGATGTTCAGAGAACATTCCGTGTTACCAAATAGGATGTACATGTACATGGCCTTATGTTCTTACATATTTCCCTGCAATCTGTCTGCAAATAAGCCTAAAGCTGTTAAAACAGTCCTTTCGTTTATGTTTTCTAAGATCTTCAAGACACTAGCAAATTCACCCAATATCCTCAAAAATAACAATGATCAAAGAATACTGTTTTATTATTTAGGAAATAAAACATAGTTACGACATCGCTTACTCAAGTAAGAACCTGTTATCTCGAAGAAGATAACCTTAGCTGCCATTGATTTGCAGGCTGGTTCTCTCTTTTTCTTCTCATTATGAAAGATGAGGTGGCTGTCAAAGCTAGGAGGAATTCAGGTAATGGACCATTCCCGTGACTGCTCATGCAGATGAATTGGGAAGGCTTGGTTAAGTATAAGTTGCTATGTAAATAAAAACCATGATTATTTCTGTTAGATTCTCTAATTGATTATTTCTGGATTCTCCGATTGACTATGAACTTGTAAATATTATAGAAAAAAATCAGTCTCTGACATAAGTATGAACCCCGACATAAGCATAAATGATGGTTTTTTGTTTGTTGAATTTTAAGAATTGCTATTAAACTTAAACGTGAAGGTTTCTGTTTGCTTAGCCTAGAAGCAATTTCAGTGAACAACAGATGGCAGTCTTCTGCCTTTTAAAAAGAACTCCAGTTGTCTGAACATCTTTTTGAATGGGTGCTGCTCCCTAAGTAACAGGAAGAGTTTTGTTTCTTTTTTCACAGAAAAAAAGAAAAAAAACAAAACAAAACACAAAATCCTTACATAACACTATTAGTAGAAAGTAAATAAAATATCCTAAATTGTGTTATACCTCTCAGGATCATTGTTAATGTGGAACTAGATTTATATCCTTAAGAATTTGTCTCAATTACAAACATTTCATCTCTGTCATCTTTCTCCATTTTTATAATCAACCCATGGTAAACATAAGCCATTTTCATACACAATTTGATGTAAAATTTTTTTTTCATGTGTAGTTTTCTACTGTGTTCAAATAGTCATAAAACACAATCATCAAGACACACATTATTGCACAGGGTTTTGTGTGCCTGCCTGGGTTGCAAAGAGTCACAGGCATGTATTAGCAGCTGCTTTATTCCCATTGTATTGTCTTCAGATTCTTGCCCACCTTGGTGCAATGGGCACTTACTCGACGCTACTGAATTGCTTCCACCACTGTGGCTCAGATGGTAAAGAATATGCCTGCAATGCAGGAGTCTTGGATTCAATCCCTGGGTTGGGAAGATCCTCTGGAGAAGGCAATGGCTACCCACTCCAGTAATCTTGCCTGAGAAATCCTGTGGACAGAGGAGCCTGGCAGGCTACAGTCCATGGGATCACAAAGAGTCAGACACAACTGAGCAACAAACACACACGTACGCACACACAAACGCGGCTGATTCAGGGGATTTTCAAAGCATGCTGCAGCAGCATCCGCACTGGTTGCAATGTGAATGCCTTTGGGGGTATCCTGTACTTCATCCGCTGGAAGCACCAACACCAAAAACAAACAGCTGCAAAACCCTTGGAGCCGTGACTTTTGGAAAACCTTCCATTTGTGACCAGTTCTCACATATATTCAGAGAACTTCTCTTACTGCATTTGTGACAGTTTTCCATTCAGCTTTTGGTTGCGATCACTTGATGAAAGCTTGTCTTCCTCTGTTTTTAAAACCTGGAGTATAATTGCTTTATACTGCTGTGCTAGTTTCTGCTGTGCAGAAAAGTGAATCAGCTATATGTATACATATATCCCCTCTTTTTTGGATTTTAGGCTGCAAGTTTGAGGAGGACAATGGAAATGCTAATTTTTGCTCACCAATTTAACCCCAGAGTCTTCCTTAGTATCTGGTACTTTTCAGGCATTCAGTGTTACTAGACATGAGTGCAGTCATAAGCAGCATTCTCTAAACATCTAAAAATAAGTAAATTTCCTCTCTCTGGTGTTCTATTTTAAAGAAATGTAAAAAAACAAATTACATTGTCCAAGGTATTTTCTTAAAACAAATTACATTGTCCAAGGTAACTGAAATCTCTAGAAGCCATCCTAAAACATGTAACTTTTTAGCACAATATCAGATAAAAACTGAGAATTATTAGACTAATACTGAAATCATGAATAAAAATTATATTCAACAAACTGATTCTGGAACAACTACTATACAGAAAATAGTAAAACTGCCAAAGAGAAGTAAGTACTGATAAAAGAAAGCAACTTTACATCTTTCTATAATCTGTTATATATATGAAAGGAGTAATTAAGTAATAGGATTGAGATATAAGAATGAATATTTTCTGGAAAAGAGAAAAATCTTAAAATGAATGGAGGTAGAGAAAGAATGGCCTTTAGGGGGACACAGTTCAGTTCAGGTTGAAAATGGTGAATCTGTGAATAGCTTGCTGACTATAGCTAATAATACTGAATTGTATATTTGGGTGGCCCTAGTGGTAAAGAACCTGCCTGCCAATGCTGAAGATGTAAGAGAAGCAGGTTCAATCCCTGGGTGGGGAAGATCCCCTGGAGGAGGAAATGGCAACCCACTCCTGTATTCTTGCCTGGAGAATCCCATAGACAGAGGAGCCTGGCTGGCTACAGTCCAAAGTGTCAGAAACAGTCAGACACAACTGAAGCGACCTAGCACGCAAGACAGTAGATCTTTTTCCTTCCATTACAAGGGAAAAAAATGTGTTACTACACATGGTGACAGATGTTAACTGATTGACTGTGGTACTTGTTTAGTAACACACACAAATATTGAATAATTATGCTATACATTGAAACTAGTATAATGTCTTGTGTTGACTATACCTAATTTTTGTTTTGTTTTATTTTTTTTAAAGAAGGAAGGGTGTGTCTGGAGAAGTTTGAGGGAACATATCAAGTCAGGAAGATGAGCCAAATTCAAGAGCTTTCATGAGCTACTAAAGGCCATTGGAAACCCCTGCAGGGCCATGATTTATTGGTGTGTGTGAAGGAAGGAGTCAGGCTGACTTTCGGGTTTTAGGCTTGGGCAGATGGGTGGATCTTCCCTGATAGCTCAGGGATAAAGAACCCGCCAGCAATGCAGGAGACACAGGAGACTCAGATTTGATCCCTGGGTTGAGAAGTCCCCCTGGAGGAGGAAATGACAACCTACTCCAGTATTCTTGCCTGGAAAGAAGCTTGGCGGGCTACAGTGAATGGAGTCTCAGAGTCAGATACGACTGAGCGACTGAGCATGATCATGAGATGGGCAGCTGAGAATCTTTCCTTAAGTTATCAGAGAAGGCAGAAGCTTTGGTGTGGGTGGTCAGATACTCAATAGTTAGGAAATATGTGATATTTACAGGATGATTATAGTTGCACATCAGGAGGGACCCCTGAACTGAAAACATGCATTTGGGTATTGACGACATGGACATGGCCCTAATGCTGCCATGGGAATATATAAGGAGAAGAGAGAAGTAGACAGAGGGCAGAGCCATAATCAATAGCAACTTTTAAAGGGGAAGAGAAACTCACAAAGAAAAATGAGAAAGGACAACAGAAAACCAAGAGTGTAAGGTCAAATAGGCCAAGAGAATGCTTTTGTCAATAGAGTGGAACGGTCAGCACAGAGCAGTGAATTTGAGAGATTAATACATTCTGGAAAACTATCCATTATCTTAGCATCTGGAATGTCACTCCTGACATTAAAGAGAACAGTCTCAGTGAAGTGCTGATGCTGTGAGTCACACTGCAATCAACTGAGCAAGGTAAAGGAAGATATGAAAATGGGAACGACATAGACAACTCTTTTGTGAAAATTAGTTGTACAATGGAAGGTAGAGATCTGTCCACATCTAGAGGGAAAGTGGGCTCCAAAGAGCTGCTGAGCAAGTGAGCAGACAAAAATGTTGAAGGGGGAGTCCCCGCTAGTGTGAGGGGTTTAAAACACAGTAAAGACAATGCGGGTGATAAATAGATCAAGGGATAAAAGAAGAAAGCAAAGGTTGAGGGGATTAATCTTTTACAACCAGGCATCTTTCTCATGGTGACAAAGAAGAATGTTAGTAGATTTGCAGGTGAGACTTTAGAGTCCTTACTCTTTGGCTTTTATTTACTCTGTAAATTAGTCCTGAGTCCCTGGTTGAGAAAGTGAATCACAGGATGTTGAGGTTAGAGATGCAAAAAAGAATGAGGAATGTTTGAAAGAGGAATAAGAGCTGGCTAGATTCTCTAGCAATCCTGAAGGTCTAGCTGTTTGGAGACATGAATTCCAGTATGTTTTCTACATACTTTCTGGTGTTGCATAGCATGAAGATTTACATGAAAAGGCAATGAACTGAAAACAGGAAGGGTCTGCTAGATGGGAAAGAAAAAAGACTAGACAATTGGACTGGAGATCCTGGTGAGGTGGAGGAACAGGTGCAGAGTAGGCAAGAGCAGAAAAGCATGATTCAGAATGGGGGTAAGTGTTTGCATGAGAAAGATGGATACAGGCTTCCATGAGTAGACTAATCTCTCAGGCAGGCTTTCTGCTTTTTATTAGTAGAAAATAAGGTTGAAAAGGAAATATGAGGCCAGATTTTAGATGCCCATGAATGAAAGACAAGTTTCCTAATTCTACCAGTTGGCAATTGGGTGATGTCTGAGAAGGAAAATGATGTAATCTAAGAGGACACAGGGTTTGAGGAAGGTGAAGGTACAGCATAGATGGAGATAGGTTAGACCAAGGTTGCCACAATAATCAATATTTGAAACCAGGATATCTGCATCATGAATGACTAGGAAGGGAAGAGTGAGAGTAAAATTAAGAAGAATCAATTGTACTTGTAAACTGACTGGATATTGGGACATGAAAAAGTGCAATGTATTTGTCCCTGAAGCAGTCTTCTTTACTCTGTCTGCAATATTCTCTCTGTTCCTTCTTTCAGGTATTTCTTTAAGAGTTTCTGCCTTCACAAAATAAAATGTGGATAGTTCACTTATGAATGTATAAGTCCATACTTCTTGCTGTTGTTTAGTCACTAAGCCATGTCTGACTTTTTGCAACTCCATGGACTATATCCTTACAGGCTCCTCTGTCCATGGGATTTCCTAGGCAAGAATCATAGAGTAGGTTGCCATTTCCTTCTCTAAGGGATCTTTCTGACCCAGGGGTCAAACCCTGTGTCTCCTGCAGGCAGATTCTTTGCCACTGAGCCACCTGAGAAGCCCGTAAGTCCATACTGGGTCTGACCAATTGTCTAAAAAAAAACATGTTTTCTTTGGATATACCATGGTCGTAGCCCTCCACAATGTTAAACTTCCAAGATGATGAGTGGATACCCATAAGAGCCTCAAATTATTTTACTACAATATAAAATCCTTTATAAATGTATTTTAAAACTCAATACATTTCAGTTTCTATAATTAATAAAAGAAATCATCAATTAAGTAATAAAGCTTCCAGACTTATAAATAGATCAAATGTCAAAACACTTTTAAATCAAATTTTTTGAGAATTTAGAATGCATTTTTCTAGAGAAATACTATTATACATGGTATCGCTTAATCCTAGGTTAGCCCACAAAAGTTTATAAAAGCACTTAATAATAAATGTGATAGCATTTTAAAAATTTTCATTGTGAATGCACCCTTTTTCAATCACACAGCAATATTTTTAGAGACAAAATATTTTTTCAATGGTGTGATTCAAAAAGAGGAATATGGAGGCACTGAGATACAGTCATTTCTGCCTCACTTATTCAACATATTTTAACTTGAACATCTACTGGGTACCTGGGACTGTCCACACCCTCAGGCTCCAGAGATGAATGGGTTTGGACTGCTGCTCTCGAGCAACTTGCAGTCTAGTGGAAGATGTTCAAGGAAATGAAAGGGATCAGAGGATAAAACAGGAAACTAGAGGAACCTGTGGATATATTACCACTGCCTCTGGTTATTAGGAGAATGAAAGAAATTGTTTCTCAAAATTAAAATGGTCTCAAAATTTCTGGTCATGTGGTTCTCTTCCAAACACACTGAAAATGGCTGCTCCGAACAGTATCACCATTCTCACCTGTATCTGTCCCCCAAGCAGGATTTTAAAAAATAATAATAAAAAGCAATTCTCCAGAGAAGACAAGTGTGAGAGGGAAGAAGGATATAAAGATAACACGGGTGGATAAAGCACTTAGAAGATGATTGTGCCTGCATGCTAAGCTGCCTCAATTGTGTCTGACTCTTTGTGACCCTATGGACTGTAGGCCGGCAGGCGCTTCTGTCCATGGGATTCTCTGGGCAAGAATACTGGAGTCAGTTGCCATTTCCTTTTCCAGGGGGGTCTTCCCGACCCAGGGATTGAACCCGAGTCTCTTATGTCTCCTGCATTGGCAGGGGGGTGCTTTACCACTAGTGCCACCTGGGAAGCCAGTCATCACTCAGATATGAAAACCTCTTTTTTTCCAGGCATTTCCCTCAAAATCTTCAGCCCTTGGAACTCTCAGAGCTCCAATAGCCAAGTTTCATCTTGGAAACATGGATTTCAGGCCTCCCCAGCTTCCCATACCCCAGTAACATGTAGAGAACTTGAAGCCCCCTTGTCTCTTACAGGACTTGAGGGTCTGCTTCCTGACACCTAGTTTTAAGGGATGGGGTGAGCTTATCTGTGAATGATTTTGCATACAGAAAACACTTGTGTAAACTACTAAAACCTAATAATATCACTTCTTGATTTTCCTGAAGGCAACTCCCAACACTAGAAATTACATTAGAAAGGGAATGACTTTCAAATTTTGAAACTAAGGTTAAGTAAACTTGCTCAAAGTTACACAGATAGTAAGTGGCAGAAGTCGAATTCCAATGTAGGAAGTCTAGGTCTATATGACTGATTACAATGCTAAGTATCTTGGGTAACTCTTCCTATATATGGTCACCTGCTACTGCTACTGCTACTGCTAAGTCGCTTCAGTCATGTCCGACTCTGTGCGACCCCATAGACGGCAGCCCACCAGGCTCCCCCGTCCCTGGGATTCTCCAGGCAAGAACACTGGAGTGGGTTGCCATTTCCTTCTCCAATGCATGAAAGTGAAAAGTGAAAGGGAAGTCGCTCAGTTGTGTCCGACCCTCAGCGACCCCATGGACTGCAGCCACCTACTTTTATGATACGGAAGTATCTTTGCCAATTTTTGACCCACTGTTAGTTTTGCAAATTCTTCCTTCAATTAATTATCAACTTACATCCCTGTTATCAAGGGGAACTTATTAACATCATCAGTAAACTTTTAAGAATTCCTGGTATACCCCCTTCCTTCACATCTTTCCTGAAAATCAAATTAAACTGTTTCCAGAACTAAGTTTTAGGGAAGACTAGCACTATTAATATTTATCCATCAGGAAAAATGCCATTTGTTCCTTCTCCCTATTTCTCCCGCTCAAGCCGGATCTCTTGTAATATTTGCTTCTGGAAGGAGAAACTAGTGGGCTTTGGTGGAGACTTCTGTGGCTACTACAAAAATCTGTCTTCATTTTCCTTTTAGGTGGTAATGAAAATTTTATAATGCATCTGTCTGAAAGTCTGGGTTAATTATTTCAGTTTAAGAAACTGGTTTCAGTTACAATCTGATTATATTCAGAATGTTACCAGAATTCAGAAAATAAACATGATTATCTTTGGATCAGCAGACCCCAGTAGTTCACCAAGATATTTAATAGGCAGACGGACAGAATTATAAAATTTTCTATGAGAAACATCTCAAAATGATACCCGTTCCTCCTCCTGTTTAGCAACAATGTGCTGCTGAGGAAAGGAGGAAATCAGGCAATAAAATAAGTCATTTGGTCATAAGATGAGTCACTCAGCACTTATGTCATAGATTTGTTTTCTTCCTTGCGGACATAATTGCTAGTTCAGTCAATGCTCCCATATGCCCTGAGTATAGCAATAATAGCATACTTAAGATGTACAAATGATGAACAATTTGTTGCAATTCAGCACAGATCCTTTAAGACAAAGATCTATGCAAAGAAGATAGAATAACTTTGAGAGTGATCTTTAAGATCATAATCTTGTAAGACTAATAAAACTGCTGGTTAAAAATGTGGCCTAGTTGTTTTTTTCTGGGGATCAAGAAGAAGGACCCAGGAAGAGACTGCTAGTGAAATTCTTCCTCTTAGGCAAAAATTTCAGTTCGTTTTAATTTTATTTCATCTTAAAACAAGGATATTAGAAGTATGGTACAAGAGCTTCCCAATTAGAATATCCCATAAAAAGTATATGCAAAGTATTACTAAAGTAAACACAACACAGAAGCAATGAATGTTTTCACACACTGATTCAGATGACAAACTAAAAACAGAAATTAATACAGACTGAAGTCTAACTAAAATAGCTTTGAACTGTCTTTCTTCTGGTTTTAATATTCCTTGCAAAGACTTTTCATCTACAGACAACTTCAACTTATTATACAGCGTATCATCATCCACACTCTAGAGAAGATTGTAAGAGGATCTCAGATGACCAACAAACAGGTCCTGTGGCTGCTGGATCAGCTGACAGATTTGACTGTGACTGTGACCTTAGGGACTGGGATAGCATTTTAACATTAAGGAGGATATGTCCAAGACATTGAGAAGTGCCTCAATTCTGAGCTCTCTTCAAACCACATACAGTGGATATTGTGACAACTCTCTATACCAATCATGGTGATTTCAGCCATAAGGGCAAGAATTTGGTCCAGGATGGGCAGCCATTAGTCAATGTGAGTCTGAGATGAGACAGGAGAGAAACTTTGCTGCTTCTGGGAAAGGAAATCCTCTACCAAGAAGGAAGCCATGTTGTTGCTGCTGCTGCTGCTTTTAAGTTGCTTCAGTTGTGTTCAACTCTGTGCAACCCCACAGATGGCACCCCTCCAGGCTTCCCTGTCCCTGGGATTCTCCAGGCAAGAATACTGGAGTGGGTTGCCATTTCCTTCTCCAATGCACACATGCATGCTAAGTCCCTTCAGTTGTGTCTGACTCTGTGCGACCCCACAGACAGTAGCCCACCAGGCTCCTCTGTCCACGGGATTCTCCAGGCAAGAATACTTGAGTGGGTTGCCATTTCCTTCTCCGGTGATGTTGCTACCAGCAGCCATCTTTGGATTGTAAGTGGAACCAGCTTTAGGATGGAGAAAATAGTGTAACAGTAGCAAAGTGGAGAGAATTAAAAAATCTAGGTCCATCATACAACATTACTGAGCCTTGAATTCACTAATCCTGAAGACTTTCTTCCTTTGGCCTTCCTATCACAACAGACAATGTATGTGTGGTGTGCTTAGTCGTGCCTGACTCTCCATGACCCAATGGTCTGTAGCCCACCAGGCTCCTCTGTCCATGGGATTCTCCAGGCAAGAATACTGGAATGGGCTGCCATTTCCTACTCCAGGAGATCTTCCTAACCCAGGGATTGAACTTGTGGCTTCGCATTGGCAGGCGGATTCTTTACCAGCCAGTCACTTGGGAATCCACAACAGACATTAGCAATATTTTTTTTATTACTACAGCTAGTCTGAATAAAGCGTCCTTTTGCTTATGGTTGGAAATAATTAACACAGCATAAAATTTTACCACATGTGTATTGACTAGTAGATAAGTAGGTGGTAATTTAAATAAAATCTTACAATGTACCTGTCTTACAAGTCAGAGGTAATAATTTTGGTTTAAAAACTGGTTTTACTTAGAATGTTACTATGTTCAGAATGTTATGAGATAATAAAAAAAATCTGTTTATCCTGGATTCAACAGAGCCTGGTAAGGACGGAGAGCCGTGAAGCAATGGACAGTTTCACTCTAGCCCAGGGCCCCACATCTAACACCAGAATGTAGTACTCTATCCACATTTGTGCCTTAACAGCAAACTGCCATATGCCATGGACCTTACGTGACTCATCAAAACACCATTCATAAAATTCGCCTGTGCAAACATACTCTGTCACACATGTGTGGCTCTCTGAGGTTCTTGAAGATAAGAACCCTTTTATATTTATTTTCGATTCCCACAGCAACTTTAACCAGACTCAGCCAAAAGGTGCCTCATTAAATTAAATGAACTGTTTCGCTCTAGTTCTTTCTTGCAGAAAACAAAACATTTATCAAGTTGTTTACTGGGAATTTTAATTTACCTTTATATAAATTTCTAAATAGGGGTAGGATTTCACAATACTTAATTTTCTGCCTATTGTTTCAGTGAAACACTCTTTTTTTAAAATATCATTTTCCTACCTCTGTGGACTTCTAATTTCATCCTGCTACCATGGATAGCCTATTTCTTCTTTTAATTTGTGATTTTTTCATTTGATCTCTGTTTCTTACTTCTTTCCCTCTTTTCAACATAAGAAATGGTTAGCATTTTCCTTGTTAATGAAATTGTTCTTTGACCCCATCTAAGGTACAATTCATTTTTTTTTAAATTCAAATCTATTAAACTATTGGAAAGAGAGCTCTCTTCTCTCTTAATACCCTTTTTAAAGGTATTGAGTCTTCCACTCATGGCAGTCTGATTTCTGTCTCTTCCTGGAAAAATAAAATTATCTATCCAATGCAAGTTCAGTTCAGTTCAGTTCAGTTGCTCAGTTGCTCAGTTTTGTCTGACTCTTTGCAACCCCATGAATCACAGCACGCCAGGCCTCCCTGTCCATCACCAACTCCCGGAGTTCACTCAGCCTCACATCCATGGAGTCAGTGATGCCATCCAGCCATCTCATCCTCTGTCGTCCCCTTCTCCTCCTGCCCCCAATCCCTCCCAGCATCAGAGTCTTTTCCAATAAGTCAACTCTTCACATGAGGTGGCCAAAGTACTGGAGTTTCAGCTTTAGCATCATTCCTTCCAAAGAACACCCAGCAAAATAATTAGCCTTCAATTAAAATAAATAAATTTATATTAAAAAGAAAGGACTGGTTGGATCTCCTTGCAGTCCAAAGGACTCTCAAGAGTCTTCTCTAACACCACAGTTCAAAAGCATCAACTCTTTGGTGCTCAGCTTTCTTCACAGTCCAATTCTCACATCCATACATGACCACTGGAAAAACCATAGCCTTGACTAGACAGACCTTTGTTGGCAAAGTAATGTCTCTGCTTTTTATTATTTTTTTTTAATTTAAATTTATTTATTTTAATTAGAGGCTAATTACTTTACAATATTGTATTGGGATATGCTATCTAGGTTGGTCATAACTTTTCTTCCAAGGAGTAAGCGTCTTTTAGTTTCATGGCTGTAATCACCATCTGCAGTGATTTTGGAGCCCCCAAAAATCAAGTCTGACACTGTTTCCACTGTTTCCCCATCTATTTCCCATGAAGTGATGGGACCAGATGCCATGATCTTAGTTTTCTGAATGTTGAGCTTTAAGCCAACTTTTTCACTCTCCTCTTTCACTTTCATCAAGAGGCTTTTAAGTTCCTCTTTACTTTCTGCCATAAAGGTGGTATCATCTGCATATCTGAGGTTATTGATATTTCTCCCGGCAATCTTGATTCTAGCTTGTGCTTCTTCCAGCCCAGCATTTCTCATGATGTACTCTGCATCTAAGTTAAATAAGCAGGGTGACAATATACAGCCTTGATGTACTCCTTTTCCTATTTGGAACCAGTCTGTTGTTCCATGTCCAGTTCTAACTTTTGCTTCCTGACCTGCATATAGGTTTCTCAAGAGGCAGGTCAGGTGGTCTGGTATTTCCATTCTTTGACTGTGTGGATCCAATGCAAAGGGCATGTTAATTACAATACCCCATGACAACATTCCTGGCTTTGTCCTCCTTCTTCTGGGGCTGCAGTCTCTTCCTTCCGCCTTGGCTGTGCCCTGGCCTGGCTTTCTACAGGCCCTCTGAGAAGGGACTCTCTGCTTTGCTGGCTCTTTTTCCGTCCTTGGAGCTACCCTTGTGGCTCAGACAGTAAAGAATCTGCCTGCAATGCAGGAGACCTGGGTCTGATCTCTGGGTCGGGAAGATCCCTTGGAGAAGGAAATGGCAAATCATTCTAGTATTCCTGCCTGGAGAATTCCATGGATAGAGGAGCCTGGCGGGCTACATGGGATCCCAAAGAACTGGACACAACTGAGTGACTAATACTTTCACTTTCTTTCTCCCCTCCTTAACATTTGTTTCTTTTTATTGTTTTTCCTTATCTTAATCTAAGCCCTTCCCTTCCAGCTCTCCCTTGTGTTACAGTGAATATCCATCAATCTGGAGCTCCAACGCCAACCATTTCTCTGAACCTCAGGCCTGTGTTTCTATCTGCTTATTATTTCAGACTCAGTTTTTCCAAAAAGAAGATGTCCTCTCCTTCCAAAACTCTTCCTTCCCTTCTTTATTTCCTGTCTTGATTATCAACAAAAACACTCACCAGAACTGACTGCTTTGACTTTCTTTTTAACTAACTTTTTTTCTTTCTCACTTCCAGCATCAAACTTATCACTACACCTGGTAAATTCTACTAAAGAGTCTCTCTTAACTATTTCTTCCTATTAAATCCCTTCATCTTTGCCCTAATCTATTTCTTCTTATTCCATACACTGGTGGCTGCAGTTTTTTTGCTCCATTTTTTCCCTACCATTGACTTATTTTTCCCAATACAAGAATTTTCCAGGCAAAAATACTGGAGTGGGTTGCCATTTCCTCCTCCAGCAGATCTTCCCAACTCAGGGATAGAACTCTCATCTCCTGTATTGGCTGGTAAGTTCTTTTACCACTGCACTGCTGGGCGACTAGTATCTTTCCTCCCCAATAATTCTGAATTTTCTCAAATATGCTCAAAAACCCATGCCTGTGTTCATAGCATTTTTTCTGTCCAGCACTTCATTTCTCTGTTAGTGATCTAGATCAAAACATGCAAACATATTACCTTTATTCTCAAACTGATACCATGTTAATCATGTGTGCCTCAAAGCCTCTGTGTACTTTGTTCCAACATCTATTATCATCATCTGCTATTGCTGTTTGTGGCCAAATTCCTTGTCAGACTCTGAATTTGAGGGCAAGAATGATTTTTTAAATTCATTTTTTAAAAATAGAATCTTAGTAATCAACAGACTGTAAAAGCTGAGAAAAAAAAAAACAAAAACAAAAACAGAATTTTTGAATGAGTGAATTCTGCCTTCTAACACAATATGCTGTCCTTGCAAATGGTTCTCAAAAGTTTGGAGAATCTGGATCATTCAAATCGTTTTGAAGATTATGCAGACACCTGGCCCTTGGAGTCAGACAAGCCCCCCTTCAAGTCCTCACCACCTCCTACCAAGTGTCCTGTTGCTTGAGGCAACTGTCTGCCTGCAATAAACACACCCGACTGACAGGCAACATAGATTCCCATGAGCAATTAAAAAAAGGGAGTGTTGAAGAAAGGAGAGGCACCCTGGACTAATTTCCTTCTGACGTTCTCTCTGATTTCCATTAGTCCTTGACTACACGGCCCGGTGCTTATTTTCAGGGCTCCTTTTCATGATTAGTACTGAAGCATAGGTTCATGCTTGACAGAAAACAGCTTGCTTTGTAGTAAGAGCACATTTACATCATGGGGAAATACTAGGAAATAGACGGAAAAAAAAAAAAAAAAAAAAGAATGAACAGATCCTGACTCACTGCTAAACTAGTCGTTTGATACTATAGACAGTATATGATTTCATACCATGATTAAGTTCCTTTTATTTAGTCCACTCTGATCATTCATACCTTTAAGGAAGGGAAATTCTGGAGGTATATAGTCAATCCCTCTGCTTCCTTAAAACAAATATTATCTTTTCAGCTTTCCACTATATTTAGGACATAAGAATCCCAGATGTTCTTTGAAGAAATATTCTTTCTTCCTTTGGTTTTGATAAGTTTTTTTTAAAAGCCTTTTAAATAAAATCTTTAAGTAGATAAGATTCATCCCCTTTCCACATATAACCCAGACAAGACTGTAATCATTTTGTGTTTTTCTGGGGGGAACACAAAAAGATATTTGTGCTGAGATGTTATGCATGAATTGAAGATGTTATACTGAGAATTATATTTGTTGTGAAGCATTTATTAGATTAAATACCTTATAAATATTAGTAATGATAAGGAATATTAGAAAAGAGCAGCTGGAAAAGACGAGCTTGGTTCAATGCAATTGCAACTCAACTGCTCATAACAGGCCCAGAGTGAGTTTTCAAAAGAAGCTGGCAGATAAAGCCCTGACACTAAGAAGGACACATTAAGCTAAGGGCAAGATGACCATAATTATTAAGATCATTCATGTCTCTTTATCCTGAAATGGCACTACCCAGCAATATTCTGACACCAGTGTCTTCTATCAGCCTATAAATGTAGCCAGGTCCCATCACTTAGACAAACTCCAGTCTCTCCTATGTAAAGACATCCTCTATTCCTTAATCCCATATTCTTTCTCCAATATCCACATCCTACTGAACTCCCACCCCATCTTTCTACCAAATATTTGAAAGAACAATTAGTATACAGTATCTTTATTTTCTCACCTTTTGTTCATGTCAATCAACTGAGCCAGGCTTCTATGACACACTGTCACTACTCTTGCTATTTACAGCAGGTTTGAACTGCCAAATTCAAAAGATACTTTTCAGTCTCTATACTGCTGGACTTCTTCATAGAAGTTTACAAAACCAGTGATTCTCATTTTTTGAAAATCTCTCTTCCTTCAGCTCCTGTGCTACCATGCCCTTCTAGCTCTTTTCCTATCTCTTTCAACATTCTTCTTCTGCCTCTTCTGGAATTTCCCCCCTCACTTCCCATCCCTCTCAACATTTTTATGCCAGGTTTCACCTCTTAGTCCATCTCTCTTCTAATTCTCTAGACTCTCTCTAAATGTGTTCACACAATTTCCTGCCCCAAACCTCTGTCCAGCGTCTCCTTTTCTAATGGACTCCTAGAAGACGTGCACTGTGGGTCCACAGGGACTAGCACCCAAATATCACCTTATTTGACTCTCCCAACCTGCTTATTGGACTCTAGAATCTCAGTCAGTGCCTCCAACATTTACCAAATCATTCCCCCTAGAAATCCTTATCTCCTTCCTCACTTCTTTCATTTCATTAATCAGAGTCCTGCAATGTTTACCTTCTTTTATAGCTTCCCACTCTTTTTTTTCACAATGACTACTCCAGGAATACTCAGTTCTTATGTTTTTCACATGTTATTTTTAAATCGTACACATCTTGGCAAATGTAGTTGCTTCTGCTATTTTCCCTGCTTTTCATCCCTCATCACTACCTTGATTTAGTTTATTCCTACAACCGCATGTATGGATGTGAGAGCTGGACTATAAAGAAAGCTGAGCACCAAAGAATTGATGTTTTTGAACTGCGGTGTTGGAGAAGACTCTTGAGAGTCCCTTGGACTTCAAAGTGATCCAACCCGTCCATCCTAAAGGAGATCAGTCCTGAGTGTTCATTGGAAGGACTGATGTTGAAGCTGAAACTCCAATACTTGGCTACCTGATGCGAAAAGCTGACTCATTTGAAAAGACCCTGATGCTGGGAAAGATTGAGGGCAGGAGGAGAAGGGGACGACAGAGGATGAGATGGTTGGATGGCATCAACGACTCGATGGACATGAGTTTGAGTGAACTCCGGGGGTTGATGATGGACATGGATGCCTGGCTTGCTGCGGTTCATGAGGTCGCAAAGAGTCGGACATGACTGAGTGACTGAACTGAACTGACAACCCCATTATTATTTAATTCTTCCAAAAACACTTTTTCTGATTCCCCACCCTGCCCCTAGCTGGGGTAGGTACTCATCTTCTGTACTCCTATAATACCCTAATTATACTGAGTTGGCCAAGAAGTTCATTTGGATTTTTCTGTTACATCTTATGGAAGAATCCAAATGAACTTACTGGCCAACTCCATACATTAATCACTGCATTAAAGTTGAAATGATTTGTTTCCATATCTTTCTTCACTACTAAACTGTGTATTTTACTTAACTCTATCTCTAATGCTTATCACATATGGTACCTACTAGGTGCAAAAAATGTTTACTGAATAAACACATTTCTTCATTCACTGATATGTCTGCTCAAGAAGACTCTCTGACTCTGAAAACAAAATCCTGGACAACCAACATGAGAGTTATCATCTGTTTGGCAGTGATTTTTCTCAAGAAAAATGAGTACACTCACATGGTGCTTCATTCATCAGCCTCTCTTTTATGTTAAAATGCGTGAGTTCTTTGAAACCTGACTCTCTGGGTGATGTTAGTATAGAGTTTTTGAATCAGAGGGAAAAAATAACACCCTTACCAGACCCTCAGCTAGACTCATGGGACTCAGCCCAGAACAACTTGACTTCCTGGCTCCCTCTGACCTTAAACAAGGCACACATCTTGGCCATCTGCTGGAAGTGTGGGAAGGTTATGTCTGTGTGTTAGGATGAAGATGCTCCTATAGTTTCTCCCTTGTAAAATGTAATTGTGTTTAGGATCTCAGCAAAGATACTGAGATATCAGGTGCTAAAAAGTTATATGCTACTTCTCATTGAAAAATGGAGTTGGTGTCATCAAAGTAAAATTGGATGGTGGTTTGATTCTAAGGTAGCTTGACAATGGATTATTCAATTCTTTGTCCTGACACTACAAGTTGAGTGAAATCAATATATGATTCTTTTACTGTCTTTGAGCTGTAGTGCTGCCCAAAGTATGATATATATCTATAACTGTATGATATATCCAAACTTAATTTCATGGTTAAGAGATATACATGAATATACTATTATTTGTTGATAGCTGAGACATAAATGAATCATGGGATTGCTGTTTTAGGAAGCCCTTGGGGGGACAAGGGCTTCCCTGATAGCTCAGTTGGTAAAGAATCTGCCTGTAATGCAGGAAACCCCAGTTCTATTCCTGGGTTGGGAAGATCCGCTGGAGAAGGGATAGGCTACCCACTCCAGTATTCTTAGGCTTTCCTTGTGGCTCAGCTGGTAAAGAATCCACCTGCAATGTGGGAGACCTGGGTCGATCCCTGGGTTGGGAAGGTATCCTGGAGAAGGGAAAGGCTATTCACTCCAGTATTCTGGCCTGGAGAATTCCATGGACAAGTTCATGGGGTGGCAAAGAGTCAGACACAACTGAGCAACTTTCACTGGGGGAACGAGTATAGTATGGAAAAATGACTATTACCTAGAGCTACACTCAGGAACATACTGTTTTAATTCTGGCAATGTTTGGGCAAACCTTAACATGTTAGATAAGGGATGATGAATAACAACCGCTGTATTTTCAACAATGGCAGCACTTATGCCTGGGACAAGTGTTCTGTACTTTCAGAGTGGACAGGGAGCTAGGGCATGCAAAGTAGGACACTGCTATCAACACTATAGCTTTCCTAAGGTTGATTTCTGGGGAACATGAACATGATGCTTAACAGTTCTAACATGATTTGCATAACCTTGCGATTCAGGCCCAAATACACCCCATATGAAATGTGTGTTTTATGAATATATTTCTAATTTCAGGTCTATCTGAAAAACACCTTGGTGCTGCCTAGAGTTGAAGCTGGTGACTTATATTTATACCTCTTCCTTTTTTAATTTCTAACAACCTTCCTTGCTTCTGACCTAATGTCATCTCTCAGACCCAGATGTGCTCACAGATACATACAAGATATTGATAATGCTCCTCCACATGTTCCCATCCCCTGAAGTTGGAAGGGAAGGGGGATCAGAGGAAGCTGAAAGAGGCTGCTTAATCTTCACCATCACCTCCCAAATCTCCCTAAACCCTGAAGCAGAACCTGAAGCATGAAATTAACATGAGATGAACACACTCCCCAGTAACTCCATTTGTATTGTTTATATTTGGAAAATACTCTATGGACATGAGTCTGGAGCAGGGTAAGAGTGGCTGTATTTGTTTCATTTGCAGCATAAGAGGGTATATGGAACACTGCTCTAGGTTCTTCCATCACTTGAGTCAGTGGTCCTGGCATCCATATTTCCTGTTGCCACTAACGAGACGGCAAAAGATATTTCACTAAACTCAGATTAGCAGTGTCATTGTAGGTACCCTGTTATCACTGCCAGTGTGGATATAAGACTGAGACTAGGTAGTGCATATAGCTAACTTTCAAGCCTTTCTAGCCCCCAGTTCCCAATTTCCTTGGTATACTAGATGCTTTTCATTTCAGTCCAACACAGACCTACCACCATCAAAACTTCTACTTTTGAAATATCATATCTTGACTTCAGGAAACAGGAAGAAAGTGACTTGTGTAATCCATCTCAGAACAATTTTAAACATCACATCATATACCACGATTAATATGAGTGACACTCATAGTTAAAAATAGTCACAAAAACTTCCTCTGGTCTAAGTACTTCATCCTCTTATTCATTCTCAAGTCAACTATAGAGATCAATCCATCCAATTAACTGTTACAGAAAGAGGTTCATTATAAAAATATATACTTCCTAACCCAGAGACTGAAAAGTTTGAGAGATGCCAGGTTTTAAAAGTAAAACATGAAAACTTTTGGCAGCGGAAAGGGCTGATGGTGAAGAGGATAGGTCAGACTGGCCCTAGGGAGTGGCCCTGGGTCAGTTTCTGAGAGAAGATCCCAGCATTTAAAACCACCTTTGTTTCTTTCTCCTACATATGAACCCACAGATTTTCTACAAGTTCATTTTTTCCCTCTGTCCTTCCCAATGGTGTGGGGATGACATCATGGAGCAAGATGGTGAGGACAGAGCTGTGTATATGTATTCAGGGCTGTTGTACTGAGTTGGCCAAAAAAATCTTTTGAGTGTTCCTGTAATATGCTATGGAAAAATCCGAATGAATTATTTGGCCCACACAATATGTCAGGTATTTTTCAGCCTATGTTAGGTGTATTTCACAGAAGCTGTGCTTTTGTTCTAGGGCTGGTTGCTGCCCTTTTAGACCCTTCAGGTGCTACTGAGCCTCTCTCCCAGGCTGTCAGGATCCATGAAAGACCTTCCGCAGAGAAGATTTTTTTGAATGATAACATTATAGTCCTAATTGAAGCTGAGTAGCTCACAGCCCTCTGAAGCTGACAGTGAAACATGCCATTCTCAGAGCATGTGTCCCTTATCAGAGCCACTTAAGGTAACAACATCCTACAAAAGGCCCTCTGGGTCTCTGAAGGGACAGAGCCCTCACTACTCCTACAGTTAGGGAAAGCTGTAGCCCACTTCTGGGAATGCAAATGAATGAAACCCCATGTGACAGCTGTAATAAAAGGCTCCTGTCTTTCTGCAAAACATTCAAATGCCATCTGGCAATTGCGTTGACGTCAGCAGGCACAGAAAAACAACTGCCCCCACTGCCTTCTTCATCACTGCCTTCCACCCCCATCTTTGCGCTCCCCTCCTCCCTGGCAAAAAGCTCCAACTTGGAGTTATGGAGACGGACAGGAGCAGAGTAGCCTTTTAAACAGATTTACTCTAGTTTTGGTCGACTGTTTTTCAGAAATGGCTTCGGCATCACAGCAGAACTGGAATCTGGCCCCCTGCTTTCCAAATGTGAGTTAGAGCATGTATAGATCATTACATTAAAAACAAATTATAGAGCCTTTTCTGTTCATGTTTTCGAACTTGAAGGACCTTTCTTCCAAGACTAGAGGTGTTAGAGAAAACTATTAATTTGACTTCTGATTCAACACAGATCCTCTTTGATCATTATAAATAAACAGCCAGTGTTATACCGAGAACAAGTCTGCAGCCGTGAAGTGCAGACACTGGCTTGAGAACTCACACGTCATACATACATCTTTCAACAGTTCACTAGAAGCTTATATGGACAGATTTTTTTTCAGTGTTCAAATTATATAATCAAACTATTTTGCCTTAGATGTGCTCCATGGAAAACAGAATTTTCTAACGTGTTGAACATAAAGAAAATAGGTCAATGGAATGTTTGTACCCTCTGTAAAAGAAACAAAGAATTATAGAAGGAACACCATTAAACATGAATCCTACCCAGAACTCCTAATTAAAAAGGAAATCCCACCCTAGTATTTGCACACAGAGTAGAAGGACACAGAAATTTTAAGTTATTATTGCCTACTATGACTTTTTTTTTTTTTTTTTAAACAGGGGAGAAGTTCAATACTCACAATACCTAGTCTGTCCACAGAAATGAGTAGTCACTATTAACAGTAAAGAGGAAATGGCTTCATTAGCTAAGTCAATTAATCAGCCCCTTTCAGGCTCCAAATGATTTATTTCTCAAAGTAAACAAATATTTTTTGAATGAGATCCTATAATTTTATCCATATCACTGGTACCTATTACCTAGTTAGACTGTTATCAGATGAAAAAGATTTTTGAAAAAAAAATTTTTTTACATAGTAAATTAAGGATAAGTCTATGAAGATGAACCAATCTTGATATTGCTTAGATCCATTGCTATAGACCAAATTCTTTGTCTTTCCTAAAAGTTTTGCTTTTTCACTTAAAAAAACTTAAGCATTCTAATACTGAAAAGTTATAATTTATCATGAAAATATATACATCACAAAGTGAGTGATTATAAAGTACAGATGTGACTATATTGCTTCTAGGCTACATTTTTTTTTCAATAGCTCCCACTTATTCATTAAACTCTATCTTGCTCCAGCTGACTTGAGGGATGTGATACAGTCCCATTAGCAGAAAGCACAAAGTTAGTAATGGACACATGGGCTTTGGGGTTAGAAGGGAAAAAGTAATGGGAGGGTTGTATAGTTTGAAAATTTGCTCTCACTAACTCTAAAGAGGAATGTAGCCCCCAAACCAAGGTCTTATATAACTGAATTCTCCT
Organism: Bos taurus; assembly: GCF_002263795.3. Taxonomy (NCBI): domain Eukaryota; kingdom Metazoa; phylum Chordata; class Mammalia; order Artiodactyla; family Bovidae; genus Bos; species Bos taurus. Next base: position 89,232,561 of record NC_037332.1, read on the forward strand.
CTCCCCACCATTTCACTTCAACTCCCACAATTCTTCTTATTTTATGAAATCTTTGTGGTTCTTCCCTCTCAACAGACTGGCTTGCCTCCTACTCATCCTTGAAGATTTTTCAATTCCTCTCCTCCAGGAGGCCTTTGCTGACACATGTCTGCTCTGCTTTGCAAATGCCTGGTGCACAAATCCTCATTTTAATTTCTCCATGCAATGGTGCATGCCCATTTCCCATAAAACCGTGAACTCCATCAAGGGATGGAGAGAATTCTTTACCCTTGTGTCTTCAGCACCTAGCCTGGTATTATGTGTTCAACAAACACGTAATAGAAGGAATAATAGAAAGAAGAAAAGGTCAATAAGCCCAGAAATAGAAAGGAAAGATATCCCAAATCAAAAGTGAAATGCCATTACTAAAGAGAGCAGAAAGAAAAAAAAAAGGATAACTTATTACAGCGGAAGGGAAAGCTAGGATTTACTGAATATTGATTATGTGCCTAACAGCATGCTAATCATTTTCACACATAATTTCATTTAACAGTCAACAAAAACCTGAGACATGGAGAATTGTTATTACCATCTACATATGAGGAATCAGATTCAGAGAAACTCGTGAACTTTGAAAGGCCCCTCAGTTGGTAAATGGTGGTCAGAAAATGGAACAGAGGTATGTGGGACATTGTAGCTTTATAAGATATTTAATATCCTAGGTTGTTTTACTTAAAACAGGAGGGAAAATGCGAAAAGAAGTAAAGGAAATGAATAACCTATTGTTGAAGCTGAGGTGAATCTTCAATGGTCTAAGAAGAAATCCATCAGGGTGTGAGATAAAAACTCAACAAGGTACATTTGGAAAATACCAACTTGAGGCTAAGCCTAAACTACATTTCAGTTCCAAGACTTCATCTGGACTTTTAACAGCTCCGGGAACAAAAGGTCATTAGTAACTGCTGATTTAGAGGCAACGTCTTCACTGAACATATAAACTAAGCAAGTTTTTCAAAAACACCTGTCACTTGGTAACTCCTGTTTTTTATGAGCTGTGTGTATCAGTTTAAGGGTGGAAAATAAGAAATCCAGAAGGCCCTGGAAGAATCAGGCAACGGAAAATGTCATTTTAGCAAACGGAATAGAATGAGATCAAGGAACCATTAGGAAACTTGTACTCTCAAGCTTTTAATAATGGGCAGAAAGGTCTGACATACTTTCTAGAAAGTATTAAATAAAACATAGAAGCAAAAAGACTCGCTGTTAGTGCCTTACCTAATCATAGCTTCTTTTTGGTGAGCACTATTTTTTCTCATAAGGTAACAGAAAAATAAAGAGAATAGACTCTAAAACTGTCCAGAATGCAGTTAACATGTTTTTAGAGGAAGGAAAGCAAGGATACAAAAGATGAAGATCACCAGAAAAAGAAGATACTCAGAATTTGAATGCCAGAACAGGTCTTGCCTGTTTGAGTCAATGTAAAGCATCTCATATTCATACTGAAGCTTTGGGGGGTTATTCCTAGGACTATAATGTAAGAAAGGACAACAGAATTTATACAGTGGTCTGATAGCTAGTCTAAAGAAAAAAAATATTTTAACCCAGAGTCTGGCACTCTAACAATACATCAAGATAGGAAGACCAGTTGCTAATAAGGAAGAATCAATACATATAAAGTTTTTTAAGGTTCAGAAGTGGGTTCTGATTTGGAGGAATAACGCTGCTAAACCTTACATAGATGGAAACACTCCAGAGACATAAGAAACTGAAGACCGTCACATTCACATTATAATAACCTTATGCTCCACTCCCTCCGAAGAACAACTGGAATTCTGTGTCATGTCACGTATTACTTGGTGAAATTTCCTGGGCAACTGACCAAAAACCTACAATTTCTTGACAAAACTATCATGCAATTTTGAGTTGATAACATTTTATCCCACTCATGGGCTCTCGTGAGTGTTTCAGAGTTTGAGTTCTAAGCTACCTCCCAGAAATGGATTTCTGGAACTGCAAAATGGAGGGTGATGCTTTTGATAAGACTGTCCAGCTGTGTGGGCCTACTAGATAAGAGTAACCAGTCTTTCTTTGGATTCTCTTCTGCTGAGAGCATCAAGGACTTCAAAGTAGTCCTTTGTACTGGAAGCCTGTGGTCCTCAGAGGACTTTTCTGACCCCGAGACTGACCTTCACCACTAAGTTCTTCTTCTGTCCTTATAAGTCAAATCTCTCGTATACTTCACAGTTGTTCATATAAATGAGGCTGAGACCTTTTATGAACTGAGATCAACCTTCACCAGTAAGTTCTTCTTCTGTCCTTATCAGTCAAATCTCTCTTGTACTTCACAGCTGTTCACAGATATGAAGCTACTCTCCACTTCTATACTATACTAGAATTAATTAATGCATAACTCACACCATTTCTATATTATACCAGAATACATATCTTACACCATTTTTGCTTTTTCTACTCTTTGTAGATCATAAAAATGAAATCTGTTTTCTATAGGAACATTCGAAGTTTCTTGAAATGATTTCCATTCATCAACTTAAAATGGCAAACAGAAATAATGGCAGGAAACTGAATAAAAATGAGCACTTATTGAGGAGCTATCTTAGGTCAGGGGCTAGTCTAAGTACTTTCTATACATTATTCATTTTAGTCCTCATATCAATCTGGCAAAGAAAGGTACTAACATTCTACTTATTTTACAGATGAGCTCATAATTTAAATAACTTTGCTCAAGGTCATACATGTAGCAACTGATGGGGCTTACTTACTTATCATAGGGACATGACACCAGGGATCTCTGACTTCACCTTCCACACTCTGTGAACCATTATAACCTTTGTCCTATCTCCTTACTGAAATTCAACTTAGAAAGTTTATCAATACTCTCACTCATAATGAAATCACCGACAGAAATTAAAGGACAATTAAAGCAACTCATTTATTCTAGAGGACAATCTATAAATCACTGGAAAAATTATACACTTAGACTTCATGACCTTCTAATTCACAACTATTTAATGAAACCATAGACAATGTGGGATATTAATTATATATATGTGTATGTATATATATAGTTTCTATATTCAAGAATTTACACCCTGAATGAAGCAAGGCAGGAGTAAGGGGATTATTTCAGAGCCTGAGTTTTTTTGTGGGGTAAGGTGAGAGGGTAATTCCAGCCTTCTGTCAGGGCTTAGAATCTGGATATATCACAAGTAAAAGCCAGTTTTGGGACAGTGAGGGGAGAGGGAAAAAGGGAAGGACCAAGGAATAAGTCTGAAATTTTGAAACTGTTCTGGAGAGCTCAAGAGTTCCTTAGGGGGTAGTTTCTCAAGAATGGTTTAGTTTTAGTGATTACTAAAATTATTTTTGTTCCTATCATTAATATTGTAGGAAAATATTATTTCTAAATGTACTTCCTTTTATTCTTTCACCTTCATGTTCCACCACAAATTTCACTCAGTGCACTTTTTTCAACTTCAGTAAAGGATTATAGAACACATATTTCCACTTACAGACAGAGAGGAGCAAGCACAAAAATGAAAAAAGCTGTAGTCCCCCCAAATATTGCCATAAATGTCAATATGCACATTTGCAATGACTTGTTTCAAATTCTAGTCTGTACTATGGAACACTGGTGACAAATAATTCTCAGTTAAATAGTTTACTATGTAAATGTACTTATTTGTATTACTATAATATTATTACTACATTATTCTAGAATATTTAAAAACATAAGTTAATGATTGATAATAATATCCCAGAATGTATTCTTTATAAAATTACTGTAATTCTTTCTATAATAATAATTTTCTTTTATATTCATTTTTAAAATAAAAGATTACAGAAGGCTATTTCGATTACATCTTAATTTGGAGGGGAAAGCCTTAATGTAAAAATGTGTCTTCAGATATCTCTGACTCAGAGAATAAAGATTTGCTAAGAGGATAAACAATTTTTTTAATTCCCTAAACTAAATAACCCAAATATATATTTGCAGAATGTAGAGTTAAATCTTTGAAAGGAGATTCTCTTCTTTATCCTATTAGTCAATGAAAATGAGCTCAATTTTAAAATTCTGGTCTTCTCCTATTTCTTTACAGATTTCATTTTAAAAACATGCATGGACAAATGTATATACATGCCTAATTCCAAAGGAAGAAAAAATACTACAGGCTCTACAATGTTGCTCTATTTGCAATGTCTATAGCGTGTGTATTTAACTGGTTTAGCAACAAATTCTAATATGAGGGAAAAGGCAATAGGTGAGGTACTAGGAGATATACCTGGCTCCAGGCTATGAAGTATGTTGCCCTTAGTTCCTTAAAATTCCATCATATTAAAGAGTCATTTGTTGCTTGATGACCCTTCAGCACAACAAAACACAAACTAGAATATTAACTCAAAACAGTAAGAGTCTGAAAATACTGGATCATAAGCATTCCATTCGGAAGGAAACTTTTACCCGCAATTTGGAGTTCAATTTAATATGTTTGTCATGGTGATAAACTATTTCTAATTTGCCTTTATCTTGCTGGTGATGAAGTTCAATTTTCTGAGTGCCTTTCATAATTTTAAAAGGAAATTTAGAAAGAACTGTCTTCTGCTATTTTTTGCCAAGCTCAAATGAGTTCACTGTAAGGAAGGTTGTTTGACAATCTCTGTAATAAACAAACCTAGAGGCTATAATTTTCTTGATAGTGGAACCCTCCATTTACTTCTGAAAGCTGCAGAAAGGCATGTCATTCTTCTTTCTATTTATTATTCATAATTCACCACCATCTTTTATGTGCTACCACAGTTTTGAAAATGACCGAAGCAGATTCAGGAGGTTAATTTATACCATTAGCTGTCACTTTTAAGAAATGCTTTCAAATTTGCATGTGTGTCAGGGAAGCCATGTGTGAGTGTGTGGAGAGGGGTGGAGGAACATTACTTTAATACCAGGCTGTGCATTAACTCCTCTGACTTTGCATACACTGGTGCTCTTGGTGTCACAAAAAATAAATAGCAAAACAGAATATGCAGTTATTTGATCGATAGAAATAGAAACAGAAAAGAATCAGAAAGCCCTTGCCTGTCAAAATGCACAGTAGTTGCTTGATTGCTATAATCATAGAGTTAAAATGACTAAGTACTTTTGGACCTTAGTATATTTTGAATATTGTCAGGGTGGTGATGGAGTTGAATTTTGAAATGACCCTTTCTTCTCTTCCACCCCCATTTATTCATCCTTCAAAGCCACCAGCTTCTATGAAATTAGTCCTGAAGACCAGCCTAGACTGACATTTTTCTTCTCTGACTTCTACTCACTATAGTCAACCATCAAAACTATCTGTTTTCTTAACTTTTATTTGTTTCTTATTTTTTTCTAATCCAAATTTTAAGTTTTGAAAAAAGGAGTTCCTCATATCTTTGCTACTTCCCCAACCCTTCTCATCTCCAAGTGATGGGCTCATTACAATTGTCACAAAAACCAAGAGTTGACTTATTAAACAATAATTATGATGGGTGCAGTTATTTTCATTTGATTGAACAGATACTTTTCCAGTGCTAACTGTGCAACTTTAATTGGTCATATTTTTTTATTATTAAATTTTGATCTAATATACACAGTTTCTTCATCCTAAATAGTGAGATGTTTCTTAAACTTCTTACAATTTCTTTCATAAGTGAATCAACTCTAAGGCAACCTTTAAGTAGGTTTTCTTCTTCCTGTCAAAGATGACTTTGCCCACTCCATTTTCTATTGGGTCATCCCCAAAAGTTCATTCTTGTTCTTCCATAACATCGTACGGAAAAACCTGATCAAATTTTTTGGCCAGCCCAATACTTAACTCTTCAGTTACTTTCTCTGCACTATAGATTGAGTCTAAAACCCTGATTTTGGTTTTTAATAAAGCATTACCTAAGGTGCAATGCAGAATCACTGCATATACACTTCTAACTACATAATAAAAGCCATTCAGAAAGGAGGACATAAAAGTGGGATGCTGCTGTAAAAAATCACTAGTATATGAAGCAATGGGTTAGTGACCTGATGGCACATGTGGAGGAGCTTGCTGTTAGAGGCTGGAGCAATGGTCTAGCAGAGAGAGAGAAAGAGAGAGAGAGAGGAAAATGGGATGCAAATAGCATGAGCTGTATTTGACAAAGGAGAGGTACAGGTGACCTCAGAAAAAACTGGTATCATTTGCAAGGGAGAAGAAAAAGGAATCAAAAGAGCAAGAACAGAGAAGAGGCAACTGCTTCCTATTCTGAGATGGCAGAAGGACAAACTGAGGACACTGAACTAAAATTACCTGTTATGATTCAGCTTTGGTAAGAATTAACCAAGAATATGGGGCTTCCCAAGTGGCCCAGTGGTAAAGAACCCACTTGCCAAAGCAGAAAAAACAAAAGACACAGCTTTGATCCCCTGGAGAAGGAAATGGTAACCGTCTCCAGTATTCTTGCCTAGAAAATCCTATGACAGAGGAGCCTGGTGAGCTACAGTCCATGGGGTCGCAGCAAGTTGGATACAACTGATTACATATGCATGCATACACAATCAGGCATAAAGTCATCCCACCATTGTTCAAACTTCTGAATGGATGAAGCTGTCAGAGCAAAATAAAACTAAGGTGGAAGTACTCAATCCATCCTTTCAGTGGAATTAAATAACTCAGAGAAAAGAGAAGAAAGATGCTTTTCTCATGAAAAATCTGCTAGGGTCTCCTAACAAAATCTGAGAGGCTCACATTGTCAGCATCTAAGTTGGGAGTGAGAAGGACAGAGAAGAGAGAAAGAGAGAGAGCAAATCTAAGTCATATATTCACGAAAAAAAAAAAAAAACAAAACACAACCCTGTACGTGTAGTGATGGGTATATGAAGCCAAATAGAATCTATTTTTAAAAGAGCAATGCTTTTGAGAGGGTCCTCCTGCCAGAAGAACCGCCTTTCAATTCTTAATACATCCTTTCAATTATAATGCTTGACAGGTAGCAAGTAATAAAATAAGGTACTCAGCCCCCAAAGAGGGCAGGCTTGATATGCATACATTAACCTCTTGTTTTTGGATTTCCTTCCCATTTAGGTCACCACGGAGCACTGAGTATGTTCTCTGTGCTATAGTATATAGCGTATACTACTATGTATAAAATAGATAGATAATGAGAACTTACTGTATAGCACAGGGACTTCTACTTAGTGCTCTGTGGTGACCTAAATGGGAAGGAAATCCAAAAGAGAGAGGATATATGTATACATAAATCTGATTTACTTTGCTGCACAGCAGAAACTAAAAACATTGTAAAACAATGATTTCCTAAAGTAAACGAACCCTGAATATTCATTGGAAGGACCAATGCTGAAGCTAATCCTCCAATACTTTGGCCACTTGACACAAACAGCCAACTCATTGGAAAAGACCCTGATACTGGGAAAGATTGAGGGCAGGAAGAGAAAGGGGATGACAGAGGATGAGATGATTGGATGGCATCACTGACTCAATGGACATGAACTTAAGCAAACTCTGGGAGATGGTGAAGGACAGGGAAGCCTTGTGTGCTGCAGTCCATGGGGTCGCAAAGAGTTGGACAGGACTTAGTGACTAAACAAGAACAGCAACAACAACACTGTAAAGCAACTAAACTCAATTAAAACAAACAAACAAACAAACAAAAACAACCAAAACCAACAATAGAAAAGGGGACATGCTTCCTGATATCCACTTTACAGGGGGTCCCAGGGGAAAATCAGATTAGGAGAACTTCTGAGGTTGGAGCTGGTGGGCCCAGAGAGCAGTAGACAGGGGTCTTCTCCCAGGAAGCTGAACCAAGGTCTAATAAAAGATACAACTCATCCCAGAATATGGAACCTCAAAATGGCTTCCCAATGAGATTGGGAATAGTTTCAGATGAAGAATGCTGTGTGACTTCCTTTGTTCCCTTTCCAAATGTTCTTATTTATTGTGCCAATCATGTCCACTTTCCACGTGTGAGTGTGGGACTGTGTACTAGTTGGGGGAGCATGGGAAGGCTGATACCCTGTCTTTTACATTCATAGACCTCTGAATTCATAGGAACTACATGCAAATCTGATACAGAAATGACTGCAAAACACTGTCATGGTTCAATTCTGCCCCCCTACCCCGCACACACACACACACACACAAAACACACAGTGTCAAACCTAGACAGTGTGTTAAAAAGCAGAGACATCACTTTGCCTACAAAGGTCCACATAGTCAAAGCTATGGTTTTTCCAGTAGTCATGTACAGCTGTAAGAGTTGGATCAGGAAAAGACTGGGTGTTGAAGAATCGATGCTTTCGAACTGTGATGTTGGAAAAGACTTTTGAGAGTCCCTTGCACAGCAAGTAGATCAAACCAGTCAGTCCAAAAGGAAATCAACCCTGAATATTCATTGGAAGGACTGACACTGAAGCTAAAACTCCAATACTTTGGATCCCTGATGTGAAGAACTCATTGGAAAAGACTGATGCTGGGAAAGATTGAAGGCAGGAGGAGAAGGGGTTGACAGAGGATGAGATAGTCGGATAGCACCACCGACTCAATGGACGTGAGTTTGGGTAAACTCCAGGAGATAGTGATGGACAGAGAAGCCTGGTGTGCTGAAGTCCACGGGGTGGCAAAGAGTTGCACATGACTGAGCAACTGAACAACAAAACTCATGTGTTGAAGTGCTCACCCCTGTACCCCAGAATGTGACATTATTTGGAGATAAAGTCTTTTAGGTGGTCCCAATCCAAAATGACTGCTGTTCTTACAAGCAGGGGAGTTCAGGGACAGCCACAAGCACACAAAGAGAATGCCAAGTGGAGATAAAGGCAGAGATGAGTGACACATATCATAACAACGCCAAAGATTGCCACCAAGAAACTGCCAGAAGCCAGGTGAGAGGCATGGAATCAATCCTGTCTCATAGTCCTCAGGAGGAGCCAACCTTGGGGATACCTTGATCTTGGAGTTGTAGCTTCCAGAACTGTGAGACAAGGAGCTTTTGTTGTTTAAGCCACACCGTTTGTCATACTTTGTTGTGGCAGCTAGAAAAGTAATACATTCCCTACTGAGGAAACCATTATGCTCCACATGAACACTGACTAGTCAGAACTTTCTCGCTGTCTTCCATGAGAAGGACACAGTGCGTTTTTCTTGACCTGGAGAGAATAATTTTCCTTACTCAGTGAGGACTAGAAGGTAAGCTAAGATGGTGTATGTTAACTGTTTCTAACCCTTCTTTCATTTCTGGATACATGGAAGGATTATGATTTCCTGGTTCCTCTGTGATTATGTGGGGCCAGGCCATTACTTATGGCCAATAAGTGATGCATGCATGCATGCTCAGTTGTGTCTGACTCTGTGCTACCCCTCCACAGACTGTAGCCCACCAGGCTCCTCTGTCCATGCAATTTTCCAGGCAAGAATCCTGGAGTGGGTTGCCATTTCCTCCTCCAAGGGATCTTCCCAAACCAGGGATCGAACCCATGTCTCCTGCACTGGCAAGTGGATTTTTACCACTGTGCCATCTGGGAAGCCTCAATAAGTTATGAGGCTTAAGAACTGATGTGTGCTACTCTCAGGGTGTGGCTCTTAAGTGCCAAATGGAGACCCTCTTTCTGTCTGCTTCTATAATGGACAATGCCTTATACCATAGCTGTTCCACCATCTCTATTCTAAAGTGAGGATAAATCTAAACAGATACCCAAGTCAAAGCATGGTGGGCACTGCATGACAGAGCAAGAAATAAGCCTCATGATTTTGAGAGCTGAGGTCTGCTTATTATTTCAGTACCAGCTTGTCTGTCGTGACTGATCCTGTCTGCGACTTCAAAATAAAAATCGTAAGGAAGATGGCTTATTTACAGAGCCTTCCTTGGGGATTATAACTAGATGAATAACCTGCCTCATGCTTCTCTGGAGGAGTGTGAAAATCCCAGAGGAAGTGAAAGTAATCTGTAAGGATTGCTCTTATTCTGAGAGCTGTCAGCTCTCCAGTTTCTCCCTGAAATGAGCAATGGAATGGGTACAATTCTCATAGAATTTCTCCTCTCTTGTTCTGAGAAATATTCTAAATCTACATTTGTTACTAGCTTGTTTCTGATATCAAATCGATACTTTTGTCCCATCTTTTGAAATTAACTGCTTTGGTTATCTTTATATTTTTCACTAGCTGTCTTAGTTATAAAAGGAACCAAAGACTGCCCACCTGTTTCTCGTAAATAAAAAGATTGCCTATTCCCACTTTCTTTTCTTTAATCGTGGAAGTAGAAAGGCAAATTCCACTTTCATAGCATATAATATAGCCACAAAACTTCAAAGTAAGAAGGGACATTAGATAGTCCAGCCAAATTCATTATTTTTTTTAAAGTAATGAAGCTGGAACATAAAGAAGTTATTTAATTCATCCATTGGAGATGATAATTTAAATGAAGTAATCAGAGAAAGACAAATGCCATATGATATCATTTATAAAGATATGATACAAATGAACTTATTTATAAGAAAGAAATAAGACTCACAGGCATAGACAGTAATTTATGATTCCTGAAAGAGAAAGAGGAGAGGGATAAATGAGGACTTTGGGATTAACAGATACACATTACCATAGACAAAACAGGTAAACAACAAGATTCTACTGTAGAGCACAGGGAACTATATTCAGTGTCTTATAAAGGAAAGAAATGGTATGGCCCTAACAGAAGCCGGAGATATTAAGAAGAGGTGGCAAGAATACACAGAAGAACTGTACAGAAAAGATCTTCACGACCCAGATAATCATGATGGTGTGATCACTCACACTCACCTAGAGCCAGACATTCTGGATTGCGAAGTCAGGTGGGCCTTAGGAAGTATCACTATGAACAAAGCTAGTGGAGGTGATGGAATTCCAGTTGAGCTATTTCAAATCCTAAAAGATGATGCTATGAAAGTGCTGCACTCAATATGTCAGCAGATTTGGAAAACTCAGCAGTGGCCAGGGACTAGAAAAGGTCAGTTTTCATTCCAATCCCAAAAAAGGCAATGCCAAAGAATGTTCAAAGTACCGCACAATTGCAGTCATCTCACATGCTAGTAAAGTAATGCTCAAAATTCTCCAAGCCAGGCTTCAGTAATACATGAACTGTGAACTTCCAGATGTTCCAGCTGGTTTTAGAAAAGGCAGAGGAACCAGAGATCAAATTGCCAACATCCGCTGGATCATCAAAAAAGCAAGAGAGTTCCAGAAAAACATCTATTTCTGCTTTATTGACTATGCCAAAGCCTTTTACTGTGTGGATCACAATAAACTGGAAAATTCTGAAAGAGATAGGAATACCAGACCACCTGACCTGCCTCTTGAGAGACCTGTATGCAGGTCAGGGAGCAACAGTTAGAACTGGACAGGGAACAACAAACTGGTTCTAAGTAGGGAAAGGAGTACGTCAAGGCTGTATATTGTCACCCTGCTTATTTAACTTATATGAAGAATACATTATGAGAAAAGCTGAGCTGGAGGAAGCACAAGCTGGAACCAAGATTGCCAGGAGAAATATCAGTAACCTCAGATATACAAATGACACCACCGTTATGGCATAAAGTGAAGAAGAACTAAAGAGCCTGTTGATGAAAGTGAAAGAGGAGAGTGAAAAAGTTGGCTTAAAGCTCAACATTCAGAAAACTAAGATCATGACATCCAGTCCCATCACTTCATGGGAAATAGATGGGGAAGCAGTGGAAACAGTGGCTGACTTTATTTTTCTGGGCTCCAAAATCATTGTAGATGGTGATTGCAGCCATGAAATTAAAAGACACTTCCTCCTTGGAAGGAAAGTTATAACCAACCTAGACAGCATATTAAAAAGCAGAGACATTACTTTGCCAACAAAGGTCCATCTAGTCAAGGCTATGGTGTTTCCAGTAGTCATGTATGGATGTGAGAATTGGACTGTGAAGAAGGCTGAGTGCAGAACAATTGATGCTTTTGAACTGTGGTGTTGGAGAAGACTCTTGAGAGTCCCTTGGACTGCAAGGAGATCCATTCAGCCCATCCTAAAGGAGATCAGTCCTGGGTGTTCATTGGAAGGACTGATGCTGAAGCTGAAACTCCAATACTTTGGCCACCTGATGTGGAGAGCCGACTCATTTGAAAAGACCCTGTTGCTGGGAAAGATTTAGTGCAGGAGGAGAAGGGGATGACAGAGGATGAGATGGTTGGATGCATCTCCGACACAAGGGACATGGGTTTGGGTGGACCCCAGGAGTTGGTGATGGACAGGGAGGCCTGGCGTGCTGCGGTTCATGGGGTCGCAAAGAGTCAGACACGACTGAGCGACTGAACTGAACTGAACTGAATGGAAAAAAATCTGAAAAAGACTATATATCTATACATAAAAATATCTGAATCACTTTGTTGTACACCTGAAACACACCACTGTAAATTAACTATACTTCAATAAAATGATAAAGGGGGGAAAATAAGTTATTTAACTGGCTCAAAATCATGCTGTTAAGAGCTAAGACAATTAGTATCCAAGTGCAAGTCTTACGGAAGGTATACAAAAACACACTTGAACATGGATATGCACTGATCCAAAAATAGAGTTTAAAGACCTGGTGGGAGGCAGGTCTTTGTGTAGGAATCCTTCCTTTCATAGCATTCTCCCAACAGTTTCTATTACCTACTCACTGAATTCCAAACTCTTGAGCAGGACAAACAAGGTGTGTCACAGAGGTCTCTACCTAACACACTGGTTCATTGCTTTCCAACACTCTTGCCCAAGGATTACTTGCTCTAAAGGGCCACTCTGTCCTCTGCTTTGACCTTTTCCTGGGCTCCCAAAGCACTGTGGTTCATGCCTATAAAATAGTTTCACTCTAACAAGCTCTTTATCTGTGATTCCCTGCTTGGGTAATCTAGGGAGTCCCTGTTCCAGTGTCTACTAGATATGATGGGAACATTTAATACCTCCCTCCTCTAAAACACTTCTGATGTAATGTTAATGTATTTACTGCACCTATGTCTTATTGCAGGGTGCCATCTCTCACTTTGTTTGAGCAAACTCATCTGGTTGAGTTTATAAATTTCCAATCTGTATCTCTAATCTGGCCCTTTCTTAAGAATTTCACAATCATATGTGCAATTGTCTCTCAGATAGTGATAAACTGAATTCATATCTCCAATCCTCACTGAAATTTGCTCTTCTTCCTAGACTTCGTATCTCAATGATTGATTGAATGATGTCATACACCCAATTGCCTCATTGAAAAAAGCAGGATATCCTTTGCTTGTTCTTTAAATGCATCAATAGTTATCAAGCAGCTACTAAATTACTAGGTGTCACATATTTTGCTCAGTTCAGTCACTCAGTCATGTCCGACTCTTTGCAACCCCATGAATTGCAGCACGCCAGGCCTCCCTGTCCATCACCCACTCCTGGAGTTCACTCAGACTCACGTCCATAGAGTCAGTGATGCCATCCAGCCCTCTCATCCTCTGTCTTCCCCTTCTCCTCTTGCCCCCAATCCCTCCCAGCATCAGAGTCTTTTCCAATGAGTCAACTCTTCGCATGAGGTGGCCAAAGTACTGGAGTTTCAGCTTTAGCATCATTCCTTCCAAAGAAATCCCAGGGCTGATCTCCTTGAGAATGGACTGGTTGGATCTCCTTGCAGTCCACGGGACTCTTAAGAGTCTTCTCCAACACCACAGTTCAAAGGCATCAATTCTTCGGCGCTCAGCCTTCTTCACAGTCCAACTCTCACATCCATAGATGACCACAGGAAAAACCATAGCCTTGACTAGACGGACCTTTGTTGGCAAAGTAATGTCTCTGCTTTTGAATATGCTATCTAGGTTGGTCATAATTTTCCTTCCAAGGAATAAGCGTCTTTTAATTTCATGGCTGCAGTCACCATCTGCAGTGATTTTGGAGCCCCCCCCCCACCAAAAAAAAAAAGTCTGACACTGTTTCCCCATCTATTTCCCATGAAGTGATGGGACCGGATACCATGATCTTCATTTTCTGAATGCTGAGTTTTAAGCCAACTTTTTCTCTCTCCTCTTTCACCTTCATCAAGAGGCTTTTTAGTTCCTCCTCACTTTCTGCCATAAGGGTGGTATCATCTGCATATCTGAGGTTAATGATATTTCTCATGGCAATCTTGATTCTAGCTTGTGCTAGGCACTTGGAAAAGACTCTGATGCTGGGAGGGATTGGGGGCAGGAGGAGAAGGGGATGACAGAGGAGGAGATGGCTGTATGGCATCACTGACTCGATGGACGTGAGTCTGAGTGAACTCTGGGAGTTGGTGATAGACAGGTAGGCCTGGCATGCTACAATTCATGGAGTCGCAAAGAGTCAGATATGACTGAGCGATTGAACTGAACTGAAGAACACAACTGTGAAGAAAGCATATATGAGTTCAGCCCATTTCCAGGTGGTGCAAGTAGCAAAGAACCTGCCTACCATTGCAAGAGATGTGAGAGATAAGGATTTGATCCCTAGATTGGGAAGATCCTGTGGAGGAGGGCATGGCAACCCACTCTACTATTCTTGCCTGGGAAATCCCATTGACAGAGGAGATTGCCAGGCTACAGTTCATGGTATTGCAAAGAGTCACATACAACTGAAGCAATTTAGCACAAGAACACAGCTGTGAACAGAGCATATATGTGTTTAGCGCATTCACGACTAGATTATAGTCTCAGTTCAGTTCAGTTGCTCACTTGGGTCCAACTCTTTGTGACCCCATGAACTGCAGCACACCAGGCCTCCCTGTCCATCACTAACTCCCAGAGTTTACTCAAACTCATGCCCATTGAGTCGGTGGTGCCATCCAACCATCTCATCCTCTGCTGTCCTGTCTCCTCCCGCCTTCAGTCTTTCCCAGCATCAGGGTCTTTTCCAGTGAGTCAGTTATTTGCATCATGTGACCAAACTATTTGAGTTTCAGCTTCAGCATCAGTCTTTCCAATGAATATATATATAGGACTGATTTCCTTTAGGATGGGCTGGTTGGATCTCCTTGATCCAAGGGACTCTCAAGAGTTTCCTCCAACACCATAGTTCAAAAGTATCAATTCTTTGGCACTCAGCTTTCTTTATAGTCCAACTCTAACATTCATACGTGACTATTGGAAAAATCAAGCTTTGACTAGATGGACCTTTGTCGGCAAAATGATGCCTCTGCTTTTTAATATGCTGCTTAGATAGGGCATAGCTTTTCTTCCAAGGAGCAAACAACTTTTAATTTCATGGCTGCAGTAACCATCTGTAGTGATTTTGGAGCCCCCTCAAAATAAAGTCTGTCACTGTTTCCATTGTTTCCCCATCTATTTGGCATGAAGTGATGGGACAGGTGCCATGATCTTAGTTTTCTGAATGTTGAGTTTTAAGCCAACTTTTTCACTCTCCTCTTTCACTTTCATCAACAGGCTCTTTAGTTCTTCACTTTTTGCCATAAGGGTGGTGTCATCTGCATATCTGAGGTTATTGATATTTCTCCTGGCAGTCTTGACCCCAGCTTGTGCTTCATCCAGCCCAGCATTTCTCATGATGTATTCTGCATATAAGTTAAATAAGCAGGGTGACAATATACAGCCTTGACGTACTCCTTTCCCTACTCAGAACCATTTTGTTGTTCGATGTCCAATTCTAACTGTTGCTTCCTGACCTCCGTACAGATTTCTCAGGAGCCTGGCCAGGTGGTCTGGTATTCCCATATCTTGAAGAATTTTCCACCGTTTGTTGTGATCCACACAGTCAAAGGCTTTGGCATAGTCAATAAAACAGAAGTAGATGTTTTTCTGGAACTCTCTTGCTCCTTTGATGATCCAACAGATGTTTCCAATTTGTTCTCTGGTTCCTCTGCCTTTTCTAAATCCAGCTTGAACATCTGGAAGTTCACGGTTCACATACTGTTGAAGCCTGACTTAGAGAATTTTGAGCATTACTTTACTAGCGTGTGAGATGAGTGCAATTGTGCAGTAGTTTGAGCATTCTTTGGCATTGCCTTTCTTTGGGATTGGAATGAAAACTGACCTTTTCTAGTCCTGTGGCCACTGCTGAGTTTTCCAAATTTGATGGCATATTGAGTAAAGCACTTTCACAGCATCATCTTTTAGGATTTGAATTAGCTCAAATGGAATTCCATGACCTCCACTAGCTTTGTCCATAGTGATGCTTCCTAAGGCCCACTTGACTTCGCATTCCAGGATGTCTGGCTCTAGGTGAGTAATCACACCATTGTGATTATCTGGGTTATAGTAGATTATACTAGTATCTGATTTATACTAGATTATAGTCTAGTAGTGAGATAAATGGGTCTTCCTGTAGCTCAGCTGGTAAAGAATCTGCGTGCAATGCAGGAGACCCTGGTTCAATTCCTGGGTGAAGAAGATTCCCTGGAGAAGGGATAGGCTACCCACTCCAGTATTCTTGGGCTTCCTTGGTGGCTCAGATGGTAGAATTGAGATAAATGGGTAAATCAAAAATTATTACAAATTATGGTAAATATTATAAATAAAAAAGAAGGTTGTGGTAGTACATAATGGTGAGGTATGGAAAGGGGCATAAACGTTTCTAATTTACAGACTGTGAAAGGCCTCACTGAGGACATGACATACCTTCCTCTGAATTTCTACACTTGGTCTAGCCTACATTTTATTTGTATTACTGTCAAAGTGTCCAAAATTGTCTCCTGCCTGAGGTCTCCTAGTTCCAACTCATCCATTACCTGAGTGCTATGAGAGTGACTTCTTAAATACTTAAAAAAACATTTTATTTTACTTTTTTCATTTCTAAGAATGTGTTACCAGAGTATAACTGATTTATAATGTTGTATTAGCTTCAGGTGTACAGCAATTTGAATCAGGGAAGGCAATGGCACCCCACTCCAGTACCCTTGCCTGGAGAATCCCATGGACAGAGGAGCCTGGTAGGCTGCAGTCCATGGGGTCACTAAGAGTTGGACACGACTGAACGACATCACTTTCACTTTTCACTTTTATGCATTGGAGAAGGAAATGGCAACCCACTCGTGTTCTTGCCTGGAGAATCCCAGGGACGGGGCAGCCTCATGGACTGCTGTCTATGGGGTCGCACAGAGTCGGACACGACTGAAGCGACTTAGCAGCAGCAGCAGCATACATATATTTACATCAGCTTTTCTTTTTAGGTTATTTTCCCATAAAAGTCATTACAGAATATTCAGTAGAGTCCCCTGTGGTATATAGTAGGTTAGTTATTCATTTTATATATAGTATTATATATATTTGAAAATCCCAAATCCTAATTTATCCCTTTACCTGTTGTTAATCATAAGCTTGTTTTCTAGGTTTGTGAGACTATATTGGTGGTTTAGTCACTAAGTCGTCAAGTCACTAAGTCTGACTTTTGCGACCCCATGAACTGTAGCCTGCGAGGCTCCTCTGTCCATGAGATTCTTCAGGAAAGAGTACTGGAGTGGGTTGCCATTTCCTTCTCCAGGGGATCTTCCCAACCCAGGGATTGAACCCAGGTCTCCTGTATTGAAGGCAGATTCTTTACCAACTGAGCTATGAGGGAAGCCCTGTGAGTCTATTACTGTTTTGTAAATAAGTTCAATTGTGTCATTTTCTCAGATTCCTTATAAGTGATATCATATGATATCTGTCACTTTCTGTCTCACTTGTTTCACTCAATATGACAAAACTAAATGTAGAACTACCATAGGATCCAGCAGTCCCACTCCTGGGCATATGTCCAGAAAACGCCATACTCCGAAAACATGCATGCACCCCAATGTTCACTGCAGCACACTTTACAATAGCCAAGACATGGAAGCAACTTAAACACCTACTGGCAGAGGAATAAATAAAAAGAAGTGGCCGTATATATACACAATGGAATGTTATTAGGTCATAAAAAGAATGAAATAATGACATTTGTAGTAACATGGATGAAAAAGGGTGATTTTTAAAAGTGCTGATCATTTAACCTTTTACCTATGTTGGTATTAGAATAATTCTCTGAAATCTGGATCTAATTATATTAGTCCCCAATCCAAGGTCCTTCAAAAACTTTAGAGAAGTATCAGCTAAAAATACAAGGGCCTGTAAGGTGTGAACTCCCTTAGTCTCAAGCTACTTCCTGCCTGGAAGTCTTTGCTCTGTTCCACTGAATAACGATTTTGCTAAACTTTATCTTTGCCTGCAAAGTCCTCCAAACCCCTTCCCTAGTTTGACCCCTAATCAACTTTCAAGTCAACTCAAATGTGACCTCCTTTCTACCAGGGGTGCCTGGTATAGTTACATCTTTCTTATGAGCTTCTGCCATTCTCAGAGCATGCTGCCAGCAGAGTCCCAATCAACAATTCATTGTATATGTTTCATCCATTAGACTAAGAACAGAACAGTTTCATTTTTGTGTCCCTATTTCTAACGCCTTGCATAGTGTCTGCCATGCAGAAGAGACACAATGATGAATGAATGACTTCATGAAATGATGAATGATGTTAAGTATCTGCTTTTATTTTCAGCTGTGCAAGCATCGTGCTTAATCTTACATTTATGGCACTTAAAATAGATACTTGAAGACTATATTCTGAGTGAAAATTCACAGGAATACTGTATGGATGTGTGCTATAATGGTAATGTAAAGACAATCTTAACAAAAATAAAAAATAACTAATTGTGAACTCATGTGTGGCTCTGAAATTCAAAGATCAAAAAGTAGAAACTAGAAAGCATCCATTCACTTTGTATTTACCAACTTATCCTTTCTTTATTCCTTTGTATAACTCTGTGTTACTCCTTCTGGGTTCCTGAATCTTATATTCTAACAACTGGACGAACTCCATTTGAAATATGAGAAAGTCCATCTCTTCTTACAATAACACATGGCTTAGAAAGAATATATATTTTCATTATTGTTGTCCTTATGTAACTGACAAGAAAACTGTTTTTTGCTAGACAAATTGTATTTTTGTGAATTTCCATAAATTGAGCCTACTCAAAATGAAGACTGTCTGTCTAATCTCATTTCCACTGGTAAATGACTTAATGCTCAAAGAGTCAGTTCCTCTTTTCTGTTTATTGCTACTAGAGGATTTAGTCCTTTCACATTATGTAAGACCACGGCAATCCTTATTTCCTGTTTTCCAGATATCTTAAGGTTTCTGCCAAGCATCTCATCCCTCTGGTTTTAATTAGTTTGTATATGTCTTTATTTCAGGATGTCCACATTTTAATTTTAGTCAATTTTGCTATTTCCTGTTAATCTAACATTTGGTAGACAATGTAAAATTTATAATACCTGAAATAGTGCTCACAATTCAATTACTATATAGACTCATTTTATTCTCAAATTCCTTGCTTCAGAGTGACAGACACTATTTTACTCCAAACTCTAGATTTTAAAAACTTAAAGACCGGCAATGCTGAAGTTTAAACAATTCTCTCTGTAACATTTGTTGAATATATTAGTATAGTAAAATTCTCAAATTAAGATGTGGCAGTAGTTTCTAGGTGTGAATTCTTAGATTTGTGAATATATGCAAGTGTTGACTTAATTTCTACCATTTTTGTACATTTGAATTGAGCTGTACATTAAAATAACCTTCTATCCAATCAATCTTATACAGAAACTTAATGAAATTATCTGATAAAATTTGTAATTAGAGCTCATTTGTCAGGTCAAATCCAGTACTTTGGGCTTGAAAAAGAGGAGGGTGAAAGAAAGGAATAGCTTCTCCTTGAAAACTGTATAGACTACTAAAAAAAAAAGAAAGAAAGAAAACTGTATAGACTACTAATTTTTATAGAATCTTGTAACATGATGTTACACAGAATAAAGTAGAAAAAGAACTCCTTTCACAAGGATGGAAGTCCATAATCACTCCAAACAATCTCAGAGGTTAATATGTGTTATAGGCTAAATTATGTAAGAAATTATATATATAAAATATATACAAAGAGTTCTCAAACACATCTGTGAAGGAACATGATTACCAGTAAACAATATTGGGTAACTTTTCAAGCTGCCTTTTTTGGTTAAAGTTTTCTTTTTTTTGTAATTGTCCACTTAATCAGAGCTTTATTTTCCTCTCTTGATTTTAACCAGGAGGTTTTCTTTACAGTTTAATCTTAATTAACTTTATAGCTTAATTTTTAATATTTGAGCCCTAATGAAATGGTTAGATAACTATTAAGGGGGCTGAAATTTATTTAATGTAAGTTTACTTTTGTTGGATGCTAAGTAAAAAGGATGTCAATTTATAAAGTTAAAATTCAATTTTAGCAAAGACAACTTAATTTTGACTTCTTTTGCAAAATATAGTACATACAAATCTAGTATTCTCATTGAAAATATCTGAGAACTATTTTATAGATGATATCATATTCATCATAAATTATTTGAGAAGTAGGCATTCCAAATGAGACAAATAATAATTTACCTATGCAATCAGAGGTGACTCTATAAATAATATGTTAAATGACATTTATAGAAACTTAAAAGGTAGATAGCTTCTCTGCTGGCTCAGTGGTAAAGAACCTGCCTGCCAATGCAGGAGACCCAGGTTTGATCTGTGGGTCAGGAAGATCCCTTGGAGAAGGGAATGGCTATCCAGTCTAGTATTCTTGTCTGAGAAATCCGATGGACAGAGCAGTCTGGAAGGCTATAGTCTATGAGGTCACAAGACAGTCAGACACGACTGAGTGACTAAGCATGCATGCATAATTTCCATTTTGGAGCTGGGTTAGGATGCCATTTGTTGTATATCAAAGAAATCTGTGAAATGGTAAACTGAAGCTAACGGTCTTTTCAGTGGAATAGTTCATAACGTAGCATCATCTCTGTATCAAAAGGCAAAACCAATACAATATTGTAAAGTAAGTAACCTCCAATTAAAATAAATAAATTTATATTAAAATAAAAAGAAAAAAAAGATGATTGAGAGATGTCCTTCTTTCTTTGGAAAAGGACAAAGAACACGCTACCAATTGATGTATTGAGAATATTTTGACATAGGTGATTGTGTAAGCTGTTTCCTGAGGGAAAATGATAGTACATGTTCTAGAGCCTAGAATCCAGGAGATCAGGTGAGAGAGGAGGACTGGGTCATTTATGTCATGTTGAGTGATTAAAGAGCTGAAGATAGAAGTGGTGGAGGTGATGGTGGTGGAGGTGGAGGTGGTTCAGTTCAGTTCAGTTCAGTCACTCACTCGTGTCCGACTCTTTGCAACTCTGTGAAACGCAGCACACCAGGCCTCCCTGTCCATCACCAACTCCTGAAGTCCACCCAAACCCTTGTCCACTGAGTCGTGATGCCAGCCAACCATCTCATCCTCTGTCATTCCCTTCTCCTCCTGCCCTCAATCTTTCCCAGCACCAGGGTCTTTTCAAATGAGTCAGCTCTTTGCATCAGGTGGCCAAAGTATTGGAGTTTCAGCCTCAACATCAGTCCTTCCAATGAACACTCAGGACTGATCTCCTTTAGGGTAGACTGGTTGGATCTCCTTGCAGTCCAAGGGACTCTCAAAAATCTTCTCCAACACCACAGTTCAAAAGTGTCAATTCTTTGGCACTCAGCTTTCTTCACAGTCCAACTCTCACATCCATACGTGACTACTGGAAACACCATAGCCTTGACTAGAAAGACCTTTGTTGGCAAAGTAATGTCTCTGCTTTTTAATATGCTGTTTAGGTTGGTCATAACTTTCCTTCCAAGGAGCAAGTGTCTTTTAATTTCATGGCTGAAATCATCATCTGCAGTGATTTTGGAGCCCCCCAAAATAAAGTCAGCCACTGTTTCCACTGCTTCCCCAACTATTTGCCATGAAGTGATGGGACTGGATGTCATGATCTTAGTTTTCTGAATGTTGAGCTTTAAGCCAACTTTTTCACTCTCCTCTTTCACTTTCATCAAGAGGTTCTTTAGTTCCTCTTCACTTTCTGCCATAAGGGTGGTATCATCTGCATATCTGCGGTTATTGATAGTTCTCCTGGAATCTTGAGTCCAGCTTGTGCTTCTTCCAGCCCAGTGTTTCTCATGATGTACTCTGCATATAAATTAAATAAGCAGGGTGATGATATACAGCCTTGATGCACTCCTTTTCCTACTTGGAACCAGTCTGTTGTTCCATGTCCAGTTCTAACTGTTGCTTCCTCACCTGCATACTAGTTTCTCAAGAGGCAGGTCAGGTGGTCTGGTATTCCCATCTCTTTCAATTTTCCTCAGTTTATTGTGATCCACACAGTGAAAGACTTTGGCATAATCAATGAAGCAGAAATAGATGTTTTTCTAGAACTCTCTTGTTTTTTCCATGATCCAGCGGGTGTTGGCAATTTGATCTCTGGTTCCTCTGCCTTTTCTAAAACTAGCTTGAACATCTGCAAGTTCACGGTTCATGTACTCATGAAGCCTGGCTTGGAGAATTTTGAGCATTACTGTACTAGCATGTGAGATGAGTGAAATTGTGTGCTAGTTTGAGTATTCTTTGGCATTGCCTTTCTTTGGGATTGGAATGAAAACTGACCTTTTCCAGTTCTGTGGCCACTGCTGAGTTTTCCAAATTTGCTGACATATTGAGTGAAGCATTTTCATAGCATCATCTTTCAGGATTTGAAATAGCTCAACTGGAATTCCATCATCTCCACTAGCTTTGTTCATAGTGATGCTTCCTAAGGCCCACTTGACTTCACATTCCAGGATGTCTGGCTCTAGTTGAGTGTGAGTGATCACACCATAGTGATCATCTGGGTCGTGAAGATCTTTTTTGTACAGTTCTTCTGTGTGTTCTTGCCACATCTTAATATCTTCTGCTTCTGTTAGGTCCATACCATTTCTGTCCTTTATTGAGCCCATCTTTGCACAGAATGTTCCCTTAGTATCTCTAATTTTCTTGAAGTGATCTCTACTCTTCCTATTCTATTGTTTTCCTCTATTTCTTTGCATTGAATCACTAAGGAAGGCTTTCTTATCTCTCCTTGCTATTCTTTGGAACTCTGCATTCAAATGGGTATATCTTTCCTTTCATCCTTTGCTTTTTGCCTCTCTTCTTTCACAGCTATTTGTAAGGCCTCCTCAGACAGCCATTTTGCTTTTTCGCATTTCTTTTCCATGGGGATGGTCTTGATCCCTGTCTCCTGCACAATGTCATGAACCTCCAATCATAGTTCATCAGGCACTCTGTCTATCAGATCTAGTCCCTTAAATGTATTTCTCACTTTCACTGTATAATCATAAGAGATTTGATCTAGGTCATACCTGAAAGGTCTAGTGGTTTTCCCCACTTTCTTCAATTTAAGTCTGAATTTGGCAATAAGGAGTTCATGGACTGAGCCACAGTCAGCTCCCGGTCTTGTTTTTGCTGATTGTATAGAGCTTCTCCATCTTTGGCTGCAAAAATGTAATCAATCTGATTTCGGTGTTGACCATCTGGTGATGTCCATGTGTAGAGTCTTCTCTTGTGTTGTTGGAAGAGACAACTTTGCTCTTCCAGTTTGCTATGACCAGTGCATTCTCTTGGCAGAACTCTATTAGCCTTTGCCCTGCTTCATTCTGTACTCCAAGGCCAAATTTGCCTGATACTCCAGATGTTTCTTGACTTCCTACTTTTTCATTCCAGTCCCCTATAATGAAAAGGACATCTATTTGGGGTGTTAGTTCTAGAAGGTCTTCATAGAACCGTTCAACTTCAGCTTCTTCAGCGTTACGGGTCGGGGCATAGACTTGGATTACTGTGATATTGAATGGTTTGCCTTGGAAACGAACAGAGATCATTCTGTTGTTTTTGAGATTGCATCCAAGTACTGCATTTTGGACTCTCTTGTTGACTATGATGGCTACTCCATTTCTTCTAAGGGATTCTTGCCCACAGTAGTAGATATAGTGGTCATCTGAGTTAAATTCACTCATTCCAGTCCATCTTAGTTCGCTGATTCCTAGATTGTCGATGTTCACTCTTGCCGTCTGCTGTTTGACCACTTCCAATTTGCCTTGATTCATGGACCTAACATTCCAGGTTCCTATGCAATATTGCTCTTTACAGCATCGAACCTTGCTTCTATCACCAGTCACATCCACAGCTGGGTATTGTTTTTGCTTTGGCTCCATCCCTTCATTCTTTCTGGAGTTATTTCTCTACTGATTTCCAGTAGTATATTGGGCACCTACCGACCTGGGGAGCTCATCTTTCAGTATCCTATCATTTTGCCTTTTCATACTGTTCATGGGGTTCTCAAGGCAAGAATATTGAAGTGGTTTGTCATCCCCTTCTCCAGTGGGTGGTGATGATGGCAAATGATGATATGACATTTCAAACTACCATTTAATTAAACTTGTTTATTCCACACAATATTTTTGATTCAATGCCTTTACCATGTATTATATCCACAGAACAACCCTACAAAGTACATATTATCTCATTTTCCAGATTAGAAAATTATGACTGCTAGTGGTTAACTATCACATTATGGTGACATGTGTTTAATGATGGCCTTGGGATCTTTATGATGTCAAAGGTCACTCTCTTAACCACCACACCAACTTGTCCATCATTCCAGTTAGGGTGGAATTCTGCAGGACTACACTCTAAAGGTTGAATTTAGAGTGAAATTCGTGAAATTCCAAGCAAATTTTATTACAACCTTTTGCTTTGACAGATGTGCAGCTTTAAGAAGATGAGGTATAGTAAAATTTCACCTCTCTGAGCTGCTGCTGGTTAAATAAGAGGTTATGGCCCTTTTAGAGGTCTTCCAGAGTTCACATTCAGAAGTAATTTCTACCCCATCATAAATAAACTAACCTCCTTAACAATCCTGCTGGTTACGTGGTGAAGTGGAAAGGTTAGAGAGTTGTTCAGGTTTGGAGCATTGCTTCTTCGTGCACTGTACATAATAAATCTAATTTATGGAAGGCAGGCTTGGCAGCAGAAAATGCAGTGGTATATTTCTGTTGGCTGAACCACCATTTTTTTTTTTTTTTTTTGTCAGAAAAGCAATTCTGAGATGTTTATTTTCCTGCACATTTATAAGACTGTTTGGAAAACCCACCACTCAAAGGTTGACCTTGCTGTTATTTAAATATTTCTGAGGCTCTAAATTTATAACCTCCATGACAATACTGGGCTTATGGTTAGAATGAAAATTAAGGTTTCTTAATTCCTTAAATAAAAATGAACTAACCTATTTTAAATGATGGTAACTTGTATTTGTATGAAAAGAAGTCACTTTTTACCTTATCTGGTAGTGTTCTGATGGACTCATGACAAATCAGATCTTAAATATTTCTTGGTGAGAGTCAATATAGCATAGCAGAGTCAAAAGCAGCCCTCTAGAGTGAGACAGACGTGAGATGAAATATAACCTAACTTCTTTCTAGCTCTGACTTTTGGCAAGTCATATAAACTGTTTTGTCTATCTCTTGATTTACATTGGGTTGGCCAAAAAGTTTGTTCAGGTTGGTAGGGAAAAACCCTAACAAACCTTTTGGTCAACCCAATAAATGTATAATGCTACCCAGAACCCATACAGACTTCCTGAGGGGCAGAATTCATTTGTGCTCTTTCTATGGAACAGCTTCAACAGCAACACTTTGGCCACACAGAGGGGAAGCTCCAAACCTGAGCTTAATAATGATTGACCTTTCAGAACTGTTTTGTAGATTAAAATAAATTTTGCGAATAAAGTATCTAGCACAAGATGTGGCCAAAAAATACATTCAATGATTACTAAGGCTTTTTTTTTTTTTTTTTTTTTTGCCTGTGGTTAACTCAAGATATGTTTTAAATATTTTATTTCAAACCTTTTCTCTTTTGGAACAGGAAGCAATGAGAAATTACTTATCACATAGGGAAAAAAAATCACCAACAAAATTAATGAAAAAAAAAAAGGAACAAAGAATTTACAGCTCAGCACATGAGCCTAAGATGAACTGAAACCCAAGTACGGAAAGAGAGGCAGGATCACCATTTCGACTGGCAACGAATTATTAATAACAATCATTATAACACGGGAGAGGTGAAGGGGAAATATTAAAATACTGACATTTCTGGATTCTGTATTTCATGCATCTTAGCAGGATAACTTCTAAGTAAAAAACAAAATACACACTTGAACTACAGAATTAGAGTTTAGCAGTCATGGTGGTAAATAGTTTTGTCTGAAACACTAAAATAACTTGCATATCTTATATTTAAGAGACTTGTCTGCTCATGTAGTTATTCTTTCAAGAGATATTTATTACTCTGTGCTAGGGTAATAGGGTATTATACATTTTTATATTCTTCCATAAATTTTAACAAAGAACCTTAAGAACTCCAAGTAATCAATGAAGAAGGAAAATAGGGGAAAATGCAGAAGGAAGGACATTATTCATCTTACATAAATGTAGATTTAGTACCAGATAAAAAGATTATAAAGTTTCACAACACTTGAATCATTTATGTTTGGGTGAAAGATTGGGTTTTTATTTGGGAGTTTAGTGAAATGTTTTAAGCAAATAAAATATTCTGTTTAACATTCTGTGATAGTTTTAAAACGCCTCAGAAATCATTCTAGAACTTTGGCTGTAAAGTTTTTTCCTCCTAGATCATATTTTTGTTCAAAATGAAAATTAATATTAACCTAAGAAAATACTTAAGAAGTTAAAGAAGTTTATCATAGACTTGATTTTATTACTTTCTGGATTTCTTGTTTTTAAAAGCATTTCTGTTCTTCTTCTTTAATATAACTTCTGTTGAAAATCCTTATAGAACAAAAAGTTATTCAGACCTTGTTAATAGTAGCAGCTCTACAATTTGGTAAATATTGTCACCATGTATAATCAGTAATATTTTTTTTTAAGTGCAGCCTCTGTTACTACAATTAGCATTTCTTCAAAATATGCCTTCCTGAATACTCTCTGGGACTCCTGTAATCTGCAAATTAGAGAAAGGCCACATAACAACCAAACTGTGAACTAGGTTAAATGAAAGTTCTGTGTGCTTCGATTTTACACTGCACACCTCATGCATTTATTCACTGACTCAACACTTCTTGAACAACTTCTGAGTGGCAAATCACTGCAGAGGATTCAAACAAGACATAGTTCCTGAATATGAGAAGTTTTGCTACTGCTAAGTCACTTCAGTCGTGTCCGACTCTGTGCGACCCCATAGACGGCAGCCCACCAGGCTCCCCTGTCCCTGGGATTCTCCAGGCAAGAACACTGGAGTGGGTTGCCATTTCCTTCTCCAACGCATGAAAGTGAAAGTGAAGTCACTCAGTCATGTCCGACTCTTAGCGACTCCAGGGACTGCAGCCTACCAGGCTCCTCCATCCATGGGATTTTCCAGGCAAGAGTACTGGAGTGGGGTGCCATTGTTTTTCCAATGAGAAGTTTTAATCTGGCATGAAATTCTGCATAGCTTTCTATGATAAATGCATGATGGATGAAAATGTATTATGGGAGCACAGATAATGCTTAAATAAGAGTTGGTGCTCAATATCTCAACTGTGTTGAAGAAGGATTTAACAATATAAAAGAGAAAAAAGGTATTTAAATTACAGGCAGAGAAAACACGCTTGTAAAAGCACAGAAGAGTGGAATAACATGATGCCATCCAAGGTACAGGAAAAGTGATCTGTTTTTGAAAGAGAAGGAAGATGTTAGGAGAGAGCTAAAAGTCAGAAAATAACAGGCCTTGTAGCCTCTTTCTTAGAGTTAATCAAGTGACACAATCAAGCTCAGGTTTTAGTATCATCATTGGTGCTGAGTGCAGAAGTAGACTTAAAGGGCTAACCAGAGTCAAGTGTGCAGCTGTGCATGTCGTACACTGCACACCCCCAGGGGGTGCTGCTCATGTAGACTGCACTATGAATGGCTCTCCTTGAAGTTCTGTAAATCACTGTCCTCAGGCCAGAAGAGAAACCAGTAGCAAGCCTCAGTGCCATTTCCCTGTCTTTCAACTCAAGTATCATCATTTCTTTGCCCTTACATCATCTCATCAAATATTCCTCTCATTATTCTTCATTTATACAAATGACCAATATCAATTTTAAAAAAAGTAAGCTTCCATAATCTATAGATGAACAGGCAAGGAGCAGCAAAAAAAAAAATTTGCTCTAATTCTCAAATTTCAGGCAGGCATGAAACAAAAAAGGTTATTTTAGGCACTGAAATCCTCTCACCATTCATTTTAACTTCTTTAAGTCAACAGTATAAAAATATGGGCACTCTTCATATCACATGGGAAATTTCCTAAAAGGAAGACTTCCTAGGTGCATCTGAAATTTGTCTAACAGAATCTCTCATAAACTCCTTACGTTATACTGAATGCATATTGCTAATCCATGGGACAAAATGCTTTAAAATTGCTCCCCCAAGTGGAAGTGACCATTCTACTCTGTTCTATACAGTCCAGATCTGAGCTTAAAACTTAGGGCATGCCTAGATTTGGAAATTTCCATCAAATGAAGAGCATAATTATAGGATTATTTTCTGAGGCACACTAATTTGGAAGACTGAGATTTTAGTATCTTGGACTATTCATCAGTACTGAAACAAACGAAAACACCATATGAAGTTAGTCCATCTACTGTAATAGAAACTATTCTCTGTGTAACAATCTCTGAACCAAACTTATACTCAGGAAAATCATTACCTTATTTCTAAATCAATTTGAATTGCCTGAAAAATCTTTTTTGTATTCAATAAAAACCTTACCTCACTTGTGCTCTATTTATCCAAATAGTATTTTTTAAATTTTATTTTTTATTCTATATTTAACTTTTAATTTTGTATTGGGGTGTAGCCTATTAATAATGTTGTGATAGTTTTAGGTTAAGTAAACAGTGAAGGAACTCAGTCATACATATACTTGTATCTATTAATATTCCAGGGTTAAAAAGAAAAAGAAAATTCAGAATTCCTTCTAGATCCAACACTTTTGTTCAATTGAGAAAACACATCTTTTCTCCCACATTGTTTCTAGATATTCTGAACTTCCTTCCATGTGAGTGCCTCAGTTTTCAACACCCCTATTGAAATTTGACACTCAGAACTGAATGCAACACTGCAGGTGTCATCTGGCCAGTACAGATTTTATTCAACTAATCCTTCTGCTCTGTCTGCCAAAACTACCATCAGTAATGAAGCCCAAGGTTACAACTGCTGTTAGAAAAGCCTTATAATATTGGGCCTGAAGTCAACCCAAATCTTTAAGCCTTTTGCTTCATTTGTTTATAAGCAAATATTCAGGCACTTTCCATACTGGAATTTTATTAAAATTTATTGGTAAAATGTTTTAGAGCTTAATGAGAAAACATTCTATACCCTCATCAAGTCATTCATACATTAGCTACATATCCCATTTTTTAATGCCAAAATATAAATGTACTCTTTGTCTATATTAATCATTGAAAAGAAATCTGAAAATTGAATGTTGCTTTAGGATGTTTTACAATACTTATTTTAATTTTTGATTCTACTGTGATCAAATGTAGAAAAGATGAATACACTAAATTGACCAAAAAGTTCATTTGGGTTTAAGACAGAAAGACTCAGTACAGTCTGTTACCCTAACTCCATATAAATGATGAAATAAACTTTAAAAATAAAATTGTATAGGATACCTTCACCTTTTAAGCTGCTAAAATAACCATGAAATATTAATAGAAATTATTGAAAGTAACACTTTTAGAATACATTATGTGAACAGATAATAACATCAGTTTCCAATTTTACAGTTTTTGTACAGGAGGTTAATTTTAAGAAGTTAAACTGGTGACCCAACACAGTGATAATTTTAAGAAACTGAAGTCTGGTCAAGAAAGAGAATCTATCTGGAATAGAATATTTAATATTAATAAAATTTCTTGTATTCTTTTCTTAATATCTCCAAATATATAATTATTTTATTTTTAATACAGGGAATGCTTATGACTATACTTAGGTATTTATTAATATGTTAACATATTTTTAGATACATATTTATTTAAATAGAGTAGTTAAAAAAAAAAAAAAAGTAGTGTTAGTTGCTCAGTCATGTCTGACTCTTCCCGGCCCCATGGAATTCTCTAGGCAAGAAAACTGGAGTGGGTAGCCACTCCCTTCTCCAGGGGATTTTCCCAACCCAGGGATCAAATCTAGGTCTCCCACATTGCAGGCAGATTTCTTTACTGTCTGAGCCACCAGGAAGTCCAATACAGTGGTCATATACCAGCAAATGATATTAAAATAGATAATACTTGATTACATTTTTATCAATATACTCTGAAAACTAAAATGCATCTTACTTGTCTTCCCAAAAAACTAATCTTGCCATATTTCTTCCCAGTCTTTAACTCTTTCTCATACCCTAATTCTTTCCATATTCTGTAAATTCCCACACAAATACTATGAAATAAATTTGCCTAAATATAAATCAAGTAATGAGAAAAAGTATAAATTATGAAAAGGTATAATAAGAATATTTCTAAGAAATCATCTATCAATTAAAAATTTAGAATCGTGTCTATGTGTATGTGTGTGTATATATATAGTGTTCAAAGTCAGGGTGTCTCCTCCCTCCTCTACCCCTTCTCCCTTTTTTCTCATAACATGGACTTTTTAAATGTAACAGTGATCATGTCTTAGGGAGCACAGAGATCTGAAATTTATATAAGGCCTTTAATAGAAACTTATGACACATGATCTGACCAGGCTTTTCACTATTTTTTGCCATTTTTTTGGCTTACATCCAATGGAACAAACTGAACTTGGCATTGCTATTTCTGTTCGAAAAGAAGAAAAATATATAATTTTACTATTTCTTATGTTTTGGTTTTGGCACTGTGGCTTTTGTTTATGGAAAAAGACAGGGGAGGAAAATGCATTATTTTAACTTCACATGATAAATAATCATACCAAACTGAAATTTCCTTAAAAAGTATTTGTGCTTTTTTTTCATTTCTTATTATTACAATACAGATGGTTACTAATCCAAAGCAGGCTTGAAAAAAGAAATAATAATATCTTCTTTAGATAACATTATAGATTTAAATGCATGGGAATATGGTTTTTGTACATTGTTCACTGTACTTTGCTGCAAGCTTGAAATATTTTATAATACAAAAAGAAAGGCTTCAACTATTTGATATTTTGCAGAAGGAAATAGCAACCCACTTTGATATTTAATGCAACACAGCATCTCACATGTTTTAGTTATGCACATAATTAAATAATACACTGTTCATTCTGGGAAAATTGTTCACTTCCTATATTGCATATACCAATCAAAATTTTCATGATCATCAACATAAAATGGTAAAAAGAATTTCTGTTAAACACTGAGAAGTCAGAGGTATTACTTATATTCCTATTTTTCCTTCTTAGTATTTGGCAGAAATTCACTTTAGATAAAAATAGTTATTGTTTTAAAGTAGCTAATAATATCCATAAAGCACTTATCAAGAAGAAAACAAAATTGTCCTAGGATTAGATTTCATAAGCATACTTGGTACATTGGAATATTTTTATAAAAAGTCATATAAAGGCCTAAAAATGCAATAAACGTGCATCATACTGTCACATTTTTTAAGAACCAGAGAACTGTCAAACTCCCAAATCATGATCAAAATCAAAGGACTTTTATGTATGTTTCTAACCTTCTCAACATGGTTGCAAAGTCACATTCTTATCTTGCTTTATGAAATGGTCTTTTCTCTATTTACTAATCCTGTTTCCCTTGGGTCTCTTTATATCATATTTGATATACAACTTCTTTCCATTTCTCTGTGCGTAAAGTCCTTTGGGAATGAGAGCTTTTACATCTGTTTGCACTTCTTTATCTTTCTGACTGATCACATTGGTTTACTTTAGAAATTTCTACTCCATCTGTTGGTCTCAGCCACAATTGCCTTCTCTTTATTTTTTCCCTCCCCTACTTTTTCTCTAACTGCTTTTTAAAGTATGTATCACAGACACAGTATAAACAACTTTCTGTAGTCTTACATTTAAAACGACTTGAAAAGAAAAGAACATCATTATAAAACTCTAAAATGGAAACAGTTGTAGAAATCCAAGTGTGAATTGTCACCAGAAGTATTTAACCATCAGGCCACAGAATTCAGCAAACAAACTATTTTGATTCAAATCTGATAACCTGCAGATTTCCAATAAGAATAAACTTGAACTTGTAGCACTCAGAGTTTTCCAGGAATTGGTCATTGCACAAAGCAGTACCACAAAAGCAAAAACAAAACAAAACAAAACACAAAAAAACAAACAAAAATACCCACAATGATCTGGAAAATCAAACAGGACAAAAAGCTTCATATTTGTGACTTTTGAGATAATTGCAGTTCATGAACATCTCTCGTATTATTCCAAGACTTTGCTTTGTAACTATTAACACCAGTTCCTTGGATTTACTTTATTTTGTCTAATGGGTGCATTCTATACAAAATGCAACAATCATTTAAGGCTAACGAAGAAAGTCATGTAACCTGCATTCTCCAGTATAAAATTCTGTTAAAAAAAACAAGTATTTTTGATGACATTATAGACATTATAAATTCAGATGAGGAATATTATTAAATAATCATTTAGTTTGTTCTTAGAATGAAAGCAAGGACAAATTCCTATGCCACGACTAAGACCGTTATGTATAGAAATACACATTTTTACAAATAACTTGGATATGTGCTACTAATTAAGTGAAGACATTCGTTTTCAAGTTTCTATAAATTGCACCAAGAAGATACTGTAAAATCAGCACTTTTTCCTTTTTATTTGTATACTAAAATACTAGATGTGCATATTCACCTTAAAAGATCAACTATTTCTCACAACTATGTCCTATTTCTGTTGCCTTAATTCACCCTTTCTAGTTAACTGACCTTCCAACTGTCATTTGACCTTCCTCACCTCACTCAGCTTTACCTCCTGTTCTACCTGGTGTGCTCTAGGCAATAAATACTAGTCTTAGCTTTCTGTCTCCTATGAAAAATCTAATGATATTCAGTCTTTTTTCATTGGTTTCATGTAAAAAGTAGAATAAA
Organism: Bos taurus; assembly: GCF_002263795.3. Taxonomy (NCBI): domain Eukaryota; kingdom Metazoa; phylum Chordata; class Mammalia; order Artiodactyla; family Bovidae; genus Bos; species Bos taurus. Next base: position 89,265,534 of record NC_037332.1, read on the forward strand.
AATTTAAAAATCTTACCTTTAAACTTTCCTTTTAGAATATGTTTTCATAATCAATAAAGAACAAGATCTTAGTCTATGTCAGAGATTGCGTAAAATTCCCCATCATGAAATAAAATGATTTCCCTTTGTGAGGTACAAAGATAAAATGGACAGTTTTCACATCTCCATATCTTTCTTCCAATAGTACAGCAAATGGAAGGCAAAACTTGAGAGATCCAAGATTAGTTTCTAACATGTCTGTATTTAGTTTGGATGCTCACATGCAAAAATGCATGCATTAATTAATGAATTTTCTAAATGTTTACACCAAGATATCTAAAACATTCACTATATGACAACAACTGAAAACACTGGCTTACAGTGTTAGGTACTATTTAATCTCTCTCAAAGTTTGCTTTCATAATTCAGTAAATTTGTTTGTTGATTAAGCTGTTCACAGCTCCAGCAGATAAATAGCTCTCATCCACAGTTGCTTACTTCATTTGTTTTGTTTCATATAATGTACCAGAAGTTTCTGATTTGGCAAAAACAAGCATAAGGCAATGCAAGTGACGTGTGAATGATGTTCACAGTCCTCAAGATAAGAGGGTCATTCGATAAGTATTAAACAACACGTCCACTGATCTACAAACATGGGAGGAAAAAGCATAAACGCCAGTGGCAATTTTCCCTTTTATTTCTTTTGACTTGTTTGATTCCTGTTCATTGAGGTCCATTGAGAGAGACCAGGGCTTTAATAAAGAGTGACCTATTCAAGGTCATCCATCTGTTGAGCAGAAACACATGCTCTGCACAACCCACTGCCTAGACAGAGTCATGCCCTCCCAGGCTGCTCCACTGACACTTGAATGCTTAAGTGGAAAGAAGGCATTTTTACTCCTAATTTTCTAGGACATGATTCTACTATGAGTAATACCTCACTATGAAATGACTATGATCTTTAAAATGAATGTTTTGTAGACTTAAATACGGAACCTGGGAAATTTAGGGTTAGTAGATGTAAGCTTTTATATACAGAATGGATAAACAACAAAATGCTACTGTAGCACAGAGACTATATTTAATATCCTATGATAAATCATAATGGAAGAGAACATAACAAAGAATGTGTGTGTGTATATATATGTATGTATGTATAACTGAATCACTTTGCCATAGAGCAGTAATAAACACAACACTGTAAATCAACTACAATTAAAGAAAAAGAAGCTGGAGAGCTTGAAAGCATATATAATTAAGAAGCATCTTCTCATTTTTCTATAAGACATGCTGAAACTAATCAGTAAATATCTATTTACTAATATTCTCTTCCATATACATGGCAAAGAGATTATGCCATAATCTCAACAGTTCTCAATCAGAAGTAATTTTGCCTCCCAAGAACACCTGATAATGCCTGGAAGCATTTTTCCTTGTATCAGTTGGAGGGCAGGGGGTTTGCCACAGCTGGGTTTGGTTGTTAAAGAGAAACACCACTTCCCCTTCTCTAAACAAAAATGGCTCCACATCCTTTTGACACAGAGGATATTGTGGACATTTCCAAAAATATCCTAAGCAGGACAGATTTTCTAAGACTGTCTTATAAAGTTTCTCAATGCGACTTAAAGACATAACACTAAATAACTAGATAAAAGCGATTTCACAGAATGAGGGTTGACGTAAAACTATCCAACAGTTTACACTATCCAACAGTGGAAATCTTATTCTTGGGTAAAATTTTTTAAATTAATTTAGTTTAACTGGAGGCTGCTGCTAAGTCACTTCAGTCGTGTCCGACTCTGTGCGACCCCATAGACGGCAGCCCACCAGGCTCCCCTGTCCCTGGGATTCTCCAGGCAAGAACACTGGAGTGGGTTGCCATTTCCTTCTCCGATACATGAAAGTGAAAAGTGAAAGTGAAGTTGCTCAGTGGTGTCCGACTCTTAGCTAATTACTTTATAATACTGTGGGGTTTTTTGCCATACATTGACATGAATTCGGCCACAGGTGCACGTGTGTCTCCCCATCCTGAACCCCCTTCCACCTCCCTCCCCACCCCATCCATCTGGGTTGCTCCAGAGCACCAGCTTTGAGTGCCCTGCTTCATTCATCGAACTTGGACTGGTCATCTGTTTTACATGGTAATATACATGCTTCAGTGCTATTCTTTCAAATCATCTCACCCTTGCATTCTCTCACATAGTCCGAAAGTCTGTTCTTTACATCTGGGTCTCTTTCACCGTCTTGCATATACAGTCATCATTACCATCTTTCTAAATCCCGTATATATGCATTAATATAATCTACTGGTGTAAAACTTAAAATATCTAGAGGAGGATTTAATGGATAAGTGTGAAAAACTCATCTTTATCACATATAATATACTAGAAAGTTTTGATTTAACAAAAACAAGCATAAGGCAATGCATGTGAAATGCACATGATGTGCAGTCTTCAAGACACAAGGGTCGTTCAACAAATACTGAACAAGCAGGTCCTCCCCTGCCACTCATGGGCACGATGACAAGGCCAGTCCTAACATGCATAGGGCCCAGACAAATATTTGGCGTGTGACTCTGTCTATATAAACAAAATTCAAGTGAATTTCACAACACAACAATAAAAGCAAAAACTTTTCTTGGAGGGTAGCCAAAAAATAAAATTATTATTGGAACAATTTCTAAACCAGTGGCAATAGTTATTAGATTAATAAATGGAAAAGTGAAAAAAAAGAAGGAAATGCAAATTCAAAAAAACACTATGTTTGGAAAGAAAAAAAAAACACCAAAAAACTAACACGGGCAGCCAGCTTCATTGAGGGCATGAATTATCCTTGGTAACACATCAGGCATTTGGGTGATGTAATAATGAACTCCCAGTCTGCTCATACTAATCTCCTAGAATAAATTATAGGGAAATCTGGAAGGCAGTCTTTCTAAAATGTGTTATATGGAATTAATAGTAATAAATTTGTATAACATTATTCCAGGTATGCCTAGAAGGCATTTAAATTACTCTTTATACTCTCCTATTAAAAAAAAATGATTTAACCGAGAAAGAAATGCTCTATTACCAAATTAGATTTACTAAGATGCAAATACTTATGTTCATCATCTTTAGTAGCTATTATTAACAGATCCATTCTCCTGAATACCCAAGTAGACAAGATACTGAATAATAATAACTTCCAATCAAAATTCATCCTTGAGATTTAAAATACTCCTGCTGCTGCTGCTGCTAAGTCACGTCAGTCATGTCCGACTCTTGCGACCCCACGGACGGCAGCCCACCAGGCTCCCGTCCCTGGGATTCTCCAGGCAAGAACACTGGAGTGGGTTGCCATTTCCTTCTCTGATGCATGAAAGTGAAAAGTGAAAGAGAAGTTGCTCAGTCGTGTCCAACTCTTCACAACCCCATGGACTGCAGCCCACCAGGCTCCTCCGCCCATGGGATTTTCCAGGCAAGAGTACTGGAGTGGGTCGCCAGTGCCTTCCCCGAAAATACTCCTAGAATTTTCTTATTTTAAAAGCTTTATAGTTTGGAGCTTCTAGTATGTGATACGTAATTAAAGTCATGCTGCCAAAGAGGATACAGATAACTTTTAATTTAAAAAAATGATATCAATTTATTGAAACTAAAAAAATTTAGAAAAGAGTTCACTCACTTCTCACACTTCCCATTCCTTGCAATCATCAGTCTATCCCTTGTATCTATGAGTTTTTTTTTTTTTTTAATTCCTCATATAAGAGAGCTCCTATGGTATTTGTTATGTTTGACTTATTTCACTTAGTTTAGTGCCTTCAAGGTTCATTCATGTTGTCACAAATGACAAGATTTCATTCTTTTTTATGACTGAGTAATGGAGTTGGTGATGGACAGGGAGGCCTGGCGTCCTGCGATTCATGGGGTCGCAAAGAATCGGACACGACTGAGCGACTGAACTGAACTGAATGTTCCATTGTGTATATATACTACATCGTTATCCATTCATCCACTAAAAGACACTTCCTGGCTATGGAAATAATGCTGCAGTGAACACGGGGGTGCATATATCTTTTTCAATAAACGTTTTCATTTTCTTTGAATAAACACCTAGAAGTGGAATTTGGTGGCTATATTTTTAATTTGTGGAAAACCCATTGTCTTCCATAGTGGTTGCACTCATTTACACTTCCATCAACAGTGCACAAAGGTTTTCTTTACGTCTTGCCAGCATTTGCTTGTTTTTTTTTTTTCATACGTAATTCTAACAGGTGATAATTCAGTGTGGTTTTGATTTACATTCCCCTGATGACTAGTGATGTTGAGCACCTTTTCATGCACCTATTGGGCATCTGTATACCTTCTTTTCAAAAAATGACGATCCAAATATTCTACTCATTTTAACATCAAATTGTTTTTGTCTTGCTATAGTGTTGTATAAGCTCTTTATATATTTCGGATATCAGCCATTTGTTAGATACATGATTTGTAAATATTTCCTCCTATTCAGTAGGCTGCCTTTTCATTTTGTTTATGATTTCTTTTGCTGTGAGGAAGATTTTTAGCTTGATATAGTACTGCTTGTTTATTTCTGCTTTTATTGGTTTTGCTTTGGGTGTTAAAAAAAATCATTACCACAATCTAAATCAAGGAGGTTGCCACTTATCTTCTAGAGTTTTATGGCTTCTGGTCTTACCTTCAAGTCTTCAATCCATTTTGAATTAACGTTTGTATGTTGTGTAAGAGAGTGGTCCAGTTTTATTTGTGTGTGGTTCTTCAATTTTCTCAACACCATTTATTAAGGAGACTGTCCTATCATCTTTGTATATTCTTGGCTACTTTGTCATAAATATATGTGAGGGTTTATTTCTGGGCTCTCTACTCTGTTCCATTGATTTGTGTGTCTGTTTTAACGTAATACAGTGTTTTGATTACTATGCCTGCTAAGTCACTTCAGTTACGTCTCACTCTTTGCGACCCCATGAACTGTAGTCTGCTAGGCTCCTCTGTCCATAGGATTCTCTGGGCAGGAATACTGGAGAGGGTTGCCATGCCTTCCTCCAGGGAATCATCCCAACACATGATTGAATCTGTGTCTCATATGGCTCCTGCATTGCAGGCAGATTCCTTACCTCTGAACCACCAGAGAAGCCCTTTGATTACTACATATTTGTAATATAGTTTGAAATAAGGGAGTGTGATATGCTAAGCTTTATTCTTCTTCCTCAAGATTGCTTGGCTATTTTAAATATTTTAGTTACATACAAATTTTAGGAATGTCTATTATATTCTCTGAAAAATACCACTGGAATTTTGATAGGGATTACATTGAATATGTAAATTGATTTGGATATTATGGACATTTTAATAATACTGATTCTTCTAATTTATGAGCACAGAATATCTTTCCATTTCTTTGTGTCTTCTTCAATTGCTTTCATTAATATCTTGTAATTATCTATACACAGTTCTTTCACCTCCTTGGTTAAATTTATTTTAGGTATTTTGTTATTTTTGATGCATTGTCAGTGGAACTGCTTTATTTTTATTTCTGATACTTTCTTATTATTGTAAAGAAACAACAGAATTTTTGGTATTCATTTTATATTGTGAAACGTCAATGAATTTGTTAGTTCTAACAGCTTTTTGATGAGGTCTTTAGGGTTTTCTGGTTGATTCCCTGGTGGCTCAGATGGTAAAGCGTCTGCTCGCAATGCGGGAGACCTGGCTTCGAGCCCCGGGTCGGGAAGATCCCCTGGAGAAGGAAATGGCAACCCACTCCAATACTCTTGCCTAGAAAATTCCATGGATGGAGGAGCCTGGTGGGCTACAGTCCATGGGCTGGCAAAGAGTCGGACATGACTGAGCAACTTCACTTCACTTCACTTTTAGGGTTTTCTAGATCTGACATCATGTCATTTGTATATAGTAACAATTTTACTTCTTCCTTTCCAATTTGGATGACTTTTATTTATTTTCTTGCTTAATTGCTCTGGCTAGGACTTTCCATCCTATGTTGAATAAAAGAGGAGAGAGTGGGGATCCTTGTCATGTTCCTGTTCTTAGAGGAAAAGCTGATGCAGTGAGATGTGAGCTCTGAGTTTGTCACATATGGCCTTTAGGATATTGAGGCATGTTACCCCTATAACCACACTGTTGAGAGGTTTATATATATATATATATATATATATACACATCATAAATGGATGTTGAATTTTGTCAGTTGCTTTTCTGCATTTATTGAGATGATCATAAGAATCTTATTCTCTCTTCTATTAATGTGGTATGTCACTCTGACTGATCTTCAGATGTTGAACTATCCTTGCTTCCCTGGAATAAATTCTACTTGATCATGGTGTATGATCATTTTAATGTATTGTTGAATTCAGTTTACTAATATTTTGTTGAGGACTTTTGCACCTATGTTCACAGGGGTAATGACTTACATTTCTCTTCTCATGTCCTTTTCTGGTTTTGGTATCAACAAAATGCTGGCATCATAAAATGAGTTCAGAAGTATTCCCACCTCTTCCATTCTTTGGAAGACTTTGAAAAGGATTGGCAGAAGTTTGTGTTAATGTTTAGTAGAATTCACCAGTGAAACCTTCTGGCCTTGGTTTTTCTTTGTTGGAAGGTTTTATTTTTTATTTTTTTTTAAATTTTATTTTATTTTTAAACTTTACATAATTGTATTAGTTTTGCCAAATATCAAAATGAATCCGCCACAGGTATACATGTGTTCCCCATCCTGAAAGGTTTTAAATTATTGGTCTGTTCAGATTTTCTGTTTCTTCATGGTTCAGTCTTCGTACATTGTATGCTCCTAGGAATTCATCCATTACTTCTAAGCTGCTCAGTTTGTCGGCATATAATTATTCATAGAGGTAGGCATTTATTTCCAGGAACTGCTTTCTTAGAACTGCTCTTGCTATTGGGTTGGCCGAAAAAATTCATTTGGGTTTTACTGTATGATGTTACAGAAAACCTGAATAAACTTTTCAGCCAACCTAATATAATCCCATAAATTGTAGTGTATTATAGTTCCATTTCATTTTTAAGCATACTAAAAGTCTATTGCTACCTATTACCTTTTTTCCCACCAGAATATTCAGCTATTTTCTTGTGTTGTACATACTATAATTCAATCACTTAGAAAGACAAACCAGAATTTCATGTCTAAAAATATACCTCAATTATTTGAAGACTAAACATATCACACACAAGTTGTGTCTTCAAAAAGTGGTCTTAAGTGTAATTAATAAAGCTTGGTTGCTAGTATATATATTATTAGTGTATGTATACTACACATAGACATACACACACACTAAATGACCACAGAATCTGTTTGTCTGTACTGATAGTTAAAGGTATCAAAACTGCACTAAATGACGAAAGAACCTGCTAGTCTCTAACTATTGATTAATACAGGCCCACCGATTGCTAGTACGTTAAAATGTTCCTAGTACATGCCCCAGTACATTAAAATTCCTAGTATAATTCACAAATCAAAGTGATCTTTTCCCACAAAGACTCTTAGCTAAGTAACAAGGAAACTATTGGTTCCTTCAATGCCCTCTTACCTCTCGTAAGCTTTTCAAAGGAGAACAATTTTCTATTATCTCTCTTAACTTTCCACTGAAAAGCTTTTCTTCAAGAATTTATAGCAAAGAGAAAACAAAACAAGAAAAACACTTAATTGCCTTCTGAGAATTTTATCCTCTGACTTCATTTGGTATTACTGGGAACACTGCCAGAAAAAGAGTTCTGCCTGCTGCTGAAGTTTATATATCATTTAGCATCTGCCCTAATTTGGATGATCTAGTATCTGAGAGCTTATACTAAAAGGAAAAAAAAGAAAAGGAAGAAGAAACCATTAGCCTGAATGTGTGAGTAAGCTGACAAATTATGTCACAGAATTATTGAGAATAGAGTAAATAAATAAATGTTAATTAAATTCTTGCTGAGTTTGAAGAGTCATATACAATTAAGAGCTGAATTTAACTTGAAGTAAGATATTCACTGTTCTATAAGCATTTTATATGAAAGGTACACTTTATTATTTGTGATAATACATATATAATTTTGAAAGACGACATCAAATTTGAGAAAAACTTCTGTCTAGGAAGCACATAGGAGGAAAGTCAGAAGTTTAACTTTATCCTGGTCATGATGAATGTTCTCAATACAAGCTGATGATTTTTTTTTTTCCTCCTAGCTAATACCGACTTTAGATAAAACTGTATACTTCCTTCCTGAAGGCCAAAATTGTTTAGTTTGTTTTTGACTCCTTGAAGGTTAAAAACAGTGCAAGACATATATTGGTGTTTTTTACATGAAAAACACCAATATATGTCTTGCAGGCTGCCCCTCACATGTGTGACAGCCCACTGCTATCTACCAGGTATACTGATGCTCACACACCAAGTCAGTCCCCATTTTTGGAAATCTAAAACAAATGTACTTCATATATTTTCTGCCATTCAAGGTTTTCCACTGTAATATCCCCAAGTTTATATACTCTTTCTCTACCAAGAAAACTGAACTTATCAGGCTCACAGTATTTCCCTAGTGGCTCAGTGGTAAAATAAAGTGAAAATCGCTCAGTCACATCTGAATCTTTGTGACCCCATGGACTGTAGCTTACTAGGCCTCTCTGTCCATGGAGTTCTCCAGGCAAGAGTACTGGAGTGGGTAGCCATTCCCTTATCCAGGGAATCTTCCCAAACCAGGGGTTGAACCCAGGTCTCCCACACTGCAGGCAGTTTCTTTATTAGCTGAGCTACCAGGGGTAAAAGAATCTGCGTGCAATGCAGGAGACGTGAGTTTGATCCCTGGGTCAGAAGGTTCCCTAGAGAAGGAATTGGCGACCCGCTCCAGTCTTCTTGCCTGGGAAACTCCATGCACAGAGGAACCTGGTGGGCTACAGTCCATGAGGTTGCAAGAGTTAGACATGACTTAGCGACTAAATAACATTTCATTTTTGTACTACCTATCCCCATTTATTGTCTCCTGTTCTGGTATAAATTTCTCTACTTTCTTTCCAAAGCTTCTTCATTAGTGCTTATTGGTGGATGTAATAATTTGTTTAAGAACATGGTCAGTTTTTCTGAACTAGAGTAAATGGAAGGGTTCAGGGTAGGGACTGGTTGAGTGTAAGAAAAACACATAAATGGGTGTCAAAGGACCACTTTAAGAGAAAGTGCATTCCCTGCCCTGAACTACACTGTTTTCTCAGTCCTTAAATAGGTCATTATTGAGAACTTCCAGTGTTTCTCCTCTACACTGATTCTCTTTGCTATTAACAGTTAGTAAGACATATATCTCATCTTGGCATAAAAAAAATTTCCTCACTTCTATTGCTATTTCTTTTTTTTACTGATGTATAGCTGATTTACAATGTTGTATTAATCTCTGCCCTACAGCAAAGTGATTCAGTTATACACACATACATTCTTCTTTATATTCTTTACCATTATGGTTAATCACAGGATATTGAATGGTCCATGGGGTCTCAAGAGTCTGACATGACTTAGCAACTAAACCATCACCATTCTTTTTTATATTCTTTATCATTATGGTTAATCAAAGGATATTGAATATAGTTCACTGCCATACACTGGGACCTTGTCATTTTTCACCTCTTTTTTAATTCTACTTTTCTTTTAAAACAAAACTCCTCCACGAGACCTTTCCACTATCTCACACCAAAAAGTGAAAGTTAAGTGAATGTGTTAGTCATTCAGTCGTGCCCGACTCTGCCACCCCATGGACTGTAGTCTGCTAGGGTCCTCTGTCCATAGAATTTTCCAGGAAAGAATACTGGAGTGGATAGCCATTCCCTTCTCCAAGGGCTCTTCCTGACCCAGTGATCCAAGCTAGATCTTTTGCATTGCAGGCAGATTCTTTATCAATTGAGCCATCAAGGAAGCCCCACCTCACACTAACTCTCTTCTTAATTTCTGTATTCTGCTTTCCACCACTGCTTGACTGAAAGTGCATTCTGAGAGCCCACTAATGGCCTGCTCTTCACTACATTCAATTGCATTTCCCATGTTTTTTTTTGTTTTCTTGAACCTGTGTTTGTGGTCTTAGCCCTCTTTTGAGTGTAGCTTGTCAGTATGCTCACTACTTTCAATTCTGCATTAGTTCTCCTTCCTCTAGTCTCCACTGAGCCTGTGTGTATGTTTTAACTCCATCCCCAGGCTCCTCTCAGCCTGTATGCTGAGCCTTCCTCAAGAATCAGCCTTTCTTCTGTTTTTCTCTTTTCATGTTCTTCTTCTGGGATCTATTGCCTGATGTAACCCTATTATCATATGTATGTCTGGTACTCTTTAGTTCACATCTTCTGCTCTCATCTGGCTGTGGTGGTGGTTCAGTCACTAAGTCATATCCGACTCTTGTGACCCCATGGACTGGAGCTCTCCAAGCTCCTCTGTCCGTGGGATTTCCCAGGCAAGAATACTGGAGTAGGTTGCCATTTCCTTCTCCCAGGGATCTTCCTGACCCAGGGATCGAACCCGTGTCTCCTGCACTGTAGATGGACTTCTGCATTGCAGGCAGATGTTTTACTGCTGAGCCACCAGAGAAGCCCTTTCATCTGACTACAGAGCCCAGAACAGCATCTCAAATGTCCGTCTGAAATTCCCTTTTGGGATTGTCATCTTCACTTCTCACTCAACAATGTAAACACTAACCTCATTATTTTCCCTGTGAACAGGCTTGGGTTACTGGCACTCATCTGTGAAGTACAGGATTTCACACTCCTGACCCTCCTTACTTCTTCCTCATCTAATCAATAAAAAATGACATTCTCTGGATCATTCCTTCACAGGAGTTCCTGCAACGGTCCCTAGCCAGTCAGGTTTTATAAAGCAGTTATAAAGAAAGTTCACACATATCCAAACAACCCCACATTTTGCCAGTTCAGACTTTTTCCTCAGGCTTTTCCTTTCCCTCTTTACACTTCTAAAATCTTGTAACACCACCTTGAAGGCTCACCTCAGACACCACCAAAATTTCCCATTTCCACTAGGCATAAATCAACAATCTGTCCCACCTAAACTCTTATCATACTTTGTTTATATAATTAATTTTACATCTACCACTCTGCCTTATAGGCACATTATCTACTCAAGTATTGCTCTATTTCCAACTATACCCTGTAAGCTCTCTGAACACAATAAACTTGTCTCTCGGTTTTCCCTCAGACTGAGACCTACCACAGTGCGGTCCGCATAGTAAGTGGTCAAAAACCTGTCTTCAATTAAACTAAATCTTTTCTTTTCCTAAAGAGATGGTATTTGAGTGAGGCCTTGTGGTGTTAGTAAAATACTTAGAGGTCTGTATTCAAATGCAGTCAGCAATTCCTTTCAAATGGCTGAAAGGCTTTAGACATATTGTTCAAGGAAGTAATAGCAAGATAAGAAGAGATCAATGATCTAAAACATAAGTACAGTATCTCCCTCCCCCCCCCCCCCCCCCCCCCCCCCCCCCCCGCCTCTGGTGGGGAATTAGAATTAGACGTTTTACTCTGTGCTTAATTTATCTAGAATTTCCCAATAAACTATTCTGTTGTAATTGATATCTTTTTAATTTTGGAGTGTATGTTCTTGCTTTTTAAAACACTTATTTGCTTTTTAATTGGAGGATAATCGCTTTACAATGCTGTGTAGGTTTTTGCCGTACAACAATCTGAATCAGTTATATGTATACGTACTGTTTTTGCTTTTGACATTGACAATTTTTATCTGAGTTGAGAATCAAGGTGAGATAAAGGTATACTCTGCTGTTGTTGTTTAGTTGGTAAATCATGCCCGACTCTTTGTGACCCCATGGACTATAGCCCACCAGGCTCCTCTCTCCATGGACTATTTCAGGCAAGAATACTGGAATGGGTTGCCATTTTCTCCTCCAGGGGATTTTCCTGAGCCAGGGGATCAAACCCATGTTTCTTGTGTCTCCTGCATTGGCAGATGGATTCTCCACCACTATGCTACCTGGGAAGCCCCCTTATCCCAGAAACCTGGGGTTTCTTGCTGGTGCTCATCTTTACCTGTGATAGATCTAGAATTACAAACAATTTACTGTGTATTCATGACCAATTTGGCAGCAAATTCTGATTTAAAATATTAAATGTGTACAAAGGGTGAGTTGTTGGAGAAAAATAGAAAGAGAGAAGTAAGAGTAAGGGAAAGTGAGGCATACATTCTTTTGGATAATGCTGATTTAATTGGACTGATTTATATTATCTACTAATCAAATTGATATCAGACAAAAATGAAAACACAGCTATTAAATTTGCCACTAAAAACAACTGACTGACTTGGTTGTACTTTCTCAGTGACCTAAATTAAGCTGTTATCCATGAAAACTTAATGACAGCACAGGTCATGTCAACTTGATAAAACCCTGGGGAGAATTTCATATTTCAAAATGATTTTTCTTATGCAGTACTGCACATCCAATTCTCTTTCTCTTAACCATTTTTTTAGTGTTATTTTTTATTTGGCATGTTTACAGTCAGGTAAGTGCAGGCAACGAAGAGAAAAGTGATTTTTCTATTTCTTCACAAAGTACCCTAGGAGGAGAGAGAATTTTCTCAGTGTAAAATTCAGCCTTTATTCTGTCAGGCAAAGTAATTATGAAAGCAAAACAAATCCACATTGTCTAATTAGGTCATTAAAAAGCATAAATGCGTCATGGAATATTTCTCCTTGCCTAAGACATAAAGTAAGACAATGAGAACAGTCTGGCAATATAGAAAGGTTTATAATTTGTTTCTTTTCCTAAATAATAGGTCCTTTCATCTTTCTATTTCCTTAAGATGAAGACAGTTCATTTAGAGACAAAATCTGTAATTAGTTCAGGGTTTACTGTGATTATATTTCAAAATATTTAACCAAAACCAGGAAGATAGAGACAAGAAGAAATACATAGAAAAATTATCAAAGGAAGTGCATAAAATCAAGAGAGTAGGCTGCTGATCAAAATAAATTCTGTAGAGATGAGATGAATATAAAATCTCTATTGAGAGGAACACGAACACAACAAATCTGGGATACTAGAAAGCTCTTCAGAGGAATATACTGATATCTGCCCTTGGGATCTGAAACCAGACTTTAATTACAGCTAAGTAAAATGAAAACAAATGGCATGACTGCTGTGCCTCTTCTTCTCTGTCCTCATTTCTTGAGTTTTAGAAAAGTCATGGCTCCGTGTTTGCAACAAAAATGCAAAAAAGGAAAAGAAACTTACCTGTGATCCTCGTGGCCCTCGTTTGTGGTCCCATTCTGAATGCCCCATGAGCTGTAAGACAATGTAATAATGGCAGTAAATTAAATGATACCTATTTTATATGTCAACAATTTATAGTCTTTCTTTTATAGAATAATAGACTTTTGAAACCTATGTTTCAATAGTAAGGTATTAAATAGCTTTAGCTTTCCAGACTACTCTGTCCACAGGATTCTCTAGACAAGAGTACTAGAGTGAGTTGCCACACCCTCCTCCAGGGAATCTTCCCAACCCAGAGATCAAACCTGCTTGTCTTATGACTCCTGCACTGGTAGGAGGGCTCTTTACCACTAGTGCCCCCTGGAAACCCCCAGAGGTCAAGAAAATATAGGAATGACAGTAAATTCAATTCAGTTCAGTTCAGTCACACAGTTGTGTCTGACTCTTTGTGACCCCATGGATTGCAGCAGACCAGGTTTCCGTATTCATCACCAACTCCCAGAGCTTACTGAAACTCACGTCCATTGAGTCGGTGATGCCATTCAACCATCTTATCTTCTGTCATCCCTTTCTCCTTCTGCATTCAATCTTTTCCAGCATCAGAGTCTTTTCAAATGAGTCAGTTCTTCACATCAGGTGACCAAACTATTGGAGTTTCAGCTTCAGCATCAGTTCTTCCAATGAATATTCAGGATTGATTTCCTTTAAGATGGACTGGCTTGCTCTCCTTGCACTCCAAGGGACTCTCAAGAGTCTTCTTCAACATCACAGTTCAAAAGCATCAATTCTTTGGAACTCACCTTTCCTTATGGTCCAACCCTCACATCCACACATGACTACTGGAAAAACCATAACTTTGACTAGATGGACCCTTGTTGGCAAAGTAATGTCTCTGCTTTTTAATATGTTGTCTAGGTTATTTATAATTTTTCTTCCAAGAGCAAGCATCTTTTAATTTAATGGCTGCAGTCACCATTTGCAGTGATTTTAGAGCCACCTAAAATAAAGTCTGTCACTGTTTCCACTGTTTCCCCATCTATTTGAAATGAAGTGATGGGATCGGATGCCATGATCTTAGTTTTCTGAATGTTGAGTTTTAAGCCAACTTTTTCACTCTCTTCTTTCACTTTCATCAAGAAGCTCTTTAGTTCTTCTTTGCTTTCTGTCATGAGGGTGGTGTCATCTGCATATCTGAGGTTATTGATATTTCTGCCAGCAATCTTGATTCCAGCTTGTGCTTCCTCCAGCCCAGCATTTCCCATGATGTACTCTTCATATACGTTAAATTAGAAGGATGACAATATACAGCCTTGATGTACTCCTTTCCGATTTGGAACTAGTTTGTTGTTCCAAGTCCAGTTCTAACTGTTGCTTCCTGACCTGCATACAGATTTCTCAAGAGTCAGGTCAGGTGGTCCTGAATTCCCATCTCTTGGACAGTTTTCCACAGTTTGTTGTGATTACACAGTCTAAAGCCTTGGCGTAGTTAATAAAGCAGAAGTAGATGTTTTTTCTGGAACTCTCTTGCTTTTTCAATGATCCAACGGATGTTGGCAATTTGATCTCTGTTCCTCTGCCTTTTCTAAATCCAGCCTGAACATATGGAAGTTCACGGTTCATGTACTGTTGAAGCCTAGCTTGGAGAATTTTGAGCATTACTTTGCTAGAGTGTGAGATGAGTGCAATTGTGCGGTAGTTTGAACATTCTTTGGCATTGCCTTTCTTTGGGACTGGCAATGCCAGTTTTCAGTCCTGTGGCCACTGACCTTTTCCAGTCCTGTGGCCACTGCTGAGTTCTCCAAATTTGCTGACATATTGAGTACAGCACTTTCACAGCATCATCTTTCAGGATTTGAAATAGCTCAACTGGAATTTCATCGCCTCCACTAGCTTTGTTCATAGTGATGCTTCCTAAGACCCACTTGACTTCGCTTTCCAGGATGTCTGGCTCTAGGTGAGTGATCACACCATCGTGATTATTTGTGTCATGAAGATCTTTTTTGTATAGTTCTTCTGCGTATTCTTGCCAGTAAATTAAAATCTTGCCAGCAAATTCTTGACAGTAAATTAAATTATACCTATTTACATGGCAACAGTTTCTACTCTTTCATGGACTGTAGGAGCCTGGTAGGCTGCAGTCCATGGGGTCGTTAAGATTCAGACATGACTGAGAGACTTCACTTTCACTTTTCACTTTCATGTCTTGGAGAAGGAAATGGCAACCCACTCCAGTGTCATTGCCTTGGACAATCCCAGGGACGGGGGAGCCTGTGGTCTTCCGTCTATGGGGTCGCACAGAGTCGGACACAACTGAAGTGTTCAACTTAGCAGCAGCAGCAGGCTTTTTGAAACCTATGTTTTAACAGTAAGGTATTAAATAGCCCTTACGAATATAAATTAACATATCTAAAGTAATACACCTCTTTTTAAAAATTCTTTTTTATTATTGTAAAAGTCACATAACACACTATTTTAAGCATATTTAACTGTATATTTCTATGACACTAAGTACATTCACATTGTTGTGCAACTCTCACCATCAGCCATCTCCCTAATCTTTCATTTTCCTCAACTGTGAAACTGTCCCCATTAAACACTAAGTCCTCCCCAACCTAACCACTACCCCCTGCATCTAACAATGTACTTTCTGACTGTATGAATTTAACTATTCTAAGTACCTTGTATAGTGGAATCAAAAATTATTTGTCTGTACCTATTGTATATTAGAATGCATTTTTAAGGTTAACTTGTGTCCTGAAAACGGACTGAAAAAAAAAAAAATCAACTTCTGGCTTGATAGCTAATATTTCAATTACTCATTGTTTTGAGGATATTTTAATATCATTGTATGACTAAACAAGTCTGCTAATGTACAGCTTTCCTAGTCTGTGTCAGGAACATTCTAGAGAGATGTTAAACCATGTTAAACTTTATTTACGTGGTATTAAACTTGTAGTTTTTTAACAAAACATCCTGCAGAAATCTGCTAGTGTAGCCTAGCCTACTGTCAGAAATAATAAGAACCAGAAGCCCAAAATATCAATAATTTTAAATTCTGTTTTGATAAATCACAAAAATATGAGAGTTCTAAGGAGCAAAAATTATTTAATCTGAAATATGCCCCCAAAGTTACAAATATAGATTTTTATAAAAACACAGACTATAAGACATTATCAAGTTACTTCCAGAATTGTAACAGCATTGAGCTACTTTCCTTCAGATCATGATATTTATTTGCCAAAAATAACATTTACCATGAAGAATATTAAGAAAATGCAAGATATCAACCAAGAGGAATAAATTCCATTTCTCTGTCTAGTCATTCACTAGTCATGTGTAGCACTGAAAGAACTCCTTACCAATAAGAAGCTCTCATGCTAACAAAACATATTGTAAAGCATGTTTATATATATTAGTTTTTCTATTCAATTGCATTGACTTTGACAACAAAAGACAAAGAAGCTGTTCATAATAGCAACAAAAAGTATTATGCTTTTGAACATTATCAAGAAATGTTTGATAATCATACACGGAAATGGTAAAGCTTCACTGATGAACATAAAATGCTGTTTGAGAAGTTAATTCAATAAAATTATGTTCATTTCTACCCAAATAAATTTATAGGTTTAACTCAATTTCAATCAAAAGTTGTTTGCATTTTTTAAAGATATTGAAAAAAAAAAAGAACCCAAATTTTATCTGAGAGAATAAACTAAGAATCAAAATACCAGAAGGGATAAATATTCCCTAGTGGTTATTAAAGTATATTAAAATAATAAAATTTAATTCAAATTATAGGATAATGCTTCATGACTCAAAATATAAATGAATGAAATGTAGTGGACAGTTCTGAAATAAATTAAGTACATGTAGTAAAAAAAAAAAGTGAAAAAGAAAATACAAAAATTAATGAGTTTTTGATGAATTATTCAATCCATGGAAAAAAGAAAAAAATATAGAGCTGAACCCATATTAAAAACAGTAGATAAATAGAGTTATTTTAAAAAGATTAAACTGTAAGTATTAGAACAAAATGAAAACAAATACTTAAACTATCTTGGAATAAAAAAAAGAATTTCCAAATTTAGAAAAAAGTTAGATCAACTGATCAGGATACCTGAAACCTTCAAGTGCCTTCACAAATGTCACACTGGTAAAATATCGACAGTAAATGGCAGGTAAAGAATAACATCTTCAGTCCACTAAGAACTCTACACATTTTAAAGAAATACAACCCTAGTAGATAACTGGAAGAAAGGATAAGGACAATTTACACAATAAATATCAAATCAAGAGGTTTATGGGAAACAACTAATTTTATTAGAAGTGAAAGAAACTCAGTATGCTGCTGCTGCTGCTAAGTCGCTTCAGTCGTGTCCGACTCTGTGCGACCGCATAGAGGGCAGCCCACCAGGCTCCCCCGTCCCTGGGATTCTCCAGGCAAGAACACTGGAGTGGGTTGCCATTTCCTTCTCCAATGCATAAAAGTGAAAAGTGAAAGTGAAGTTGCTCAGTCGAGTCTGACTCTTAGCGACCCCATGGACTGTAGCCCACCAGGCTCCTCCATCCATGGGATTTTCCAGGCAAGAGTACTGGAGTGGAGTGCGTATGCATGTGTATAAAAATAAAAAGAAGTAAATAAATAATAAACATAATTTGTAATCCACTTATACTAATTTAAGGGAGAATATTTAATGATGACAGGTGGAGGAATAGGTACTGGTTAGGGCGTCAGGGCTCTATTCCTTCCCAAGATCATTGCATACCTGGCACAGGTGAGGGGTGAGTGAGGATCAGCTTCATATTAGTAGATGATAGCATCTGAAATGTTTACACTATTTACATTATTTATTTTACAGTACTGTCCTCAGATCATGGATCCAAGACTAAAATGAACATCATTCTTTCAGTATTATTTTTAAAAGAGCTATTCATAGTATGAAAAACTGCCTGACTTAATACTACAGATTATTTAAATTAAAATGAAGCATTTGACAGCTCATCAGTATTCCCATTAAACCAGAACCATAGACTAAAAGTTTTAGAAAGTACAGCAATACCTCCCTAGCCCCACTCTCTTTACTAATGATCAGGACAAATGAAAAAAAAATTAGTCAGGTATAATAAATACTGAAGAAAAGAACTTGCACCATAAGTCAATGAATTACAGAATTCCATGCAAATTGATGTTGACGTCACACCAGTGAGAAAGTCAAAACATCCTTTGAATCAATAGGTAAAATCAGTGTTAAGTTGCAGACGTCCAACGTAGTCATTTGATATTATCATGGGATTAGATGAAAGACAGAAATGGGTCATGCATGGACAATGAGGAACAGAAGTAGAATTTGTGGAATCTTTTTTTTTTTCTTTGTGCAATTGAGTTTATATGGACTAAATGTTCAAGATAAGTGAACAGCAGTATGATACCTAGGCCACTCTGGGAAAAGAGACAGAAAGTTTATTAATATGACATGATACTGTTTTTGAAGGAGGAATTTTTCTGATTTTATAATCTGTTATACAAAGGATCTAGAAATACAGAAGAGACAGAGAGAGAAAAAGTAAGACTAAAACATGAAAAATAAATGGGAAATTCAAATATATTCTGTTTGATAAAGAGTACAGGGCTTCATAATTTAGGAAGAAAAAAATGTCTTTCACTGTCTATAAAAAATACCCTCTTGGCTATTTAACTGTGATTACTCATCTGGGTAATAATATTTTAATAAACATTTAACCAGGAAGTTTGAGGACATACAGGTCACCAAGTTTATGACTACACATGGCAAACAGAAGGAATTCTCTTTAAAACTGTATACCTTTCCTTCATTCTCAGTTCTCATTAATCAGGATGGGTAAAAAGAAGATGCTTAAATTTATTCCCAGGAAACAAAATGTACTTCCTTGCAAAGAAACATAATTTGTTATGTAAAGCATCTTGAAAATCATAACTTCCTTGACACTAAGTAATTTTCATCCTTATGAAATAAATTCCTCTTTTATTTTTAATAATCAATTTCTACATCACTGCCTTTAGCTAACAGAATGTTACACAGTACTTAGTTCCAAGGAAAAGAAAACTGCTGCCAAACTTGGAATTTAAAAAGTTCACAGGGGAAGCAAATGAGAAGTTAGCATGGAAACAAAATGGTTTCAACCAAGCAAAGATATTTTTAATAATATGAGAAATGCAGACAGCTGAATGTGTGTTTCTGTAGGCAAAATATTTTCCTTCCTCATTTATATTTTTCCCCATGCTATGTTCTCCTATTGTTTTTTGTGTGTTACTATAATCATGAATGTCCTTGTAAGGACTTCTTGGGTGAAAAAGCATCACCAGAGCTATTACTAAAGGGATGAAAGCTGTAGGAAACCACAACTGAATGCAAAATTTAAAACATATATTCTTTGCATGTCCTAAAGAGGCAAGAGTTTTCAAATATGAAAAAATATAATGATGGAGGGTAACAGTCACATGGTTATCCTCACATTACTCTCAAGTAAACCATTCTTCTACTTCATTTGTTGAAAACCCACAGAATGGGAGAAAATATTTGCAAATGATGCAACCAACAATGGATTAATATCTAAAATATACAAAGATCTCCTACAGCTCAAAAAATGGGCAGAAGACCTAAACATACATTTCTGCAAAGAAGACATACAGATGGACAAAAGGCACAAAAAGAGATGCTCAACATCAGTAAGTATTAGCAAAATGCAAATTAAAACTAAAAGGTGTTTACACAGGTCAGAATGGCCCTCATCAAAAAGTCTACAAATAACAAATGCCAAAGAGGGTATGGAGAAAATGGAAACTTTCTCTTCACTGTGGGTGGCAATGTAAATTGGTACAGCCACAATGGAGAACAGTACGGAGGGTCCTTACAAAACTAAAATAGAGCTACCATATCTCCTACTCCAGTGTTCCTGCTTGTAAACCCTATGGGCAAGGGACCCTGGTGGACTGAAGTCCATGGGGTTGCAAAGAGTTGGACACGACTGAGTACATACCATATGATCCAACAATCCCACTCCTGGGCATATATCCAGAGAAAACCATAATTCAAAAAGATACATGCATCCCAATATTCAGTGAAGTGCTATTTATATACATATATATCAGAATCACTTTGCTGTATACCTGAAACTAATACATTTTAAATCAACTATATTCAGTAAAAAACAAATGAATTTTTAAAAAAATTACTATTTTTGAAAACATAAAAATAATATATATGTGCTATGATTTATATAAGATTATTTATATGGTATAATATGTATTTATTATTATATATGTGTATATAGTCTGTATAGTACATACAGGGAAATATAACATAAAACTCTCTTTTTATTTAACACTATTCACTAAACAAGTATTTCTTACATTCCTATTATATGCAAGAAATTATTCTAGGCATAATCTATCATCAGTGAACAGATCAAGATGCATCTGTATTCTCTTGGCTCTTACAATTTTAATGAAAAGAGATAGAACATAAATAAACATAAACCAGGAGATGATAAAGCTATAAAGATGACTACAGTAACATAATGGATAAAGAACGGGTGGGAAACTGTGGGTTGGGGCTGACAACAGAGCTAATTTTATGTAAGTACATCAAGGAAGTCCTTTCTGAAAAAGTGACAAATTATTTAAGATGCTTGCCATGAAATTAAAAAGATGCTTGCTCCTTGGAAGAAAAGCTATGACCAACCTAGACAGCATACTAAAAAGCAGAGACATTACTTTGCCAACAAAGGTCCATACAGTCAAAGCTATGGTTTTTCTGGTAGTAGGAATGTGAGAGTTGGACCATAAAGAAGGCTGAACACTGAAGAATTGATGCTTTTGAACTGTGGTGTTGAAGATGACTCTTTAGAGTCCTTTGGACTGCAAAGAGATCAAACTACTCAATCTTAAAGAAAATCAGTCCTGAATATTCATCGGAAGGACTGATGCTGAAGCTCCAATATTTTGGCCACCTAACGTGAAGAGCTGACTCATTAGAAGAGACCCACCAACTGCCCCCCGCCCTCTACCCACCTCGCAAAAAAAAAAAAAAAAAAAGCAGAAGAAACCCTGATGCTGGGAAAGATTGAAGACAGGAGGAGAAGGGGATGACAGAGAATGAGATGGTTGGATGGCATCACTGGCTCAATGGACATGAGTTTGAGCAAGCTCCGGGAGATGGTGAAGGACAGGGGAAGCTTGATGTGCTGCAGTCCATGGGTTCGCAAAGAGTCCGACATGACTGAGCTTGTTGTTGTTGAACAACAACAACAAAGATCAGAGAAGTCCTTTCTGAAAAAGTGACATTTATCAGAGATCTGCATAACGTGGGAGAGCTGAAATACAGACATCCAAGGGTGGGGCAAGCAAGACAGAAGACACAGAAGGTGTAAGACTGTGAGATGGGAGCAGAAATGGGAGAGCTGAGAAGCAGCAGAGCATCCTGCAGCTAAAATTTCATTGAATTTTTTAAAAAATTTATAGAAGTCTAGTTGCTTTACCTTGTTGTGTTAGTTTCTATTGTACAGCAAAGTGAATCAGCCCTATGTATACACATATCCCCTTTTTTTGGGATTTCCTTCCCATTTTGGTCACCACAGAGCATCTTTGAAATCATAGGTTTCTATTTGGAATTTACTGCCTTCCTCTGGTATGAAATTGTCCCAAAATGTTAATCATTAGCCCCACTAGTTAAAAATAACAAAGTACACTGTCTAGAGAAATACTCAAGGACCAGAGATTCTTCCTTCCCCAATCTCTAGTTCAATTTTATTCACTACAACAGGATTTATGAAGAACATACCATAGGCCACAAAGGCGCCCTTGTATTAGTCATAGTACATAGTATAATTGTGCTGTCCCTTAACACATGGGTTTTGTTTTTCAAGAGTCATAAAATGCATAAGAGCAGGGGTTGCTTTTTAACTGCAGTTACTATGAGAAGCCCAGGACTTTCAATTTCTTAAGCAAATTAAAGCTCTTCTTTACCCTTGGCATGTCCCCTTTGAATACTTCCCTTGACATATTTGTTTTATAATCTCCTTAGTCATTATGTTTTTACTCTCTAGGATTCCATGTGGGAAGATAGGCCTGGACTACTCATTCCCCAGAGTGCAGGGCCCACTTGATGGCAATCCCAGGCATGGGAGGATGGGTGACAGATACTGTGGAGCAGACCAATTCCTATCTAGTCCTTGACGTTTCTTTACTTGGCCTCTTGTTATTAGTGGAGTAAGAAGGTCAAGGCTATGCTGTGCTCTACTGTAAGGGAACTGGAAATATGTAAATTTAATTATAAAGGAGGGTAAATCTTTTTCAATATCATTTGTATGAGGTTTTTTGAGGCCCTAAACCCCAGCGAAGGGCCCTGGAGGGCTGGGTGACAATGTGTGGGAGCCTCAGGGACTTTCTTAACAACTTTGGCCTAAGGCCCAAGTCAA
Source organism: Bos taurus (assembly GCF_002263795.3). Lineage (NCBI taxonomy): Eukaryota > Metazoa > Chordata > Mammalia > Artiodactyla > Bovidae > Bos > Bos taurus. The sequence goes on from NC_037332.1 coordinate 89,288,183, forward strand.
ATCCAGACTTCCATGGGCCTCCGGGGAGACTCCACCAGCCTCCACTGGGTAAACAAGATACCACCAGCAACCTCTGTTCTCAACCACGGCTAGCTTCACCCACCACCACTTTATCACATCCATCCACAGCCAATCCAGTCTACTCTACAAGGAATCATCAAGCGACGGGGACACTGCTGAAGGTCTAAGGTGGGGACAGGATGTGGTTATATCACTAAAATATCCATCAGGTATCTCAGTGGCTGTCACAAAGCTTTTTTTTTTTTTTGGTGGCTGTTACTATGTCTTGCCTTTTACTCATTGGGTTGGGGGTGGGGAGCAGAAATGAATCTTTTTTTTTTTTTTTTCAGGCTTAAAGGCCTTAACCTTCATTCTTCAGGGATCTTTCCCAAGATCTAAATCTACTCTTTTATTATTCCTCAAATAATTTAGCTTTCTCCTATTCTCCCCATCTTGACTCTTCAGACAATTTAGCAGAAAAGGAGGATTCTTTAGCATTTACCCTCCTTAGAAAGATCTGAGAGGCTGAAAACAGTAAAGCGCTACACAATGCTGAAATCAAGGGATATGTTTTCCTTTCCCAGTTGGTGATAACTACCTAAATTCCATTCACTTGGCAGAGAATAAATCCCTGAACCTAACAACTCAGCTTTCCAACTCAGCAGCCAGTATAAATTTCATAAACATAGGGGAATGAGAAAGCTTCAAATAGAAAGACGTATTCTAGAGTTTGAAATCCCAGCCTCTCTACTGACTGTAAGTCCTGTATCTCTTTCTGATAAGGATGATAAAGATGTTCCCACACTTTGGGAATGTTTCCATAATTCTATTTCTGTCCCTGTTATCAAATTTACAATCACTACTCTAAACCTATATGTAGCTATTAATGCTACAAAGCTTCCTTTATTTTTATTCAATATATCCAGAATATCTTGATTACATGGAATTTTTTACTAATTTACATTTGGGGTACTAAACCACTAATAATGCAATCTCATCAGTTTTGGGCTTAACCAGTAGGGCTTCTCTGATAGCTCAGCTGGTAAAGAACCCACCTGCAATGCAGGAGACCCTGGTTCCATTCTGAGTCAGGAAGATCCCCTGGAGAAGGGATAGGCTACCCTCAATATTCATAGGCTACCTTCTCAGTATTCATGTGCTTCCCTGGTGGCTCAGACAGTAAAGAATCTGCCTGCAATGTGGGAGACCTGGGTTGGAAAGATACCCTGGAACAGGGCATGCCAACCATTCTAGTATTCTTCTCTGGAGAATCCCCATGGGACAGAAGAGCCTGGTGAGCTACAGTCCATGGGGTAGCAAAGAGTCGGACATGACTGAGTGACTAACACACACACAGTGTTTCCTTATGAGATATTTTATAAAGAAATGGCAACACTATAAAATAAACTTGTGAAATTTTGCATAATATAATAAGTACTTGGTTAATCCAAATACATATTAACATTATTAAAGTTTGGTGAAGTATTAAACAAAGGAACTCAATTCAACTAATGTTTTAAATATACTTGATCACAGAACACTTGTTTCAAAATAAATTAACAACTTTCCATGGAACACATTCTGAGAAATTTTAAAAAATTGCTTACAGTTTTCTAAATGTTTTTCTAATATATTATTTTATTTCATTATAAAAGAATGGATGCGTATGACTCCTTCTTTATAGCTATGAGTCAATAGAGGTAAAACTAAAACACAACCACAAGGCTAGTGGCTAAATATGGATCAAAATTTAGGTCTGCTGACTATGAATCACACACTTTTCCTTTGTAAAATGTTTAACAATGAATAATTATTGTGTTCAAACCAAGTGTCAGGTCTTGGTCAACTTGGTCAACTAAGAATGTGTGTGTTCATGCATGCTCAGTCATGACTGATTCCTTGTGACCCATGGACTGCAGCTCACCAGGATCCTCTGTCCATAGAACTTTCCAGGCAAGAATACTGGAATGGGTTGCCATTTCCTACTCCAGGAGATCTTCCCAATTCAGGGATCAAACCTGTGTCTCCTGGACTGAAGGAAGATTCTTCATCACTGAGACACCTGGGAGCCACAACTAGTACACTGGTAAGGAAAAAAAAAATCTCATAGGATTTGATTTGTCTTCATGGGACTCATGGTGGTAGTTGATGAAGTAGATTTATTTCTCCAAATCCATTTTTCAAGATTGCTGGGAGATATATCAATAACCTCAGGCACGTAGTTGACACCACCCTTATGGCAGAAAGCGAAGAAGAACTAAAGAGCCTCTTGATGAAAGTCAAAGAGGAGAGTGAAAAAGTTGGGTTAAAGCTCAACATTCAAAAAACTAAGATCATGGCATCTGGTCCCATCACTTCATGGCAAATAGATGGGGAAACAATGGAAACAGTGACAGAGTTTATTTTGGGGGGCTCCAAACACTGCAGGTGGTGACTGCAGCCATGAAATTAAAAGATGTTTGCTCCTTGGAAGAAAAGCTATGACCAACCTAGACAGTGTACTAAAAAGCAGAGACATTACTTTGCCAACAAAGGTCCATCTAGTCAAAGCTATGGATTTTCCAGTAGTCGTGTACGGATGTGAGAGTTGGACTATAAAAAAAGCTGAGTGCTGAAGAATTGATGCTTTTGAATTGGATGTTGGTGAAGACTCTTGAGGGTCCTTTGGACTGCAAGGAGATCAAACCAGTCAATCCTAAAGGAAATCAGTCCTAAATATATATTCACTGGAAGGACTGATGCTGAATCTAAAACTCCAATACTTTGGCCACCTGATGCAAATAACTGACTCACTGGAAAAGACCTTGATGCTTGGAAAGATTGAAGAAGGAGAAGGGGAAGACAGAGGATGAGATGGTTGAATGGCATCACCAATGAGACGGACATGAGTTTGAACAAGGTCCGAGAGCTGGTGATGGACAGAGAAGCCTGGTGTGCTTCAATCCCTGAAGTTGCAAAGAGTCGGACATGACTGAGAGACTGAACTGAGTTTTAACATCTTTGAAAACTGTGGAATAAAAGAAAAATTTAATTTCTTGGAAAAGGCTATGTAAATGTTAAAAATCAATCATATATTTCAACTTTGGCTACAGAATTACCTTAAAATGTATACTAAATTATACGCCACAGTTTGTTATGCCATATTCTCTACTAGTAATCTTATTAGTACATATTATTCATTCCTGAATTCACCTATTTACTCTTTCATTCACACATCCTTTCAACAAGTATCTATTGGGTACCCACAATATCTAGCCCTGTGTTCTACATACACATAATAAATGTGGCTACTGTACACCCCATGGCACCACAGGATCTTGACGTACCTTTAGAATCATTAATGAACTCTAGTACAGTGGTTAGGCATGTGGGTTCTAGAGGCTTGATTTACTGGTTCAAATTCCATATCTGATACTATAGTCAATTTTACTGGATACATGATCTTAGTTTATTTAATGTTTCTGTCCCTCAGTTTCCATATCTCTAATATTTAGATATGGAGTGTGTGCATGTGAAGTCGCTTCAGTCATGTCTGACTCTGTGTGACCCTATGGACTGTAGCCTGCTAGGCTCCTCTGTGCATGGGATTCTTCAGGCAAGAAATTCTTCAACCAACTGGAGTGGGTTGACATGCCCTTCTCCAGGGGATCTTCCCAATCCAGGGATCGAACCTGAATCTCTTCTGTCTTTTGCATTGGCAGGCAGGTTCTTTACCACTAGTGCCATCTATGCATCTAGCTCTGTTATTACATAAATTGCCATATATACACTGCCATGTGTAAAACAGACAGCTAGTGGGAAATAGCTGTATAGCATAGGGAGCTCAGCTTGGTGCTCTGTGATGACATAGAGGGGTGAGATGGGGTGAGTGGGAGGGAGGCTCAAGAGAGAGGAGATGTATGTTACTTATAGCTGATTTGCACTGTTGTACAGCAGAAACCTACATAATGTTATAAAGTTAATTATTCTCTAATTAAAAATTTAAAGAAAGCATGAAAAAATGACTGCTAAAAAACAAGGCTTAGTATAGTATCTACTATGTAGTAAGTACATAATGTTTAATGTTACATATTAATTTATAATTTTTATTAATTACATAATTTTATTGAGATGTTATTATATTCTAATTATTTAAGAAAACTATAGCTCAAATAATATACATGTGGTGCTGGTGGTTGTTTAGTCGGCAAGTCACTTCCTATTCTTTTCCAACCCCATGTAGTATAGCCCGCTAGGCTCCTCTCTCCATGGGATTTCCCAAGCAAGAATACTGGAGTGGGTTGTCATTTATTTCTCCAGGGTATCTTCCTCCTGACCTAGAGATCAAAATCTCATCTCCTGTTTGGCAAGCGGATTCTTTACCACTGAGCCACGTGGGAAGCCATACATATGGTTACTTTGAGAATCCCATGGACAGAAGAGCCTGGTGGGCTACAGTCCATGGGGTCACAAGAGTCGGACACGACTGAGCGACTAAGCACAGCATAGTACCTTCAAGTGGGTCATTTATTAATTGGAAAACAAACTTCCAATGCAAGTGATAGGCCTAAAAACAATAAGCAAATAAACAAATTAAACAAACAAATTAAACAAATACGTAAAATCGATGTAAATAGTTCTAAAATAACCACAATAAAGTGCTTTTAAGTACTGAGCAGCAAAACAAAATGTAGTTTCCTTATGAAATATTAAACAAGGCATTAAGGCTTTAATTTATTAACTCTATCAACTTGAGGTGAAACCCAAATCTCTGAGCAGCATTGAATGTAACTATAAATCTGCATTTTAGAGTTTGTTCAACTACCATTTGTACTACCTCTGCCAATTTGGGTAATTGATCAGAAATCATACCAAAAACAATTTCACTCATTATTTCTAGCTCTTCACCTGTGGTCTTTAGAATGGATCTTGCTAGTATTTCTGTTATCCTATATATTCAGATTCCATTTATATAATGCCTCATTCAAGGCTATTTTCTCCAGAAAATTATTAAAACTCAGTCAAACCTCATGACATGAGGGCAACTTAATAAGATTAATCTATTAATACAAACTTGATCTTTCCTTAGAAGAAAAAATTGGAAATCCTAGGGAAAATAATGAAACTTAGATATTATACCTTCAGTTCAGTCGCTCAGTCGTATCCAACTCTTTGTAACCCCATGAATCACAGGACGCCAGGCCTCCCTGTCCATCACCATCTCCTGGAGTTCACTCAAACTCACGTCCATCGAGTCAGTGATGCCATCCAGCCATCTCATTCTCTGTTGTCCCCTTTTCCTCCTGCCCCAATCCCTCCCAGCATCAGAGTCTTTTCCAATGAGTCAACTCTTCGCATGAGGTGGCCAAAGTACTGGAGTTTCAGCTTTAGCATCATTCCTTCCAAAGAACACCCAGGACTGATCTCCTTCAGAATGGACTGGTTGGATCTCCTTGCAGTCCAGGGGACTCTCAAGAGTCTTCTCCAACACCACAGTTCAAAAGCATCAATTATTTAGTGCTCAGCCTTCTTCACAGTCCAACTCTCACATCCATACATGACCACTGGAAAAACCATAGCCTTGATTAGACGGACCTTTGTTGGCAAAGTAATGTCTCTGCTTTTGAATATGCTATCTAGGTTGGTCATAACTTTTCTTCCAAGGAGTAAGCATCTTTTAATTTCATGGCTGCAGTCACCATCTGCAGTGATTTTGGAGCCCCAAAAAATAAAGTCTGACACTGTTTCCACTGTTTCTCCATCTATTTGCCATGAAGCGATGGGACCAGATGCCATGATCTTCGTTTTCTTGAATGTTGAGCTTTAGGCCAACTTTTTCACTCTCCACTTTCACTTTCATCAAGAGGCTTTTTAGTTCCTCTTCACTTTCTGCCATAAGGGTGGTGTCATCTGCATATCTGAGGTTATTGATATTTCTCCCGGCAATCTTGATTCCAGCTTGTGCTCCTTCCAGCCCAGAGTTTCTCATGATGTACTGTGCATATAAGTTAAATAAGCATTGTGACAAAATACAGCCTTGACGTACTCCTTTTCCTATTTGGAACCAGTCTGTCGTTCCATGTCCAGTTCTAATTGTTGCTTCCTGACCTGCATATAGGTTTCTCAAGAGGCAGGTCACGTGGTCTGGTATTCCCATCTCTTTCAGAATTTTCCACAGTTTATTGTGATCCATATAGTCAAAGGCTTTGGCATAGTCAATAAAGCAGAAATAGATGCTTTTCTGGAACTGTCTTGCTTTTTCCATGATCCAGCAGATGTTGGCAATTTGATCTCTGGTTCCTCTTCCTTTTCTAAAACCAGCTTGAACATCTGGAAGTTCACAGTTCACGTATTGCTGAACCTGGCCTGGAGAATTTTGAGCATTACTTGTGTGAGATGAGTGCAATTGTGTGGTAGTTTGATACCTTAGTTGTGGCAAAAACATTAACTCAAAAGGTCTCACATTTGGATGGCTTTAAGGCATTTTTTTTCTTTTTTCTTAATCAAGCATTCTCATATTGCTTGTGGTATAAACAACATGTAATTTCATAAATTGTAATATTAAAATTAATATGCTGAAAAATGGGAAAATTACTTTGATCCCCAAATCACTTATTTTGTGGACATATAATAATATAGATAGGTCACTACTTAGTTTTTAAGGTGTTACATAAAGCTGTAAAATTAAATTAGGACAAAATAAAATAAAATTAATTAAATTAGGGCAAAATTTCTACTTAACCGTCTTCCTTAAAAATGGTCTTAAAAATCAATAGTCTGACTTTTAAAAAATCTCAAAAATTCACATGACTTAAAAAATGAAACTCATTTTAAATCTGATAAATGCCATAAAGTACTGTCTTCATTTTCATACAATTTCCTCATTGTGAAAATTACTTTTTTCCAAAAGTGTTTTTTTTTTTTTTTTTTTGTTAAAAACTTTAAGTCTTATTTTAGTCAATGCTTTAGCTATGTTTTTCAGTGCCAAGAAAACTTCAGCAAAATGACAAAATTCCAAACATTTTCCATGCTACTTGTCTTTCTCAAACAGCCTCACTTAGAGCGATTGTGGCAAAAAGGAGAGATTACATGGGCAACATATGCCAACCCCATTATATGTCCCTTGGGTTTCTTCCTTTTCCTCTTAACTTAATATTGCCAAAATGACTTTAGTTCCATATCTTTAATATGTAAGTTTTAATAAAACATGTGCATCTTGTCCTTAGTTCTTTAAATGCTGCTGGAAATAATTTATAATAAAGCCTGAAGACAGTCTCTCAACTCAGTTTTAAGGAAGAGTATATCCACATCCCCCAATGTGATAAAGCCTCTCAATTCTTCATGACTCCAAGACTCATCAGATACGTTGAAATTAATTTCATAGGTTTGTTTATACCACAATCAGTGTTCTTTTGCAGACAGAAGTTTCCTTGGAAATATATTCTCTTTTAGGACACATAACATGTGTCCCTAAGGATGAAGGGAAGGAAACAAATATAAGATGGTGTGGCAAGAAAAAGGGAAGGGGGAGAAAAAAGATCAAGAGTATGATATAAAATCTTACTTAATGAACCAATGTGGGTAGAATTACAAGGTCAAAAGGGATTATACTTTCTTCTCTATTTTCTTCTCACCTCAAGTACTAGAATGAACTCATCCATTCTTTGTTTCTACTGTTTTCTTTTTTAAAGTAACTACTATGTACTAGAGCCTGTATTAAAGGCAAAACACAGAAAATAGGAACTTAAAAGTGAATCTGGAGAGAAAAATACAAACAAACAAACAAAATAGATAAATGGAAATAGATAAACGGCTACCTAACAATAGCTATTTTTGAAAAATACGATTCTGGGGAATTCCTTGACAGTCTAGTGGTTAGGACTCAGGGCTCTCATTGCCAGGAGCCTGGGTTTGAAATCTGGTTGGGGAACTCAGATCCTGTGAGCCATACCATGTGGCCAAAAAAAAAAAAACCAACAAAACAAAAACAACATTCTGGGCTCTAGAAGAGGAAGCTTAATTAATGTATCAATTTATCACTGACTTTGTCAATTTGAATCAATAATGTACAGTGCATGGGATTCTTGTATTTTTTTTTTTAATTTATCTAAATTGAAAACTCCCCTGTGTTTTGTTTTGTTTTTCCTTTTGTGGGAAAGAGGCATCTTAAAGGAAGTTTAAAATAAAACATTTTCTAGTAAACATTTTATTTGCTTCCAGCCATGAAGGGGAACTATTAAATATTTCACCAAGGTTTGTGTTTCAATATAAACGATGAGCTGGAAATGGAGAAAGGGATGAATTTTGACAAACAAAATATTTGTACATAATCATAATTGCTGGGTCACAGCCAAAGTTTTAATGAAATTACCACAGTAAACACTTTAATTTCTCATCTTTTGTTGAGGAATTTAAAACTTAGAATTATGGGATTTAAAAATGATGAGGAAGCACATGTGAAAATTGAAAATCATTGTCACTGATGGAAGTAACTTGGCGATTTTCCTGTTAGGATACATTTCTTCTTTTTTGGAAGTGGTCATGAAGGAATGACTGCTGCAATATGGTTTCTGGGTCCAGGGTAGGTACAAAACGCCCAAAATAGTATTCTTAGAAGATGGAAAATTCAAATTTTCAGAATCGATAAATTACACAAGGTACAGTCATAGCTTTAGATGTGTAGCCAAAGTGAACCTTCTAGCCTGAGCTAGTAATGTTTTTCCTCTTTCAAGCTGTTATTGTAAACTTTGAGAAAATTTTATTTTTGCAAGTTCTATATACTCAAAAGAGCTCATTAGAACTACAAAATAGACCCCTTAGAATAATATTCTAAAATATTACAAGAACACAATTCTGACTGAAAAACAAAGTCAATTAGAGGAGGCTCTGAGAGATTAGGCTATGTCTTCAGTTTGTAAGTCAGTCTAAGAAATGTTTTTAAAACACTTAAAAATGGAATCCATTAAGTTGGCAGAGATTTTATTTTCAGTCTCTCTCCTTTTTGCTGATTTAACAATACAGGTCCTGTTATTCAAGTTACTGTACATATTACAGTGTATTTATTGAGTCTTTATAACAGTACATTGTGGTTAAGGGTAGATTCTGGAGTCAAATTTCTTGAAATCAAATCCCAATTTCACTCTTACTAGCTCCATGAATCTGGGTAAGTTATTTTATCTTTTCTAGGTCCAGTTCTCACATAGTAAAATGGAGACAATTATAAATTACCAATTCATAATTTTATGAAGATGAGATCCTCAATGTAAAACAATTCAATGGCTTCTCATTTTGCTTAGAATTGCATTTGAACTCACTGCTATAATCTACAAGGCTTGAACACTGTTTATTGTTCCTGGAATGAATTTTTTCATTTCTTAGCACTGTTAGCTCATTCTCATCCTTCAGGTATAATTTCAAACAGCACTGCTTCAGAGATATTTTCCAAGACTAACCAGTAAGCCATCTTTCCATCCATGCCTCCATCCATCCAATATCAACAAGTATATACCAAGCAGCTACTCTCAGCCAGGTATGATACTAGGTACTGGAGTTAGGGAATAAATAAGAGGCCAGCCTTACCTTCATCTTTCCCATTACTCTTCAGCATGACCCTCTGATTCCTATACTTATGGCAGTCTGAAATTATCTTGTCTTTATTTCACTGTTTGCTTACTGTATGTCTCCAATTCTAGCAAGAGACTTCGAGGACAGCAAAAATCTTTTGGTCTTATTTACTAAATGCACTGTGCCTGGCATCAGTTAAGGGACTCAATAAATATTTGTTTAAAGAATGACTGATTGGTTTACCCAGAAGTAAATGCATAAGGGAAGTTAACTAGTTAGGAATTTAAATGATGAGTTGATTAAAAAATTCTATAGCTGGAAAAATATCTCTGTCTTCAATTTCATTCTCTCTAGAGTCTTCTTGCTATTAAAAAAAAATCTTGTGAAATATGTTTGTTAAATTATAATGAATAAAATGCCCTCTATTTTAGTTTTAAGATTCTGGGGTACCTCTTGATGGAAATGGAGACACTCTGAGTTGCCGTGCACTCAGGATGCAAACAAGAGAACACAAGTATGAAGACGATTTGTCCCTTCCCTTTCTAACTTAAGATTTTTCTTTCATCCCTTGCCTCATGTGGTCAAAGACTGCTAGTTTCCCATACATATAAATTTTTCTTTTTCACAGAAAAGAACGAAGTGTATGTATGGGAAAATATTTTTCTCTGCACAATTTCTGCAGAGATGACAATGTGCCTTGCTTAAAAACATTCCCTGACCTCCCCTCCCCAAGATCAGGAAGCCTTGGGACACAGTGTTGGCCAATCAGATATAAACAGAAGTCATCATGAGAAATGTCCAAGAAAATACTTCAAAAGGGGAAAGGTTTGGCTAGTGTATCTTTTTTGCCTTCTCCCTTTCTACTCTTCCTGCCTGGAAGCATTTTAGGATTCTGGAGATGAAGCAATAATCATCTGACCCAAAGTGACCAGGAAGAAAATATAACTGCTTCTGACCCAACATCCTGAAGCCATGAAAATGTCATCACTGAAATCAATTTGAGGAGACATGTACAAATGCAAACACACACAGAGACACGTGTGCACATACACTTATGGGACAGGAGCAATAATGCCAGACAAAGAATAGGAAAGACCTTGGAGGAGAAACAGATTTACACATTAACTGAATCTGGATTCATTCCAAAGCAAAATTATAACATACTAACTATATGATTGGTATACAGAGGAATCATTTGTTTGATTCTTATTATGTATATGATACTTATATAAAATTCAACCTTGTGAATTTGAATTCAACAAAGATGGCAGAAATAATTATTGCTATATCAGTTCCCTTTGTTTCCATATATCTAGTTCTTGAATAAAAAATGACAATCACTATTTTTTCTTTAAGGACAAATGCCCGGAATGATGAGAATCAGGTATAACCAGTCTGGAAGACAGATTAAAACAGTGATTCTGAAAAACAAAAACAAAAACAGAAAACTGCCAACACCAATGTTTCTGAATGTAGTTGAGTTGTTTTATGGAAAACAATCTATAGTTGTTAATAGTTGCTTGGGGGAAAATCACCTTAAAGGACTTTAGAAATATTGCTATTTTTAAGACAGAATTTCACATCTTTAATAATTTGACCTCAGTGTCAGCAATAAAGCAAATGAATTTCTCAACAGTCTCAATTTTTCAAATATACTTTATCTCAGAAACTGAACTCATTTCTCATGGAGCACCTATGTACCACAGAGCAGAGTTTGGGAAATAATGAAATGAAGAATATTTTTTCAAAATGCTTGAATTCAAGAACTTGGAATTTCAGAGAAGAACAATAAAAAATATGAATATATATATATATATATATATACACACACACACACTTGTAGATAAGTCATGACAATGAAGATTAACCACAAAATCTAGCATTTACAGTAATTTGTCTGATTTTTGTTTTTAAAATAAACACACAACAATTACATCAAGAAAGTAAAAAGACAACCCAGAGGGTGGCAGAAAATATTTACAAATCACAAATCTGATAGAGGGCTTGTATGTAGAATAATTGTGCAAAGGATACAGAATCCTGATATAACAAAATGAATTTAACCCACTGGGCAAAAGTCTGAACAGACATTTCTTCAAAGAAGATAAATGAATGCCCAACAGGTATACATGAAAAGATAGTCAACAATGTGAGCTACTGGGGAAAAGCAAATCAAAACCACAATTAAATACCACTTTACACGTCCTAGGATAGGTTTAAAACACACATACACACAGAAAACAACTACTGGTGAGGATGTGGAGAAATAAGGGAGCCTTTACGGTAAAGTGGTACAGCCAACCTCGTCTTTTCACTCCAAGGTATACATCTGAGAGAAATGAAAAACTATGTCAACAAAATTTGAATGTGAGTGTCCATACAAACATTATTCATAATAGCTGAAAAATGCAAACAACTCAAATGCCCACTCTTTAATAAATGGAGAACTAAAAATATGATCTACTCATACCATACAATTCAATTTAGCAATAAAAAGGAATGAAGTGTTGATAAAAGCTGCAACACTTATCGGAGAAGGCAATGGCACCCCACTCCAGTACTCTTGCCTGGAAAATCCCATGGATGGAGGAGCCTGGTAGGCTGCAGTCCATGGGGTCGCTGAGGGTCAGACACGACTAAGCGATTTCACTTTCATTTTTCACTTTCATGCATTGGAGAAGGACATGGCAACCCACTCCAGTGTTCTTGCCTGGAGAATCCCAGGGATGGGGGAGCCTGGTGGGCTGACGTCTGTGGGGTCACACAGAGTTGGACGTGACTGAAGTGACTTAGCAGCAACACTTATATCACAGCATCTTCACAACATTATTCTAAGTGAAAGAGATTAATCACAAAGGGCCACAAATAGTCCTGTAAGAAAAGTCCAGGATAGGAAAATTGATAGACAAAATAGATTAGTAATTGACTTAGGTTGGATGTCGTAGGGAAGCAGACAGGAGAGGGAGGTGATTGTGGATGTGGAAAGGGTTTCTTTCAGAGATGCTGAAAATGTTCTGGAATTAGATAGTGGTAAGGATTGCACAAATCTGTGAACTATGAAAAACCAATGAATTTTATACTTCAACTGGATAAATTTATGGTATCTGAATGATATCTCTATAAAACTCTTTCTCTCTTTTTAAAAAATAAGCAAACACACCTCTATGTACACACACATTCCACATTAAGGAACTACTTAAGGAAAAATTCTATGTATTGGATTCATCTCTATTTAAATTTGAGGTGTATTATTGAAAATACTGCAGAACAGACAATTAAAATTACTTCTTCATTTGTAAGATATTTTAACTGTATTAAACAATAAGTTTAAGCATGACTTGTTTCTAGCAGCAAGTGATAAGCATATGCCTGGTGACTGCTGTTCCTACTACTAGTCACTCTGGAATTACTTAGGAAACCTTCCACTTAGACTGGTTCTACCTACAGAATCTGAACCAAGGGAAGATTTTGTAGGTGCCAACATTGTTTTTGTCTCTAAATTGGCTCCAGGAGTAATTAATTATCCACTAAAGGGATACAATATCTGACATTTGGGGATTTGCTTTTTTAAACTGTGATTTATGCAGTTACTTTCATTTTCCTTTTCTGTGAGCAAAATGCCTCTCAAAATATTTGAGTATCATTGACAGCATTAACGGAGCTTCCCAGGTGGTGCTAGTGATAAAGACACCACCTACCAATGCAGGAGACATAAGAGACATTGGCTCAATCCCTGGGTTGGGAAGATCCCCTGGAGTAGGGCATGACATCCCACACCAGTATTCTAGTGTGGACAGAGGAGCCTGGTGGACTACAACCCATGGGGTTGAAAAGAGTAGGACACAACTGAAGCCACTTCGCATGCAGGACACCATTAGCAAGGGTATTTAAAACTTATTTAAAAAATCTTCTTGTAATAATAATCTTCAGATATTTAATGTTTGGCCCAACACATGATATTCTACACATATTAACATCAATAAACATATAAGCCAATATACATGTCAAGAGCTGTTAGATGCTTTGTGTACAATGAAGACAGAGATGGAATTATGATAATCTCACTTTAACAGAGGAGAAAGATACATACGCAAAGTAAGATAAAACATAAGCACATATTTGTTTCTCCTGCTACTGGCTGACTCTTTACTGTGTTGCCAGGTACGCAGTGAGTATTTTCTAAGCAGGTGAAAGGCTAACAGAGTTTTTCCAAGAGAATGCACTGGTCATAGCAAACACTCTTTTCTGACAACACAAGAGAAGACTCTACACATGGACATCACCAGATGGTCAATACCAAAATCAGACTGATTATATTCTTTGCAATCAAAGATGGAGAAACTCTATACAGTCAGCAAAAAGAAGACTGGGAGCTGACTGTGGTTAAGCTCATGGACTCCTTATCACCAAACTCAGACTTAAATTGAAGAAAGTAGGGAAAACCACTATACCATTCAGGTATGACCTAAATCAAATCCCTTACGATTATATAGTGGAAGTGACAAATAGATTCAAGGGATGAGATCTGATAGACAGAGTGCCTGAGAACTATGGACGGAGGTTCGTGACATTGTACAGGAGGCAGTGATCAAGACCATCCCCAAGAAAAAGAAATTTAAAAAGGCAAAATGGTTATCTGAGGAGGCCTTAAAAATAGCTGAGAAAAGAAGAGAAGCTAAAGGCAAAGGAGAAAAGGAAAGATATACCCATTTAAATGCAGAATTCCAAAAAAAATCAAGGAGAGATAAGAAAGCCTTCCTCAGCAATCAATGCAAAAAAATAGAGGAAAACAATAGAATGGGAAAGACTAGAGATCGCTTCAAGAAAATTAGAGATACCAAGGGGACATTTCATGCAAATATGAGCACGATAAAGGACAGAAAATGTATGGACCTAACAGAAGCAGAAGATATTAAGAAGAGGTGGCAAGAATACACAGAAGAACTATATAAAAAAGATATTCATGATCCAGATAATCATGATGGTGTGATCACTCACCTAGAGCCAGACATCCTAGAATGCGAAGTCAAGCAGGCCTTAGGAAGCATCACTATGAACAAAGCTAGTGGAGGTAATGGAATTTCGGTTGAGCTGTTTCAAATCCTAAAAGATGATGCTGTTAAAGTGCTACACTCAATATGCCAGCAAATCTGGAAAACTCAGCAGTGGCCACAGGACTGGAAAAGGTCAGTTTTCATTCTAATCCCAAAGAAAGGCAATGCCAAAGAATTCTCAATCTACCACACCACTGCACTCATCTCACATGCTAATCAAGTAATGCTGAAAATTCTCCAAGCCAGGTTTCAACAGTACATGAACTGTGAACTTCCAGATGTTCAAGCTGGATTAAGAAAAGGCAGAGGAACCAGGGATCAAATTGCCAACATCTGTTGGATCATCAAAAAAGCTAAAGTTACAGAAAAGCATCTATTTCTGCTTTATTGATTAAGGCAAAGCCTTGATTGGGTGGATAACAACAAACTGTGGAAAACTGTTCAAGAGATGGGAATACCAGATCACCTGACCTACCTCTTGAGAAATCAGTATGCAGGTCAGGAAGCAACAGTCAGAACTGGCCATGGAACAACAGATTAGTTCCAAATCAGGAAAGAAGTACGTCAAGGCTGTATATTGTCACCCTGCTTATTTAACATATATGAAGAGTACATCATGAGAAACACTGGGACGGATGAAGCACAAGCTGGAATCAAGACTGCAGGGAGAAATATGCAGATGACACCCCCCTTATGGCAGAAAGTGAAGAAGAACTAAAGAGCCTCTTGACGAAAGTGAAAGAGGAGAGTGAAAAAGTTGGCTTAAAGCTCAACATTCAGCAAACTAAGATCATGGCATCTGGTCCCATCATTTCATGGCAAATAGATTGGGAAACCTTGGAAACAGTGACAGACGTTATTTTGGGGGGCACCAAAATTACTGCAGATGGTGACTGTAGCCATGAAATTAAAAGACATTTGCTCCTTGAAAGAAAAGCTATGAACAACCTAGACAGCATATTAAAAAGCAGAGGCTTTACTTTACCAACAAAGGTCCATCTAGTCAAGGCTATGGTTTTTCCAGTAGTCATGTATGGATGTGAGATTTGGACTATTAAGAAAGCTGAGCGCTGAAGAATTGGTGCTTTTGAAATGCGGTGTTGGAGAAGCCTCTTGAGAGTCCCTTGGACCACAAGGAGATTCACCCAGTCCATCCTATGGGAAATCAGTCCTGAATGTTCATTCAAGGGACTGATGCTGAAGCTGAAACTCCAATACTTTGGCCACCTGATGTGAAGAACCTACTCATTGGAAAAGTCCTTGATGGTGGGAAAGATTGAAGGCAGGAGGAGAAGGGGTTGACAGAGGGTGAGATGGTTGGATGGCATCACCGACTCAATGGACATGAGTTTGAGTACGCTCCAGGAGTTGGTGATGGACAGGGAAGCCTGGAGTGCTGCAGTCCATGGGTCACAAAGAGTTGGACATGACTGTGTCACTGAACTGAACTGATGCATTATTTTGTAAAGTCCTTGAAATAATCCCCCTGGAGTCATATAATTTCCCCTGTTGTTTAAATGATGAAATTGTGACATACAGAGAAAGTGCCTTACTATGTGGAATCTGCCAAAGGTCCCACAGCAAGAATGCACAAAGCAAGGTCTACCATTCAAGCACTAGCTCTAATCCTCTATGTTACACTCCCCACATATCACAAAGGAATAAGTTGCTAATATAATCACAAATTTGGAAGCAATAAATTCTTCCTTGAGAGGCAAAAGCAATAGTGAGAGCTGAGCTAAGATGCTAAGATGAGAGCTAAAGACAGGATGCAATGTCTGTGATGGGTTTTTGATACAAACAGGCAATTACCAAGGATTCTAGACAGGTTAGGGTTAAGACATACAGATGTTTGTACATAAAGTTAAAGGGTTCAGAGTACATTTTAAAGGCAAAAGAAAGCATCGAACACATTAAAGTAGCAATTTTATGATCATTCCTGTGCTTTAGGAAAAGACAAGTCTATAAACATATTTGCAAATTATTCACATAGTTGCAAATTATTCATGCGATGGAGTAATTTGTGGGAAGGAGATAAATGGCAAGATCACTTAGGAGAGGGGTCCACAATTGTTTTGGCACCAAGTATCGGTTTCATGAAGACAAGTTTTCCATGGACCAGGGTAGGGGCGTGGTTTTAGGATGATTCTCATAAGGGGCCCTGAAAGTAGATCCCTCACATCTCAATTCACAGGAGGGTTTGTGCTCTTAGGAGACTCTAATGCTCCACTAACCTTATAGGAGGAGGAGCTTGGGCAGTAACTTGAGCAATGGGGAGTGGCTATAAATACAGATGAAGCTTTGCTTACTTGCAAGCTGCTCACCTCCTGCTGTGCGGCCTGGTTCCTAATGGCCACAGAGCAGTACCAATCCATGGCCTGAGGGTTGGGGACTCTTGACTTAGAAAAGTGTGA
Organism: Bos taurus; assembly: GCF_002263795.3. NCBI lineage: Eukaryota > Metazoa > Chordata > Mammalia > Artiodactyla > Bovidae > Bos > Bos taurus. The sequence continues at coordinate 89,305,194 of NC_037332.1, forward strand.
AAGTGTAGTTGCTCAGTCTGACTCTTTGCGACCGCACAGACTGTAGCCTACCAGCCTCCTCTGTCCATGGGATTTTCCAGACAATAGTACCGGAATGGATTGCCATTTCCTTCTCCAGGGGATCTTCCCAACCCAGGGGTCGAACCCAGGTCTCCCACATTGTAGATAGACTCTTTACTGTCTGAGCCACCAGGGAAGTCTTGGGGACTCTTGACTTAGAGGACCCCTGCTAAATAAAGAATTAAAATAATATTTTCAACTTTAAGTCCATTCCCATTTCATTCTTATCCCCCACAGGAATTCTACTCAATTCAACATGCATTTGAAATGGGATACAAGCATCTGACTCTTTCACATTCACTGAAGAAGACCATAAAATGTCATATCATTTATTTTCACCTGAAGTTGCAGCTGTTTCAACAGCTAAAATTAACCAAAGAAAAGCAAAGCGTAATAAATTAGAAACACAAAGAAAGGAAATAGAGAACAAAGAAAGGACAGTCTTGCTCTATTATCCCTTTAAATAGTTAATTTAAATCTCAATTGTAGCTTGAACACTTTTAAAGGATCCTTGAGCCATAAATTATACCCAAGATCTAGTATGGTTGACAAGCACTCAGAATTCCATGTTTTTTATTACACAAGTTAGTGTAAGGGCTCTTTCCACTCAAAACACTGCACTTTAATTATGAATGTGAATATGGATGAGACAATAAAAAAGTTAATCTCATGATATGCATTACCAATTAGAGATAGATTATACTCTCCTTATCAACTGAGTAGCTCAAACAAAGGATCAAGACTTTTTAAAGTCAAGGATACACATGCTTCAATGAAGAGACCTATATTACCAATGTACTATTTGCTAATTCCACAATTATTAAGCACTTACTACCAGATGCTGGGTTATATAAGAGAAAAAAAAACTAGATGATTGTCTACCTCAAAGGAACTCTCATTCACTGGAGGGAAAGAAACATGTAAATAAAGAATTAAATGTAATATTAGAACCCTTAAACTATCTGTTCCTCACAGAAATACTATATTAAACCATTTCATATGTGTTTTGAAGGTTTAAGAGGATTTTGATAAAAAGAAAGAAACGGTGTTTGAAGGATAATCCCAAGTGAACAGAATATGAAACTGCATGGATTATATATTCAGGAAAAGGGGACTAGTCCACTGATGGCCTGCATTTAGGATGCACTACGAAAGATCTGGGGTTTCCCTGGTGGCTCATGTGGTGAAGAATCCACCTGCAGTGCAGGAGACCTGGGCTCAATCCTTGGGCTGGGAAGATCCCCTGGAGGAGGGCATGGCAACCCACTCCAGTATTCTTGCCTGGAGAATCCCCATGGACAGAGTAACCTGGCAGGCTATATATAGTCCATGGGGTTGCAAAGACAACTGAAATGACTAAGCACACACAAAAAAGAGGTGCATGTAGTTGGGTGGGCACCAAATTTTGAAGGGCCTAATATGGCAGGCTAAGAACTTGGAATATTTATACCATGGGTTTAAGACTTTCACTGCTTTGTTCAGATTTGTTCTTGAGACAGAGCTCATCTAAGAAAATGTATACAGATTTGGGGTCAGGTGAAGGTGGGAACCTACATGAAGACCAGTTAAGAAATAAGTCTATAATCTAGGCAAGAGATAAGGAGGAACTGAGCCACAGAAATGGAGGAGATGGGGTAGAGGGAGAGAGATTTCTGACGTGGAATTTGGTTAACATTTATACACTTCCCTGGTGGCTCAGACCGGAAATAATCAGCCTGCAATGCAGGAGACACGGGCTCAATTCCTAGGTTAGGAAGATCCCCTGGAGAAGGGAATGGCTACCCAATCTAGTATTCTTGCCTGGAGAATTCCATGGGTGGAGGAGCCTGGTGGGCTACAATCCATGAGCTCACTAAGAGTTAAACACAACTGCGCAACCAACACACTTTTTTTTTTTCCCCGTATATACTGCTGCTGCTGCTGCTAAGTCACTTTAGTCGTGTCCGACTCCGTGCGACACCATAGACGGCAGCCCACCAGGCTCCCCCGTCCCTGGGATTCTCCAGGCAAGAACACTGGAGTGAGTTGCCATTTCCTTCTCCAATGCATGAAAGTGAAAAGTGAAAGTGAGTCGCTCAGTCGCATCTGACTCTTAGCGACCCCATGGACTGCAGCCTACCAGGCTCCTCCATCCATGGGATTTTCCAGGCAAGAGTACTGGAGTGGGGTGCCATTGCCTTCTCTGTTTTGTATACACTACCATGTGTAAAATAGCATAGATAGCTAGCTCAGCTTGGTGCTCTGTGGCAATCTTGATGGGTAGAATGGAGGGTTCAATCAACATATAGCTGATTCACTTTGTTATGCAACAGAAACCAAATAACACTGTAAAGCAACTATACCCTAATTTTAAAAAATGCAAATAAAGACAGTGATAGAAAAGGGAATATATTACTCGTATTCTATGTACTTTCTATACTGTGTTCAAAACATCTATCTTAAAAAATTCAAACTCCTTGATGGCAAGTCTATATGCGATCCACTGAGCCTAACACTGTGCTTGGCACCTAGGATATGTTCCAGAACTAATAAATTATATCTTTACTTAAATGCTGAAATATCAATTAGCAATACAACATAGACAAAAGAGTAATAATACAGTGGTACAGTCTGAGTTCTAATATCAAGTGAATACCGTAATTGTATTGTGTTTGGAAGTTTTCTCAATACAGCATGGGACACCTAATTCAGTTTTACAGGTTGATTTCAGGAAGTTTCTATAAAGAAGAAACTGATACACAGAAATCTGACCTCAATGTGCCTGTTCAACCCCACTGTTTGCCTCACGGTGTCAGTACTGCTCACATTCACATGGAACATTAGTTATTTGCCTGTCATTTCTAACCACATCAGTGCTGTCAATTTAAATTTGTAAACTCAAGAGATCAGAGACTTTGTCTAACTCATTTTATACACAAAACAGCACAGCTAGCTCTTATTGAATGTTGGTCATTATGGCTATTTAAAATACTTTCCAAAATAAAAGTCAAAAATTTTCAAATATCTATACAGCACACCTACTAACTACTCAGTGTTAATTATAATGTGACTAAGGCCTGGCATCCTAATCTACATAGTCCTTATCACAGATTTTGCCAGAATTTGCCTTCTTGTCCAAAGCATCTATTATTACTTTAATTTATAGTACTTCACAAAGCTTTGTCTGACTCTAGATATATAACTATGTTGTTATTCAGAGAGTATATTAGCAAATAAACAAAAACTAGTTAAAAACAAAGTTAGTTAAGGTGTTCAGTGGATTTCCTTCATATTTTGTTGTTTGCTACTTGTAACTCTGAGAGCAGAGCCTAGAACTTTAAGGTATAAATTTATCCATTTAGCAATCACAGAATACAAATCTATCAGGCACGGGACATAAATTTTTTAAACAAGCTCTTATTCTATAGTTTCAAAAACTGAATAAAAATAGAAGTCTAAGACAGAGAATAAACAATTTAATGATTATTCAAAATTTTTGATATAAAAGAAATCCTCTAATAATAGTCTCTCTGAGTATTCAGTTAACTTCTTAGGTGTTTTAGAAATTCCTATTCCTGTCAAAATTGTGCCATCATTTAATAATGGCCTAATATCGTAACTGTCAATAATTCCCTAATAAAGCTATACAATTTAAGGTTCAAATAAATTGTTACAGTGGATTTTTTCCAACAGGACAAACTTCACATTATCCTTTAAGATTTACCATGGGGCTTCCCTGGTGGCTTAGAGGTAAAGAATCTGAATACAATGCAGGAGACTTGAGGGAGACGGTCCGGTACCTGGGTCGGGAAGATTCCGTGGAAGAGGAAATAGCAACCCACTCCAGTATTCTTCCCTGGAAAATTTCATGGACACGGGAGCCTGGTGGGCTACAGTCCATGGGGTTGCAAAGAGTTTGACGTGACTGAGTGACTAAATGACAACAACTAAACTTTATGATATGAGTGACCTTCCGAAATCCATTCAATTTCTCCTAGCTTCAATTCCTAAGTAAATGGGGGGCACTGCTTATTCATCTCAAAGGGATTCTATGACAGAGTAAATGAGAGAATAAACACAGAAGTGCTTTCTTATCCAATGTAATGGCTGTGAGTCAAAGAAAAAAAAAATCTCCTTAAAATTGTGAAGCAATTCCTAAAACAATTGATTATGTGTTTTGTAAATTTAACATGTGGTCAAGCATCAGAAATATAAGGTGATCTTTAAAATTACTCCTCTTCACCTCAAATAAACATTATTTTGCCCTATAATAATGGAATACAGAGATAATTGTTCATAACATGTCATAAATTATCCTCCAGGAACAAATAAATGAGAAATATGTTCACATAGATGATGTTTTTGAACATGAGGGACAGTGATTTTGCTGAAATTTTTTTCTTTGTTGTTGCTTAGTCGCTCAGTGGTGTCTGACTCTCTGCGACCCCATGGACTGTAGCCTGCAGGCTCCTCTGTCTATGGAATTTCTCATGTAAGAATACTGGAGTGGGTTGCCATTTCCTCCTCCAGGGTATCTTCCTGACCCAGGGATTGAACACACATTTCCTGCATTGCAGGCAGAATCTTTACCACTGAGCCATCAGGGAAGCCCTTTTGCTGAGATTAGTAGAATGAATATTGGAGCACTTGTGTTTTGGAATGTTAGAATAAACAGAAACAGGTCTAATAGGATGAAGCTAAGAGGAGAATTGTGTATGGGCATCAGAAATATGTCCTGATAAGGAAAAACTCTGTTAGCCTTTGGGAACTTCAAGTGGCCTAGTATGAGTGACATTTCCAAGGATCAGACCTCTGGATTATCACGAGAGAGTGCTTTTCTTAGCTGAAATCTGAATGAGACTACAATGAATCTCTTCTTTCTCCAGATTTCAATTCTGATACTATAAGGTTTTAATGAAACCCAATCAGAACCTAGACTGAATGGAGGTGTTTAAAAACATGGCTACTTTCTACAAAATGAACAGAGCCTTATTCTAATTAATATACGAAAGATGAAAAGGCCTGGGGGAGAACTTGATTGATTCACGTTCTGTTTTTTAATTTGTTAAGCTCAGTGAGGCATGGACATTTCTCTTTTCAATTTACTAATTAATTTTAACTTGAAAAGAAGGGGGGGTTAAATGGGATTTTTCCATAATACTGATTCTTAATAGAATATATTTTTAGAGTCATTCATATTGATTGGTAGATTCATCCAATCTGTGAAAAATTATATTCGAATCTACTACTTGGCACTCACATTAGATTCATAATCTCACAAAATGTGTACTCTGAGTCTTACATTCACTTTCTGGAGAAGGGTATGCCCATGAGATATAGTAAGTCAAGTTTCTCTGACTCTCTAATGTCTTAAGTACTATGGACTTTGATATATTTTAGAAACTATGGCTTCAGTGTTCACACTAAGGAAAAGATGTGATAATAAGAGCATTCTCTAGATTTCATTGATCATTGTGAGAAGTGAAAGGAATGGCTGAAAACCTTGTACCTCAAGTTTAATTTTTCAATTTTCATAAATGTAGGCTGAGACCAAAATTATTAGATTTCAGGAACCTGTTATAAATAAAATCATTCATGCACAAAAGTAACTAAAAATGGGCAATAATAAAATGATAGTCCCTCCCAACAATTTGTTAAATATGATGCATTTAATTTTATAGGAAAATAAATGAAATGGATTATTTCTAAAGGCAGGCACTAGACACTCAACCTGGGATACAGAGAGAATGGGTTCCTGACGGGACTACCTTACTGACTGATACCGTATAAGACCATACCCAGGAATACATAGGATGTATTGCTTTCCTAGGGTCACTGTAAACAAGGTGTCACAACTTGAGTGGCTTAGGATAACAGAAACTTATTATCTCAAAGTTCTGAAGGCTGAAAGTATGAAATCAAGGTGTCAGAGGGGCAACACTCTCTGAAATCTATATTGAAAGAATCCTTCCTTGTCTCTTCCTAGTTCTGGCAGTTTACTAGCAATCTCTTACATTCCTTGGCTTATAGGTGCATCATTTCAGTCCTGTTTTCACATGGCTGTCTTCCCTCTTTGTGTGTCTGTCTCTGTGTCCAAATTCCTATTTTTTTATAAGGACACCTGTCATACTGGATTCTTTGTTGTAGTTTAGTCACTAAGTGTGCCCAAATCTTTTGTGACCCCTGGACTGCAGCCCGCCAGGCTCCTCTGTCCACGGGACTCTCCAGGCAAGAATACTGGAGTGGGTTGCCATTTCCTTCTCCAGGTGATCTTCCCAACCCAAGGATCGAACCCAGGTCTCCTTCTTGGCAGGTGGTTATTTACCACTGAGCTACCAAGGAAACCATATTGGTTTGAAGTGAAAGTGTGAGTCACTCAGTCATGTCTGACTCTTTGTGACCCCATAAACTGTAGCTACCAGGCTCCTCTGTCCACGGGATTCTCCAGGCAAGAATACTGGAGTGGGTAGCCAGTCCCTTCTCCATATTGGTTTAGGTCTCCCCTAATGATCTTATGCTAATTTGATGATGATGACTCCTGTAAAGACCCAATTTCGAAATGAGGCCACATTCAGAGGTGCTGGCGGTTAGGATGTCACCATACTCTGCTGGGAGACACAATTCAACTCATAACATATGAACCGTAGTTTTCTCAAATATAAAGTGTGGGAATGATAGATTATTAATGGAGTTCTCAACCACTTACGGATGAAGCAAATGTTTATTTCTTCAAAATAAAAGAGATACTTGATGAGTGGTATTGACAGCATTTGCTGACTGAAACATCCTGATAAGAGCTGTGCTTCCTTCTGCAGCTTCTAGAAAAACCTGAGGAGAATCAGTTATGTTCAGTGATTGACCATATAATTCCGCCAGTATACTTAATTTAGAGATTGAGGATGCCTGAATTAGATGATCTCCATTTAACTGATTTTTACAATTCTAGAACAGTTTTTAGACTTGTATTTTTATAACACAGATGAAATGATCAAAATAAGATAAGTGTCTCTGTCTTGCCCAAGAAATTTTAAAATGAAAGCAGAAAAGTCAGGGAAAAATCATTCTCATAATTCAGAATACTTTTCATATTACTATTACGAACATCTTTCCTAATGTTCTTCATCTTTTCAAAAGTTGAGTTCATTGTCTGCATACACTATGCTTCTCCTATTAATATACCCTTCTCAGAATATACATAATTTGGTAAATCAGAAGTGTCAGCAACACCTATTCACCAGGTGTAATATCCCAGCTCAGCCTACCTCTGCTATGATGTGTGCTCTAGGAAGATCAGGGGCCTCTCCCTGTCTCAGTTTTCCCAGGTGTTAAATGGGGATGTTAACACAAATACTATCAGCTATGTAAAGTGAGCACGGACTTCCCCAGTGGCTTAGTGGTAAAGAATCCACCTGCAATGGAGGAGACTCAGGTTCCATCCCTGGGTGGGGAAGATCCCGTGGAGAAGGGCATGGCAACAACTCCAGTATTCTTGCCTAGAGAATCCCATGGACAGAAGAGCCCGGCAGGCTACAATCCATAGGGTTGCAAAGAGTCAGACAGGACTAAAGCAACTGGGCATGCATGTATAGTGAGCATACCTTTCTTAGCAATAACTTATTACTAAGTTATTACAGATACAATAAGGACTAGGAAGATAATAACTACAGCAAAGATTTTGAACATGTTCAATAGCATCAAGGTTGCATAGGAGATAGTCCACCCTGGAAGAAGCAGCAGCTGCTGCTAAGTCACTTCAGTCATGTCCGACTCTGTGTGACCCCATAGACGGCAGTCCACCAGGCTCCCCCGTCCCTGGGATTCTCCAGGCAAGAACACCAGAATGGGCTGCCATTTCCTTCTCCAGCTTCATTCATTTACCTTGGTAAGCCACTAGCTAGAACTTATCCGTTCCAGTGCATATAATTCAAACTGTCATCATGCCTTCTGGGGCAACTGTACAACTGCCACTATGAGAAAATCTCACAATATATTATTCAACACCAGTGTGTGTCTGTGTGTGTGTGCACATGCAGATCACAAAACATGAGCATGTTCTTCATGCTAGTAGCTGGTGGTTGAGAGAGGGAATGAAATGAAAGTAGGACAGCTAATGAAAAGACAGAGACAGAGCAAATCCAATGAAAATCAGTATGACAACCTCCTGGGTTGCCAACCATTCCCAACCTCAATTTTCAGCAACTTAGAGTTACTAGTCCCAGTGAAAAGAATAACAACAGTAACCAAAGGAAACTATTGCAGTTGTCAGGGCATTCCAAAGCCTACAGACCCTTTGATGGTTGGGTTTCACCCTGCTCAGAAGGACTTGGTCCTTTCTCACAAATTCCCCTACTTTCCATCAGAGCCTGGGCCTTGGAGAATAGAGTGCTTCCAGCTGCGCAGACAGAGCCTGAGAAAGTTTTCCAAGGTTGGTTCTTTTTCTTTTTTTGCTTTTAAAGTTACACAGACACACATAAAATATCTGCTTTGACATTTTCACCACCTAAACATATGAAACGATGGGGTTGAAACAGTAAAATAACAATGGAATGAAGGGGGGCAGCCTTGCCCCTGGCATCAGGTATTATAAACATCAAGGAGTGCCAGTGTAAACCTTTATTCAAAAGACTGGCTTCTTTGTCAAGCAATGCCTTTCTTCCAAAACATCCTCGCTGCCATATGTCTGCACCCAGCCAGCTGCAGATCTAATAAGAAAGTTCTTATTCATGTTGTATAATGTTTTACAGGTTTGCCACGGGGGTCACTCGCTGTGAGTTCTTTACGTCAGAGTCGGAGCTCTCTAACAAACAGAGAGGGGAAAGGTTCCAAGAAATGTAGGTTGGGAGGAGGGAGGACCCAGAAAATAGAAAGGAAATAGCGCATCAAGCTCACAGCCTTTCTATTTATCTTGCCCTCATTTAATGCCAGAAGCAAAGTTTTCATTATTAAGGAAGAAAAAGAGAGAAAAAGGGGGCAACTATTAGGTTGGATAAACATTATCATCAAATATAAGATTAGAAATGTTTAACGATCTCCCTCCTGACTATCTAATTTAGAAAGGGGGGATACATTAGCTGTTTCAGATGTTGGGAGGCTATTTAATTATGCTCCTGCTGTTGCATTCATCATGTTAAAAAATACAAAGAAAAAGATGTTTCTTAATGGCCTTAAAACATGAAGATCTTATTAGGTTCATAATTTACTTCACTGGGGGACCTGGATACATCATTAATTAAAAATGCTACATTATCTAATAAACTCATGTTGACATGAAATGAGATGCAACAAGTGAAAAAAAAATCAGTTTGAGACTGGCACTTAATGTTTTCAGAAAGTAAATGGATGATAGCTTTTTCCAAGAGTTCACTGCCTCAAGTACCAAGTGCCTTGCTGTGAACTCATTAAGTAGATGTGTGGGATCATTCATAAAACAGAGATCTCTTTGCCAGATGCTCTGAGGTTTAGAAAGACATGACACACGCTCATATTACTTCTTATGTTGACTTGATTTAAAGGTAATACTTTTTCCTTAGCAAGTTTGATAGGAAAGCACATTTTGAGTGAACTTTTAGATACTGGATACAGTTTTAAAATTCAATCAAAAAGAAATGAATTCTTTGAAATCAAACACAATGCAGTCTTAATAAAAAGAAAATACTACTGGCTCATTAAAATAGAGAATCTGAAAGCTAACAGACAGGTGCCTACAGTATTGCTGACTAAAAGTCAACTTAAGAATAATAAGTATCTTAGGGAGAAAAGTAATCTTATTGGGGAAAAATAGCATCAACTAAATAGAAGGTAAGAAATTTCCAAGAGGTGCCTAAGCAATGTGTTATGGCAGTGAAGGTGTGAATCAAGTATCAAGTGTGATGTTCATTTCACAACAAAGACCTCGGACAACAGTCTCTGCATGAAATCTGAGGACAAGGAAAAGTGGCATCAGGAGTTACTAACATCATACCAGTGAATTTTACATTAGCATTCACAGCCTCGTGAATTTTGAAATCAACTGTTAGAGGGCTGTTTTCTTTTACTTGGAAATTTTCTTTTTATTATTTATAAATACTCAGAGCAAAAGCAAAAATCTCCAAGTGGGAAATTGTTCTTAGGCTCCTGATACTGATAAGATAGCAATTTTTAGTAACTCATTTTCTTCTTTTACAGTTGCCAAGTCTCCTCTTGTCTCTCTTCCAATCACTTATTCTCTCTGAAGTCTGAGAAGTACCCTTTAGTGAACTTAGCAGAGGCTCCAACCCCTACAAAAAGGACCAAAGTTACATTTTGCAAAGTCTGTCAAGTTTTAATATCACCCTTCACTGTATTCAAATGTAACCAGTAAATACTAATATGACTTAATTGAAGAGGAACATCCTGTTAAGACTAAATCTTATAGGCCACTGATGGTGTTATGTTTTGAAATAGTGAACCTGACACTGAAAAATCTTTTTTTTTTTTTTAAAGTTCCATGGTGCTTCTATAGAAAAATCTTAGGAAGGTTTTTTGAAAGTTATCAGTGACAAAGTGAAACATATAATATCAAAAAGACCCCAGAGAAATCAGGATATTTCCACTCTGAATGAGTTGAAAAAGGAATAATAAAATTATTACTCTAAAAACCAATTTGTAGTGCTTCAAACTCCATCTGGTTGGCAACACTGAAACATAAAATTAAATTTGACCCAGCAATCCCACTTCTGGGCATATACCTGGACAAAATTCTACTTCAAAAAGATACACATACCCCTATGTTCATAGCAGTGCTACTCACAATAGCCAAGACATGGAAACAACCTGAATGTCCATCGACAGCTGAATGGATAAAGAAGATGTGGCACATAGATAAAAACATACATACAAAGAATACTATTCAGCCATAAAAAAGAGCAAAATAATTCCACTGGCAACAACATGGATGTAACTAGAGATTACCATACTAAGTGAAGTAAGTCAAAAGAGAAAGACAAAAGGCCGTACAATAACACTTATATGTGGAATCTAAAATATGACACAAATGAGCTATCTATGAAACAGAAACAGAATCAGGGACATGAGCTTGGGGCAGGGATGGGAGCTTGGGGTTACCAGATGTAAGCTTTCATACAGGGAATGGATAAATAACAAGTTCTGACAAATGTTTACTTTTCATTCATTAAATCTTCACTCTCCTTTATTAATGCTTTTTCCCAGTGTTAGCTGTACCCCAGGACTTGGTCTTCAGACCACTTCCCTTCTCCATGTACATTCATTCTCTTGCAGATCTCACAGTAGCTGATTTCTTTAAATACCATTCCTATGATGCTAATTTTTCCAGTTAGTATTTCCAGCTCCTGGAATAGGCTCATCTACAGCTTCAAGGATCACCAATGTGCCATTGAAACTCAACATTTCTGAAATCAAATGTGTTATTCCTCCCCCAAATCTGCTTTCCCCTGCCCCTCCTCATTGCCTTGTCTCCCATTTTCCCATGAGGCACTGCCAGTGAATCATCAGTTGCTTAGGCCAACCACCTTCATGTCATCCTGCCAACTCACACTCATCTCCAATGAATTCAACAGTAAATTCTGGAATCTTTACATTCAACACATCACAATTTCAACCATACAACTCACCAAATCCTCTACCTGGATTACTGCAAAGCCGGTGCTCAGATATTCTCACAGTTTGCTTTCTCCCATCCTTCCAGTGCTTATGCTATGCTATGCTATGCTAAGTCACTTCAGTCGTGTCTGACTCTGTGTGACCCCAAAGACGGTAGCCTACCAGGCTCCCCCCATCCCTGGGATTCTCCAGGCAAGAACACTGGAGTGAGTTGCCATTTCCTTCTCCAATGCATGAAAGTGAAAAGTCAAAGTGAAGTCGCTCAGTCGTGTCCGACTCTTAGCGACCACCATGGACTTCAGCCTACCAGGCTCCTCCATCCATGGGATTTTCCAGGCAAGAGTACTGGAGTGGGGTGCCATTGCCTTCTCCATCCAGTGCTTATACAGCCCCTCAAAGAACCTTCCCCTGACCATGGCAGGTCAAACTGTACCCGTTTATACTCTGTCCCTGTTCCCAGTTTTCTTCCCTTCAAAGAACTCAACACTTTCTTATGTACTTAATCATGTTTCTGATCTGTATTTTGCTGCATTTCTCAAACTCTCACAATCACCAGGAAGGTTTATGAAAAGGCAGATAACTGGGCCCCACCCTCCTGCAAAGAGTTTCAGATTCAGTAGTTCTAGGCGGGGCCTAAGAATCTCCATTTCTAACCGTTCCCAGGTAATGCGGATACTACTGGTCCATGGATCACATTTTGAAAAACACTGCCTTACAGAATGTGAGCTCCTTGAAAGCAGGGCCATTATGTTTTAGTGATTTTTGTTGTTGTTTGTTTTAAGAAATTTATTCTATTTAATTTACAAACTTTATATAGCTTATTAAGATAAGACAAAGCAAAACAAAAAACAGTGAAAATAAGACATTATACTTTCAAGGTCTGGGTCCTTCCAACCTTCTGTAAGAATTGTGAAAGTTGCATTTATCAATTGGAAGCACAAACCAAAATTCTGAATGGTGCCATGACATTTTATAGAAGGGATCAACACTTATTCCCAGCACGTGGGAGAGCATCTGACCTAGTATGTATATACGTATGGGTGATGCTCAATAGCACTTTTTGAACCAATGAATGACTAATTCTAGAATAAACCTGTTTCAAGGTAACAGACACTTCCATGGACAACCGATCCTAAATAATTTATATTAAAACATTCCTAAAACAAAATGTAGTATAAATACACATGTATATCTTTTCAAAATAATCTGTTCATCAAATTGGAAATCTAGGTATTACCAAACATTATGAAACACACTGATAATAAAGACAGTGATACACATTCAATAATGAAAGGTCCTAGAGTGACAGCCAGGAGTGAGTCAAGGAATGGATTTGAAGCAGAAGGAGAAGAAATATACCAAATATACCAAACGAAAAAGGAAGGAAAAACATACCTCCATGCTTGGGACAAAGTATGTTCTCGTGTGCACAAGAAGCAGGGGCCTTGCTTGAGTCCCAGCCGTGGGAGAACATGAAGAATGTTCCATCAGAGAGATGGGGAAAGAGATGCGTCATGAGTCAAGATCCCCTTCCTGGCTCCTCTCCCTCAGTCTCAATGTGGCATGAGTTTCATGGTTGCCAAGAACAAAGCAGAGAACTCCTCACCCTCACCCCACAAAACACATGATAAGACTTATCAGAACAACACTCGGCTCTGGCTTCTGCTTGGCTGATTCCGATGACATTGTTCATTTTGCCACAGGGCTGTGAGGTGGAAGTAGGTGCTCCTGAGCACGTGAAGCCAGGGAGCAGCAGTTACTGTTGTGCAGTCACTGAGTTGCATCTGACTCTTGCAACCCCATGGGCTGCAGCCCACCAACTCCTCTGTACATGGTATTTCCTAGGCAAAAATACTAGAGTGGGTTGCCATTTCCTTCTCCAGGGAATCTTCCTGACCCAGGGATCAAACCCAGATCTCCTGTAACATCAGGCAAATTCTTTACCATTAGGACACCAGGGAAGCCCAGCAAGCAGCAGAGAGATCATCAAACCTTGAAAAAAAATGACTCAACAACTGTTGTCCTGTTACCTTAGGTTTTCACAAACATACATTAAAACAAACCAACAGTCAAAAACACAACATAGAAAAATCTTTCCATCCCATTGGCATATATACGAAAAACAATCAAAATTATTTCTTAGACATGCAGGTGTGTCTCTTGGCTGACTGTTTATGGTGAACTTTGACTTCTATGTAGGCTGATAGCCAGCACACACCAGAGCAGAATTCAACTACTTCCTAGCAACCGTCCATTCAGGAAATAGTAAAAACCAATCAAACTAATTGGTTCTAGAGATCTAATGTTGACTATAGCTTCTGAATTTTGGGACAAACTATGATGTCTTTGGGGCTTGCCAGGTAGCACTAATGGTGAAGAACCTGCTTGCCAATGTAGGAGATGTAAGAGATGTGAGTTCAATCCCTGGGTCAGGAAGACTCCCTGGAGGAGGGCATGGTAACCCATTCCAGTATTCTTGACTGGAGAATTCTGTGGACAGAGGAGCTTGGTGGTCTATGGTACATAGTGTTGCAGAGTTGGACACGCCACACACACAGGATGTCATTGGGCTTCTCTGGTAGCACTAGTGGTAAAGAACCTTTTTGCCTGTGCAGGGTTGGGAAGTTCCCCTGGAGTAGGAAATGACATGTACAGATGTGAGAGCTGGACAATAAAAATTGCTGAGCACCAAAAAATTGAAGCCTTTGAACTGTGGTGCTGGAGAACTCTTGAGAGTCCCTTGGACTGCAAGAAGATCAAACAGTCAGTCCTAAAGGAAATCAACCCTGAAAAATTCATTGGAAGGACTGATGCTAAAGCTGAAGGTGCAATACTTTGGCCACCTGATGAGAAGAGCCAACTCATTGGAAAAGGCCCTGATGCTAGGAAAGACTGAAGGCAGGAGGAGAAGGGGATGACAGAGGATGGGATGGTAGGATGGCATCACCGACTCAATGAACGTGAGTTTGAGCAAACTCTGGGTGATGGTGAAGGACAGGGAAGCCTGGAGTGCTGCATTCCATGGGGTCGCAAAGAGTCAGACATGACTGAGCGACTGAACAACAAGAACCACAGGAAATGGGAACCCACTTCAGTATTCGTGCCTGGGAAATCCCAAGGACAGAGGATGCTGATGGGCTCTCAAGAGTTGGACATGACTTAAGGACTAAACAATAACAAAATGATGTCACTGCCTAGTCAAAACTAATGCTTTCAAAAGCCTCTACATAACTTACAGGAAAAAAAAATTCCAATGTATTTTTCAGGACTCTGAGGGATTTTCAGATTTCCTGGCTCTACCTCTTTAGTCACTTCTTATATTCTGTGCTTCAGTGATATCTCACTACTTAAACATCTGCGCTGTGCTGTTCATTCCCGATACTAATGACTTATGGGGCAATGCATGGGATCTGGTGCTAAACAAACTTAGGTTCAAAGCTTGGCTCCCTCGCTGAATAATGAAATTATCTTGAGCAGGATTCTTAAATTTTGAGTCTTAGCTATGCTGTCACTCAGAGTTTAAGGACACCTACCTCATGACACACTGGGAGAACTGAAGTGAGGATGATGTCTCTGCAGTTCTTAACAAAGTCTGGAGCACATCAGGACTTACTTCCTGACTCACCACCAGGCCTGCTTCTGCTCATCTTTCAAAGTCTGCCTCAGCTGTCATTTCCCTAGTGCGGCCTTCTCCGCATGTGTCCTCTTCATCTTGCCCTCAGCCAGAAAAAAGTCGCTTCTTCCTCTGCTCTTCAAAGCCACACTGTACATACACCTCAATTACTGCACTATTTCTTTTTGACAATGCAGCATATTTATTTTATTCTCATCTTTATTCATTAATAGTAGATTTAAAAAGACACATATATTCACATAATATTTTTGTTCCAAATACTTAAAATTAATACTTGCTACAAAGTAGTGTTAGTTGCTCTGCTGCTGCTGCTGCTAAGTCGCTTCAGTCGTGTCTGACTCTGTGCGACCCCATAGATGGCAGCCCACCAGGCCCCGCCATCCCTGGGATTCTCCAGGCAAGAACACTGGAGTGGGTTGCCATTTCCTTCTCCAATGCAGGAAAGTGAAAAGTGAAAGTGAAGTCACTTAGTCGTGTCCAATTCTTTGTGACCCCATGCACTGTAGCTACAAAGTAGGTTCTCAGTACACGCAGAACAAATCGATAGCTGTAGAGATCAAAGGGCAAATTCATACAATGGGTTCTATTAGTGCATAGTAAAAGATGAGTTTTATATAGTACATCACTGTCTTATTATTGCTGGACATACTTAAAATTGAAATATATGTTCCTGATTTACTTGCATAACGATTTATCAGGAACCAAATGCATGCTAGGCACTGTAGATATCAGAGACAATAAGACATTTCTTCAGACAGTGACATAGCTTACAGGATGGCTAGGAATACTGTGCTCAAAATTCCAGGGGCAGCACTCAGAATTCGGTTACTCCAAGTGTCGTGTAACACAAACCTCCTGATTCACTCTCTAATATCTACTTGCTTTAAGAAAGGGACTTTCAAAATAAAAACAGGGAGAGAAATAATAACTATCTCTCAGGCTTCCCTGATGCCTCGGATGGTAAATAATCCACCTGCCAATGCAGGAGATGCAGGCTCGATCCCTGGGCCAGGAATAACCCCCTGAGTAGGGCTTGGCAATCCACTCCAGTATTCTTGCCTGGAAAATCCCAAGGACAGAGAAGTCTAGTGGGCTACAGTCCATGGGGTCGCAAAATAGTCAGACATTGACTTAGTGACTAAATAACAGACAAATCAAGTATGAGAAAGTCAAAGAACCGCTCCCTAAGAAGTAACTTTTATAAATTCCAATGCTAAATATTTATAAAGCTTTCTGTGCTCATGAAGAAGTCAGTGAGCACTCCTACAGTTATGAAAAGTGCATACTGCATTTTCTTCTAGAACAATACAGTCCAATACAATAGCTATTTGCCAAATGTGGTAATTTATATTAAAATAAATAAAGTTTCAAATTTAACTTCTCAGTTGCATTAGCTACATTTCATGTCTTCAATAACCACATAACTAGTGTTTTCCAGACTGAACATAGTTACAAAACACTTTTATTATCAGAGAAAAGTTCAACAGAACTGTGTCGCACCTAGAGAATTAAAATGCAAATCTGTTTCTTAAAAATCTGATTATGCCCCTTTGTTTTCTTAATCCATTATTAATTGGTTTTAAAGCAACTGATAACTATTATCTTTTACATGGAAAATGAAAAAAATTCAGGTCTGAAACATCTGGTAATCTTTATTTACAAACATAGAAACACTCCAATACACTATTAGATTTTTTTTTTTATGGTAGCAGTTTGTTGAATTTTAAAAAGAGTCCTCTTCACATGATCTCTGTTGCTTTTCCTTTTTTTTAAAAAGCTAATATTTTCGTGTTAATCACTCAGTTGTATCTGACTCTTTGCAACCCCATGGACTGTAGCCCGTCAAGCTCCTCTGTCCAAGGGATTCTCCAGACAAGAATACTGGAGTGGGTTGCCATTACTTTCTCCAGGGGATCTGAACCCAGGGACTGAACCTGGATCTCCTTCATTACAGACAGATTCTTCACTGTCTGAGCCACCAGGGAATATTTTCATAGGATTAAGGAAAAGGCTGAAGGTGGTTATATTGAATATTTCAAAATCTTCTTCCAAATAGATCCCCATTTTTGTCAGTGTTAAATATTCATGGAAGTTTTAAGTTTGAACTCTAAAAGTTCAGTCATTATCATTGCAAGGATTAAAGAACTTTCAAAAAGTGTTCTGTAAAGATCAACTTAATCTTTGCCCATTAAAAATTTCTGTGCCTATAATACATCTGAATATTCTCAAGATAGATCTCTCTTTGTAAGCAGTTTTCTGATGAATAAACAATCAGTCTTTTCTGAGAGCTGAAACACTGGAAGATCTTGCCTAAAATTTACCCTTGTGGAGCAAATTTACTGTATCTCTCAAGTCTTAGGGAGATGTAAATATTGGGTTGGCCAAAAAGTTCATTCGGGTTTTCCATTTACTCCGATAACTCTTTCAGCCAACTCAACGTTTAGCTATTTAAATCATGTACAGGAATTGCCCATGCCAAGGATAGAGAGCTCTCATCTATCTTCAGAAAACCAGAGCTGGCATTTCTTAAAGTGTGGTCTTGGACCAATCGTGTTAGGGGTCCTCTGATCAGGAGGGTGTAACTAAATACAGACACCTGTGCACCACTACCTAGGATCCCAGGTTTATTAAGTCATAACACAAAGGTTGGGGCCTAGGAATCTGCATTTGACAAGTTGGCAGGAGACTTGTGTACACATTCCAGCATGACAACCATTGCCATAGAAAAGGACTCTGTACTTTATGTCCCCAACTTACTGAGCTTGAAGAATGAAGAATCTGATACTTAAGGTAGTTGTAAAAGTTTGCAACAGCAGACCTGTGGGATCACATCCCAATGACCATATACGGAAACAAGTACTATATATATATATATATATTTTTTTTTTTTTCCCCCCTAGGACAGCCAGTAGAATTAGGGCATAATCAATAGTTTTCTGCAGTGAGGAGCTAATAAGAAAAAGAACAGAAAATCTGTAAAGAAGTTTATTTATGTCATCATGGTACCTATTATACAATATAGAAAAGCACCACACATGTGAGTTCTTATAGTCACACATTTGTATAACCAAGCAATCCAGACACATCCCAAGGGTAAGTTTACCCTTTCCCCACTGTTAAAAGAGCTACTGTAACCTCCAGCCTCCAATCCCACCTTTGTATCTACTGGCCAGGAACCAGGGCTAAATCTTATTTTGTTAGTTCTGTTTTATTCCTGGATCATTTTAATTATTAGAGTGAACTTGTTGGATGGATGGATGAATGTCTCAATGATAAACAGGGATAATAAACGGCACCTGATGCTCTGAAAGAACTCAAACAATTTTCAAAACTACTCTCTATTCCTAGTCCCACATTGTGATGTATGAAACAGAAGAAAGAACTCATATTGTTGATGTAGACAAACTTACAACCTTGCCACTGACTAACGGCCTCTGAGACACCAAGCAAATCCTGTATTCTCTCTGGGTAATAACTATGTTGATTTTTAGTATGCATGCTCAGTTGTTCAGTTGTGTCTGACTCCTTGCGACTCCATAGACTATAGCTCACCAGGCTCTTCTGTCCATGGGATTCTCCAGGCAAGAATACTGGAGTGGGTTGTCATTTCTTCCTCCAGGGGATCTTCCCGACCAGGGATTGAACTTGTGTCTTCCTGTGTCTCCTGCATTGGCAGGTGGATTCTTATCGCTATACTGGAAGCAGAACTGGCCATGTACATTACCTGATTACTTCACTAGCACTCAAAACTATAGTTACGTGAATCCCAGTTTACTTTTACACTTCCACTTATTTTAAGTGCTACTCTACTAAACAGGGAACAAATTAATTTCACCAATAGCTCACTAAGGGACCTCACATTGAGCAAGACTAGGGGATATTACTAACTTTATAAATATAAAAATCTGCATATGCATCTCTGACTGCTTCAGACCAGACTATTTGACAGCTCTAGGGATAGATGGATAGATCTGAAGTTAGAGGAAGTGTCAGTCACTCAGTCATTTCAGACTCTTTGTGACCCCATGGACTGTGGCCTGCCAGGCTCCTTTGTCCATGGGATTCTCCAGGCCAGAATACTGGAGTTGGTAGCCTTTCCCTTCTCCAGGGGATCTTCCCAACCCAGGGATGGAACCCGGGTCTCCTGCATTGCAGGAGGATTCTTTAATGTCTGAGTCACCAGGGAAGTCCAAGTGAGAGGAAATTGATAGCAATGAGGAAGCTTTTTGTCCATAGCAACGTAAAGGATCCTGTTCATAACAATGCAGATTAATTTTGTCTGGTTGAAAACATAAATTCCTGAAAGTTAAATCCTCATTTGAACTGGGTTTAATACCTTCCTGATTGCCTCGTTAGTTAATGAGTTAAATATAATCTTTGACTTATGTTCATTTTATGTTTCATGATTTTATTGCTGTGAAAATTATACTTTAACATAGGGAAAATGGTCTCTAGAGTCCACAGTTATGTTTCAATGGGAATAAATAATAAAATTCATTCTATCATGAATATTTGATTATTTATTTTTGGTATGAGATTACTAGAAAAAAAAGTCAAGTATTATTTCAGATTTTCCTTTTGAATTTCAAGTTGATAAAAATTAAACTACAAACACTAACTCTTCAACCACTCTTTGTGATTCAGTTTTTTATTGTTTTATTTGTTTGTTTTTAGCAAACAGTAAGAACCCTGTTAGATCTTTACTTGTTAACTTAATATCAGTACCTGGTAATTTATTAGAACAAATCACACAATGATGGGTTAAAATAGAATCCACAATGCTATTGATAATGTTGATGTTGTCCTCCATATTTATACTTATTTTCTAAAGCTAAAAAGCCTTTACTCTGAACTTCATACTTTCTGTTGGGATTTTCTACCCAAATGTCCCTCGTAACTGCAAGCTAAAATTCAAATGAATTCATCTCATCAAACCCTCTAGTCACTCCTGTCAAACTTGTCTCTTCTCTACATTATTTCTTCTACTTCCCTTCTAGCCATCCAGTCTCTAAATAACAAGCTAAATCCTTTCTGCAGCTCCACTGTCAGTCACCTGATCGAGAGTTAGAACCCTACTCCCATTCCCACTCCAGTAATCAAGGACTCATCACCAGTTCCACGGTTTATGTCAATTATGTTCCAAAAGATTTCTCCACAGCCAGTCTATCTCAATTTTGTGGTCCGCATGGATCATTGAGAAAGAAAGGTTTCTTAGGTCAGAAATATAGCTTTGACTCCTGCTATGTGGGTTGGCTCTCCCTGGCAGGATAAAGGATCCTGAACATGAAATAATGACCCTCCACCATCTGGCCTTGTTTCCTCTGCAGCCTCACTTCTGGTCACATGAGCCTTCAAAACGGATGCTCCAGCAACAAACAACAGGGTAGGGTCAGATATTCTTGGTTCTTTCTGCCTTGAATATTTTTTGCTGCCTTTCCTTGATCCCTAACTTCCACCTTTCTGGCTATCTTCTTAAAAATACAGTCCAAAGCATTATTACTTATACGTCCTTAAACAGTTTTCTAGGCCCTTGCCTATTTCAAGGATGCAACTATTCAAACAACTATTCATGCAACTATTCAAACTTACTTTTATTATCACACTAAAAAAAATCCATTGTAATTAGCCTGAATGGGTTTCCAGTGACTTATGGAACTATGAACTCCTTGAAGACAAAATTCAAAACCTACTACAAATTTTTAAAATCTGTTACACATATTTGAGTTCACCTCAACTAAATATTTAAGCACAGAAAATACATTTCACAAGGCAAACACTATATAAGCTTGCATCTCTTTTAGATTCCTGCCTTGACATTTTACAACAAAAATCAGAAAGAAAAATTATATAAGTATTTATCACTTAACAATGCCAATATTCTTAGTGTAAAGGCTCTTCTGTTGTCATTATCAAGTATCACCCCCCAAACAACTAGTAAGTTGATAAATGGAACAAGAGATGTTATCCTAAAATCTTACCCCAAAACATTATCACCATCAGAGTGGCACAGAGGTAGTGAAAGTGATATAAAAGAGATTGTCATAAATATTACTCAGGTTATTTTTTCTCAATCCTTTACATGTCTTATACTTTCTTTTGCCTGTCCTTTCCATCACATATTAAACTGTGAGTTTTATTCATGTTGGTTGGTAGACACTAAATATTTCACTAAATCCTCTATTTTATCTGGTCTTAGCTCCCTCAAATATTTCTAACATAGTATGTTAACATACTTTATTCCTAAAATTGCATAGATTTATATTCTAAATATAAATATGTTTTTACCGGAGGACTATAAAAATGGTTTGATTTTATGATAGTGAGGCCCAGATTTTTCAATATATTACATTGTAAAATGTAAAACATGGAAGATTAAAAAATCACTGCTCAAAGGCATACATGTTAAAAGAGAAATTAATAGGTAGGAGATGAACAGACCTTCAAAAATATCCTTTGGTAAGATGGAAATGACCCTATATAATTAATTCTGGAAAAAAAAACACACCATATTTATTCCAAAAAACTTTAAAAACTAAAAATGAATAAGAATCTGGTGACCCTTACTAGGAATAATGCTATATTATTGAATGGATATTTTTATATCATGATAGATGTTTCCTAAATAATGATAAATAATATTTTTTATCTCCTAAACAATTTATTTGGAATCTGGCACTTCTGAATTTTCCATTACTCACTCTTAGGACAGGAGATCACTACCTCATGTGATAGAATTGAAATTTACAAAGCAATATCCTCATTTACTCGGAGAAGGCAATGGCATCCCACTCCAGTGCTCTTGCCTGGAAAATCCCATGGACAGAGGAGCCTGGTGGGCTGCAGTCCATGGGGTCGCTGAGAGTCGGACACACTGAGAGTCGGACACACTGAGCAACTTTATTTTCACTTTTCACTTTCACGTATTGGAGAAGAAAATGGCAACCCAGTCCAGTGTTCTTGCCTGGAGAATCTCAGGGATGGGGGAGCCTGGTGGGCTTCCATCTATGGGATTGCACAGAGTCGGACATGACTGAAGCGACTTAGCAGCAGCAGCACCCTCATTTACTAAGCACTAATAATGGTAGACGTGGGCCTAATGGACTCAGAAATTTCTGGACAGTCATTTCGCTTAGCTTAAAATATGCTCTAATCTCCCAGATACTGTATTCCATAATTAAACTTATTAAAGGATTTCTTGGTCCTAGCCCAGGGCTTTACATGTGGCAACACTGAATAAGTATTTACTAAATAAATGCATGAAAAAATCCAGACATAAATAACATCTATGAACCTCCTCTTCATACTCTGAGCATGCTTTCCTTCTTATTTTATGGAACGTTAAAGGTCATATTATAGAAATTGCCTCAATATCAGACCCTCCTTCCTACCAATACACATGCACCATATCCATCTCTATTGTCTATTTCCTAACTCAATGGAAACAGTGCCTATCTTCAGCCACTGTTAACAGATCTATCTAGAGGTTAGATTCCCTCTTCCTGCTTCTTCAGGTATAATTCTACCAGTGCTTTGACTGAACCATCCTATGCTATAAATCTTTCCATCTCAACTTTCCCTTTGGCAAATATGCTCAAGTCTCTCCTTTCTATTCATAAATTTAGATTTTTCTCTCCAAATCACCTTCCTTAGCTATTTTTCTTTTTGTATTTCTCATTATCCAGCACCTTGGAAAAAAGCAATCTAAATTATATTTCTCCATGTCCTCACCTCCAATCTACTTCTCTCTCCACTATTACCTGGCTTCTATCACTCATATAGTATAATTTCTACCTTGTCTTCTAATTCCAATGTGTTCTTTATATTAACTGAACATCATTTAATTGATCTAATATCATAATAAACCAACAGAAAAGGCATATACATTATTCAACTAAATTTGCTGAAAATTCTGTATCACAACTTAGAAAAAACCCACAATTAGCTTATTTAAATAGAAATTACCATTCATATAACTGAATTTCAAAAATGTTCTAAAACCCTATTTCACATCAAACCCAAAAATTTAGAAGAAAATGATAATTAATTCGTTGTTGTCTGAATGAAGAGAGGCTCTTTAAGAATTTTTAAAATAGAAGGATAATGTCTAAATATTAAATGGTAAAACATTTATATTTCAAAAATATATTAAATAAATGTATAAGGCAAGCACTACTCTATAATCACATAGAATAAGTAAATACTATTAATATTTAAAATGTTAATGAGAACATATTTCACAAGAAAGAAACAACAAATGGCTGTTAAACATAAAATGTTCAGCTATAAAAGTCATAAAATAAATATGAATTAAATAAATGGACTATTCTTTTTTTACCTATCAAATTTGTAAGTAATTCAAACACAGCTTCCAACTCTAGTAACTGTGACTTAAGAGCAGCGTTATACTAGTGGCTGCTAGATAAGCCATTGTTATATATAAATTTGATCATTTCATTCATTTCTAGATTTTTGAAGCTGCACCAAAAAAAGTCAAGATATTTTACAGCCAAGGAAAACATTAAGTGCCATCTAGTAACAAAATAACCAGAAGATATAAAATTGTAAGTTCAGGATCAGACACTATAAAACACTGGATTAGGCTGAAATACCTCCTGTAATTATCACAATTCCCTCTTATAATAGTTCTCCTACCAACTTACTCATATCCAACTTTTTAATGGAAAAAAAAATTTATTAGTTGAAAATTAAGCTATAAAAGCAATTACTTCCGGGATAAATACTTCACACTAAGACATAAATGAAAACGTCTGGAAAATAGGTTTTTAATGACTGAAACAGAAGGGAATGCAGCAGAAACCCAAAAAAGACAAAGTGGACTCTCTGTGAGTGGGGAAACAGATGGTTAACTCGAGGCCCAGAACAGTAAACACAGGCTTTGCCTGATACCTAAAATTATGCTTTACGTACAGACTCTTTCAAAGGCCCTTGTCCTGAATATCATGCTATGGTTCTTGCCTAAAAGGAAGCAGCTGTGGACACAGATGTGGCTTTACTCTGTTATTCAACCCTCACTGGATAAAAGCAGGTTAATATAGCTTTAATGGTGGCAGATTAGATATTTGGCCTGTTTGTTAGGCGTAATTGAATCTGTGTTTTTGAGAACAGCTCTTGATGACGCATGATGTCACAAATCCAACATAAGAAGGGCAATTCAAGATCTGGTGACAGAATACATATGTCCTAACATGAAATGAATAAAAAATGCTGGGTATACAGGAGAAAGACATATGGAGATAAATTATGATGGAACTTTATGCTTTCAGTTAGAGCTATATTTCCTTATCTTGAAAAGATGGCTTCAACTGAATGTCTATGCTTATGAATTGGGGATGCTTAGAAATAATAAATACAGGGCAAAAATATTTTTAAAATCAAGATTTTTTTTTTTGGGGGGTGGGCAGGTATCAACTACCTGGCTAAGTATTTGAAGTTATTCAGGTTGATACAGATTTCAGAGGTCAAATTGTCAACACCAGTTGGATCATCAAAACAGCAAGAGAGTTCCAGAAAAATATCTACATCTGCCTTATTGACTATGCTGAAGCCTTTGACTGTGTGGACCACAACAAATTCTGGAAAATTCTTCAAGAGATGGGAATACCAGACCACCTGCCTGATCTGCCTCTTGAGAAATCTGTATGCAGGTCAGGAAGCAACAGTTAGAACTGGACATGGAACAATAGACTGGTTCCAAATAGGGAAAGGAGTACATCAAGGCTGTATATTGTCACCCCACTTATTTAACTTAAATGCAGAGTACATCATGAGAAACGCTGGGCTGGAAGAAGCACAAGCTGGAATCAAGATTGCTGGGAGAAATATCAATAACCTCAGATATGCAGATGACACCAGCCTAATAGCAGAAAGTGAAGACGAACTAAAGAGCCTCTTGATGAAAGTGAAAGAGGAGAGTGAAAAAGTTGGCTAAAAATTCAACATTCAGAAAACTAAGATCATGGCAACTTGTCCCATCACTTCATGGCAAATAGATGGGGAAACAATGGAAACAGTGGTGGACTTTATTTTGGGGGCTCCAAAATCACTGCAGATGGTGACTGCAGCCATGAGATTAAAAGATGCTTGCTCCTTGGAAGAAAACTTATGACCAACCTAGACAGCATATTAAAAAGCAGAGACATTACTTTGCCAACAAAGATCCATATAGTCAAAGTTATGATTTTTCCAGTAGTCATGTATAGATATGAGAGTTGGACTATAAAGAAAGCTGAGCGCCGAAGAATTGATGCTTTTGAACTGTGGTGCTGGAGAAGACTCTTGAGAGTCACTTGGACTGCAAGGAGATCCAACCAGTCCATCCTAAAGGAAATCAGTCCTGAATATTCATTGGAAGGACTGATGCTGAAGCTGAAATTCCAATACTTTGGCCACCTGATGCAAAGAACTGACTCATTTGAAAAGACCCTGATCCTGGGCAAGATTGAAGGCAGGAGGAGAAGGGGACGATGGAGGATGAGATGGTTGGATGGCATCACTGGCTCAATGGACATGAGTTTGAGTAAACTCTGGGATTTGGTGATGGACAGGGAGGCCTGGCATCCTTCAGTCCATGGGGTCGCAAAAAGTCGGACATGACTGAGCGACTGAACTGAACTGAGATAGAAGAATCAGAAAGCTGATGATCCCAATGAGCTTTTTATGTGGCAGTAACAGCAATCGGTCCAAGGCAGTGCAATTTCAAAAGCACCACCATTATCTTAACTACTTAATCTATGTGGCTTTCCAAGTGTTTTCCAAAATGCAAATAGAATACTCTCACTGCTCTTCAGTCTAAATGGGTTCTTTTTAAATAAATAGTATGGAATATAAACAACTCTGAGTGCATTTTTCTGATCTAATTATTGTTTACCCAGTTCATTCCACCTGTATTTATTGAGCATCTATTATGTGTCAGACGCCATTCTAGAAACTTGAGAAATATCAGAAGACAAAATTATAAAAAAAGCAGCTCCACAATCATGCTTTCCAGTCAAAGGGACAGAGAGTAAAGAATGAATGCAATAAATAAATTCTACCATGTAAGTGAAGATGAGAAGTGCTCTTGGAGAAAGAGAGAATAGGATGAAGAGGATTGTCAGTACAACCGGCGGAGGCTTCAATTTGAAAGGAGGGACTGTTCGGGCTAAACTGTATGTTGGAAAGGCAACATTGGATTCATGACTTGAAGACACAGGCATGCAGGAACTGAGCTTTGAGGATATCTCAAAAAGCAAGGTCCCACTGTACAGCACAGGGAACTCTGCTCAGTGTAATGTGACATTGGGTGAGAGGGGAGTTTGGGAAAGAGTGGATACATGTATATGTATCCCTTGAGTCTCTTTGCTGTCCACGTGAAACTATCACAACATTGTTAATTGGCTATACTGCAATATAAAATAAAAAGCAAGTGTTGCAGGCTGAGAAATAGTTCATGCAAATACTCTCAGTGGAGATGCATAAAGAATAGTAAGAACAAGTGTAGCTCAAGAAGAGTAAGTGGGGAGAAAGGTAATGAGAAGAAAGTGAAAAGGAAGTGAAAGTGAAGTCGCTCACTTGTGTGTCTGACTCTTTGTGACCACATGGACTGTAGCCTACCAGGCTCTTCCATCCATGGAATTTTCCAGGCAAGAGTACTGGAGTGGGTTGCCATTTCCTTCTCCAGGGGATCTTCCCAACCCAGGGATCGAACCTGAGTCTCCTGCATTGCAGGGAGATGCTTTACCGTCTGAGCCACCAGGGAAACCGTGGTAATAAGAGATGATGTAATCACAAGGATAAAGAAGACCAACTGCCTAGGACCTTGAGTGTGGTTGTAAGATCTAAAACTTTTACTCTGACATGAGGAATTATTGTCGAAGGGCTTCACATAGAGGAGCAACATTGACTGACTGATACTCTACTGTGAATCCACAATAAGTAAAGAAGCAGACAGCGGTGCTGAGAGGCTTCTGTAGTAGTAGGAATGATACTGGCTACACAATCGTTGCAGCAGAAAAGGTGGTGAGATGTAGTCAGATTCTGGATTCTTCAGCAACTGGACTTGGTAGTAGATTGGGACTGATGTGTTAGAGAATAAGATGAGTCAAAGAGCCCCTCTCCACGTCCCCAGGATCTTTGACAAGAGCACCTCGAAGATTGGCGTGAGTGTGTGCATGCAAATAGCTTCAGTCATGCCTGACTCTTTGTGACCCAATAGACTATAGCCCTCCAGGCTCCTCTGTCCATGAAATTTTCCAGGCAAGAATACGGGAGTGGGTTGCCATGCCCTCCTCCAGGGGATCTTCCTGACCCAGGGACTGAACCCAGGTCTCTTATGTCTCCTGCATTGGCAGGCGGGTTCTTTACCACGAGTGGCACCTAGGAAGCCCTGGAAGGCTGGGATCAGGAAGGCTGAAGATGGGGCAGATTTAAAGGAGACTATTAGGAGTTTTATTTGGGACACATGGAATTTGAGATTTGTTTAGATATCTAAGTCAAGAGGTCATTTACTGCTGTTGGATATATAAGTCTGGAATTCAACAGAGGCATCCAAGCTGGAAATATAAATTTAGAAGCTGTAAGTCTGAAACTTAATTTCTAGTTAACAGAACAAGAAAAGCAAAGCACTCATTGGTCACTTAACATAGACCAGGCCCTATACCATAAACTTTCACTTTCCTTATGTCATTGAATTCTTGTAACTCCCCTGGTCTTCAGACTAGACCATTTTACAGGCTAGTAAATTAAATTGAAAAAGTCAAAGTAAACTCTACGAGACTAACCAACTTTCCTTACGGCAATTAATTTTGGAAGAAGCAGAACTTGAATTCATATATATGCATTTCCATTAGCTATATAACCTCTTAAAGGCCCAATATGGACAGAGATGTATCTTACATTCTAGCTGTAATAAAGGAAAAAAGGAATACAAAAGGGAGATGCTGTGAACAAATACACTCTAGTATCATAATGTGGTGGTTTAGTCGCTAAGTCATGTCTGACTCTGCAACACCATGGACTGTAGCCTGCCAAGCTCCTCTGTCCATGGGATTTTCCAGACAAGAATACTAGAGTGGGTTGCCATTTCCTTCTCCGGGGTGTTTTCCCTACTAGGAACTGAACCTGGATCTCCTGCAGTACAGACAGATTCTTTACCAACTGAGCTACTAGGGAAGTCCCAAAAGTCATTCAGTCGTGTCCAACTCTTTGTGACCTCATGGACTATACAGTCCATGGAATTCACCAGGCCAGAATACTGGAGTGGGCAGCCTTTCCCTTCTCAAGAGACCTTCCCAACCCAGGGATTGAATCCAGGTCTCCCACATTACAGGCAGATCTTTACTAGCTGAACCACAAGGGAAGTCCAAGAACACTGGAGTGGGTATCCAATCCCTTCTCCAGTGGATCTTTGGCAACACACTCCAGTATTGTTTGGAAAATCCCATGGACAGAGGAGCCTGGCAGGCTAAAAAGTCCATTGGGGTTGCAAAAAGTCAGATATGACTTAGCAAGTAAACCACCACCAGTATCATAATAAATGCCCTTAATAATGTGAATTCAGTTTAAAATTAAGTTTAATAATCCTTTGTAAAGAAAGAATAAAAATACACAAAGTATTTCAGGATTTGAATCAAAATGTTTAAAACATTTTACAGTTTTGTTTTTAAATAAGTAAATTGTCTTCTTGAAAAGTCATCAGTTTCTCACAAGTTACTCTATTTTAATATGCCACCATAAGCCCAAATTGTGTACATATGTATGAAACATTAAGTGATATATTTTTTCAAAACAGACTATAAAAAGAATGGCTTATTCATTTGATATCATATTTTTAATTGTAAAATTCTATCTTTCAAATCACTTGGCTTTAAAAGTTTAGTACATTACTTCCCTTGTATTTTTAAGTATATAAAATATATACTACACAGTGAAGGTGTTACCTTTTAGAAAAGCAACTTTGAAGATGTGATGAAGGAACCTGGGAAAGAAAGATTATATGAAAGACCCAATGTCATCACCAGGGTCCTTAAAAAAGGGAGGCAGAAGGATCAGTTACTAGTAGGAGATGTAAGATGGAAGAGGTCAGAGCGATGTGATGTAAGAAGGACTCGATTTATCTTTGTTAGCTTTAAAAGTGAGAAAGAGGGTCATAAGCTAAGGAAACTGGGCAGATTCTAGCAACTAGAAAAGAAAGGGCATGGATTCTACCCAGAACCCAGAGAAAGGTATGCAGTTCTGAGCAACACCAGGATTTTAGCCCAGTGTGATCAGCAGCTGATTTTGACCTACTGAACTGTAAAATAATAAATGGGTATTAATGGCTATCAAGTTTGTAGTAATTTGCAGCAATAGAAAATGTATACAATTAGCTTAAAAGATATGTTTTCTTTATAAGTGAAGAGATATTTTAAAATTCATTCTCTAAGCATTTACTGAAAGTCTAAGATGTGCCAGGCTGAGGAACCTGGGATTAAAAGACTGAGATGTACTCTATACAGATGGAAGTGAATAGTTTTTGCATGTATATGAATTGGCTTGTATATGCACATGTTACTGTGGGTACACAAATGTTTATATGCATGTGTATGGCAACAGAGTAACTAAGGAAAAGAGGAGATTTTAGAAATCACCTTAAGCCAATTATATAAGCCAACGAGGAAACTATAGTTCAGTTGGGCTATAAAGTTTGGCATCTATTACTACTTTCTCAGATGCAACTAGCACTTCTTTTGCTTAGCTAATAATGTGGAAGTTAAAGACTTTCTCTTAAGATTCTGATATGAACAATCCCTAAATTTCAACTGTGAATCAATCAAAGAGCCTTCTGAAGACAATCAGCTGTCTTAGCATTTTCTTCTTAACCCAAAATTTTCAAGCTAAGGAACCATTTTATCTTGTCTAATGGTACCTATAAATTATTACAGACTCCATTACATTTGAAAAACTGCAATTTAAAGATAATGAACCTCACAATGGTCTATAAATTCTAAAGAATGGTAAAAAATTATGCCTATTGTAAAATTAGAATCCAAAGTAAGCTACCACACATGAAATGTATTGATATAAAAATTATGACACTTCAAAAACATACATCTTAAAAACTTAGTTTCTTAATAATATCGATTATTCCAGATGACTCAAGGTTCAAAAATACAAATTCAAACTAGATGACACCTTAAGATACAGAATGATCCAAATGTATCTATGTAACTTATCTATTTCTAGAACATTACCCATGCCTTCTCTTAAACATCAGTTTTTTACCCTTTCCTACCCTGCCTCTTAGAAGGGAATTTCACAGAATGAAGTAATCAGTTGGGATTCTGGTGTTTCCTCAATCCCTGAGGAAGAATAAAGAATACAGAGGAAAAAGGTCTAACTGGTCTATTGTATCGTTTAAAGTCTGTGTTTCCTTGTTAATTTTCTGTTTAGTTGATCTATCCATAGGTGTGAGTGTATACCTGTGGCAGATTCATGTTGATATATGGCAAAACCAATACAATATTGTAAAGTTAAAAAATAAAAATAAAATTAAAAAAAAAGAATACAGAGGAAATCAACTAACCAATCTCAAGCTTAGTTTCTTTATAGAAGTTAGAAAGATTAGAGAAGATGATGTCAAAAGTTCTTTTATAGTTCTGTAATTCATTCATTCATTCATTCCATAGACACATTCTAATGGCCTTCTTTTGGTCAGACCTCCTCTAGGTATGGAAAACATTACAGTGAACACAGCAGAAAAAGGCCCTGACTGATCTGACTCCGATAAGGAAGACAGAAAATAGACAAACACTTTTGGGCATGCTGCTTCAGAGAAGGTGCTGTTCATAAGGGATCTTTGAATTGATACCATAATAAAATGAGAAATTAAGCCACAGCCCCATCCATGGCAATGGCTTTCAAGGCAGGAGGACCCATGCTAATGGCCCCTTCAAAACTTAACTAGCTAGGTCCTCCTTTCAACTAGATATATGTTCTGTATGATTTCTGGACTCTCAGTCTTAACTAAAAACTTTAAAATGATTGTTAAAAAAACATATAAGTGATTATTAGAATTTAGCTGATCCTTACTGTTTCCTAGACACTTCCATTTTTAGACTGAAAACACATGGGGGATGGAGCAAGTCGTGTTAGTCAATACCAAGTGCCAAACCCCTAATAGTAATTCCTACAAAAATACATGAGGTAGATATTATAGGTGTATATATCTATAGATGTATGCATATATATACATGGGCTGATCTGGGAGCTCAACGGTAAACAATCCACCTGCAATGCAGGAGGTGCAGGAGATGTGGGTTTGATCCCTGGGTTGGGAAGACCCCTTGGAGGTCATGGCAATCCACTCCAGTATTCTTGCCTGAAGAATTCCATGGACAGAGGAGCCTAGTGGGGTACAGTCCATAGGGTCCCAAAGAGTCGGACATGATTGAAGGAACCGAGCAAGCATGCATATATACACACATATACACACATGCATATACACATACTATATGTATACACACATATATGTGTATACTCACACAAGCTATATGTATATGCACACACATATATGTGTATATACACACAAACGTGTGTGCATGCTAAGTCGCTTCAGTGGTGTCCAAGTCTTTAGGACCCTATGGACTGTAGCTCGCCAAGCTCCTCTGTTCATGGATTATCCAGGCAAGAATACTGGAGTGGGTTGTCATGCCCTCCTCCAGGGGATCTTTCCGACCCAGGGATGGAACCCAGATCTCCTGCACTGCAGGCAGATTCACCATCTGAACCACTGGGAAGTCCATGTATGTATACACACATACATATATACATATATATATATATATATGTATATACACACACACACACTCATATGAGTGAGGATAATCTTAGATTAATATTATTTTGTAAAGTTTCATTTAAAAACAGATGAACAATGATTTGTATCCCCTAATTTTTTAAAGTTCATTCCAAACAAATTGCAAAGTTTAACAAATACAGAGGTTACTGAAGTCATAATGGAGGCTCTAATACTATAAGAAGATGAGCCGCTTAAAGTTCGGCAAATTACTTAGTATAAGACTGGAATAATGTCAGCTTAATGTGCTAAATCTGTTACGTCAAAAGCAATAATGCCATCATGTCCATTACCATTAAGTTCTCAAAAATCTAACAACCTTTCCAATTTTATTACCATTGCATCGAACTAACATCGATATGGAAAAACAGTCTGGAATAATCATTTAGAATATTTAAGATCACTGCAAAATAGTTTCATTTTTGTAAATGCTTCTTCAGTATAATTTTCTAGGAAAGTAAGAATAGTAAAATTTAATTTCTTAATTCTATGAATAACTTTCAACCACTTCCACGGACTGAACTAAATAGAAAATTTTATTCCATTTAAAACCCCAAAGTTGATATAAAAATGTTGAGGAGATAATTTTATACATAATTAGAGGAGTGATATTGTTCATAGCTGGTTAAAATACTGAATCACATATTCCTTCATTAAGGTAGTTTCACAGAAATTTACTCAGCACTTTCCAAACAATAAACCACTGGCTTGGCACTGAGTTTACATAGGTTATAGTACTGCAGGCATTCAATGGATAAAGAAAATATTATGTTTGACTCAATGAATATTTTCTCATTTCTCACTTAATTATTCTATCTTACTTTTAAAAGTTAGAGAAGCCCTCCAAATAGATATAATATGTGTATTTTTAAAGACTTCGAGGAAACCCATTTGAACGAATATTTGTTATATTCTTCTGCTTAGCAAACTGGCTGAAGAACAGCCCAAATAACAAATATAGAAAATAATTCTGAAAGAAGAAAGGTAAAAAGAATTTTAGATCATATAAAATAGAAAAATAGTCAAAGTCTGAGTGAAAACTGGTGAGGGCACCAATTTTAGATCAATTTTAGATTGTGGGCCATTTTTTTTTTTTAACAATACGGGCAAACATTTTAAATTTCAAAATACAATAAATTAATCATTTTCTTCTTTTAAACAAGATATTAAAGATTGCTCCTTATTATTTGAGTATCAAAATACATTGTCGCTAGTCAATGGCAATTTGCCTTCAATCAAAAATAACAGATGATACATATTCCAAGTGAAGTAAATTGGACTAAACTTTAGATTATTTTGTTCATGCTGCATTCCACTATATAACATATATACAAACACATAGTTTCTGTTTTCAACAGGTCCTTTCACTTACAGGAAAACACTTCAATGTCTCTCTATATACTGGATTTCATTTTGATTAAAATATACTCACAAAACAGAATGACTGAGAATTGTTTGACTAAAAGACTTTGTGCCAGGGCTTCCCAGGGGGCTCAGTGGTAAAGAATCTGCCTTGCCATGTAAGGGACAGCAGTTCGATCTCTGGTCTGGGAAGATCCCACATGACACAGAGCAACTAAGCCTGTGCACCACAACTACTGAGCCTGTGCTTTAGAACCTGGCAGCCGTAACTACTGAGCCCACCCACCCTTGAGCCCATGCTCTGCAACAAGAGAAGTCACCACAATGAGAAGCCCGTGCATGCAGTTTCATTAGAGTGAAAAGAAATTGTTGTCTGGCTTCTACAGAAGTGACAGAGAGATGCTAGTCAGGGGCAAAGCTTAGGTTCTGAGGCAGCTCTCTGTGACTTAGGCAAAGCAAGTGACCTTAGTGACTTCATGTTAATCTCAGTTCTCATCTGTAAAATGGGACGAACAGTAGTTTGAAACAGGTAGGATTGTTGGGAGGACTGATGAATATATGGGTAAAATGTTCCATAGATACTTGACACTGGTTATTACTCAGTAAATGTTATGTGTTAATAATGATGGTAAAGGAAACAGTGATATGAACAGAAAGAATATATGCAGGTTGCATGCATTTGTCACACTCATTGAAAAGTACACTTAGGATCTGTGTACTTTACTGCATATAGATATCTCAATAAAATAACTAAAGAAAAAGATCACACATAAAGGTAGGAAAACAGGGAGAGAGAGAGAAAAGATATAGACCAGTTGATTCTACTAAACTGAACAAGTTTAACAAAAGTCATTTGCATGAAACTGTATGTTTTTGCATTAGTCTAGCTATACAAATACTACCATTGACTCTTATATCTGTCTTATATATTCAAAAATCAGTTAATCTAATTTTTCAAAATTACAAATTCTGAAATAGACATAGGAACAATTTCAGGAATATTCCATAGTCAATCTGTAATTGCCTATGAAAGCCTTTACTTTCATTGCTTACCTGCAACAATTTTGCAAGGGTTCATTGAACAGTATAGTAACAAAGATGACTAAGAATAATCTCAAACAAGTGCATGGTAGCCAGTGAGAAGCTACTGCACATCAAGCATAGTGACAAGTATTTGATATACATTTTCCTATTATAATCTTACCAGAAATTCTACAGAAGTAGATTCTGCAACTTATCAACAAATATGGTCTGTGGAACAGTTAGACTAAGGCCAATGCCCAAGGTTTCCTGGTATCAGAGCATAGATTGGAACGCATTTCCAACTCCACCAGCTGGATTTTAATCACTACTTTCCAAAGGGCCAGAAGTGCAAAACACAACTGTGTGCCAGTTTTCTACCCAGACATCTAACAGAAGTGTGAGTTTTGATCCATCTTTTGCGTGTGTCAATGCAAGGGGGCAACCATTTACTTTAAATTCTTGCTTTTTACTGCTGTTGCTTTTACATATCTGTATTTAAAAGGAAGAGAGGAAGAAAGGAAAAGAGACATTGTTTTCCATCATGATATTCTATATCAGATATACAAATAAACAAAGTTCCATCCTATTGGTTCAAAGTCCAACAGATAAAGAAAAATAAAACTTGATGAAATCAAGTAAAACACTTATAACTTGATTTTGAAATAAATTTAGATGTCCCAGAGTATATCCTTCCATCAGGAATACCTCATATTTTAATTCACAACCTCCATGGTGCCCACCAACCTAGGAGACTTGGGATTTTTTATTATTTGATGTTAGGGTAAACTTTGCTTTAATAGAACAGGCAAAGTTATCATCTATGTAATGGAGATTGTGGAAAATGCTTACTACGGATTAATGGGAAAACTATAGGG
Organism: Bos taurus; assembly: GCF_002263795.3. Taxonomy (NCBI): domain Eukaryota; kingdom Metazoa; phylum Chordata; class Mammalia; order Artiodactyla; family Bovidae; genus Bos; species Bos taurus. The sequence goes on from NC_037332.1 coordinate 89,340,559, forward strand.
CATAAGTTGTATTTCTTGTGTTCAGTTTCTTTTAGTTTAGCATACAACCCTAGTAAGTCTTTTCTGCTACATCACATGGTTCTGTATAGTTCACTGGCTCATATTCAGTGAATTGGTAAATAGTGGGGTAGCAGAAGATGTATGACTTATGTGAAGTTTTCTTCCCCAGCTGGTTAAAGTTTAGCCACCAATTTACAGGGGCAGAACACAAAGTTTATCAGCACAATGAGCAGCACAAGACACATTCTCACCCATTTACTGCCACTCCATTCTTTGTTCACTTTGATTCATGGGTCTCTCTTGGAATTTAGCAATGTTGTGTTTCCCTGATCTTGATGTATGTTGCCCTTGCCTCCACTTCTAAGAAGGCACAACTTTTCATTTCTGTCCAACAATCTACGCTTACCTTTTTTTTTTATTATTAAGTTAAAGTTTTATGCTTAATATACTATTTCTTTCTTTCTTTGTACTAACTTGTGGTTCTAATGCCACTAGGGGTTTGTTTAGATTTACTATTTTTCTGTTAGCTTTCTGGTTACAAAGTTGCCCAAGTTCTAAGTGGTGTTCCACCTCTTTTTCTCATGGTCATATTTTTTTTGTTTATTGTTGGGTTTTTTGGTTTTTGTTTTGTTATCTGTTTAGTTTTTAGGGCACAGTTTGCAAAACCTAGGTTTCATATATAACATGATAGCAGAAATACCTGCCCAAGATTTTAACTTGTCAACGAGGAACACTAAAGTATAGAAGCCTCTTAAAATACATCCATTTAAGAGACTATAAAGAATTCATTACATTTCAAATAATCATATATATATATAGACACACATATAGATTTAAATCAAGACAAGCTATGCTTCTAGGATTGGCAGGTATAAAGTACTTAATCAATTATACTAAAATCACATTAAGGTATGTTTTTAATCTTAAGATGTTTTCTAAATAAGTATTTTCTTTAGGGAACTATCACTGGCAGCTTTCACTACAGCAGCCTGGTTGGCCTCCTGAGAAGGATCTAACACTATAGTTTCCATTATATAACAGATGCTGTCTCAACACATAAAATAAACAACTATGATAACACTGAAACTTTCAGATAACACGAAGAACAAAATCCAAGGATAATTCTTCTCCATGGAACTTCTCTTACATTTCCTGGGCCGATCCCCTTATATGTGGCAAGGATGGTATTAAGAATATAGACAGTAAGATAAATGATTATCTTCTGGAAACCTTCCGACTTCCTATGTCACATTCACACACACATATATATATATATATATATATATATATATATGTCACATTCATATATATATATGTCACATTCATATATATATATATATGTCACATTTATACATACACACACACATACACACATACATATATCCTATATACAAAGTCTGGCAGCTGTGGTTGAAGAATGCTTTCCTTGAGTATATAGCCCAACTCAATGAGAGACAGAAATTTAAGTTCAGAAGCAATATTTCTTTTGTCCAATACAGCAAAGCAAATCAAAAATTGTGTTTTTTGAAGGAAAGTATACTTCTTAATTCCTAAAGTCAGGTACACAATTTTGGATGAATTCCAACAACTGAATACAGACACCTGACTGAAAAGAATGAATGAAAGTAAAGTATCTGTATGGCTCTAAAAGGACTTGGCCCATGAGATGAGAGAGGTAATCTGGAGGGTACCACGTGACCTAAGGACAATAGGAATTACAGCCACCATGTCAGATTTCTGAGGATTGGCTTTGTGTGTGTGTGTGTGTCTGCATGCACACACATGCCCACACGCTCACACAAGGGGAAGGGGTTGGTTCCATTATAGTGACCTGGAAGGCCAAGACATTTTAACAAGTATCATTCTGATAAGCCAAACACGCCTTCATCCATGGTAAAGAGGGTTGCCCCTCTATACTACAACTGTGAATGGATGACTTTGAATATCAGCAGGTTTGTGTGTTTATCACTTCATCACTTCATTTGTTCTTCCATTATGCATCCATCCACCAGTTAAGAATATCAAGTACCCAGTGTCAGATAGTTCCTGCTTCCTTCCCCACAGACAAGGCAGGCACCGTGAGCCAGTCCAGCACAGCTGTTTTCTGTAACTCTTAATCAGTTCCCATTTCTCACCACCGACTCCAATCCAAAGGAAGGGGGTCAGAACCCTGGCACAGTATTTTTTAACCACTGTTGATTTTTATAGATATTAAGAGTGACAAACAGCAGCAAAATATTAATCAAATTCAAGCTATTCTTGTAGTCTGATGATCTAATGAGGATAAAAGCAATATAATTTAACATGCAGAATTCCTTCAATGCATAACAGAAACCCAACAGACCAAAATTTTCATCTTGACAGTGAAATGCCTAAAGAGTTATGCTCTCATTTTTGTTTTAATGATCAGATAAATGTTGTCCATTTGGTTTCTTAGCAAAGAAATCCAATTAAAAACTTAGCAGGCGCTCTCCTACACTTCTCGTGGGAGTGTAAATTGGTACAACCTTCTTGAAAAGCAATCTGGCAATATGTATGGAAAGTTTTAAAATGTTCATACCATTTGGCTTAATAATTCCACTTCTAGGAATATTTTTATAAAAAGATCTACAACTTAAGATTTTTTAAAAAAAAATCTCACTATTATTTGTAATAGGGAAAATCAGGTAACAACACAAAATGTCTAAAAGAGTAAGTTATATCATAGCCGTAGAGTAAACTGGCACATGACCATCAAAGATGTTTTTGAACACTTAATACCTGAAAAAAGAGCTTATGAAATAGACTTAAAAGGAATATTCAAAATTAAACATTCTGTACTGTTGCACCTCTGTGTAAAATACAACAAATGATTGAAGGTACATAAAACATTGTTTATCTCAGAATCATAAGATTATAATGATTTTTACTTCTTTGTATTACCCTAACTTTCTAATCACTGAGCTTGTGGTTACAAAGGGAAGTAATCTAAAATCCAAAAGCATTTCAAGTTTGGCTGGATATTATGCTAGATTCTAGGGATAAAGGTTCAAGCCTGACTCTTTATCCACACTTCCTACCACCGCATCTCCTGGTCCAAGCATCTACCAATGTATTTTCTGACCATATGAATTTGACTATTGGACTGCAAGGAGATCCAACCAGTCCATTCTAAAGGAGATCAGCCCTGGGTGTTCTTTGGAAGGAATGATGCTAATGCTGAAACTCCAATACTTTGGCCACCTCATGCGAAGAGTTGACTCATTGGAAAAGACTCTGATGCTGGGAGGGATTGGGGGCAGGAGGAGAAGGGGACGACAGAGGATGAGATGGCTGGATGGCATCACCGACTCGATGGACGTGAGTTTGAAGGAACTCCGGGAGGTGGTGATGGACAGGGAGGCCTGGTGTGCTGTGATTCATGGGGTCTCAAAGAGTCAGGCACAACTGAGCGACTGAACTGACATACCTCATATAAGTGAAATCAAAGCAATGTATATTGGAATGCATTTTTAAGGTTAATATATGTCCTACAAGCAGATCGTACCATCTCCTTTCAAGGAGATGGATGATGGTGAGAGTTGCACAGTGTGAATGTACTTAGTGCCACTGAAGTATAGAGTTAAAAACGGTTAGAATAGTATGTTTTATATTATGTGACTTTTACCAAAATTAAAAAAGAATTTTAAAAGGAAAGTAAAGGTTCAAATCTGAATCCAGAGACACAGATTATCAGAGTATGTGTTAAAGACCACAGAAGAGCCACAAAATGGGCAGGAAGGCAGGGAGAGGAGAGCAGAATCTCGTGAAAGCATGGAGTAGGTGGCACAGTTGGTAAAAAATCCGCCTGCTAATACAGGAGATGCCAGAGATGCTGGTTCAATCTCTGGGTCATGAAGATCCCATGGAGGAGGGCATGGCAACCCACTCCAATATTCTTGCCTGGAGAATCCCATAAACAGAGGAGCCTGTCAGGCTACAGTCCATGGGGTCACAAAGAATCAGACATGACTGAACAACTGAGCATGTAAACATTTTCTATCAGGCAGAGTTAGGGCAAAAGATACAGCATGGAAATTCATAAAGCATTCTCTTTTCCTTTTTCCATTTTTCTCAAATTGAATATTTTAGACAAAGATGTATCTGAATAAATACATACTGTATAATTTGTTTATTTACAACAATCTCATGCATCCTAAATCACTTACGTGATGAAACTGAGTGGGACTGTATTGAGGACAGCTTGCCACCAGAGCCACTAAGACACACATTTTATGCAGAGCTGTTTATAATCTCATTTGTTCTAATTATCTTCGGTTCATCCTTAATAAACACTGAGTGGAAAACTTTTTTTCTCGTTCTAAGTTTTCCACTACAGGGCAAAATATTCTTAAGGACTGCAATGCAGAATGATATGTATTGCTATCCACTTAGAAGCAGAAAAGTAAATAAATGTCACTTTTTCTTCATACTTGGTTAACTAAATTTTAGAAAATGTACTCTATTGTAAAGGGAACGTTTATTTGTCATGTAAGGATAAAAAAGTTCTAGGTCAAAACTCTCTTTCTCTCTCTAAATATATATATATATATATATATATATATATATACACACACACACATATACATATATACAGAGAGTGTGTGTGTGTTTATCACGGTCATAAGACATATTATTGCATGGAAAATGTACATACACAGCATTAGATTTCAGGCTGCCACCCACAATTGTGTTTCTCTGACCTAAATCCAGTGATATCAACAAAATTAAAAATATGCCTTTGAATTTGTGTACACAATTAGCAACATTTTGATAAAATATATGAGGCCTGAGTGTACTATAATGTTTTATACTATCAAGAAAATAATATTTAAAAAGTCATTCTTCAGAAAAGTTACAGGTCATGAAAAGCTATAAGGCTTTTCCTTCTCTATAGAGTTGAATGGGGTGAGGACCTAGGAAAATGAAAGGCTTCAGCCACTTCCGGAACAGCTGTACTCAAGTCACTCATTCACATTCCTTCTCATCAGAGTGGCCTGAAGATGATTTTATGTAGATGGTTCAATTGCACAAAATGTACTTGCTTATTTTGAATCTAAAATTAGCAGTTAAAAGGTGAAATGCTCCTACAGTATTACATGCATAATAGTGAAATAACAAAATTGTCCAAATCTCCATCAAAACAGCAAAATTTATACATATCATGGTATAGTCAGAAGAAGAGGGCGACAGAGGATGAGATGGTTGGATGGCACCGACTCAGTGGATATGAGTTTGAGCAAACTTCGGGAGATGATGAAGGACAGGGAAGCCTGGTGTGCTGCAGTCCATGGGGTTGCAAAGAATCAGACAGGGCTGTGCAACTAAATAAGAACAACAAATGGTATAGTCATACCATGGAATACTCTGAAGCCAATAATAAGTAGAGTTCAGGAGTGTGTGAGTGAAAGTGAGTGCATATGTGTATAGAGAGAGAAGTGGCTGTATTTTATGTATGGTCATTTATGTATATGTATGTATAATGTATATGTATTGTCTTCATGTATGTATAATTATATACACATACAGAGAGAGATGATCAAGATATACTGCTAAAGCAAAAAATCAATTTTTCTGAATAGTCCATGTAAAATGAATTCATAAAGTAATGATGGTGCAATTAATAATACTTGCTTAACCCATGTCTACCTAGGGAGTACTCATCTATACATTTCATTCATAAAAACTAATTTATCTCTCACAATAACCCTGAATTATTGGCTCTATTATTTTCCCTGTTGAACTGATAAGGGAACTGAAGCAGAGTAACCTGCCAATACTGCTTCTCAAGTCATACAGTTAGTGAGTACTTTTGTCTGTAATACTCCATCTGCCCCTCATTCCCATCTCCTCTTCCTCCTCTGATTTCAGGGACTTCCCTGGCTATCCAGTGGTTAAGACTTCACCTTCAAGTGAAGGGCTATAGGCTGGATCCCTGGCCACAGAGCTGAGATCCCACATGCCTTGCAGGTAAAAAATCAAAACACATAAAACAGAAGCAATATTGTAACAAATTCAACAAAGATTTAAAAGAAGAAAAAAAGAAGCTGATTTCTACCCATGGCTCTGCTTGGACTCCTGAGTCTATGGATTTAGCTGATGCGAGTGACCCTCAAAGGTGAGGTGGAGAAAGGTGGTAGAAGTGGGAGCTTGACATTCACCTCCAGTGCCTTCCCTTCTGCTCACTGCCATGTAGTGACCCAACAGGGCTGCTCTCCTCTCCTTGAGACCACAGTTTCTGCTCTGTAACCCCTTTCCCACAGCTACACTATCACTGAATTACAATAACAGCTTTCTCTCTGCCTGTGCTTTCTGGCCCAGGGGAGTGGGGGTAGGGTAGGGGGTGCGGTAGGGGATTCCCCTCTCACTAACCCAGGTTGCCTCACCATTCCTTGTTTCCCTTCACACCTCTGTAACTAGTCCCTTCCTCAAAGTCTTCAGTCACTTTGATTGGGTCTTTCCTGCCAGAACCTGGCTCACAGAGTAGGAGAAGTGAGTGTTAGTCACTCAGTTGTGTCTGATTCTTTGCAACCCCTCAGACTGTAGCCCGTCAGACTCCTCTATCCACAGGATTTCCCAGGCAAGAATATCAGACTGGGTTACCATTTGCTTTTCCAGGGGGTCAGACAGGATGCAAATTCAGGCAGTTTTGTTCCAGAATCTGTGCTCCACCTCTATCCACCATGCAATCCTGCCTCCTCAATGAGGTAGTGTGTGTGTATTTTGTAGTATTAAAAGACTGTGCACTAAAATATTGATAGGAGTTTTATCTGGGAAGTAGGATTACAGGGGAGCATAAACTTCTCTATTTTATAGTTCTACAGTATTTAAATTTTACTTTATATTTTTCCAATAAATATGCAATAGAGTGTTATATAATAACCATTAATGACATGACAAAAGGATTTGATACCACTTATTACTACTGACTATTACTTAAAGAAATCTGGTATACCTGTAGAGTAACCCTCCAAGGATGGACACCCACTTCAAAGTTAAAATTTTAATTTTGACTACAGGCTTTTTTATAATATTATGGAAAATCATTCTCTAGCACAGAGGTCTAGACAATATGCTATGCACTGTTACTTTTGGGTTGCAAAAAAAATATCCTTGAATAGGAAAATAGAATATTATTATTTCTCATATTTGGTAATGTGCCAAAGAGATGCTCAGAACCGGCTTTTCTGATGAGATGAGAACCAAAAAAAGAGAAACACTTAATATTACACTTTTAATACTCCAGAATTTAATAATGATGGAATCTTATAGCTTCCTTTGGGGCATTATTAATGTATAATAGGGTAAACATCCTTCAGATTTCATCACACCTGTATGATCAGATGATATAAACAAGATTTTATAGGGAACTGGAGTCTAAAGTCACATTTCAAGCTCAATGTACACATGCACCTCTCTGCTTAGTCACAATGCAGAGAAGTCTTCTATGTCCCTCTTACATGCTACAAATGCAACATTCCCACATCACTTCTTCAACACTCATGGAGAGTTTCCTGCAGAACAAAGGGCTTTAGAAAGAAACTGGGATTCAATTACTGTTTTGCCCTATTGCTATATACTTCGGAATACTTCCTTTCTGAACCTTCAAAGATAACTGCTATAATTTTCTGATATGTTAAAAAATTCAATCTTCATGTTTAAATCATAATAACAAATATGTCTTCCTGAAATCTATGGAGCTCATGCAATGCTTGATATGAGTACCTAACATCAAATTAACTAATTCTATTCAATTAAAGACATCATAAAAGACCAATATTTCTGCTTCAATTCTTCCCATCTTTCAGCCCTTCTTAACGTGAAATGTGAAATCCATCAGTTGCATTTGTGATACTTCCTAAAAGGCAAATTTAGCTTAACAGAAAAAATGTAAATCCAGAAGCCCCCCACATCTAGGTACACGAAACCTCCAGATGCCATTCAAATCCAACTCTCCTACCGGGGATTTAGTAATGAATGACTGCCAGCGGGAAATATGCCACAGCCCCTAATCCTTTAGCCTCCATGACGTCAAGACCTCAAACGTGGAAAAAATCCAGGTCATTCATTATTAGAGCGTAAATGTTAACAATCAATGTCTCCAAGCTGTGGACGTTATTCTGCCCTAAGACCCATCTGTCATCAAAATCTAAATCAGTGAACATTACTCTCAGACTTTTTCTCACTAGAATAAAAGCTGTGTTGGCTATAGGTGAGGCATAACTTGGAATTAAACTATAAATCTTACGTAAATGCTGTATCTCAAGATCACATACAATTGTATATAAAACAATTCAGTTAAACATTAATATACCTAGGCATGAATTATTTCCCCTCCTCTGTAGAGACTGGTGGAGAGCTACACATTAACTTTACATTCTTACAATTATATGCAATACATGTTAGTTAAAGCAAATGGTTCATTTGTCTTATTTTTATGGCTATAGACATTTACTTATACTCAATACATTTTTTTTTCAATCAAAAATGGCAATAAGCAAGAGACAGCATCTCAGATTGCTCTGAGGAACTATTCAAAAGATGTAAGGGAGCAGCCAGAATTTATAGGAGTTTTTGCTGTAAAAAAAAAAATCAAAAAGTTACTGCTTATCACAACAGACATCTCAAGTTGATGATTTTAGTGCTTTTCAATGTGTAGGAAAATTTAAGAGTCTGGGTTTACTGAAATTACTCCTTTGATATATATCTTAACTGTCTAGGGTCAGTATCCTATTTTTTTCCATCCTGAATTCCCCTTAGGGTACACTGTCCTGGATGCTACAGTGGCTGATGGCAGGCAACATTCTTTGTCCACCTTGCTCCTTTAATTTTCATGTATTTCTATAAATGTACCCCAAAATAGCTAATAAAGATAAAACCTGCTGTCAGGAAAAAAAAATGGTAATAAGGTCCTGGCACAGGGACAACCATCTTTTTCATGTCCACCTCAAGGTCTGCTCATAATTTCAGGGGCTGACTGCTAAGCTCAGTAGCTATGTTACTCTGACTATAGTTCACAGCCAAACGAAAAGTTAAGTAGGGGATTCCCATTAATAATTTAGTATTAACTGCTAGAAAAGACAAAATGGAATCTGTTTTTCTCTTCTCTTGCCTATGCACTAAAAATGAAAATAAAATACAAAAGGCATTAATGAAGGAAAAAATGACCAAGAAAATAATTGTTAATAAAAACATACACTTAAAAGGAAACAGGCAGTAAGTTCATTTTTTATTAAAGCATAGTTGATTTACAATGTTGTGCTAATTTCTGCATGTAACAAAGTAACTCAGTTATACATATATACACACTCATTTTATATATTCTTTTCCATTTATCCCAGGAGATTGGATATAGATCACAGTGCTATATTCAGTAGGACCTAGCTGTTTATCTATTCTAAATGTAATCGCTTGCATTTGTAGGGTGTGCTCAGTTGTATCTGACTCTTTGAAACCCTATGGACTGTAGCCCACCAGGCTCCTCAGTCCATGGAATTCTCCAGGCAAGAATACTGGAGTGGGTTGTCATTTCCTCCTCCAGGGACTCTTCCCGATTCAGGATCGATCCCTTGTTTTCTGTGTCTCCTGCATTGGCAGACAGAGTCTTCAACATTAGCATCACCTTGGAAGCCCCAAGTTGCATCTACTAACCCCAAACTACAAATCCATCCCTCTCCCTCTCCTAAATGAGCTCTCTCTCCTAAAAATGAGTTCACTTTTAGATAGCCATGTTTAAATTCAGAATGTGTAAATGAATTTTGAATACTGTATTCATCAGAAATTCCCAAAGAATTGATTAGCTCCTGAAGAATTATTAGCTAAAAGTGGCTACTAAAATATAAAATATCAGTTTGACCTTGGATACTTCAGACAAAATAATATGATTAAATACTGAGAATGTTACTTCTGGCATTAAATAGCCAGTTCCTCTAAAAAGAGAGAATTGGCTCATGGGAATAAAAACAGAGATGAATTTTGAAAATTTTTTGAAGATTAGGCTACTTTGGCAAAGCTCTATAACTGCAGTGAAATAGAAGCTATAAAGATAAATGCTAAGAATTCTTTTTCACAGACAATGAACACTGTTGCATGCATTGCTCAGATGGTGTGGCTAGTCTCATCAATCGAAGCAAGAAAAACTGCAAACTTCAGAGTCAGGATTGGACTAATCAGGGTGGCTGTGGGTTTGGGAGTGGAGGAAAAGTGCATAGCAGAAAGTAAGGGTTCCTGGGACACAAGACAGTGAAGAAGGGATATGTCCTCGCCCAGAGTAAAGAAAGGGACGGAAGGGGAAGACTGGTTTTGATTTACTTTTGTTTCCTTGTTTTTGTGTTTGTTTATGCATTTCATAATGCTCATTGGTAACTATGTGGACAATTGTGATGTCAATAGGAAGAAAAATACACATGGTTGATTGTCAAATACATCAGCTGAAAAAATGGAAAAATGCAAAAACAGTAATTCCAATTGATGAAAAGAAATACTAACACAAGCTGCATGGAAAAATTGTGAAACACTATGAAATGGGGGGAAAAACCAAGCAAAACAAAATAAATGAGTGGGTTCATGACCAGCTCAGCTCACACATCTAGATACCTCTGGCTTTCATTGTCTTGAAGCCATTTTATAAATCCTAAGTAACAGAAAACTGACAACCGTGCAAGTTACTGTCCAAACACTTATCCTAAGAGAAATGCATGTTCTGCCATTGGAATGCAGCTGATTCTTGCCCTATAGACAGTGATCAGTTTCCATTTTGAAAAAATTGATTCCATCACACTTTATCTGACAGTGAATGTGGGACACTTTGACTTCTCCTATGAATCAGTTGCCATATCTTATCTGTTTCCTCCTTAATCTGATAAATGAAATATTTGGCAGGTATTCCTTTTATATTTGTGTGAGTCATGACTTAACATTTTTTATAAAAAAAAATCCTTTAGATCTATACATAGGCATGTGCCCTCACATTCACAGACATGTACATCACCAATAATATTTAAGAGCAACTACATTATGGTTGAATTGCAAGTACTTTCCCCAATATACTTTTCTGCATTTTCCAAAATTTGTTTAATAAGCATGGATTACTTCAACAATCAGAAAAGATATTATAAAAAAAAATTTAAACATCCTAAAACCTAAAATAATTCTCTGAGAGTTTCTACACATAGAGCTTGGTCTCAAACAAACATATGTTTTTAATATTTGTGATTAGGTGACCCCTCAAAAGCAAGCTTCCTAAAACACTATATGATCATATTTTCACTTTTAAAAACAGGAGATACATATGTACCAGGAACCTAGAATTGCTAATCCCAGTAAATATATATCACTATATCAATATAAATATCAGGGAAAATGTACTTTAAAGGCCTGACAGAAACTGGGTAAAATTAGAATTTAGAGTTGTGATATTTAAAAAAAAACAACTATACCTTGGATTTAGAAATGAAGAAATACCAATAAGAACCACAACCAGGCGTATCTAGATATTAGTGGGGTGAAGTCCTTCATCTAGTTAAACTGCCTCAGATGTTTCAGAGTGCTCATCAAAATTTATTAGATTATTTATTTCTTGCTAATCCAGAAAAAAAAAAAAATCTTTGCACTCCATAGCCTGCCATATTACAAAAGAGACAAATGTACTGAAATTAGGATGCATGCATGGTAAGTCACTTCAGTCATGTCTGACCCTTTGTGATACTAGGGACTGTAGCCTGCCCAGCTCCTCTGTTTATGGGATTTTCCAGGCAAGAATACTGGAGTGGGTTGCCATTTCCTCCTCCAGGGGATCTTCCCCACCCAGGGATTGAACCTGGATCTCCTGCATTGCAGGCAGATTCTTTACCACTAAGCCACCCAAGGAAGCCCTGAAATGAGGATAGTAATGAGCAATAACTCTTAATGGTAATTTTTTTTTTAAAGCATACAAAGGAAAATAAATATCATAGATTCTGAAGACACAGATTTCATAGCAAAGGCAGAAAAGCAAATCCTTATAATTTAGTAGTTTTCATAAAATATCAATATCAGCACATGCATGAAAAAATAGGAAACTTCATTTTTTAATCATCATGAAACTTCAATCCATTTTCTCACTAAATAAGTCAATACACTCGAGTGGACTTTTCGTCTCATTCTGAGCACTCATAACAGAAATAGAATGCATTCAGAAAATTAAAAATTCATTACAAAGGAGCAAAGTAATGATTCAAGAACTATTATGGGTTAAATTGGGCCCATCCTGTCCCCCGAAAAGATACTGAAGTCCTAATCCCAGCACTGTGAATACGATCTTATTTGGAATAGGGTCTTTGCAGATGATAAAGTCAAGATGAGATCATTAGGGTGGGCCCTAGGTGACTCAGTGGTAAAGAACATGCCTGCCAAAGAAGGAAAGCCAGGATTCATAGGTTCGATCCTTGGGTTGGGAAGATCCCCTAGAGGAGGAAATGGCTACCCACTTCAGTGTTCTTGCCTGGAAAATTCCATGGACAGAGGAGCTTGGCAGGCTGCAATCCATGGGGTCACAAAGAGTCAGACACAACTAAGCAACTGAACACACATGCATGCATGATCCAATGTGACTGCATCCTTATACATAGAAAAAATTTGGACTCAGGAACAGACACACTGAGTGAACGTGATGTGAAAACATAAGAAGACCACTACCTACAAGTCAAGGAATGTCTGAGACCACAAAAACCCAGGAGGCAGACATAGAACAGTCTCTGCCTTCAAAATTCTTCCAAGGGACCAATTCTACAGACACTAGTGGTAGAAGGAGAGGGTGGGATGCATTGAGAGAGCAGCATGGAAACATATACATTACCATATGTAAAATAGACAGCCAGTGGAAATTTGTTGTATGGTACAGGGAGCTCAAATCAGGTGCTCTGTGACAACCCAGAAGAGTGGGAGGTTCAAGAGGAAGGGGACATATATATACCTATGGCTGACTCATGTTAATGTATGGCAGAAGGGAAGTGAAGTCGCTTAGTCATGTCCGACTCTTGGCGACCCCATGGACCGTAGCCTACCAGGCCCCAACCATGGGATTTTCCAGGCAAGAATACTGGAGTGGGTTGCCATTTCCTTCTCCAGAGGATCTTCCCAACCCAGGGATCGAACCCGGGTCTCCTGCATTGTAGGCAGACGCTTTACCGTCTGAACCACCAGGGAAGCCCCTAATGTGTGGCAGAGACCAATACAATATTTTAAAGCAATCATCTTTCAATTAAAAATAAATAAATTAAGAAATATTCTATCCTGCAGAACTGAGAGACGATAGCTTTCTGCTGTTTAAGCCGTTCAATCTGTGGTACTTTGTTACAGAGTCCCAGGAAATGAATACAAGAATTGACATTTGTCTAATTTCACATGCTTCTTATGATCTCAATTTGTTTGTTCAGTCACCAAGTGGTATCCAACTCTTGGTAACCCCATGGACTGCAGCATGCCAGGCCTCCCTGTCAGCCTGTCCGTAGCCCACCAGACTCCTCTGTCCATGGAATTTCCCTGGCAAGAATAGTGGAGTGGGTCGACATTCCCTTCTCCAGGCCATCTTTCCGACCCAGGAATTGAACCTGTGTCTCCCGCATTGTGGGCTGATTCTTTACCATCTGAGTCACCAAAGATAAAGTATGATCTCAACAGAATATGATGATTTTTTGCTATTGCTTGAAGGGCTTTCCTAATAGTTTAGACGGTAAGGAATCTGTCTACAACGCAGGAGTCCTGGGTTTGGTCCCTGGGTCGAGAAGATCCCCTGGAGAAGGGAATGGCAACCCATTCCAGTACTCCTGTTTGGAGAATTCCATGGACAGAGGAGCTTGATGGGCTACAGTCCATGGGGTCACAAAGAGTCAGACACTACTGAGTGACTAACACTTTCACTTGCTGTTGCTTTAGCACACTGATAATGACTGAGCAAGAGATTTTCTGAAGATTCAGTCCTTTCTTCCCAAATCCACCTCTACCAACACACACACACACACACACACACACACACACACGGAGAAGAGAGCAAATATCTTTGAATAAACAGTACTTTTTTAAACACAATTTACAACTGACTGGTTGTAAGTTGGTACCATCTATTATTATTATTATTGATGTTCATTAATGCTAATTGTTTCACATTTATTGCCACACTTTTAAATATTAAGAACATTTCAAATTTTATGTTTTAGCTTAGGTATCATAAGAAAACAAAATTGGGACAATGAAATAAAGAATAGTTAAAGACAAGGCAGAGAGTTAAAAGTAAATCAAAAGTTTTCTGAAATGTTTATTAAATTTAATAGTGCTCATTATCCATTAACAGATATCAATATTAAAATGAGAAAGAACAAGCATGCTGATTTCCATTGAGAAACCCCTTTCTTGCAAAGATCAGAGGTAAACAAAAAGTCATATTTCCCCTTACCTCCGAAGACTGGAAACTATAAATAAAAGTGTCATTGATTTGGGGAAAACATATAGAGCCATAGCTGGGCTTCCCAAGTGGTGCAGTGGTAAAGAATGCCCCTGCCAATGCAGGAGACACAGAGACATGGGTTCGACCCCTAGGTCAGAAAGATTCCCTGAAGAAGGAAATGGCAACCCGCTCCAGTACTCTTGCCTGGGAAATCCCATGGATAGAGGAGCCTCATGGGCTATAGTCCACAGGGTTGCAAAGTTGTGACTGAACACACACACACACACACACACACACACACACACACACACATCTGTATCTACGTCAGTTTACTATAACTAACTTAGTGTTTAATAAACAAAAATTAAAATGTTAAAGAATATATTATATATTAATAAAAATAAGAAGAGACTTTGCTACTGAGTTAGATATTATGTCACTATAGCACAGCATAACTATTAAGCATAAAATACCTTTGAGAAATGAGAAGTTTCAAGGGAATCACAGTAACTAGCTCCTTGCTAGCTTTAAATCTGGGTAGTAACTCAGTAACAAAAAGGGAGTGGGGAAATATAAATTCACATCTGTTATAGAATTCTGTCTGCATTATCAACTATACAAAGAAATTAAGAAATACCTAGGTAACATTTAATAAGACTCTATCACACACACACCGGAGAAGGAAATGGCAACCCACCCCAGTATTCTTGCCTGGAGAATCCCATAGACAGAGTAGCCTGGTGGGCTGCTATCCATGGGGTCGCACAGAGTTGGACACAACTGAAGTGACTTAGCAGCAGCAACACACACACAGAAGATCTTTGAAAATACATCAAATAGAAAGCATAACTTTAATAAAGAACACCTCATAGCTAAACAATGAGTCAAATGGGTATGTGAACAGTAAAGAAACAGTCTAGGAGGTTTTATTCAGCAAACCTAAACATTCAGAGCTCTCTAGACAAGACTTACATGAAAGATTAAGAGTGTAATGTACTTTTTAGATCAAGGTTTAAGAAATTAAGATTACCTCTATACCTATGCATTCACAGTTCTATTCACAGGATGAAAAACTATGAGAAATAAAAGATGTTGAAACCAAGAAAAAATTTTAAGTTCTTTTTTTTGTTGTTTTGTTTGTTTAAGTCTTTCCTGAATTTGTTACATTATTGCTTCTGTCTTATATTTTTGTATTTTGGTGTCAGGAGGTATGTAGGATCTTAGCTCCCCAACCAGAGATTGAACTTGCACCCCCTGCATTGGAAGAACTCTTAACCAATGGGCCAGGGAAGTCCCCCAAAACTGAGATAAATCTTAGATGTTTATCATTCCTCCAGTTTTTCTTTTTTCTTTTTTTTTAGTTTAAAGGAGATTTAATTTATAAGCATGGAAAAGGATGAATTATCCATAGCAACTAAGCCAGAAAGTAGATTTTTAAATGATATAGGAGAGACAGAATAAAATACAGGGAGATAGAAGAGGACAATACATATTTTTACATTTTAATTTAATTATTTTTTTAAATTTTATTTTATTTAACTTTACAATATTGTATTGGTTTTGCCATATATCAAAATGAATCTGCCACAGGTATACATGTGTTCCCCAAAACACATTAAGATAAAAGTATTCCTATGTATTGAAAAGTCCAAGTTTTAATTTAAACCATAAATATATGATGCTGGTTAACACTCAAAGCAAATACTATTTAAAAATTAATGGGTATCATTTTTTCTCATTTTCAGGTCATTTGTCAGAATCTGCTCTAGGATACAGTGTTTTGGGAGATTTGAGATAACAGACTAATGTCTGGGCATCAGATCTTTTCATCAATGTGATATGAAAAGGATGGTTAGGCCAGAAAGATAGAACATATCACTCATGCTTTAAAAAAAAAATCAAGCAAAAACTTTTGTTTGCCTAATTTCTACTTCATATCATACTTTGCACTTTCTAGGAAAAAGAAATCAAGCCTTTCCCTTCTACAGAAACATTGCTTTTGAATGACTGGAAGCAACCCACTAAAAATTAAGCAATTGTTGCCAATTAAACTGTAGTACAGCTGCACCCATTTAAAAAGAGCAGCTGTTGAAGAAATAAAAGTACGTTCTCTGCATCAAATGACAAAACATTAAAAAAAAAAAGTGACATTTGATTAAATGGATATTTATTAGATACAGCTCCATATGGCTTTTACATAGATTCTTTGATGTAAACACCAGCTTCTTTTACACAGAAAGTTGAGAAGTGCTTATCTCTGAAATACTCACTTAGCTCCCATTTTGTCCTCTGAGAAACAATTATTTTATTTTAATGTGCGTAATATCCAGGCCAGCTTGAGTATGTGTAATTGGGCTCTAATATTTTGCATTTTTCAACTCTGAGTGTCAGAATCTGCTTCTAAAACTAAAATCTAAAACTCAGTTTTCTCATCCTTGTCCTTGCTTTTTTCTTTCCCACATTCTCCAAAGTAAAGCATGATCTGCTTATTTCAGAAAATATAGACCTATAAGAAGAGGGAATTTCTCTGTGGCATGGTTGTCCTGTCATCTTGAAACAAAAATATTTGCGCTTCTGTATGGGATAGAAATACTCTTCTATATCAGGATTTTTTAGAGCTTCCCTGGTGGCTCAGACAGTAAAGAATTTTCTGCAGTGTCAGAGACCTGGGTTTGATCCCTCACTCGGGATGAGCCCCTAGAGAAGGGAATGGCTACCCACTCTAGTATTCTTGCCTGGAGAATTGAATGGACAGAGGAGCCTGGTGGGCTACAGTCCATGGGATCATAAGGAATCAGACATGACTAAGCAATTAACACATAGGAAAAAAGAATACATGTGCAATGTATAAATTTGCTCATTCAGTTCAGTCACTCAGTCCTGTCCCACTCTTTGAGACCCCATGAACCGCAGCATGCCAGGCCTCCCTGTCCATCACCAACTCCCGGAGTCCACCCAAACCCATGTCCATTGAGTCGGTAATGCCATCCAACCATCTCATCCTCTGTTGTCCCCTTCTCCTCCTGCCCTCAATCTTTCCCAGCATCAGGGTCTTTTCCAATGAGTCAGCTCTTAGCATCAGGTGGCCAAAGTATTGGAGTTTAACAAAATATTTTTTGTTTTCCAACTAAATGATTGATTATGTAGTCATAACACTCAGAGCAAAAAGGAGAAATAATGTAGTGGTTTCCATACTTTCCAGAAAAAAAAAGTCATTTGGGGAGCTTGTTAAAAATATATATTTACCAGGTCACTCCTCTGGAGTTTCTGAGTCAATCGATTAAGCCAAGAATGTGGGTAGAGTTCGGGGAATCTGAGAAGAGATGCTATGAGCAATAAAAGGGATTCATCTTAATGTCTTTAAAAAGATACAAATAAAGATACACTATATGTATTTATTTTTTGCAAGCTGTTTCATTGTGCCACTTGATATATAACTGGAAAAGACTCATCTCAGAGTTAGATTTTGTTAGGCTTAGATTTATTACAGGTTCCCTGGTGGCTCAGATGGTAAATAATCCTCATGCAAAGCATCAAACTCAGGTTCAATCCCTGAGTTGGGAAGATCCACTGGAGGAGGGCATGGCAACCCACTCCAGTATTCTTGCTCAGAGAATCCCATGGACAGAGGAGCCTGGTGGGCTATATACAGTCCATGGGGATCCCATAGATTTAATACAGCAAATGTCTTGTTATGCAAGTGACCAGGACTGGTAGTTGGTTAACAACAACAACAAAATCAGTTAATGCAGTTGAGTTATGTAGAGCAGGAAATCATTTAACCAAATTCAATGAACATATAATATATATTTGGTTTTAACTTGAAATATTCTTTATTCATACACTTATTTACCAATCTTTTATAAAGGACAGGACTACAAGGTATAGGTCTCCTATTTGGTATCCCAAGTCATCTTTAAAAAGAAGATAACCTAAACATCTGTAATGCAACACTGTTATTTGATCTTTACAGTTCTCCAAGTATTTCACAATTATATTACCTACACCTAACTTGGAATTCCCTGGTGGCTCAGTGGTAAAGAATCCACCTGCCGATGCAAGAGACACAAGAGATGGTGCATTCAATCCCTAAGTTGGGAAGTTCCCCTGGAGTGGAAAGTGGCAATCCATTCCAGCATTCTTGCCTGGAGAATCCCATGGATGAGGAGCCTGGTGGGCTACAGTCCATGGCATCACAAAGAATCAGACATGACTGAGCACCACAAGGGTGATGACGACATCTAATTCAACATACAAGCTATATTCACTTGGCCTTCATTAAGTTTTTCAAAGAAAAATTTAATGTTTTTAATAAAAATAGCAACTATTTTTTGTTTATATTTCAATGGTTAATATATTTTTAATTAAATTATGTGATGACAGTATTAAGTATAGGTGGGAACAAACACACTTGCTGGAGCAGCAAGTGTAGGTTTGGGAACAGCTGATGAGCATCAGGTTTTATTTTCAACAGAGACTGGAGAGGACAGACTAGTTATGTAAGCTGATTAGGGAGAGGTCAGTGAAGAAAATTCCCCCTATGGTTTCATTTCATAGCTTGAATGGTGTTCTGTTTTCACTGTCGATGCTAGTTTTCTTTCAGTAGTTTTCTTTGGTTAGTTTCTCCCACTAGAACTTATCTTTGTAAGAACATGGTGGGAAATGTTATTCACAAATAGTCCTGTCTTCACTGTCCTCCTATGATTTTAAAGCTGACTGGAATAGCTTCTGGGCAAATCAATGCTTAAAAAAAAAAAGAGAAGTTATGCAATCTAAAACAAATATTTAGAGGAAAATTTTCCATGAGACAAAAATGGTCAATAGACCAAGTTACAGAAGTTAATTCCTAATAGACTTGCAATTAATCAAGTCATTTCTTTAATAATAAATTCTGTTAACTTTGCAAATACTCTTAGTTCTTTGAGAAATAACTTTTATAAGACATAATTGGTCATATCAAATTACACCAGACCTAATATGAACAGCAGTTCATCCATAAGTGGAATACTTTTCAATCCTGGATGCTCCGTTATGTGACTGATAAAGAAGTTGAGTAAATAACTTTAAAAGACTTGAAGTCATAGGGCTTCTGTTACATAGTTAACAAATACCATTCAAGCAAGGAGATGTTCAGTTGCTTTGACTTGGCTTTCTCTCCTGTAGTTTTCTACAATTAACTGTGTCATTTTACAGCAGCAAAAATAATTGCCAAATTCATCTTATTGCTTGGCAACCAACACATCTCCAAGAAGACCCAAAATGCATGTTCTCTTCAAAGATAGTGGGGTATTTAGCCTAACAGCTATTAAAATGAGGCCAGAAAGCAAGAGAAAGAACTTCATGGACAAATGAACTCTTTATTGCCAGCCCTGTTGCCAAAAGAAAAAATTTCCTCAGATATTTACTCTTGTCAACATTGATGAAAAGGACTCAGAACATGATGATGAAATCTTGACAAACCAAGCCCTTTAATCATCCAGGGACTTCAGGTTTAGAGCCCTCCTTCTTGATTTTGCACTCTTGTATAATGCCCAGCCTCTTTGCTGCACTAACATGAGTAAACTAAAAATCATTTGAAGGTTTTATTATACAAAGTCCAATTATTAACAGAGAAAAAAGATTTCAAGTAATGGCGAGAATCTTCTAAGCAATCCCAGCTGCAGAAGTCTCTGATCCAAGTGTCCTCAGTGTAACTGGATCACGTTGCACCCACAGTTTTTGCCATGCTGGCCCCAGGAAAGCATTTCCTATATGTGCTCATGTTTGGTCATAAGTTCAAAGGACCACGATTTGGATGATATCAGGAGCAACCAAAATATTTTTATGTGATGAGATTCCTTTTCCTTCCTTTTGACTCCTAACCCAGGGTGATTTTTAAATTTTGACCCTCAACTACAGAGACATGAGGTGTGTCATGGTATATCAAAGGATAACAAATGGAAAGGAATTTAAGTAGAAATATATATATGAACTTTGGCATGGATCAAGGAGGAGGAGGGTGGCAATACAATCACGTTGTGCCCATAAAAACAGAGGCATCCATTAGGAATCACTACAATGAACCTTTTACAGCACACAGTATTTGATATACTTCTAATAAAGCAAATGTGCCATTTCCAATGTTTTACAACTTCTGTAAACTGTGTCAGCTACCTTAAGAGAAGACTTAAAACTTTTTAAGAATGAAGAATACTTATAAGGAACAGAAACAAGGATTCAACTGTTTTTCCAAAGAAGTACTGCCATATCACCTGAAAAATCAGAGGTCAAACTCAGCTGTCATTTTTCCAAACAAGAGTATAGGTAAAAAACCTGGCCATGAGAAACTAGGAGTTTTAGTAAATGTTGAAAATTCACAAGCAAGCATTTTCAAAGGAGTGTAATTAGTTCAAGCTCTTTTATGAACATAGTGAGGAAAATATATGAGAAAACTCAAAAGGCTGACTTTTCAACTAACCAAAAGCCTAGGCAAAAGTTCATATGCCAAAATTTGTACCTGGAAATGATTTGAAAGTCATAAAAGAGGAACTTTTTATATTCTTATTAATAATACTAAAACACAGCCCCTCCAAATATTGATATTTTCTTGGTGTTTATAAGGATTTCATAATATATAATTATTCCATTAAAATTTGCTCTGATAACCAAGAAGGAGAAGTGTCACTTAAATTATACTTCAAAATAAGTAGTCTATTTAGATGTAAAGTGTTCTTTTCTGGAAATTTTTACAGTTATAATCAACATTTACGTAGTACATTTGCAGGCAATTTTTAATATTGAGAACCACATCCAATATTTATTGAGGTCTTATTGTTTCAATAAGACACTACACAGCATATTAAAAAGGAGAGACATTACTTTGCCAACAAAGGTCTGTCTAGTCAAGGCTATGGTTTTTCCAGTAGTCATGTATGGATGTGAGAGTTGGACTATAAAGAAAGCTGAGCACCGAAGAATTGATTGCTTTTGAACTGTGGTGTTGGAGAAGACTCTTGAGAGTCCCTTGGACTGCAAGGAGATCCAACCGGCCCATCCTAAAGGAGATCAGTCCTGGGTGTTCACTGGAAGGACTGATGTTGAAGATGAAAGTCCAATACTTTGGCCATCTGATGTGGAGGGCTGACTCATTTGAAAAGACCCTGATGCTGGGAAAGATTGAAGGCAGGAGGAGAAAAGGGGACAACAGAGGATGAGATGGTTGGATGGCATCACTGATTCAATGGGCATGATTTTGAGTAAACTCCGGAAGTTGGTGATAGACAGGGAGGCCTGGCGTGCTGCTCTCTATGGGGTCGCAATGAGTCAGACATGACTGAGTTGAACTGAACTATTGAGTGTCAAGAACTATGATGTGTACTAAAAATATAAAAAAAAGCACAAAAGAAGGAAAGGAAGAAAGGAAGTGGGGGAGAGAGAAAGAAATATACAGAGAGAAAGAAAAGAAGGAAGGACAGCAGGGAGGAAGGGGGGAGAGAAAAAGAAAGGGAAGAAAGAAAAAAATAAGTAATCAGGGGCTCACTGGAGGCAGTAATTGCAGTGGGTAGAATTATGGGCTCTGAATCCAATATTTATGACACAATCTAAGTGTTTCCAGAAGCTTGATCTGATGGAGGTGTATAAAATGAAAATAGCTACCTAGGGTGTTTAGGTCTCATTATAACTATCACTATATTTATTTTCTCAGTATCCTCTTCGGAATCATTGCTCCTTCCAATTTAGCAGGCTGCCTCTAAACATGGCTCCCCTGTTTATTCATACGGACCAAACTGTCAAAAGTAATAAACCATCCCTATTCCTAAGAGCACTTTAAAATAAAAATTTACATGAAGCATAATTCCTAAAGTAAATTATTCCTCTCTCACAATTATCATTAGGAACATTGCAACTGTTGACAGACTATTTTGGAAGAACATGACTCATCGACAGAACCTTAAAGCCTTACACATTTTATTTATTTGTTTTCAATTAATTATTTGAGAATTGAGCACTTCCGAGACTTCAAGAAGCCAACTTTGTGGCTTCTGGCAGAAGATTAGATCTGAAAAGAACTGCTTACTTTGGTGACAAAGGAGAAAGGCAAGCTGTTGGAGACATGAATCATGAAAAGCCTTTTCACGTTCCATTTTCGGTTGTTATAAAGGAAGGGTGGGGGTAGGTGGGGAGGACTAAGAAGTTTTTCAAAACTGATTCTGTTGTTGTTTAAGGGTCTTCTTCTCAAGGCTAACATACTCAACAACAGAGAAAAGGGAATCATTCTGGGTTTCTTCCCCTTACACTTGAGTGCTTCTTTAAATCAAGAATATCTTAATTAATTCAAAACATGCAACTCTTTCCTTTAGAACTCCATAGCCTACTGAGTTACTTACAGAATTATATATAATTCTTCAAGGGAATGTAAATCATAGGCATAAGTTATAACATAGCACAAACCTGAGGATGAAGGAATGTACATTCTCTAAACACACAACAAAAAACACATGCTCATTTATTCTTCGCAAAATATTTTTAAAATGCTGTTCTTGGATTATTCAACTGTATATGGCATTTCTTCAGGTAAGATTTAAC
Organism: Bos taurus; assembly: GCF_002263795.3. Classification (NCBI taxonomy): domain Eukaryota; kingdom Metazoa; phylum Chordata; class Mammalia; order Artiodactyla; family Bovidae; genus Bos; species Bos taurus. The sequence goes on from NC_037332.1 coordinate 89,363,564, forward strand.
TGACATAACTCTATGTGGCAACTTAATTCATAACATATTCAAGGACATTAGCTCAATAATCATAATTATATATTCATATGTTAAGGATTAGTCTCCTGCCCAGGCTAAAAAAAAAAAAAAAAGACTTCAAGCTGTGGTAGAAATCTCTTTGCTAGAATTCAGTGAAAGAAAGCTTACATCTGAAATGAATTCCCTCAGTGGAAATTACATTGTTTCTCCTCCTCTTGAATCTCAGAATCCACTAAAGGAAATGTTGGTAACAAAATTTAATAATCTAAAGAAACAAGTACTTTTCCCAGGTTAATATAAGCAGTGTTTCTCTTAGGAACATTTATAGCTAAAAAGAGATGGTAATGTTTATAATAATTTAACTCATCAATTCTAACCTCAGGTTTAAACAGCTTTTAAAAGCAGATATAACTACTGTGTGTGTGTACACACACTAATTGAGAGAAAAATTAAGATATTCTGAACAATAGATTTTATACTAGAAATAATCCCTCTAGGAGACAACGGTCAGGTTTCAATACTAATAGTAGGAACTAGGTTTCTAAACAACAAGGTCTAGCAAGGTACAGCACATGAAGTATATTCAATGTCCTGTAATAAACCATAGTGGAAAAGAATAGGGAAGGAATATGTATGTGTGTGTGTGTATATATATGTATATATATATTTTCAAATCACTGTGCTGTATACCAGAAATAAACTATACTCCAATAAAACAAGGAATTGGCTTTTATTTAATGTCAAATACTTTGGTATCAGTCTATAAGGAACAGAAAAAACCAGGTTGCACAAATTGAGAGTGGTATTATTTTTACCAACGCTTCCCAGGCGGCGCTAATGGTAAAGAACCCACCTACCAACGCAGGAGATGCAATAGATGTGGGTTCTATCCCTGGGTGAGAAAGATCCCCGGAGGAGGAAATGGCAACCCACCCCAGTATTCTTGCATGGAGAATCCCCATGGACAGAGGAGTCTGGTGGGCTACAGTCCATAGGGTCGCACAGAGAAGGACACGACTAAAGCAACTTAGCACACACACACACACACACACACACACACTGCAAGACGAAGGAGGAGTGTGTAGAAAACCTTGTCTAAGTGTCATATCCACAACTGGAAAAAAAGATGTTCCTCTCAGGTAATTTTGAAAGCGTGATATATATTTTAGGTATATTTTTAAATAAACAGGGGAATACCTCAATTTGTTTTCTATTAAATATGCTGGTTTAGAAAAAAGAAATGCAAGTCAAAGTCCAACACATGTATGTAAACCCCAGCCTTGCTGTATACCATGGATAAGTGATTAACCTCTATAAACCTCCATTTTCTCACAAAGAATGTGAAGGTAATAAAACAAATTTATGAGGCTGTTGTAAGAGTCAAATCAAATAGTAAATATGCAGTGCTTAGCATGATAAGAATAACTGAAAGTGATTATTAATTTAATAAAACTGTTCTTTTTTAGTCAAATCTCAACCACGTGTATTTTTGGTACCTTTTTCTCCCTACAACTACTTTATTCAGCCAACCATCTCTCAACTAGCAATCTTAAAAGATAATTAGTTGGAAACACATAGTACTGAATTCTATTTAGTAATATGCATTATTACTTCAAGGAAGTATGTCCATATCTGCAACTTTCATTGAAATGCCTCAAAAAATGTAGAGACATTAGTGCACAGATAAAGGCCTGGAGATAAAAATGGTATGTGCATAAGCAAGCATTATAAAATGTTATTCCCTGGTGGCTCAGAGGTAAAGAATCTGCCTGCCGATGCTGGATCAGATCAGATCAGATCAGATCAGTCGCTCAGTCGTGTCCGACTCTCTGTGACCCCATGAATTGCAGCACGCCAGGCCTCGCTGTCCATCACCAACTCCCGGAGTTCACTCAGACTCACGTCCATAGAGTCAGTGATGCCATACAGCCATCTCATCCTCTGTTGTCCCCTTCTCCTCTTGCCCCCAATCCCTCCCAGCATCAGAGTCTTTTCCAATGAGTCAACTCTTCGCATGAGGTGGCCAAAGTATTGGAGTTTCAGCTTTAGCATCATTCCTTCCAAAGAACACCCAGGGCTGATCTCCTTCAGAATGGACTGGTTGGATCTCCTTGCAGTCCAAGGGACTCTCAAGAGTCTTCTCCAACACCACAGTTCAAAAGCATCAATTCTTTGGTGCTCAGCCTTCTTCACAGTCCAACTCTCACATCCATACATGACCACAGGAAAAACCATAGCCTTGACTAGATGGACCTTTGTTGGCAAAGTAATGTCTCTGCTTTTGAATATGCTATCTAGGTTGGTCATAACTTTTCTTCCAAGGAGTAAGCGTTTTTTAATTTCATGGCTGCAATCACCATCTGCAGTGATTTTGGAGCCCAGAAAAATAAAGTCTGACACTGTTTCCACTGTTTCCCCATCTATTTCCTATGAAGTGATGGGACTGGATGCATGATCTTCGTTTTCTGAATGTTGAGCTTGAAGCCAACTTTTTCACTCTCCACTTTCACTTTCATCAAGAGGCTTTTGAGTTCCTCTTCACTTTCTGCCATAAGGGTGGTGTCATCTGCATATCTGAGGTTATTGAGATTTCTCCTGGCAATCTTGATTCCAGCTTGTGTTTCTTCCAGTCCAGTGTTTCTCATGATGTACTCTGCATATAAGTTAAATAAGCAGGGTGACAATATACAGCCTTGACATACTCCTTTTCCTATTTGGGACCAGTCTTTTGTTCCATGTCCAGTTCTAACTGTTGCTTCCTGACCTGCATACAAATTTCTCAAGAGGCAGATCAGGTGGTCTGGTATTCCCATCTCTTTCAGAATTTTCCAAAGTTTATTGTGATCCACACAGTCAAAGGCTTTGGCATAGTCAATAAAGCAGAAATAGATGCTTTTCTGGAACTCTCTTGCTTTTTCCATGATCCAGCGGATGCTGGCAATTTGATCTCTGGCTCCTCTGCCTTTTCTAAAACCAGCTTGAACATCAGGAAGTTCACGGTTCACATATTGCTGAAGCCAGGCTTGGGGAATTTTGAGCATTACTTTACTAGTATGTGAGATGCCGGATACATGGGTTCAATCCCTGGGTCAGGAAGATCCCCTGGAGAAGGAAATGACCCACTCCAGTATTCTTTTCTGGGAAATCCCATGGACAGAGGAGCCTGGTGAGCTACTGTCTATGGGGTCACAAGAGTCAGATACAACCTAGTGACTAAACAATAAAAGGTTAATGGTGGAATCTAGCTGATATGTACATGGTGTTCAACATAAAGTTCTTTCAGCTCTTTAGTATGTTTGACATTCTCCATATACAAAGTTGGGGGGAAAAATTAATTACCCACCACACCTCACTGAAACCTTTGAATCTTGAGGAGTTCTAAGGTTTCTTTCCACATAAAGGAATGGTGGGGAGCAATTTACTGCCTTCTTCTTTCACGTCAAAAGTAATACTTGGATTTTCGATGTATGATGCAGAGAACCCAGAACTGGTGCTCTGTGACAACCTAGAGGGATGGGCTGGGGAGGGAGGTGGCTGGGGAATCAAGAGGGAGGGGACACATGTATACCTATGGCAAATTTATGCTGATGTATGGCAAAAACTATCACAATACTGTAAAGTAATTACCCTCCAATTAAAAACAAATATATCAAAAAAGTAATGCTTGGAGGTTGTTACTAATCTATTTAGAATTTTACACAAAACAGGAAACCTTTCTGGTTAAAGTACGAATCATATGCATGAAATCAATTTTTTTATGATGTAAAACATCAGGTCAGCTGGTCAGGAGGTCTCCTCTATCTTAAGCTGACATTGTTAAAGAACATGCAAATACTCGATGGTACTGGAGAGCATGTGTTCTAGAAAAGTGAGTCTTTGCTTTTTTTATATTAACTTTTAGGAGCCAGGCCATGTGTCCCTTATTCTCAAAATCGTGCCTTCACTGTCCTCTGACCTAACTCCCTCCCACCAAGCTCAGATGAGCTGGTGGACACCATCACTTGTTCTTTGTTTAAAAGAGAAGTTTCTAGCAGAAACTTGAGGTTCCTTTTTTTTCACCTCCTGTTTATCTAGATATTGAATTATTCCATTTGACTTGTGGCCTTAATGGTTTGTCTATCAGAAGTGCTGTCCTTTATGACTTGGTAAAAATAAAGCATTTGTTCAACAATGGGTGTGTTATTTCTGATCAAAAATTGGAAGGCTGGAATCCCTTACTTGCAAACTGCATGATAATTATCATGATAATTAGGAGTACAAATCTGCTGGCACATAGTATTTGTTTCTTGCTGTGGTATTTTTAAACATATGGAAAAGAGATATTTGTGGTGAAATATTTAACTCATGCTTTTCTTGTGGCAGCTCCAAATTTCACAGGCAATCCCTAATCAAATGTATAGTCCTTTTCTTTGCTCCAAAAAAAAAATATCCAATGGACTTTGAAATTCTTGAAAATTCAGTAACATGTCTCTGTAAGTCAGAGGTGAGCATATGGATGGAATTTACCTATACTAAAGTTCCTGGACAGTATTACTAGGAGACAAGACAGTTTCTCCGCGTTCTGGTGGTTTTGGTTTTTTGTTTTAATTCATAACCAACAGTGACTCTGTTACACCAAAGAAGGGAATGATCAACTGCCACTTCATTGCTATTGGTAGAAAGGATTACAGGACATTCAGCCATTATATTCTGAATAAATTTCAATGTATAATTTAATAAATATTGACATTTTCAGCCCACAAATTCAAAGCAATTTGATGGAATTTGCCAAGGGTATAATCTTATTGATACATCTTTTTGCTTTTTGGAGAAGAATGTTTCATCCAAACCCCAACACACTGCTTTAAATCCCAGTGGATCAAGCATATGTTCAAGAGACTCATCATCCATCCTTTATGGATAATTCAGATAATCATCAGAAATGAATTCCTCTTCCACATCAACTTTATTCTCCTGCATTAGGTTCATAAGATATATGATGCCACAAGATGAAACAGGATAGGCAAAGATCAAAACAGACTAGTGATATGAAACATGTCTTTAAGGTCCCATCTTTAGGGCAGGAATAATTTGAATTACTCATTATACTTATACTCAAGTTATTCTGAATGCTTCTTAAAATTGTAAAAAATTTTTTATCCAGGTTCCCTACAAACACAGGAAGGATCAAAAATAATTTCTACTAAGTAACTGACATGCTTTCATCTAATAAACAATTATGAATTAGTAATCCATTGGGTCTTGCTTTTCACATTCACTACTAGGAAGTTTAGAGCAAATTTAGGCTATTCACAGAAACTAGGTAGGCTTTGATAATTTTTGTCAAATTCTTGTTCTTCTCACAAATCTTCTGATGACATTTGTATACCTGTTTTATCGAGCACATACTTGTAGCTTATATATTGCTTTGTTATATTTTATACACATATAAGCAGTGATATGGTTGTAAATGTTTTAACAGTGGACTCTCCAGGCAGAAGGGGTATGTGTGTATATGTATATGTAGTGTCACAACGATATAAGAATGTATAGCATATATTTTATAAGTAATTATATATATATATATTTATTGTAGATTTCATATAGTCAGTTGATTTTCAGAGAGTACTTTTGTGTTTTCCCTAACTTCTATATCCTTAGCCACCTATGGTTGCATTTTCCATTTTATTTTAATTTTCAATTTTATTAGCATGCATCCTCCCTAGCCAAAAACTGCTAAGATTCAGCCATGTTCATTCTTCTTCAATACTGTAGTATAGAATCTACAAAATCTGGGTTTTTCCATGATGAACGTTTTAGCCAACCCAATATATCTATATAAATCCTGGATTCATTCCTTTACATATTCATGTTAGTTTTTAAAGATCTTCCTAAGAGTTTTCCAACAGTGAACTAAGCATCATACTGTATTTGTCTTCTCTGTCTGACTTCTTTCACTTGGCATAATACCCTCAAGCTCCGCCCCAGGCTATCATAAAAGGTAAGACATTCTTCTTTTACATTTAGTTGCTAAGTCATATCTGAGTCTTTTGCAACCCCATGGACTGTAGCCCACTAGGCTCCTGTGTCTGTGGGATTTCCCAGGCAAGAATAATGGAGTGGGTTGCCATTTCCTTCTTCAGGGGATCTTCCTGATCCAGGGACTAAACTTGTGTCTCCTGCATTGGAGGCAGATTCTTTACCACTAAGCCACCTAGGCTTCTTCTTTTATTGCTGAGTAATATTCTACTGTGTACATATGTGTGTGTGTGTGTGTGTGTACACGTCTTTATTCACTCATCTGTCAATGGACACTTAGGTTATTTCCATTTCTTGACTATTATAAATAATGTTGAAATGATTTACAGCATTTACAGGGATGCTGATAACTTTCCAAGAAAGGGATTTCATTTCCTTTTGATATATACCCATAAGTGGAACTGTTGAATTACAAGGTAGTTGTATTTTTAATTTTTTGACACAGTTACCTACTGTTTTCCACTGTGTCTGCTCCAATTTATAATCCCATTAATAGTGCACAGAGGTCTTTCCTTTTCTCTACATCCTTACCAACACTTATTATTTCTTATCTTTTTTGACAGTAGCCATTCTAACAGGGTGAGGTGATAGCTCACTGTGGTTTTGATTTTCATTTCCCTGATGACTAATGATGTTTACAATCTCTTCATGCACCTGGTGGCCATCAGTATGTTTTCTTTGTAAAAATGTCTACTCAGATGTTCTGCCTATCTTTTAATCAGACTTTTTTTTATATTTAGTTGTTTGAGTTCTTTATATAATTTTCATATTAACCCTTTATACCTTGCCAATATTTTCTCCCATTCAATAGATTGTCTTTTCATTTTGTTGATAGTTTCTTTTGCTGTGCAGACTTTTTTAGTTTTATGTAGCCCCACTTATTTGTGCTTGAACAATCCTTGCATCCTTGAATTATTTTTATATTCTAATCACAGAAGTTAACAATCTTCACTTATTATGATCACGATATCCAAAAAATTCATCCTACAAAACTCAAATATAAAAATCAAATATTATGTAGCACAAACTACATAACATACTTGTCTCCCCAGTGGGTTGCCATTTCCTTCTCCAGGGGATCTTCCTGACCCAGGGATCGAACCCAGGTCTGCTGAATTGCAAGCAGATGCTTTAACCTCTGAGCCACCAGAGAAGCCCAATATAAGAACACTGGAGATCAATTAGAAGGATGTGACATCAGTATTTTGTTTGTCAATTATAGCAGTGCTGTGCTGGTACTTTTCTAAGTCTTCCCATAATCTTCAAAGTCAGAACAGAAGCCAGAAGAACAAAATCTTACTTTTATGTCTCAAAGGAAAGAGTAAGTCAAATGCAAATGATTAAAGCAAAGAGATTTAAATTAAGAAAACCACCAGATGGGACTTCCTTGGTGGTCCAGTGGTTAAGAATCTGCCTGCCAATGCAGGGTACACGAGTTTGATCCCTGGTCCAGGAAGATCGCACATGCTGCAGAGCAACTAGAGACCACGCTCCACAACAAGAGAAGCTAGTGCAATGATAAGCCACGCGCCACAACTAGAGAAAGCCCGTGCAGCAATGAAGACACGGTGCAGCCAAAAATAAATAAGTTAATTTTTAAAAAAGAAAACCACCTGATTTTTGAAACTCAATAACTTCTGCCATGAACTAAAATGCAAACTGAAATATTTAAGCAATCTTGCGCTTATTGTTTCTTGACTCCGACTCCACTCCTATTTCTACTTCCATGCTTATCAAGCATGAGTCTCCTGCATTCCCCTCCAATGGTTCAAAGAGCATCTGCATTTCAGTTTCTTCCTTTATTGGCAGTAGAGCCTGTGTAGCCTGTGCCTTAGCTCATTGACATCCTAACTTATTTTCAGACACACAAAAGCAAAAGCTTTTATTTGTTACTATAAACTTAAAGTTAATGAATTATTCAGGCAAAGAGACTGCAAAAGGTCTTTGCATCACATTCCTCATTCCTTACTTAGATTTTTGTCACAGAGCAGAACTTACATGGAAAAGTAAGTGTGAACTCACTGGGGACACTCAGCTCCAGGATTTGGACACTTTACTAATTTCTATGCAGGAGTCCAGGAATTGGAAAAGATACATTTTTATATATATACACATACATTTTTACATATATATATATATACATTTTTTACATATATATATTTTTACATATATATATATAGATGGATGGATGTATTTCCCTACAGTTAGCATAAAAAGTAGATGATAAAGAACTTTCCCTGATCATTAAAGGATAGAACTGTTTTGTCACTCATTTCTGATCAACAGTGATCTAAAGAGATTAATTAACAAATCATTCAGTTAATCTAATCTGTGAAGATTCAACAACATAGCACACTCCCATCTAGTCCAAAGTTAAAAAAAAAAGCAAAACATAAATTTATCTACTATAGTCAGCTAAAAAAGGGCCCCAAAGATAGTATACCGTAATCCCTAGAAACTGTGAACTGTTATGTGAAAAAAGGGACTTGGCAAATGTGATTAAATTAAGGATCTTGAGATGGTAAGATTATCTTGGATCACTGGGTGGCCCTAAATGTCATCACAAGTTTCCTTGTAAGAGGGAAGTGGAGGGAAATCTAAGAACAGAAGCAGAAGGCTCTGTGAGGACAGAAACAAGATGCTAAGCTGTTGGCTTTGCACGTGGAGGAAGAGGCCAAGAGCCAAGAAACACAACTCTAGAAGCAGGAAAAGGAAAAGAAAGCAACTTTCCCCTAAAGTCTCTGGAGGGAGTGAGGCCTGCTGAAACCTTGATTTTGCACCAGTGAAACTGATTCCATGCTTCTGACCTCCAGAGTTTTAAGTTGAAAGAGAATAAATGTGTCCGTTGTTTTAAGCCACTGCGTTTGTGATCATTTGTTTTAGAAGTCATAGGAAACTAGCACAACTACATTAAAACACAAAAATAATATTTGTCACCCAAATCAACTTTGGGCACTCCCCTCAGACAGTAAAGAATCTGCTTGAAGTGGGGGAGAAACCTGCAATGTGGGAAACTCGGGTTTGATTTCTGGACTGGGAAGATAACCTGGAAAAGGGAATGGCAACCCACTCGGGGTTCTTGCCTGGAGAACTCCACGGGCAGAGGAGCCTGGCAGGCTACACTCCATGGGGTCAGACATGACGGAGTCAGACATGATGGAGTCAGACATGATGGAGCAACTAACACTTTCAACTTAAAGAGAATGAAAATTCAAGAAAACACTAAGAAAAAAGTGCTCTCAATATGCATTATCTACAGATGCTATGCATCTGAAATACATTAAAAAAAAACTCATAAAATAAGACAAATCACTAAATATAAAGTCGAAAAAAACAAAGAGGCCTCTAAATAAATGAAAAGAGGTTCAAACTCAGTGAAAATCATGAACAGGACAATTAATACCACAGTAAACTTCATTTGACATCCATCAAGTTCGTTGGTTTGCAGAACAAGAATCCATACAATCTGCCAGGGAGAATGTACAATGTACACTCTTACATCCACTTTGGAGGGTGGTTTGGTTCTATCATGGAAAGCTGAACAAGCACATATAACACGATCCAGCAATTCACTCCAGTGTGTACACCCAAAAGAAATACTTGTTCATGCACACCAGAAGCCCCATACAATTTTACTCACACTATTAGAGAGTAATACTCTAAGCACACTGGGAGCAGTCTAAATGTTCACCAGTACCACAATGGATAACTATGCTGTGCTCAATACCTTCACACAGTAAATTAACATGTAGCATGAAAATGCATGAATTATAGTGGTAGCAATATAGTTGAATCTCAGCAACAACATTGAGGGGAAAAAGAAAGTCATAGAAACATACACACAGTATGATTCCATATTATAATATTCAAAAGCAGAACTAAATATTTTTAAGGAATTCATACTACAAAGAAAAATAAGATAACTGTTTTTACAAAGCTTAGGATATGGATTAACTGTGCAAAGGGGAGAGGAGGAAATGATCAAGGTAGAAACCCCAGGGAGCTATTAAACCACCGGTAATGTATTTCTTAAGCCAAACAATGGAATGAGTAGTGTAGTGTAGCGAAGCCGCTCAGTTGTGTCCGACTCTTTGCAACCCCATGGGCTGCAGCCTACCAGGCTCCTCCAACCATGGGATTTTCCAGGCAAGAGTACTGGAGTAGGTTGCCACCAGTCTTCAAATTGAACACATATACTGCTTCAGGTGCACGGTATTCACAATTATGTTTTTATCTATGAAAAGTCAAGGATACAACACACCAGCACTGTTATAAAAGCCAATTAGATATTATTTCTAAGATCTATCTCCCTATTTGAATTGCTCATTATTGACTCTTGAAAATCTATAGGTCTTACAACTGAACTATATGTAAGATCACATACAACCCTGTACTGAGTATCACTTTAATATGCTAAGACATTTAAAAGATTTACCATGTTAGCAAAGAATCATTTAATTCATTTAAAATGTAAATCGGAAAATATACCCTCTATAGTATATACTCTGTATACGACTGAGCAACTTAACTGAACTGATAGTATCTTTGGATAGTAAATGGCTTATGTGCCCAAATATTTTGCCCTTCAATCCAAGCCAATTTTTAAAAGTTCCCTCCAAAAGATTAAAAGCTAACATTCCAACATCTTAAAAATTTCAGAGGAAGCTCTGATAAGATTTAGGCTTTAAACCATTGTTTTATTTTTGTTCAGGGTACAGAGAGTCACTAGCTACTTACTGTTTTCCTGAGACATATTTCTTAAGATGAGTTGCAGCTGTGATAACGCGGTCATTTCGATGAATAAAACCCCTGAGGGATGACTAGATTCAAAGAGATTTAACTGAAGAGAGGAGGATTTCATATGCAACTGAATAGCTGTACCTTTAGGAAAAAGAAAAAAGAAGTGGTATCCAGATTTCCTACTGATTAGAGTTTGCAGTCCCAGTGAATGGGAGGGGTTGCTGGAATGTACAGAAGATAACCTTCCATAAAACTGACATCAAAGATGCCAACTATCAGGCAAAGATTTTACACTAAAGACCCTAAAAGAAACAGATGAGAAATACATGACATTGACTAGAGATTTTCTTAAAGACACTTTGAATAGCTTTATGCAACTACAAAGGAATTCCTTTCAAGTTGTCTTTTCTCATCCACTCTTCCAGGAAATATGTTTGTTTAAAAAAAACAAAACAAAACAAAAAACCCTTAAACCCCAATTCTGAGCTCCTCAATCAGAATCTCAGAATCTCTGGAGTTTTACCCAAGAACTGCCTAAATCATGCTGACATACATTAAAAGGTAAGACTCCACAAGGGTCTTTTTTTAACTAGCTTGAGACTATGTAATTAAAATGAAGACATAGTCATGTGATACTTTTTTATTTCTTTACTTATTTATGCCAGTTCTTTTAAGTAAATTTATCTCAAACACAATAATTTTGCGAAAGTTCATGTTTAAATAACAGTCACTCCTTTTATGGGGTTCTGTTTTCAAGGTGTTTCTGTTTCTAATTAAGGCAGTCACCTAATGTTTTCAATAGTCTACCTGGAAAGTGAAATACTGGTAATTCTTACAAGAAGTTACACTACTTGGATTATTTGAAATGTTGATTAAAACTTGCCTCATGCAGTAAAACTCATAAATATGGAACTATTCTATCCAGTAGTTATTAACTGACGTTTTTCTTTTAAGATATTAATAAATTTTAACACTTTTCTGGAGAAAAAGTGGGGTAGATAGAGACATATCTGTCTCTTTTAGTGTTAAATGTGGGGCTAATGTTCACAAGTAAGAACATAAGGCTGCTAGTGGTCTATGTCCTTTCTGACTCACCATGTCAGTGTCAAACTAGTAAAAAAAAAAAATATATATATATATATATGAAATATATATTATAAACATTATCTTTCCCCTTACTTCCTGGGTGCCAAATAGAGTAGCTGGAAGACACATAAAAGATACCAATTAACTACTTTTTGAATGAGAAGCTCAGAAAAACAGCCATAAGAGAAAGACATATCTCATGTTAAATATTATTTCAGTATAAAATCGAAACTGTACTACTTCTTTGAACTGTGCAGCTTTAAGTAAGTCATTCCAGTAGTCATGTACAGATGTGAGAGTTGGGTCATAAAAAGGCTGAACGCCAAAGAATTCATGCATTCGAATTGTGCTGGAGAAGACTCTTGAAAATTCCTTGGACTGCAAAGAGATCAAAGAAGTCAATCCTAAAGGAAATCAACCCCAAATATTCACTGGAAGGACTGATGCTGAAGCTCCAACATTTTGGCCACCTGATCCAAAGAGCCGACTCATTGGGAAAGACCCTGATGCTGAAAAGACTGAAGACAAAAGGAGAAGAGGGCAGCAGAGGATGAGATTGTTAGCATTGCTGACTCAATGGACATGAGTCTAAGCAAACTCTAGGAGATAGTGAAGGACAGGGAAACCTGGCATGCTGCAGTCTATGGGGTCACAAAGAGTTAGACATGACTTAGAGACTTAAGAACAACAAAGAGAGGACAGAATATGATTGGATGTGACCTATAGAAACTGGGATTTGTAGAGCTGAAACAGAAAGGAAAAGGGTTAATTTAGCCCAGTGGCTTTGTCTTGCTGCATGTTCAACTCATCTGGGAAGCTTTTTAAAAGCCCCTATGTGCGTGGGATGATTTGAGAGAAAAGCATTGAAACATGTATATTACCATATGTGAAATAGATAGCCAGTCCAGGTTTGATGCATGAGACAGGGCGCTCAGGGTGGGTACACTGGGATGACCCTGAGGAATGTCATGTGGAGGGAGGTGGGAGAGGGGTTCAGGATGGGGAACACATGTACACCCATGGCTGATTCATGTCAAAAACCACTACAATATTGTAAAGTAATTAGCCTCCAATTAAATAAATAAATAAATTAAAAAAAAATAAATGAAAGCCCCAATGCCTGGTCCTATTTTGGAGCTAACTGATTCAGGAGGGAAGCTTCCATTGGTCATATTTTAAGAGCTCCAAAGGAGATTTTATCTTCAGGCTGAATGGTTGAAAACCACTTGTAGGCAAATTAAAAATTTGACTTTTCTCTCCCCAAAATGCATGCTGCAAAATTCTATGGAGATTCTGAAGAGTTCAAATGCTACACTGCTCTGTAGACCTGTTGAACCAATCTCTAGGATGAAGCTGGGAATCTGTATGCATGAGTCAACTCAGGGTTGCCATAATTACCATGCACTGGTGGCTGAAACAACAGAAATCCATTGCCTCACAATTCTGTAGATAGAAATCCAATATTGAGGTGCCAGCATGGTCAGTCTCTGATGAGAGCTCTTTTGTTGGGTTGTAGATGACCACCTTCTCACCGTGATCACACATGGCTGGTGGGGGGACAGATCTCTGGTGTCTCTTCTTATGAGGACACTAATCCCAACCCGAGGACTCTACCCTCATGTAACTCTAGTTACCCCTCAAAGCCCCCATCTCCAAATACCATCAAATTGGGGGTGATGCTTCAACATACAAACTGAGGAGCGGGGGGAACACAATTTAGTCTATAGTACTGCATTCTACATTTTCAGAATTACTGTGATACCCAGTCTAGGCTGAAATTGAAGATTGAAATATCAGAGACTGTCATGTGATTTAAGGAGAAAGAAACTTTCTAGCATTTCCACACTCACATACCAAAATTGTCCCCCACTCCTGTCTAAAACGCTTTTAAGTGAAAAAAAAAAAATCTTGTAAACTGCAAACATCATGAGAAATGCTAGGCTGGATAAAGCACAAGCTGGAATCAAGATTGCCGGGAGAAATATCAATAACCTCAGATTTGCCACCACCCTTATGGCAGAAAGTGAAGAAGAACTTGAGGAAAGTGAAAGAGGAGAGTCTAAAAGTTGGCTTAAAGCTCAACATTCAGAAAATAAAGATCATGGCATCCAGTCCCATCACTTCATGGCAAATAAAGGAAGAATCAGTGGTAACAGTGGCAGATTTTATTTTGGGGCTCCAAAATCACTTCAGATGGTGACTGCAGCCATGAAATTAAAAGGTGCTTACTCCTTGGAAGAAAAGTTATGACCAACCTAGATAGCATATTCAAAAGCAGAGACATTACTTTGCCAACAAAGGTCCATCTAGTCCAGGCTGTGGTTTTTCCAGTGGTCATGTAAATGGATATGAGAGAGTTGGACTATAAAGAAAGCTGAGCATCGAAGAATTGATGCTTTTGAACTGTGGTATTGGAGAAGACTTCTTAGAGTCCCTTGGACCGCAAGGAGATCCAACCAGTCCATCCTAAAGGAAATCAGTCCTGAATATTCATTGGCAGGACTGATGTTGAAGTTGAAACTCCAATACTTTGGCCACCTAATGTGAAGAGCTGACTCACTGGAAAAGACCCTGATGCTGGGAAATATTGAAGGCAGGAGGAGAAGGGGATGACAGAGGATGAGATGGTTGGATGGCATCACCAACTCAATGGGCATGAGTTTAAGTAAACTCTGGGAGTTGGTGATGGACAGGGAGGCCTGGTGTGCTGCAGTCCATGGTGTCACAAAGAGTCGGACACGACTGAGTAACTGAACTGAACTGAACTGAACCTGCAACATGATTTCCTGCCCTTTTATACATTGTTAAGACAGGCAATACAGATTACCTAGGTAATCATTTGAGCTTTGTAATCAGATGGTTCTAGATTCCTCTCCTAATAACAGCTATCATACTTAAAAGCAGAAAAGGCCCTGGGACACCATTCTCTTCCTAAACGCCAGCCAACTCAGACATCATTTTAGTTTCTCCCTCTTTCCCACTGAGCCTCAGAGCCCTTCCTAACACAGCATTTCAACTCAAATAGAAACAATGCTCAAGATGAAACCTATTTTTCATGCCTACTCTAAAAACTCCTATTTTATGCCATGAAGTACATCAACAAATTTATTTCTTTTATTAGGCAAGCATTACTTCTTTCATTATACACTACCTACTTTATATATATATATACTTAATATATATTATATAAATAACATATATTAAATATACTATCTAATTTATGCCATGAACTTTATATATATATATATACTTAATATATATTATATAAATAACATATATTAAATATACTATCTAATTTATGCCATGAACTTTATATATATATATATACTTAATATATATTATATAAATAACATATATTAAATATACTATCTAATTTATGCCATGAACTTTATATATATATATATACTTAATATATATTATATAAATAACATATATAAATATACTATCTAATTTATGCCATGAACTTTATATATATATATATACTTAATATATATTATATAAATAACATATATTAAATATACTAATTTATGCCATGAACTTTATATATATATATATACACTTAATATATATATTAACTTATATATTATATATATAAATATTAACTTATATATTATATATACATTAACTTATATATTATATATATATACTTAATATATATATTATTATATTATATATAGTATATATATATATACTTAATATATATATATAAGTTAATATATATATTAAGTATATATACTTAATATATATTATATAAATAACATATATTAAATATACTATCTAATTTATGCCATGAACTTTATATATATATATATACTTAATATATATTATATAAATAACATATATTAAATATACTATCTAATTTATGCCATGAACTTTATATATATATATATACTTAATATATATTATATAAATAACATATATTAAATATACTATCTAATTTATGCCATGAACTTTATATATATATATATACACTTAATATATATATTAACTTATATATTATATATATAAATATTAACTTATATATTATATATATATTAACTTATATATTATATATATATACTTAAGATATATATTATTATATTATATATAGTATATATATATATACTTAATATATATATAAGTTAATATATATATTAAGTATATATACTTTATATATATTATATAAATAACATATATTAAATATACTATCTAATTTATGCCATGAACTTTATATATATATATATACTTAATATATATTATATAAATAACATATATTAAATATACTATCTAATTTATGCCATGAACTTTATATATATATATATACTTAATATATATTATATAAATAACATATATTAAATATACTATCTAATTTATGCCATGAACTTTATATATATATACTTAATATATATATTAACTTATATATTATATATATATATATTAACTTATATATTATATATATATTAACTTATATATTATATATATATACTTAATATATATATAATATATAAGTTAATATATATTAAGTATATATACTTAATATATATTATATAAATAACATATATTAAATATACTATCTAATTTATGCCATGAACTTTATATATATATATATATACTTAATATATATATTAACTTTTATATTATATATATAAAATAATATAAATATATTATATAAATATATATATTATATAAATAACATATATTACATATACTATCTAATTTATGCCATGAACTCCATCAACAAATTTATTTCTTCCACTAGACAAGCCTTTGGTACATGTATACACACACAACCTATTTAAATACTACCTAAAATAAGATATCAGTTGTGTGTCAGTTGCTCAATTTTGTCTGACTCTTTGTGACCCCATGGACTGTACAGCCCGCCAGGCTCTTCTGTCCATGGGATTTTCCAGGCAAGGATACTGGAGTGGGTTGCCATTTCCTTCTCTAGCTGATCTTCCTGACCCAGGGCTCGAACCCGTGTATCCTCCATTGCAGTCAGATGCTTCACCATCTGAGCTACTAGGGAAGCCCAACCTAAAATAATGGATGATACTAAATGATTGCTGTTATGCAAGTCAGAAAAATGTTGCAAAGACACCAGGATAGAACAAATCAGGAAAGAGATTTTTTCCAGCTTTATTGGAGACAATTAACTTAAGATGTTTGTTAATTTGATACACTGATTGTGAAATGTCTACCATTGCAGCATTTGTTAACACCTCCATCACCTCAGCAAATTACTGTTTCTTTTTTTGCAGTGACAACATTTAAGATCTACAGTCTTGGCAAATTTCAAGTATATAACTCAGTGTAATTAACTAGAATCATCATGCGATACATTAGCTCTCCAGAACCTATTCATCTTTGAGTTGAATAGGTTCATCCAAGTGGAACCTATCTTACAACTTTGTACCCTTTGACCAGCATCTCCCACTTTCGCCACTACTACTTGGCAACGGCCACCATTCTACTTTCAATGAGTTTGACTTTTTTAGATTCCACATGTAAGTGAGATCATAGACTATTTTTCTTTCTCTGACTTGTTTAACTTAGCATAATGCCATCAAGGTCCATCCATCTTGTTGGTAATGGGAGAATTTCTGTCTTTCTCATGACTGAAAATTATATATATACCACATCTTCTTTATACATTCATAGATACTTAGGTTGTTTCCATATCTTGAATATTGTGAATAACATTGCAAAAAACATGGCGATGCAGATATCTCTTCAAGATCTTGACCTTATCTCCTCTGGATATATACCCAGAAATGAGACTGCCAGATGACATGGTAGTTCTATGTTTAATTTCTTGAAAAACCTGCATATTATTTTCCACAGTGGTCATAACAATTTACATTCCCATCAACAGCACATGAGGGTTCCGCTTTCTCCACATCCTTGCTAACATTTGGTATCTCTTTTCCTTTTTGATGACAACAATTCTGATCTGTGTGAGTTAACAGCTCATCACAGTTTTAATTTGCATTTCCCTCATGATGAGTGATGTGGAGCATCTTTTGAATGTCTTCTTGGGAAAAAAAAATGTTCATTCCCCTTGCACATTTTTAACTGTGCTATTTGCTTTGCTATTGAGTTGAAAGTGTTCTTTATATATTTTAGATATAACCCCTTATCAGATACATTATTTGCAAATTTGCAAATATTTCCTCCCATTTCATAGGATGCCCTTTTGTTTTCCTGATGACTTACTTTGCTGTTCAGAATCTGTGTAGTTTAATGCAGTCCCATTTAAAAATTTTTGTTCTTGTTGCCTTGTGCTTTTAAGGCCATATCCAAAAAATCATTGCCAAGAGAATGAGATGAAATTTAAGATATGATTTCCAAGAAGAGGTGGAGATGGAAGCAAATTTAGAAAAGAAGAAGACACAACTTTCCAAAGTCATTTTTGGCAGAGAATGTCATTTAGAGCTCCCTTAAAACCCATAAAAGAACACTTCTGCCATGGGAATATCTATTCTGTCTGCCTTCATTCTTCAAACTGACCTTTAACTTCAAATTCGGGGTATTATTTACAATCACAATACTGCTGAATGGTTTTAAATAATTTCCTCTGTTTTGACTTCTTAAATAACTTACTATTTCCTTAGTTTCTCCCACTTAATATTTTCTTTCAGATGTCATCAGAAATATATGCTGTGCCTAAAATTATTATGCTTCTCAAGACATTATTCAGTATATAATGTCTTTTTAAAAATATATAAAAAGTGTTTATTGGAAGGAGATTTTAGGTGTTTTTAAACTCCAACAGTTCCTAAATGCCTAAATACTTATTATCAACAACATAGTGTTTGAATTAGTTTATCAAGTTCAGAAAGAGTCAATCAGTTTCTATGCTGAATAAGTAACCTGCAGATATGTATTTTAGGAAAGTGATCATGGAGACAATGTTAAAGACTGAACAAAGGCGGGGAGTCAAGAGGCTAGAAACAGAAGCCCATGACTAACAGCTAGGTGGGAGAAGACTAAGATGAGCTAAAGCTGCAAGAATAGAAAGGAGTTGACAGACACAAAACTGACAAGATGTTACAACATATTAAAAGTAAGGAATGAAGTTCAGAGGGCAGGCAAAAATGGATCTGGGACATCACACCAAGATAACAAGAAGGATACTATTAGGTTACAGATTTCCTAGCTACTAGGAAAATCTGAACACTTCAATCACTCCCAGGCTTAAAAAACGACTTCAAAGTCTTTCAGGGTTAAACATGAATATATGTTTCAAAATCTGCTAAACAAATACAAATGAAAAATAATCATGAGAATGGTGTGGTGTGATTTCTGTTTTCTCAGACTTTATGATTATTGGTTTTTATGCACCCCATTATTGGGTTGTGAGACTTATACCCCCTGAGCACCAAGAATCTGGACTCACTTCCTAGTTCATGTGGAAGTGAGAACTCAAGATCACTACACCATGTTAATGATACACTTAGTGACAAAGCTGGCAGCCTCACAGTGCACAAAAGAAGCAATTTGGTAATCTCTTCTCCTGGGTCATTTAACAAAATAACTCCTGCCAGAAAAGATGTCTGAAACTTTAAGAGGGTATTCGTGATCCTTCCATCCTTTGTGTACAGAAATCCTACAAAATTCAATTACACTGCTTGGCAATCCACCACTAGCAGTGAACAAACACTTTTTAAGCATTGATTTTTCTAATTTCTCATTGATTTTTCTAATTTCTCTCAATTTCCTTAGTTTCTCCCACTTAATATTTTCTTTCTGATATCAGAAATATATGCTGTGCCTAAAATTATTATGCTTCTCAAGACATTATTCAGTATATAATATCTTTTTAAAAATATATAAAAAGTGTTTATTGGAAGGGAATTTTAGGTGTTAATATTAAATTATATAAATATTTTAGAAATTAATACTAATTTAATTTATTTATATTATATTTAAATTTAATTAATTTATCTATATTAATATTTATACTATATTTCTATAATTAGAAATATATACTAATAATAGGTTACTATTATTAGTATAGCGACCCCATGGACTGTAGCCTACCGGGCTCCTCCATCCATGGGATTTTCCAGGCAAGAATACTGGAGTGGGTTGCCATTTCCTTCACCAGGGGAACTTCCCAACCCAGGGTCAAACCTGGGTCTCCCACTTTGTAGGCAGACGCTTTACCGTCTCAGCCACAAGGGAAGCCCAAAAGTCATAACAGCAACGGTGAAATAATCCTCTTAAACCTTGCATACTAGAAGCTGTGTAATGGTGATAGAGGAAGCAGAGGGCAAGATTATCAGTATAATCTGTGATGTTAGGTAGACCTTTGCCCAATGTCAATGTCAGTTGACTTACGTCTTGCATCTTTACCTAACTACGATTAGTGGGAACTTGCTAGGATTCTAATGCCAATGCCAGGTAATTTATCTTTATCATTTCAATTAATCTTATAGATCCATACAACTGATAAGGCAATTTTACAGATGATAAAATAGGATCCAGAGAAATGAAGGCTAGTACTGAACTTGATCACCTGCCTTTTTAATTTCCAGACAAAAGGCTAATGACAAGAAGCAACAAACACAATATATATATATATAACATGTAAAATGTAATTAAAGTGCAAGACAGCAATATTCTGAGACAGCTCAGAGTATAAAAGGGAGTACTCAGAAATCAACTGCAAATGAAAAAATAAATACCATAATGAATTTATGAATAGAGTCCACCAGAACAAAGTTGCTATTTTGAAACCTAAGTAATGCAAAGTACTTTGCTTGAGTTCAAAAGACAAAAATCACAAAGCTGGCTGGCTACAAAAGGCAGATCTGCTATGACGTTAAATGAGTGTTTCAAGAAATGTGCTTACCTATTGATAAACATTCCACTGTTTAATTAGCCCAAATATTCAGATTAAAGTGGATGTCCTAATTACACATAAGGAAAGTCTAAAATCTGGTAAAAGATGTCAGAAGATATACATCTTCAATGCTCTTAAGAGAAAATCACACACAGAAAAAGTAAATCGAAAAGAGATTTTTAAACATTCTATTTTATATAAGCAAATTAATAACTCATTTTTTAAAAATATTGAACATGGAAATATATATGACTATAGAGTAAGGGAAAACATAGGGAATTATTATACAAAGCTTTGGGGTAAAACGTGGGTGGACTATGTAATATTGTACATCAACTGTACTTCAAAAAATAAAAAGGGGTCAGGCTAAACTGTCTTTAAAATTCATTTCAGAATTCAAGATTCCTAGATATCCAAACAAAAGAAGAAGAGAATGACCACTGACCTCTTTTTTTTGCTTCCTTAAAGCATCTCTTCCAGAGATTTCACATAATCTATTATTTTAACCAAATCTATCTATTTCTCAAGCCAGAATTTTCAGAAAGACAAAAACAACCAACAACTTAGAATTTATGTTTACCAGCTGTTGTCTTTTACTCCCAATTAGATAAAAATTGAGTGTACTTATTAAAATAACACTCAGGTCAAGTAGTTCAACAACCAAGAAAAAACTTTGGAAGCACAGTTAACAAAAGCAGCCCACTCAACAATGAGAAAAACAAGTCTCCAA
This sequence comes from Bos taurus, assembly GCF_002263795.3. Taxonomy (NCBI): domain Eukaryota; kingdom Metazoa; phylum Chordata; class Mammalia; order Artiodactyla; family Bovidae; genus Bos; species Bos taurus. The sequence goes on from NC_037332.1 coordinate 89,384,974, forward strand.
AAAAGCAAATGAAATGTGTACTCATTTCGGCAAATTTTGAACTCAACTCTGGAGTTCAAATGACTGTTTGTTTTTACCCTTATAACCACAGGATGAGAAGCACACACACTGAAGTTCTCTTCCACAATCAAACTAAAAAAGAGATGGAGAAAGACAGGTCCCTTTAGTAACTAGACCAGGTGGTAACTATTAAGGAGAAAGAAGATACATTTTATCCTCAAGTTCAAACTTCATCACTGTCATACAGAGCCACACTTAGCTAATTGTTAATAGACTGATTTCTGTATTCAAATTGGATTTGTCTAGAGTATCAGAGAAGTCAATGGCACCCCACTCCAGTACTCTTGCCAGGAAAATCCCATGAATGGAGGAGCCTGGTAGGCTGCAGTCCATGGGGTCGCTAAGAGTCGGATACGATGGAGCGACTTCACTTTGACTTTTCACTTTCATGCATTGGAGAAAGAAATGGCAACCCACTCCAGTGTTCTTGCCTGGAGAATCCCAGGGACAGGGGAGCCTGGTGGGCTGCCGTCAGAGTCGGACAAGACTGAAGTGACGCAGCAGCAGCAGCAGCAGAAGCAGAGTATCGATTACACACACAAAAAAGTGAGAAACACAAAGATAAGCAAAATGGCCTCTTACTAGAAGATATTTTAAAATAATGTTCTAGTGACTTCCCTGGTGGTCTAGTGTTTAAGACTCCCTGCTTCCAATGCAGGGGGCATGGGTTCGATCCCTGGTCAGGGAACTAAGATCCCACATGCTACAGGGTGGGGCCAAAAAATAAAAATAGGAGAGCTAATTTGTATTTTAAAAAAATGTTCTAGTCATAATCTAGTTCTAAAATAATTTCCTTAAAGTGACACGTACATCATGGCCACTCATGATATCACATTAGAAGTCACCTGACCATGACTCAACTCTGTTTATTAGGTGGTTCACCAAATGGTACCTCCTCATCTTATTGGAACACCTGAGAATTACTGCTTCCCACTCAACAAAAATTCTTAATTCTAGAGCTTTTATTTTGGTTGAAATCCTTTATAAAATTAAAAGAGAATTTAAACCCCATTTATTTGTTCATTTAACCAAAAGAGTTTCATTCACAGATTATAACTGTCAGTGCAGAGTGTTTGGGCTCCACAGAAGCATCCGTTGCTTTGCTTGACTTCCAAGAGCTTGGCTGTCCAAAACTGAACTGGGAGCACATTTCCCTCTTGCAAAACACAGTTAAGTGTACTGGACAGAGGGTGGGGCCTCAGGACTCCCAGTGACTGTTTGGATGGATCTCTAGGGAACATGCTTTTCAAGAGTCAGGAGAGAGAAAAATAAATGGGCCAGAGGGTCAGGTTTTAACCTGCTGACTTACTTCATTGGCTCTTTACACACAGCAATGACCTCCAAACAAATTCTATTGAAACATGTTTTTTTTTTTTTTTTTATGATCTAAAAATCACAGAATCGCTTTGATGAGTAATTTTGGGGCACACATTTGCACTATTTATCGTGTTTTCTTCTGGAATATCCCTTTCAATATAGTCTCTCAAGTTCTAAGAAGTAGGAACCACTTCTCCCATTAGCTCTCCTATTTTATCCACCTCTAGGACCTCCAACTTTATTGACTATTTTATTCAGGACATAGTGCCGTTTTTCAAATAAATAAACGGATTAAAGATATTTAGCATTCTAGAACATGTAAGGACTTAACTGGGGGGCGGTTAGTGGAAAGGAAATCATATCAGTTTTAGGCATGTGTAATGTTACAATTTAATATATGACTAGTGTAAAGATTACTCTGTGCTTGAAATACACTGTAGAAAAGAAAAAAATGAAATATTAATGAAGAGAATAAACTGTGGAGAGCAGTCTCCAATTTTATTGACTTCTATCTCTATACAAAATTTGATGAACTAAGAAAAACACCCAGAATTTTTATAAGCTATACGTCATTTCACATTTCCAAAAAAATTTAAACAGGGCATCATGAACCTAAAAACAAAGGGAAATGGGAGGGAGGTCTGGGAGGGAGGGAACATGGGTGTATCTATGGCTGATTCTTATTGATGTACGACAGAAAACCACACAATTATGTAAATCAATTATCCTTCAATTAAAAAATTAAAAAAAAAGAAAGAAGTAAATAGTAATGCACAAAGAACCTATAATGTCATGGCTAAGTTTCTAATTTCTTTTAAGGTTCTTTTATATTCTCATATATTATTAACTTTTTCTTAATAATATTGAGATTTGCTTGATGGTATAAATGGAGTGTGAAATTTAATAGGTTCCTAAGGTGGTGAGAGAACTTCTCTGAAAATATTTGACTTACTTCCTATGAGACAAGGTGTGATGTTAATGAGCCAGGTACATCTGGAGAGTTTTGGATATACCTTTTATTCACACATGAAATACTCATGCCTGCGCCCTTCTGTCTCATTTCACTTAATAGCAGATCAGCTATTTATAGTCCTACAGTACAGTCTTGAGGAAGAAAGAAAACTTGCATCACATACTATCCTGGTATGCACTTAGGGTGTATATGAAAAAAAAACAAAACCTGTTTTGAAAGTAATCACAATTTAACCCATTAAACATCTTAAGATTATCAACATACAGAATAAAATCTTACAGATACAGAGTATATCTCATGGGCCTAGAGAATTACACTGTCACTAAAATCAAGTACAGAAAAGACAATTATGATGAAAATTAGCTGCCTGATGGACAAAATGACGATATAGTCAATATTATACTTACAGACCGGAAAAGTGAGCCCTGAAAAAATACTTCAGGTATCAGTTTACCAATTGTCAGTGGACCTTGTTAAGTGACTATATTGCTTCCAAAGCACATAAACTCCAGGAGTTGGTTATGGACAGGGAGGCCTGGCATGCTGTAGTCCATGGGGTTGCAGAGTCGGACACAACTCAGCGGCTGAACTGAACTGATGTTTAATATAATGCTGATAATATCAATCAAATTTCTCATCATTTCAACTTAATTACAACAGCGCACATTTTAGGGAAGATCCCTTAAAGTAGGAAAGGGCAACCCATTCCAGTATTCTTGCCTGGAAAATTCCATGGACAGAGGATCCTGGTGGGCTACAGTCCATGGAGCTGCGAGCATCAGATGCCACTGAGAGACTGAACACACACACAAACACACACATACACTTTTAGCAAACAGTCACTCCAAGAACAGAGCCATCTAGTGGCAAGTGCAGAACCAAGAGTATTACATCCAATTACCAATGAACATAAAAGCACAAGTAAATATCATTAACTAGGCAGAAACAAATTTAAAAAATGATTCTGCTTTCCAGAAAAGAAAATTAAGTGAAAAACCCAGCTAAAAGTGTATATACTCCTTATTTAGTAAAGTTCTTACCTGTAAAAGAGACTAAACCACAACTATACACACATGCTCACACACAAACAATACACATAGGCATGCTCACACAACAGAAGGAATTGTGCTAGAATATTAACAGTGTCTAGGTCCAGGGTAGTGGAACTAACTGTGATGTTTTGTCCCCTTCCTGAGGCCTGTCTGCATTTTCCTCAATGAATAAGCACTGCTTTTGTAATTAGAAATTGTATTTCCAAATACTCTGAGCAAACACTGAAACAAAGGTAAAAATTAAAAATAAGAGTAAAGCCAATAATCTTTGAGAATATTTGATGTTTCTCATTTCTTAATTCTACATATTTGTAGCTCATTGATATACATGAACTACTACCATCTGATACATTTACCATAGGTATAGTTGATTCCTCATCCGGGAATAAGCTACAATATGCTTAGATATAAGGCATAGAGCTTTGCGCCAAGATTTGATTGAGCAACAGATAAAAGTTTAACGCATTTATGTGGAGTTTTAAAAACACATATAAGGGACTTCCCTGGTGGTCTACTGGCTAAAACTCCATGCTCCCAATGCAGGGTATCTGGGCTCAACCCTTCATCAGGGAACTATATCCTACATGCAGCAACGAAGACCCAGTGCAGCCAAATAAATGAATATTTTAAAATAAAACACATATATATTACTTGCCAGAATTCTTAACACTGCAAATAACACAGAGGTTGAAAAGGAAATTTCTTTTTCCATTTTGCAGATGCAAAAATGGAGATTGAGAGTCATCATATTATTCATCTCCAGCTCTGCCATTAATAAGCTAAAAATCTGATTCCTAGTTTATTATTCTGCATAATGTAACAATTTTGATACCTGGAGTTTAAATTACCTGCAAACTACTTTCATATTTATTCTCAAAAGTTCTGATTGATGGCAACAGCAACTGTTCTCATTCCTATTCTTAGATGGACATAGGTAACACACTATAGCTGAGACAATTTATCCTGGGTATAGCATGAATATAGGTTTTACTCTCCTACAATATGTTGATATTTTACCAGAGTTTTTTAACTAAATGAATACTGAATTGTAAGAACGCTTGACATAAAATTTTAAATACTGTAAGTTGAGAATGAAAGGAAATGGTGAATATTGAAAATATTTTTTCAAATTATTTTAAAATATATTTAAAATTGCTTTACCCAAACCAAAATTAATAATGAGTCAAACAAATCAGAATGTTGTATAGGGCAACTTTGAGAAGGACACACTTCTGATGAGAGAACTAATCCTAACTCAATTCTAATCTTCATGAATTACCAAAAAGTAGTTTTAGTTTTCAATCTTTCCAATGTTCAAAACTGACTTGGAAATTTTGGGGTTAAGTACTTGTCAAATAATACTTTTAATATATTTCCTACCTAAAATTACAAGTCAACAAGTTACAGGTGAGATCCAGGGCTGGTAATAACTCTTTTTTTAGTGGTAACACAGACTATATCCTATATGATACACATAGCACCCAAAGTAGAGAAACACAGCATTGAGGAGGCAAGGGAAGTACTTCATCTCTTTCCCTGCTTTTCATATTCCTTTTATTCCTACTCTAATTGCTATTTTAAAAATCTTCCATGACTTCCCTGGTGATACGGTGGTTAAGACCTTGCCAATCAATGCAGGGTGTTCATATTTGATCCCTGGTTGGGGACCAAAGATCCTATATTCCTGTGGCCAAAAAACCAAAATGTAAAACAAAAGCAATGTTATAACAAATTCAATAAAGACTTTAAAAATGGTCCACATCAAAAAAATGTTTAAAAATAAAATGAAAAATAATAAAAATAAAAGTTTTCTGATACTATCTATATTTTGGTATTTTATACTATAGATACATAAAAATAATTTTTGCAGTAAGACAGGGTATTACTAACTTGTAAATTGACATTTTGACACACATCTGCATTTTGTTCACCTGGTGAACCAACTGGTCAAAATTCATTTAAATTTGCTACAAGGTTACTTGAATAGGAATTTTGGTTTAAAAAAAAAAACAGCCATCAACAATCATCATTATTATTCCTTTTAATTACTGGGTTAAACTCAAAGTTTAACATAGATTAGTTAGGGAAGAAAGTAGATAAAAATGATTATTTTAATCTAACTTTTCAAGATAAGTCTATCCTTTTATGCTTTATATCTTTATATAAAGGTAACTAGAAAGAAAGAAAAGATGGAAGCAAACATACTATGTGTCACTAATTCCAAAATTCACATAGCAATCACCTTTGTGATTCGACTACATTATGGACCAGCCCACCCATAATTTAGTACATGTAAATTCAAATTTCCTTCAGTTGAATTTATTTTTTAAAACTTGACATTGCCTCTTAAATGGAATGTGTAAGTGTGTGTGCTAGTCACTCAGTTGTGTCCGACTCTGTGACACCATGGCCTGTGGCCCTCCAGGCTTCTCTGTCATTCCCCAGGCCAGAATACTGGAGTGGGTTGCCTTTCCCTTCTCTGTAGGATCTTCCTGATCCAGGGATCAAACCTGGGTCTCCTGCATTGCAGGCAGATTCTTTACCATCTGAACCACTAGAAAAGCCCCACTTAAATGTAAGCTAAGTCACTTCAGTCGTGTCCGGCTCTGTGCGACCCCATAGACGTCAGCCCACCAGGCTCCCCTGCCCCTGGGATTCTCCAGGCAAGAGTACTGGAGTGGGGTGCCATTGCCTTCTCCACTTAAATGTAAACTCAATAACAAATCAATAACATTTTATGTAAGTAGAAAGTTACCATTAAATTAAATTCAATGCGAAATAATGCCAGGCAGTTACATTCCAGCAAGATGCTATTCCCTGAGAAACTGTTTCAGGTATGTTCTCTGTTACGATTGGAGATGAGGAAGTACTGAGGGGATACTGAAGGCCTACGAGCACCAAACAGATCTGCTCCCCTTCTTTAAAAAAAAAAAAAAAACTTTTTATTTTATATCGATATATAGACAATTAACAATGTTTTGATAGTTCAGGTGAACAGCGATTGGACTTAGCCACACATACACATTTAACTATTCTTCCCCTCTTCATTAATCAAAATGTTGAAGAGAATTGAAAACATATAATTTATTGAGCACATAATATCGATAAGCATTTCTGCTGCTGCTGCTGCTGCTAAGTCGCTTCAGTCGTGTCCGACTCTGTGTGACCCCATAGACGGCAGCCCACCAGGCTCCCCCATTCCTGGGATTCTCCAGGCAAGAACACTGGAGTGGGTTGCCATTTCCTTCTCCAATGCATGAAAGTGAAGAGTGAAAGTGAAGTCGCTCAGTCGTGCCTGACTCTTAGCGACCCCATGGACTGCAGCCTACCAGGCTCCTCCATCCATGAGATTTTCCAGGCAAGAGTACTGGAGTGGGGTGCCATCGCCTTCTCTATAAGCATTTCTAGTTACATCTAAAACAGACTTTCATACAACCACTGATATGGACTTTACATTTCAAGAAATACCATAGTATATTACACTAGACACGAACGAATGAGATAAAGTTTTAGCTTATCAGTAATGATGATGGTTACACTAATAATACACTGGCATTTGTCTCTGACCTGAGTGTTTCAGAAAGGATAATGCTGGACATGAATGGGATCAGTGAGCCAAAAAAAAAAGAGTGGGAACAGAAGACCTCTGAGATCAACCCCACGACCCTGCTTAAACTGATGAAGATGAACAATACAACTTCATGGGCCAAAGTTATCCTTTCCAGTTGCCAATGTTCTCAAGAGGTGTTGCTAATAATACAAAAAGACTACTATAATTTTCATATCAAACTATGAAAATAGCATTGCCTTTGTTCTAATAGATTAGTGATGTGAATTCTACTCTAATAGGAACAATTTTTTTCATGTTCCTCCAAAAGCTGAAAGATCTCTTTCTTTTACCAGGAATGAAAATCTCCTGTATTGCATTCTGCTTATCAACTATGCATTCATTGTTTCAGAGAAGTACATTTCTCTTTCTTGCTAGCATCCTATTTCTCCAACCATTCAATTCCTAGCAACATTCTGCCTTAAAAAATGATTCTGCCAAATGAAGGCACTGATTAGGTATTTGAAGGTGGAAGGAAGGAAAAGTTCTCTTTTTTTTCTCTCTCTCTATTTTTAAGCAAGGAAACAGTGGCAGAGCACTCCCGAGAGCCACTCCAAGGCTGTGGCATCCAGCCTTCTAGCGACAGAAATGTTAGCGGTCAACTCAGTGGCATCAGCGCTGCTCCAGTAATGACAGCAAAGGCAGCAGCCCTCCCTCCAGCAACTCAATGTCAAATGCACTTTCCTGGCCTCTAGCCCCAGTGGCTCAGCAATAAAGAATCCGCCTGCAATATCAAAGGTGCAGGAGACTCAGGTTCCATCCCTGGGCTGGGAAGATCTCCTGGAAGAGGGCATGGCAACCTACTCCAGTATTCTTGTCTAGAGAATCTCATGGAGAGAGAGGCCTGGTGAGCTACATACAGTCTGTGAGGTCACAAAGAGTTAGACATGACTGAGTGACTGAGCACATGTGAATGTGTGTGTGTGTGTGTGTGCGCGCACACACACACACACACACACACACACACACACAGCCCCGAGAGGTAACAGTTTTCAGTTTGGGAGGAAGCAGCCTTTTGCTCCCTTTGGCACCTCTAGTGCTTTTGTTATCAATGTAACCGATTCCTTTCCATCTCTCGCTGCTTAGAGTGAGTTCTCCCCACACTGTTGGTGGGAATATAGACTGGTACAGCCACTATGGAAAACAGTATGGAGGTTCCTCAAAAAACTAAAAATAGAGGTACCACATGATCTAGCAATCCAACTCCTGGGCATACAGTCATGCAAAACTATAATTCAGAAAGATGCATGCACCGCTATGTTGATACCAGCACTATTCATAATATCCAAGATACAGAAACAATATATATTGACAGATGAATAAAGAAAATGTGAACATTTTCAACTGAACATTGAAAGTGAAGTCAAAGTGTTAGCCACAACACTGTAAATCAACTATACTTCAGTAAAAAAGAAAACATTACAGGACATCCAACATTTAAAGGAAATTATGCTAACAACTTTAAAAATGTCTTCAACATTTTTACTCTAAGTATCTGTTAGTATATTGTCTGCCTTTGATGCTTTCTATTAGGATGATTTTGTTTGTAACAAGGTGTAATGGGAGGGGCATGGTATTTGGGGTCAGACTACACACTGTCCTCGTCTGACCACTTCTTACTGCATAATGTTGTTGAGAGTCCACCTCACAAGAGTGTTCAGAATTTTACATGAAATTACATATGCAAAAAATAGGGTGCCCTCATCCTTTTTCCATCTACTGCTTTTGTTTAAATAGCAACTCAATGTGTAGTCAAAGTCATAATATTACAAATAAAAATACTTACTATACAAATTTTTAATAAGTAACAAGAAACGTTAAATAAGGGGAAAAGTCATTCTTAATTCCTCCTTCTGACAAGGAAGCACTGCTAACATTTGATATATTTCCTTCCCCTTATTACTATGTACTTTTATTTACATATGTTACTCATTTTTTAAAATCCACCTTTTTTTCCTTCTTAGGGTTTTAGGATAAGCATTTTTCAGACACTCTGTGAACCACTGTCAGCACCATGTGCACTGACTGTATAACACTATATATATATATAACTGACTATATAACATTGTATATATATGACTGACTATGTAACACATGCACCGACTGTATAACACTATATATATATATAACTGAGTATATAACATGCGCATGGACTGTATAACAATACATATATATAACTGACTATGTAACATGCGCGCTGACTGTATAACACTATATATATATAACTGACTATATAACACGCGCACTGACTGTATAACACTATATATATATATATAACTGACTATGTAACATGCGCGCTGACTGTATAACACTATATATATATATATATATAACTGACTATGTAACACGCGCGCTGACTGTATAACACTATATATATATAACTGACTATATAACACGCGCGCTGACTGTATAACACTATATATATATATATAACTGACTATGTAACATGCGCGCTGACTGTATAACACTATATATATATATATATAACTGACTATGTAACATGCGCGCTGACTGTATAACACTATATATAACTGACTATATAACATTGTATATATATGACTGACTATGTAACACGTGCACGGACTGTATAACACTATATATATATATAACTGACTATATAACATGCGTGCTGACTGTATAACACTATATATATATATATAACTGACTATGTAACATGCGCGCTGACTGTATAACACTATATATAACTGACTATATAACACGCGCATGGACTGTATAACAATACATATATATATAACTGACTATATGACACACGCACTGACTGTATAATACTATATATATATATATACTGACTATATAATACTATATATATAACTGATTATATAACACTATATATATATATAACTGACTATATAACACTGTATATATATAACTGACTATGTAACACACGCACTGACTGTATAACACTATATATATATAACTGACTATGTAACATGCGCGCTGACTATATAACACTATATATATATAACTGACTATGTAACACACGCACTGACTGTATAACACATATATATATAACTGACTATGTAACACACGCACTGACTGTATAACACTATATATATATAACTGACTATGTAACACACGCGCTGACTGTATAACACTATATATATATAACTGACTATGTAACACACGCGCTGACTGTATAACACTATATATATATAACTGACTATGTAACACACGCACTGACTGTATAACACATATATATATAACTATGTAACACACGCACTGACTGTATAATACTATATATATATAACTGACTATGTAACACGCGCGCTGACTGTATAACACTATATATATATATAACTGACTATGTAACACACGCGCTGACTGTATAACACTATATATATATAACTGACTATGTAACATGCGCACTGACTGTATAACACTATATATATATAACTGACTATATAACATGCATGCTGACTATATAACACTATATATATATGACTGACTATATAACACGCGTGATGACTATATAACACTATATATATATGACTGACTATACAACATGCGCACTGACTGTATAACACTATATATATATAACTGACTATATAACATGCATGCTGACTATATAACACTATATATATATGACTGACTATATAACACATGCACTGACTGTATAACACTATATATATATGACTGACTATGTAACATGCGCGCTGACTGTATAACACTATATACATATAACTGACTATATAACACTATATATATATAACTGACTATATAACACAGTGGGAGACATCCTGATGGTTTCAAAAGGCAGAAACCCCATAAAAGATGAACACCATCCTCACTTGTGTTTTTGTTTTTTTACTACAAGTGGTCTATGTTTCTGAACAATGACTATATATCATGCAATCCCACTCCTAGATATATATCCAGAAAAACTCTAATTTGAAAAGATACATGCACTCCAATGTTCATAGCAGCATTGTTCACAGTAGCCTAGACGTGGAAACAACCTACATGTCCAGCAACAGATGAATGGATAAAGATGCGGCACATGCATACAGTGGAATACTACTTGTCATAAGAAAGAACAAACAATAATGCCATTTACAGCAGCATGGATGGACCTAGAGATTATCATACTAAGTGAAGTCAGAGAAAGAGAAATATCATATGACACCCCTTGTATGCAGAATCTAAAAAGAAATGATACAAATAACTCACTTACAAAACATAAACAAACTCACAGACTTAGAAAACAAACTTATGGTTACCAAAGGAGCAAGATGGGAAGAGGGATAAATTAGGAGGCTGGGATTAACATATATCGATATATACTACTATATATAAAATAGATATATTTTATATATATATATATAGTATGTCCAACAGGGACACACTATATAGCACAAGAAATTCTGCTCAATACCCTGTGATAACCTACATAGGAAAAGAATCTGAAAAAAAAAATATATATATATATATAATTGAATCACTTTGTTGGACACCTGAAACTAATACAATATTATAAACCAACTACACAATACAAAATGAAAATTAAATAAATACATAAATTTTAAAAAGAAAAGAAGAGCTCTGTGTTTCTCAATCATAGTAAAGACAGACTGTTTCTTATTTACTTTCAGACAATTATAGCAAAACTGGGGGGAAGTAGCTTGCGTTTCAGTACAGTTCTATCTTCCTTATACCTGGTAAGAACTCCTCTCAGATCAGATAATAGGCTGTTAATTACAGTTTTCTGCATACATCTTTCTCTTTGTTTCTCAGGGCACATTAGTAGAAAAGTGGGAATAAGATACAGACCAGATGCCATTTCTAAACTATAACCCAGTTCACTCAAGTCTATGCAAAAAGATGTTTCCAGCATCACATAATTTATCCCCAAATATGCTTTTGGAAGTCAATGCTTATACCAATTGATGAAATTCAGCGTAAGTCAAAGGACTATTTTTGAAAAAAAAAAAAAATTAAAACAGTAGCAACAAATTCAATGCAACATTGGAAAGAAATGGAAATACCAGGTGAAATCTCTACACAAAAGGCCACCCATAGATGGTGACGTTTTATCAACAACCTTGAAACAAAGCTACAGTATCAGCAGGTGCTGCACTTTGGACTTCTGCAATAGCCCAGCTAACCGGTCTATAAATACTAAATCCATCCATGTGAAGATGAGCAAATACAGGAAGACAAAATTTCACTAACAGATTAAAATATCCAAGTTCCTGAAATCCAGAAGGAAAAAATATTTGGAAATATTTTTGAAGACAAAGATGTCAAAGATCACATCTGTGAGTTAGTAAAGTTAATCTCTAACGGAATCACCAGATAATCATAATACCCAACTGTATAAACGAAGAACACTGTGAAAACTTGTGGAGAAGATGGGGTCAGGATGCAGCAGTTTTGGGGAAATGAGACTCACTCTTCTAAATGCTAATTTATCTGACATGCTTACTCATTTAGTCAGGGCACAGTTTAGAAGTTCTTTTTTTTTTTTTTAGTTTTACAGTATTGCCATAAACCAACTATGACAAATTTAATGACACTGTAAGTTATTTTTTAACAGATATAAGAGCTCAGATGATAAAATGTCCTAACATTTAATCTGCCAAAAGTAGATTAACCCTTAGAATACTGTAGAATAGAGACATGACACCCTTTTTTACCATTCAGTTCAGAGTTTATAAAATCAGTATTCCATTCTGGACCTGCCACTTAGACATTATCAGAAAACATTATTATAATTTATATGTATAATAATAAAGCATATGTATATAAAATAATAATGATAAATCTCCTAAATAGATAAAATAAAACATATATGAAAAATAAGGTGTGCAAATATATTCAACAGGTGTGCTGTATGTATGAACTTACATGTATGCACAAACTCATGTATATACATACATACCCTTCTAAGTATAATACTAATGGAAGTCCTAAAGAAAGCTAAGATACCTATATATATCTAAGGTCTAAATATAGAATTATTATGATTAAAAACAAAAGAAAAGAGATAAATTAAAATTTTCCATCCTCAGAACAGAAAATAGAATTTATTCCTTTTAGTACTCTCCATATTAGGAGGGGGATTCCTTTTCCACTCAAGCACTTTATCAGAATTTACTGGAGGCTTTTATCTCTATGTGAATTTCTTGCTTATTTGTTGCTATTGTTGATTTGTTTTTTGTTGAAAGTAGATGCATCTCTGTGGATGAAGTGATTGATTAGCCTTCATAAAAAGTATTAAAAGAATGGCCTGGGAAGGTGGTTTTAGCATACAACATAACTCAGGCCAAGGGAGGACAAAGCATTGACAAAAGCATTTCCACGCTCAGTTGGGAGTGAGAACATTTCCAGAATGGTGCTCAGTTGGAGAACTCAGCCAAAAGCATAAATTCTCTGCTTGATTCTAGTGGGCAAATCCATGCCTGTGACCAAGTGTGACTCTGTAAAGAAGGAACTATAAAGGATCATTAAAATTGTATATTAATAAACTGAAATAACCATACTAATTGTTCAACTATCATGCAATGCTTACCAACTCTACCCAGGGATAAGCATATGTCTAATAGAATCTCCAGTTAAATTTTTTTGTAAGGAGTCTTTGTTACTAATATATCAACAGTATGGTCCTAAACTTGTCAGATTTTTAATCGTTCCAACTCTGGCCTGTGACTTATACATTGGCGTATTAGATTTATAGCTTTCAACTGAGGTTATGTGGGGTTTGTTTCACTCTACACTGCAGAAAAATGCATCTTTTCAAAAAATTTGGAAATATAATTTCCTAAGAAATTAACTTCAAAGTATGGACATCATGGTTCAAATGTGAACTATTCATATTTGCTGTAATGTAACTATTCATCATTTGTTGAACTCCCCAGATTTGTTTGTATTATATCTCTTCTTGGATGCTGTCATATGTTACATGAGCAAACAAACTCCCAGAGAATAGAATACTAAATTTAGAACAAACACTACCAAATTCAGTATTTAAAATTCTACCTGCTTCCATATTTTAGTCACATGACTTACTTGTCACTTAGCAAATTTATACGGAGCAGAACATAGTAAATGTCTTCATTTTTCTCTGTACAGAAATGCAGATTTTCTCTCCGCCTGTTGGAGAAGACAACCACCTACAAAGTTTGCCAAGGTGTCCTGGACATACTATTTAAATGGGCAGTTAAATTTTGACTTAACTCATATTTTTTCATATTTTCCTCCAAGTATTTTCATCACAAGAAAAAAAAATCATCTGTTGTGGTCAAGTGTCAATTTCTTTATCACTGAAAATGTCACACTGATTGAAATCTTTACAGGGATCTATGATATTCTGACTGAGGAAAGCTTTAGATATATCCCACAGTAATAGTTTCTAAAAAGTGGTCAGGCAGATTTAAGAGGTAAGATCTAAAAAAATTATTCTACTTTAAATTTTTTTCTTCCAACATTTTCAGCATTTTAAAACATTTGCTTACACCTTACGCCACAGGACAGAGAAACAAGAGAGCAACAAATTGTAAGATATTTACCTATATATTCATAATTAGTAAGCTTACTGATTTTAGCATAAACATACAGAGATGACTGGAGTATATTTTAGAAGCAGCTTACCATTTCTTAGGAAATGTTGAGTGCCAGAACTCAAGAAATCTTACCCATGCAGCCTTTCATCTTCATTTATTTGGCAAGAGTCTGCCACCAGCCTACTATGTGCTGGGAACCCTGTTAAGCACTGTTCTTAGGCATGACTAAGATAAACCAAGTCTTCCTCTTATTGATGCTGGAGCAGGTGGGCAATAAGGAAATACCATGACAAGTTGTAATATGGACAATTCAGAAAACACAGACAGATAAAGACGGAATAATGAGAGTCAGCGTGTAACAACTGCTTAAAATAAGGTCATCTGAGGCAGACTCCACTGAGGAGGAAAACCAGAGAGGAGACCTTAAGAAAATATTGATGTAAGAAAAACCTCAGGGATATTGAAAGGAAGTACAGCCCAGGTGGAGAAAATAGTAAGAGCAAACCCCCTCAAGAACAGGCTCAGCAAGATCCAACAAGGGCAAAGGGCTGATATGACAAGAGGAGACATGAGCAAAGTGTTAGGAGAGAAGGTCAAGGACACAGCAGACAGGCAAGTCACAGCTGAGCTCATTGGCCGCATGAAGAACCTGAAATTTTATTTGAATGAGAGGTGAGGCAATCACAAGATTGCAGAGAAATGACATATCTGACTCACCTTTCAAAGGATTAGTTCTAGTGCCCTGTGATGAATAAACTATAAGGAAGTGAGGGCGGAAGCAGAAATCTTGTAGAAGTCTATCGCACTAACACAGGTAACAGATGATGGTGACTGAGACCAGGATGGTGACTGTGTAGGTAAGAAGTGGTGAGTCTAGCTAACTTTGAAGTTGGGTGGAATAGGATTTGCAGATAGATCAGATGCGGGATATTAGAGTAAAAGAGCTAAGAAGGATAAAGCCAAAATAGGTACCCTGAGCCACTGGATGTGTACAGCTGGATAATCAGTGTATCACAACAGGGTTTCCTGAATATGACCCCTATTTAAATTCTGCTGTTGCTGCTGCTAAGTCGCGTCAGTTGTGTCTGACTCTGTGCAACTCCACAAACAGCATCCCACCAGGCTCCTCTGTCCCTGGTATTCTCCAGGCAAGAATACTGGAATGGGTTGCCATTTCCTTCTCCAATGCATGCATGCCAAGTCGCTTCAGTTGTGTCCGATTCTGTGTGATCCCATAGACGGCAGCCCACCAGGCTTCTCTGTCCCTGGGATTTTCCAGGCAAGAATACTGGAGTGGGTTGCCATTTCCTTCTCTATATTTAAATTCTAAGCAAGAGCAAAAAGTATTTAACATTTTATAGCCATTCCTCTCTGGCTTCTATAATCAAAATGTTGAATTTTCTAATTCACTTAGTTCTTAGATACTCTGACCAATATTGATTCTCTCTTTCCATAATTTTTGCTGCCTATAGTTACAAATTTGGAAAACAAAAGCCCATAAGCCTTTCACCCAACTTTCTTCAGGCTGGTTTTTAACCCCTTGCATCTGCTGATTCAAACCAATGATGTGGACAGGTGATGATTAAGAGGACCACAGTATTTTTTCTAAAAGTTCCTGAAGACAGAGGCTGGAAACTCTAAAATCTTACCAAGACAGCACCAAGGAAAGCAGGCAGTCCACAAGTGCCATGAGAAGAAAAAGCAGGGTCTTTAGCTGGAGAATCGGCTTCCCAGATGGCTCAAGTGGTAAATAATCCGCCTGCTGATGCAAGAGATGAGGAGGTGCAGGTTTGATCCCTGGGTCAGGGAAGACCCCTTGGAGGAGAAAATCACAACCCACTCCAGTATTCTTGCCAGAGAAATCCCATGGACAGAGGAGCCTGGCGGACTACAGTCCATGGGGTCACAGAGTCGGACACGATTAAGTACACATGCTTCCTTCTTCACTGGTGAATAAGGCGCATGATTCCATATTCAGAGCCTATTACCTAAACAAGGTAAACTGGTGCAAGCTGCTGAGGGAATGTAAGGTCAGAGGTCATCAGTGGCAGGAGTCAGGCATACTTCCTTTCCACCTGTTTGCTGTCTATGGCTAATGACAGTCGTTAAGTTAAAGCCAAAAGACTCTGAGCCCTTGATGGGTAGTTTGCTCCTTTTCAATCTCTTCCAGCATTTCCCCAGGTAAGTTCTGCAGATCATTAACCACATCAGATGCTCTGAGTCTAAAGATGATTCTCTGATCAAATAAACGTAGGAAATGCTCTACTCCATACTCTTCCTGTAGAAATTTACAATGCTCCTTCATTAAAGGTTTTGTCAAGTTCCATGATAATCAAACTACTAACTCCTTAACCAGCATTTTCCCAACTTATTTTACCCACAAACAAAGAAAACAAGGACCTTAATTAGGACATGAGAAGAGGATTCAGAGAGACACTGAATAAGAAAACTGTCAAAACTTGGTGAATAATATAATGAATGGATGACAGGCAAATGTCAAAGTTGACTTCAATACTAATACCACTAACTTGATGACCAGGTAAGGGGTGGGGTTGGGGCGGGGAACTTCTATATTAAAACAACTGACTCCAAAATTTTTTTTAAGTATTTTGATTCAATTATACACAGATATTTATGGATTGCCGTGTTCCATACATGAAACCAGGCATCAGGAGCAAGAATCATGGACAAGACAGGGACCATTCCTGCCTTTGCACAACTTAGTCCATGGGAGCCATTCCAGTTCCGTATGGGAACTCATCTGATAAGCACAGAGGATGCCCATGATTCCAGAGCAATAACATTCAACTTGAGTTTGGGCATGTGGAAACACTCCAAGAGGAAGTAATTATCTCAGCTGAGCCTTGAAGGAGCATGGTTAACAGGTGACGAGAGAGAGAATACTGCTCATACACAGGGAGGGACAAGGAAGATTCAAAAAGAAGTTAAAACAGCCTGTGGGTCAGGTTGGAACAAGGTAACAACAAGAAATTGAATAAGCGTTTGTGTGTAGCACACAAGAAGAAGTAATGAAACAGAGTTAGTCTCTGTGTTATATTCACCTGCCATGTATTATAGGCACACGCTGTTGTTTAGTTGTTCGGTCAGGTCCAACTCTTTGAGACCCTATGAAATGTAGCCTGCCAGGCTTCTCTGTCCATGGGATTTCCCAGGCAAGAATACTGGAGGGGATTGCCATTTCCTTCTCCAGGATAGGCACAGATATTTTAAGTAAATAAAAAATACGAATATTCCCAAATGAACTCCAACATTCTCAGAGTTATTTTGTTCTTTTTTTATTGAAGTATAGCTGATTTACAATGTTGTATTAGTTTCAGGTGTACACCAAAGTGATTCAGTGATGTATATATACACACACACATATATTTCCACTACACTGTAGTTTTGTATGTGAGAAAAATCTTCTAGACATCAGATCCATGTAATGTGGTGAAAGTGAAGAGAGAGAAATTAATTCCCTTTTGCTTTGGGATCTACTGACATTCAGAAAGGTCTTTTCTTCTAGGAAAAAAAAAATTAAAAGCCATTGGTGAATTAGGGACCCCAAGAGTACCTAGGAAAGCTGTGAATACACCGTAGTCTGTGTTTCCTGAATTGGGAGATTGAACCATAGTCTGAAATACCCGGTATTTTACAATTATTTCTACCCTCTACGGCCTTTTTCAGGAGATCAAGGCATACTTCCAAATACGAGACTTTTTGATGACATACTTGGAGGGATAAAAAGGTTACATTTACATTCTAGATTGAAACAGCAAGTTTTGTAAATGACACACACAACTCTGCAGGTTACTGGACTCCCCACCTTCACACTGACTCAGCCTGCGCTAAAAACTGTATCCTGCCTTAAACATGTTCTCAAAGTCCAAGGCAGACACTCATGTACCCAAGTAAACAACCTTTCTTCGGCACCACCCTGCTGTTCTGTTGTATTTCTTACACTCTAGCAAGAACTGATCAGCTCAAACTTTAGACATGAAATTCCCTTTGAAATAGAAACACATTTTCATATGTACATATTTATTTATTTGGAGGATAACTGCTTTACAATGTTCTGTTAGTTTCTGCTATGCAACCTGAATCAGCAATAAGGGTGTGTGTGTGTGTGTGTGTGTGTGTATCCCCTCCCCCATGAGCCTCCCTCTCACCCCTGTGAAACAGAAATACATTTGATGTATTCAAACTGCAAGCACATGCTTGCCCTTGTCCAGCTACAGTCTATGTTTCATGTTACTCTTCTGAAGAGCAGGACAGATCATGGCCCTCCTCTGAGATGTTGCCTCTGGACCAGAATAAAGTTCTCAACATGACCTCAAAGGGCCTCCGTGATGACCCACTGCTTTGTCTACAACCACTTGCCACACGACTCTTGGCTTTGCTCTGAGGTTGCACCGTCGCCTGTGACACTTACCTCGTAGGACTGATTCCACCTGAGATGTGATCTACTAGAATGAAACTGAAAGTGAACAGAAGACTTATGTACTTGCTAACTGATATCTGAAATGCTTCCAATAGGCTGGCACATAGTAGGCACTCCATAAAGAAGGCTGAGTGTGAAGAATTGATGCTTTCGAACTGTGGTACTGGAGAAGACACTTGAGAGTCCCTTGGACAGCAAGGAAATCAAACCAGTCAATCTTAAAGGAAATCAACACAAATATCCATGGGAAGGACCGATGCTGAAGCTGAAGCTCCAATACTTTAGCCACTTTATGTGAAGAGCCGACTCACTGGAAAAGACCCTGATGCTGGGAAAGACTGAAGGCAGGAGGAGAAGGGGGCGACACAGGATGAGATGGTTGGATGGCATCACTGACTCAATGGATAAGAGTTTGAGCAAACTCTGGGAGATGATGAAGGACAGGGAAGCCTAGTGTGCTGCAGTCCATGGGGTCGCAGAGTCAGACATGACTTAGCGACTGAACAACAACAATGAAGAAATAATTAATGGTCACTAAAAAGTTTTGACAGATGGACAATTAAGGGATAATAGTTGGGGTTTGGGACACAAACTTAGGGGTACTGCCCCAGCTCCTTGCCAACCTCTTTCCCAGGCTTACCCCAAAGAGAGGTGATTTCTAGCAATTATCCCTCTAGGGAAGGATCAGATTCGAGGTAACAGTCTGTAAGTCAAGCAAAGAAGCTGAAGGAGAACACAATAATATTCCTCACACGCCCCATCTCAAAAGAGTCAATATGCTGTTCCCCACTTGCAAGGCACACCATAACAAAGGCTCTCCGGAAGGATGACCATTTTTATGTTACTGGAGAGGAGAAGGATTAAGGGATATGACATTTTCTCATGATATGCACTTGTGTGACTGGACAAAGGGAGAAAGCATTACTGTATTGTCCTGGGGGAGGAGCAGGTTTTTCCAATTTTCACCAAGTACAAATCCCTTTATACACTTTGGATGGGAAGGGCTCCACTTCAGGCAGGTTGGGGAGACAGGGTGGAGCGGGACATACTGTTTTTAAGTGATTTGGTAAGAATGGCTGTTTTTCCCTCTGATATTCTGGAGCCACTCGAATGGCATGTCTCCACACACGGCTGTCTGGATGCTATCAATGGCACTGCTTTGAGTGAGAGGAAGAGGTCATATGCTCATCTTCTCACATGCTGCTACTGCTGCTGCTTTTTTTAAAAAAAGCTTTGTGACCTAGAAAGGAGATGGACGGTATGAATGATGCACGGACTGCAGAGAGCATTGGGCGTCATCAGTCTATTTATACCTCCAGGAAGGAAAAAATGAGTACAGGCCAATGACTCTACTCCATGGACGGAGTAAGCAAAGATCATCTGGAAGAGACAATAAACAACACAGCAAGGAGGGCACTGATGCTGTCAGTGAGAAATGAAAGGTGAGGCCATATGCGCATCTTCCTTGTATTTTCCAAAATCCTGTTTGCTTCCAGAGAATGTCAAGTTGCTCCCTGCTGTTTCCCACTACTGTGGAAAGCCTCCTGAATCTTAGGGAAAGACACTGCCACCCACATTTGAAAAACTGGCTTCACTCCATAGGTGCATACATGTTCACATTTGGCCATCATGGGCAGCCATTTGGAAGCACTGTCAGTTTGCAGGGAATATTTTTCAGGCTTAACAAAGTGTTTGGAAAAGTCTTACAGATACTTGTGCGACTTAACTCTGAAAGCAGTGGGAAAATGAGAAGATTTACACGATTTGCACAATCTGGTAGAGATTTTTTTTTTTCTCAAGGTATGTCATCAGCTCCTCTGAAATGGTAAAGTATTTATAGGACAAAGTAGGGAAAAAGCACCCAGGCACAGCTGTTAGCACTTACTCCTGCATGACTGGATAATTTAATGCCAGGCTTTACCTCTAGAGGTTGTTTCCAGAGGAAGTAGTACAGTGTGGGACCCAATGGGACCGGATGTTGTAAAATTTACTCATTTTGCTCTTTTGTCACCCATTTATTCCTGGAATTGCTACCAGCTGAATTTGCTTTCGGTGTTATTTTACCAGCTGCGGTGATGGGTTTGCTGACAACTGGCAAGAGTATGCACTGTTTGCTAAGGCTGGAGATTAGGTACTTCTGAGTGTGAAATTTATTGTTCAGTGTGGACTCAAACATGGAACCTGGATTCCTTCATAGAACATGAACTGATTTACTCTGAATACACCTGGTGGTGGTGGTGGTTTAGTCGCTAAGTTGTGTCCGACTCTTGCGACCCCATGGACTGCAGCCTGCCAGGCTCCTCTGTCCATGGGATTCTCCAGGCAAGAGTACTTACGGAGTGGGTTGCCATTTCCTTCTCCATGAATACACCTAAGGTTCATAGTAAAACACTTCCTGTTTCTCTAATGATCCAAGTCTTCTCACCATCTCTGAGGCAGACAATTTAAGGCCAGCTTCACCCTTCCCTTTCATTTGCTGAAATCACGTGTGGTTTTAATCCACGAGACACGCTCTGTCATTTCATCGCAATCACTTCTTTCATAGCCTGACCTACAAAGGGAGTCAGGCTGTAATTATTCAGATCAAAGAGAATTAATGCTTTCGTATTTCATAATTTTTCATATTTCATCATTTCAATATGCACGAGGCAATTTTGGAACTGATAAATGTCAATCATTTGTTGTCCAGTCGGTATCCTTACACCACTGCTATGTATTGGAAACATAGTGACTTATGGATAGTCAATGAATTTAGATAGGATAATAAACTTCCCTGATTGACTCAACTCCTCAGAATATAAATTGGCTGATAAAAACCAGTGCAACCAACTTGCTTTCTTTTTTTGTGTTTGTTTTGTTGTTTGCAGGGGCTTGCAAGTTTAAGAGGTATTGCTACTTACTGTTCACATGTATTCGGTGTCAGAAAGGTAAAGGGAGAGGTGTGAGGTCAATTAGAGAGAAGACAATTCTAATGCACACAGGAAACTAAGGGACTTCCCTGGCAGTTCAGTGGTTAGGACTTTGCCTTCTAATGCACAGGGTACAGGTTCAATTCCTGGTCAGGGACCTAATAGCCCACATGCCTCACAGCAAAAAAACCAAACAGAAACAATGTTGTAACAAATTCAATAAAGACTTTTCAAAACTGGTACACACCAAAAAAATCTTTAATATAACCCTGTGTATGAGAAAGCAAAAGAGACACTGATGTATAGAACAGTCTTATGGACTCTGTGGGAGAGGGAGAGGGTGGGGAGATTTGGGAGAATGGCATTGAAACATGTAAAATATCATGTATGAAACGAGATGCCAGTCCAGGTTCGATGCACGATACTGGATGCTTGGGGCTAGTGCACTGGGATGACCCAGAGGGATGGTATGGGGAGGGAGGAGGGAGGAGGGTTCAGGATATATATATATCCACATATATACCTGTGGCGGATTCATTTTGATATTTGGCAAAACTAATACAATTATGTAAAGTTTAAAAATAAAATAAAATTTAAAAAAATAAAAAAAATAAAAAATAAAAAAAAAAAGAAAAGAAAAGAAACTGATATTCCTGATGAAGAGAATGGAAGCTGCTAGGGGAGAAGGGAAAGCCAGGCAGAAATGAAAGCTCAGCCATAGGTACTTTAAATAAATAGGTACTTGACAAATACTGGTCAATTATACAATAGAGAGGAAATGAATTATGGAATGTATCATCTTTGAAATCTCCCCTATATGCACCCCACCACCAAGAACAAGAACTTAATTTTCATGCACTCAGTAATTTTAAACGTTTCTTGTCCTTTGACTTTATACCACATACACTAATATGGCACGGTTCCCCCTCCGTATCTTTCTTCCCTCATACTGCCACAAAGATCCTGCCTTTAAATGGAGAGAAGCATGGTACCTCCAAAATCAGTTGGATTTTTGGGAGGGTATGGAAATACAAACCTTAGAGGTGGTTCTGAACAATTTGGCAAATTTTCTATAAGGCAAAAGAAGGATGTTCCATAAGAAAATTATTTAAGTGAAAAAAGCAGACCCCAAATTCATGTCTATTTCTCCTTTAAAAAAAGAAATTTTGTTTTCATGGAACAGTGTATTTTATGATTTCCACATTAATCCTTAATTTATGCTGCTGTATCTCTTGATCACAGCAAAATTACTGTGAGAAAAAGAAAGCTAAGGGTTCTACTCAGACATATTTAACTCACACACAAGAAATGGAAGGAGATATTCTTGTTGTGCTGGAGAAACAAAACACAGGAAAAAGCAATTACTGGCTAAATTCTGTGGATCGCACAGATACTGCTTTTGGATTTCCTCATTCTATATTTGTATCCTTGATTACACTGACAGTCAGTAGTCATTCCAGAAAATAATGAGGTATTTCCTAAGAAGCTAATATTCACAAATAATTCTGGTATAAACATATACTTAATTTTTCTTTTCACCCATATCCTTTCACATACCTATAAAGACACTCAAGGCAGGGATGAAGACTTCAACAATATACTTTAAGAATATCCATATATAGGATAGAGTAAGATTTCTCTCATTAAATGTCCTTCACTTCAATTTCTATATAACTTCTTCTTGCAAAAGGAAATAAATAGCAATTAATGTTGACAATTACTGGCTGTCTATCAGTGCTGACAATTAAAAATAAACCAAAGGAGAATAAACATAAAAATGTTATGCTTTTGTAAATTCAACAAATCTTTACAGGAGTACTTCAATATGGAATTTTGACTTAAATTCTGCTGCCTTTGACTGATGAATTCTGAATGATGATCATGGCCTCCCAGAAAAGAGGATCCTTCAAGCACAACATATCTCAAGATAATTCAACCTATTTGTTATGACACTGCCTGTTTCTTTTATGTTATCTGTGGACAAGATGGTTTTAGCATATATTTTTGTACCACAGCTGTTAAGAACTTACATTTATTGAGTTAAGTGGAGGCATATACATCAAATTCAATGTTTTCAACTGAAATAATGGTTTCAAAAGACACATAATCACATGTCTTAGGATATTTTAGTTTTAATTTCCAAAGTGCTTGGTTTGACTACATGTTTTCAAACTGCTAATGGACATAAACTTCAAAAGAACTGGCCTACAATTTCTAATTGTTAACACATTGCAGTGCTGTTGACTAAATATTACCATTTGCCCTCCAACTTTTCCACCATATGAGAGGATCATGCTTCCCTGTCTCCTTGACGTTCAGTAAAGCCATGCGAGGTCAGGGAAATGTATTCAGCCTGGGCATGAATCACTCCCAGGCTGAAGTCTAACAGCCGGTAGGTGATTTACCAACCCTGTTCTCTTGCCCTGTGATTGGGGAAGCACATGTCAGGGGGAGTTTCCTTCAGAAGTAACGGTGAAAAGCACAGTCTTCCTGCCAAGCCACTTGAGAAGAAGAAGAAACTCTCTTTTGTTGTAAGCCATTACCATTTTGGTGATTGTTGTTACTGCCACATAACTTAGCCTATCCTGACTGCTACACATATCTGGTTGTGATGATATGGTGTACACTGGAAGTTAAAAAAAAAATTAAAAACAACCTACATTAAATCATTGTAAAAGCCATTTGAATATAGATATGGAGTGTCAACAGTTAAATTCCATTTTGATGTAGAATTGCATGTCGGGAAATTCTCAAATGTTATATGAATGACTTAGTGACTGGAGCAACAACAATATGAACAAGAAAGCTAACAAGTGTTTCAATATTTAACAATCAATGTGAGCAGAGGAAGGGGATAGGGGAATCCAGAGGTGAGAAAGGCATCCAGATGGAGGCACTATCCTAGGAAAAGTAAAGGAATTAGAAGACAAGGAGATTTTGGAGAATGGAAAATAGTTCCAAATGAAGCTATAGAGATGGCAGGGGCTTGTACACCATGGGAAGGATCAGGAAACAAAATGCTGTAGGTCTGGAAACCCTGTAACCTTGCATGAAACGGCACCAGATGATCAGGTCTATAATTTTCAAAGGTTTCTCCCCATAGTTTGAAGGCAGGGTTTGAAGAGAGGAATGGGTGGAGACAGGAAGGTCAGATGAGGCAAAAAGAATAATTGGGAAGAAAACATTACTCAACATGCTTAAAAATATCCCATAGTGACCGTAGCTTACAGAATCATTCCCTGTAGTACCAGATGTCCTCCAATATCAGGGGACAGAGCTACTGGTCAAGGCCTCAGTCTTTAGCTTCAAGTTCAACTTCTGCCAAATACCAGTTGTATAATGTCCTGGTTTCTTTACCCATAAAACTCTACCTCTTGGACTTATCAGGAAGATTTCAATAAAATAGTAATACATGTAAATGCTTTTTTAGTCAAGTACTTGGTTCTTAGTAAGGGTTAAATAGTACTAGTAATCTAGTGTATTTTATGACCATAATATACATAAGCCACTACTGCCTAATACCGTATTTTTTTTCATTCTTCCTCTATTAATGATGTTGCCTTTGAATGTGTCTTTCCCCAGTCTCCACTTGCTCAAATTCCACTCACCCTTCAGGATCCAACTCAAATACCATCTGCTCAACAAAGGATTTCCTGAATGAATGCTCCCCACCTACTAAGAAATAGTCATTTCCAATTCTGAACTATAACATGATTTCTAACTTCTTCATGGCACTTAATTATAACCTATCTGCTGGATAAAGATTCATAACATAAAGCTTATTTTTCTCAGCTATATTAGATTTTTCTTTAGCCAGTATTACTTCTTCTCTATCCCTGTATATATATCTCTATATATTTCCAAAGATACTTAGTTTTGATGTCTTGAATGTATGGATCTTCACTGTGGAATAATTTAAGGAGTAATACCCAATTCTAGCATAACCTGATTAAGTTTTTTAGTATGATATAAAATATTTTCATTCACAACGTTCAGAAACAACTATTTCACAAAACTGGTAATTTTCTCCTTTCTTTTATCTATAAATCAAAGGTTAGATAGGCCAATTATTTTAAAATCCCATGGTATGCTGTTGATAAATCCTAAAGGAAAATTCACAATCTCTGATGGAAAACCCCTAGTTCCTATATTCCAGGAACAGAAAAAGAAGAAATCTAATCTTTCACAACTGGACAAATAGCATTCTTCACTCTCATAGCCCTCAAGATGTCATCAGGCAGAGAGGGAATCTTGTAAACAACTAGCCACTGAAAAACAGTTTGTTTTTCCCCCAGATTGAACCAACAAATAAGCCCAGTGTTCCTTGATACCTTTTGTGTCTGGTGTAATAAGCAAGCATTCAAGAGGTGTTGTGTAAGTGATGGGATTTATTGGGAAATAGATTTGTACTTGAAAAGCAACCAGTCCAATAATTTGATCACTGCATCCTGAAAAATACACAGCCTGGTCCAGATCTCTTTGGTTAAGTGATCAAATAAAATCCAAAGGGACTTAGGGAACATTCCTGCTTACCACCCTGTTGCACATTTTCTAAAATAGACTTTGACCTTTAATCTCCATCCCATGAACTTTTTTAGAGCCTGCCAAGTAACCTGTGGGATTATAGAGCCATCTCACCAATTACTTTTCCATTACAAATGAATTTGGAATTTAAGTCTTTTGGAAAGCAAAGCTTAAAAATGAAATCCTAAACACTCCTTGGAAAACATAAAAACTGGGCACTATCATAGACACAATACATCAGTTTATCTTTCCATATCTCACCTCACATGTTAACTGTTTCAGCTGTCCCTTGTGTAGGTGACTCTATACACTTGAATCGAAGCTTAATTAGATTTCTTTTGATCCTACACTATGATTTTTATTTTTTTTGTTTTTAGAGTGCCCAATAATCAAGCAAACAATTGATTTTGAAAGTATATCCAAACAACTAGGAAAGTTAGACCTTTCGTATAATTCATTTAGCAAAAAAAATAAAAAGTTGTCACAAAGCAAAGTTCTATTAGATAGTGCTAGCTGTTTGTCCCGATTTTTTCCAGGCTGACTTATGCAACATCCTGATGCTTAAAACCATCCTGCATGGAAAATCTGTCTCTAGGGTCGAGGGGTGGGGGCAGGAAAGAAGTCCCATTTTCTTTTTAAAGTTATAATTTGAAACAGATAAATGATAAAATAAACTTCTTGTACTTTGCAAACACTTTGAATTACGTACTGCAATACACACTACTGTATTTAAAATAGATAACCAACAAGATCTTACTACATATAGCACAGGGAACTCTGTTTAATACTCTGTAATAACCTAACTGGGAAAAGAATTTGAAAAATAATATATCTATAACTTTGAATCATTTTGCTGTATACTTGAGACGGACACAACATCGTTAATCAACTAACACTCCAATGTAAAATTAAAAAAATTTTTAAATACAAGGTAAAAGCAGTAATTGACACGTGAAAGTGGAAACTCAGCAGACCTTCCTTTTGTGCAAAGCATTTATAATACTGTAATATCAAAATATTTTGCTTTGCAAGATGAGTAACCCACAATACTCAGTGATCTATTTTTATTTGAAACACTTTATACATCAAATGGAGTTTTTCTTTGGTTTTCTTCAAATGTTACTGTAAAAATTTAATGATTATTAAGAGATGATGTGGAGAAGGCAATGGCACCCTACTCCAGTACTCTTGCCTGGAAAATCCCATGGATGGAGGAGCCTGGTAGGCTGCAGTCCATGGGGTCGCTGAGGGTCGGACACGACTGAGTGACTTCACTTTCACTTTTCACTTTCATGCATTGGAGAAAGAAATGGCAACCCACTCCAGTGTTCTTGCCTGGAGAATCCCAGGGACGGGGGAGCCTGGTCGGCTACCGTCTATGGGGTTGCACAGAGTCGGACACGACTGAAGTGACTTAGCAGCAGCAAGAGATGATGAAAAGAAGTTGCTTTTTTATTAATGTAGGTAAGGTCTTACTACTGCTGCTGCTAAGTCACTTCAGTCGTGTCCGACTCTGTGCGACCCCATAGACGGCAGCCCACCAGGCCCCAATGTCCCTGGGATTCTCCAGGCAAGAACACTGGAGTGGGCTGCCATTACTATGGGTATAATAAAACTTCATTCATGTTTCTCCTCTTTCTATTGACTAGAAGTTGATAAGTACGTAAAATTCATATTGGATGTCATATATGAATGTTATGGCAAAAACTTAAGAGTATCTTTCCAATTTGGCCCTGGTCTCTCCAACAATTAAATGTTACAGCTTTTCACCCTTTCCTTCCTAAACTACCTGAGATGGATAGGCTTTTAATGTTCAATCATCATTTTATGGAAATAATTAAAGAAAAATTACATTTTGAAACTCCGGGAAGATTCTACTTTTTAACTTTTGAAGTTGACTTAGAAGCAAAACATTTAAGTGACAAGAGAAGCCAAGAATCAGGAGTCTGACTCAGGGATTAAAAGCAGTAACCCACCTGGAAGCAAAGCACATCACGTCTGGACTGTAGCCACATTGACAGGAGACATGCTAACTCAGAACACAGCACAGCTCATATCCTATATTATGAAGATATGACAGAAAGCTAAATCACTCTACCATTTCTGTATCATAGCACCTGTCTGAACGCACACATTTATCTGTCCTGAATTTTTGCATTGCATTTGAGATGAATGACTTTGGAAACACATTTTCTTATACTACTAATACACTAAGTGCAATGTCAACATCTGAAAATAATTATTTCTGTGTCTTCACATAAGCTTGGAATGTTGACAAATGAATTTGGCCTCAGACACAGCATAGGAGCCATGACAACTCCACCTTAGCATTATATACAGCAGACTTCTTTAAGGAAGAATTACTATATGGTTAAATCTTATACTAAGCACTCAAAAGCAGGATGTGATAAAGATAAATTGAAATTTTAGGAGGCTGAACACGTGGGGCGAGTTAGGAGTTTCCTTTAAAGAGAAATAGGAGTAACTTGGTGAATTCTGGAAAAAACGAAATTAATTCTTTCTAATAATTTTCTCTACATCCCATAACAGAAATCCTTCTTTACTGCATGGAATCAGTTACAAGAAAACTTAAGAAAAGTCTTTAATGGGAGCAATACTTTTGCATGGGTTTGCTTTGGAAGACAATTACAATAATTACCTGTTTGATGGGTAGTCTTATTGGGAAAATAATCCTTTTTCTTTATATAAAGGAGGATTAGCTAAAATTGAAAAAAAAAAGAAGCTTAATATAAGTAACATAGTGCTAACCCTCAATTTAGTTCTTTTCGAACTTTTGAGTTATGGGCTCTTTCAAAAGGGTATCTATCATGGTAAAATGTAAGCTGTGTGACTGAGTATAAATCTCCCGTTTCTACACTAAGCCTGCTGCCTGTAATATTACTAGCATACAGTAAGGACACAATCAGCATTTGTTGAATAAATGAGTGAAGGCTGAGTGAGGTACAGCACTGTTTCCCAAATGCTGGCCATGACAAACTTTCACTCATCAGTAGCAAAATTGGATAAATAAGGACTGAAATTGTGTCATCAGCCATCTATCCATCTCCAGGATTAAAGCTGATTTGCCTTGCCTCAACCAACACTCTCAATTTTTGTTTGCCAAGTCCAGACCTAGAGTCAATACACAAAGGAACTGCACAGCATATAGCTCAAAAAAAAAAAAAAAAGGGGGGGTCATAAATTTCACCCAAGACCCCAGGCAGAAAAGAAAGAAAAACGGAAAGAAAAGAGCCAAGTTGTTAACACTGAAATCACAGAAGAGGAAAGATTTAAAAAATTATTTCATCTATCCTGCAAAGAAGTGTGCTGTTCTAAGGGAAAAGCTTATTCAGTTTTATTTAATCTTAACCCTTGCTAACATTGGAAGTGAAGATTAATTTGCAATTATATAGAAAAAGTCTGGGTATTATAAACAGACTCTGAAGAACTAGTTCCTATTTTCAAATATGCATGTGATCTTTATCAAGAATTTAAACTACTCTTAGTCTCAATCAACTTCATTCTTTCTTTTATAATAGAGTAATTTTTTTTTTTCTCAAAATGCCCCGAGTCTCTGAGAATCTGTGCCTCGTGGAACTTAGAGCAGGCAGAGTAAATCACCACTTACTCATCATCCTCCAAGAGCAAAGGTGACTAGAAACCAAATCCTAGAGATGAAATCATTGCTCTCCTGATAAATTCCCAGTTCCTCTGACTAAATATTTCCCTCCTTAATCCCGGACACTATAACTGCCAGTCATTTTGGGTCTGTTATTCCAATATGAAAAGTCTAACTTAAGCACCATAAAAGTCTTGGGAAAAAAACATTTTTGAACACTGGTAGGCTCAGGGGACTGACAATGGAATATGAACCTTTCACCCCAAAGATGGTTCCTTGGGAACAGAAAGCAACATATTTTTTTTCTGTAATAACCCTCCTGTGCTCCCCGCTTTCCCAGGTGGTGCTAAAGCATCCAGCAGCTGTTGACTGTCCGTGTCCCTGCAACATCCTGAAGAGTCATTTGAATGATCAGGATCAACTTAGAAAGAAATCTGTCCACCCAGGCGCTTGAGAAAATTTGCATATAATCTCCAGGGGATTTGTTTAAAATGCAGACTTTGATTCAATGACCATCAAAGGTGGAGCCTAGGAGTCTGCATTTCTAGCAGCCCCCAGCTAATGGTGATGCTGTTAGACCCATGAATCCACCTTTGAGGAGCCAGGATCTATCCCATCTTGACCTATGCTACTGAATTTGATGATCTGATTGACATCACAAATATTTTCTCCACACTAAAAATCTCAATATTGCCCAATACCAGAAACACACACTCTTATGTACACACACAAATGTATGCAAGCACATACACTGAGAGAAAACAAATTTCAGTTTCCATTATTGAACTTACTGGTTCAGATCTAACATTGTATTGTAGCAAGTGTGGTCACACTACATTTATGTCCTGATATCTGACCCTTTCGAGCTTTGCACCTACACTTCACTAGAAGAGCATCTGTACAGTCCTTGCTGAATCCTTACAATGGTTATGAGCTGAGCAGAGAAGATACCTGTAATTACTATTGCTGAAACGGAAAAAATAGACTGGTCAAGTTAAGCAGTTTACTCATGGCATCTCATAACCAGCAGGAGTCAGATCCAGTGATCATACTCAGATTTTGTGTCTTTCCCCCAGGAGATCAAACCAATCAACCCTAAAGGAAATCAACCCTGAATATTCATTGGCAGAACTGATGCTGAAGCTGAAACTCCAATACTTTGGCCACCTGATTCAAGGACTCATTGGAAAAGACTCTGATGCTGGAAAGATTGAGGGCAGGAAGAGAAGGGGCAACAGAGGATGAGATGGTTGGATGGCATCACCGATTCAATGGACATGAGTTTGAGCAAACTTCCAGAGATGGTAAAGGACAGGGAAGCCTGGTGTGTTGCAGTCCATGGGGTCACAAAGAGTCAGACATGACTTACAACCCTCAAGTCTAGAACTTTTCCAACCTAACAGTGCCTTTCACATCGCCCATCCCTGCTATGTCCCAGCCAAGTTTTCTTTGATGTTTATTACACTATTGTTCCCCTAGTTGTAGAACTAACAAAGTTCAACCCATGTTCTGTGGGACAATTTAGAGACTCTATATTTCGGAACAAGCTGCAGTCTCAGTGACTGTTTTTTTTTAATCTGGAAAAGCTGCCTGGATTCTGTTAGACGATAGAGCTGGATAGAAGACAGTATTCTCAAGATTTCTGACTCTTTGTGACCCCATTATACAGTCCATGGAATTCTCCAGGCCAGAATACTGGAGTGGATAGCTTTCCCTTCTCCAGGGTATCTTCCCAACCCAGGGATCAAACCCAGGTCTCCTGCATTGCAGGCAGATTCTTTACCAGCTGAGCCACAAGGGAAGCCCAAGAATACTGGAGTGGGTAGCTTATCCCTTCTCCAGGGGATCTTCCTGACCCAGGAATCGAACCAGGGTCTCCTGCATTGATTCAACAGCAGAGTGCTATCTTTGATCAAGCTGAATACAAATGCCAGTCACAGATCATCAGTGTTAGTAATGAGTGAAAATGTTCCACAATTAAGAATCTCACAGTGATTCCCCAGTAATATGGAATGCAACTAGGATTTGCTTTGACAGCGAGAAAGGAGCAGTACCGCCTGCCTGGTAAGGTGACTCTCAGAAGGATATTCTCTCTGGAGTGTAAGTTCAAGAACCTGGGTTATTCTTTTTTTTTTTTTTTAGTGTTTTAAAAAATTTATTTATTTTTAATTGAAGGATAACTGCTTTACAATATTGGTTTGATTTCTACCTTGCATCAACATGAATCAGCTATAGGTATACATATGTCCCCTCCCTCTTGAACCTCCCTTCCACCTCTCACCTTTCTCAGGTTACAGAGCCCCGGTTTGAGTTTCCTGAGTCATGCAGTAAATTTCCATTGGCAATCTATTTTACATATGCTAGTGTATATGCTTCTATGCTACTCTCTCCATTCATCTCACCATCTCCTTCCTTCCCCTCCACATTCTTGTCCATAAGTCTGTTCTCTGTGTCTATGTCTCTATTGTTGTCTTACAAGAGCCTGGGTTGTTTCTGCTTTGTTGGCTGCTGAATCCCAGCACCCAGAACAGGGCCTGATACACAGAAGATGCTCTACAAACATTCTTTAAATCAAATGAAGAACTGAAATTTTACTGTATTTATACACAATGTGTTAAACGTTAAAACCAGTTTCAAAGTACTACTCATTTCTTTCATATTAATGTGAACCAAAAGTTGGTTTTAAATATTTTAACCCTTTGGACAACTAGGAACACTCAGCTCTTCACCAACTTATGAAAAAGTACTCTTTAATATCTTAAAGATATAATCTCAATGCAATATATCCCACACCACAAAATACTGTATCTAAACACATAAGAGAAGGCAAATGACTTAGATTTATTTCAAGCCTACTCTTCATGTTATCATGGGAATTTAATTTCTGAATTTTCCTTACATCTTGGATTAATCAGTATTTTATGAAAGAATCCTATCACAGGCTCTTCAGAGCATGATGAGTCTCCCTTTCTTTCTGTTGTTCAGTTGCTTGGTTACGTCTGACTTTTTGTGACCCCATGAACTGTAGCATACCAGGCTTCCTTGTCTCTTTCTTAAACATCATATTTTATATGTATTTGCTTTAGGTGGCTCAGAGGTTATAGCGTCTGCCTCCAATGTGGGAGACCTGGGTTCGATCCCTGGGTCGGGAAGATACCCTGGAGAAGGAAATGGTAACCCACTCCAGTATTTTTGCCTGGAGAATCCCATGGATGGAGAAGCCTGGTAGGCTACAGTCCACAGGGTCTCAAAGAGTCGGACATGACTGAGCGACTTCACTATGTTTGCCACTGGGCTATACTCTATCTGGTGGCTCACACAGTATAGAATTTGCCTGCAATGCAAAAGACCTGGGTTCTATCTCTGGGTTAGGAAGATCCCCTGGAGAAGGAAACGGCAACCCACTGCAGAATTCTTGCCTGGAATATTCCATGGACAGATGAGCCTGGTGGCGGGCTACAGTCTATGGGGTTGCAAAGAGTCAGACACAATTGAGCGACTAACACTTTCACTGTTTTCATATTCTGAGGACAGCAATTGTATCTCGTTTTGCTCACAACTTTATCCATTGCCCCTGTCTGTTCGTGATCCTCACCAGGTCTAGGAATTACTAAAAACTAGCAGATATCCTCTAAAAACAATTCTAAACAGCCTCTCTGGCCCTTCCTTCACATAAAGAGGAGAATAGAAGTTTCTTCAAGAATTTCAATAGGACCACACAAATTCAAACCTCTGGGGAATTTTGATTGAAACACAGTATAAACCTACATGAAAAATCCATGTCTCCCCTTCTGGTCCATGGATGATTTGGGGCCCATTCCCTAGTCATGAACAAAAATGGGTGAAAGATAGTAAAGGCTAGAATAAGAGACATAAAATGCAGAAAAAGGAAAAGGTCACTCAATATTCAATGTTTGATGAGTTAACATATCAGCCAAGATTAGGTACTTTATTGATACAAGAATATCAATGGTCCACATTCTTTTAACAATGGAGGAACTGCTAACCTCCTGCATCAGACATACTGAGTTTAAGGAAGAACAAATTGAATTCAAGTTAACAGACAATGGAGCTCAGACTGGAAAAAAAAAGCTGATCACTCAGCTTTTCTATAAGTAATTCTTATTCACTATTGGTCAGAGAGGAGGAAGACAACCCTAGCATTGTGACTGTGGAGGAGTTTCATCTATGCATACAACCTGTTTAGGAAAAATTCCCATTATCTGTTAAGTCATTAAATAGGAAACAGTCTATGAACAAAGAATTTGAAGGCAAATTTGTGACAGAGAAAACATATACATTATCTAGGTAGATACAGAAACCTTTCTTTTCAGTAGCCACTCACCTGAATCTATCTTTCCAGAAGCCGCTACTTTATGCAACCTTACTAAAATTATATTTTGTGTAATTTTTAAACATTTTTACTCTGTTCTTAGAATTCTGACTGAAATATGGTACAATATTTATTAAAATTTTACTTAATTGGCTTTTAGATATATTAAAAAACCAAGTTCCAGGCTAAATACATTGGAAATAAACAAACAACTATCCATGGACTTCTCTAGTGGTCCAGTGGTTAAGAATCCACCTATCAATGCAGGGGATACAGGTTCGAATCTGCTTTGAGAAGATTCCACATGCCACGGAGCAACTGAGCCCGTGCTCCCCAACTACTGAGCCTGTGCTGTAGAACCTGTTAACCACAGCTACTGAAGCCTTGGCCCCTAGAGCCCATGCTCTGCAAAAAGAGAAGCCACTGCTATGAGAATCACTCACACCACAACTGAAGAGTAGGCCCTGCTCGCTGCAACTAGAGAAAGTCTGCAGGCAGCAATGAAGACCCAGTGCAGCAAAAAAATTAATTAATTATTTTAAAAAACAGCTGTCCTTAGAAAGTAGTGTTGTTTGTCCAAAGTTTCATATTATCTTTTTTTAAAAGTTATCCTGCATATAGAGACTCCTCAAGCAGACTCAGAAAGTAACAACATATATCACCACAACCAATACAATTTCTAAAGTTATACACTACTTACATATCCTATTTCAATCTATTTTTTTTTAATCTACTTCATAATGGATCCTCCAAGTCACACGTGTGTCTCTTTTAATACTAGGAACACAAAATCTCCAGCTTTTCTAAGGGCAAAGTTTTGTGTCTGTTGACCATGACCACCATCTCCTTCCTCCTCCTTAATAGATTCCAGATTTGTTGAGGTATCTACAACTTTCTCACATAACTCAAGTATTCCAGGTCTCCTGTGTCCCACACCAAGGTCAGGTTGGTTAGGGAGTCATCTCATTGAGGGAATGGTTCAAAAAAGATAAGAGGATGACTTCGGGGGGCTGCTAGGAAGATTCTGCCTCATCCATATCTCAACCTCAGTGTGCTTAAATAAGACCCAGGAATAGGTACCTCCATTTTACCTGCTTGAGGAAGGTAAAGTAAAAAAAATCCCATGGAAAATGGAACCAGAACTCATTGGTAAAGTCAATCCTGACACCTTCTAGACTTCCATTTGTGAGACAATATACTTTTGTTACTATCACATCTATCGTTTGGGGGTTTTCTACTTCCTGTACACAAACACATAGTAAGAGATATTCACTTCAGTTCCATCGCTCAGTCATATCTGAC
The DNA here is from genome assembly GCF_002263795.3 of Bos taurus. NCBI lineage: Eukaryota > Metazoa > Chordata > Mammalia > Artiodactyla > Bovidae > Bos > Bos taurus. The sequence continues at coordinate 89,420,631 of NC_037332.1, forward strand.
TCTTTGTGACCCCATGAACTGTAGCACGCCAGGCCTCCCTGTCCATCATCAACCCCCGGAGTTTACTCAAACTCATGTCCATTGAGTCGGTGATGCCATCCAACCATCTCATCCTCTGTCATCCCCTTCTCCTCCCGCCTTCAATCTTTCCCAACATCAGGGTCTTTTCCAATGAGTCAGCTCTTTGCATCAGGTGGCCAAAGTACTGGAGTTTCAGCTTCAGCATCAGTCCTTCCAATGAACACCCAGGACTGATCTCCTTTAGGATGGACTGGTTGGATCTCCTCAAAGTCCAAGGGACTCTCAAGAGTTTTCTCCATGGTTGGATCTCCTTGCAGTCCAAGGGACTCTCAAGAGTCTTCTCCAACACCACAGTTCAAAAGCATCAATTCTTCTGCGCTCAGCTTTTTTTTATAGTCCAACTCTCACATCCACATACTAAAAGCATACTAAGAGAAAGTGCTAGTTGTGTCTGACTCTTTGCGACTCCACAGATTGTAGCCCACCAGGCTTCTCTGTCCATGGAATTCTCCAGGAGGTAACACTGGAGTGGGTTTTCATTCCCTTCTCCAAGGAATCTTCCTAACCCAGGGATCAAAACCAGGTCTCCTGCATTACAGGTGGATTCTTTATTGTGTGAGCCACCAGGGAAGCCTCATTCTAAATGATACATTTTAATTATTTAACAACCATTTGCCTAAATTTCAAAAACAATTTTAACTAGCAAATGACATTGCACCAAACTGAATTTTGCTTTTGGAATATAACGTGGATTTTTTTTTAAATGTGGTTTAGAAAGTAGGTTAAATAAACCAAGGAATTTGCCATCTGAATTTTTATAATATGGAAAAGGGAAAGATGAGAAAAATAACTGAAGCTATTCCCTTTTTTTCTTTAAGAAATTTCCTAGCAAGTTACATAATCCTCAAAACATAATGAGATTCAACAGTTGATCGGAGAGAAAATTCTTCAAATTATGGCACAGAAAAGAGTACCTATATTTGGCGACTTGGTAAATTGGCTAGATTCACCTCTGTGTGACTTTGGACAAATCATTTAACTACCTTAGGCCTTAGCTTGTTCATCTGTAAAGAAAAAACATCTTTTCTAGGTTCAAATGTTTCACCAATACTGGCATACTGTCACTGCTTCTTGCAAAAAATCTGCCAAGAAAAAAGACACTGTGCTCGTAAGTGGCTGTATTTTAAAGGTGCTTATAGATGAATACTTAAAGTCAGATCACCAGGTCACATAATTTTTGTCTTAAAATTTTGGTTTAATTCTCAGCAAGTAGCAACTTATGAACCGTATAGCAGTTTCATAATATGTTATTAAACTAAAGCATAAAATGGAAACATTTTATTTCAAAAAGTGTATATACAACTGAAAAGATAAGGCACACAGATTATCTTTGATCTCTCTTAGTTTACTTTATGTTCTTCCAGTGAATTTCAAAGACCTGAAACATAATCTAATATGGAAAATTTAGATCTATCATAGCTACTTGTATATCCAAACAGTGGTACTGTTTTGCTTTGTTTTTCCTTGACCAGTTACTATCTGACAGGCCCAATGTCCTAACACTGAGCTTATCTGATCTAAATTAATCCTCACAATAACCCATGTTCCCATCTTAAACAAAAAAGAAATCTCAGAAAGACTAAATAAATTATGGTCATGAAGCTAGATAAATCTTTCATCTCCACCATTACATACAGCATCCTCATTCTCTCCAATGCCAAGGACTTTTTTTAACCCCATAGGAACCAAGATGCCAGAACAAGATTTCAGTCAACAACCACAAAAATATCATCTTATAAACTTTTATGGAAAAACTGTTTTCAGAAATTAAATAAGACTGTGGTGGGGTGGTGGGGGGGTAGTCATTGATTTTGCTTCTGAACCTCGTGCCTTATATCCTGTGTGAAGAGCCAGGCTAGCTAGCTATAGAGTGAATCTTCCTGTAGGCTCATTTCATTCTGTATGTTCGATCTTCAAAACATAAAATCAAACTAGCTGTTTTAGACAGAATTATAGAATGGTAAGCAAATGAATAAACAAACTTCACAGTAGAGTTGTCAAGTTGGTTGTAAAGCTCTTGTAGATGAATAGAAGTTTCCTTCTACAAATGAGACAATCTGGGGGAGACAGTATTACTGAGGACTTAAAGGATAGAATAGAGACGTGAAAAAAAAATCCTTCCAATGAATCCAGAATATCTAAGCATTGTGGCAACAAGAACAGCACATAAAGCATGACTTGCTTGCTGTCAAGGAGTAAATCTGTTTCAGTCCTGGACAAGAACATGTTTAAAAGGTAGTTTTCCCACTAAAATGATCCCTGCTGGCAGAGGAATAGAAAAAGGCCATAAAGATGACTTTTCCTACAACACAATTCTTTCAATAACTGTGCTTTTATACACACACACACACACACACACATACACGTGTGTGTCTGTGTATAAAGAGGGAACGTAGGCACCCAGGCACTCAGTTGCCACCAATGCTTATATATACAAACCAGGTTCCTATTTTTCAAAATATCATTATTTTAGGATACAATGTGAAGTTTCTATGAGTAGCCCATTACAACTTTGTTAACCTCCATGGTTTCACAGTGTAGTGCTTTGCTTCTGTTCTCATGTAGTAAAATAACATGGCTTCCCTGGGGGCTTAGAGGTAATAAATCTGCCTCCTAAAGCAGGAGATGCAAGAGACTCAGGTTCGATCCCTGAGTCGGGAAGATCCACTGGAGGAAAGCATAGCAACCCACTTCAGTATTCTTGCCTGAAGAATCTCATGGACTGAGGAGCCTGGCAGGCTACAGTCCATGGGGTCACAAAGAGTCAGACACAACTTGGCAATTAGACAACAACAGTAAAGTAACACATCTGGACCCCAAAACAAAGGATGAAAAATTGAGGTAATTTGTCTCCAAAACAAAATGGACAATTTTCTTTCAAACAAAAGAAAATCTTGTAAAAGGCATAAGTTCATCCAATGCATGGTGTGTCCAAGAACCAGGGGATGGGGACCTCCATGGCAGTCCAGTGGTTACGACTCCGTGCTTCCAGTGCAGGGGGGTGCAGGTTCAATCCCTGGGCGGGGGACTAGGATTCTACATGCCGTGTGGTGTGGCCAAAACGTTAAAAAAAAAAAAAAAAAAAAAGAACTAGGAGATTATATTAAGTGATTTTAACAAAAACTGACTTGACTCAAAAAATATCTGCCTAAAAAATCTAGTTTGTGAATTTGCTACACCAAGAACCATGAGCACTTCCTCCCAGAAAAGGTACCTCCATGACACAGATGAAAACAAGATAAACATTCATTCGATACAGTCAAGGAGTTCTTGAATAGAGGCATCTTTGTAGGAGTCTCAGTATATGTGGCCATGAACTCAGTTGCAATAGGAGAGGTGGCAAAAACACAAACCCTAAATGGATCATTTCAGTATAACATTTAAATGTTAATATTGATAATAAAAATTCTCAATTGTGTTCTCTTTATTCACTCATCATTGGTATGAATACCATCTCCTGAATTTTCAACAAGATCACCTTCTTCTACTTATATCTTTTAAAGAAGTTTTTCACAAACTTTTCCAAAGGTAATGGAGTAACTAAATTAAATCAGTGTAAGGTTTAACTTCAGCCCATTTTTCTCCAGCATCAGGACAATAAGGGGCCCAAAATCACACACTGTATTTTTATAATCCCTTAAATGAAAATACATATGTGTTTTCTATTCCTTTTCAGATGATATGCTCTTTTCATAAAGAAGGAATAACAGCAAATATGAAGAGTAGCTTGGCAGTTACCCACACTCTCAATTAACAGGCCCTGTTACTGTTTATCTCCGAGAGTCAGACATGGAAATTTCCAGGGCTGTAACATCAGCCAGCTCCATTAGAGGGAGCTACAAGGAATCTTAGTTACAGGACTTAAGTTCTCAGGTGAGCCGCTGACAGAAAATGCAAGCAAGCAACTCAAGAGTAGTACTGCAGGGTACTGAATACCTCAAGTCTCTAGATTCTTGGCTCCAAAACACATGTAGATCACCATAACCCTGCCTGCCAAGACCATCTGTGTTCATCTGTGGGAGAGCTTAGACATAGGGTGACTACTGGGGAATCAGTTCTTCTGAAAGCAGCACTATAAATCGTTTACCAGGCTTTAGAACAACCGGATGTTCACTGACAGTTTCCTGACCACTTTGCCCAGTAAAGATGATGCTACCAAGTGTGCAGAGAAGAAATTCAGAGTGATGTGGAAAAGGGTAGCATCAATAATCGAAATCTTCATACACAAGAATTATGATGTTCTCCTATATTCGTAAGCAGTTTGTTCTGCGTGAAATGCTTAAACATCGAGAAAACAAATGTCTTAAACTAGTAGCGTTTTTGTTTCCCATAGTTGAAACTATTTAATCACGTTCTGCTTTCCAAGCCTTGAAATCAGACCTTAAAGATTAAATAAATGCTCACACATTCTTTCAAAGCAATCAGCTTCTGCTTTTTATTGAACAGAGCTAACTTATAGTCGAAGCAAAATGACATCATCCTAAACATTCCATGAACTTTTTCTTTAGGGAAAAAAAATCAATTTTTGATAAGAGCTAAGGAATTGTAAGAATTTTCCAAATGATTCACACTATCACCTCTCCAAATGTTTTAGTATTCTTTAGTTTTCTATTTGATTTTCTTGAGGGTGAAAGTGGTCCCACTTAAAGATAAATGGCTGGAGGGCTAATAAGTTATCTATAGATTTCTCATTGTCATATATGCATATGCTAAAATTATTTCATGATTTTAGCAAAATTTTGACAAATGACTTAACATATTTAGATGACATAATCATTACTTCCTTTCCCCTTTTGGGAAAAGTTATTGTTGACATCACCTTTTTTTAAGGGTATGTATTTACTTTTGGCTGTAACAGGCTTTCCCCAGTTGTGGCCACTGGGGCTATTCTCTAGTTGCTGTGTGCAGCTTCTCATTGTGCTTGTTTTTCTTGTTGCAGAGCACGGGCTCTAGAGTGCAAGCGTTAGTAGTTGTGGCACATGGGCTTAGTTTCCCCAAGGCATGTGGGATCTTCCCAGACCAGGCATCTAACTGGTGACCCCTGCATCGCTAGGTGGATTCTTAACCACTGGACCACCAGGGAAGCTCCACTTAGAAAAAAAAAAAAATTGACCCTGCATCAAGCCCAGCGCTAGACACTTTACATACAGCATCTCTAATTCTTTCCAAAACATAGATATACAGACATTATAACCATTTTGCATTTTATAGATGAAGAAATCAGGGCTTTGGAAGTTTAAATGATTTGAGGCAAGGACACAATTTTAGCAGCTTGCAGAGCCAACATTCAGTCCATTTCAATCCAAGGCCACATGAAAATTCACTCTAGCCCAACTACTATTTTGCTATTCATGACATAAGTATAAATGCACATCTCTCTTGATCATTTTAGTCACTAAACTGGAGTCACAGATACTACTAACAATGATATGTCATTCTCCAAGATTTAAAATTTTGCTGCATAGATTATTTTTTATGGCTGACAAGATCAGAGTTTGCCCACCTGTTTGATTACTTCACCTGGGTACAGTCACCTTATACTGTATGGCAGTCACTCAGTTGTGTCCAACTCTTTGTGACCCCATGGACTGTAGCCCACCAAGCTCCTCTGTCCATGGGTTTCTCCAGGCAAGAATACTGGAGTGGGTTGCCATTTTCTTCTCCAGTGGATCTTCCCAACCCAGGGACTGAACCCGGGTCTCCTACATTGCAGGTGGATACTTTATCATCTGAACTACAATCACCTTATTTCCTGGGAAAAGCAATAGATTGCTGAATTAGAAAATCTGGGCCACCATCATGACCTGCCCATTGATTATCTGTAAGTTTTGCAGCAAGTCTCCAAATTATTCTGTGTCTCTGATGTACAAATGACATCCATAATCATCCCCGAGATGTTTGCAGCTGTGTTTATGATTCAGATAGCAAGCCTAACACTTCACACAAAGGTCCTCCCAGAAGCCGCAATTAGAATAGCAAATATGCATTTCAATATTACTATTTGTTGTTGCAAGGCTAACGGAATTGAAAAATGCTAGAGGTCATTTCTTTGTGATAATATGGAGAGGTAAATGATGTTAGAATTCAATAGGTTACTGGAAAAAAAAAAATGAAAATTACACCAGGGGCACAATTTATGGAAAGCAACTCACAGTCTATTAGGTCAGAAAATTCCAATCCCAGATTCATGTTTGATTCTGTTTTCAAAGCACATGCAATAGATTTTTTTTCTCAGCGGCAGGGTGAAAACTGGTTGGCCATAATGTCAACTGATTTGATTCTCTTCTGTTAGGGGCAAATACTTCAGGATGAAATGTCATAAAGGTGATTTTTGGCTGCAAAAATTGCAAAAACTCCTTCCCAAAGGTCAGATACTATAATGAACTTTGAAAGATAATGAAACAGTGTGCTAAGCCGTAAATATTCAAACCCATGTTGAAGTAGTCAAGTCACCTTAGAGGAGTTTCTCTTTTATGAGTAACGCTCTTTTGAACTGCTTTTGTACAAATATGTTTACCTAAGCAAAGCGACCCTAGCAAACACTTAAATACCATATGCTACAAGTCATGGGGAAAAAAAAAAAGTTGAACTACAGTTCACATAAAACTGAGACCTCAAAGGAAGGTTATTTTTAAAATGCACACAAATAAATTTTTTAAACATTTGGGGACATTTTGGAGTTCAAGCCTATAACCATAAGCCGAGATGAAACAGTGCTGGCATTTGGCTGCTGAACAGATGAGGGACTAACATAAGAGAATCCATGTCTAGGATATATGAAACCCAGATTTAATGCTTCAGTATTTGAAACAAAATGAGAAATTGAAGTGATAGAGACGAAAATCAAAAACAGAAGCATAAGCAATGACACACAATACAAGTAACATAAGAGAAATAGCCTGTGCTACAGAAATACAGAGTATCATAAGAAAATATTATGAACAGTTATATACCAACAAAATGGGAAAGCAGTCAATTCTAAAGAAATCAACCCTAAATATTCATTGGAAGGACTGATGCTGAAGCCCCAGTACTTTGGACACCCGATGTGAAGAGCCTGATGTCACCTGATGTCACTCACTGGAAAAGACCCTGATGCTGGGAAAGACTGAAGAAAAAGGAGAGGAGGGCAGCCGACGATGAGATGGTTAGATAGCATCACTGACTCAATGGATGTGAATTTGAGGAGATAGTAAATGATAAGGGAGCCTGGTATGCTGCAGTGCATGGGGTTGCAAAGAGTCGGACACAACTTAATGACTAAAAAACAACAAAGAAGAAATGGACACGTTTTTAGAAACATATAACCTGCCAAAACTGAATCAAGGAGAAACAATCCTTTGAACAGACTGATCACTACAAGTGAAATAGAATCTGTAAATTTAAAAAACTCCCTGCAAACAAATGTCCAGGACTGGATGGCTTTGCTGGGGAAACCTACCAGCATACAAAGAACTTACACAGATGCTTCTCACACTCTACTGGCCAAATATATCAACTTCCTCATTTATAAACCTCCTCTTCCAACGTGTCTTGCATGGAGTAGGTACTCAGTAAAGGGTTTACTCATTTTAGGTGAGCCTATTACGATATTCAGGATAGTCCCCTCTCCACAGGGTTATTTGGCTAAAACTGGCTGTAGCTTAGAAGATAGCTTCTCAAACACAGATGTGACCAGTACAATTATCTTACATTCAGAATGCTCTTCATCCCAGAAGGCCCAGACTGCTATTCTCTCAAATTTTAATCATTTTTTTTAAGGGCTAATTTGCAGCACTCTGCCAAAGAATAATTTGAAACAATGATTGAAAATAAGATAAAATAGCCCCATAAGTAACCATTTAAACGAAAAATAAATAAATCAGAAGTCAGATACCTATATACTATTTTTCTGACCTATATTCACCAAAGGCAGTATTAAGAAATACAACTTAATTATACTTAAAACCATTACTTTATGAAATGCTTATTCATTACTATCAACTAAAGTCATTTTCCTCAAAGGTCCTAATGGAGATTTTGAAATGGCAGAATTATAATCAGAGGAAAAGAAAGAAAAGTTTCTAGAATCAATGTTATTTAGTGTCAAGAAATTCTACAAATCCCAGTTACAACCTTATAGATGAGATCACATTTTTTAAAGAAAACATTTCAGTAATTAAACCCCTCTGATGGCACTCATTTAACACATTTTGAAGCACAGGAATAAAGGTTTCAACTTGCAATCTGAACTCTTAAATGCACAATAACCTCACTAATGGTGCACTATCTACTGGAGTTTGCTCTAATTCATGTCCATTGAGTCAGTGATGCTGTCTAACCATCTCATCCTCTGCTGCCCTCTCCTCCTTTCTCTTCTGTCTTTCCCAGCATCAACTTTGGAACACCAAAAAAAAAAAAAAAAAAAAGCCTCCAAAATGTATGGATTGCAATTAATCTACGTATCAATTCTATTCTCGTCCACATTAAAAAAACCAAAATATGTATCAAAATTGAAACATTCAAAGAAGATGGTTTGATTGGTGATGTTTCTTCACAATTTAATAGATTACAATAAGAATCCAAAATTCTACAGGAGGACATAGTCCATCACTGGGTCCTTAGTATAATAATTCAGAATTTAGGATGAAAGTATCAATATTAGATGAGACAGAGACCACAGATAGGATGTGGAAGTAATTCCTCAGATATATCCATTTCTGTTTCAAAAAAGATGAAGAAATTCTTTCTCTGAATAGTTTGTTAGGATCACAGAATATTCTAGATTATTTTAAAAAATTCATGTTATCTAACGCTGCAAAATAAAAATATATGAACATACCCTTTTACTTTTCTATTTAGAGAATCTTTTTTGAAAAAACAAAAAAAATAGACAATTCGTCTTTACTTTTTATTTATTCTACCCTCTGCGGAAATATACACATTACATGGTTAAGTTTGACTAAATTTTAAAATACCTGACCTCTATGAGAAAAATGCAAAATTATTAAGTCTATTTTATTAGTTCTTCCAAAGAAATTATAATAAAAATCACTGAAACTGAACTATGTAATGTCTGAAACTTGGTAGTACAAATACAACAGAGGCAAACATTTTGGCAAAATGAGTTTAAAGAAAGGCTAATGTCTAGGACATACCTAACCCGAAGAAAAGCATATATTTGAAGACACAAGAATGAAATATCATAAGAGAAACACACCTATAAAATATAAAGTCAGTTCCTAAGGATACATCATAACTATCTTATACTTTCCAGTAATATATTCATTTCAATCTTTAAAGAGAACTCTTACTGTACTGGTATGAACCTCAAGTAGTGTTCATACATGAAATTCAAAGGTATCCAATATTTCCACTCTTCTTAATATTTGCACCTACCTAGAGATCAGGGAACTCTATAGATTTTCCCTATAGGTTTTCTTTGATCAAAAAGAACTATTTTCCTCTGATCACATCCTCAAACCATATAATACTCAACCAGTCTTTATCAATTACTTTTGTTGGCATCCATATAAACAATTCTGAATAACTTACTAAACCTAAGTTAAAAGAATTTATGAAATTTGGGAAAACACTGTATCACCAGTGTTCCTTGATTAGTGTTAAATAAGATTTTAAAACCAGCCTGAAGAAAACTTAACCAATTACATAGATTTTTTTTTTTTGTTTGTTTACTCCATTCATGCAATCATCTTACAGCCTTAAAAATCTTAAATGAATTTTCCAGGGATCATTGCTACCCAAGCCCTGTGAGGATATGAATGCATCAATTTGATTTTAGTTATTATTGGTAATGGAATCTAATCTGTGACAACATATGGTAATTTTTCATTCAGCACTCCTGTAAGACCCAGCATCAGTACCCATTATTAAGGGGAGCAACCTATCCTAGACCCTTGAACACACGGCTTAGGGGCACCAATCCTCCACACGGCTGAAAGTCTGTGTGTAACATAGAGCCAGCCCTCTGTAGATTCAACCAACTGCAGATCAAGCGATACTGTAATATTTACTATGAAAAAAAATTGCATATAATTGGACACATGCTGTTCAAAACTGTGCTGTTTAAGGGCCAAGTGTACTCCCATCACTGGACTCTCCAGCTGTTAAAAAAGTTTTCCCCTTTAAGGTAGAGTTAAAACATGCATGTGACTTTCATTATATTGATTCTACTTTTGCTTTCTAGAGCAATATACAAATGTGTCTTTTTTTTTTAATGGCAACCTTGTAAATGATTGGAGACAGGTGTTTTCCTTTCCTTTAGTCCTCTCTAGGCTACACAGTCCCACTTCCTTTGTTTTCAACATGATTTCCAGACTTCTGGCTCTCCAGCTTGTCAATGTCTTTCCTAAAATTATAGTATCTTGGACAGAAAACAGTCTTCTAACTGTGATCCAGTCAGTGTTAAGTACATCCAAGATATGACTGCTCATCATGTGGACACTTCTATTTATACTGTCTAAGAAAGTTTTAAGGGGTACTTTTTTTAATCTTTTTTTTCCCTTTTATGCAGCTGTATCATATAGTTAGCTCATATTAAATTTTTAGTCAAGTAATTGGAAGGAATGATGCTAAAACTGAAACTCCAGTACTTTGGCCACCTCATGCAAAGAGTTGACTCATTGGAAAAGACTCTGATGCTGGGAGGGATTGAGGCCAGGAGGAGAAGGGGACGACAGCGGATGAGATGGCTGGATGGCATCACTGACTTTATAGACGTGAGTCTGAGTGAACTCCGGGAGTTGGTGATGGACAGGGAGGCCTGGCGTGCTGCGATTCATGGGGTCGCAAAGAGTCAGACACGACTGAGCGACTGATCTGATCTGAAAATCTCTAGATATTTTTCACAAACTGAAGTTTTCATATTCAATTCTCACTTTGGGCCAGCAACCACTTACTCCAATAACAGGCAGAGAATTCATATGTGTAGCTGCCTAAGAGAAGGATAAATATCTGGATAATCCATTATGTTTTGTTATAAAGCTTCTTTCAGTGGCCATTCTCATTGCTTAAGTTTTATCAACTAAATTAAGTATTTTCCATTTGGGGGAAATTCTTGAGTATTCAAGTACATATTTATGTATTTTATTACTTATGTTGTACTTAATATGTGCTAATATTAAGTCACTGTTCTTATTTTCCTAGGCTCCAAAATCACTGCAGACAGCAATGTCAGCCATTAAATTAAAAGATGTTTGCTCCTTGGAAGAAAAGCTATGACAAACCTACACAGCATATTAAAAAGTGGAGACATTACTTTGCCAACAAAGCCCATCTAGTCAAGTCTATGGTTTTTCCAGTAGTCATGTATGGATGCGAGAGTTGAACCATAAAGAAGGCTGAGCACCGAAGAATTGATGCTTTTGAACTGTGGTGTTGGAGAAGACTCTTGAGAGTTCCTTGGACTGCGAGGAGATCAAACTGGTCAATCCTAAAAGAAATCAATCTTGAATATTCATTAGAAGGACTGATGCTGAAATTCTAATACTTTGGTCACCTGATACCAAGATCCGACTCATTGGAAAAGACCCTGATGCTGGGAAAGATTGAGGGCAGAAGAAGAAGAAGGGGGTGAGATGGCTGGATGGTATCATCAACTCAATGGAAAGCAGTTTGAGCAAACTCCAGGAGATAGGGCAGGACAGGGAAACCTGAGGTGCTGCAGCCCATGGGGGTCAAAAGGAGTCAGACACCACTGAGCGACTGAACAACAGTCACTGTTCTCAGAGCTTTAAAAATACGAACTCATCTTATCTGGATAATAACTCTGGATAATAATAGTTAGTACTATTACTATACACATTTAACAAATGAAGAAACTGAAGGGCAGACAATTTAAGTAATTTGCCACAAATCACTTAGCCAGTAAGAAAGAAGCAGAGGCAAGATTCAAAACCAGGTAGACTAGAAACAGATTGGGGCTCATAATCATTATATTATGCTGGCTTTCTTGACCCTAAATAAATGTTTAGGACAAAAGGTATTGTGTCATATACTTGGGAAACAAACAAAATAATATATCGTGATATTTCTATGTTTGTCTTAGCTCCATTAAAAGGATGATAGATACATACATAGACACATAGATAGAACTACAATAAGCAACACAGAATAGTATAATTATGACTGGTTTGCATCATTGCAATGGAGAAGGAAATGGCAACCCACTCCAGGACTCTTGCCTGGAAAATCCCATGGACGGAGGAGCCCGGTAGGCTACAGTCCATGGGGCCGCAAAGAGTCAGACACGACTGAGCGACTTCACTTACTTACTTAAGGCAGAAACCAACACAACATGTAAAGTACTTATCCTCTGATTTAAAAAAATGAAATATTCTCCTAAAAATGGAAGAGAAGTAAGGTAAAAACTGAAGCACACAATTTTTAGCAAGGACTATCATAAACACCTCATGATGGAGATAAAAATCACTCAGGTTTAGTACCCATCTTCTGCTGGAAATAATTCTACCATCATCATGACTGTCACCAACTTGCTTGGGGTTTAAAGACAAAACTACCCTAAAAACATGCATTACCACCAAACACGGGTCACCTAAACCAATCTAGGAGCTTGCCTCTCTAAGTATTCTAAATTGGTATTTTTTGGGAACCCATATATATTCCTGCTACTGACGTTCTTTTGATAGTACTTTCAAATGAATAACCCAGGATTCCTTACACAGACTCTCGTTTTTGCTTAAGACTAAGCAATGGCACCCCACTCCAGTAGTCTTGCCTGGAAAATCCCATGGATAGAGGAGCCTGGAAGGCTGCAGTCCATGGGGTCGCTGAGGGTCGGACACGACTGAGCGACTTCACTTTTACTTTTCACTTTCATGCATTGGAGAAGGAAATGGCAACCTACTCCAGTGTTCTTGCCTGGAGAATCCCAGGGACGGGGAGCCTGGTGGGCTCCTGTCTATGGGGTCACACAGAGTCAGACACGACTGACGTGACTTAGCAAGGGTTATATGAGGTCGCACAGAGTCGGACACGACTGAAGCGACTTAGCAGCAGTAGCAGCAGCAAGGGTTATATACCAGGAAAACTTGAAGTATCTCTTCACTAGAATTTCCTAAGCAAACGAGTCCTCATTTGGCTTTGGAGTGTGGTTGCTGTGCTGTTTAAGGTGACAGAACAGAACTTGAATGTGGCCAAGGACAGAATCCAGGATGCAATTCTACTGTAACCACCTCGTGATCCATTGTCTTGATATGGTTGTTCTATTGTTGATGTTCTTGTTTCTTTAAATTATAATCATCATTAAAATTTACCAAAGTTTGTTGCTGGCTGTTTGGTTGACTCTACAGTGTGAATGATGAAAACTTGCTTATTTTTTCTATGATCTTCTGATTAATAGTCTACACAGAGCAGTTTCAATGTAAATCATCCATGAGGCAGCTGTAAACGTTATTCCACAATCACTCCTCTAACAATTCTTATTTTGCCACAGGTATGAGAACATCACTGTCAATTCATCCCTGAGTTTATGTTAATAATTTGCAATAAGTGGATTTCTTAAAAAAAAAAACAAACTGCTAAGTATATGTTCAAATTCTTAGTTTAGAAAGTCAGCAGTTTATATACATTTCTCCACATCTATTTGTATCTATCAAACTATTTTCCTGAGGGCATAGAAACTTGTGATCAGAAAAATAAATGAAAAGGGGAAGGAAGGGAGAGAAAAAAAGAGAAAAAGCAAAAGGTCTAGTTATAAAAGTTAATCCCCCCTCACATACAAAAGTGACCAAATGCTTTGTTTCACTCATGTTGCCACTGATCACTACCCATTCCTTTTTGGTCTCCACCCTTGCCCTTCCTAACAATTAAGGATGGACCACTTATTTTTATAGTCATTCTATAATACAGCAATAAATACCATGATTACTCTAACACTATTTAAAATTTCAAGCAAAAAAATGATTCATTCTGTTAAAGCATTACTTTGGTCATACCTATGGTCTCTGAATTCTGTATTTACCATCATGCTAAAAGATAAAAAATCCAACATCTTCTAGTTTGTTTCCTCTTTCATCAGGTTCCCCTTCAGTGAAAGACAGTGCCACTTCTTCATCCTTGCAATGAACACAATGCCTCTACTCACACCCTAGTTATTTCTCACTAGGTTATTATACATTCTATCTGCTTTTTCTACATCTTTAACACCCAAAGGAATAAAAACACCCACCTGCTACCTCCCTGTTTACCAGTACTAGTCTTACCTTGGCACGCATTCGGGTAGAAGTGCTTATCATCTCAGTCTGTGGACCCAGCCTATGTCCAGAAGGCTATGAGAATCTGGAGAGCTGTCTTTGGCCCACTTGCTACAAATGGCCTCAGACTTAAGAGGAGACACAGTCATGGGGGTGTCATAGGGAAGATGAAAGCAAGCGAGGAGCAAAACACAGATCAGCCACTCACCTGCATTAAAACCTTACGCATGAGAGTCCACTTAACCTTTATAATTATTTCTAAACCAGAATTAATGATTCTGAAAGCCTGTTTTGGAAGGAACACCTTTGTTTGTCCAGGTGCATGAGGTTGTTTCCCTCTGCCACGGAAAAACAAGTTCAAGGCATTATGAAAAGTGTGCACTTAAAAGGAACACTTTCATCTCAGCGGTCTGTGTGCTAGGAAACATTTCAGGATTAACATCTCAAGAAAGAAGTCAATCGAGGAGGATATGAGTCTATGAGTGTGTACATTGTATCTATGGGGAGAGGAAAGGAGGGATATTGATGGGGGACAGGTGGAATTCCTGATAGAGATGTAATATTTGATCACCACTCATTTTTGTAACTTGCACACCTATGGTAATACAAAACTTTATAGGGCTCGATTTTTTCTTTTGCCACACCGAGTGGCATGTGGGCTCTTAGTTCCCTAACCAGGGATGGAACCTCTGCCCCTTGCAGTGGAAGCGTGGAGCCCTAGTTACTGGACCACCAGGCAAGTCCCAGGGCTCCATTTTAAATATGAGTGTATTTCATACATATGTATTCTTCATTAAAAATCTGATAAATATGTATAAATACATTTTGATAAATGAAAGGCCACGTTTTCTTATAAACCTGAATATAGACAGTGACATTTTAATTTGGTACCATATGAAACAGCGCATAACGAAAGTCAACCTTCCTTTTATTGGCTACATATACCCATGATTTCTAGAATTCCAAGTCTAACTATCATGCAATGGAAATTTTGAACAATTGTTTTTCTTGCTGTTCAGTTGTTCAGTCATGTCCTACTCTTTGCAACCCCATGGACTGCAGCATGCCAGGCTTCCCTGTCCTTCACTATCTCCCAGAGTTTGCTCAAATTCATGTATATTGAGCCACTGATGCTATCTAACCATCTCATCCTCTGCTGCCCCCTTCTCTTGTTGCCTTCAGTCTTTCCCACCATCAAGTTCTTTAAACTATTATTGTTATATAATTATTATAACAAATTAGAAAAAGCTATCAGGATTGCAAAATTATGGTCTTTAGAAAACATGTGTTATATTCTGACAGTCGTAAAAGACAGGAAATTTTTAAAAGGTAAACACTAGACTATTAAATCAGATTTCAAAAGTCTATAGTAATTTAAAATGAATCACCTTTACAGTTTTAAGAATTATCTCCAAGACAGGAGTTAAACATGCTGCCTTTTAAAATTCATATATTTCTAAATATATAAAAATATTCATAAAAGTCTTCCCTTTGGGACAACTTAACAAAACTGGCCTGTTTTTACCAATTTAATAGTATTGGTAAATGGGATATTTCCTAAATATTCAAATAAGTCTAGCTGGAGCTACTGTCATGTCCTTCTTTACATATAATATAATTTTAGAAGATGACCTTGGTGAAAATAAGTCTTTATTAAGTGGGTCTTTTCCTGACAAAAATATTTTCTAAAACAAGACATTGTATATATTATAATGGAAGCTATAATATTATTGCATTGTTCAGTCGCTAAGTGTGTTCGACTCTTTGCAACCCCATGGACTGCAGCATGCCAGGCTTCCCTGTTCTTTACCATCTCCCAGAGTTCATTCAAACTCACGTCAACTGAGTCAGTAATGCCATTCAACCATCTCATCCTCTGTCAGCCTCTTCTCCTCCCACCTTCAATCTTTCCCAGCATCAGGCGCTTTTTCAATGAATATACAGTAGGAGAAAATATTCCTTTTTATTCAAAAGTATTAATTAAACATATAACCTAAAACTTACACTAGAATTCTCTCTTCTAATACTATGTCTAGTTATCAAAAAACAGGCACTCAAGGGCTGAGTTGTCATATTAATATACTGGCCAGCAAATTACTGCTGCCCTAAAATTCAAGAGTAAATGCGGCAATAGCTCTAACAACACAAATGAAGTAGGTACATGTCAATGATTGTTATTTGGGAAATGCATGCTATTATAATAGGGCTTTCCAGGTGGTTAAGTGGTAAAGAGTCTGCCTGCCAAGCAGGATACACAGGTTCAATCCCTGGGTCAGGAAGATGCCCTGGGGAAGGGAATGGCAACCCACTCCAGTATATTTGCTGGGAAAATCCCATGGACAGAGGAGCCTGGCAGGCTACAGTTCATGGGGTCACAAAAAGTTGGACATGACTGAGCATGCACACAATGCTATTTTATTAGTAAAACTTTATAATTTAGCTGGGAAAGGAAAACATAGGTATGACGGTCTGAGCCAAATTATCCTAGACTGGCTATTCTCAGAGCTTGGATTTCCCAAATATTTGCCCACTCTTGATTTTATGTTGCTCATTACCAACCTGTGTTTTTAGGACTTCAAAGGCCAGCTATTCCAAGGAGCAAGAAGCTAGACAGACATGAAACTTGGATGCCACACTTAGGAACACAGAGTGCTCCTTCCTGCCTAGCCACAAAACCAAGCCTCATTTCACCTCTCCCACTTCCTGTTAATAGCAAAGGTTAGAAACAGATTCTGTTCCCAAGCACAAAAGTCAGCATGTCTTTTTTTTTTAATTACCAATAAAACTCTGAGCCGCACACACAGGTACAAGTGTTTTATGCTATTTGCTTATTGTCTACCTGAGTTATAAACCCTTAAGACAGATGGCAGTATAACTGTTAAATTCTGTAGATTAACTTGGTTGCAATTAAAGCAAGAAATCTCATAGCCAGTAGAATATTCTCACAGTCTTGAGCTATTAACCTGGTGTGAACATAGATTTATATCTGATAGGGACATGTATAAAAACATTAATTTGATCATCAACATTAGAGCTAATACTAGTAGAAAATGTTTCCTGAGCAGCCAAATATGAAAATTATATTTACACAAAGGCAAAAATAAATGGCAGAAAGGTCAATCTGGGGGGGAAAAGAACAGAAAAGTATACAAATATATATACCTAAAATCAATGCTATAATATTCTAAGATGGGTAATTTAATCTCAACCAGTAGAGCCATAAGTTTATCTAATATAACTTTTCTATTGAACATACTATTACTATTATGGTTTTTTCATTGCAAACTCCTCTATTTCATCCCAACCAAATCCAATTTCCACTCAGGTTAAACATCTCCCTTGATCAGAAGAGTATTTATTTTTGTCCCTAGATTCTACTCCTTGGGATGATACACTCATATATATGCCCTTCCCCTATTCCTATTAGATCCAAATCCTTGTTAGACTGAGGACATATGAATGAAGGATGAGACATTCATGCTTTTATTGCCTGATAACTTATCTGGAATCTGATAGCAATGTGGAATGACTAAACCTTAACTCGGAAATATCCAGAAGTTTATATTTCTAAAGATAAACCTGAAGTGCATCCAGCATGGGGACTTGGTTTAGCACCAGGGCAGCCAATTCTCAGGGATTCTGCTCCTTACAACAGTGAAAAGTGGAATTTGTGCTATGAACCTAGCATTGCTTGCGAAATCTCCTGTAAGGGAGCCTTCATCTGGGATCTTGCTGGCCACTGGGATACAAGAAAAATTGTCTTGGATGCTCCCAAATCCCAGTCAGTGAGGGTTCCTGACTTAACCTTAACTCTTGGCCAAAATTCCAGCTCCTTGTAATTATCAGTTGTTTTCCATCTTCTTAGATGTTAATTTATTCCAGAGTTGCTTCTACCCCACATTATGTCAACTTCAGCATGAAGCTCAGATCATGCTCGCATGTTAAAAATAATGTAAAACTTGCAAGCAATCATGCATGAATTTATGAGACTTGATTGAGTTTGTAGGATGGAGACATAGGGGATTTATGCATTGAGGTTTCCTGCCAACTCCTGGTTCCTCTCCTTTCTTCTTCTCTTACTCTTTGGCATGTTGCCAAGATTCTAAAATATTCTGTCTCTATCACCAAGTATTTCCTCACTTCTTTGAAGCCTTGGCTCCATCTGACACCCAAGCCCTTGGGAATGGTAGAATGAGGAAAGAGTACTATTTTCTCCATAGGTGCAACAATATCTAAATATTTTTTAATACTTTTTTTCAAGGAGAAATGTGGGTAGCAGTTGTAAAGTTGGCACAATATTCTTCACCTGATTTTTAATTAAGTTCCTAAAACTGCTTTCATGCCACTATCTTTCTTCATTAATATTAAAATTAACCAGAGGGTTGAAATTTAATTTCAAAGAAATTACTAATTAAGTATGATATTCAGGATATAATCATGAGTATTCAAAATAAAAAAACTTTTCATATTTCATCATAAAAATGAAATGGAACACATGACTTAAACTTTTGTTAAATCTGACATTTTGAAATTGCATCCTTGTTACCAAATAAAAAAGTTTCACTTGCTATTAATAGAAAAACAGTGAAAAAAGTCACCTTCAGTGGATAACTCTTCCCTCTCAATAGTAAGCCCAAAGGAGATGTCACAGAGTATTTTAAAAACCACTGCCTCAGGATTTTTAAAAGAAAAATTCTTCCAATTTTAACTGTTATACTATAAACCCTTACTTTAAAATGCAGATTACTTAGTTTCTTTAATTCAGAATCCCATACATAAAACTGTATCTGGAAGAAATAATCAGAAAAGCTAACCAGGATTTACACATATATTTACTTCAGTATTACTTACACGGACAACATCTAGAGATAATCGACCAGACCAACAAGATAGAAATGCTTAAATAAAATATGACACACTCATACATTGACTATTAAAATGTATACAAGTGATAAGAATGATGCAAAGTGATACAATTATAAAAGCGATATAGTCATACTTTTAATGTTGTAGAAAACAAAATACCATTAATTTAAAAATATAGAAAACCAATCAATAACCCAATCAATAAAAACAGTGTAATCCTAATTATGTAGCTATGAAAACACTGAAAAAAGTAATGGGAGGAATTGATAAAATATTAATGATAATATTTTCTCTTTTGTTCGCTATTTCAGAAAGGATTTAAGCTAATGAATCTTTTTAAAATGTAACTGTGTTAAATATTAATAAAACATAAAAAAAATGAATCAGGAAAATGGACCACTAGGAAAGATGAAGAGCAATGCCAAGGTGCTGCTGGTGGTGAGTTTGGCTCACAAGCGTACCATCAAGACTGGTTCACAGGACATTAAAGAGAATGAAATAATGCCATTTGGAACAACATAGATGGACCTAGAAATTATCATGCTGAGTGAAGTACCTCAGAGAGACAAGGAGAAATATCATACGGCATCCTTTGTATATGGGGAAGAATGGGGGGAAGAGACAGGGAGTTTGAGACCGACATGTGCACACCTCTATACTTAAAATGGATAACAAGGATATACTGCCCAGCACATGGAATTCTGCTCAGTGTGGCAGCCTGGATGGGAGGAGAGTTTAGGATACAAGTATGTATGGCTGAGGAGAAGGAAGTGGCAACCCACTCCAGTATTCTTGCCTAGAGAATTCCGTGGACAGAGGAGCCTGGTGGGCTGCAGTCCATGGGGTCGCACAGAGTCGGACATGACTGAAGCAACTTAGCAGCAGCAGCAGCAGCAGCAGCATGTGTATGGCTGAGTCCATCTGCTGTCCACCTGAAACTATCACAACACTGTAAATCAGCTATGGTGGTTTAGTCACTAAGTCATGTCTGACTGTTTGTGATCCCATGGACTGGAGGCTGCCAGGCTCCTCTATTCATGAATTTTCTAGTCAAGAATACTGGAGTGGATCGCCCTTTCCTTCACCAGGGAATCTTTCTGACCCAGGGATCAAACCCAGGTCGCCTGCATTGTAGGCAGATTCTTCACGAACTGAGCCACCAGGAATCAGCTATTCTCCAATATAAAATAAAAAGTTAAAAAAAAAAAGTGCACAGAGCTCAGCAAAACCATAGCTGAGCACTTAACACCAGATGTAATCAGTCACTCAATGCACAGTCCTCAAAGCAACTGTAAGAACAGTTAACCTTTAGTGGGTGCCTATTATGTGCCAAGCTTTGTGCTCAGCAATTTACACACACAATGCTACTGCTACTGCTAAGTCACTTCAGTCGTGTCCGACTCTGTGTGACCCCATAGACGGCAGCCCACCAGGCTCCCCCATCCCTGGGATTCTCCAGGCAAGAACACTGGAGTGGGTTGCCATTTCCTTTTCTATACACACACAATATAAACTGTTAAATGAGGCTAAATGTTCTTAGAACATTTAACTCTCCCAGCCCCTCTAAGGTTGACATCATTATCACCCCCACTGTGCAGGAGATATTTTGAAGGGTTAAAAAAATATGCTATTAACTTTATCAGCAACACTTGTTAGACCTGATCTTTAGGACCAAAAAGGAATGAACATGTTAGAATGAATCTTCAGTTTCAGATGCAACTGAAACACACACCAAGAGAGAATTAATTTGTTTTAAACAGCATGTGCGTGTGTCCCCCTAAATTTGGAGGAAAACCTGGAACTTTAGAAAATGGTATTTATTCTGCTATTTCTGGTACATAGTGACTGCTTTGCTTTTCAAATGTTTAATCTTGGGCTTCATGACCATTCAGCCATCCATACACACACACACACACACACACACACACACACATATACATATAGTCAATACAAATGTGGCTTGCATGCATTGATTATTATGTTTCTGAATTTATCTTAAATTCATTCGTTATTTTATTCATTGATTGAACCATTATTGATTCTTCTCTAAATACTTAAAAATGTATTAAGTAACTATTGGAAATAAGGATAATAGATACAACTTCTAAGAAAGGAACTCAATTTAGTTATCCATATTCTCCATAGGAAAATGAACCTAATGACAGGGTTTGTAAATACATATTATATATTATAAATACATAACATATATACTGCTGCTGCTAAGTCGCTTCAGTCGTGTCCGACTCTGTGCGGCCCCAGAGACCGCAGCCCATCCCTGGGATTCTCCAGGCAAGAACACTGGAGTGGGTTGCCATTTCCTTCTCCAATGCATGAAAGTGAAAAGTGAAAGTGAAGTCGCTCAGTCGTGTTCGACTGGCAGCGATCCCATGGACTGCAGCCTACCAGGCTACTCTGTCCTTGGGATTTGCCAGGCAAGAGGGGTGTGCGTGTGTGTGTAATTTAGATCACTTATTATCATATCCTGAAATTCAAAGGAGCTGATGTTCACAACAGACCATCAATCTGTTTTAAGTTCCTCATTTTATTCTCAATCCACCCATAATTTCACATACATTCAAAGGTCAACTTGGGAAATGTTTATTCAACTAAAACTCAGACTGTACTTTGGATATCACTGAGCCATGGATGCACACCTTAGATCAGCAACTGTGGTTTTATATTTCTTTTTCTTTTATTGGAGTATAATTGATTCACAATGTTGTTTTAGTTTCAGGTTTATAGCAAAGTAAATCAGTTGTAAAGATACATATGTGCACCCATTTGAGATTCTTTTCTCATAAAGTCCATCACAGAGCACTGAGCAGAGTTCCCTGTGCTATACAGTAGTTTCTAAGTTATATTAGTCATCTTTTTCTTATTTATCTATTTTACATATAGTAGAATATATATTTCAGTCCCAATCACCTAATTTATCCCTTGCCACACTTAACCCCTGGTCACCATAAATCTGTTTTCTATATCTGTAATTCTATTTCTGCTTTGTAGATTGCAGCACTATTTAAATAGCCAGGACATGGAGGCTACCTAAATGTCCATAACAGAGGAATGGATAAAAGAAATGTGTTACATATATACGATAGAATATTACTCAGCCATAAAAAAATAAAAGTGCCATTGGTAGCAACATGGATAGAAATAGAGATTATCAGAATAAGTAAGTCAGAAAGACAAATATCATATGATATCATTTATATGCAGAATACTAAGAAAGGATACAAATGAATTCATCTATATTCTAAATGAAATAGCGATGGGGCCCATTGTGTACTGCTTCCAAATCTGCCTTTGGATCAGCGTTTCCAAGGCAGATAATTACCGTTGCCGTTTATACAAGAGGAGGTTAAAACCCACAGATAGTAAATATTACATCCACAAGCTAGTATGTATCTGGGTCTGGACTAAACCCTACTCTGTCTAACACCGAAACACTTGCTACCTCTTTGTGTCCCCTCCTCTCTTCTCATCTCATGAGCTTCACTCACACTCATTTTATAGAACCTCAGAGTCATCCATTTGTCAACATGTTTCCAAGAAATGAGGAATTCAGTGAGGAGGATGAAGGCTTATTTGGAGTGAACTCAATATTTCATCATAAAAAGATCACCTTGTTTAGGGGTAAAATAAGCATAATCACCCCCATGGGAAACCTGATGGATTGTAACTTGGCGAGAACTACAATTCAAACACGTGTTTCAAATGTCAAAATAAGGATCAAAGCCAAACAAGAGCCAAAAAAGGAGCATGAGAAAGTCTGTGGGTTGGGGTAAGGGTTAGGGAAACAACTGCTGTGGGCATGATACAAAAAAAGGGAAAATAGCAAGAGAGAAATTAGAAATAAATAGAACATAACTATCTTTACATTCTGTGGTTTAAAAAGAACTTCTTTAAAAAAAAAAAAGATATTTTGGAGGATTAAAAAAATATGCTATTACCCTTATCAGTAATCCTGTAAGGTTTGATGTTCAGGATTCAAAAGTAATGGGTTTTTTTACAGTCAGAATTTCATTACGTTTGACATACTTTTATACATGGTTTATATCTGCTTATGAGACACATTCTTTTTTAAGTCAGCCTTTTGATCTTAAAAAGAACAATTGCTGCCCTAAGTTAAAACCATGAGAAAAGAGACCTACTGGAAACAAAGAATAGTAGCTTGTGTTTCTACAACCTACAATTATCTATACTTGGGATCAAGACCATCCCCAGGAAAAAGAAATACAAAAGGCCAAATGGTTGTCTGGGGAGGCCTTACAAATAGCTTTGAAAAGAAAAGAAGCAAAAGGCAAAGGAGAAAAGGAAAGATATACCCATTTGACTGCAGAGTTTCAAAGAATAGCAAGGAGAAATAAGAGAGCCTTCCTCAGTGATTAATGCAAAGAAATAGAGGAAAACAACAGAATGGGAAAGAGTAGAGATCTCGTCAAGAAAATTAGAGATACCAAGGGAACGTTTCATGCAAATATATGGGCCCAATAAAGGACAGAAATGGTATGGACCTAACAGAAGCAGAAGGTATTAAGAAGAGGTGGCAAGAATACACAGAAGAATTATACAAAAAAGATCTTCACGACCCAGATAATCATGATGCTGTGATCAGTCACCCAGAGCCCAACATCCTGGAATGCGAAGTCAAGTGGGCCTTAGGAAGCATCACTACGAACAAAGCTAGTGGAGGTGTTGGAATTGTAGTTGAGCTATTTCAAATCCTAAAAGATGATGCTGTGAAAGTGCTCCACTCAATATGCCAGCAAATTTGGAAAACTCAGCAGTGGCCACAGGACTGGAAAAGGTCAGTTTTCATTCCAGTCCCAAAGAAAGGCAATGCCAAAGAATGCTCAAACTACCGCACAATTGCACTCATCTCACACGTTAGTAAAGTAGTGCTCAAAATTCTCCAAGCCAAGCTTCAACAGTACATGAACCGTGAACGTCCAGATGTTCAAACTGGATTTAAAAAAGGCAGAGGAAAGAGAGATCAAATTGCCAACATCTGTTGGATCATTGAAAAAGCAAGAGAGTTCCAGAAAAACATCTATTTCTGCTTTATTGACTATGCCAAAGCCTTTGACTGTGTGGATCACAAGAAACTGTGGAAAATTCTGAAAGAGATGGGAATACCAGACCACCTGACCTGCCTCTTGAGAAACCTATATGCAGGTCAGGAAGCATATGGAAGAACTGGACATGGAACAACAGACTGGTTCCAAATAGGAAAAGGAGTACGTCAAGGCTGTATATTGTCACCCGGCTTATTTAACTTATATGCAGAGTACATTATGAGAAATCCTGGGCTGGGTGAAGCACAAGCTGGAATCCAGATTGCTGCGAGAAATACCAGTAACCTCAGATATGCAGATGACACCACCCTACAGTAGAAAGCAAAGAACTAAAGAGCCTCTTAATGAAAGTGAAAGAGGAGAGTGAAAAAGTTGGCTTAAACTCAACATTCAAAAAACTAAGATCATGGCATCTGGTCCCATTACATCATGGCACATAGGTGGAAACAGTGGCAGATTTCATTTTGGGGGGCTCCAAAATCACTGCAGATGGTGACTGCAGCCATGAAATTAAAAGATGCTTGCTCCTTGGAAGAAAAGTTATGACCAACCTAGACAGCATATTAAAAAGCAGAGACATTACTTTGCCAACAAAGGTCTGTCTAGTCAAAGCTATGGTTTTTCCAGTAGCCATGTATGGATATGAGAGTTGGGTGATAAAGAAAGCCAAGTGCCAAAGAATTGATGTTTTTGGATTATGGTGTTTGATAAGACTCTTGAGAGTCCCTTGGACTGCAAGGAGATCCAGCCAGTCCATCCTAAAGGAAATCAGTCCTGAATATTCATTGGAAGGACTGATTCTGAAGCTCAAACTCCCATACTTTGGCCACCTGATGTGAAGAACTGACTCATTTGAAAGACCCTCATGCTGGGAAAAATTGAAGGTGGGAGGAGAAGGGGATGACAGGGATGAGATGGTTAGATGACACCGACTCGAAGGACATGAGCTTGAGTAAACTCTGGGAGTTGGTGATGGACAGGGAGGCCTGGTGAGCTGCAGTCCATGGGGTTGTAAAGAGTCAGACATGACTGAGCCACTGAACTGAACTGATCCCAAAGAAAAAAGATTAGTAAGTGAATCACTATCCTTTAAAAATGTAGTGTCTGAGATCTGCACGGTTTATTCAGTCAGGAAATATTACCTATGTTTTGCCAGGTACTGTATTTCTCTGGATTCAGTGAATAAAAGATCCACCTACAGTCCAAACCAATAAGGCTTATGAAAGCAAGTACCTGATATACTTCTAAACTCTTAGAAGAATCAGGTTGAGCGACCAGGGAGAATAATCTAGAAGTCAAGTCCAGCGGATTATTCAATTATTTTATTTATTTATTTTTTTTGTAAGCAGGGACACTGTATATACTTAAACAAATTTGATTACTTGAGAAAGATCTTAAATTTTTCTGCCACAAAGAGTGTTAAGTATAAACGTATGGAAGAAATTGTTATACTCTTACAATGTATAATTCAGGGCAGACAAAACACCAACATAAGGCTGAAGTGGATCATAAAAACCTACACTAAAAGGCAAACTTGAGACTTTTAGGCCATGACTAACAGAAAGTATATCACTAAGGTTAATAGGACCTCTTGACTCATCTTTATTTTGACTGTATCGGAAGATGTCCAAATCATTTCCAGTTATGTGGCTTTAAATTTATACTTACCTGTCCTAAATGCACCTCTACTCTCTTTCTAGATATCAGTGTTTTCCAGAGTACTTCTTTTCTACAGACTTCCAAGAAACTGTGTCCACGTTCATGGCCTTACTGGCCATCTTTAGAAAGATGATTCCAAAATCATTTCCCTAGTCCAACTTTAGTGTCTCATCTACAGCACACAGCCCAGTTATTTTCTGAATCCTTACTCAGTATCATAGAAATATAGTCTTATGTGCATATAGTTGACCATTCAGCATAGGGGGCTAGGGGTGTTGTCCCCATGCAGTCAAATATCAGTGATCCCTACTTCAAAAAACAAAGAAATTGATAAATGAATCAAAGGCAGGAAGAGCTGACTCATTGGAAAAGACCCTGATGCTGGGAAAGATTGAGGGCAGGAGAGAAGGGGACGACAGGATAAGATGGTTGGATGGCATCACCGACTCAGTGGACATGGGTTTGGGTGGACTCCGGGAGTTGGTGATGGACAGGGAGGCCTGGCGTGCTGTGGTGCATAGGGTTGCAAAGAGTCGGACGTGACTGAGTGACTGAACTGAACTGAATACCCTACATAAAGTAATCCCCAACGAAACTCTTGGAATGAGCTCCATTCCAAGAGTATATTCTTAGGTGCAATTTGTAAGTCCAACAAAGTTAGCCAAGGTACCCAACTAACACAGCTATATGGTACTGTCCTGGATTAGGTTTAAAGTACTTTTCACACAAATAATACATAAAAAACAAACACAAAAAATAAAGAAAACATTTTTTATCTCACAGTACAGTACCTTGAAAAGTACAGTAGTAGAGTACATTGGCTGGGCACGTTTGAACTTGAAGGTTCCTACGTAGGGAACTTACTGTATACATACTAAAGGACACTGTCTCAAAGATTCCACCAACCCCATACACAAGATATAATTCCCTTGCTGTTCTCTCCCACAGCAAACATTATTCTACATACCTTTAATCACATTCGCATACTTGTAATTACTTCCCTGGTGGCTCAGATGGTAAAGAATCCTCCTGCAAGGCTGGAGACCTGTGTTTGATCCCTGGGTTGGGAAGACCCTCTGGGAAAGGAAATGGCAACCCACTCCAGTATTCTTGCCTGGAGAATCCCATGGACAGAGGAGCCTGGTGGGCTACAGACCATGAGGTCTCAAAGAGTCAGACACAACTGAGCAACTTTCACTTCACTTCAGACTATAAAATCCATAAGGGCAACATGGTGTTACTTGATCATTTTTATTCCTAGCACAAGATGTAACCTGTGAGTCAGTGCATTATTACTGAACTGAATTGTGCCATATCTGCTTGATGCCACATACACAGAAAGAGCTATATGCCCACAAACTTTAAAAATGTACTCCCTCACTCTAATTACGGTATTTGATCTTTACAGCTAGTATGATGTTGTTTAATATTAACAAAAAGAAGGGAAATGAAGGCCAAAGTGATAAATCCCACTCTCCTGAGTTGGAGGAAAATGATGGGTAACACTCCTCCTTACTGAACAATGTCCTTAAGTTTAAGCTTCAGAAAAGGACTAGAAGAGTTCAGGAAGACAGAGCAGTCCAAAACAAACAAACAAACAAGAACTAAACAAGATTCTTTACACAACACCGCATTTATCTACAAAGAAAGTCTAAGCTCTAATAGCATTTACAGTTGATATCCTAGTGGCAACACCAGAGTTCAGGTGGGGTTTGGTTGTTTTTTCCCTTTCTTGGATATGTATCTAATGATAAATCACCCGCAGATATATCAAACGCTTCTCATTTTGGAACAATGTGGGCTAAACATAAATTAAATCAAATGATTCCCTTGTGGGTTTCTCAGGCGAGAAAAAAGAACACTAATTACTGTCTTAGATGTTTCCACACTTAAAAGTACTTGCAAGTAAATTAAGTGTGGGTGGTTTAGAAACAACAGTGAAATAGAAAATGAAAGCTTTTATAGAGTGCCTACAATGTTTTCTGTTACTGCACTATTAACATGAAAATGCCACTAACACAACAAATATTTATTGCCCACTTAATGCATGTTTGAACTCTGGTTGCTAATGTGAAGCTAGGAGAAACAAGCATCAAGCTTCAAAAAACTGAAATCTAGTTAGCAAACTACTAACCTGTATAGCATAATCTATAGTAAAGGTGTGTAAGCATAAGCCTATAACTAAATGAATTATAAACAGGGCTAGAGCAGGTGTGAAGTTTTCATGAAGAAGGGGGAGCTACACAGAATATATGATATTTGGACAGCTCATGAAAGTAAACTGAAATTTTCATCCGATAGGAATTAAAGGCAAAAAAGAAGAGACAAATACAAACACTGAATTCTGCAGAGAAAGTTAAATGACACCCTGATGGAAATGAAGGTCCTTGGCAAATAACGGTGGTACATAAATTAAAGCACAGGGTAATGAGATCATTAAAAGCACAGAATCTGACCAGATCAGGAAGGACTCAAAAATTAAGGAGAAGGGGCTGGACTGGATGAGGAGTATCAGGAGGAAAAGTGTAAGGCTTTTAGCAAGAAGGGGCTATTTAGGACCTCTGGGTTGTAGCAACCATCCATGTGACTCCATGCATGGTAATCCTGTGGTCAAAACCAGAGGAAAGCCATGTTTGTAAAGATGACTCCGACATCACAGATGATGGCTGTAAGCAAGCAGAGGATCACCAGAGATTTGTTAATGCATCATATCAGGAACTCAGCTGCAAAGTGATAAAGATTTTTTTATCTTTGTCTTCAAAGACTGTCAAAGAGGAAAGAAGAAAGAAAAATATTAAAATATAATGTCAGCAAAAAAAAAAAGCCAAATTTCTGACACATGCTGCAACATGAACCATGAGGACATCATGCTAAATGAAATAAGCCAGTCACAAAAAGACAAATACAAATACTGTATGATTCCACTTATATGACATATCTAGGGTAGTCAAATTCATAGACCCAGCAAGTATTACAGATCGTGGTTACAGGGACTAGCGGAGGAGAAGGCAAGGGTTTATTGCTTAATGGGTACTGTTTCAGTTTTTCAAATGACAAAAAGTTCTGCAGACTGGACTGGTGATGGTTGCCCAACAATGTGAACACATTTAATATCATTAAGCTATACATTTAAAAATGGTCAAGGTAGTAAAATTTTATGTTTTGTGTATTATACAACTTAAAGAAATAATTAAAAGAAAAGGAAATTCCAAAATTTGGGGTCAGATTAAGGGAAGGGAGAGAATTCTGAATGACTCTTAGATCACTAGCTTAGAAGAGGGAGAAAAAACTGAAATTAAAAAGGGGATCTATCCTGACAGAAGGAAAGGGAATCAATTGTCAAACATGTTTGATAGGAACGTGTTTCACAGGCAGCTGGAGACAACAGATAAGCCTCTGTGGATGGAACAGGAAATATGCTGGGTTTTATTTTAGTGTCACCATGTTGCCCAGGGCTGGGGGAGGGGCTTGGAGTCAATCATCAGGTTTAATTCTGAGCCCTAGATTTTCAGAGCTCTTCCTAAAATGTTCTGTTATGTTCTACTTTTTAACATTTTTCTATCTCTGAATTAGGATGGTGTTACAATGAACATTGTCTTTTGATGAAAAACAGTAGTTGCAATAACAGAAACGAACTCAATATAGCTTAGGGCAGGGTTATTCACAGACTGGAGTGGGTAAAAACACAATAAAGCCTCAGGGAAGAAGGAGAACTAGAGTCAGGGAAGCCCCAAGGGCTTCAGATTCCTCTCTTTACACCCCCAACCCGCCCCCTCTCTGTATCTGTTTCATCCTTTCTGGAAATGGACTTTTCTGAGCTCCTTAGCCCTTATGGGTTTTGGAAAGGAGTTTCTGCATTTGGAAAAAGACTGACTTAACTCAGATGTGGCCCCAAAACCAAATTATTGAATCAGAGGTTCACTGCATGACTTGAGCCCAATCAGTAGTACAGTCAAGATAACAGGGTCATGCCAAACAAGTATGGCTTCCAGAGGATGGCTACTGTTTGTGCAGCCTTATACTCCAGTAGGCATCAAGTCCCACTACATCCCAGGAGAGAGGAGAGATGTTAACAGGACAGCTAAATTATATGGACACCTTCAGTCAGGTGAGAAGACTTCAGAGTCCTAAGAGGCCAATGACAATAGTCTTTCACTATTTATCACATAAAATAGTAAATACTGAAAAAAAAACAGGGGGGGAGGGGGATCAAAGTTACAACTGAGCAGTTTTTGACTCAACATAACCATCCAATGTATGTGTGCATGTGCTCAGTTGTGTCCAATTTTTTGAAACCCAGTGGACTGTAGGCTGCCAGGCTCTTCGGTCCATGGGATTTTCCCAGCAAGAATACTGGAGTGGATTGCCATTTTTTCCTCCAGGAGATCTTCCCGATCCAGGGATGGAACCATGGGTACCATTGTCTCCTGCATTGTAGGTGGATTCTTTACTGCTGAGCTACTGGGGAAGCCCAACCATACTACAGTAATGTTTCATTAAATGTTTTGCATAAGACACAGTCTGTGTTATTACTTAGCAAACATGCAGACCTGGGATTTAATTTTTCCCTTAATGGATGGAAAGACAAAGCTAAGAAATTCACTAACTTGTCCACAATTTGCACCAATGTTCCTCTGGATTCAAAGCCCTTCTCTCTTTTTCTTTTCTTCTCCAGCTGTACAAGTATTATGCTGAGAAATAAAAATTGTATATATTTAAGGTATACAACATCATATTTTGATATATGGGTGCATTTTGAAATGATTTTCATTATCAAATTAAATATCTATCACATACCATTTTTCCCCTACTCTATATTACACCCATCACTTTGTATTGATTTGAAGGTGGTGTGCTTTCTTTCATTCAAGTTATTCAAGCAGTAGCTAAATAAACATGTGTCATAAAATACTACATGAATAATAACTGTTTTGGGTGAGAAACTTATCTGGCCTCTCTGATTATTTCCAACTATAATAATTCATAAGTTTACTATTTTGGATTCAGTGACCTTATTTTGAAAGCATTCATTATAAGCAAATATGAACACTTTTTCTACCTACTAAAGATTTTGCAACATCAATAATTTCTCAAAAGAAAACATATTCTATCTATTACATTAAAATTTCTGGTAAGCATTTTTTTTAAGGAAAAGAGCTCTGGCTCATCTTTAAGTAAGAAATTAGTAAATATATATATATATATATATATATATATATATATATATATATAAAAGTCTGACAAACAATGTTTCTAGGAAGAGTTGTAAAAGTGACCACAGTTGGTGAAATACAGAATTTTTTAAAGTATAACTATTTTTCACAGAATTAGAACAATGCTAAAATTTACATGGAACCATAAAAGACTCAGAATTGTGAAAATAACCCTGAGGAAAAAGAACAACTCTCTTTTTGGAGACTGGAGTTCAAACCCTTCTGGAGTTCAAACCCTCCCAGACTTCAGACAATGCTACAAAGCTATAATAATCAAAACAGTGTGGTACTGGTATGAAAACAGACATACGGATCAATGGAACAGAACAGAAAGCCCAGAAATAAGCCCACACACCTACGGTCAATTAATCTATAAAACAGAAGACAAGAAAATACAATGGGAAAAAGACAGTCTCTTTTGCAAGTGGTGCTGGGAAAGTTGAACAGCTACAGGTAAATAAAGGAAGTTAGAAGACACCCTCACACCATACACAAAAATAAACTCAAAATGGCTTAAAGACATATATATGATATGACACCATAAAATTTCTAGAAGAGATTATAGGCAAAACATTCGTTGACATAAAGTGTACCAATGTTTTCTTAGGTCAGTCTCCCAAAGCACTAGAAATGAAACCAAAACTAAACAAATGGAACCTAATCAAACTTACAAGCTTTTACATGGCAAATGAAATCATGAACAAAACAAAAAGACAACCTATAAAATTTCAGAAAATATTTGCAAACAATGCAACTGACAAGAGCTTAATTTCCAAAATATACAAACAGCTCATTAAACTCAACAACAAAAAGACAACCACCTAATCTAAAAAAAAAATAAAATGCAGAAGATCCAAATAGACATTTCTTTAAAAAAAAAAAAAAGACATCCAGATGACCAGCAGACATATGAAAAGATGCTCAACATCAGTAATTATTAGAGAAATGCAAAGCAATAGTGGCACAAGGAGGTGCCCCCTCACACCAGTCAGAATGGCCATCATTAAAAAGTCTACAAAAACAATTGCTAGAGAGGGTGTGGAGAAGAAGGAACCCTCCTACACTGTTGGTGAGAATGTAAATTTGTGCAGCCACTATGGAAAACAGTATGGGGAGTCCTCAAAAAACTAAAAATAGAATTACCGTATGATCCAGCATTCCCACTCCTGGGCATATATCTGGACAAAACAGCTATTAAAGAGACACATGTACTCCTAAGTGAACAGGAGCACAATTCACAATAGCCAAGACATGGAAACAACCTAAATGTACATCAACAGATGCATGGATAAAGATGTGACATGTTTGTATTTATACACATACACATACATATATAAGGGAATATACACAGCCATAAAGTAGAATGAAATAATGCCATTTGCAGCAACATGGACGGACCTAGAGATTATCATACTAAGTGAAGCCACAAAGAGAAAGACAAATACTATATGATATCCCTTATATGTGTAATCTAAATATGACACAAATGAACCTATCTACAAAATACAGACAGACTCACAGACACACAGAATAGACTTATGGTTGCCAACAGGAAGGGCATGGGGGAGGAATGGACATGGGGGAGTTTGGGGTTACCAGATGCAAGCTATTACATATAGAATAGATAAACAACAACGTCCTATTGTATAGTCTAAGAACTATACTCAATATCATGAGATAAACCATAACGAAAAATAATATTTTTTAAATGTGTATATAAATAGATAGATATCACTGAATCACCTTGCTGTTCAACAGAAATTAACACAACATTGTAAATCAACTAAACTTCAATAACAAAGGTACAAACTATTCAGGGCAGAATGTTGTCTGTGGCTTCAAGCTGGGTCTTTGACTTTTAACAACCCTCTAGACTTCAAATGATCCAGTAACTAGTACTTTAAAGCTTCAGTTTTCAGATGCATCAGTCCAAGAATCTAGGGTAAAGGAGGAGGAATTCAGGTAGAGATTATGAGAAAAATCTGGCCCCAACATACTTCAGTGGTTGGATCTGGTTGGTTTGTTTTAATCTATCATTCATTGAATTTGCACAGGATTTCATAAGAAACAAATGTTCCATTTCCAAGAGGAAAAAAGGAGGGGAAGAGAGGAGGGAGAAGAGGTGAGAGAGAAGGGACAGAGGGAATGTGAAAAAGAGAAGGAAGAAAAGAGGAAGGTATAAAAATAGTGTTACTTTTTAAGAGCTTTCCAGAGTTCTCACTCTCAATGGATTCATCATTCCATTTTGAGAGACTATGCAGTAGAAATAACATACGTACACATATTATCATAGGTTTTAACTTTTTGTGGCATTTAGAAAAGACTCTTCTAAATGTAGAATTAGAAATTATTTAATGAAATGAAATACTGTGAAAAGAGAAATAATGGCAAAAAATTATATAATCATTCAGGTCTATATATTTTCCTTTAAATCTCAGTTATATAGACTAAAAATATATTTAAGAAAAACTCCAAATAAGGGAAAAATAGAAACAGATGTTACATTAAAATAATTACTTGTAATTCCATTTAAATATTTGAAATAAGAAAAATGACCCATACGAAAAGAAACTTTTTAATAAAATCTACCTGAAATTAAGATCAGCTTGAGCCAACTTTCCACAAAGGAAAAAACTGATGTCTTTAATAATGAATATTTTCTCACATCTATAGAGCCAAACAACAGTGTAAACAACAGAGTAATATACCACCATTATGAATATAAGTTTTTAACTATAATTTCAGTTTTCACTTAAGATATATAAGTGCTATATCAGTATTTTATAAAGGTAGACAGATACACATTTTTAAAATTTAATCCCTACTTTTATAGATTTCTAAGATATTCAAAAGCAGAGACATTACTTTGCCAACAAAGGTTCGTCTAGTCAAGGCTATGGTTTTTCCAGTGGTCATGTATGGATGTGAGAGTTGGACTAAGAAAGCCGAGCACCGAAGAATTGATGCTTTTGAACTGTGGTGTTGGAGAAGACTCTTGAGAGTCCCTTGGACTGCAAGGAGATCCAACCAGTCCATTCTGAAGGAGATCAGCCCTGGGATTTCTTTGGAAGGAATGATGCTAAAGCTGAAACTCCAGTACTTTGGTCACCTCATGCGAAGAGTTGACTCATTGGAAAAGACTCTGATGCGGGGAGGGATTGGGGGCAAGAGAAGGGGACGACAGAGGATGAGATGGCTGGATGGCATCACCAACTCAATGGACATGGGTTTGGGTGAACTCTGGGAGGTGGTGATGGACAGGGAGGCCTGGCATGCTGCAATTCATGGGGTCACAAAGAGTCGGACACAACTGAGTGACTGAACTGAAGATACTTCTATATATGCTATTTTTCCAATAACATTTTACTGAGAAGAAAATACATCTGACTACACTTCAGTACCAGAGGAGTCAGAAACATAATGAAATTCCACAGAAAACGAAAATATTTTTGTGTTCACTAATTGTTTTTCTTGTAGTTACTAACAAGACAGACACAATATTAGACACATGGAAATTAAGTGGAAGCAATCTTTAAACAGCTATAATTTTACAAAAATGAAAACTCAAAACTTAAGTACTCCAAAAGCAACTAAAAATTTAATTCCAAGCAACAGAATCTTTGAGTTGAAAGGAATTAGGAAGTGCAGGAATATCTTCCTGTGTGTATCCAATCTAATAAATTCAGCCCAATAACACTGCCAATCCCTTTCTTTATTTGGTAATCTTGGTAACCAGCTACATAACATAATAATAGGCCTCATCTTGCTAGATTTAGAGACACTGCATTTATAGACTGAGAATACCTACTTTCTTTACAGACTAAGAATACAAACTATCTCCTGCCTCCATTGCCTGTCTAAAAATTCAACTATCTTAA
Organism: Bos taurus; assembly: GCF_002263795.3. Taxonomy (NCBI): domain Eukaryota; kingdom Metazoa; phylum Chordata; class Mammalia; order Artiodactyla; family Bovidae; genus Bos; species Bos taurus. The sequence continues at coordinate 89,455,619 of NC_037332.1, forward strand.
TTGGAATATAATTACTTAGTTGCCAAAGACAGTGTTCAGAGAATACCTATTCTAAACCCACGCATGCATGCTAAGTCACTTCAGTCATGTCTGACTCTTTGTAACCCCATGGGCTACAGCCCACCAGGTTCCTCTGTCCATGGGATTCTCCTGGAATGGGTTGCCATACCCAGGGACCTTCTCAACCCAGGGAATCCTCCCAAGCCAGGGATCGAACCCATGTCTCTTACATCTCCACGATTGGCAAACAGGTTCTTTACCACTGGCGCCACCATGGACCAATTAAAAAAAAAAAAAAGGAACCATTAAGTGCCTGCTAGATGCCTAGCACTCTAGTAAATACTGTAAGCAAATTATCTTAAAATTAAGTAATAACCTTATCAGATATGAGTTATGAGTTATCCCCAAATGCTAAAGGAAAAGGCTGTGAGTTGCTGATTAATTGCCCCTAAATCATAAAGCTAATCAACAACTGCCTTGACCCCAAAGTTATACCATCATAACTCCTAATGCCAGTAAGGCAGAGAAGATGCTTAAGATAGGATGTCTATGATGAGGACAGAGAAATAAGACCACACAATAGAGTCAGGAAATGTTCGACTGTAAGAGACTAGGAAGAGGAGTTTAAGTCAATGAGAAGGAGCTGCATAGGTTCAGAAGGTTTTGTGAAAGAGGTGGGTCTGGAAATAGGGCATGAAGGATGAATGGGCTTTCAGCAAGTGCAAGTGAGAAATTAGGTCATCTGGAGGACTGGCCGAGCATAAAGGTGGGAAAGAAGCTGGTGGGCTCCCAGGAAATGAGGTGGATATTGATAACAGTACACACAAATAGTCCCCAGAAGTAGACCCTCATGTAATGGAATCATCCAAAATGCCGTAACAAAGATGGAGAGAAAATTCCTGCATGAGCAGGGAAGGAGTAACAAGAAGCCACGGTTTAAGTAGCCTGGGTTACACTTCCTATTTCTTCTCTTCCGTGTTCTCTAGCACTTCTCTCCCCTCATCCCAAATTCAAAGCTTTACACAGAAAACCTGATAGCACATTCATTCTCTGAATAAAAGCTTGTCAGAATAACAAAAGTTAGGGAAAGAGATGAAGTACCAGAAAACCTTAGCAATTCGTGGTCAGGCACTAATCAGTAGACAACCACATATTCTTCAGAAAGGATTTTGTGCTAGTTTGGAACACCCACCACGAAGCCCCAAAAATGTATAACCTACACAGACGGTGGATGAGCAATGATGTTTGGCAAGTAGCCAACAGTTCAAGGCACATGAATCATGCCTCTTAAGGAAAATATTTTATATACATACAAGCATGGTGATCTGAAGCTGACAGGTCAAAGAATATGCATTGGTCTACTGGTTCATGCCTGACGATTTCCACCCAAGATATACTAGTGAAGACAAATTACCATTTCTCTATAAGAGAAAGAGTACATTTCAATACATTTATTTTATAACCAATAAATCAATAACATTATGTAATGAGTGTCTATCTTGTATATAGTAACTTACAAGGTTCAATTTAGGATAAAGAAAAAAAATTAAGAGATTTGTTCCTACCTCAAGGAACCTACAGTATTATATTTTTAACTTGGAAGTTACCCAAGTTGTTTCCTTCCTTTTCTATACCTACAATTATATGGCTTCCTACATAAATGTGATTTTATTAAGTCCAGAATTCAACTAGTTTTAAGCAGGATGAAACTCCAGAATTATAATTAAGTCACTTTTGCCAAAATGTAACTCCGTAAAAGAGAGCAGGCAGAGAAGGCAATGTCAACCCACTCCAGTACTCTTGCCTGGATAATCCCATGGACAGCAGAGCCTGGTGGGCTGCAGTCCATGGGTTTGCGAAAAGTCAGACACGACTGAGCGACTTCACTTTCACTTTTCACTTTCATGCATTGCAGAAGGAAATGGCAACCCACTCCAGTGCTCTTGCCTGGAGAATCCCAGGGACGGTGGAGCCTGGTGGGCTGCCATCTATGGGGTTGCACAGAGTCAGACACAACTGAAGCGACTTAGCAGCAGCAGCAGCAGCAAAAGACAGCAGGAAATATTTCCCTTCTGAAACAAACTAATAAACCAAATGAACTTATTAAAGAAACAAAAAATGTTACTCAATTATCAATGGTGTTTAAGAAAATAACACATATTCCTACTAACAGGACATATGATTTCTCTATTTTACTTTCTCCCCAAATTCTACCACTAAAATGCTCAAAAGCTACCCTACAGTTTTTTTGTCTCTTAAATTATTTTTTTCAAGAATCCAGTCAAATGATGTCATGTTAGATATGCAAACCTACCTGCCAAAAAGAGAAATTCCAGGAAAAGTCTTTCAAAGGAAATGATTCATTAGGGAGTTCAAGGAGAAAGCTAAATATTGAACTTTGACTAAATTATTAAGTTTCAGAGTTAGAAAATTAAGAAATTAGAGTGCCTACCACGTATGCAGAGTCTCTCTTGAAATATTAATAGATACCCGTAAATAGTTACATATATGTTTGTTGCTCAGTCACGTGTGACTCTTTGTGTCCCCATGAACCGTAGCCCACCGGGCTCTTCTGTCCATGGAATTCTCCAGGCAAGAATACTGGAGTGGACTGCCATACCTTCTCTCGGGCATCTTCCCAACCCAGGGATTGAACCTAAGTCTCCTGCATTTCAGGCAGATTCTTTACTATCTGAGCCACCAGCCCACATGTACATGTATAGATAACTGAAATTAAATTCCTGATTCTCCAAAAAATGTAAATAAAAATTTATTACATTTGATCATCCTTACTGTTTTTTGTTATGTAAAGCTCAGATTTGAAATAGACTTGAGATAAAAACAAGTAATACTATTTTTTGATGTTATTTAAAAAAACAGACAAAATTTAGATTGTCAAGCTTCTAATTTCCTTCTTTATCACAGAATTATCATTTTGAGCATTCTGATGTTAAGTGTCTTCATTTCCTTCCGGAAGCAACACCAACAAACTCTTTCACTCAAAACACAGTTGTAAATCCAGCTATAATGGAGACAAGGCTCCTGAATGGTAAATACAATTGTGGGCACAAATATTAAACTCTGTTCTACAAGGGAAAAATATATGGTCACCCTCAGGCCACCATCTAGAGCTCAATGAATACAACAGTGGATAAATAAGGCCATCAAGTTAACAAGAGTGGTTAAGTGCTCTGTCTGCAAACTTACAATCTTCCTTGCAGCAGAATCAGATATCTGCTAAGCACTTAGGAGAAATACCTCAGAGGGAGGGAATAAAAGTTTAAAGAGGCGCATATAACAATATGGAATCATGGAAGGTTAAGCCATTCAGTATCGAGAAAATATCTTTATAAGCATTTTAATAGTCTCTGAGGATGTTATTGTACTGCTGCATTTTAAAATAATTCAAGTGGATAATGAAGACCTTGAGCTTGCAAGAAAAATTTTAATTAAACTCAATGTGCGCAAGGTACACACCCACACACTACAAAAATGAAATAAATAAATTTGGCTCCCAATTTACAGCAACAATAAAAATCTGTGAGATGGTATTCTTTAAGAAGAGAGAAAAATAAGATATTACTGTATAATGAGTAGGAGTTATATGTTATTTTACTATTTCTATATAACCTTCCAATACATAATGCTTATTTATAAAACATTTTTGTTTGTTTTGGAGTTTTAAATATAATATATATGGGCACCCAAGCTTGCATGTCTCTAAAATGTGTGCTAACCCAGAGTATAACAGGATAAAGTATTTAACTCTTATAGCTCAGAGTTAGAATTATATCAACATAAATCTGTGCCTCTGTGCCTCTTAAGACTAGGAAATAGATCTATTTTTTCCAAAATAGCATCTGAAAATACCTTTTATTTCGGGAAAAAAAAGCATAATCTCTAATTCAAAAGGATTCATACACCTCAATGTTCATATCAGCACTATTTACAACCGACAAGACGTGGAAACAACCCGAAAGTCCATCACAGACCACTGATATAAGAATGTGTGGTATATACAAATACATACACACAGGAACAGTACTCAGTCGTGAAAAAGAGTGAATCGCCACTTGCAGAAACATGGATGGACCTAAAGAACATTGCACTTAGTGAACTCAGAGAAAGACAAATACCGTAAGATATCACTAATATGTGAAATCTAAAAGCAGTACCAATGAGCCTACACACAAAACAGAATCAGACTTGCAGACACAGAAAGCAAATTTATGGTGACCAAAGGGGAGATAAAGGTGGAACAGATTAGGAGTATGGGATTAACAGATACAAACTTCTGTACACACACACTGTACATAAAATAGATAAGCAACACAGATTTATTGTATAGCACGGGGAATTGCATTCAACATCTTGTAATAACTGATAATAGAACATAATCGTAAATATATATATGTATGTAATTGAATCACTTTTTGCTGTATACTTATTGCTGAAACACAATATTGTCAATCAACTATATTTCAATAAAAAATAAACGACTTCATTTTTATATAACTGCAGAAATAAAGAAAAATGGAATGCCCGCTACAGTTTAAAAAAAAGCCTAATTTTGAATGACTGGGTCCAAAGATTTTAATGTGTTTATAATAGAATTTATACATCTCTATTATAAATTTCTTCCATAAATTTGGAATGATAAATTTTTTTCAAAATCACCACACTAAAAAATAAAAATGGGTACCATCTCAGACCATCAGATGAGAATCTTTGGGGGTGGAGCTTGCTTAGTAAATAACTTATCTTAAATTTCCTGATGAAAATCCAGGAAATTCAGAAAATTCAGAAAAAAGGTGAGTTCAAGGCACAGTGTCCAGAATCCCTGAATTCAGTTGCCCTGGAGGTCATTTTAGCTCCAACCTGCTTAACTTGGGGTCCCATCTCGCCCTACTACCAAGACTAGAAGTGGCACAAAGTGCATAGATATTTCCTGAGCCTAGCTCTACAGACTTCCAAATGTTATCCATAACATGCAGATAACCACCAAATTCCACCCTATTGTTGTCAAATAAGAAAAATGTACACTTCTATAAATTTCCAAGCACTATATACACATAAGTTATGATACTGATTCCTTTGTTGACTGGCTCCATGGGCCTATGATAAACAATGTGACACACAGGACAAGTGGACTCAATTATACCCAGACCCTCCCCCCATGCCAAGGACCCCAGTCTCACTTATACAAAGATTTACAATCCAAGGTGGAAAATGTAAGTGCCATTAATGGCACCCCACTCCAGTACTCTTGCCTGGAAAATCCCATGGACGGAGGAGCCTGGTGGGCTGCAGTCCATGGGGTTGTGAAGAGTTGGACACGACTGAGTGACTTCACTTTCACTTTTCACTTTCATGCATTGGAGAAGGAAATGGCAACCCACTCCAGTGTTCTTGCCTGGAGAATCCCAGGGACGGGGAGCCTGGTGGGCTGCCGTCTATGGGGTCGCACAGAGTCAGACACGACTGAAGCGACTTAGCAGCAGCAGCACAGCAGCAGCAGCAGAAAGGAATGGAGAACGCAATGTCATCCCACTCCAGTACTCTTGCCTGGAAAATCCCATGGATGGAGGAGCCTGGTAGGCTGCAGTCCATAGGGTTGCTAAGAGTCGGACACAACTGAGAGACTTCACTTTCACTTTTCACTTTCATGCATTGGAGAAGGAAATGGCAACCCACTCCAGTGTTCTTGCCTGGAGAGTCCCAGGGACGGGGGAGCCTGGTGGGCTGCCGTCTCTGGGGTCACACAGAGTCGTACACGACTGAAGTGACTTAGCAGTAGCAGCAGAAAGGAATAGGTATGGTACTTTGGAGATTCAAGGAGAAGAAAACTTCCAAACAGGATGATGAAAAAATACATCACTGAAGCAGATATAAGATAGGAAAATTTTTTATTTATATTCATTGGAGATCAGGTTAGAGAGATGGGCATTTTGTGATAACAGGAATGGAAATAAAAATGTGAGATCCTCCATCCATGAAACCATTGCTTGCTTAGAAAAAATAGAGACCTGCCTACCTACAGGAAGAGAGAGAGGGAGAGAGAAAGGGAGGGAGGGGAGTGTAAGATCATATAAGCTCACACTACAAGCAATTTGTGGTGTTGGAAAAAACGCCTGAGAGTCCGTTGGATAGCAAGGAAATCAAACCAATCAATTTTAAAGGAAATCAACCCTAAATATTCATTGGAAGGACTGATGGTGAAGCTCCAAAAGTTTGGCCATCTGATGCAAAGAGCCAATTTGTTGCAAAAGACCCTGATGTTGCGAAAGACTGAGGGCAGAAGAAGAAGCGGGTTAACAGAGAATGAGACAGTTGGATGGCATCACCGACTCAATGGACATGACTTTAAGCACACTCTAGGAGATAGTGATAGGAAGATAGGGAAGCCTGGCATGCTGCACTCCATGGGGTCACAAGGAGTCAGACATGACTTAGCGACTGAACAACAAAATAAACAATTCAAATTAGTTAGAAAATTGATGTGACGAAGCAAGCAGTTTGAAAAGGCTGAAAAGTAGGAAGGGCAGATGAGAGGAGGTAATAAAACCTAAGATAAGAGGTGTTCATTTTATTTGAAAGGCAACTAAGAATTACAAACTGTTTGTTATCAAAGGGTTAACATGATTTTATATTAATAGTAGCATTCAACAAAACCACTATCATTATTAGACTTGACCATCAGGAAGACAGTGCAATAGTGCAAGGGGTGAATTAATATTCAGAAAGCAAGGGATGGGAATATCAGTTTATAAGCTCTCACAATAGTCCATTCAAGTATGATGTGCCTATAAACTAGGATAGCCAGAGTATTAGAGGAAAGGAAGGGCTGGACATAATGATTATCACTTTGAAGAAAGTTATATCCTGGAAATTCCGGTGATGCCTTTGCTGGCTAGTGCAATGGAAACAGGAAGCCTTCTGAGCCAGACCGAGCTGGACGCAAGACCAGGCTCTGCATCTGATAAACAATAAAATCTGGGGTAAGTTACTTAACCTCCACAAGCTTCAGACAGCAACAACAATATGTTATCTCTAATGCTGTAACGAGAATGAGTTGTGGTATCTGCAAAATGTTTAGCATATTGGGAAGGGAATTAACAATAGGGAAAAGAGCAAACCAGTAAAAGAAACAAACATATGGATTAAAATATTAACAATGTTAAAGAGTCAATGAACTTTTACACCAGAGCTCAGCTACCCTCCTCCATGTTCATCAGTATCTATCTGGCTGTCCCTCTCCAGATAGTGGGAGACATTCTCCAGTATCGCCCTGGCTCCAGGTACCAACTTCTTATTTTAATCACAGAGTTCAGGCAGACACATGCCAGAACACAGAAACAGCCCTTTAGATGTTAAAATGATACCTGCAGCCCTGCTCCTGATTTCATTTGTGTTTGGGACAGAGAAAGGATCAGAATTCAAAGTATCTACTAGGGCTTTGCTGGTGGCCCAGTTGTTAAGAATCCACGTAATGCAGGGGCCACCGGTTCAATTCTTAGTCTGGGAAGATCCCACATGCCACAGATGCCATGGAGCAACTAAACCCTTAAATCACCACTACTGAGCCTGCTCAGTAGTGCTGCAACTACTGAAGCAGATGCATTCTAGAGCCTGTGCTCTGCAACAAGACCAGCCATCACTAAGTGAGAAGCCCATGCGCCGCAACTAGAGAGTAACCCCCTCTTGCTGCCACTAGATAAAGCAGGTGTTCAGCAGTGAAGACCCAACCCAGCACAGCCAAAAACAAAACAAAAAATTTTTTTTTTAAAGCATCTACTAATGGATGTCTCAAATAGGCATGAACATGAAGGGACTCAGGGAGAACTGTGCAGACAATGCAAGTGGAGGATTCTGACAAAGCTTTTAAACTAGAAAAATGAACATGCAATTCCCTCTAATTCAATTATTTCGTAAAAAAATTGCCTCATTTGAAATGGCAAGACTGAAAATTAAGATGATACACCGTTGAGTGTTTAAAGTAGCCTTCAAAGAATATTTGTAAAAGGTCTGCCAAATAAGGTGAAGCCATCTTTACAACACTTATGAACTCAGAATACTAGCATACTGGTTTTACAGATAAAACGTTTTAATTGTATCTCCTTGTTGGGAAAAAAAAAACAGAGAAAATAGAAGCACTGAATGCTCTTGAAGCATGTGTTATTTCTGCCCATAGTTTTATTTGTTAACATATAGGTTTCTTTGCTTCTCGAGTAGAAAACTAAAATCATAGTATTTTTATTTATTTATTTTTTTTTAATTTTATTTTATTTTTAAACTTTACATAATTGTATTAGTTTTGCCAAATATCAAAATGAATCCACCACAGGTATACATGTGTTCCCCATCCTGACCCCTCCTCCCTCCTCCCTCCCCATACCCTCCCTCTGGGTCGTCCCAGTGCACTAGCCCCAAGCATCCAGTATCGTGCATCGAACCTGGACTGGCAACTCGTTTCTTACATGATATTTTAATCATAGTATTTTTAAAATTTTTGAATCAACTATTAAAATGTCTGAATCCTATATGTAACAACCAGCCAAGCAATAGAGTTTCAATTTTAACCCCAAGTTTACAGTTTCTAATTAATGTGCTAGAATTCCTATGTGTGCATTTTATTCTCCTCCTATAATCTTTCCCTTCCCATGAGGAGGTGACGGGTTAGGATCAGCTTAGGAAAAGTGTCCCAGTTAAACGAATGCTGTTAAGTCACCCACATTTGCTATGAATCCTTTGTCAGCTTGATGGTTTTACATAAAAGGTTTATGTGACTGCCATTTTTAAGTAATATAAAAATCTTTATATCTGTACATCCATGTTCATAGCAGTATTATTCATAATGGCTCCAAAGTGGAAGTAGTTATCCAGAAATGGATAAACAAAATGTGATCTACACATACAATATTATTCAGCCTTAAAAAAGAACCAAATTCTGACACATGCTACCATATTAGATGAATACTGAGGATGGCATGATAAGTGAGATAAGTCAGTCCAAACCCCCCTGCCTCATCTATACTCTATGATTCCACTTATATATGACATACCTTGAGTAGACAATTCATAGACACAGAAAGAATGGTAGTTGCCAGGGGCTATGGTGAGATAGAAACAGGGAAGAGTTATTGAATGGGTACAGAGTTTCAGTTTGGGAAGATGGAAGAAGTCTGGAGATCCTTGCTCAACAAAGTGAATATACTTAATGACACTGAACTGCACAACTATAAATGCTGAATTGTTACATTGGTGTTATGTCTATGCCACTACATTTTTTTTTAATCTTCCTCTAGTACTGAAACTTCTTAGAGATATTGGAGTTCTAGGAATGAATAAGGAAAAGTTTGGGCTCCAGAATAATATGTCCAATCATTTATGCTGAACCAACTTCTCCCCATGTCCATATTCATTCCCTTAATTTATGCATTCAAGGAGCACTGTTCTCACATAGACTGGAATGAAGACTACTAAAAGGCTTTTATTAGGAATCTACATTATTTTAAGGAATGCAGATAAACCTAGAGCAAATACAGTTCTTTCAACGACCCCCTTTCTCTTTTTACAAAAAACGTGGGGCTTCTTAGAACTCTGACGTGAAGTACAGATTTTCAGACAGCATTGGCAGGGTTAGGTGACACAGCAGTAAAGAATTTGTCTACTGATGCAGAGACGCAGGAGATGTGGTTCGATCCCTGGGTCAGGAGGATCCCCTAGAGTAGGAAATGGCAACCTACTCCAGCAGTCTTGCCTAGAAAGTTCCCTGGACAGAGGAACCTGTGGGCCTCTTTTGCATCTCCTCCAGGATAATACTAAGTTTCTCCTCCCAGCCTCCCCTCCTCTTTCTTTACCATAGGCTACAGGTATTTTCCTACTTCCTCCTAAATTGAGTTAGCCTTAGTAATCACTCGTGTAAAAATAAAGGTCAGAGTTTCTGCTCTGGTTAATAAAAAAAAAAAAAAAAGTTCTTAGAGATGGCTGGCACTCTTGAAAAAATGGACCTTCTCACAGACAAATGGTATCAGCAAGCTTCAATAGAATGAATGAAAGAATCGATTTAAGTTTAATAAGTATTCACCAAGTCCTCTACCTGTTCTAAACCTCCCTGTATTTAATCAATACTCTTGTGAACAACCTTCCTTTACTATCATTCATTTGCAACCTCATCTTTTCACAATTGTTAAAATTAGTTTTGTTGGTATGTAAGATAATTAACTGTTCTCCTTTTGATGAACTTGCCTATTTTAATAATTTTGAATTAATCAATATAGCTTATAGACCATCTTTAAAATAAATAATGAAGATGCAATTATTGTCTCAGCCAATTCCTAAAATACCTTTATGAGGTAGCTTTATTATTTTTTTATCTAACAACACCTAAACTTTAGAGATTAAACATTATAATTTACCCAAAGCCAGACAGTTAATATATGGCAGGGCAGGGATTTGACTAATTCTAGGCTTCCTGAACATTTTATGTGTGTGTATGCTAAGTCATTTCAGTAGTGTCCAACTCTTTGAGACACCATGGACTGTAGCCCACCGGGCTCTTCTGTCCATGGGATTCTCCAGGAAAGAATATGAGAGTGGGTTGCCATGCCCTACTCCAGGGGATCTTCCCGACCCAAGGGTTGGGCCCTAAACCCACATCTTTTATGTCTCCTGCATTGACAGGTGTGTTCTTTAACACTAGCTCGTCAATATTCCTCTTAAACTACAGCAAGCAGAATTGGTCAAAATTCTAAAAATACAGAAGTAGAATTCTGGAATAGAAGGAAGGTTCAAGAGGGAGGGGACATATGTACACCTATGGCTGATTCATGTTGATGTATGGCAGAGACCAACACAACACTGTAATTATCCTCCAATTAAAAATAAATATATTTTCTTAAAAAACCATATCTTACAAGAGAACTCAAAAGAGGGAGACAACTCTGAACTGAGACCCACCCAACCCTTAGTATTTCTTCTTTCTTCAAACAGGAATTAGATAATGGTTTAAACTCCCTCATTACAAAATTTTAAAATTTTTTCTAAAGTCAAAATTATAGGCACTTATACTTTCTCCTGTTAAATTTAATATTCTTATTTTTTTGCCCACTGTCTATTATCAAGCATAGTGTGAAATTTATATCCAATCATCTAAACTTTGATCCATACCTTCCAGTTTCAGACAACTGGAAATTTAATAAATATGCTTCCTGTGTTTTTACTCAAGTCCTTAATAAACTGCTAAAGAGTACCCAGGCAAGGAAGATATTCTGGCTTTGGAGATGCAAGTTATAAATTCCCCTGTCCTCTTTTTTACTCACCACCCAGACCAAATTTCACGGACAGCACCACATGCCAAAACAGAAGATAAAGGCATCAATATGACCAGCTTTATCACACCAGTAAAATTTTAATGGGTCCTACAGCTTCACCACTTTTAGAAAGGTGACTACAGAGGAAAACCAACTAATGGAGATAAATCAGCAGAAAAGGAAACTCTACAAACTAGAAGAGGAACATTTTTTATCAACTATCATATTTTTCAACATTTATATTGGGAAAGTCTGAGAATTTTGTTGTAATGTTTACAATGCTTATTTTCTTGATTATAAAACATATGCTTTTAGAAAAAAATTAATCAACATAGAAGAATATAATTTTAAAAAAGAGAGAAAAGATCCTTTCTTCTTTTCAACAAATCCCACTGGTGACGTGTGTTAAGAATTTGGCATTTTTAAATGTCCATTTCTGGTCTTGAAGATTGCACTCTTATAGATCTTTCAGGTGGTCAAGTATTCCTTCCTAGCTTTTCAGACACACATAGAGATATATAGACAGAGATTAACATGTTTAAAGACTACACTGCTTCATTAAATTATTGGGAAATCCTTATGATTCATTCCAAAAAAATCATCACTATTGATACTCTATCTCATTCCCCATAAAACCATCCCAATGCTATCCTACCAATCCCAAATTACATTCTAAACGTGACAGTGGCTACTATTCACTGATGTGTAAAGCCTTCCAGGTAACAAACAAAACTTACCAGAGCAAGTCTGTAAGGTAGATTTCATCATCCATATTTTATAAATGAATATTTTCAGTCTCAGAGGGATTAATCATTTTAGGATTAATCATACATATTTAAGGTCAGACAGCTAGCAACTGACTAAAGTGAATACTAGAATCCAAATATGATAACAAAGATGGCATCTTAATCACTGTACTCTACTTGAATCCCTCCAAGATCAATAGATCTTGCTATTTTCACACAGAATAAAAAAATTATAACTCAATTTCCATTTATTTCATCCACTTGCTTATATGGAATATTAATAAAAATAAATGCTCAATACTCTATAAAGTTTTTTTTTTTCCCTCATTCTGGGTACTATTTACATTTTAGGTGAGATAATTCTTTGTCTGAGCCTATGTATTGTAGGATGTTTAATATTCCTGGCTTCTGCCTACAACATGTACCCCCCCACCCCCACCCGCAAAGTCCCAACAACTAAAAATACCTTCAGACATACTTGGCCATGTGTCCCCTGGGGGGCAAAATTAGCCCCAGTGATAACCAATGCAATACTCTATTTAAAGCTTTGGAAACCCAGAGTAAGCAAAATAAATGACTCAAGTCCCGGTATATGTTATTCACATTTTAAAATATTTTCTTTCTCGGAGATTACCATTATAGGGTTCTACTTAATAGCAGTGCTTTTCTGATAGCTCATATATTACACAAATCAACATTTAACTAAATTAGATTAAAAATATTTCAGGTGCCAAAGTGGCAAAAAGAGGTTTATTATTTATCTCAACTCATGAAAAAGTAATTCAGACCATCTCCAAGGTAGAGATATCCTTTTAGAACATTCAGTGTTCTAGCTACTCTCTGCTGAATTTTTTATAATTTCCCTCTAAGTTATAAGCATGCACTCATAAACTATAGAAAATAAACAATGAAGCATAACTCTATGGGGAAAAAAATTATGAAGTAGTCTGCCATTCAAGGTTAGAACACCAGTAATTAAAGTCAAAAGTAAAACCAATTGACCTGTAAAAATCGAGGCAAACATTGCCTCCCGCAAGAATATTTCACTGTTGTCAAATGAAACTCCTGAAAGAGGCCCTTCCTCCAAGCTATATTTATTTAAATCTCTTCTAACAGGAACTTTGCACAGGAAAGTAAATGCTCACTTGGTCCACAAATGAGGTTCATGCCCTTCTTGGATTAAGTTTATAGAGCTGTGATTTGCAGACTTTTTTTTTTTTTCTCACTTCAACATACCTGATGGATGTGACACACACATCAGTAACTGTGGCTCACTACAGCATTGATTCAGGATGTGGGGAGGTCTCCCTAGAGAGAACATATCAGAATCAAGGGCAGGTTAGAGTGTGAAAAAGCCTATCATGTGACACCTGTGTGAAGACAAAGGGCCATTGTTCCTGCCATCTCAAAGAGCTCGCCTAGGATGAAAAATCATTTCACCATTGATAGTACCATCTTATGTGGATAATATTTCCAAAGGTACCCATAATTTGATGCATCCTATCTTTAGCCAATGTTTTCCAGCTGCATTTTAGACTTACATAGGGGGATAGTTATAAATTTGTCAAATTGTTTTCATATTTGTATTAAGTACATCATACTGCCATACTAGTTCTTTTCGTAGCTTTTTTAGCTAGAAAATGTAACGTAATTATTTTTATTTTATATTGCAATATAGTTGATTTACAATGCTGTGTTAGCCTCAGGTTTACAGCCAAATGATTCTAGATATGGTTTTGTACCAAGGAGAACTTTAGGCATTATTAAATTTGCTGTAGATTTCTATTGCATTAAAGATCTATTTTGAATAAAGAGCAAGTAAATAAATGAAACTATTAATTCTCTAAAATCTGACCAAGTTTTATATACAGCATTTGTTTCTCCCACTTTTCACTGTTCTAGTCATGTATAAATCAACAGACGATTTCTAATACAGCAAAAATCTTGGCTTTTTTCTTGTTTTCATCTGAATCCAGCAAGAACAGAGGGTCCAAAGTATCAAGCATACAATGCAGGGACTTCCTTGGTGGCCAGTGGTTAAGACTTTGCCTTGCAATGCAGGGGGTACAGGTCTGATCCATGGTTGGGAACCTAAGATCCCAAATGCTTCATGGCCGAAAAACCAAAACATAAACAGTATTGTAACAAATTCAATAAAGACTTTAAAAATGGTCCACATCAAAAAGAAAAAAAAAGAAAGAAATCTTAAAGAAAAAAATGATACTATACAGATAGAGTTTTGTGTTAACTCATGTGATGGCCACCAAAGTTATAGCTGATCAAAAATTAAATATACAGATTACTTTACTGACCAAAAAAAGCAGGGGTGGTCTTAGTATTTGTTAAGGGGTCTTCTTATTGAGGGGAGTGGTGTATAGGGTAGGGCTAAAGAATCACATGGCCTCCTCTTGCACCCACATTTTCATAAGGTAAAGGTTTAGGATTGGTGCTTACCAAGTATATGGGGCAAAAAAAAAAAAAAAAAAAGTGCATAAATCATTTTGGTACAAAGAAGGTGACAATCACACTCTACTTTGTTCCAGTTAGAACACGTCTAATGGTAAAGAATCTGCCTGCAATGCAGGAGGTCCAGGTTTGAGCCCTGGGTGGGGAAGATCCCCTGGAGAAGGGAATGGCTACCCACTCCAGTATTCTTGCTGGCGGATTCTATGGACAGAGGAGCCTGACAGGCTATAGTCCATGGGGTTACAAAGAGTAGGACACAAGTGAATCACTAACACTTTCACAACCCCCAAACTACTGTGTCAGGCTTTGAACTTCTCCAAAGGAGAGGAAAACAGAGGGGGAAGGAGTGGGGAAATGGTATGAAAGGGAACTTAGCTCCCCATCAGGGTAGTGACGAAGCAAAAGCATATTGAGGACCATTTGTTAGGGATTCCATAAATTTGGCTCTACTGTCAATGTCCCTCCAAACTTGTAACAGCAGGAATGCTTTTTAAGAAAAAGCACACATACATAAACAAAAGAATTCCTCCAAAAATCCACTATGATATATAAGGACAAGTTTAGAAGAATACTGAGAGTGATGCAGAGTTTATCAGGTAGAAACTTCCACCAAATGGGCAAAGAGTACAAATCACACTGCAAATTACAACATTGCAAAGCAATTCTCCTCCAATCAAAAAAAAAAGATAAATCACATTGTCACTATAGAAACCTGACCTAGAGTGTATAGCCTTATGTATGTATGTGTAATTGTATATATTATATTATATTATATTGTATATAAATATATACTTATATATATGTTAGATAATTAAATTATATACATTAATTATATATGCATAGGTGCTAAGTTGCTTCAGCCATGTCTGATTCTTTGGACCCTATGGATTGCAGTCTGCCAGGCTCCAGTGTCCATGGGATTCTCCAGGAAAGATACAGGAGTGGGTGACCATTTCCTTCTCCAGGTGATCTTTCCAACCCAGGGATCAAACATGCGACTCCTGCGGCTTCTACATTACAAGCGGATTCTTTACCACTGAGCCACTAGCAAAGCCCATAATTTTATATATATATATATAAATTATATATGCTACATATTATAGAGAGAAACAATTTATAGATTTATATATACTATATATAAGTCACTGTGGACAGTGACTGTAGCCATGAAATTTAAAGACACTTGGTCCTTAGAAGGAAACCTATGATAAACCCAGACAGTGTGTTGAAAAGCAAAGGCATCACTTTGCCACCAAAGGCCCATATAGTCAAAGATATGGTTTTTCCAGAAGTTATCTAAGGATGTGAAAGTTGGGCCACAAAGAAGGCTGAGCACTGAAGAATTGATGATTTTGAATTGTGGTGCTGGAGAAGCTCTTGAGAGTCCCTTGGACAGCAAGGAGATCAAATCAGTCAATCCTAAAGGAAATCAACCCTGAATATTCATTGGAAGGACCGATATTGAAGCTGAAGCTCCAATACTTTGGCCACTTGATGCAAAGAGCTGACTCAATGGAAAAGACCCTGATGCTGGGAAAGACTGAAGGCAAATGGAGAAGGGGGTGGCAGAGGATGAGATGGTTAGACAGCATCACTAACTCAATGGACATGGATTTGACAAATTCCATGGGGTGGTAGAGGAATATTAGTCTGGCGTGCTTCAGTCCATGGGGTCGCAAAGAGTCAGGCATGACTTAACAACTGAACGACAGCAAAGTATTATATAAAGACAAACCATTATAGGCATCTAGAATAACACAAGAAAAACATCAAAGTGACACTCAACCAGATAATTTTACAAGATTAACTGCCCTAGACCATCTAGACTGTCTCAATTGATAAAATAATATTTAATTAATTATATGATCCAGCATTCACTGGTTTTGAGGATAAGGATCTTGTCTTATTAAAATTTGATCGGGGTTATGACACACTATGACAGCAGGGAGTCTCAGAGGATTACTCTGAAGCGTCTGTCTATACTGACTTTTGTCGGTCTCTTTCCTTGGTAAGATCAGTACCAAGAGTACAAAGTTGTCTGCCCTCTGAGACTGAAGACCCTATTTATAGTCTAATTGGAAATAGGGTGGCAGCCTTGTGCTGATTGAAATGACTAAGGTTACAACCTGTCTGTGTTTGCAGTTGTAGCCCGGACACAAGAGGCTTCTGTTTCTAAGAAGCACGTACATACTGAGCAGGAGAACATGTCTAGCAAATCTGATACCAACATTTTTGTGAATGAATGAAACTGGGAGTCTTCAAGCATACAAAACCACATAAGGATGCAAAATTAACACACATAACTGTGTCCAAATCATAGCCACACTTCATCATCCCTTCCTCACTCAGAACCTAAAACAAACAAAAACTGCTCTTTTGATGCTTTTTGTCTCAAAGAACTGACAAGGGATTAATCTCCAAACTACACAAACATTTCCTGCAGCTCAATATCAAAAAACAAATAAACAAACAATCATAAAATGGGCAGAGTATCTAAATAGACATTTCCTCAGAGAAGACATACAGATGGCCAAAAAGCACAAGATGCTCAGCATCACTGATTATTAGAGAAATGCAAACCAAAACTATAATACCAGTCAGAATGGCCAACATCAAAAATTCTACAAACAATAAATGCTGAGGATTGTATGGAGAAAAGGGAACCCTCCTACACTGTTGGCGAGAATGTAAACTAGCACAGTCACTATGGAGAACAGTATGGAGAGGTTCCTTAAAAAACTGAAAAACAGCTAACATATGATCTCATTTCCGGGCTTATATCCCAAGAAAACCATAATCTGAAAGAATACATGCACCCCAATGTTTATTGCAGCACTGCTTACAATAGTCAAGATGCAATTTAAATGTCCAAACGCCCATCAACAGAAGAATGAATAAGGAAGTTGTGGAACATATATACAATGGAATACTACTCAGCCATTGAAAAAAATGAAATAAGCCATTTGCAGAAACATCGATTTACCTAGGGATTATCATAGTAAGTCAGGGAAAAATAAATATCATATAATATCATTTATATGTGGAATATAATTTAAAAAGGATACAAATGAACTTATTTACAAAACAAAAATAGACTCAGAGATCTCAAAATCAAACTTATGGTTACCAAAGCAGCAAAGTGGGGGGAAGTGATAAATTAGGAGGCTGGGATTGACATACACACACTACTATATATATACATACAATAAAAAACTAATAAGGACCTACTGTATAACACAGGGAACACCAGTCAGTAATCTGTAATAACTTATATGAGAAAAGAAATTGAAAAAGAATGGAGATATATATATGTATATATACGTATGTATAACTGATTCACTTTGCTATCTATCTGAAACAAATACATTATAAATCAACAATACTCCAATAAAAATTAAAAAAAGAAGAACAGCAGCACAATCTTTCCAGTTTCTCAGATTTATAACGTTAAAGACTCTTCATGCTCACTGTTCACACCTGCCACCACCAGTCACTGTCTAATCCTGCCAATTACAGCTCTTCATTTTCTCTTCAACCACCTTTCCTTTCTACCACCACTGTCCTAAGAAATCTTCCAAAATTAAAATTAAAATATATCCATAAATAAATAATAAAAAACAATGTCTGTAATCAGCACTTTTACAACAGCCTCTTAAATATCTCCTGTGTCCAGTGTGTACCCAATTGATCGACTACTGAAGCTCCAGTACTTTGGCCACCTGTTGCAAAGAACTGACCCATTAGGAAAGACCCTGATGCTGGGAAAGATTGAAGACAGAAGGAGAAGGGGATGACAGAGGATGAGACGGTTGGATGGCATCACCGACTCGATGGACATGAGTTTGAGCAAACTGCGGGAGTTGATGATGGACAGGGAAGCCTGGCATACTGCAGTCCATGGGGCTGCAAAGAGTCTGACATGACTGAAGAACTGAATTGATCCATTGTTTTTAAAATTATGTTTAATTTGTTCACATTAGTCTCCAGCTAAAACCCTTTCAGTAACTTTGACTGCAGACAAAATAATGTTCATCTTTCCCAGCCTAATTCTGAAGACATTCGTTATTCCCTCCCTACTCCCAACCTTATCTGTCTTGTCTCTTAAAAAGGTCCCACCACACTCACCTCACCTCCCCACACAAAGGCTGGGCTATCTGTTCTACGTGTTGTTTCCAGAACATAACATTGCTCCACACCTGGCATTCAGCTCTGAAACAAGCTTTATCCTATTCCTCCCTTCTCCCCTCTGGACATCATGCCCACAGGAGAAAGATAGCAAAACATTCTTTTAAAGATCCATTCTTACTTTCTTCTTATTTAGATATATTTCATATTGTACCAAACACCATTAGAGTAAGCTTCCTATTAACATAAACATGTGAAAAAAAGGTTAAACATAAATCAAAAGGAGAAGTCAGAAAGGAAAGGAAGATAGAATATTACCAGAAATCCATGTGAAGAGGGTCATGGCATTTGAGCAATAAATTTAGCTATGACCTTTCTGGAGGGCAAAGTTCCCAGGACTTTCTGTATTTTAAAGCATCTATCACTTGCCACTGGAACCATTTGTTAATGTAGTATCTTTATTAAAAGCTCAGGAGGGAATGCAAGAGTGAACCCTTCCCCAACCCCCGCTCCCCCACCCCCACCCCATCAGCGTGTTAAGGCATTCTTCAAACATTCTAGGATAAAAAGCACGAACAGTATAAGTTTTCCAAGGGGAATTCTCATAAACCAGAGATCTGCAGTCCCAGTCTAGGGAATAATCATGCTAAAGGTGACTTTCCCACTAGGAACAAGAAGCATTCACCGGTAACTACTGGCTCTCTGCTCTTCCTTACAGGTAAATTCCCCAGTGTAAATTAATCACCTGACATTTGGATTGATGAGTTACAGTTTTATTACTAGTGTGTCTCGGCGATGGATAACCTCGGGTTCTATGGAAAAAGTGCATCTCTGACCTGCAAGGCTGAGATATGGACTCCAGCCAAACACAAACTTCAGTGCCAACACTCTTCCACACTCCCACCCGCCTCTGCCCTGCCAAAGTCCACCAACCCAGACAGTCAGCAGAGAAATGCCTACCCATCTCTGTCACCTTAACTCAACCATCTCAGACAGAAGCAGTTAGGGCTAATCTGCTACTTCTGCTTTAACAAAACAATAAAAAGAAGGTGCAATGCCTGAGTAAAGGTTATTTTGCTCTGTTCAACTAATTCTATCATATTTATCTCTGGTTCTCTGATTCTGTCACATTTATTTCTGGAAACATTTTTTGGAGGGAGTCAAGTGACACCACAGTCTATTTTTTTAGGTCGTTACAGAAACTAGTTTGCTAGTCTCCAACTTATTTCCACAGAAATGGATAGTTCTTCATCTGAGAAAACAAGTTCATAATCCTAGAAGTGGGAGTAATTTGTGAAATATTACACACTGCTTTCTTTTCCTATTCACTTATTTAAACAAGCAAAAGCAAATGGAAATACACAAAGTTCCTCAGCCTTAGATAGGAAATGCAAAGAATAATCAACAAATCCTGACAAGCAAGACTGATATTAATCAATATTATACACAGAGTAACTCAGATGCAGAAAAAGCAAAATACAGAAACAACCTATGTCTGCATATGAGTTATGGATAAAATTTTTAACTACTCTAAAATTAAAGTGCTTATATTTTATTTGTGGGCCATGCATAAACTATTACAAAAATCATACTATGTATTAATAAATCCTTTGGTAAACTGAAATCTTTCAAGTTAAAAAAAATTTTATGTTTGTTACTTTAAAAAACAATTATTTTAAAGTTGATTTTTATTTGTTGGTCTAATAATCAACAAGGTAGGCCCAATACTCTCCTTAAATATGTTTTATAAAGAATTTTTCCTCCCAACTCATTTCCGTGCTGATCTCAACATATCACATTCATGATTAGTTTTGCTGTTGCCTTTAAAATGAAAATAGGTCCCAATACATTATAAAAATTGAAGCATGTTTCAGTACATGTGTATGTATTTCAGCACACCTATATGTATATTTTTTCAAAAAACTGTAACTATCAAGTTACAAAAATTGTGTGTTTGCCAATCTGTAATTTCAGGGATCCATAATGCAAGATAAAATACCAGTTGAACCTCAAATCTTATAAGAAGCTGATGCCTTTCCAGCCACTTGGGTGAAGAACTGGGAATGCAATAGGATTTTACTTCTGAACATGTTTTACCCAGTACTGGAGACCACATTACCATTCATAAAAGCACCTGGAGTTCCTATTTCCATGACTGCAAGTTCACGGACCAGTACTGGGTAAGTGACCCTTGAAGCACTCTGTGAACATATCTGGGGGAAAAGGTCAAATGGTTATGTTTCTTTATATAAAGTTTTGTTTTCCTGACTATAAAATAAGTACCCAGGGTTAAAAACTGAGACAATATTGAAGAGAAAAATATACCAAAATCATCCACGATGCCCTCATCCAAACAAGAACAAACATTTCAACCACTGTCTTTTCAGCTATGCATTTGATAGTTGGAGACGATAGCATGCTGCATCCTCCATTTTATCTCCCGATTTCCCTCTGCATTCATCAGAATGTTTTCCAATGTGATGAAAAGCTCTTCACTTCACAGGCTTGAAATTTCCTTATCTTTTGTGTCTCCCAAGCAGTATGGAAACTATTTCATAACCAGATACTAACCATAGTGTAGGGTTAGCAAACTCTGAAAAGTTACAAGGCAATCAAGCTATCGTAATTTAAATATTTATACAGCACCTATCACTGAAGTGCTCTGTAGGTTGACAAATGGTCTGAGTTAATATGAAAACAAAATAGAAGTATTTCCTCTATAGGAAGGTCTAGAAAATACTGGCAAGATGCCTTCAGATAAAAATGGGATTTGTCAGACTATTGAAAGACTAATAAAATGAGAAAGTCTTGCTTCTTTTTTTTTTGTTGTTGTTATATGAAACCTTAGGATATTAAAGCATGTGTTACAAAGATACCTGTTCAAAAGAGACAACACTTAAATGTATTAAAATTTTATTTTATTCACATTTATTTAAAAATTTTAAAAATGTTTATGGAAGAATAAAATTTCAAAACTTTTATCCAGCTAAATATTATAAAACCCAAAAAACTACTGGGTTGGCCAAAAAGTCCATTTGGAGTTTTGTGTAAGATGTTAACAGGAAAAACCCAAAGTTTTTAGCCAATCTGATAATGCTTTATGAAGTGTTTAAGATACTTCACTAGAGTTTCATCATTAGGAGATCTGATTGTTTTCTAAAAAGGGTTAGAATTTGAATGTCCTCTGGAAGGCTAAGATAGAAGATAAAATTGAAAAGAAGAGGAAAAAAGTCAACTCAGAGTATTTTAAAAGCAAGAAATGATGTGTGTGTGTGTGTGTGTGTGTGTGTGTGTGTGTGTATTCATTCCCTTAGTATTTGCTTTTTAGTCACTAAGTTGTATCCAACTCTTTTGAGACCCCATGGACTGTTGCCCACCAGGCTCCTCTGTCCATGGGATTTCCCAGGCAAGAATACTGGAGTGGGTTGCTGTTTCCTCCTCCAAGGAATCTTCCCAACCCAGGGATCGAACTCTTGTCTCCTGCATTGGCAGGTGAATTCTTTACTGCTAAGCTAACAGAAAGCCCACCGTCTAACACTACCTCCTGATATAATTCCCAATTCTCCCTGAATTAATGCAATAGGGCTTTAATGACTGAGGGTGATTACTAAATGAGTACTGAACTAGCTGTTTTTCATCGATTACAAGCAGGAAGTCCCTGTTATTTGAGAATAATGGTCTCATAGGCAAATGAAAAGAAAAAGGAAGGGCATGACTAGAATTATACCACAAAAATTAAACTAAAAACTCTTAAAAACAAAAAGAAAAAATAACCAGTTTTCAAAAACAAAATATGGCTTATAATTGTGTCAAAAGCACAAATCAAGTTGCTGATGGTATTATATGACACATGACTGCACAACAGACTCAAAAGAATCATCAGTTATTTTTACAAACATGTTCAAAGACTCTATCAAATTTTAAATATCCTCCCTTCATCCTTTTTCACTCACATGTTTACTTCTGAAGCACCTGTCACCATCTTTGAGAAATTCTTCTCTTCCAGTATTATTAACTAGTCTGACTCTCCAGGCTCTTCATTGGCCAGTAGCTTTGACTGTAATTTAAGTAACTCTCTAATATTCTGATTAACTTCAGAAAACCTGATTTTTATGTTAGACTTCCAAGATTGCTTTTTTGTTTTGGTTTTGATTTTTTTTTAATCAGATGCAAACCTTTAATGACATGGCCCCGATAGATACAAGGAGATACTATTCTGTTCAGGCTTTCCAGTTGGTATTAGTGGTCAAGAAACCACCTGCCAATGCAGGAGATGCAAGAGATGGCAGTTCGATCCCTGGGTTGGGAAGATCCCCTGGAGAAGGAACGGACAACCCACTCAGGTATTCTTGCCTGGAGAATCCCATGGACAGAGATGTCCGGTGGGCTACAGTCCACACGGTCACAGAGTGTCTGATACAACTCTTAACCTAGCACACATGCACCATTCTTGTTCAGCAAGGGGAGGGCGGGGAGGATTTTGACAAGAACCAATGTCTGTTATTTCTATTAACTTAATCTTTACACTAAGAAGTGGGCTGTAGTCTTCCTATGTTAGATAGGATTATTCATGTTCAGAAATTTGAAGGACCTTGTATACATTACAAAGCTTCAGCCTGTCTCTGTCCAGAGCATATGCTCTTTCTACTTAACATTTGTAGGGTGATATATTTTTATTTAAGCTTTGTAATAGCATATAGGAGATAGGTGAGGAAATTCTTTATTCATCCTCACAGAAGAAGAAACTGATCTGCAGAGTATCAGATAACATCTCTGAGATATCTTCAATGGGGAAATCAAAGTGAAAATTTTATGAATGTCATAGGTTAATGGGGCTTCCCAGGTGGTGCAGTGGTAAAAGAATCTACCTGCGTGGAGATGCAAGAGACCTGGGTTAAATCCCTGGGTGGGGAAGATCCCATGGAGAAGGAAGTGGCAACCCACTCCAGTATACTTCCCTGGAAAATTCCATGGACAGACGAGCCTGGCAGACTACAATCCACGGAGCTGCAAAGAGTCAGATACAACTGAGCACACACGCATAGGTTAATAAACTGTAATAATCTGTCTCTGTTCAGTTCAGTTGCTCAGTCATGTCCGATTCGTTGCAACCCCGTGAACTGCAGCACGCCAGGCCTCCCTGTCCCTCACCAACTCCCGGAGTCCACCCAAAATCCATGTCCATTATATCAGTGATGCCATCCAACCATCTCATCCTCTGTTGCCCCCTTTTCCTCCTGCCCTCAACCTTTCCCAGCATCAGGGTCTTTTCAAATGAGTCAGCCTTCTGCATCAGGTGGCCAAAGTATCGAAGTTTCAGCTTCAATATCAGTCCTTCCAATGAACACCCAGGACTGATCTCCTTTAGGATGGACTGGTTGGATCTCCTTGCAGTCCAAGGGACTCTCAAGAGTCTTCTCCAACACCACAGTTCAAAAGCATCAATTCTTCTGCTCTCAGCTTTCTTTATAGTCCAACTCTCACATCCATACATGACCACTGGAAAAACCATAGCCTTGACTAGATGGACCTTTGTTGGCAAAGTAATGTCTCTGCTTTTTAATATGCTATCTAGGTTGGTCATAAATTTCCTTCAAAGGAGCAAGCGTCATGGCTGCAATCACCATCTGCAGTGATTTTGGAGGCCGGAAAAATAAATTCAGCCATTGTTTCCACTGTTTCCCCAAATATTTTCCATGAAGGGATGGAACCGGATGCCATGATCTTAGTTTTCTGAATGTTGAGCTTTAAGCCAACTTTTTCACTCTCCTCTTTCACTTTCATCAAGAGGCTCTTTAGTTCTTCACTTTCTGCCATAAGGGTGGTGTTATCTGCATATCTGAGGTTATTGATATTTCTCCCGGCAATCTTGATTCCAGCTTGTGCTTCTTCCAGCCCAGCGTTTCTCATGATGTACTCTGCATATAAGTTAAATAAGCAGGGTGACAATATATAGCCTTGACGTACTCCTTTTCTTAATTGGAACCAGTCTGTTCCAACTGTTCCAATCTGTTCCAAGTTAGAACATGTCCAGTTCTAACTGTTGCTTCCTGACTTGTATACAGGTTTCTCAAGAGGCAGGTCAGGTGGTCTGGTATTCCCATCTCTTTCAGAATTTTCCACAGTTTATTGTGATCCACACAGTCAAAGGCTTTGGCATAGTCAATAAAGCAGAAATAGATGTTTTTCTGAAACTGTCTTGCTTTTTCAATGATCCAGCAGATGTTGGCAATTTGATCTCTGGTTCCTCTGCCTTTTCTAAAACTAACTTGAACATCTGGAAGTTATGTCTATGTGTATAACCTGTCAATGTGTATATATATATAGATGTATGTGTTTAAATGTTTTCCTCATGATACTCAACCAAGCGCTTTTTAACTGCTTAATCACATTGCAAAAGTCCAAAATTTGTCTAGTTTTATTAAATAAAAGTTTATAGTTCTGTGTTTCTTCACTAAGGTGACCTAAATGCTCTAAAACTCTAGATTTCTGGGCCCCATTCTACACATAATTAAATCAGAGTATCTGGCCTTAGGACCTAGGAATTATCATTTTAATAAGTTTCCCAAATAATTATTCATATTAAAATTCAAGAACTATATCATTTGAGACACATATAGCAGCTTGACTTAGAAAGTGCTAGATAAGGTATAATGGTAAGTAGGTGAGGTCAGGCTATATCCTACAAGATTTTTGAAAGCATCTGAAGGAAGAAGTCTATTTATCTATTAATTAGAGCTTTTTACTATCAGAATTCATAAACAACAGTTTCATTAATCAGTTCAGTTCAGTTGTTCAGTCATGTCCGACTCTGTGTTACCCCATGGATTGCCGTACACCAGGCTTCCCTGTCCGTCACCAACTCCCGGGGCTTGCTCAAACTCATATCCATCAATTTGGTGATGCCATCCAATCATCTCGTCCTCTCTCATCCCATTCTCCTCCTGCCTTCAATCGTTTCCAGCATCAGGGTCTTTTCTAATGAGTCAGTTGTTTGTATCAGGTGGCCAAAGTATTGGAGCTTTGATTAACATAGCATTATAATTACATAAGATTAGCACCAGGGAAAAAGATGGTAAGAATTTAGGTATACTAAAATACTTAGAAGGAAACAAAGAGTCAGTGTGAAATAGAGTGCATGCGTACGTGCTAAGTCACTCAGTTGTGTCCAATTCTTTGAGACCTTATGGACCATAGCCCACTAGGCACCTCTGTTTATGGGATTCTCTAGGTAAGACTACTGGAGTGGGTTGCCATGCCCTCCTCCAGGGGATCTTCCTGGTCCAGGGATCGAACTCACATCTCTTAAGTATCCTGAATTGGCAGGCGGGTTCTTTATACTATCACCACCTAGGAAATAGAGAGTCAGTCTTAAATAAGATATATTTATCTGCTGACCTTTTTCATCAGTCTTGTCACAGAAGAGGTAAAAGTTCACACAAGATTGCCATAACATTACATTTAAAAGTCAAAGTGATAAATGCACTAAAAACCTAAAAAGTAAGAATCTACATCTTTGAAAGTAATCAGTGTCTGGAACATTTATGAATAGCACTATGACCTCTGAAAAGTGATCAAAGAGTTTTAGGTCTAAAGTTAAGAACAGATCCTGACAATGCATGGCTGGGCAGGAAGTGACACCCCCAGGGTCTCCTCTTTCCAAACCATAGGAGTTCTAGATTTTAGGGGCACATTCCCAGAAGACCGTTCAATCAATGTGTGTATATATATATATATTTTTTTTTAATAGAGGAATTCTTTCAATTTCAATCTAGTCTTCTTTCTGCACAAGCAAAATACTAGCTTCCATTTCTTTCACTCATTTATTATGGGAAGTTTCCACTTCTGAATGCTACTTTGGTTTCTAGATAATTTACTTAATCATTGTTCAGTGATATACTGATCCAACATTCCCAATCGAATTCTCACACTTTTCAATAAGGACTAGTGGCTTACAGAAATTCCACTGAATATATTTAAAAGCTCTTGTCATTCTTTGAAGGAGTGAAGAAGAGCTCATCCCATTATTATTCAAGTAAAAAGAAGGAGAAGTGGACAAAATGAGACCTTAATAGCTGCTATAATTTAGGCCCTGCTTATCTAGCAAAAACAATTTCAATTGTAGCACAAACAAATCATTAAGAGTAAAAACAGACACTATTCAAATGGCTAGCTTCCTGTACCAAAATGAAAATAGAGTAAAAGGTTTTGCTCCTAAATTTCTTATTCTATTTTACATTTGACAAAAATGTCAAATAAATTTAGAAATGGCTTCTTTACCAAAGAATATATCTGGTTTATTTCAAAACATGAATTAATCTGTAACTAAATTCTCAGTTTGTAATTTATGTTTTCAAAGAGAAACAACATTCAGATTTTAAATATATTCAAAGATACCTGAAACTCTCAAAGTTTTCAGTAGAGGTAGCCTTTCTAAAAGATATATGAGACCATTTGACATCCACAAACTAAAAGAAACTTGTTTCTGGAAAAGAAAGTGGGAAATAACTTTTTTTTTTTTCTAAACTGTATTCCTAGTTCTTTTAAAGGCACAATAATCTATTTAACATACTCAGAAGAGAAATGTCTGCTTTCAGTGAGAGGAGATGACAATATCTCTCTATTAAGAGTTAAAATACAGCAACAAAATATTCTTATTTAACTTAAAACTTCCTTTCTATTCTAACAAGTTCTATTAAAAACTAGATAGACCATCAAATTGATTGGATAAATTAAAACCTGTCATTCTGATGAAACCTTGTGAACTGTTGATTTTTAAATTCCTCTGGACTCTGAAATTGTGCTACCAAACTTCTAGATTATTCAGCACAATTGAACTAACACTACAGTTGGATGACATTTGAAAAAAGCTAATTTCACAAAGTCATCCCTGGAAGCAATGTGCTCAAATTATATTTTGTAACTGAGTGCAATTAAAAGATAAAAAGGAGATAGTAGTTACTTTACATGAGACTTTTCAGGAAACACAGCAATTCAGTAAGAACCTCTAACAAGAACATAGACTAACTGTAAAAAGGTATAGCTGAACACCTACCAACACTTTGTAGAAAGCCATGGGAACAAATGTCAAAGTCGATTCTTTCTCAATTAAAGCATTAGTTGTACATGAAAAAGACTTGAACTTTTATTTTTCTGAAAAACATACCCTAACTTCAGATACTGTTCTGAAGTTCATACCCCATTGGTCTTGGGGGTGGTTTGGTTATTTTCAGTTGGAAGCAAGCTAAAAATAAATATCTAGGACTCATGCTGAGTGGGGTTTCCTACCACGAAAGGCACAGGCAAGTTCAGCTCCTTATCTGACACATGCCAGAGAATCTTTGTAAGTTATGTTTTGAATTTTTATTTATGTTTAATTGGATGAAACGTCTTTACAATGTTGTATTGGTTTCTGCCACACAACAATGCAAACCAGACATAACTATACATATATCACCTCCTTCTAGAGCCTCCCTCCCTTCCTCCAACCCACCCTTCTAGGTCATCACAGAGCACCAGGCTGGGCTCCCTGTGTTACATAACAGCTTCTCACCAGTTATCTATTTTACACATGGCAGTGTATCTATGTAGACAACCTTCAGATTGGGAGAAAATAATTGCAAACAAAACAACTGAAAAAGAATTAGATCTCCAAAATACATAAGCAGCTCATACAGTCCAATATCAGAAAAACAAACATCCCAATCAAAAAATGGGCGGAAGACCTAAACAGACATTTTTCCTAAGAGGAATACAGATGGCCAATAAACACATGAAAAGATGCTCAACATCACTCATTATTAGAGAAATGTAAATCAAAACTACAATGAGGAAACCTCACACCAGTCAGAATGGACATCATCAAAAAAAATCTACAATAATAGTAACAATAATACAAAACAGTAAATACTGGAGAGGATGTGGAGAAAAGGGAATCCTCTTGCACTGTTGGTGGGAATGTAAATTGATATAGCCACTGTGGAGAACTGTACATACAGATAAACTTTTTATAGTAATAAAAGTATAAATATTTTAAAAATGTAAATTCACAGACAAGTGAATAGGCTACTTTTTTCTACAGAAGTTTACTTCAGTAGGTTTAATCACTAGTTCAGTCTCAGGAGATTGGGGGATAAATATTTCAGAGCAAAATCATTTCTTTCTTCTCCGTCCCTTTATTCCACTAGCTGGTGCAGAGCAAGACGCTGGACTGGAATTTTCTTAAAAAAAAATATTGATGGCTGACACAAGGAAGGGAAGAAGGGTTGATTCCTTTTATAATGAAAATGCTGTGAAATGAGTGTGACTTCTTCAGTTCTTGAGCCTAGAAAGCAGATTTTCGGGGAGCCCAAGCAGCTCAGGATGTCTCTCCTGCTCTCTGGGAGATTGTTGCGGAGTCAGGTGTTTGCTAACACCCAAACTGGGGGTTGTTTTGTATGACAAGGACTAGCACTGCCTCCTGAAGAGCATTTCCTAAGCAGACCTGTTAACTTCATCCTCTGAAATACTTAGTTTAAAAATAAGAACCATTTGCTTTCTCTGTGCTCAACCTAGCTTAAAAATGTCCAAAGGAGGCTGACTCCACAGGGGTCACCCCCAAATAAACCATCCCCCCTGCCAAATTTCTATGACTTCAAACTTCCATTAGGTTTACTTAAGTGGATTATATCTGAGGAGCAGGAAACACTTGCCACAGACACAGCATATTCAGTTATTTCAACTTACTTCAGAAGGTGGAAAAATTCTATTAAAATTCTATTAAATTTAAACCACAAGCTTCTTGCATAAAATTATTTTAATATTCTGACAAGGTACAGTGGGGTATGGGGGATAGAAAAGCATTCCTTAAATTTTTAAACACACTCTGAGTGAGAAGAACCTATTTTGTTTAAAAAGAAATGAAATAAAACGCATTGCTTGGAAAAATATTTATACACACACACACACAGAGGACATTATAAAAAAAGAAGACTGGCCGAAAAAAAAAAAATTTACAAGCCCAACCTCTACATTAATTTAAAGTAATTTCAGAATTCGCCAGGGTGAATGACTAGTTATACTAAATACAAACTCAAGTAACAGTTACGATTACTATAGCTTTTTATTATTTAGCTAGTTACTTCAAAGAAAGCTAAATTAACCCAGCTTCACCAGGAGTGAGATTGAGTCCACATTATTTCTTTTTAGATATATGTGCTTCTTTGTATATCATGATTCTATTACCTTTTGTTCTTTTTAGATTATCTCCTAAGTTATAGATGAAAACCTACCTACCTCTGCATTTTTATTCTCTAATGCAAAGACAAATAATGTCTTACTTTAAAAGAGAGAAATTCATAAATTGAAAAACATACAATAACACATACAGATTATAAACCAATATGCACAAAATAAATGCCTATTTAAAAAATAATTCTATACATCTATGTATATAAAGGATCATGCCATATATCAAAAGTTGTCTTCTCATCAATGCTCAATGTAATATTGGAACTATGCCTAGAGTTAATGAATTCACAGAGTTTGAGGAAAGGAGATGGAAAGAAGGTAAAGAGTGTAAGGAGGGCAAAAGGCCTCATTTAATTTTTTTTTTCAATCTTATGGCGGTTCCATAGATCACCAGCATTTAGACCAGCGACCTAACCCCTTCAGTGAAGGCTCAGAGTCTTAACCACCGGACTGCCAGGGAAGTCCCAGGATGGTGGGACTTTTAAAGTTTGCCTTTTTCATCTGTACATTTTTCTAGGTTCATGCAGTTTGAAATCACGCAGAGCTTCAAAAGCCACCTAATCTCAATTTCTAGTTTAGAAATTACACATTATCAAAATTCTAGTCCTTTGTAGACACAAAATAGAAGCATTTTCCTTTTGTATATCTATGAGAGTGGTGTTTACATAAGCAATAGCAAGGAGTCATCAGCCTTTTATAGACACTGCTAGAATTTTCATCCATTACAGCTACTAGCAGGTTTGTCACTTAAGTTTCCTAAGTTACCAAGATAACAACATGCATTATAAACATAAGCACTTTCATTTCTAAAGAGACATTAGATAACCCAATAACAGACTAATCACCATGGCTGGTCACGTGTTCACACTATATCCATAAGCCATCCCTGTTAACGAAGCACACTTTGAAAGGCAAATTCATAATTAGCTGGTAACACTGATTCTGTGTTATACATCAAGTTAACAAAACGGTTCCTCATTAAGGACTCTGTTAAACTCTCCCTCCAACTAAAATCAACATATTTTAAAATACGTGCAATAATGTCAAAGGAGGAAAATCAGACTGACTTGCCAACTATTAGAGCATCAAGATTATATACAAATGTGAACAGTTGTATATTAAGTGCTATCATAAAATCTACATGGATTTTCCATTATAATGGAAGAGGTAACATTAGTATTCAAGTACTTCAGCTCTTTAAAAATGTTCCAAAGATTAACCATCAGCCACATGTGTCTATCAAGTACTTGAAATGTAGCTACACCAGACTGAGATGGGCTGTAAGTGGAAAACATACACCACAAAATCAGACTTCAGCACAAAAAAACCAGAAAGCAAAATATCTTGATTTATACGTTGATTTTATGTTAGCATGATATAATGAATTAAATTAAACAGTATTATCATGGATTTCACCTAGTTGGTTTTTATTTTATTTTTTTACTTTTTTATGAGGCTACTAGAAAACATGAAATTCAGTAATTTGCTCCTGTTATATTTCCACTGGACAGCGCTTATCTATAATGTTTACAGGACTGTTTTCATCAAAGCCACTGGGTGACACTGTTTCTCCATTAAATTGATGCAAGTAAAACAATTTCCTGGCAGAGGAAAAAGTCTTGCACATACCCAGGCATGCACACATGTATGCACACACATAAACACACACAACAGACATCATGTGCTCCTTACAATTATCCATATTCTTAGGATGAAAAAACATGAATACACCTAAGTACTTTTATTATCATCTTAGCAGGACTTGAAATACTTAAAATCTATAATAATCATCACATTCCTCAAGAATAAATGACAGCTCTAATCAAATCAAATAAGCAGAAGTTGTTTAGTTTGTGACTTTTCCCAAACAGCTTTCCATCTTCTAAATGGTAATGTTTCTCGTGACTGCCTCTAAAAAACTTACATCCTATTTACTTACATTTTAATGGATTCCCACAGAAACCATGAAAAATAATTTAGATGAACAAAAAACCACCAGCTGTTTTGCTAACAAAGAAATGCTTTACCGATGTGCAGATTCCTTTCCACCTTGAAGTTGAAATCCTGAACATTTTTAAATCGATTCACTAAAAACTAAAATGAAAACAAAAATCAATATTTAAACCACCATCATGCACTCTTCTTTGATGAGATAAAGATTCCACAAAGTAGGACTTTGCAATGCAATTGATATTCATTTCTGGGACAAAGTCTTGAATAATACAGTCTAAAGGCTGCCTGGTAGATGACCAGAAAACTCACCTTTGTAAGGGCTCGAGAGTTTTGTGTTATCTGTACATTCAATGGGTTTTATTCAATCTTCTAATCCTGAATGAGAATTTAGAGTTGGATTCCAGTGTAAAATCACAAGTGATTAGTAGGTTTAAAATGATCTTCCTAACTCTTTTTCCACTGTTTCCCAGCAGCAGATTCAACTCCAAAGAGAACTGGATAAAAGTCAACATTTTACCTCAGGTTGCTACATACTTTTAGCTGATTCTCCCTCAGTTTCCTTTTCTCTAAAATCAGACTTTTTCTAGTCTCCTAACTACAGCCTGCACGGAATTAAGCATTTTAAGATTTCGCTGCAACAAGTTCCTTAAACCACAGACTACACCTCAGGATAGGAAAGCCACCACTGTGTTAGCTTGAGGTGTGTGTAACGTGTCCCAAATCTTGTATTATCTTTATTTCAGAAATCCTATTAATGTATACTAAATTACTTTCCACTTCAAAGAAACAATTTTCCCTTGCCTTCAAAACCTAAACCTGCTCAAAACCTAAAACAATTATGTTTAACCCTTATGCATTGAGGACCTTCTGAAAATCTATGAAAACATAAAATTTTTTCCCAGAAAAATGAAAGGATGAACTTTTGCATGAAATTTCAGAGATGAGATGAAGGGTTCTGGCTCTAGATTTAAAATCTGCTCTAAGCTATTATATGCACTGCTTCAGTGATTACCTAAGAGGTTATTTCCATACTTTACTGGGATTTCTCCCTTTCTTTTTTTTTTTTCTAATTTTATTTTATTTTTAAACTTTACATAATTGTATTAGTTTTGCCAAATATCAAAATGAATCCGCCACAGGTATACATGTATTCCCCATCCTGAACCCTCCTCCCTCCTCCCTCCTCATACCATCCCTCTGGGTCGTCCCAGTGCACTAGCCCCAAGCATCCAGTATCGTGCATCGAACCTGGACTGGCAACTCGTTTCTTACATGATATTTTACATGTTTCAATGCCATTCTCCCAAATCTTCCCACCCTCTCCCTCTCCCACAGAGTCCATAAGACTGTTCTATACATCAGTGTCTCTTTTGCTGTCTCGTACACAGGGTTATTGTTACCATCTTTCTAAATTCCATATATATGCGTTAGTATACTGTATTTATGTTTTTCCTTCTGGCATACTTCACTCTGTATAATAGGCTCCAGTTTCATCCACCTCATTAGAACTGATTCAATAGCCAGGACATGGAAGCAACCTAGATGTCCATCAGCAGATGAATGGATAAGAAAGCTATGGTACATATACACAATGGAGTATTACTCAGCCATTAAAGATTTATCCCTTTCTTATGTTGATATCTCATTATCCTAACTAGGCTCTAAGCTCTGAAGAGCCAAGGTGCTACATTGTACCTGTATAGAATTTGTAGGCTTTTTAGTACAAGGCTTATTAATGCACAGATAAAACATGTTGACTTGACATTTTATAGGTTCACTGACCAAACACTTTAAGGAATAACATCAGCTAAGGATAGCATCTTCTTCTAAAATAGCAGACATTTTGGGAGAACACATACGGCCAACTAAGATTTTCAGCAATCAGTATCTGACAAATATTTCTCTGAACTATGACTTCTGCACATCTTTTGAAGACTTTTTCCCCCCAGAAATCAAACCTGTGTATTTTATGGTGACAATCGTGTAAGTGTACATTCTCAAGTTCAACACTGAGATAATTCCCTAGGATAGCCTTACAGAAAACATAAACAAAAAACTTCTTTAAAAAAATACTACCAACAGTAAAAGTATATACTGTGAGGTAATTCCTACAAGCATTTAAATTTCTATGTAAAGGAACTAATGTTCATTTGACTATTAAGAGCTCAGCTTTAAGTGCAAGAATATGGAGGTGTCTCTGAATCTCCTGGTTTATTCTGACTTATTTGATAGAGCTTCCTTGAAAATAGGAATGTATTAATAGAAAATAAACACAAATTAAGTTTTCAATTTAATACACTTGAAGCTTCTTTTAATATCACACCAGAAGAGGAAAGGGAGGTAGAGACTCCATGGAATAGAAGACACATGGCCAATGAAAGGCTTACCAGGTGGCGCTAGTGGTAAAGAACCCGCCTACCAACCTAGGAGACTTGAGAAACACACAGGTTCAATGCCTGGGACGGGAAGACTCCCTAGAGAAGGTAATGGCAACCCACTTCAATATTCTTGCCTGGAGAAACCCCTGTACAGAGGAGCCTGGCAGGCTACAGTCCATGGGGTCGCAAAGAGTCAGACACGACTGAAGCAACTCAGCACACACACACACACATGGCCAATGAAAACAATTCACCAGAAACGTGTAGGATTGTGTCTAATTTCACAAAGCTCAAGAAACTTGCCCTATGCAAAAAAGGTTTTCTGAAAAATCCAACTCCGCCCCCTATACCCTAAATAAACTCACTCTTTTACTAAGATTAAATAACCCAAGTTTTCAATGAAGTGTACATAGGCTACTGGGCTGTTACTGGCACAAATCACATTAATCAAAAATCTTAAAATATAATATACATGCAGATTTCTAATTTTGAGGTTCACAAACATCCTACTGCAACATAATAAATGAGAATTTATTGAAAAAGGATGTGAAATTAAATTTGGTGAAGACTTTTATTCACCTAGAGTCCTGAAGAGATTCTTCTCAGAGCTGTATTTCCTAACAGAGTACAGCAAATTCACACAAATGTCACTACAGATATAATGAATGTTTTTTCATGCCAGTGTCACTCACCCTTGCCTGCCTGAACCCCCTCCCCCCTAGACTTTTCAAAATGTATTTCATACACAGAGTCACTGTTCTGGTTGTTTATTTAATTAACATGACAGCCCAGCATACACAGCATTTCTTTCAGTTCTACAGTTTTAACTTTTTTACACTTTAGACTCAATACAGAAAGAGTGAAATTACTGTTTGCCTCCTTCCAACCTCTGTAAATTTATATAGATTCACTGACTATTTCTGTCAGTTAAAACACTTTTTTCAGTATGCTTTAAATATCTATATTCACAAAGTAAAATCACAATTTTG
The DNA here is from genome assembly GCF_002263795.3 of Bos taurus. Lineage (NCBI taxonomy): Eukaryota > Metazoa > Chordata > Mammalia > Artiodactyla > Bovidae > Bos > Bos taurus. Next base: position 89,490,817 of record NC_037332.1, read on the forward strand.
TCCCTACACACCAAAAAATTTTCTGCCCTCACCTTTCCCAAGGGATGAGAATACCTTGTTTTTCCTTTTTAGGGTTTTTAGAAGTTGGCCTTAATTAATTTTAATTCTGTCAGCAGGTCATAAATAATCAATATTGTTCTTTGTATTGCCATATGCCAAGTTATACTCCTGAAACGTGATTGAAGCTACAATTGGATTAAAAAGGCAAGATTGTTTCTGAAATTTATTAAATTTGAGAAATATGTTCTGTTATCCTGAAATGTATTTAGGAGTTTAAAGAACAATTAATTCTATATTTTCAGAAGAAATACTTTTGTATTTTAAAAATACACAGTAAATGCAAGAAAGTTGTACTTTTTACCAAAGATGTAAGAAGGCCTACCATTGAAAACTACACCTACTACTGTATCCTATTCTTTTTGCTTTGCTGTTTCTGTTTTTGGCTTTTTTTGCTTGAAAATATCTTTCTTTGATATCAGTAATGAAAAACTTGATTCTACTTTTGATAACCAACCACTAGACTCTTACAAAAAAAATTACATTCCTAAAAAGTCTGTTAAAGATCTTTTTGCTAATATGTTTAATTAACAGCCTTAAGGCCCTATGTGTGCAAAAATATTTTGATTTTTAATCTCACAAAATGAAGTATACAGCTGTACATTTCTGACTGAGAGTGTACCCACCACAAAGAATTTTGTCATGAAGTGGTACAAAAGTATTAATGGTGAGGTGAGAGGCATACAGCTTGTGTTTATTTTATGTGCAACCATAGGCAAAGATATTAAATCCTTCTTAACATGTAACTAAAATAAAATTGCATTGGTTTGATTTCTTTCAAAAATCAATGTGTAAGGTGGTCCCAGTAATTAGAGGGAAAGAGCCAGCCGATTGTGTTGAGTATCAAGAAAAGAGACACCCTTTCAAATACAATATTCAAGTGTTAAAAGTGCTGAATTAAAATTTTATGTTGAAAAACAACATTTAGTAATCATGCATAATTTCTAATAATTCCAGAAATTCTAAGGACCTTAGTGTTTGGAAGACAGGGTGATACTTGCTAAGGGATATAAACATCCACTTAAGAAAGATACATACACCTTAATGGAATCATCTGCTTTATTAACCAAAAAAGTAGTCTGACTCACTGATCTACAAAATCTTGAACCTACTGGGCCAGTAGGAGTAAGTTAAAAGCCATGCAAATGTTACCAACTCCGTTCTTTCCTGAGAGCCTACTCCTTCATTCGCATCTCACAGATACACCCAGTGTCCCATTAATTTTGAGACTGAAGACTAGATCGATCTTTTTTCTTTGGCTGAAGCTGTATTTATGATCAATGCTGCAAAACTCAGTTCTGTATGTAATAGCTGATCTATTGTCTTCATGATGGTTCAGGAAGGGGAAAAGGAAAGCAGGGAGGGAGGGAACTCTGTCATTTGGTTTACCTTATGACAATTTTATCATCTATTCTCCTTGACCTTTCAGAATTGAGTCATTGCCGAGAGATAGCTCTTCAGCTAGTGGCTGCTATCATTCACACGGAGAAGAAAAGGTTGGAATTCTCTCACCTTTAAACCTCACAATGAGCAAAGTCCAAATGAAATTCTCCAGAGGACTCTGCCAGCTTCTCTGTGTTTTATGTTCTTACACCTCTACTTAAAATCCACTTGTTGCCTGAGGATTGTCTTAAAGAGCAGACATTCTTTCAGAAAAGAACTCCTAATCAGGTAGCATTCAGGGCAGTGTTATATATGTGTTTTATAATTATTTTGATTCTTGATTTCATAAAGCATGTGGATGACAGTGGTACACTTTGCACCCTTAATCAGAAGTTTGTTTCCTTGTGATAAAACAGATAAGCCATTTACTATATAGCTCCTGAACTTTTCACACAGTTAGGCTAACGTATGACATATTGCCCTGTCTTATAAGATCCTAGTGCATTGTCAGTTCCCACCCACCCCCCACAATTATGCTCAGCAACAACTTTAAAGGATCATATATAAAAACTAGCCTTAAGTAACACGCACACACTTACCCATGCCCTCATTAAAAATTCAAGTAAATAAATTTCTGCTAAATGTCACCTTGCTTTCCCATCAACCATAAGAGATAGTCTCTCATTTTAGAAGAGATGGCAACCAAAGAAACTGATCAAAATATATTATGAATATACATGATCGATCGTATTCATCTGCAAAACATGTGAAAATTCAATGCTCAGTAATTTTCTTAGAAGTCTGCAGGCTATTCAAATCATCCATTTGTCAGTTCAAACCAGAGAAAACCAGTAAAAATCTATGGGTTAATTAACACTGCTGGTTAATTCCCCTAAACACCTTCTCATCTTAAATCCACCCTTAACTCAAATGTTAATAAGAAATTTCAGAAATCGAATTTCAGAGGTTAAATGATATGAATTTGGAGTCAAGTTATTTATGCTTAACTCACAGATTTGCCTTAGAAATTAAGTTTCAATTTTGCAATGATCAGGTCACATTTCCCTGTAAGTTAAAGAAAAGTGTACTTGAAATACATTTAAACTAGCAGTGTTTTCATTTAAAAGATGTTCTATCAGTGACTTTAAAAAGAAATTAAAATGTGTTTTCCTCCAATTGGCTTATAGGGAGCTTACTTTATTCTGGTGATGCCCAGATTTCTACCAAAACTAAGGATCAGTCAGTGGCCTGTTTTTAACTTCACCCTTAGAGTAAGCTAAACCCAAGAAATATTTGCTTTATCTAAACGGAAAGCTAAATAAGTACATTTATTTTAAAATAAACACAGAGACTACAATGTTGTCATCCATTCTGCTAAATAATGTCAAACAACCACATTCTGTGTAATTAACTCCATTTGAGAAACAAACTAGTCATCACACCATATGGTGACTGCTATTTCTTAGAAATACCCAAATGATTATCCACAGAATAACCTAAAGAGAAAAAGCTTACTGTCTTAGGGTATTCTCACTCCCTAAAGTTGTCCTCATAGTACCACAGGTAGGCATAAACTTAAATGAGAAAAGTGTAAATTTCCACTTGCTATACTTAACCAGCTCTCTACCACTTCCACCCCCAAGTGTCAAATCAGTTTGAAGTAGAGAGGTGAACGCTGAAGTTTCCTCAGATACAATCTGCTTTTAAAATAGGAGTGTGTTCTTTTACACCCCTTATAGCAACTGTATTCCATGATTTCAAAACAGTGATAATAAGGAAATAAGTCCCCCCAGTTCACTAAACATTATCTGGGATAACCTTACTCATAATTCTAGATTCCTCCTCCTCCTCTCTGAAAGATTTATATTACCAGCAATTTAGAAATATTTTCCTGAATTATTATTTCCTGTATAAATCCACTTGAATCGCTAAATATTCACTAAGTATGTAGATACTCAAGAGAAATTTTTTCAAGTTGACACTAACAGCGCAGTCCACGATTCTGACAAATTCTGAAGTTCAACGTATTGCTCCCCAAATTGAAGTATATGGTTTTAATACAAAACACATCAGCATGGAATAATGTATGTCCCCAAATTACATCTTAAAAAGTAAACTGGACACCACCAAACGCAGCCTCTTCAAGTAAAACATACTGCAAAACCAGAGTATATCAGCACCTCACCTTCAAGCATTCCTTGCTTTAACTCTAGAATATTTTTATTGACTTCCATAAATGTTTACCTGTCTTCTCAGAAGAAAGAAATTTTATGAAAAGAAACAGAAAGAAATTCTATAAAAAGAAACAGAAATCTAGCAAAATCCTCGTTTTCAAATCACCCTTTAAAAAAAAAACTTAATTCGAATATTTCTGCTAAAGGAGGAAAACATGAGAGCACTTAAAAGTATAGACAAGTCATCCGCCAGGTGTAGCACATCTAAAAAGTTGGCTCAGCTGTGGTAGACCCTGCAAAGACCATCTAGTTTTATTACTTATTCGTGTTCCTGTTGTTCAGGTTATAAAATATTGTGCGAGAGGGCGAGAAAAACTCGCTGGTTTCCAAGTCTGAAGTTAGGGCACTTTGCTGGGCTGTCTCCTTCTGTTCCCAGCGCTCCAATTCCCTCCAATTTGCGGCGGATCCCAAAAGCTTTCAAGTTTTCCCGAGAGGCGCGTGAGAGGGGGGCTGCAGGTCCTTACCTGTTCCCTGGGGATGCAGGGCAGGGAGGTCCTCCGATGGGACTTGCTGCTGCAGCCGGACATCTCGGCGGACACCACGGAGCTGGACCGCCTCCTCCTCTTAAACACCGGGATCTCTTCCTTGGTCCCAGCGATCAGCTGGGACCCGAAATGCTCCCTCGGAGCCGCCCCCGAGTACTGCGGCAAGATCTGCTCCACGTACCTGGCGAGGAGGATCCCCAGCACGCCGGCCAAGTACGCCAGGTAAGGTCTCCAGGCAACCTTGAACCTCTCTAAGGAAATGAGGGCCACGGTCCTGACCGCGCTAGTCAAGGCGATCATGAGGACGCCCAGCCTCAGCCTCAGCACCAGCCATGTCGCGGCAGCCAAGCAGCTGAGCACCACCCCCGCGGCGGGGAGCGAGAGTAAGTGATCCTCCCCGACGCCCAGCCCAATCTGGACGAGCGCTTCCCCCCCGCAGCAGACTGCCAGCAGCGCGACGGCCAGAGGCAGGCGCACCCCGGCGCGCAGGAGGTACAAGCCCATCCAGAAGAAGGCACACAGGAGACTGAAGAGCAGCGCTGAGGGCTGCAGCCAGGGGCCGAGAGGCGCGCCGCCCCCGGGAGCACCTCCCCGAGGCCCCGGGAAGACGCCCCCTTCTGCTGCCGGGGCTGCTTCCTCCTCCTCCGTCGCCTCCTCTTTACTCCGCTCCAGGTCACAGCCGATCTCCCCGCGGACCAGCCTCACCAGCAGCGCCAGCAGAAAGGACAGGGAGCCCGCGCACAGCGCCGAGGAAAGTTTCCGCGAGCGCCGGAGCGGCCGCAGAACCCGGGCGCCCCAGCAACCTCGGCAGCCCACGTCCCGGGGCGATGCGGGGCCGGCCGCTGGGGCCGGCCTGGCCTCCCAGTGGCCCGGCGTGGCTCCGACTCGGGCGGCCTCGCCCGGCACAGCCATGGTGCGCCCTCTTCGCGGAGTCCCCGAGGGCCCCCCCGACGCCCCCACCCCGCCACACACACACACACAGGCGCGCGCTCACGCCCGCTCTTCTCGCAATCCCACCCTCGGAATCCCTCCTGCTCCCAGGCCCGCGAGCACTGAAAGTTTCAGCTTTCGAATAACTCCTGGAGAAGGCTAGATGCTCCAAAGAGACGCCTTCCAGTGAAAAGCTAGCACAGGCAGAAGCGATCAGACTTCCTCTTTTTCTCTCTTGGAAAAGCTTTGCAGCATTCTCCGCTCCACCCCCACCCCCGTCTTCGGTCCTCCGGGGTCTCTCCGGACTTCAGGATTTTAAAGATCGCCCTAGGCGTCCGGCGTGCGGGGGTCGCAGCTGGAGCCGGGGACGCGGGGCGAGCTCGCAGCCATCCTGGGTGCTGCTGCACGCTAGGGGCCCGCAGCCGACGGAGGTCCCCCTTCCTCTCCTTAATGCAGCTCTTTCTCTATCACTCTTTCTTTCTCCTCGGCCGATCCTCCCCGACCCGGCCCCAGGAAGCGAACCGCCATTCCCTGGGGCAGAAAGCACAGCCTTTCCTGCGTCTGTCGGTCCAGTTCATGGCAAAAGGTGGTGAAAACGGAAAAGGGGCTGAGAAATAACCAAGAAGTTGCTAAGTCCCGTCGGAGAGACACCCAGTTGGAGAGACGAGCGGCTGCCGCAAGGGAAGGGAGGGAGGGCGAGCGAGCTGGAGAGGAAGGGAGGGTGGGAGGGAACGGAGGGCGAGAAAGGAGAAGGAGATTTACAGTTTTTTTTTTTCCTTCTTTTTGGTGCGGGGTTGATGGTGATTTGCAGTTTTGCAGAAGGGAGGAGAGTGGAGACGACTGATTAAAACTGTATAAAAAAGCAGGCAGCTGGAGTGATCTGCAATCCCGCTTGCTTTCTTTAAGGCAACTCCCTAGGAAAGCGTTCCCAGCCCTGCTCCCGCCCCTCCCCGGAGGAGGCGCTCTTCTTAGCTCGAGCTTCTTTCCCCGGAGCCGAGCCGGGCTGCTCTGCCAGCATCCTAGGGAAGGAGTGGCTCAGACCCGTCCACCGCCGGACTCTCAGCCCCCGGGGTCCAGGGTCTCAGGCTGGCCCTCACACAGGGCTGCCCAGGACGTTGGAGTGAAAAAAGGATGGTGCTTGGATACTTATCTCTAGAGGGGAGTCCGCAGACTTCCCACTGTCCTGAAAAATGACAGCCACATCTACTGTCTGGGTGATTCAAAGATGCTTATAGACTCAAGTCAGGTCCAACAGCAAATCAATGTCAGGGGGCATTGTAAGGCCTTGACTGCTCCTGCTGGAAGGTCTGTTTCGACAGAGAACCTAGGCTTTCCTGTTGGTCCAAACAATGGAAAATTTCAACAAGTTACCTAGACTCAAATAGCATTATTAAAGAGAAGGGGGAAGGGGACAGCTCTCTTGTTATTGTTGTTACTTTAAAAAATACAGTGTATGAGAGTATTAGTCAACAGTTGTTGATGATGGATGGTAAATTACATTGAGATTAAGTGGCCCTAGCCTCAGAGAAGTGTACAAAGTAAGGAAGCTCAAACAATCAGAAATATTTAAAAAATCTCAAAGTGGGGGTGGGGGGATAAGAACAGGTAGGTTAACACTAGGAAAGATCTTAAAAGCTGCCTATGGTGAAATTGTCTACCATGAAAAAAGCTTGTGGAAAAAAAAAAAAAAAAACCAGGACCCTAGTTATTCATGTTTATAGGCTACACGTTTCCTACGCTGTAATAATGTTGAATTTGAGAAACTAAAAGTAAAAAATTTTAAGCTAACTCTTGGCAGATTATGAAAAAATAGTATCTTTTTAAAAAGTCCATCAGTGTGGAAAGTTGTTTTTTTTTTAAATACTGAACACAAGACCAGTCCACTCTTGTTAATTTTTAATATGGCTGTCTTAAATGTAATTTGCCCTCACTAATAATAATAAAGATAATCCAATTTTGTTTAATTATCTGAACATTCCAGGGTAAAGTGTGTGTGGAAGCTGGAGTATTTGGATAATTGGCTCAATGAAAGTGAAAAAAAAAAAAGTGAAAGTGTTAGTTTCTCAGTCATGTCCAACTCTTTGTGACCCCATGGTCTGTAGCCCACCAGGCTCCTCTGTCTGTGGAATTCTCCAGGCAAGAATACTGGAGTGGGTAGCCATTCCCTTCTCCAGGAATGGAACCTACATCTCCTGCATTGTGGGCAGACTCTTTAACGTCTGAGCCACCAGGGAAGCCCAACTGGCTCAATATGCTATTGTATTTTATGTGTAGAGATAAAGCAATCTAAAGAAAAGATAAAGGAGATACTGAAAAAGAAAATTCATGAGACAGGGGAGAAGTTAGCTTAAAACTGAAGCTTAACTTTGTTGGAAACAGCCTGCTTTAGTTTGGGGCAGATGTTAATACTTAAATCAGGGTGTAAGTGGATATGAGGAACTGTGATAATACAGCTTCTCTCCATCAGATGTCCAGAACCGTGTTACCACATGGAAAACAAGTTGGGCAGCTAGTCAATGGCAGTGGGCACCATCTGTTTAATAATTAAACAGGAGCAACGATCTCTTTGCCAAAGACAAATGAGCCCCTAGCCTGCCGCTTTTCTGAGTTTTCTTTTTTAGACATATGATTCATATGCCAGAGCCTACCTGAAACATTTGAGTGAAAAGCCTTGATTGGAATATCGTGATGAAATTCACTGCCATCAAGAAGAGCATATTAAAATGAAAAACTGTTAAGATCTGGGCATATATCAAGATTAGCAAGAAAGGAATAGTGAGAATTTTAGAGTATTTCCATTTTTCCCTGTACCCTACTGCCACAAGCATCTCAGTTCTTTAGGAAAAAAACAATAAATCACCATAAAAACTGAACTTGTAAGAGATGGAATGTAGATATGAAAGAAACATTGTGACCAGGAGAACATAAGAATGGCATCTGTTAATGGCAGCAAAACAGAAACACTAGGTCTGTATCTTAATTACATTCTTGAAATGTTCCATTGTATTATAGAGGCAGTGTCCTGGTTTCTCCAAAATCTCAGTAAGCCTCACAACCAGAAAATTATTTTTTCTACCAAAAGAAAAGAAGGTAGATTCCACCTCTCCTGGCATTACCATCCAGAATCTGGAGGCAGGGAAATGAAAACAATAAAATCTTCTTAGGTAGATGCCAAAAGTTGCAGAGCTGTACTACCTGAAAGAAGTGCCTAGCAGTGTATGTAACATATTAAATGAAATCAAACCCAACACGTAAAGTGGACACTGAGCAACCACATAGAAATAAAAATTGTCCATTTTCTCCAGACAGTTCAGTTCAGTTACTCAGTCACGTCCAACTGTTTGCAGTCAACTCCATAGACTGCAGCATGCCAGGCCTCCCTGTCCATCGCCAACTCTCAGAATTTACTCAAACTCCTGTCCATTGAGTCGGTGATGCAATCCAACCATTTCATCCTTTGTCGTCCCCTTCTCCTCCCACCTTCAATCTTTCCCAGCATCAGAGTCTTTTCCAATGAATCAGTTCTTTACATCAGGTAGCCAAAGTATTGGAGTTTCAGCTTCAGCATCAGTCCTTCCAATGAATATTCAGGACTGATTTCCTTTAGGATGGACTGGTTGGATCTCCTTGCAATCCAAGGGACTCTCAAGAGTCTTCTCCAACACCACAGTCCAAAAGCACCAATTTTTAATCTCTCAGCTGTCTTTATAGTCCAACTCTCACATCCACCCATGAAGACTGGAAAAAAATATAGCTTTGACTAGATGGACCTTTGTTGGCAAAGTAATGTCTCTGCTTTTTAATATGCTGTCTAGGTTGGTCATAACTTTTCTTCCAAGGAGCAAGCGTCTTTTAATTTCATGGCTGAAGTCACCATCTGCAGGGATTTTGGAGCCCCCAAAAACGAAGGCAGCCACTGTTCCCACTGTTTCCCCATCTGTTTTCCATGAAGCGATGGGACCAGATGCCATGATCTTAGTTTTTTGAATGCTGAGTTTTAAGCCAAAGTTTTCACTCTCCTCTTTCACTTTCATCAAGAGGTTCCTTAGTTCCTCTTCACTTTCTGCCATAAGGGTGGAGTCATCTGCATATCTGAGGTTATTGATATTTCTCCTGGCAATCTTGATTTCAGCTTGTGCTTCTTCCAGTCCAGCATTTCTCATGATGTACTCTGTATAGAAGTTAAATAAGCAGGGTGACATTATACAGCCTTGATGTACTCCTTTCCCTATTTGGAACCAGTCTGTTGCTCCTTGTCCAGTTTAACTGTTGCTTCCTGACCTACATACAGATTTCTCAGGAGGCAGGTCAGGTGGTCTGGTATTCCCATCTCTTTCATAATTTTCCACAGTTTATTGTGATCCACACAGTCAAACGGAGAAGGCAATGGCACCCCACTCCAGTACTCTTGCCTGGAAAATCCCATGGATGGAAGAGCCTGGTAGGCTGCAGTCCATGGGGTCACTGAGGGTCGGACACGACTGAGTGACTAACTTTTCACTTTTTACTTTCATGCATTGGAGAAGGAAATGGCAACCCACTCCAGTGTTCTTGCCTGGAGAATCCCAGGGACGGGGAAGCCTGGTGGGCTGCTGTCTATGGGGTCGCACAGAGTCGGACACGACTTAAGTGACTTAGCAACACAGTCAAAGGCTTTGGCATAGTCAATAAAGCAGAAATAGATGTTTTTCTGGAACTCTCTTGCTTTTTCGATGATCCAGTGGATATTGGCAATTTGATCTCTGGTTCCTCTGCCTTTTCTAAATTCAGCTTGAACATCTGGAAGTTCACGGTTCATGTACTGTTGAAGCCTGAGCATTACTTTACTAGCATGTGAGATGAGTACAATTGTGTGGTAGTTTAGCATTCTTTGGCATTTCCTTTATTTGGGATTGGAAATAAAAACTGACCTTTTCCAGTCCTGTGGCCACTGCTGAGTTTTCCAAATTTGCTGGCTACTGAGTGCAGCACTTTCATAGCATCATCTTTCAGGATTTGAAATAGCTCAACTGGAATGCCATCACCTCCCCTAGCTTTGTTTGTAGTGATGCTTCCTAAGGCCCACTTGACTTTGCATTCCAGGATGTCTGGCTCTAGGTGAGTGATCATACCATTGTGATTATCTAGGTTGTGAAGATCTTTTTTTGTATAGTTCTGTGTATTCTTGCCACCTCTTCTTAATATTTTATGCTTCTGTTAGGTCCATACTATTTCTGTCCTTGATTGTGCCCATCTTTGCATGAAATGTTCCCTTAGTGATGAGTTCTCATTCAAGAAGGTGACAATACAGCCAAAGGATCATGAAAATGTGGTACACACAGAAAGAGAATATGGAAAATGCAAAGAATATTCAAAAGTCTTACTAAAGCTCTCCACTTAGCCAAAATCAGGGATGTTTCCATGAGGATTTTGTTAAGAGGATTTAGAAATTAACCCCATTGCATATCACTTGCATTTTGCCAGATATAGTTATCATTGAAGGAATTCTTTTAAATTTAACAGTTTACACCCCACAGTATGGGTTCACTCATTCTCCACAACACACTTGACCTCTGTGTACATATATCCAATTGGTAACTAAAATATGAAATCCTATGGCCAGAGGAGCCTGGCGGGCTACTGTCCATGGGGTCGCAAGAGTCAGACACAACTTAGCAGCTAAACCACCACCATCCAAAACACAATTCTTAACTTTCAGCCCCCTCGCTACCCTATCCTTCTATCACCAATCCCCAGACATCCAGCCTATTTCTCCTCAATCCTCCCCTACCCCAAGAAAAAGTCATTACCACCTACCTAGTTCTCACACCTCTTAAGAGGGTATTACCCTCTATTCCTTCCTCTGTTTATCTTGCTCTTGTTCTTGTCTATTAGCAAGTACACTTGGTTCTATTTCTAAAATACAACCTGAATCCATGAACTTTTCACCATCCCTCTTTGATAACCAATTCAAGACCCACCATCATCCCTGGTCTGGACAACTGCTATAAGTTGGTGATGCTCTTCTATCATTCATTTTCTGCACAATAGCCAGAGTGATCCAATGATGTCACTTTTAAACTCAATGATGTCACTCCCTCCTTAAAACCATCCAAAGGCTTCCATTGACCTTGCAGAATCCAGAGTTCCCCAATGGCCTGCAAGGACCTTTATGATCTTTCCAAGACACTCTCTGTGACCTCTTGTCCTATTCCAGCTTTACTTCACTGTGCAACACTGTCCATTAGTAATTTCTTCTATGATAAAAAATACTCTGCACTTCAAATATGGTAACCACTAACCATGGGTAGCTGTTGAGCCCTTGAAACATGGTTAGTGCCACTGTGGTGGTGATTTAGTCACTAAATCATGTCTGACTCTTACAGCCCCATGGACTGTACCCCACCAGACTCCTCTGTTCATTTTCCAGGCAAGAATATTGGAGTGGGTGGCCATTTCCTTCTCCAGGGGATCTTCCTGACCCAGGGATGGAACCCAGGTCTCCTGCATTTCAGGCAGATTCTTTCTTGACTGAACTATGACTTTTTATATTTAATTGTCTACTGAGGAACTGAATTCTTGTATTTAATTTTAATAGCCTCATGTGGCTAGTGGCTTCTGAGGGAGAGTACATCTCTTGCTCCTCAAGCTATCTTGCTGTTCTTTGTCATGTCAAATCAGGACCTTGGTATCTACAGATGTTCAGAGAACTGGTTCCTTCTGCCCCATCAGTTCTCACTTCAAATATTGCCTGCTTAGAAAGGATTTTCCCCAGCAATCTTAAAAAGTCTTGGGACTCCATTTGCACATGTGCATTTTCAGTCACTCTCACATTGACCTGTCTCATTTTATTTGTAAGACTTATCGCTACCCAAAAGGTTCTTGTTCATTCATTTTTTTCTTGTTCATTGTTATTGTTAAAGACAATCTCCATATACTTTTACATATAAATGCTCAAGGGGGTAGATGCCTCAAGATCTGCATTGAAGATTTGGTTGCCCAGATTGGACCCATAGGCAAAATCATGCAAGCAAGTGCTTTCAACAGAAAGTTGCGTTTTTCAAAACTGCTCAATAAATTACTCATTTAGAAGAGCAACATGTAATAGCCAACATTCTGAAAACTTTATACTGCTTCTCAGATGACATGTCCATCATCTACAGCAGGTTTCTGACAGGCATGGGGAAGTTATTTAAATACATGCTTTTGGTTGCAAGTCAGATGAGAAATCCAGAACCAGGAGTTTTCTGAATATAAATTACTGCCTAACGAGTCATAGCTCACATCATAACCTAGCTACTCCAATTAACACTTCTTGAGTGGCTGAATTTAAGTTTAAAAATTAAAACAATTTGGAAATATAGGGCTTATTAATACATTATTCCACATCCAGTTAGGGAAAAATGTAGAAAATTGCATTTTGGGGATGCAATTACATAGAAATGCTCAAGTGGGCAGATGCTTCAAAATCTACATTGAAGATTTGGTTGTCCCGATTAGAAAGTTAAATTTGCTCAGTCATGTCCGACTCTATACAGTCCATTGAATTCTCCAGGCCAGAATACTGGAGTAGGTAGCCTTTCTCTTCTCCAGGGGATCTTCCCAACCCAGGGATCAAACCCAGGTTTCCTGCATTGCAGGTGGATTCTTTATCAGCTGCACCACTAAGGGAAACCCAAGAATACTAGAGCGGGTAGCCTATCCCTTCTTCAGCAGCTCTTCCCTACCCAGAAATCAAATCAGGGTCTCCTGCATTGCAGGTGGATTCTTTACCAACTGAGCTATCAGGTAAGCCCCATTAGAAGTCCCAATGAGACTCATAGACAAAATCATGCAAGCAATGCTTTTCACAGAAAGTTACTTTTTAAAAAACTGCTTAATAAATTACTTATTTAGAAGATAAATAAGTAATAGTCAACATTTTCCCTCCCGCTCTGTGGAATGTTGCCCCTCTTTTTTATTCCCAAAGATTTTAAGTAACATCTTTGGATATATACAATAGTGAACTGGTGTAAAAACCCTAAAAAGTGAAAGCAAGATGTAAGAACAAGTTTCCTCCACAACACTTACTCAGGGAGTCAGACTGTCTACAGCACAAACCACCAGGACAGTTCACTTCAGCTTCTGTGTCCTCTGCCTTCCCAGTGTCGGAGAGCTGGCCTTTCTGACATCGCATTTTGGGTGCTAAAGTCTGGCTTAACCTTTTCTAAACAAATCATTAAGGAAATCAGAGTGCTTTCAGTACAGGGATTCCCAACCTTGTTCACATGATAGCACATACAGAAAACGATAACATTTTGTTGTCACGATGGATTAAAGGAACAAAGCTTTTTGCAGACAAAGACTTCAGGCCTGGATCCTGAGAGATCAAAATCTCAGGCATACCTCTAAACTTTGGCACATTAGCTGGGAATTTACGAGACATCTAGTATTTCACACACAAATAAAATGTGTAATTCAGTTGTATTCTTTATGAAGGCTGTTAAAATAAGCATGGGGTGAATCCCAAGATCTCAGTAGCTTGTCAACTATGAGAGTCACAGGTTTTAGGATATCTTTCATATCATTTCCCCATAAATTCCCTCAGTTGGTCTGCAACACAAATCCATGATCTTGATCTAGTTGTAAAATCTGGCAATGAGACACACTATGTTTGATTTATAAAATAGATGTGATCATGATTAGGCCTAGAATCCAAATCTTTCCTCCCATTCATGGATGCGTATCCATTATCCATCAGGTCCACATTTGTTACCCCGGTTGCTCACATCAGTAACTGATCAGTCACATCAGGAACTCTTTGTTCTAGACGTGCAAGGGCTGTCACACTTTGGAAAGTGCATTAGTATATAAAAATGAAAATATATATTCTGTTAGAGTTTTAGAAATAATGATAAGTTGTGTGTGTGTGATATCAGCATATTTTCACTCATTGAGTCTTATCTTTTAATACATATATATCAAAAGGTGATGTTCTATTCAAAGGGGAAAACAGCTTTCATTTACAGAATTCTTTGTACCCTCCATGTCTCAATCTTAGGAGATTATAAGATTATTAAGGAAGAAAGAACTCACAGGGTACAGAGTACCTGAATCAAGCAAAAGTGTGTGAATACATTTATTGAATATCTGTTTTTTTACAGATAGCAAATATTATGGATAGTATGAGTTTTAGAGCTTTAAGACTGCTTATATTATTAAAGAGATTTATTAAAATAGATTATTTTACTTCTTTGCTCTAGCATCATAGGCAAAACAAATTTAATTGACCCTTTCTGTGCTGATTCAAAATCCTGTGGTGTCTCAGGCCCATTATCATAAATGGTAATTTTCAGCTGTATCTGTGGAAGTAAATGGTGGTGGAAGGAAAGGACTGAATGTGAACTGCTTTCTGTTCAGTAATAATTATTTAAAAATAACCCTCATTTCAAAATAAAGCAATATGTTGGCAAAAGTCTAAGAATAATACTATTTTATGAAGAATAATGAATTTTGCTTAAAATGTAAACGGAATGGGTAATAATATGAAAAAAATAAAAATAAACTTCTTTGTGGGGAGAGGTAGAAGGAAGAAAATACAGTGCCTGCCAAGTAAATGACTAATAAATTGTCCAAGACTAAGCTCTGACTTCATGAGCAAATATCTCAGTTCTATAGCTGGTACTGGATACGTAGACCATTCTAAAATGGAAAACTTAAGGATAATCTGTGCTTTCCAGTACAGAATATTTAGAGAAAAATTTGAGTGTTGCTTGATAGAAAGGAAAATGTAAGTATAGGCTATTTCTTTTGATGTTCCAATATCACTGAATTTTAAATTTAGTTTTTAATTTACCCTCAGAAGTTATATCCCCTGGAGAAGGCAATGGCAACCCACTCCAGTATTCTTGCATGGGAAATCCCACGGGCAGAGGAACCTGGCATAATACAGTCCATGGAGTCTCAAAAGAGTAGGATGACTTAGTGACTAAATAATGACAACAACAAAAGTCATACTAACCACCAAATTTTTGTTCATGTGATAGTCAAATACCAGGACAAAATTTATATATATAGCTCAGAAACATCTGTGGCCTATAAACGTAATCCTCTTTTATATGAAATCTACCAGTGTTTTGTATGAAATGTTCCCTTGGTATCTCTAATTTTCTTGAAGAGATCTCTAGTCTTTCCCATTCTGTTGTTTTCCTCTATTCATTTGCATTGATTGCTGAGGAATGCATATCTCATATCGCTAATTCATTACTCTCCTTGCTATTCTTTGGAACTCTGCATTCAGACGCTTATATCTTTCTTTTCTCCTTTGCTTTTCACGTCTCTTCTTTTACAGCTATTTCCACAGAGAGCCATTTTGCTTTTTTGCATTTCTTTTCCATGGGGATGGTCTTGATCCCTGTCTCCTGTACAATGTCACGAACCTCTGTCCATAGTTCATCAGGCACTCTGTCTATCAGATCTAGGCCCTTAAATCTATTTCTCACTTCCATTGTATAATCATAAGGGATTTATTTAGGTCATACGTGAATGACCTAGTGGTTTTCCCCACTTTCTTCAATTTAAGTGTGAATTTGGCAATAAGGAGTTCATGATCTGAGCCACAGTCAGCTCCCGGTCTTGTTTTTGCTGACTGTATAGAGCTTCTCCATCTTTGGCTGCAAAGAATATAATCAATCTGATTTCAGTGTTGACCATCTGGTGATGTCCATGTGTAGAGACTTCTCTTGTGTTGTTTGAAGAGAGTGTTTGTTATGACCAGTGCGTTCTCTTAGGAAAACTCTATTAGCCTTTGCCCTGCTTCATTCTGTACTCCAAGCCCAAATTTGCCTGTTACTCCAGGTGTTTCTTGACTTCCTACTTTTGCATTCCAGTCCCCTATAATGAAAAGGACATCTTTTTGGGTGTTAGTTCTAAAAGGTCTTGTAGGTCTTCATAGAACCATTCAACTTCAGCTTCTTCAGCGTTACTGGTTGGGGCATAGGCTTGGATTACTGTGATATTGAATGGTTTGCCTTGGAAATGAACAGAGATCATTCTGTCGTTTTTGAGATTGCATCCAAGTACTGCATTTCAGACTCTTTGTTGACCATGATGGCTACTCCATTTCTTCTAAGGGATTCCTGCCCACAGTAGTAGATATAATGGTTATCTGAGTTAAATTCACCTATTCCAGTCCATTGTATTTCGCTGATTCCTAGAATGTCGACGTTCAATCTTGCCATCTCCTGTTTGACCACTTGCAATTTGCCTTCATTCGTGGACCTGACATTCCAGATTCCTGTGCAATATTGCTCTTTACAGCATCGGACCTTGCTTCTATCACCAGTCACATCCACAACTGGATATTGTTTTTGCTTTGGCTCCATCCCTTCATTCTTTCTGGAGTTATTTCTCCACTGATCTCCAGTAGCATACTGGGCACCTACAGACCCGGGGAGTTCCCCTTTTAGTATCCTATATTTTGCCTTTTCATACTGTTTATGGGGTTCTCAAGGCAAAAATACTGAAGTGGTTTGCCATTCCCTTTTCCAGTGGACCACATTCTGTCAGACCTCTCCACCATGACCCTCCCATCTTGGGTGGCCCCACATAGCATGGCTTAGTTTCATTGAGTTAGACACAGCTGTGGTCTGTGTGATCAGATTGGCTATTTTTCTGTGATTATGGTTTCAGTGTGTCTGCCTTCTGATGCCCTCTTGCAATACCTACTGTCTTACTTGGGTTTCTCTTACCTTGGACGTGGGGTATCTCTTCACCGCTGTTCCAGCAAAGTGCAGCCCCTGCTCCTTACCTTGGACAAGGGGTATCTCCTCACGGCCGCCTCTCCTGACCTTGGATGTGGAGTAGCTCCTCTTGGCCCTCCTGCGCCTGCACAGTTGCCACTCCTTGGACATGGGGTTGCTCTTCTCTGCCGCCTCCCCTGACCTTGGGGGTGGGGTAGCTCCTCTCGGCTGCCGCCCCTGACCTCGGACATGGGGTAGCTCCTCTTGGCTGCTGCCCCTGACCTCGGACATGGGGTAGCTCCTCTTGGCTGCTGCCCCTGACCTCGGACATGGGGTAGCTCCTCTTGGCTGCTGCCCCTGACCTTGGGCGAGGCGTAGCTCCTCTCAGCCACGCTTCTGTGCAGTCCGTCGCAGCCAGCGTGCTTCTGCACAGTCTGTTGCAGCCACACCAAGAGATAATAGGGAACATTTCATCCAAAGATGGGCTTGATAAAGGACAGAAATGGAATGGACAGATGCAGAAGATACTAAGAAGAGGTGGCAAGAATACACAGACTGTACAAAAAATAGCTTCACGACCCAGATAATCACAACGGTGTGATAACTCACCTAGAGCAAGACATCCTGGAATGTGAAGTCAAGTGGGCCTTAGAAAGCATCACTACAAACAAAGCTAGTGGAGGTGATGGAATTCCAGTGGAGCTATTCCAAATCCTGAGAGATGATGCTGTGAAAGTGCTGCACTCAATATGCCAGCAAATTTGGAAAACTCAGCAGTGGCCACTGGACTCAAAACAGTCAGTTTTCATTCCAATCCCAAAGAAAGGCAATGCCAAAGAATGCTCAAACTACTGCACAATTGCACTCATCTCACATGCTAGTAAAGTAATGCTCAAAGTTCTCCAAGCCAGGCTTCAGCAATACCTGAACCATGAACTTCCATATATTCAAGCTGGTTTTAGACAAGGCAGAGGAACCAGAGATAAAATTGCCAGCATCCACTGGATCATGGAAAAAGCAAGAGAGTTCCAGAAAAACATCTATTTCTGCTTTATTGACTATGCCAAAGCCTTTGACTGTGTGGATCACAAGAAACTGTGGAAAATTCTGAAAGAGATGGGAATACCAGACCACCTGACCTGCCTCTTGAGAAACCTATATGCAGGTCAGGAAGCAACAGTTAGAACTGAACATGGAACAACAGACTGGTTCCAAATAGGAAAAGGAGTACGTCAAGGCTGTATATTGTCACCCTGCTTATTTAACTTCTATGCAGAGTACATCATGAGAAACACTGAGCTGGAAGAAGCACAAGCTGGAATCAAGATTGCCGGGAGAAATATCAATAACCTCAGATATGCAGATGACTCCACCCTTATGGAAGAAAGTGAAGAGGAACTAAAAAGCCTCTTGATGAAAGTGAAGGAGGAGAGTGAAAAAGTTGGCTTAAAGCTCAACACTCAGAAAACTAAGATCATGGCATCTGGTCCCGTCACTTCATGGCAAATAGATGGGGAAACAGTGGAAACAGTGGCTGACTTTATTTTTCTGGGCTCCAAAATCAGTGCAGATTGTGACTGCAGCCATGAAATTAAAAGATGCTTACTCCTTGGAAGGACAGTTATGACCAACCTAGACAGCATATTCAAAAGCAGAGATATTACTTTGCCAACCAAGGTCTGTCTAGTCAAGGCTATGGTTTTTCCAGTGGTCATGTATGGATGTGAGAGTTGGACTGTGAAGAAAGGTGAGCGCCGAAGAATTGATGCTTTTGAACTGTGGTGTTGGAGAAGACTCTTGAGAGTCCCTTGGACTGCAAGGAGATCCAACCAGTCCATCCTAAAGGAGATCAGTCCTGGGTGTTCATTGGAAGGACTGATGCTGAAGCGGAAACTCCAATACTTTGGCCACCTCATGCGAAGAGTTGACTCATTGGAAAAGACTCTGATGCTGGGAGGGATTGGGGTCAGGAGAAGAAGGGGATGACAGAGGATGAGATGGCTGGATGGCATCACTGACTCGATGGACGTGAGTATGAGTGAACTCCGGGAGTTGGTGATGGACAGGGAGGCCTGGTGTGCTGTGATTCATGGGGTTGCAAAGAGTCAGACACGACTGAGTGACTGAAATGAACTGAACTGAACCAGTGTTTTTCTTTAAAAAAAAAAAAAATATATATATATATATATATTTTAGTTTAAATTTATTGTTTTTAAAGGTTAATAAAGCGTTTCAGCTTTCTTATCATTTAGGGGGGAAATTGACATGCTCAGTCCTTCATTAAGTCATGCCTGACTCTTGGCACCTCCATGGACTCCTCTGTCCATGTCATTGTTCAGGCAGTAATACTGGAGTGGGTTGCTATTTCCTTTTCCAGTGTTTATTCCTGACCCAGGGATTGAACTGGCATCTCCTGCACTGGCAGATTCTCTACCACTGAGCCATTAGGGGAAATTATAATCAGCCAAATATCTAGAATTAGGTGATTGATGGAATGAGAGATAAAGAGAAAAAATAGAGATAATTAACTAATTGTAAATCTTGCCTGAAAAATCTATCAAGCCACTTCTCTTTTCCTTTACAACCAACTTAAGGAGAAAGCATATTTAAAAGTAGAATGAAGTTATAAAGTAAATCTAAAACTCCATCATAAAAGATAAAATTATGCAATTCTGGAAATAAGCTAATATGACATCTATACTGTGCTCTTCAGTTTTTAAAGTAATTTTATATTTATTATTTAATTAATCTTCACAATGTATGTGTTGTCAGTAAAGCTTATATTTCCATCCCTATTTTACACAAGAGGGAACTGAGACCCAGAAAACTAAGATTTACTCCAGTTAATAAAACATCAAAGACAAAGAACCCAGATCTCCAGATTGTTGATCTCAGGGCTTGTTATGAATTAATACTAATAAGGGCTTCCCTGGTGGCTCAGATTGTAAAGAATCTGTGTGCAATGCAAGAGATCTGGGTTCTATCCCTGGGATGGGAAAAACCCCTGAAGAGGGAAATGGCTTCTCCCTCCAGTATTCTTGCCTAGAGAATTCCACAGACAGAGGAGCCTGGCAGGCTACAGTCCCTGGGGTCATAAAGTGTCAGATACAACTGAGAGACTTAACACTTTCACTCTTTTTTCATCCTCTAATGTAATCTAAGAATTTAGAGGTCACCATCTGTCTCTTCAGTTCAGTTCAGTTCAGTCACTCAGACGTGTCCAACTCTTTGTGACCCCATGAATTGCAGCGCGCCAGGCCTCCCTGTCCATCACCAACTCCCGGAGTTCACTCAAACTCACGTCCATCGAGTCAGTGATGCCATCCAGCCATCTCATCCTCTGTCGTCCCCTTTTCCTCTTGCCCCCAGTCCCTCCCAGCATCAGAGTCTTTTCCAATGAGTCAACTCTTCGCATGAGGTGGCCAAAGTACTGGAGTTTCAGCTTTAGCATCATTCCTTCCAAAGAACACCCAGGGCTGATCTCCTTCAGGATGGACTGGTTGGATCTCCTTGCAGTCCAAGGGACTCTCAAGAGTCTTCTCCAACACCACACTTCAAAAGCATCAATTCTTTGGCACTTAGCCTTCTTCACAGTCCTACTCTCACATCCATACATGACCACTGGAAAGACCATAGCCTTGACTAGATGGATCTTTGTTAGCAAAGTAATGTCTCTGCTTTTGAATATGCTGTCTAGGTTGGTCATAACTTTCCTTCCAAGGAGTAAGTGTTTTTTAATTTCATGGCTGCAGTCACCATCTGCAGTGATTTTGGAGCCCAGAAAAATAAAGTCAGCTACTGTTTCCACTGTTTTCCCATCTATTTGCCATGAAGTGATGGGACCGGATGCCATGATCTAGTTTTCTGAGTGTTGAGCTTTAAGCCAACTTTTTCACTCTCCCTTTCACTTTCATCAAGAGGCTTTTTAGTTCCTCTTCACTTTCTGTCTCTTACCTAATCAAAATTGGCCAATCTGAAATTTTCCAAAGAGGGAATATCACACTACTTTTTGATTTTTAATTGGGATATAATTCACACACCATAAAATTTACCTATTTAAAATATATAGTTCAGTGGTTTTTAGTGGATTCAAAAAGTTGTACAATCATCACTGCTATCTAATCCCCCAAAGAAACTCTATTCCCATTTATTGCCACTCTTTATTCCCTCCTTCCCCAGCCCCAGCAACTACTAATTTACTTTCTACCTCTATGGATTTCTATCTATTCTGAATGTTTCATATAAATGAAATCATATATGTCATCTTTTTTGTCTGACTTCTTTCACTTAGCATGTTTTCAAGGTTAATCCATTCTGTAGAAAGTGGCAGTACTTATTTTTATGGCTGAATAATATTCCATTGAATGGACATACCAAATTAGTGTTCTTCAATATTCTGAATACTAGTCCTTTAAACTTTCAGTATTAAAAATAAGTAAATAAATGACAACAAAAAGCAGCCTTTCCATTCTGTATAATGATTCTTTCATTGTGTATATTAGTTGAAACCAAGGATCACCTAGGTAAAATAGCTTGGATAAAATAATGTGGATAAATCCCAGGGAATTATGCTGAGTGAAAGAAGTCAATCCCCAAAAGTTACATGATATGATCTCTCTTATGTAACATTTTTGAAATGAAAAAAAAAAAAAAAACTATCAAAATGGAGAACAGATGAGTGGTTGGCAGAGGTCAGGGAGTGGGCTGAGTGGGAAAAGTGTATGTGGCTACAAAAGAGCACTGGAGAGGTTCCTGTGCTGCATCCACTTTATATCTTAGCTGAGTCAAGGCCAGTATCCTGCTTGTGAATTTGTCTTATACTTTTTCAAGATATTACCATTGGGGGAATTGAGTAATGGGTATGTAAATCTCTCTATATCTCACAACTGTATATGAATAAAAGAAAAATGTATATGTTGCATTTTCTCTGATACTAATTAAAGGAGAATCACTATTATTTTTTGTGTGCTTAATGAATTGCCAGTCCAGGTTTGATGCATGATACAGGATGCTCCGGGCTGGTGCACTGGGATGACCCAGAGGGATGGCATGGGGAGGGAAGAGGGAGGGGGGTTCAGGATGGAGAACATGTGTACGCCCTTGGTGGATTCATGTTGATGTATGGCAAAACCAATACAATATTGTAATTAGCCTCCAATTAAAATAAATAAATTTATATTAAAATAAATAAATTAATTAAATAAAATAAAAAATCTTACTGGTTTTCTCTGTACTGTTCACACATTAAAATTCTTTTGATATTTGGTTAAATTTTGAAATAATTGTAATATATCCAATGCGTGCATTCTCATTTGTGTCCTACTCTTTGCGACCCTATGGACTGTAGCCCACTAGCCCCCTCTGTCTATGGGATTTTCTGGGCAAGAAAACTGGAATGGGTTGCCATTTCCCTCTCCAGGGGATCTTCCCAACCCAGGGATAGAAGCCATGTCTCCTGTGTCTGCAGCATTACAGGTGGATTTCTTTACCACTGAGCCATCCAGGAAGCCCTGGTTATATATTATAAAGTAAAATAAAACTATAAACTAAAAAAATAGAATGTATCATACTTTACTATTTTGATAATTATAAAACAGTATGTTCTAAAAAGAAATGCTTACAAGTATTTAGTATTTTTATTCTTTGTTTCCAAGGATAATTAGCATTGTTTGTCATGAAATATACAAAATGGATGGAGCAGATAATAGCATCCTAATTGGATAAATATAGAAATAAGCACTGATGCCTCACTTAAGATACTCCACAATTCAGTCTGGATTCTAGGTCTGGTGATGCCATGATCCAGCAATTAGTATTTTTCATCTTGAAGTCAATGTAGTTGAATAATACTGGAACTTTACTAGTTATTCTACACTCCTTACTGGGCCAGAAAAATTCGCTAGAGAAATGATAGGCTACCTACTCCAATATTCTTGGGCTTCCCTTGTGGTGCAGCTGATAAAGAATTCACCTGCAATGTGGGAGACCTGGGTTCGATCTCTGGGTTGGGAAGATCCCCTGGAGAAGGGAAAGACTACCCACTCCAGTATTCTGGCCTGGAGAATGCCATGGACTGTATAGTCCATGGGGTTGCAAGAGTCGGACACGACTGAGAGACTTTCACTTACATTTACAGTATTCTTCTAACTCATAGCTGTATTGGATCTTATAAAATCTAGGGCTATTTGTTATACTGCCTGTTAAATTCTTGTGCCCTGCCCCGGCCCACCCCGCAAAGGGCAATCTCATTTATGACTCTGGCATGTCTATTTGCCTGGATAATAGAGTATAAAGAGTATGTATAATAGATATAAAGAGTATAGCCAAAGAGTCAAAATTCAGCATTTAAACAATAATCACCTGTAGAAACTGTAGAAAAAGAGTAATCAGTCTACAAATTACTATTTATTCTTAAAACTTAAACTCAGATACAAAGAGGAAAATGCTAAATTCTATTATTACTCCCACTAATATGGAGTTCAGAAAAGAAGGCACCATCTGGGCTTCTCAATGTAATCAATATCTCACATTCACATACCAAGAGGGAAGTATCATGTTAATTAATCTGAGTTGTTCCCTGCCTGAAACTGTGAGCCTTTTTTTTTCCCCAATCCTGCTGGAACCACAGAGCTATGGTAACTTTCCACAGAAATGGCAAATTACCTACAGAGCTTAGGCTCAATGATTTCCTTTAACCAAAATCTAGAAATGGGGCATTTTGAGCTTAGTAAGAATAGTAAGTGATTGTAGAAGAAAGTAATGTGGTTCTTCTTCCATTCCAGAAAAGGGTGATTCTAGATAAACCTAGGAATGTGTAACTTTTCTGTGATAATCACTCTCCTCTCTCTGACCAAATCTTTTTATTGATTTTCTTTTTTTCTTTTCAAAGGATCTTGGTCTACTTATTATTAGGAATAAATTGTATGGTCTTGCTATGATTTTTGTAATTACAATGTAAAATTATGGGTGACACATAGCTAAATGAGATCAGGAAAAACTTTCAGATTACTCTAAATTAAAACAACTATTATCATTCCCTATGCAACTTATTCCATTTCCTCTTCTAAATATCAGTTATTCTGGAGACTGAAGAAAAACCCAAGGAAAAATCCTCAAAATACAAATCATTTCATCACCACATATAAATCCTGGAGAAGTTCTCTAAATTTACCCTTATAATATGAGCTTATTAACAAAAGGGAATTATCTCTCATCTATAAATACATTTATGCCCCAATAAGAAAGTCACTCAATTAGGTGTATTTTGTTTTGCTACTTCCTGAAAGAAGAGTTCTGGATACAATTCTAAATCAATCCATCTGA
Source organism: Bos taurus (assembly GCF_002263795.3). Classification (NCBI taxonomy): domain Eukaryota; kingdom Metazoa; phylum Chordata; class Mammalia; order Artiodactyla; family Bovidae; genus Bos; species Bos taurus. The sequence continues at coordinate 89,514,928 of NC_037332.1, forward strand.
ATATTCTCCCATAGAAATGTTAATCATCCTCCTGAAATTTCCACACATATTTAATTTCTAGAATTAAAGAAGAAGCCAACATAGCTACCCAACTGGAACCAGATTGCAGGACACAAGGATCCATCCTTAACCTTATAAAAATGTCCTGGAATTTTTAATGAGCAGAAGTGGTCAGAACCTCAGTCTTACATCGCATCCAATAGATGGTTCTCCTGCAGTGCAGGGCTCCATAACTCAAGGCCCAGAGCTGGCTCTGGACCACCTTGGGATGGATGAAGGCCACCTACTGAATCACCGCCACCACATCCTGCAACATCTCCCATCCAAGTCTTCCCTGGGCCCACCCCTGCTGAACTCCCAAGGTCAGGGGAGATCCCAGATTTAGAGCATTTCATTACAAATTTTAAATTTCCATTCCCTGGTTTTCATATTGCATTTCAAGATCAACATCCTTATTAGTAGAAGTATACTTTTTGCTTTAAAATTTTATAACACTTTTTTCCATGGAGACATTCAAAGCAGGCTACTGAACTTCATTACCACACAGGCAGAAATCCTCACAACACCTCTATGAAGGAGGTGTTAAATGAGAAAGAGAGAGAGAGGTCACCATTACCTCCTCTCACACAAGCCCAATCCTCAATAATTAATGAATGAAAAGACATCTTGAATTCAGTGGTCACTAGGAGTAATTGGAGTATATTTTCTCAGCTGCCTCTAAATTAAAATGGTAATAATTTAACCAATATATCTGGGCTGAAGGCTAAAATAAGTTTCCTCTTGCACCCAAGCAGTAGGACCAAGTGGGATCTGAACAGATGACTCTCTGTTACCACTTGATTGCGGAAAACTCACACATTATGCTCAGTAACTGACTTCAAGTCCTGCTCACACTTGCCTTTCTCTTTCCTCATTGAAGAGATCCTGAAAAATTAGGAGGACACAGGTTATATTTGACTTGCTTTATTTCCTTTTCTCTGTCCTCAGATTTACCTTACCCAATTTTTTTGTGTGTCCAAATGACAGTATAAAATAAAGGACAAAGTAAAAGACGGAATACTTTGAGTGATAAAATCAATACAGTCTGGCTATCAAGATAAAATCATGTGACGTAATGGATAGTTCACAGTTTAGCACTGCAGTTCTTTGCATCGTATCTATTGTCCCTCCAGTGGGTAGGTTTTCCCCAACACTAGCTAATGAGCTATTCTTGGACCCCAACTGGGTGTTCTACTATTCAACTCAATTGTGACACTATCCATACAGAGACAACATCAGATTCCAAAGTTAAGGACTCAGTCCTATACGATTGCCCTCCTCCCATAGCCCCCAGCCCACAGTCCATTTCGCTACCTCTTCAGAACCAGGCAAAGTATCACTGTGCTTATGACCAACTGGCTATAGATCAGAGGTTCCAATGACCTTCTCCTCAGGTTCAGTTTATTTGCTTGAGTAGCTCTAGAACTCAGAGAAACAATTTGCTTACTAGATTTTTTGTTGTTTAGTCACTAAGTCATGTCTGACTCTTTTGCAACCCCATGGACTGTACTGCAGCCCATCAGGTCCCTCTGTCCATGGGATTTCCCAGGCAAAAAAAAAAAAAAAACAACTGGAATGGGTTGCCATTTCCTTCTCCAGAGTATTTTTCTAACCCAAGGATCAAACCCACGTCTCCTGTATCTCCTGCATTGGCAGGTGAATTCTTTACCACTGAGCTACTAGGCAAGCCACTTACTAGATTTCCACTTCATTATGAAAGGAGCAGCTAGATAGAGGCAAAATGCAAGGTGTAGAGAAAAGTCTTCCAGCTCCCAGACTCTCACAGAATCAGCACTCTCCCCAAATCTCCATGTGTCTACCCATCTGGAAGCTTTCCAAACCCTCTCCTGGGTTTTTCTGGAGGCATCATTACACACACATGATCAATTAAATGATTCAACCTCCAACCCCAATCCCTTTCCTGGAGGTCATGGTTGATTCTCTTGGCAACTTGCCCCCATTCTTAGGTGGGGCCCAAGAGTCAACCCAATAACATAACAAAAGACACCTTTATAGCTCTCATCACATAAGAAATTCCAAGTTTTAGGAGCCCTGTGCAAGAAACTGGGGTGAAGTCCAAATATATATTTCTTATTACAAGTCACAACATCACAGACCCCTTTAGTATCAATGCAGCAGACACTGTCAGCTCCCATCACATACTCCATGGTTGTACATACCAGCGACTTACTTCTGATCTCTAACTGTGGAATTATTCTGGTCGCAGACAGCACTATCTCACAGATGTCATGCAAGCCAGAAGATGCAAGCCTGATAGAATGGTAAAATGAACTCATAAGGTGGAGACAAATGGGGAGGGGAGGATGGCCGCAGCACAGCCCTCCACCCTGGGACACAACTGAGGATTCATTACACCTAAAACTTTGGTTGTTGTCTAGACACATTGCATGTCTCATGCTAGTAGACCAGCAAGGGATGAAAGGAGTTACTCTACTGCTTATCAGGAGAAGAGAGGTTGATGCTATAGGGGACAGAGAGAAATACGACTGGAACTCAAGGGATTCATTGAGGAACCTCTTGGTACTTTTCGTCCCTGGGTATAATCTGACAAGATCAAGTCAATTTAAGGCTGAGAATCCTCATGGAGGTATGTTTGTGATACATCAGGCAAGAAGCTTAGGTGGGTGGAAGTGCTGCCTGAGAGTGAGGAGACTTTAAATGGGTGGTAGAAGAGGAAGATTTGTTTTAGAAATTATTTGTATTATGTGTGTATGTGAATAAAGAGAAAGAAAGAGAGTGAGTCTGGCCCTTTGTAGAATCCGTAACAGAGCAGATTAATTTCAAGCAGGGCATAAGTGGGTCTGGGTAGTACATGGGATGGACTGTAGCAGATATTTTTAGTGTCCTACTCATCAGCACTTCTGTTCCTTGAAAATGCTACAGCTTCATTTTGCAAACAATGTACCTTGCATGGGGTCATAAAGAGTTGGACATGGTTGAGTGACTAAGCACACACACACTCCAATTACCTGAAGAAAGCAGTCATCAAAAACATCATATTGAGACCAGCCATCAAAGAGAGTTTGAAATTTGGAAAGAATAAATGTTCTGTTTTGAATTGAAAGAGAGAGAAATATCCATTGGTAAGTTTTTGACATCCACACTTTCCAGCAGTCCTGTGTGTGGAATGGATGAGTGTGAAGATCAGTGCAGTTACTGATCCAGTACAGGAGGTGCAGCTTGCTTACTCAATCATTTTGTACATGCTTCTGTGACTTGGCCAGAGAATAAAGAACTTGCTAACAATGAAAGCCATTTGAAAATGAAAAGATCGACAACTTTGAGAGTTGGTGATGTTTCTTCACCAAGGGAGTTTTAGCCAAGGGCAGACAATCATTTAGTAATATTTACCAGAGTCAACCATCAAGCACAGGAAAGGTGGAGACTGGGGATGAAGTTTGTAGTCAAATGCAACCAAGAGAGAAGCATCCAGTAGATGAAAGAAAGAAGGTTAAAATAAAAAGTGAAGGGACCATTCATGTTGATCAAAGCTGAATTCAATGGACATAGAGCCCTAACATCTAAAATAATGTCTAAGGATGCTCTCTGCTGCTGCGGCTGCTAAGTCGCTTCAGTCGTGTCCGACTCTGTGGGACCCCATAGATGGCAGCCCACCAGGCTCTCCCATCCGTGGGATTCTCCAGGCAAGAACACTGGAGTGGGTTGCCGTTTCCCAATCTCCACATAATAATGGAAAGGAAAGCAAAATACTGCTTATGCAGATCTGGTATATCTTTTACTGTAAAGGTACACTTCTCATCTTGTTCATAAGAAGACCAGTGTTGCAAACTGGCTATGAGTATGTGGTCCTTCATGTGTTTCTGAACCTCTCTCTGACCCATTGGACTCTTGAATGTCTACTGAGCCCATTCTCCAAATGATGTGTTTTGTCTCCTTTCCCATTTCAGTGCTCCCTTCAATAAAATATCTTGACCTTCTTTATTATTTTTTTTATTTTTGGCTGTAGCATGCAGGATCTTAGTTCCCCAATCCAACCTGGGCACCCTGAAAGTGGAAGCATGGAATCTTAACCACTGGATCACTATGGGTGTCCCTTTTATAAAATATTTTATTTGTTAAAATTTTTTAAATTAAAAAGAAATTTTTTAAACTAACCCTCTGATTTAAGTTTCTGCACTTTAGTGGCTTTATTCCTCCCTGGCACAGAATTTTTGGGTGCCATCTTAGTCACTTTGAGCTGCTATAACAAAAATACCATAGACTGGATGACTTACACAGCATTTATTTCTTAGAGTTCTAGAGGCTAGAAGACCAAGATCAAGGTACCAGTTGATTCAGTATCTGGTGAGAGGCCACTCTCTGGTTGCAGATGACCAACTCCTTGCTGTGTCCTCACAAAGGACTGGAGAAAGATCTCTGGAATCTCTCTGTGGTCCTACTCATGAACGTTTGACCCTCATGATATAAATCATTAGGTCTCACCTCTTGATACTATCACCTTGGAGTTAGGATTTGAATCTATGAATTTTTGTTGTTGTTCAATTGCTAAGTCATGTCTGACTCTTTGTTACCCCACGGACTACAGCGCACCAGTCTTCCCTGCCCTCACTATCTCCCTGAGTTTGCTCAAATCGTGTCCACTGAGTCAGTGATGCCATCCAACCATCTCTTCCTCTGTTGCGCATTCCTCCCTTGCCCTCAATCTTTCCCAGTATGAGTGTCTTTTATGAATTTTGGGGAGAACACAAATATTTAGTCCATAATACACACCAAAAATCAACTAAAAGATCACCATGGAACAGCCTGAAGACTCTTCAGCCAATTCACCTTTTCCGATCGCAGAAAGACTGATCCAGATAACTACTGAAAATGTATTTTCTAAATAAAAGATTTTATTTTTATATGTTCTCAGAGTCACACAGGAAGGGCTTCCATTTACTACAGATTTGGTCATCTCTAGAGCCTGGTAGGCTGCAGTCCATGGGGTCGCCAGAGTTGGACATGACTGAGCAACTTCACTTTCACTTTTCACTTTCATGCATTGGAGAAGGAAATGGCAACCCACTCCAGTGTTCCTGCCTGGAGAATCCCAGGGACGGGGGAGCCTGGTGGGCTGCCGTCTATGGCGTCGCACAGAGTCGGATACGACTGAAGCGACTTAGCAGCAGCAGCAGCTACATTTTAGAGAGTCGGCTAGGATTATACTTTTGAAACTCATAATTATGCTCATGAGAATGGCCATGGCAGAATACATCACGTTATCAAAATTTTTAAGCATTTAGGCAAAAATGGTGACCTCTTTACCTCTCAGGCACTATGGAAGATTTAAAAGAAGTTCATACTTGATAGTGAACTTGGTTTTGAACTTGGGTTTGGACACATTGGGAATTAGAGAATAAATAAAGCAGCAAAATAACACATTCTACAAAGAGTCTTCTGGAAAAGTCCTTTGGAAACATATACCAGCTTCTTTGGGAAAAGGAAGCTGTCAGAGACTAAATCCATAAATCAAATAGGAAAGAAAAAAATGTGCTACTGTGGGAAGAAAAGGAACAAGTCTGTAGGGCTTAATCTTATCGTGGGAAGGTATTTCTCTTTACTTTACCACAAATACCATGGAAATGAAGTAAAATCAAGGCAACGTTGTAACATGAGTGATGTCACAAGGGGAAATTCATCATTAGATACGTGAACCAAGAGATACATGACAAGCACAGGGGATAAAGGAGGAAGACGGAAAGAAATGCCAAGAGTTGTGACTCTAACATGATAGTTCCTATAAAATAAAATTTCATCATTTTTTTGTCCCATATTCTTTAATTATAACATCCTATCTATGCCCCCAGACTGATACGTCCTGGAAAAATCAGGTTATAAATATAAATTTTAGAAGGTATCCTTTGCCCATTTTTAACTGTCATGTTAACTATCAACGTATCATGTCATTACATCCTGCCCCCCATCTTAGTACCTTCTTCTAAAGAAAGAAATTGTGTAAAATGTTACCATAGCTCAACAAAAACCACAGGCAAACATCTAAACACATACCCTGTAAACACTTCAAAGAAGAAAGCTTAAAATTTAGAATAAAAGTTCTAGGAGTCATCCTTTTACTCGGAAAAATGACATGGTTTAAAATAGATAAATATTTCCCATAAGAATCAACAAAAATACCTCAGTTATATTAAGAGACATTCATCAAAAAAACAATGGTGGATTCAGTCAGTACGTTGTGTGCCGTGCTTAGTCAGTTGCTCAGTCGTGTCTGACTCTTTACAACCCCATGGCCAGTAGCCCGCCAGGCTCCTCTGTCCATGGATTCTCTAGCCAAGGATACTGGAGTGTGTTGCCCCACCCTCCTCCAGGGGATCTTCCCAACCCAGGGATCCAGCCCAGATGTCCCACATTGCAGGTGATTTCTTTACCATCTGAGCCACTCTATATATCTGTGCTAAAGAACTATGGATTATAAAAGAGGGATTACTCTCAAAATAACCTGAAGATTGAAAACAGGCTGGAAAGGGAACATTCTATGATGATTCAATCCTCAGTTGTGAAAGCACCAATTCCCACTAAAGCTTTCTTTTGCATCCTATTTCTCTGATCCCAAATCAAGCCTTCTTAGGAAAGATCTTTTAAATATTCCAGAAGAAATGAACAATTCTTCACCTGAATGTTTATTTCTCTCTTCCTGGACTGTGGCCTGAATTTGGTTTGGGAAAGAGGCACAGTTCAGATTTTTCCACAGGCCTTCTTGACCTACACGAGTCAGCTTGCTATAAACCAAACCCCTGCAGCTCTCCTATCCTGGCAGAGCTAGGAAAGCCATAAATATTTTTGGCAAAGCAGACCCTAAAATAAGACAAGGTTTTTTATTTCGAGATCACATAACATTGGTCAAAGTGGCATAGTGAGGCAAACAGTTAAAACATATTTTTAAAGCAAATATGTGGTGATATAGAAATAGTTCTCACACTAATCCATGTCAACGATCACTTGAAAGTTTCAAATGCTAGGCTGTATAAGATACGTTTTTTCAGGTGGGGATTATAAATGGCACTAGATTCTGTTGGATGGAAGGAAAAGGTGCTGACGTGCCCTGAGCCACTCAGAAACCCAGCTCCCACCTGGTCATGCTTGAAGGCCTAAAGGTTTAAGAACAGCCTCTAATCAGTGGTTTCCAAACTTTAGTGCATTTCAGGATCAACTGGAAGACCTGGATGGGTCTTAGCCGTAGATTCTGATTCATTAGGTCAAAAGATGTGTCCCCAAATTCCTATTTCTAGCAAATTCCCTAGTCCTACTGATTCTGCCAGCTCCTGGAGCACACTTTGAGAAATCTTGCATTAGACTGACTGGGACACCACAGGAACCCTTCAAAAGAAAAAGAACCTTAACCCTATCAATACCACAATTTTCTGTCATGGTTACTTGTGCTAAATCCACTCCAGTCTTACAGCAGTCCCTTACTTACTGAATAGCTGATATTCAGTTTGTTCATGGGTAATCATGTGTATCTCCCAAGTTCAGAATTAAAAAGGTAATTGGGAGAAGTCAGAATAAAGAGTAAATCACAGACCCAAAACTCATACTTACTGTTTTCTCTCCCCATGGGCTTTATTACCACCCCAAAATCTACTGAATTGGACAAAACCACTCTATTCACTAGCTTGCATTGATAAGATTTGGTTCTAGTTGACATTCTTTTTTCTCAGAGTGATCCCATTTTCTTAGCTATTCCACAGGATTTACTATAAATGTAGGACTAAGAAATGCTAGAATGTATTTTTTAAAATGTCTTATTATTTCACCTAAGAAATAAGGCAACATAATACATGAAAAAATAAATTCTTGATATACTTGGAGTGAGTACTCTGGTAGGTTGGACTGTCTTTTTCCAAGTCCTCCCTACCGTTTCTTGTGAGGGGATTACATACTCCAGCACTTTGCCTTGTGCTTGCTCTTCTCAGTGTGACCAGCTCACTTTCTACCAGACTGATGCTTGCTTTGGTCATGTGACTTGCTTTGGCCAACAGAACACAAGCTGAAGGGATCTACACAAGGCCATGGGTTCTATCAGTATTCTCCCCTCTATCCTTAAGCTGACATTTACTGAGAAGAGGTTGCTCTTCCATGTGTGTGTACTAAGTTTCTTCAGTTGTATCTGACTCTCTGACCCTATGGACTGTAGCCCACCACACTCCTCTATCCATGGGATTCTCCAGGCAAGAACACTGGAGTGGGTTGCCTTGCCCTCCTCCAGGGGAATCTTCCCAACCCAGGGAAGATCTGCTGCTCATCCAGCCTGTTCTTAAATGAAGATGATGTAGAGCAGAGTCCCAGCTGACATATATCACAAGTGAGAAATAAACCTCTATTTTTCCAAGACTGAGATTTTGACAGAACATGTAACTTAGCAAAAGTACAACATGAATACATATAATATGTAAAACAAGAGGGAAACTTTAATGACCTCTTTATTGAGAAAATGGTCATGGAAAATATGGAAAGGGTGGATGGAATTTACACAGTCTCACTTACAATTGATAAACCTGAAATATACAGAGGTCAAATGATTTGCCTAAGGGTACACACATAAGTAAATGGAATAGTAAATTACTATTACTTTCAAGAAAATGGAAGAGAAATAACAAAAAGTGAGGCCCATGTTTGAAGCAAAGAGCTCATCTGTACAGTCCAGTGAAGTCTAACAGACAGATATTAGAGTTCTATATTCTAACATAGAGTTCTAAAATCAATTTCTCTTAGAAACTGGCTGCCTCAAATTTAAAATATAGTTTGCTTAACCAGCTAGAATTTTCACTATATGACAAGTATGGCAAACAACACACAGGTCTCCAGTGAGGTCCCCAGCAACCAATGCCCAGTCCACTTCATAGATGTACAATCAATGTGAAGCTGAATACAACAGGTTGTGCTAGAAAATATTTGAATTATATAGCAAACTTTCTTCGATCTAATTCCTTGTCCACCAAAAAAAAAAAAGTCTGATATTTCTATCTATCTCCACTTTTAGCTTGCTCAGGGGGAAAAAGTATGCTGGTCAGGCTGAAGTGAATATTTATGTATTTTTAAAATTCTTAAATTTATTTTTTAATTGGAGGATCATTGCTTTACAATGTCATGTTGGTTTCTGTCATACATCAACATGAATCAGCCATAGGTACACTTATGTCCTCTTCCTCTTGAACCTCCTTCCCACCTCCCACCCTATCCCACCCCTTGAAGTGATTATTTAGCTCAATTATGTTTTTCATTGCATAATGGAATCTCCTTTTTATGCCTAGAATCTTTCTTACTTTCTAATAATAATAATACATAGCATTTCCTTTGAAAAATAATGAATCCTTCCCCTTTGGCTACACAATCAAGGAGGGGTTGACCTCATCTTCAGTCTCAGGATCAGCTAACATGAATCAGCACATGTTAGCTGATGATTCCCTGGCCTGGTGATTGGTTCATGGCTGGGTACATGGCTCTGTGGGGGCCATGATAACAAGATCCAGGGTAGCAGGGTAAGAGAGACTCTCCCCGCTTCCCCACTGGATGTGAAGTCTGGAGCTACACTGCTCAGTTTTTAATCAAGAATAGTGAGCATGTTTGGAAGACATAAAGAATGGACTTGTGGACACAGTAGGAGAAGGAGAGGGAGGGACAAATTGAGAAAATAGGACTGACTTACATACACTATCACATGTAAAACAGATATGTAGTGGGAAGCTGCTGTGCAACACAGGAAGCCCAGCCTGGTGCACTGTGACAATGTAGAGGGGTTAGATGGGGTGGACTGGGGTGGGAAGGAGGCTCAAGAGGGAGGGGATATATGTGTGTGTGTGTGTGTGTGTGTTAGTCATCAGTCGTGTCTAACTCTTTCCGACCCCATGGACTATAACCTGCAAAGCTCCTCTGTCCATGAAATTCTCCAGGCAAGAATACTGAAGTGGGTTGCCATTCCTTTCTCCAGAGGATCTTCCTGAAGATCCCAGGAGATCGAACCCAGGTCAAATAGACCATTGCAGGCAGATTCCTTACCATCTGAGCTACAAGGGAAGCCCATGGATATAGATACATATACATTAATACATACACATACACACAGTTATGGCTGATTCCTGTTATTGTATGGCAGAAACCAATACAACATTGTAAAGCAATTATCCTCTAATTAAAAAAAAAAAATAGTGATATGTCTGCAAATGAATCCAACACATGGAGGGAAATCAATCTAAGACAGAGAACCAGGTTAACTGTGAGATTGTTTGAGCCTCAACATCAAGTCAACCAAACCTCAAATCTCCAAACTTTTGTGGTTATTTATACTGATAAATTCCTTTCATGCTCAGCTTGACATTGGGATTTTTGTCACTCAGGCTCCAGAGTTCGAAGTTATAACACACTATATTAACAAAGTTGGCATTTTTCAGCCTCTTATGAGCTTGGAAAATGCAAGTCAGCCTCCTTGACATTCAGAGACTCTGGGTGACTGACAAGATTATTTTGGCTGGGATGTCAAACTCTGAGCCTAGGTAAACTGACCAAGGTAAATGTCACCTCTGAGGCTTACTAACAGCCCACTGTTTTTCTCTTTTAATTCAAGGTTATCAGGCATCCAATCTCATCTTGCTTTTGTCTTTTCACTGTGTACAGAGTACTGGGGAGATTTATCCTGGTTTATTTTAAAGATAAACTCAAAAGAAGAAATCCTTATACTCATGATATTTGGGGTTAAACTAACAGGTACTTAATGAACAGCCGCATTTGCCCAGTCTGGTATTAGCGCATTGTATCCTGATAAGAATAATTTTTCTTATAGAATTCTCCAATAAAGGATGCTACCCTGGTATGTCCAACATTGGGGCCAGAATAATGCTTGCAAGCTACTGGGTTCAGATTCTATCATGAACAATATCTAGACGGTTTCTTGATCTCAGGGTTCTATGAAGAAAAATATAAGGGTGACATTTAGATTTTACTAACATTTAAGGATAAGTATATGTAACAAAATAGCAATAATATTGAGTAGAGTTTGAAAATTCTTGTCTAATCCCGTATTATTAACTCATTGAAACTAGTAAAGTGTCTCTATTGAGGTCCAGCAGAGAGGGATTTTCATCTGTTGTCAATTTGTCATTCACATCCTTTTTATAACCCGGCTCTGTTATACTAGGGGCTTCCCAGGTGGTTCAGTGATAAAAAAACAAACAAAAAACAGTTGCCTGCAATGCAGGAGACACAAGTTTGATCCTTGGGTGGGGAAGATCTCTGGGAGAAGGAAATGGCAACCCACTCCAGTATTCTCATCAGAGAATCCCATGGACAGAAGAGCCTGGCAAGCTACAGTCTATGGGGTTGCAGAGTCGGACAAGACAGTGACTACAAACAACAACTGCTGTACAGAGATAATCACTTCTTTGTATAAAATCCCTTATTGTTTAGGGTAGAAAACTCTTTGTTCCTATCTTTGATTGCTTTTCAGATTTTAATACAGAGTCTTCTTAAACCGTATATAGTTCATGTTGAAAGCAGTTTTGCTCCTCCCTGTCAGCTAATTGGCTACTGTAAGTATTTATTATACCGGGACTGGCTTCTGTCTCATTTGAGCAGCCCGGCAGCTTTCTGTCTTCTCTGAGTGCTCTCTGTCTGCTGCCTCTGTGTTCTGCCAGCGCTGCAGCCGTTGCGAGGACAGGGTGTATATGCTACTGCTTTTGGCTGGGAGAATAAATTCCAGCTGAGGTCCAAGTTGAAAATGAATCCCCCACTCGGCAAAAACACGGGCTCTAGGATACTTCCTGTGTACCCCATTAAAAACCCCTTTGGCCACAGCAGCCTGGAGTTTCACAGTGGGACCATTTCATGCTTAATAGCATGTTCTGCACCAGGCAGAACTGTGGGAAAAACAAAGGCAGACGGCCTTACTCCCTGTATGGAGAAGTGCAAACTCCAGCCTGGGAGGCAAGGTTTGTTATGTAAACAGAAACACACATGTGTATGAGTGCTCATGTACACGCACACATCTTGAAATGCATACAGCACAGCATACAAGGTTACAGTGGTGACCGCCAGTTGCTGAGAAGAAATCAAGGTAATTTTAATCAGTTGGAAAGACTTCATGGATAAAGCCAAACTTGAACTGAACTTTGGGTGCCAAGGAGGGCTTAAATCGTTATGTGAAGCCTGGAACGGCCAAAGGCTGGACTCAAGTTAAGAAGTACAAACAATCTAGTTAAAACACCTAGCTCTACAATGGCTTGCCATGATGTGGGCCACGTGTGTATACACCAAATTCTTCCCCTTGGAATGGCTTATTTTGGCCCTGTAAAAATCCAACCTATATATTTTGGGCTTTCATTTGGCAATCAGTTCATTTCAGTCGCTCAGTCGTGTCCGACTCTGCAACCCAATGAACCGCAGTACGCCAGGCCTCCCTGTCCAGCACCAACTCCCGGAGCCCACCCAAACCCATGTCCATTGTGTTGGTGATGCCATCCAACCATCTCATTCTCTGTCGTCCCCTTCTCCTCCTGCCCTCAATCTTTCCCAGCATCAGGGTCATTTCAAATGAGTCAGCTTTCTGCATACTTTTAAAAGTTTCTAAGGTCATGTGTGCTGAAATCTGACAGAGCAGATTTTAAACCTGATTGTCCTTGTGCAAAAAATCACTAAAGCCCTTTAAAAGTTTCAAAATCAGCATTTGAGCAATTTTATAAGTTTTCTAAGTGAATCCATACAGGTGCAGTTTTCGGGGTTTATCCATCTGTTGGTAAGATGCCTTTATTATAAACCCAGACATTCTGCTAATAATTCTCTAATGCATTTTAAATAAATAAAATCCAAATGTTGCCTTTAAACACCAATAAAAACAGGAATGCTTCAAAGCAAGAAATTCAAAGTTGAACTCAGTGTGTCCATGAGAAAAACTCCAGTGTTCAAAGGCATTGGAAAATGATCCTGGAAAGGTGTAATATTCCTATGCCAAGTCCATTTGATTACTTTAGATCATATTAGAAATAAAACATCCAAGCCATTTGCCATTGATTTTTCAGAATGTGTTCATTCACTTTATTTGTTCCTTGAACCTATTTATAAATATTTTCTGCATCATACTAGGTCGCTTTTAAAAGTGAGACTATCTCAAGGGTGTGTTTTATAGAGTAGTGCAATGAAACAGGCATGATTTAAACAATTTACTTTAAAAGAAGTATTCTACTTATAAAGTCTAAAAGCAGTACTTTAAGATTTTAACACAACAGCCGGATTTTACTTGGTCCAGTGTCTTGAAAAAACAGCATGGCGAGAAGGGTTAAAGGTGAACTTGCTACTCATTGATTCTAGAAATGACTAATTCACAGTACTGAAGGGAATCTCCCACAAGTCTATAGTGTAAGTTTATTTTACTGATTTAGTGCTGATTTCAGCATCAGCCTCCTGCTTCTTTCTCACGGATGCAGAAATGTAAATGAGTCAGGAAAGGATGCTTCCTATGAGAACTATTTTTTTTCTCGGTAAGAAGGCATTCCAAGGAAAGCCTTATGCTTTCCTTCTAAAGTTCACAAGGCTTTTAACTAAGATCTTCTTGCTGAATAAGTTCCTTTTCATTGACTCTAATTTAAGACACTTGTTTTTTTTTAAAACATGTTTTTCAGAAAACATCTGGTATATTACAGCCTGTATCTACTAGTGGAATCTAAAGTTAGAAACAAGGTAAAGCAAATTTAACTTTCGGTTTTGTCCTTTCATAGCATCACTCTTATGTACAAAGAGAATGTCTAAGAATATTATCTGCACAGTTAGAGATTATTTTTAGCAAACTGAAATAGTGTTCTGGGGTACTGATTAGCATTCAAACATAAAAACTTTTCAATGTTTTATCATCATAGGTCATTAAAATATGACATTCGGAAACAGTTGGAGAAAATATTTGTGTAAAACATTAAGTTTATAATGCTGGGCCTATCATTTTTGGTAAGTATAATCAATTGTGCAATAGACCTTTTAAAGATATCTTGCATGCTAAGTCACTTCAGGCATTTCCGATTCTTTTCAATCCCTTGGACTGTAACCCGCCAGGCTCCTCTGTCCATAGCATTTTCCAGGCAACAACACTGGAGTGGGTTGCCATTTCCTCCTCCAGAGAGATATCTTAGGGGTACATAAAGCTAAACCAGTCAAGTTAATTTATGACCCATAATTTGTAAAATTTCTTTTATTTAATTGAGATGTAACTGACATACAATGTTGTATAGCTTCAGGTATAGTGATTTAAGGTTTGTATGTACTGTGTATCACCATAAGTCTAGTTAATATCCATCACCACACATAGTCTCTTTTTCTTGTGATAAAAAATTTTAGATTTACTCTCAGCAACTTTCAAATATATAATGAAGTATTATCAACTATAGTCACCATGTTCTACATTATATCCCCAAGACTTATTTACTTTATAACTGGAAATTTATATGTTCTGATGACTGCTTTAACCCATTCTGCCTACCCTGCCACACCCGATCTATGATAACCACCAGTCTGTTCTCTGTATTTATGAGTTCAGTTATTTGTTTTTGTATTTTTAAAAACTTTTTATTTGCATTGTGGTATAGCCAATTATTGTGATTGTTTTTGTTTGTTTGTTTGTTTGAGGCTTTCCTTCATTTAGAGAAAGCTCAAAGAAGTCATTGTTGTACTTCTGTTACTAAGCATATGAATTCAGAATTCTCCCCTTATGAAAAAAGTAAATATGAAGTTCTTGAAATTGAGACAATTGTTCAAATAGAACATCTTTAAGGTATGAGCAAAAAACTCCTCTTGAAATAGTAATGCCTTTTCTACTATTATACCCTTCATTTTTAGGACACTTAAGTTTTCTTAACCAAGCTTCTTATGACCTTATCTAAGATTGAGTCTGTATACTAAGGAACCACTTGAGTATTATTACAACAAAGGACCAATTTAGGACTATTTTTTAAATGTGCAAGTATAATTCACAGAAATATTAAATAAATACAAGTCAAATATATTATTTAACTTAATATTTAGTGAGGGAACCAGTAAGATGTTACAACTAAGTCAAAGTGAAAGTCGCTCAGTCGTGTATGACTCTGTGAACCCATGGACTATACAGTCCATGTAATTCTCCAGGCCAGAATACTGGAGTGGGTAACCTTTCATTTTTCCAGGGGATCGTTCCAACCGAGGGATTGAACCCAGGTCTCCCGCATTGCAGGCAGATTCTTTACCAGCTGAGCCACAAGGAAAGCCCAAGAATGCTGGAGTGGGTAGCCTATCCCTTCTCCAGCAGATCTTCCCGACCCAGGAATCAAACTGGGGTCTCCTGCATTGCAGGAGGATTCTTTACCAACTGAGCTATTAGGAAGTAACTAAGTCAAAGTAGAGTTTAAAGAACCATCCTATATATGGGCAAAAGAGAATGCTAAAATGAAATTACAAATAAGTGCAAAAGTAACCTATCCATACGGCAATAATCAGTTGCATTCTACCGGACACATTTCACTTGCATTTCTATGGATAAGAATCACTTGCCCTATTAGCAATATTATAAAATTTACACAGTTATGAAATAGTTCAAAGGCAATAAAATATGGAGATAACCAAGAAACATAAGCTAAATAGATACCCACTATTGTAGGCAGAATTCTAAGATGGCCCTCATAATTGCCACTTCTGAGTTTTTCCTATGATTGTTACCTGGCAATAGGGTTTTTGCAGATATAATTAAAGATACTAATAAGTTGACTTTAGTATAGGAAGATTATCTAGATGGGCTTAATTAATTACATGAACACTTTAACAGAAGTGTTTCTCTAGCCGATAGCAAAAGGGGAAGTCAGAGATTTGACATATAAGAAGGATTTGACATGCTGTTGCTGACCTGAAGATGGTTGTGGCCACGTGGAAGTGATTTGAGTGTGACCTCTAGTTGCTGAAAGTGATCTCCAGCCAATAGTCAGAAATAAAATAGGAAGCTCAACCATGAAATTGTAAGAAACTATATTCTGTCAATAACCCAAATAAGCTAGGAATAAAATATTTCTCCAGAGCTTTCAGATGAATACTTATCCTACTTGACACATGATTTTAGCCTTTGATACCCTAAGCTGAGAACCTAGTCACATTGTGCTGGACTTCGGATCTACAGAATTGAGATGATAAATAAATGCTCTCTTAAGCTGTTAAGTTTGTGATAATTTATTATGTAGCCAAAGAAAACTAATATACATGAATTGTCTTTGTCTGTTACACAGATACTTACCATAGCAGTAATAAGTATTGTTTAAGTCTATAAAAAGAAAATAACTATCCATGCCTTGCAAATTTTCCCCTTGAAGTTGGTATTATTAATAAATTTTTCTATAAAAAGCTTTAAAAATTTGGAGATATAAAGTTATACTTGAAAGATAAGTTGAAAATGGACAAGTTTCTCATTTAATCATATGTACAACCCACTCCAGTATTCTTGCCTGGAGAATCCCATGGACGGAGGAGCCTGCTGGGCTACAGTCCAAGGAGTCACAAAGAGTCAGACATGACTGAGCGACTTCAATTCACTTCACTTCACTTTCACTGTATACAGAGGGCTTCCCAGATGGCTCAGTGGTAAAGAATCCACCTGCCAATGGAGGAGACAGGGATTTTTGATGCCTGGGTCAGGAAGATACCCTGGAGTAGGAAACGGCAACCCACTCCAGTATTCTTGCCTGGGAAATTTCGTGGACAAAGGAGCCTGGCAGGCTATTCTCCATGAGGTCACAAAAAAGTCAGACACAACTTAGCTACTAAACAACAAACAACAAAAACTGTTTATGGAATCCACAAAGCAAGCCATACTCAGATTCCACATTCCTCTTTACTCTCTCTGGCCATGGTTTAAAATTTAATAAGCACTGTCTTTGAGAGTAGCTGTTTTTCTAAACACTGTACTGCATTAATAAATACTTTCTTTCTAAAAGAAAAGCACTTGTGAACATATTGACTGCCATCCTCTCCTGGGGAGAAGACAGCTTACTTTCTATCACCTGCAGAGGTACTGGAACGAAAGCATGATCATTTGTATTGAGATTCTGAATCATATGCGCCAGATTTCAGGGCTTTCACCCTGGATTGGCTGGCCTTTGGGAGCAGGAAAACAGAAGAGGAAATATCCATGTTTGAGCTGGCATGTACTGTACAATTTTATCCAGCACTGACAAGTCCCTGCTGTTGGAAACCTGTAGAAGTTGTGCAGTTTGTAACTATTGGCCAAATAACCATGCTGTGTGCATGAAAGAATAAAGAAAAGATGAAAAATTTACAAAAACACATATACACCTTCTTAGAAATCAAGGTGTCTCATTCTGATTTGACTTATGAAGCTGTCACATAATATATGTTTTTAAAAATTAGGTGGATATTTAAGTTCATTTTTAGATCTGTGGTGTGTGTGTGTTTGAGAGAGAAAGAGCTCAGTTGTGCCTGACTCTTTGCAACCCCATGGACTATAGTCTGCCAGCCTCCTCTGTTGATGGAATTCTCTAGGGAAGAATACTGAAGTGGGTTGCCATTTCCTTCTCCAGGGATCTTCCCAATCCAGGGATTGAACCCATGTATCTGAAGTCTCCTGTATTGACAGGTGGATTCTTTATCACAAGCGCCACCAAATCTCTGTTATCATATTGCAATATGTCAAGGCCATCTTGAGACAGCATGTTTGAAAGAGTAGTATGTGTTTATTTTTCTTTCAAACAGAATTTTAAATAAAGGAAAAATTCATTTTAATAACTGACTAAAGTTTCTCTCAGGTCTTTTATTTTTCTTATTTATTAAGGTCTGGAAACATCACATTCAACTTCCTCCATGAATATAAAGCAAGGTGCATGAGATGGAAATAATTATCAGTAATTTGTTGGTGCTTCAACACAGCAGTTTTAGGCTTTTGAAATAAAATTAATCTAGAAATTGCTCTACTTTTTAAATGGCGTGTTTTTAAATGTCATGCGTGCACTATGGTTGATGTATGGAAACATGCCCAGTTACAGACACTATATACACACAGATGCTTCTCACTTTGCGCAGCAACTGTGCTCGAGAAGCTATGTATATAAATCACACATTTTTAAAATTAATTATTTAGAAACACTCTGGGGGTTTCTACTTTAAGAACCCTTTTATTGATTCATTTTAAAACAAAAAATAATCTTGCCCAGAAATTATCCCTTTTGAAAGTACTGTGTCTGACGTAAGTATTATATCAGTAGAGAGAGGCAAAATCAAATCTAAGAACTAGGACTTTGAAAGCAGAAAGAAGTTTTAGCTATTTTTTTAAAAAAGTAGTGTTTAGGAAAAAAATATACTCAATAAATGTTAGCAGTCTAATTATTTTTTCTCTTTTCTCAAAGATATTTTTTTCTTAACTGACTGAAGAAATATATATGTGTGTGTTTCTCTCTCTCATATATATATATATGTATATATATATATTTTTTTTAACTGACAACAGAGGATGAGATGGTTGGATGGCATCACCTACTCAATGGACATGAGTTTGAGCAAGTTCTGGGAGATGGTGAAGAACAGGGAAGCCTGTGACTATGAGGTCACAAAGAGTCAGACACGACTGAGTGACTGAACAGCAATGAACAACAACAGCTGATCTATCCTTCCATTCAACAATGTCTAACTTAAAATTTGGAATTTTTAGCAGAATACTCAAGTTCTCACCAGTTGTAATTATGCTAAGTTGAAAGGTAAGTAAGGAAGAGGGTATAGTGTGTTTATCTAGGTCTAACCAGAGAGGTAAAGCAGAAAATTTTCTACATTGCTCTTATGATGAAGACCAAAATTAACTCTATTTTTTTTTGAAAAGCATATGCAATACATATTTGTATACTGAACTATGATTTTTCCATTTTAGAAATTTGCTTTGCCTAAAAAGAAAAAAATATTCAGCCCAGATGTGTACACTAGTTACCTATTGCTACCTCAGAAATGCAGATGATACCATTCTAGTGGCAGAAAGTGAAGAGGAACTAAAGAGTCTCTTGTTATGGGTGAAAGAGGAGAGGGAAAAAGTTAGCTTTAAACTCAACATTCAAAAAGCTAAGATCATGACATCTGGTCTCATCACTTCACGGCAAACAGATAGGGAAAGAGTGAAAGAAATGACAGATTTTATTTTCTTGGGCTCCAAAATCACTGTGGACAGTGACTGCAGCCATGAAATTAAAAGACACTTGCTCCTTGGAAGAAAAGCTATGACAAACCTAGACCACATATTAAAAAGTAGAGACATCACTTTGCTGACAAAGGTCTATATAGTCAAAGTTATGATTTTTCCAGTAGTCATGTATGGATGTGAGTTGGACCATGAAGAAGGCTTAGCACTGAAGACTTGATGCTTTTGAATTATGATGCTGGAGAAGATTCCTGAGAGTCCCTTGGACAGCAAGAAGATCAAATGAGTAAATCCTAAAGGAAGTCAATCCTGAATATTTTCTGGAAGGACTGATGCTGAAGTTGTAGCTCCGATATTTTGGCCACCTGATCTGAAGAGCCAATTCATTGGAAAAGACCCTGATGCTAGGAAAGATTGAGGGCAGGAGAAGGGGGAAACAAGGATGAGATCGTTGGATGGCATCGCCAATTCAATGGACAAGAGTTTGAGCAAACTCTGGGAGATAGTGAAGGACAGGGAAGTCTGGTATGCTCCAGTCCATGGGGTTGCAAAGAGTCAGACACGATTTCAACTGAATAATAACAACAACAATTGCTACTCTAACACATTACCACCAATTCAGTGGCATAAAGCAACACAAAGGTATCATCTTACAGTTCTGGAGGTCAGAACTCCAAAACCATTTGCGTGGGGTTAAAGTCAAGCTGTCAGTAGACTGGTTCCCTCTGAAGTCTCTAGGAGAGAATATTTTTCTACTCTTTTCCAGCTGCTAAAGGCAGCCTCCTTCCCTTGGATAATGGCCTCCTCCCAACAAGCACTTTTCTCCAACCTTGACTTCTATCACTACATCTCTTTCTCATCACTGACCATTCTTATAATGACCCTTGTGATTACAATGGGCCCCCCTGTATAATCCAGAATAATCTTCCCTTTTCAAGGTTCTTTATCACATCTGCAAAATTCTTTTTGCCACGTAAGGCAATATATTAAATGTTAACAGTTCTGAGAATTAATACCTGGGCATCTTTTCGAGGGGGGTTATTATTTTGTCTACAACTCAGTGTTAGAATCTCATTTTAGGGTATTAATATCAGTAAACGGCAGCCCACCAGGCTCCCCCATCCCTGGGATTCTCCAGGCAAGAACTCTGGAGTGGGTTGCCATTTCCTCCTCCAGTGCATGAAAGTGAAAACACAAAGTCGCTCAGTTGTGTCCGACTCTTAGCGACCCCATGGACTGCAGCCTACCAGGCTCCTCCATCCATGGGATTTTCCAGGCAAGAGTACTGGAGTGGGGTGCCATGTCTCCGATCAAATTTGTTACTCTGTTTCTCTTCCTTACTGCACAAACATTTAAATTAGTCTGCAAGAATGTTCATCTAGCAGTTACTTAAAACATTCTATCTACCAGGTACTAGGCCAAGTGCCTTGTGTCTACATATTTAATCCTTACAACAAACCTGTACTATTAATTTTAGCTCACTGTACACATGACGAGATTGTAAGACAGAGTGTTCAATTCTTTGTTCAAGATTCTAAGGGTAGCAAGTGATGACTTGGTATGTCAGGGCCAGTATGACTCCAGAGTTTCTCCTCCTAACCCCAACTTTATTCCAGCTCTCTTTAGAAATTACCAAAGAGGATTCTCATATGCAAATTAAAAGTATGCATACAAGGCATTGTGTCTGTGCTCAGTTGCTCAGGCCTATCTGACTCTTTGCAACACTTTGGACTGTAATCCACTAAGCTCCTCTGTCCATGGGTTTTTTCAGGCAAGAATACTGAAGTGGGTTGCTATTCCCTCCTTCAAGGGATCTTTCCAACCTAGAGATCGAACCCAGGTCTCCTGCGTAATGCATTAACTATGCCAACTAAGATGTGGGCACATTCAAACTAGTTACTGGAGTTAAGGTGAGTCACCTCCTTAGAAGGCTGATGGTGTCTGTTTGCAACTAAGACAGCGTATCAGATGCTAATGTTATTAAACCAGCTCTCTTCAGTTTAGAGCATTAATCTATGAAAACCAAAGACTCTCAAAGCCACTTTTACATTTATTCATGGTTGTGTTGGTAGGATATCCATACCTGAATATCAGTTAGTTTAGTCAAATTGCCTTTCTCCCCAACACTACAAATTGAGTAGAGCACTTTGGAGGTAGTAAAGATAAGATTTCGCTTTATCAGGATGCACCTGAGGGAAGCGGCCCTCTTAGAGAAAAGACCACAAGCCACTTCTCATCCAAAACTGCTTAAAAGCTTTAAATTCCTAAGAGCCTCATTAGCAAAAATCATTTCTTCCTTTTTTCATTTTTCCATAATTATATTTAAATAATTTAAATAAATAAAAATTTTTATTTCATATTTTTCCATTGGTGGATTTTTTCTCCTAGTTTTATTGAGATGTAATTGATATATATGTTAATAACACTGTATATGTTTAAGGTATATGGCATAATGATTTGGCTTACATCATGAAATGACTATCATAAGTTAACTGAACATCCAGCAGCTCACAGAGATACAAAATTAAAGACATAGAAAATAATTTTTGCGTTGTGATGAGAACTCTAAGAATTTGTTCTCTTAACAAGTTTCATATATGACATATGGTAATGTTAATTATATTTACCATATATCACTAGTACTTACTCATCTTATAACTGCAAATTTATACCTGTTGATTCCCCTTCTCCTACACCCTGCCTCTGGTAAACACAAATTCAATCTCTCCCCTTGCTAGATTCTTAAAGCTCCATAAAAACCAGAACAATGTCTGTCTTATTCTGCGTCAGAGCAACTAATAGCATTTATGGTGCATATGTACTCAATATTTATTGACAGATGGAGGGAAAGGAAGAAATAAGAGTGGAAAGAAGGAAGAAAAAAAAAGGTTCAGTCACTAGTTGATTTCAGATAAGAAATAGTGACACATTGGTGCATATGTGAAAACTAAAAATGAGACATAAGTAGTCAGAGTATCTCTAAAGTTTAGAGTCATAACCCAGCTACACAGCAGGCAAGGTTGAGAAGGCAAGCATTCATTGATTTAACTCCCTATATGGAGCTTGGCTCATCTTGTTCAGAGTGGGGATGACTTCATGAAGCATTTTTTGGCCTCAAAGGAAAAGAGAAAAATAAATTTTTGAAATACATCATTGGGGTAAAAAAGGCATTGTGGGGAAGTTGGACAGGATGAGAGAACAGCATGGAATCCCCACATCTGATATAACAGTAGGTAGCTGTTTAGTTTCCCCTGACATTGAATCGTAGGCAAACTAAGAGCATGGCTTGTGTCTTTTATCTTTGAAATCCAGCATTTAATAAATACTTAACAAATGAATCATGGTGTAAATAGACAAAGGCCATGGGGGAAATAAGCCAGGTAAGATGGGCCCAGAAGCTGTAAGGAACAACTACATATTGGCACTCAACAGGGTAATCATCACGGAGAACTGATGCTTGGCCCATGTCTTGAAAGATAAGGAGGGGGTTCCCAGTGTAAGAAAGAGGGAAAAGTGTTCTTTTCAGATGAAGTTGGCTGTGCAAGGGAGGGAAGGCTTGAGAGAACAGTGTATTCTGAGAATCACACATGATTTGATGTGGAGGGAGCAAATAGTAGAGGATGTGGTTGACCTGAGAGAAGTGACAAAGAAGATGCTGAGGCTGAAAGAGTTTGAGTCTTCAGCTGCCATCACTGGGGGGAATATGTAAGGTTAACCAGGCAGGCTTCCCTGGTGACTCAGTGGTAAAGAACCTGCCTGCAAAGCAGGAGATACTGGTTCAATCCCTGGGTTGGGAAGATCCCCTGGAGAAAAGAACAACAACCCACTTCAGTATTCTTGCCTGGAGAATCCCATGGACTGTGAGCCTGGTGGGTGGGGAAATGTTGTTCTAGAATTGCTGGATTTCATGTTATCCTGATAAACTACTCATTGAAGTTAACCTGGTATATTAGGTAAACTGTTTACCATGGAGTAAGATGCTCTATAGTAGAAAATGCTGTTGAATTATAAATGAGACACTGAATACAAAAAAAGAATGAGTTCTACATTTTTCTCATCTGAAGACAAAGGTAATCAAAGTCCACAAATGCAGCAAATAGAATTATCTTGTGTAGTCGGGCCCTCAGGAATGAAAATGAACCAAGAAGGAAGGCTAGTAATATGTATTTAAGAATTAAGAAACTACAGTATAGAGTCAATGAAATACATCATTATTTGGGCAGTTTAGTGGAAAGAATTCTGAGTTTAGAATCAAAGACCAGGTTTGAGTGTTGCTGTGTTGGTTGTGTGACTTTGGACATCTCTGTAATCCTCAATTCCCAATCAATGTTCTATGGCGTTTATACATTTTACACACATTAAATATGCATTCTAAAGTGATCATTATGGGAACTTCCATGGTAGTTCAGTGGTTAATACTCCATGCTTCTAACACAGGGGGTAAAGGTCTAATCTGCAGTCAGGGAACTAAGATCCCACATGCTTTAGAGTGCAGTCAAAAATAACTATATAAATAAATAAAGTTATCATTATTATTATGAACAGTGAAAATTAATATGATGTATATCACAGATGGCTCAGTGGTAAAAAATCTACCTGCTAAGCAAGAGACATGGTTGAAACACTGGGTGGGGAAGATCCCCTAGAGAAGAAAACAGCCACTCACTCCAGGATTCTTGCCTGGAAAATCCCATGTGCAGAGGAGTCTAGTAGGCTACTGTCCATGGGGTCACAAAGAGTCAGACATGACTGAGCAATTAGGCAACAACATATCAAATTATATATTTTTAATTATGCTTCATTGGATAATAATACTTTTTAGTGGAAATAATTTAAGTGAGAGCATGTTTTCTAACTGTAGTAATGAACTGTCAAAAATACATATGTCACTACTCTGATTTTTATTAGCATAATAGTAATGACATGCCAAATATAAATTTTTGCTTATCATAATAAATTGTAATGAAATAGGATAATAATGGCATTGACACTCTACTTATGAAGTTCTATTTAACATATGAATTATCTTGGAAGAAAAAATGAATCTAGTCAGATAACACTTTCTTGGTAGTCTTAGATAAAATAGGACTCTCAATTTCTCTCCTCCAAAATTATTCTTATTGTAGCAAATTTCACTACCTTAAAATTTATATTTAATTATTTGTGTATTTTTTGTCTCCAGTAGGGTACAAACACCAAGAGAGCACAGACTTTCATTCAATACTGTGTCCCTAGTGTCTTGACCAGCACAGAGGAAGACCACGATAAATATCTGTTGGATTAATGTATTTATTTCTGCTAGATATTATGTTATATTAATATGTTTTCTAATTTTATTCACATATTAATCCTTTAAAATAGATAGTTGCAGTACAATATACTTAATTAAAGCTTAATTAATTCCTAGATGCCTTATTGATGCTTTTGAATTGTGATGCTAGAGAAGACTCTTGAGAGTCCCTTGGACTGCAAGGAGATCAAATCAGTATATCCTAAAGAAAATCAACCCTAAATATTCATTGGAAGGACTGATGTTGAAGCTCCAACACTTTGGCCACCTGATGTGAGCAGCTGACTCACTGGAAAAGACTCTGATGCTAGGAAAGATTGCAGGCAGGAGAAGAAGGGAGTGGCAGAGGATGAGATGGTTAGATAGAATCACTACCTGAGTGGATATGAACTTGAGCAAACTCTGGGAGATAGTGGAAGACAGAGGAGCCTGGCGTGCTATCGTCCATCAGGGCACAAAGAGTTGGACATGACTATTTAGTGACAGAATAAAAACAACAGATGCTAAGAAATATTCTCAGGACTGCAATTAAATAATTGCATTCTCATAGAACCTATAAAGCATCTGCATTTGACAGATAAAGCAATGGAGACACAGAGAAATTAAATCACTTGCCCAAAGTCATTCATTAAGAGTGGCTGAACCAGATTTTAACCTAGCTAGTGTGGCTTTAATTTACATGCTGTTAACTATTACTTTATAAAATTTTCCATTTTTAATCTTACATCTTAGGTAGCTAAGGCTGAGAGCATTGTATGGGAACAATACTGTTTCTTTATATATATGTTATATTCATGCTGTATTTATGTTAATCATTGATTAAAGAATGTCTCTTCATTATCAGTGACTGCTATCATATAATACAAAATGAATAAGGAAAAATATTGCAGAAATGTGTTTAAAACTAGCCATGGTTAAAGTCACTGAATTGCAGAGAGTTATCATGAAAGAAGACCTTAAATGTCAGTCATTTTACAGTTGGTCATTTTACAGCTGAGAAACTGATGCTCACACAGGTCAAGTGACAGTCTTTGGTCACTTAAAATGTTAGTTCTTACGCCAATCTGAGGTTACTTCCCTTGAGCAGGATGCTTTTCCATTGAGTAGTTCAGAGGACATACTTTTTCAACTCCTCCCTTTCCACCATAACATGGATTGTTATGGTGATAACACTATATAAATAATAAGTGGGACATAAAATAAACCAGACAGGAGGGAGGAAGGCAATGGTCTCTTTACCTCCTAGTGTTTGATGACTAAGCTGTGCATCTTCATGGAAACAGAAACTATGACAAAAGCCATTGTACTATCATTTGTCAATAGATGTTTTCAGATCTTAAGATTATTGAGCTTATTGTAATACCTACTCCTGTACTCTGCTTATTTGTCACCCTGCTTATTTAACTTATATGCAGGGTACATCATGAGAAACGCTGGGCTGGAAGAAGCACAAGCTGAAATCAAGATTGCTGGGAGAAATATCAATAACCTCAGATATGCAGATGACACCACCCTTATGGCAAAAAGTGAAGAAGAACTAAAGAGCCTCTTGATGAAAGTGAAAGAGGAGAGTGAAAAAGTTGGCTTAAAGCTCAACATTCAGAAAACTAAGATCATGGCATCTGGTCCCATCACTTCATGGGAAATAGAGGGGGAAACAGTGGAAACAGTGGCTGACTACTTTTCTGGGCTCCAAAATCACTGCAGATGGTGATTGTAGCCATGAAATTAAAAGACGCTTACTCCTTGGAAGGAAAGTTATGACCAACCTAGACAGCATATTCAAAAGCAGAGACATTACCTTGTCAACAAAGGTCTGTCTAGTCAAGGCTATGGTTTTTCCAGTGGTCATGTATGGATGTGAGAGTTGGACTATAAAGAAAGCTGAGTGGCGAAGAATTGATGCTTTTAAACTGTGGTGTTGGAGAAGACTCTTGAGAGTCCCTTGGACTGCAAGGAGATCCAACCAGTCCATGCTAAAGGAAATCAGTCCTAGGTGCTCATTGGAAGGACTGATGTTGAAACTGAAACTCCAATACTTTGGCCACCTGATGCGAAGAGCTGACTCATTCAAAAAGGCCTTGATACTGGGAAAGATTGAGGGCAGAGGAGAAGGGGATGACAGAGGATGAAATGGTTGTATGGCATCACTGACTTGATGGACATGGTTTGGGTGGACTCCGGGAGTTGGTGATGGATAAGGAGGCCTCTTGTGCTGGGATTCATGGGGTCGCAAAGAGTCAGACACGACTGAGCAACTGAACTGAACTCCTGTACCATTTATTTGAATGAAGAAATCAACTTTGCCTGCAGTAGTAATTGTAATATTTACTTTTCCTGTTGTTGTTTATCTTGAAGTAGATGATGAATGTAGACTTGACACAAACATTTAATATCCACGTGCCAGCTTTTGTAATGGGTATTCCTGCTTCATGCATTCATGCAATGTTTATTTATCACCTTCCTGCCAATGCCAAGGGCTGTTCCATGTACCTAGGATTGTTCCAGATATAGAGTGGTGAACAAGCTAGACAAATAATATGACACTGACTCTCAGGAAGCAAGAATCATCAGGAAAGATAAAACAGAATTTTGGGGATAGAGAAACTACTTTTGATAGGATGGTCTGAGCAGGACCCTTTGGTGAGGTAACATGCAACAGAGCTGGATGGATTAAAGGACTGAGCTACAGTAAGCCCCCTTGCAAACGTTCAAGTTGTGAACTTTCAAAGATGTGAACATGTGTTCCATCAGTGTCAGGCATGAGTGAAATTGCGACTTGCACTCTGTCTGCTATTGCTGATGATCCTTCCGTTCTACCATCTCCCACCTCTTCTCCTTCGTCCACGAAGTAAATCTTCTTGCCTATTCACTCGATTCCAGCCACTGTATACCAGCTGTACTGCTATACTGTTCAAGGTACTGTACTGTAAGATTAAAAATATTTTCTTTATTTTTTATGTTTTCTTTAATGTATTATATATGTGAAAAGTATTATAAACATATTATGGTACAGTACTACATAGACAATTGTGTTAGTCGGGTACCTATGCTAAATCTGTTGGACTAACAAACAAATTGGACTTATAAACACACTCTCAGAACAGAACTCATTCATATGTAGAAGACTTACTGTATAAGAACTTCTTGATAAGTGCACGGAGTATATTGAAAATAAGAACAAGCAGGAAGACCAGTGTGACAGAAGCAAGACAGCAGGAAAACCACAGCAGACAATCATTGAGGTGTCCAGGAGCCAGACTAGAGAGAGCCTTGGAGGCCACTGTAAGAATTTTAGGAGTTTCTTATAAAATAGGGCTGGTCCATCTTGGTCCAATAGCAGGCAGAACTGGATTAGCCCAGCTTCAGATTTTACAAGTATGACATACAAGAAAGGAGCCCATCAGTGGCCCAGAAATGATGAATTCTTGGAAGCAGAACACAAATGGCTGCTGAGTGATACAGAAACATGAAGAGTCAAAGAGGATGAGGCCTCCTGGACAGAGATATCAGAAAAGAAAAAAACAAACAGTTCAAACATTTGGAGCAAGAGCAAATAGTCACTTGGGAGCCCTGAAGGAGCTCCCATCTCAGAATCAACAAATGGAAAGAGAACTAGACCATAGAAATTAATTTAGCAGCTGCTCTCAGATCACTGGAGGGAATTGCATCGCTTACCCTCTTTGACCCCCTGTGTATTCGGCATAGCTGACACTGATTGCTTTTGGCTGAGACTAAAACTTTAAGAACGTCTCTCAAAATAAAGTGGGATTACAACTCCTAGATTTTGGATCTGAGACAGATGCAAAGGGAAATTTAAGGTACATCAGAGCTGCTGCAAGAGATACAAGGGAGAAGGGAAGAAAAATACACCAAGAAACCCAGGCATTAAACCCACCACCACCCACATAAAGCTCTCCTCATAAAGAACATTGTAGGGATAACTAGCCAACTGGCTTCCTCCCTGCCCTCCTTAATGGTATCTTGATTTTTGATACATATCATCTCTTTATACAAAGCTCTCAGTTAGTTTCCTATTCATAACTTTGAGGAATGATGGACAGAGGTTAAAGGACACAGAAATGCTAAAATATTTCAGAGAATGGAAGTCAATAAGGAAAGTGAATTACATTAACGTCAGACCTCTCATCAGCAATCCTTTCTGCTAGAATATAATGAAATGGTGTCTTCAAAACTGTGATGGAAAAATTATTGAAAGTCTATTTTTACATTTCCAACTGAACTGTCAATTAATGATTAGTGTAAAATAAAGTCCTTTTGTTTATATTCAAGGACTGAAAAAACTCTTCACTTATTTCCCTATAGGAGAAAAAAAAGCAAGATCTATCCAAGCAGAATAATAAGGAACCTTAGGACAGAAGATGATGTGGGTAACAAAATGATTAACAAGTGACAAGCCCAGAAAAAGATAAGACGGTAGGAGAAAAAAGAGACCTCCTGGCCTTGATGAATATTCATTTTCAAGGGGCCCGTATTTAAATATATGGGGTTCTAGTTCCTTTACTCTGAGTCCAATTGAAGTAATAAATTTTGCTATGAATCTGCATACAAGGATACTTCAGAGACATTGTGGCTCTGGATCATGGAAACAAACCAAATATGACAATAAAGCAAGTCACATGAATTTATTGCTTTACCAATGCACATGAAAAATTATGTTCACACTGTGCTGTAGTCTTAACATCTGCAAAGCAGCAAGACTAACACACACACACACACGTGCACACACACACAATCTTGGACACCAAGGAGATCAAACCAGTCAATCTTAAAGGAAATCAACCCTGAATATTCACTGAAAGGACTGATGCTGAAGCTGAAGCCTCAATACACTGGACACCTGATGGGAAGAGCTGACTCACTGGAAAAGAACCTGATGCTGGGAAAGATTGAGGGCAGGAGGAAAGGGGATGACAGAGGATGAGATAGTTCTATGGCATCACTGACTTAATGGACATGAGTTTGAGCAAACTCAGAGATGGTGAAGGACAGAAAAGCCTGACATGCTGCAGTTCATGGGGTTGCAAAGAGTCAGATACAACTTAGTGACTGAACAAGAATACATAATCTAAAAATACTTTATTGCTAAAAATAAAGGCTATCTATGATCTGAGCCTTCAGAATTGTAGTCTTTTTGCAAAGTGAAAGTGAAGTCGCTCAGTCATGTCTGACTCTTTGCGACCCCATGGACTGTAGCCTACAACACTCCTCCGTCCATGGGATTTTCCAGGCAAGAGTACTGGAGTGGGTTGCCATTTCCTTCTCCAGAGGATCTTCCCAACACAGGGATCGAACCTGGGTCTCCTGCACTGTAGGCAGATGCTTTACCATCTGAGCCACGAGGGAAGTCTTTTTGCAAAAGTAATATAAAAAGATCACTGATCATGTCATCAAAATGAATATAATAATAATGAGAAACTTTGAAACATTGTGAGAACCACCAAATCCTGTTGGTAAAAAAAGTGCTGATAGATGCAGGGTTGCCACAAATCTTCAATTTGTGAAAACACAGTATCTGTGAAGCTCATTAAAGCAAAGAGCAATAAAACAAAGTATGCTTGTAATCATGATACTATAAATGGTACTTATTGACTTATCAACTTTTCCTAGAAAATCTAGGAAAACAATCTATACTTACTAAACTAAATGCAAGCATATAAATTTTTATCATACAATAGTAAGCTAACAAGAATTAGCAGGTAAAAGACATGTCAAATGAGGGAAACAGAAGAATTTCCTTATCTTTTGCTGGTAAGAAAACTTCAAATAAAAACATCAAAATTGATTTCCAAAAAAAAAGATTTAAAAAATTTCTCAAAGGGATGAAAAGTTATAAAATTAGACTAGAAAAATAAAGATAATTCTAAATTCTGGTAAAAATAATTCTGCAAGTAGGGTACCATGAGGGTATTATCCTCAGTAGTATTTGTCTGTAATGTTATTATGTGCATTCACTGCTTTAAAATATATTTAGTGATTTTAAAAGTTTAGCTATTTGAATTACCAATCTCTAGTACTTTAATAACTCTCAAGGAAAAACAGACTGTTTAACCAGCAGTTCATTTTCTCAAGAAGAACCAATTGGCTAGTGGGATGATTTGGGAGAATGGCATTGAAACATGTATAATATCATATAAGAAATGAATCGCCAGTCCAGGTTCGATGCAGGGTACAGGATGCTTGGGGCTGGTGCACTGGGATGACCCAGAGGGATGGTATGGGGAGGGAGGTGGGAGGGGGGTTCAGGATGGGGAACACGTGTACACCCGTGGCGGATTCATGTTGATGTATGGCAAAACCAATACAGTATTGTAAAGTAAAAAAAATAATAATAATAATAATAATAAATAAATAATTAAATTAAAAAAAAAAAGAAGAAGAACCAATTGGTTCTTGTGTACTTTCTAGTAAAAGAAATATTGCTAAAAGCTAAGTATGCTGTCAGCATTTTTTCTTTCAACAAATGTTCTAAACCAGAAATCAAATCATGCATCCCATGGAAGGTTTGGTCTGTGAAAATGTTTAATTTATTTATGATAGATTTTGCTTATTTTTTTAACTGAAATGTCACTAACATTTTAACAATCACATAAAATTCCATATTTCTGGCATATCTTACGGACTCAGAAAACTTTGTTAACATTGTCTACAGGCTCCCCACTGGCAACAAGTGACCGGAACCCATAAAATCAAACCCATTGGTTTGGTTGGGGTGGTGATATTTAACTTATGCATTCACCAGAATCACTCAGAATTCCAATTCTAGGTAGATTCTATGTGCTGGACCTTAACTTCAGAGTTTCTGATTCTCTAGGACTGGGGTGGGAGGATCAAATTTATATCTCTAACAAGTTCCCAAGTGATGGTGCAGGTCAGGGGACCACACTTTGAGAACCACTGGATTAGGCCATATTCTCATCGTAGTCATCACTACTCTTAACCTTTCCAAGTCATTTACTAGTGTAATCTAGCTGGCCACTAAGTTTGTGCTTCCTGCTTCAAATCTTACTTGCAGTTATTTTTCTAATGAACAGACAGTATTTCTCATTTGAGAAAAACCCTTCCATCATAACTGAGGGGACCCACTAAATATTTGCTCTTATTTGAGCATATGGCATAAAGTAACCTTTCTTGGGAATCCCCTGGTGGTCCAGTGTTTAGGGTTCCATACTTTCACTGCCAAGGGCCCAAGTTCAGTCCCTGGTTGGAGAAATAAGATCCCACATGTTACGCAGCACAGCCAAAAAAAATGTAACCTTTGTTGTTGTTATATTTTTAAAAGAATTTTTATTTTTAAAAAAGTTATTTAAAAGAATACAAATACTCTATTGATTTTCTTTTATATATCCTGGCTTATCTTCCATTCATGTAAAACTGTATGTGCCAGGCTCTAGTTGCCAAAACACTGGGACTTGTGTCCCTGATCTTCCTTGTACTAGCAGCTGTGCCTTGAATGACAAACTCCATTTGTCTACCTCTCAGCTTTCTTACCCATAGGAGAGAGGATGCAACGTTAATGGCATGATTTGAGGAGGGTTAATAGAGCTGATGTCCATAGAGCTCCTAGCTGAAGGCTGGGTGAGAGTGAGAGTGAAGTCGCTTAGTCGTGTCCGACTCTTAGCGACCCCATGGACCGCAGCCCACCAGGCTCTTCCATCCTTAGGATTTTCCAGGCAAGAGTACTGGAGTGGGTTGCCATGTACCTCATAGTAACTGTGAAATTGGGGATTCTGATAAAGGCCATGCTGATTAAACTCTATTCTTTTGACTTTGGATATGTTAGAAAATGTGCATTTTTCTGATGATATAATATGATGAAATAGTTTTGAATTAGTTATGTATAAGGTAATTTCTAGGGTTTTGGTTTGCTACAAGCAAATTAAATGCTTAAGTGAATCATCCCAATAATAGGGACTCTGGTATTGCATGTGTGCTGTGTGCTTAGTCGCTCAGTCATGTCCGACTCTTGGCAACCCCATGGACTGCAGCATGCCAGGTCTCCCTGTCCATCACCAACTCCTGGAGTTTACCCAAACTCATGTCCATTGAGTGGGTGATGCCATCCAACCATCTCATCCTGTTGTTCCTTTCTCCTCCCACCTTCAATCTTTCCCATCATGAGGGTCTTTTCAAATGAGTCAGCTCTTCGCATCAGGTGGCCAAAGTATTGGAGTTTCAGCTTCAACATCAGTCCTTCCAATGAACACTCAGGACTGATCTCTTTAGGATGGACTGGTTGGATCTCCTTGCAGTCCAAGGGACTCTCAAGCGAATTCTCCAATACCACAGCTCAAAAGCATCAATTCTTCAGTGCTCAGCTTTCTTTATAGTCCAACTCTCATATCCATACATGACTACTGGAAAAAAACACAGTTTTGACTAGATGGACCTTTGTTGGCAAAGTAATGTCTCTGCTTTTTAATATGCTATCTAGGTTGGTCATAACTTTCCTTCCAAGGAGTAAGCATCTTTTAATTTCATGGCTGCAGTCACCATCTGCACTGATTTTGGAGCCTAAAAAAATAAAGTCAGCCACTGTTTCCCCATCTATTTCCCATGCAGTGATGGGACTGGATGCCATGATCTTCGTTTTCTGAATGTTGAGCTTTAAGCCGACATTTTCACTCTCCTCTTTCACTTTCATCAAGAGGCTTTTTAGTTCTTCTTCACTTTCTGCCATAAGGGTGGTGTCATCTGCATATCTGAGGTTATTGATATTTCTCCCAGCAATCTTGATTCCAGCTTGTGTTTCTTCCAGTCCAGCGTTTCTCATGATGTACTCTGCATATAAGTTAAATTAACAGGGTAACAATATACAGCCTTGATGTACTACTTTTCCTATTTGGAACCAGTCTGTTGTTCCATGTCCAGTTCTAACTGTTGCTTCCTGACCTGTATACAAATTTCTCAAGAGGCAGATCAGGTGGTCTGGTATTCCCATCTCTTTCAGAATTTTCCTCAGTTTATTGTGATCCACACAGTCGAAGGCTTTGGCACAGTAAATAAAACAGAAATAGATGTTTTTCTGGAACTCTCTTGCTTTTTCCATGATCCAGTGGATGTTGGCTATTTGATCTCTGGTTCCTCTGCCTTTTCTAAAACCAGCTTGAACATCAGGAAGTTCACAGTTCACATATTGCTGAAGCCTGGCTTGGAGAATTTTGAGCATTACTTGACTACTGTGTGAGATGAATGCAATTGTGCGGTAGTTTGAGCATTCTTTGGCATTGCCTTTCTTTGGGATTGGAATGAAAACTGACCTTTTCCAGTCCTGTGGCCACTGCTGAGTTTTCCAAATTTGCTGGCATATTGAGTGCAGCACTTTCACAGCATCATCTTTCAGAATTTGGAATAGCTCAACTGGAATTCCATCACTTCCACTAGCTTTGTTCATAGTGATGCTTTCTAAGGCCCACTTGATTTCACATTCCAGCATGTCTGGCTCTAGGTCAGTGATCACACCATCATGATTATCTGGGTCGTGAAGATCTTTTTTGTACAGTTCTTCTGTGTATTCTTGCCATCTCTTCTTAATATCTTCTGCTTCTGTTAGGTCCATACCATTTCTGTCCTTTATCGAGCCCATCTTTGCATGAAATGTTCCTTTGGTATCTCTGATTTTCTTGAAGAGATCCCTAGTCTTTCCCATTTTGTTGTTTTCCTCTATTTCTTTGCATTGATCACTGAAGAAGGCTTTCTTATCTCTTCTTGCTATTCTTTGGAACTCTGCATTCAGATGTTTATATCTTTCCTTTTCTCCTTTGCTTTTTGCTTCTCTTCTTTTCACAGCCACATTTGTAAGGCCTCCCCAGACAGCCATTTTGCTTTTTTGCATTTCTTTTCCACGGGAATGGTCTTGATCCCTGTCTCCTGTACACTGTCACGAACCTCATTCCATAGTTCATCAGGCACTCTATCTATCAGATCTAGGCCCTTAAATCTATTTCTCACTTCCACTGTATAATCATAAGGGATTTGATTTAGGTCATACCTGAATGGTCTAGTGGTTTTCCCCACTTTTTTCAATTTCAGTCTGAATTTGGCAATAAGGAGTTCATGGTCTGAGCCACAGTCAGCTCCTGGTCTTGTTTTTGCTGACTGTATAGAGCTTCTCCATCTTTGGCTGCAAAGAATATAATCAATCTGATTTCAGTGTTGACCATCTGATGATGTCCATGTATAGAGTCTTCTCTTGTGTTGTTGGAAGAGGGTGTTTGTTATGACCAGTGCATTTTCTTGACAAAACTCTAGTAGTCTTTGCCCTGCTTCATTCCGTATTCCAAGGCCAAATTTGCCTGTTACTCCAGGTGTTTCTTAACTTCCTAATTTTGCATTCCAGTCCCCTATAATGAAAAGGACATCTTTTTTGGGTGTTCTAAAAGTTATGCTATTTCGCATAACTGAGACCAAACTATATAGACAGCCAAATTACTCTCCATTTTACTTTTGTGAGAAGAAAGGTGATGGAGAAAGCAAAACTGCCAGCCAGCCTAAAAACATCAGAATTATTAATAATATTCATATTTTTGAATGGTTTTCTAGACACAGATACATTATATGATAAGAAATGGGGGAAAAAATAGTGGAAGTGAGTAGGAACATTGAGAAGATGGAGAAATACCTTGAGTATTTGAAGTCATGAAGCATAAATATAAGTTCCATTCTGATATAGGGGACATGACTTTTCAGCTTTAGTCTTACTTTTAAAAAAATTATTGAAGTATAGTTGATTTTCAGTGTTCTGTTAGTTTTTTCTGTACAGCACAGTGAACCAGGTATACGTAATTCAGTCTTTTCTAAATTATTTCCCCTTATAGGTCATTATAGAGTGTTCAGTAGACTTCCCTGTG
Organism: Bos taurus; assembly: GCF_002263795.3. Taxonomy (NCBI): domain Eukaryota; kingdom Metazoa; phylum Chordata; class Mammalia; order Artiodactyla; family Bovidae; genus Bos; species Bos taurus. The sequence continues at coordinate 89,550,296 of NC_037332.1, forward strand.
CTACACAGTAGGTTCTCATTAGATATATATTTTATATATAGTAGTTTGTATGTTAATCCCAATCTACCAATTTTTCTCTCACTACTCTGCTGCTGTTGCTGCTGGTAAGTCACTTCAGTCTTGTCCAACTCTGTGCGACCCCATAGACAGCAGCCCACCATATTCTCCCATCCCTGGGATTCTCCAGGCAAGAACAGTGAAGTGGGTTGCCATTTCCTTCTCCAATGCATGAAAGTGAAAAGTGAAAGTGAAGTCTCTCAGTCATGTCAGACTGGTAGCGACCCCATGGACTGCAGCCTACCAGGCTCCTCTGTCCATGGGATTTTCCAGGCAAGAGTACTGGAGTGTGTTGCCATTGCCTTCTCCCTCATACTTTTATTGAGACTAGCAGTTTATCAGATGCAGGGATTATGCTAAATAGTGATATTATTAGAGAACCTTTCTTAAAGACCTTTAAAAGTGTTTTAAATCACATCATGAATGGAAGTCTTTGGATAGAGATGCTGCATTTGGCTTTCAAATGGAATTTTATAAAACTAAAGTCATAATAATGAATGTCTTAGAATTTACTCATTTCCCCACACTGCTGTGTTTAGAAAAAGATATATTTTAAGTTTAGTCAACAACATATTAAAGTTTTATATTTTAGCAATATAATTATCTGGCTGTAGGCAATGATGAAAGAACATATTATTTCAAGTATATTTCCCTCTTCCTGGATTTGAATAGTACTTGAGCAGAGTATAAAGATCCTTAGAATCATTTTGTGATTAATTTACTTACCCTTAGAGAAATTTTGATGAAGCTAAGTGCTTATTTTTACCCAGGGCTGAACGTGGACTGTAAATGAGAAATCTCCTTATTAGACACATGAAACAGAAAAATGGCATGCAAGAATACTAGTTGATGTATCAAAGTTCTGAATTGTAGCCTTGGCTTTAGTAGTCAATACTGTGTGATCTTAGTAAGTCACTTTATCTCTACAGATCTTAGTTTCCTCATCAATTAAATGAGGATTTAAAAATAAGTGATTTATAAAGACCCTCCCAGTGCTAAAATTGTTGATTCTAAGTAGGTATCAACTGGGGCTTCCCCAGTGGCTCAGCAGTAAAGAATCTGCCTGTGATGCAGGAGATGAGGGTTTGATCCCTGGGTTGGGAAGATCTCCTGCAAGAGGGCGTGACAATCCACTCCAGTATTCTTGCCTGGAAAATTCCATGGATAGAGGAGCCTGGTAGGCTTCAGTCCATGGGGTTGCAAAGAGTCAGACATGACTAAAGTGACTGAACACAGCACACACACACAAGCATCAATTATTTTTAACATAGTTCATCAGTTATTTTCAGTATGCAGCAAACATGTAACAATGATTGTAAAAGATTGTAAGCTGGGCTCCTTAAAACTAGGATATTTACTTGGAAAAAAAAAATGTGCCATACAGCCTATGGTCCACTTCACGTGCCTTTCAGACTTCAAAGACGTGTGTGTGTGTGTGTCTTTTTTTCATCTCCAAATGATATGTCACTCCACCTGGTGAGAGGAGGAATATCTGGGTCAGGATCAGTTAGGATCCGTGCTTCTTACCCCATCCCTGTTGCTTTGAACATGACTCTTTCCTACACTTGTTCACGATTTCCAAAGGGACTGTATTTCTTCCCTGTGCTTCATGTGATTTGAAATATATGTCTATTCAAAAGTGAAATATTTATCTTATTAATAAATGAGATAATAGCCTTTAAAAAAAAGATCATGTTCCTGTTTGCAAATCTGACTTAAAAGGACAAAGCTATCTAAAAAATGACAAGTGTCATGGGAGATGATTAAGTTTTAAAAATATGATGTACAACATTGTATCTATAGTAAATACTGTTATGGTAGACTTAAAAACTGTTGAGAGTAGTTATCATGTTGTGTTTTTTCTTCAGTAAAAAGATTTTAAAACGATGTCAAATGCTGATAGTTTTCATCAAGATATAGATCTTTCACCACTTAAAATAGTGAATAGGACAAATATTATGATAACTACAAAAGTCTCACCCACTATTCTTGCTTATTAACATCACATACAGCATTATTACTCTCAGTTCAGTTTCTTTTTTCTTCTTCACCGGCTGGTAACAGGGAACTCCCTGGGAACCTCAGGCACAGAATGAATGAGACCTTGGCAGTGACAAACAGGTAGGCTCACTGAGGTTCCTAAACAACTTGCTTGGAAATACCATTCCAAATGGCATGTTGCCACATTTACTGGGTCGTGAAATAAATTTAGTAGGTTGAAACCAGAATTTGGAAATTAAATAGAAGAGAACTAAAAAAAAAAAAAATCACAGTATACTGCAAGGGTATGTACATATATCTTTAGTTTTGCAGAGCATATTTTTGTTTCCGAATACTGTTGGACTTTTTATCTGCAGGTGCAAAACCCATAGATACAGAGACGGGCAACTATACTCATTGTACTATGCCACTTTATATAAGGGATTTGAGTATCTGAGAATTTTGGTATCCACAGGAATAGTATGGCTCCTGGAACCAATACCCCAAGGATATTGAGGACGGTATGAATGTTAATGAAGGAATGCCACAGATGATAATAATATTTCTTACTGTGGATCTTTGTCAAAACAGTTTGAAATGTACTCTTCTTAATAATTAAATGGCATTGAACATGTCTGAGTGAGTCTGAATAAATATAAGATCAGATCAGATCAGTCACTCAATCGTGTCTGACTCTTTGTGACCCCATGAATCGCAGCACACCAGGCCTCCCTGTCCATCACCAACTCCCGGAGTTCACTCAGACTCACGTCCATCGAGTCAGTGATGCCATCCAGCCATCTCATCCTCTGTTGTCCCCTTCTCCTCCTGCCCCCAATCCCTCCCAGCATCAGAGTCTTTTCCAATGAGTCAACTCTTCACATGAGGTGGCCAAAGTACTGGTTTCAGCTTTAGCATCATTCCTTCCAAAGAAATCCCAGGGCTGATGTCCTTCAGAATGGACTGGTTGGATCTCCTTGCAGTCCAAGGGACTCTCAAGAGTCTTCTCCAACACCACAGTTCAAAAGCATCAATTCTTCGGCGCTCAGCCTTCTTCACAGTCCAACTCTCACATCCATGCATGACAACAGGAAAAACCATAGCCTTGACTAGATGAACCTTTGTTGGCAAAGTAATGTCTCTGCTTTTGAATATGCTATCTAGGTTGGTCATAACTTTCCTTCCAAGGAGTAAGTATCTTTTAATTTCATGGCTGCAGTCACCATCTGTAGTGATTTTGGAGCCCAGAAAAATAAAGACATTGTTTCCACTGTTTCCCCATCTATTTCCCATGAAGTGGTGGGACTGGATGCCATGATCTTCATTTTCTGAGTGTTGAGCTTTAAGCCAACTTTTTCACTCTCCACTTTCACTTTCATCAGCTAGTGTTTAACTCGTGATGCTCAATTTGAGTCCCACATCCCTAATACACTGAGTTCAATCATTCAGTTAAGATCCAAACCCAGTAGCCTGCCAGAAATTATTTCTCAAAAGCGGCACAGCTACTTGCCATAAAAAAGCTGGCTTTGCTTGAAAACTGTAAGAGACATTAACCTGTAATGGGGCTTGGTATGATGTACATAGCATCTTGATCAGGGAAGGCTCTGTACCTGCTGGATCTGAGGTACCTAACTGCTGTAGAGACATTTGTATCACAGGCTGGCTAGTGGAGAGTCTTCTCTTGTTCTGAGCACCACTGAAAGCTGGCAGCTTCTCTGGCCACCTGGTAAAAGGGTCAACTCAGGACACCAAACATGGCAGAAATTACCTCCAGATTCAAAAGGGCCTCGCTGATAAAGTTTTCATTTTCCAGTTTTCCTCTGTCCTTGTGTTTTAAGCATGTCTCCTGTAAACAATATATAGATAGAATGCTAACCACCTAGTAATTTTAAGCATTTGATAATTGCTTTCCTTTAAAAGGCTAATTTATGTATTTGTATGGCACCCCACTCCAGTACTCTTGCCTGGAAAATCACATGGACAGAGGAGCCTGGTAGGCTGCAGTCTATGCTAAGAGTCAGACATGAATGAGCGACTTCACTTTCACTTTTCACTTTCATGCATTGGAGAAGGAAATGGCAACCCACTCCAGTGTTCTTGCCTAGAGGATCCCAGGGACCGGGGAGCCTGGTGGGCTGCCGTCTATGGGGTCGCACAGAGTTGGACATGACTGAAGTGACTTAGCAGCAGCAGCATCCATTGGCCTATTTCAATTATCTTTATCATCTTATGTTTTTATTCATTTCTTGGAGATCATTTTTATCTGTTGGTCAACACTGGATGAAGTCTGTGTTAGTTTACCCAGCAAACTGTCAGAATCTGGGTTTTCTAGTGCGTATATCATTATTGGTACACTGATCTAAAGTTATGTTTTTTTTACACTTTGGACACTCTAAAATTTCATTTCATACATATTCCTGGGCTCGTTTCTAATATGTATTAGAAGTACTCTGTAATTCCTTTGTATGGGCATTTTCCCTCCAAGTTTGGATTTGACTCCTGAGGACATGTTGAGATATAAATGTATCAGATTTTGATAAAATAAGAGGTAGAACTGGCTTCCTTTTGGAAGGTAATTATCTCAGATAAGGAAATGATAGTGTCCTGAAGTTAGAAGAGGCACTGGCTAGTGAGGCAAAGCAGGGGGAGGCGGAGAGGGGTGGGTGGGGAAGTGGGAGGGAAGGAGGAGTGGCTGCTTTCTTGGGTAGAGAAGACTCAGAAGGTGGTGAACTTAAGTTTTCTAGTCTTTTGATTTTCTTCTACATCCTCATTTTAATTCTCAAGGCCTCATTTGTTCCAGATCAATCCCCTTTTACATAAGAAATCTCTCCAGGTAATCTCTGAGCTTGGTTTTGAGCTTTTTTGTTTATTAGCCTACCCAACAGCTCTTTAGCCATAAGTCTTAAGAATTTCTTTCACTCTAATAGTAGAAATTCTCCTAGAAATCTATCTTCCATTTCTAGTGACATGTGGTTTAACAGACTAAAGTAACAGTCCAAGCACAGAATAGGAAAAAAGACTGTATCAACTAAACACACACACACACACACACACACACACACACACAATCACCTTTCTATAGGCATGCATAAGCTAGTTGGAAAGTAAGGTGAATTCTTAGATGCAAATTACACAGGTGTTTGGGGTATCTGAAAATTCTTGACAGGGTAGAGTTTGAATTTTAACATCCTATGTTATAGGCAAGAGACAAAAACCAGGGCACCCCCAGTGTCTGAGGTTAAAACAGAGATACCATTGTATTAATCAGTGCCCCCAAAGTAATCCCGTCAACAGGTTAACTAAAAATCTTCTTTCTGAAGAATAGTATTTTTCCTCCCTGAGCCTTCACTCTGGATGGTGGTGGTCGAGGAAGATGGGGAGGAGTGGGTGGTTCCTAACAGTAAGGGAGCCTTTACACGATTTGGAACATAATATCTGATGGATTCAAAAAGTCTTAAACTGAATATGTAAAGCCATCCTGCTGGTACCCTCAACTGCCTAAAAATTAAAAGAAAAAAGTGCATTAATTTCAACCTCAGACCTCAAAAAATTCCAATAGATAAATGTTCAAGAAACATAAACCTACAATTTAAAAAAATCACAAAATAAACCAAAAAGCAAGCTGCTGAGAAAAAAAGTCAGCGAAAGGGAAAATTTCAGAATTAAACATGCAAGAAGTTTATAAAATTATCATATGGAAATATAGGATAACTGTGTTTAGTATGTTCCAAAAACATTCTCAAACTCTGACAAAAGAACAAGTGATCATAAAAAATGACAAGGTACATTTTTTAAAAACTGCATAGTATTTCTAGAAACAGAAAGTATTATAACATATTAGGAATTCAAATTGTGTTAAATGAATGAAATTATACAATGCATATGTTAAATGGCAGATTAGACACAAGTAAAAACGGAATTGATAATCAAAGAGATAGAACCAAAGATTACACAGAATATACTACAGAGAACGAAAGAGGTGGAAAATATGGAAGTGAGGTTAATTTTGATGGGGATATATTAAGTTAATTTGTATATATCTTATTGGAATTTCAGGATGAGAAGCTGGAGAAAATGGTTGTTAAGTCACTAAGCTGTGTCCAGCTCTTTGTGTTGTAGGAAGGGGGACCCCTTCCAGGGCCTGAAACTGGGCTCTTGTCTAACACTCGGAAATGAATTGTCCGAGGAGACACATGTGCTGACAAAGCAAGAAATTTTATTGGGAAAGGGTACCCGGGTGGAGAGCAGTAGGGTAAGGGAACTCAAGAGAACTGCTCTGCCGCGTGGCTTGCAGTCTCCGGTTTTATGGTGATGGGATTAGTTTCCGGGTGGTCTTTGGCCAATCATTCTAATTCAGAGTCTTTCCCGGTGGTGCACGCATCACTCAGCCAAGATGGATGCTAGTGAGAGGGATTCTGGGAAGTGGACGGACACACGGTGTCTCCTTTAGACCTTTCCTGAACTCATCTGGTTGGTGGTGGCTTATTAGTTCCGTATTCCTTATCAGGATCTCCTGTCATAAAACAACTCATGCAAATGGTTACTATGTTGCCTGGCCAGGGTGGGCAGTTTCAATCAGTGTGCTTCCCCTAACATTTGCAGCACACCAGGCTTTCATATTCTTCACTATCTCCTGGAGTTTGCTTAAACTCATGTCCTTTGAGTCAGTGATGTCATCCAATCATCACATACTCTGTCGCCTCCTTCTCCTCTTGCCCTCAATCTTTCTCAGCATCAGGGTCTTTTCTCGTGAGTCAGCTTTTCTGATCAGGTGCCCCAAGTATTGGAGCTTCACCTTTAGCATCAGTCCTTCCAATGAATATTCAGGGTTGATTTTCTTTAGGACTGACTGGTTTGATTTCCTTGCTGTCCAAGGGACTCTGAAGAATCTTTTCCATCATCACAGTTAAAAACCATCAATTCTTTGGTACTCAGCCTTCTTTATAGTCCAACTCTCACATCCGTACATTACTACCAGAAAAATGATAGCTTTGGCTATATGGACCTTTGTCAGCAAAGCGATATCTCTGCTGCTTAATATGCTGTCTAGGTTTGTCATAGCTATTCTCCCAAGGAGAAAATGGTAGAAGTGCCATATTCAAGAACACAGAGGCTGAGAATTTCCAATATTCATGAGAGACATCAGAACTGAGTCTTAGGAAACCCAGTGAAACCCAAGAAGTATAAACAAAAATTTTGCTATTGTATTGTAAAATTGCAGAATACCAAGGGGAAAAAAAAGAACTTAAAGGAATCTGGAAAGAAACTACTGATAACCTAAAAAGTAATAAGAATTAGTCAATGATTGCTGCTGCCGCTGCTAAGTCGCTTCAGTCGTGTCCAACTCTGTGAGAACCCATAGACGGCAGCCCACCAGGCTCCCCTGTCCCTGGGATTCTCCAGGCAAGAACACTGGAGTGGGTTGCCATTTCCTTCTCCAGTGCATGAAAAGGAAAAGTGAAAGTGAAGTTGCTCAGTCGTGTCTGCCTCCTAGCAACCCCATGAACTGCAGCCTACCAGGCTTCTGTGGCCATGGGATTTCCCAGGCAAGAGTACTGGAGTGGGGTGCCATTGCCTTCTCCAGGCTCTCCAAATAAGCCAAAAGATAGTGAGATAATGTCCGTATGTTAAGAGAAAGTAACTATCACTTAGGATTATTTTCCCACTTTTTCAAGATTGAGAGTGATATGAAGACAAATTTTATATTATACAAACAAAAGCTGAGGATTTGTATACCAATATACATTGCTAAGGGAACTTCTAAACAATGTACATTAGAGCTATGGAAAATGATTTTAAAAGGAATATATAAGATGCAAGCCCAGTGATCAAAGAAAATAGAAACATGCAGTTAAACCAAATACTGACTAGAGAGAATAATAATATCTAATTTGGGAGCTAAACAAACACAATATAACTAAAATACTGGAGGGCTGAAAATATGGGATAAATGGACCAAATAACAACTATAAATCAATCTACTTTAAACAAATGAAAACAGTAAAATTTCCAGAAAAAAGGAAAAGATGGGCAGGATGAGTTTAAATATCCAGATATTTTATTTCACTGAACTAATAAACTGGATTAGAGAGGCATTATTATTTCATAGCCTACTAAGAAAGAAAAGTCAAACACTACCTTTTAAACCATGACACTGTGTTTTAATGTTAATCCTCTGTGTTGAAAGTTTTCTATAACTCATGAATTAGTCACACCAGTCTCTTTGCTTTGAAATAGTTTTAATTTATTCTGAAGGATTTTGGATGGTTTCCACCACCAGTTATATTTATTAATGTGATGTACAATCCTTTTGCGTGTATTTAAGAAACAACCATAACATCAAAGTTAATGGTGAGAAATGAAAAACTATCCCACTAAAACCAGGTACAAAGTAAGAATATCCCTTTTAAGCACTCCTTTTCAACAACCTACTGTAAATCTTTGCTAATGCAATGAGGGCAAGAAAAGGAAATAATAGGTATACAGATCAGGAAGAAAACATAAAACTATCTTTGTTCACAGACAACATGATCATCTATGGAGAAAATCTGAAAGAACTGACAAAATCCTTGAACTAATAAGCAGTTATAGCAAGATTGCAGGATACAAAGTTAATATACAGATGTTAGTTGCTTTCTTAGATATCAACAGTAAACAACATGAATTTGAAAATAAAAACAATGCCATTCACATTTTCACCCCCTCAAATGAAATATTTGGGTATAAATCTAACAGAATATGTATAAGATATGTATATGGAAAACTATAAAAATCTGATAAACAAAATTAAAGAAGAACTAAATAAAAGCAAAGGCACCCCTTGTTCACGGATAGGAAGACTCAATATTGTGCAGGTGCCAGTTCTCCCCAACATGATCTACCTATTCAGTGTGATCCCAATCAATATCCTGGCAAGGGATTTATGGGTCCAACAAACTGATTCAAAGTTTATTGTAGAGGCAGAAGACCCAGAATAGCTAACACAATATTAAAGAAGAACAACTAGGTTGAAAGACTGCTACTGCCTGACTTTAAGACTTACTACAAAGCAATAGTAATCAGGATAAAGTGGTACTGTCAAAAGAAGAGACAAACAAATCAATAGAACGCAATAGAAAGCTGAAAAATAGACAATCATAAATATAGTCAACTTATCTTTGACAAAGAAGCAAAAGCAATACCATGCAGCAAAGATAGTCTATTCAATAAATGCTGCTGGAGAAATCAGACATTCACACACAAAAAACTGAATCTAGACATAAACCTTACTCCTTCACTTTCCTTTAAATCAAAGTGGATCATAGATATAAATAGGAAACACACAATGATAAAATTCCTAGAAGAGAAGATAATATAGAAGAGATACTAGATGATTTTGTCAATGACTTTTTAGAGATAATGCCAAGACAAAATCAATGTAAGAAGTAATGAGTAATTTTAAAGTTAAAAAGTTTGTGCTCTGTGAAAGATGCTGTGATGAGAATGAGAAGGCAAGCCATGGACTGTGAGAAAATATTTGCAAAATATACATCCAACAAAGGACTGTTATTCAAATTATATAAGAATTATTAAAACTCAACAATAATAAAACAGCCCAATTAAAAATGGACCAAAGATCTTAATAGACCTCAGCAAAGAAGACATGCAGATGAAAAACAAGTGTATGAAAAGATGCATCATGTCATACATTGTCTTGGAAATGCAAATTAAAACAACGATGAGGTGGGACTTCCATGGTGGTCCAGTGGCTAAGATTTTGCACTCCCAGTACAGAAGGTCTGGACTCAATCCCTGACTGGGGAACTAGATCCCACATGCTGCAACTGAGACTTTGCATGCTACAACTAAACATTCTGTGTGTGCAACAAAAAAATAAAGATCCCACATGCTGAAACTAAAAGACCCCACATGCCTGCAAAGAAGATCGAAGATCCCATGTGTCACAACTAAGACCCAGTGCACCCAAAAAAAAAAAAAAAGATTAAGAAAAAAACCAACAACAATGGAATAACACTATAAACCTACTGGAATGGACAAAATCTCAAACACTGGCAAAATCATATCCTGGCGGGGATGTGGAGTAACAGAAATCTCATTCATTGCTGGTGGTAATATAAAATTGTACACTTACTTTGGAAGACAGTTTGGTGGTTTCTTACAAAACTAAACATACTCTTACCACGTGATCCAGCACTTGTGCTCCTTAGTATTTACACAAAAACCTGAACACAAATGTTTATAGCAACTTTATCCATAATTGCCCAAACTTGAAAGCTATCTACATGCCCTTCAGTAGCTGAATGTATAAATAAACTGTAGTCCATCCAGACAACAGAATATCATTTACTGCTAAAAAGAAGTAAGCTATCTCAAATAAACAACCTGACCTTACACCTAAAGCAACTAGACAAAGAACAAACAAAACCCAAAGTTAGTTGAAGAAAAGAAACGATAAAGATCAGAGCAGAAATAAATAGAATAGAGATAAAGAAAACAAACAAACAAAAATGAAACTAAAAGCTGGTTCTTCAAAAAGAAATTGATAAAACTTTAGCCAGATTCATCAGGAAAAAAGGGAGAGGACTCAAATCATAAAATTAGAAATGAAAAAGGAGAAGTTACAACTGACACTAAGAAATACATAGGATCATAAGAGACTATTACAAGCAACTGTATGCCAATAAAATGAACAACCTAGAAGAAATGGACAAGTTCTTAAAAGATATAATCTTCCAAGACTGAACTAGGATGAAGTATAAAACCACAAGGCCCAACTACAAGTAATGAAATTTGAAACTGTGATTGAAAAAACTTTCCACAACAAAACTTCAGGCCCAGGTGACTTCATAGGGGAATTCTATCAAACATTTAGAGAAGAGTTAACAACCCTCCTTCTGAAACTATTCCAAAAAGTGCAGAGGAACAAACTCATTCTATGAGACCATCATCACCCTGATACCAAAACTAGACAAATGATATACTGTTCAATGATACATTATGCTGCCATTAAAAACAAAGGAAATAATGCCCTTTGCAGCAACATGAATGGAGCTAGAGATTATTATACTAAATAAAGTAATTTGGGAAAAGACAAATATATGATATCACTTATATGTTGGAGAAGAAAATGGCAACCCACTCCAGTACTCTTGCCTGGGGAATCCCATGGATGGAAGAGCCTGGTAGGCTACAGTCCATGGGGTCACAAAGAGTCAGACACAACTCAGTGACTTCACTCACTCACATACGTGGAAACTAAAAAATGATCCAAATGAACTTGTTTAGAAAACAGAGACAGACTTAACTGATTTTGGAAAAAAACTTATGGTTACCAAAGGGGAAAGGTGCTGGGAGGGACAAATTAGGAGTTGGGGGTCAACATATATACACTACTAAATATAACATAGATAATCTTTAAGAACCTATTATATAGCATAGTGAGCTCTACTCAGTATTCTCCGATGACCTGTATAGGAAAAGAACCTGAAACGGGATGGATATATCTATATGAATAACTGAATCACTTTTCTGTACAGCAGAAACTAACACAATATTGTAAATCAACTATGCTGCTAAGTCACTTCAGTCGTGTCCGACTCTGTGCGACCCCATAGAAGGCAGCCCACCAGGCTCCCCTGTCCCTGGGATTCTCCAGGCAAGAACATTGGAGTGGGTTGCCATTTCCTTCTCCAATGCAGGAAAGTGAAAAGTGAAAGTGAAGTCACTCAGTCGTGTCCGACTCTTGGCAACCTCATGGACTGCAGCCTACCAGGCTCCTCTGTCCATGGGATTTTCCAGGCAAGAGTACTGGAGTGGGGAGCCATTTCCTTCTCCAAAATCAACTATATCCCAGTATAAAATAAAAATTTAATGAAAAATGAAAAAAAACAAGCTATCAAACTATGAAAAGGTATGGGTATTACCAAGTGAAAGAAGCCGATGTGAAAATGCTACATAATGTGTGGTTCCAACTGTATGTTACTTTGCAAAAGGCAAAACTACATAGAGCATAAAAATGTCAGGGATTGCCACGGCTATGATGAGGGAATGAGTAAGTGGAGCACAGAGGGCTTTTCAGGCAGTGAAAATACTCTGTATAATACTAGTATGATAGATTCATATCATTTTATATTTATCCAAATCCACAGAATGTACAATACCAAGAGTGAATCTTACTGTAAACTGTGGCCTTTGGGTGAATGTGATATGTCAATGTAGGTTCATCAGTTGTAACAAATGTGCCATTTTAGGTGGAAGATACAGATGATGAGGAAGTTATGTAGGTGTGGGGGCAAGAGGTAATATAGGAAATGTCTGTATCTTCCCCTAAATTTTGCTGTGAACTTTACAACACTCTATAATTTTAAAGTTTTAAATAAAAAATATTCTTATCATAGTTTGAGGTATAGATCTAATCTTCAAGGAGATCAAACCAGTCCATCGTAAAGGAAACTAGTCCTGAATATTCATTGGAAGGACTGATGCTGAAGCTGAAGCTCCAATACTTTGGCCACCTGATGAGAAGAACTGACTCATTGGAAAAGACCCTGATGCTGGGTAAGATTGAAGGCAGGAGAAGGGGATGACAGAGGATGAGATAGTTGGATGGCATCATCAACTCAATGGACATGAGTTTGAGCAAGCTCTGGGAGTTGGTGATGGACAGGGAAGCCTGGCGTGCTGCAGTCCATGGGGTCACAAAGAGTCGGACACAACTGAGTGACTGAACTGAGCTTAATATTGCAAGAAAAATGTTTATAATTAAGTATGTATATTAGAATATAGGAAATCTGACCAGAAATACTTCCATAGAAACTATAATGATAATCTTTACCATAAAAACAAAAGTCAAGGTGACAGAAAAGAGAGAATCAAAAGATAGTTCTTTGAAGAGATTATTGCATATAATAAATTTAGAAAGAGGATTTAACTGTGTCATCTGGGTAGAGAAAAACAAACCATTTTTACCAAGTGGAGGGCAGGCCCAGTCATTATGTACATGGCTATCTGATGAATGGTGGAGATAAGATACCCAGTCAGCTGGGAAAGAATAACTAGCACAAACAGTGCTAGAACAACTTTACTTGTATATAAAATAAATTTTGAATTCTGCTTTTCATGAATACAAAAGAAATAATTTCTACGCAGACAAACTTATTTGTTAAAGACAGAACTTTCATGAAAGCATAGGAGAACACATCAGAGAAGGGAAGGATCCAAGTTCAAGTCTAAAAGATAGGATTAAGATATTCAAATACATTAAATTAAAGAATTTATTAAAAGACAGTGTGAAAAGACAAACAACTAAGTCAGAGAAAAAATATTTGTCAAAATACATGACCAAGAAAAATTTATATCCAGAATATGTAAGAATTACCGCTCAAAACATGTAAAAGCAAATAATATAAAAGTGGGGAAATATAAAAGAGGCATTTGATAAAAGAAATATAGGTAGCCAACCTTACTAATGTATGTGGGGTGCTTAGTTGCTCAGTCATGTCTGACTCTTTGCGAGCCCATGGACTGTAGCCCCCCAAGGCTCCTCTTTCCATGGGGATTCTCTAGGAAAGAATATCCGACTGGGTTGCCATGCCCTCCTCCAGGGGATCTTCCCAACCCAGGGATCGAACCCAGGTCTCCTGCATTGCAGGCAGATTGTTTACCGTCTGAGCCACCAGGGAAGCCCTACCTCATTAATAGGTAAAGAATTACAAAATAAAACAAATTAAGTTAATTCGTATCCATGATATAGATAAAAGTTTAAAAGACTGACAATTCCAAATACTGGAAAGCATATAGTGAAACAGGAACTTTATAAAGTACTGATGAGGGTATAAACTAGTTCAACAAGGGAAAGCAGTTAGGCATTACCTAGTGAAGTTGAGGTTATGTTTATACAAAACCCAGTAATTCTATTCCAAGGAACATACATAGAGAACTATTTCTATATGCTTATCAGGTGATATATACAAAAATGTCAATAGAGGGAGAGTTTGAAACAGGTAGGAAATAATGCAAATGTACATTAATGAGAAACTAGGTAAGTAAATCATCTTAAATTCATATACAGTTGACTCCAAACAACACTAGTTTGAGCTGCCTGGTCCACTTATACCCATGTTAAATAGATGGGGAAACAATGGAAACAGAGACTTTATTTTTGGGGGCTCCAAAATCACTGCAGATGGGGGCTGCAGCCATGAAATTAAAAGATGCTTGCTCCTTGGAAGAAAAGCTATGAATACCTAGACAACATATTAAAAAGCAGAGACATTACTTTACCAACAAAGGTCCTTCTTGTCAAGGCTATGGTTTTTCCAGTAGTCATGTATGGATGTAAGAGTTGGACTATAAGGAAAGCTGAGTGCTGAAGAATTGATGCTTTTGAACTATGGTGTTGCAGAAGGCTCTTGAGAGTCCCTTGGACTGCAAGAAGATCCAACCAGTCCATCCTAAAGGAAATCAGTCCTGAATGTTCATTGGAAGGATTGATGCTGAAGCTAAAACTCCAATACTTTGGCCACCTGATGTGAAGAACCGGCTCATTGGAAAAGATCCTGATGTTGGGAAAGATTGAAGGTGGGAGGAGAAGGGGATGACAGAGGATGAGATGGTTGGATGGCATCACCGACTCGACAGACATGAATTTGAGCAAGCTTTGGGAGTTGGTGATGGACGGGGACGCCTGGCATGCTGCAGTCCATGAGCAAAGAGTTGCACACGACTGAGCGATTGAACTGAACTGATATTAGAATATTTTTTGACATTTGTGACAATTTAAAAGAAACTCACAGATGAGTCACATAGTCTAGAAATATCAAAAAATAAGAAAAAGTTAGGTATATAAAGAATGAATAAAATATATGTAAATACTAGTCTATTCTATTATTTACTATCATAAAATATATACAAATATATTGTAAAAGGTTAATATTTATCATAACCTATGCACTTACAGACCTTACATGGTGCAATTCCAAACAGAGAGAAACAGAAACAAATATAAAGATGCAATATTAAATCATGACTGAATAAAATTGACTGTAATGAACACTAATACTATAATAATTTTGTAGTATTTCCTGTTGCTTTTGCAGTGAGCTCAAGTGTTGGGAGTATCTGCTTAAAAGGCTGTGTGAGGCTAATCACGTCCACGTGAGCAGTTTGTCTCTCCAGTAGATTGTGAATTGCAGTAGAGAAGTGATCCCTTGAGGTTTCTGAGTATTTTTCATCACACTTAGTTCAAAAGCGTAAACCCTGAATAACACCATGGGACCCATACAAAGTACCACTAGTGATGCTGGA
Organism: Bos taurus; assembly: GCF_002263795.3. Classification (NCBI taxonomy): domain Eukaryota; kingdom Metazoa; phylum Chordata; class Mammalia; order Artiodactyla; family Bovidae; genus Bos; species Bos taurus. The sequence continues at coordinate 89,565,638 of NC_037332.1, forward strand.
AGCACTCCCCAAAAGCAGAGAAAAGTCATGACATTACAAGAAAAAGTTAAACTGCTTGCTGTGTACCACAGATTGAGGTCTGCAGCTGTGGTTGCCCACCATTTCAAGATAAATGAATCCAGCATAAAGACCATTGTCAATAAAAATGGAAATTCATGAAGCCATAACTGCAAATATGCCAACAGGCATGAGAACTTTGTATTTTTTGTGAAATACCTTTTTATCTTATTTTGAAAGAGAAAACCTCATATTGAAAATGAAGCATTAATGTGGGTGCATGATTGCTATACAAAAGGCACACTTCTAGACTCAATATGATTTGAGAAAAAGCAAAGTTACTTATAACAACTTAAAGCAAAAGGAAGGAGAAGGATCTAAATCTGGAGATAATTTTCCAAATTACGTCAACATATTAGGAGAAGCAGCATCTTCTACCAACAGGCAGCAGAAGAGTTTCTATGCTATTAAGAAACCTCATTCTCGTTAAGGAGAAATTATATCTGCCTGACTAGATTTTTCATGCAGACAAAAATGCCCTATTCTAGCGGCGGGGGGAGTGGGGGGAAGCCACAGAAGGTATTTATTAGTAAGGCAGAGAAGTCAGCACCAGTATTTAATCAGGAAGGGATAGACTAACTCTACTGTTTCGTGCAAATGCAGTTGGGTTTATGATCAGCACTGCCCGTATCTGTAAAGTTGCTAAACTCCAAGCCTTAAAGGGAGAAGATAAACACTAGCTGCAAGTTTGTTTGTGGTACAAGAAGAAGTTCTAGTCAATGAGATCCTTTCACTGGTTCCATCTATACTTTGTCCCTAAAGTCAGGAAGTACCTTGATAGCAAAGGACTGCCTTCAAAGGTTCTTTTCATACTGGACAATGCCCTCATCCACACTGAACCCTGTGAGTTCAACACTGAAGTTTTCTACTTGCCTCCCAACACAACATCTCTAATTCAACTTTTAGATCAGGGGGTCATGAGGACTTTTAAGGCTCATTACACACAGTATTCTGTGGGAGGGACTGTCAATACTATGGAAGAAAGCCTTGATAGAGAGAACAACGTGAAAGTCTGGAAGGATTATATCATTGAAGATGCCATCGTGGCATTACAGAAAAGTCTGAGCAAATCAGCAGCCAGAGACAATAAATTCCTGATGGAGAAAACTATGTCCAGACATTGTGCATGACTTCACAGAATTGCTACAGAGTCGGTCAAGGAAATTATGAAGAGACTGTGGATGTGGCCAAAAAAAAGGTGGAGAGGAAGTGAAGAGTTTAAAGATATGGATCTTGAAGAAATTCAAGAGCCTATAGACACCATGCTAGAAGAACAAACAGAAGACGGTTTCATAGAGATAAGTTCTTTCCAACCAGTGTCAGACAATGAGGAAGAAGATGTAGAAGAATCAGTACTAGAAAACATACTGACATTATATAATTTGGCAGAAGAATTTATTGAAGACCGCTTTTGACTTCTCTTAGGAAATGGATTTTTCTACAATATAGGCACTGAAACAAAAGCAAGTGGTGGAAGAAGGATTGGTACCATAAAGATTTTTAGAGAAATGAAAAATTACAATATATTTCTGTAAACTTACACTGAGTGTGCCTAGCTCTCCTGCCCCCTCCCCCTCCTCCACCTCTGCCAACTCTGAGTCAGCAGGACCAGCCCCTCCTCTTCCTTCTGCTCAGACTACTCAATGTGAAGATGACGAGGATGAAGACCTTCATGATGATTCACTTCCACTTAATTAACAGAAAATAATCACTATGCTGTACAGTTAATACGCTTGTCTGTTGTGTGTATGTCTGTGTCTTTATGTGGAAATCTAACTACTATGCAGCAAGAACTGTAAGAGGATTTTGTGTCATTATTGCCTAAGTATTCATTGTGTGCAAGACTTGTACTGAAGATACCCTGTCCTTACATAGATATAAGGTGAGTGATATTAAATATAAAATTAATAATGCTTTAGCTTTCTTACTGTTTTATAACTTTTAAAAAAAACTACATGACTATACAGTTTGTCTCTCTTGTAACTGGAGAAGCTATTATCAGCCTATCAGCACAGGTAAGTGTTTTTTTAATGTAACAATATTTCCAATAGTGTATTATGAATATGACTGTAATACCATATGCCATAAAAATTTTACACTGATTCATTCATTAGTGTATAGGCTATGGTACCATGAAGCAATCATCTCAATTACCCTAGGCTACCACAAAACAATCACATTGATTCTTTGTTATCAGTGAAGGAACTGTTATACCTGTAAGTAAATACAGATTTCTTTTTTACATATTTTTTTTCATTTTTGATATCTAGTGTTGATAATACATAAAACATCTACAGTGTACTTACTGTATAAGTCAGTACTGATGTAGCTACTGATAGATGATTCATCTTGCAAACAGATGATGTCAGTATCAATAAATATAGTAGAATACTGTATTTATTTAAATGTATTTTCTCCTTCTTATGAGTTTCTTAATAACATTTTCTCTAGCCTACTTTATTGTAATAATATAATATATATATGTATATACAAAATATGTCTTAATTGACTTTATGTTATTAGTAAGGCTTCTGATCAACAGCAGGCTATTAGTAGTTAAGTTTGCTGCTGCTGCTGCTAAGTCACTTCAGTCGTGTCCGACTCTGTGCGACCCCATAGACGGCAGCCCACCAGGCTCCCCCGTCCCTGGGATTCTCCAGGCAAGAACACCAGAGTGGGTTGCCATCTCTTTCTCTAGTGCATGAACGTGAAAAGTGAAAGTAAAGTCGCTCAGTTATGCCCGACTCTTAGCGACCCCATGGACTGCAACCCACCAGGCTCCTCCATCCATGGGATTTTCCAGGCAAGAGTACTGGAGTGGGGTGCCATTAAGTTTTGGGGGAGTCAAAAATTATACATGAATTTTCAACTGCAGGGGAGAGTCAGAGCCCCTAACACCTAAGTTGTTCAAGGGTCGATTATAGTTGTAAATCATACATAATTGAAAATAAATGAAGCAGGCTATCAACATGAATGAAATTCAAAATACAACATTTAGGGGAAAGTCACTAAAGGGCCTATGAAAGAGTAAGTTATTGTCAGCATATAAAAGTAAAGAGCAGACAAAGCTAACCAGTATTTTTAGGACAAACATATGTGGTAAAACCAAAAAGAATATCAAGGGAAATGTTAATGAAAATTTTAGAATGTTGACTCCCAAAAAAGATGAGCAGGAATGGAGATGGACTTGACCTGTGTCTAATTTTCCAGTTTTTAAGGTAGGTGGCTTGTACATACTGATTTGTCTTATTGTTCTTTGTAAAATTGTACATATCTGTCAAATAGTTCGTTTTAATGTATATTTTACAATAAGATAATTTAAGTACTCTAATTTTATGTCTGAGTAAAGAATAAAAGAATTTGAGCTTGATTTTATCTATATTATGTTCTCAAAAATAGTCACCCTCCCCAGCTATTCTTCACTAATCAAACAAGTTTATCCTTAAAAAAATCATCACTACTTTAGGAGTAGTAGCCATTCTGCTTTTCTTTGAGGTAATCACTGCAAATATTTCACCACTGCATGCTAGGGGCTGAAGTTCTAGAACATTTATGAGACTGTCCCTGGATTCTGCTGCATCTTAAACTTAACCGACCCAAATCCCTCAAATTTCCTGAAGCTTTGTTTGAAACCTATTCCTAAATATCAACTCCCATATCACTCGGGGTTCTAACTAACCTGACACAATTTTTCATACTTAAACATGCTGATGTTTTCCAAGGTTAGAAAGATACAAAAGAAAAATAACTATTACATATTTTGAAAAGACAATACATATACTATCTTCCAAGGACTTAAAAGAAATTTAAAAAATGGTATGAACTTCAAATAGGCCCTGGTAGAAACAGGGAAATTAAAAAATCATAAACAATTTTAAAGATAACCATCTGCAAAAGTGAAAGACTATTAAACACAGTTGACAATTTTAATAGCCCTTATAAATTTCTAACCTAATGGATTTGTTCTGACACCCTGAATAAATTGTAATCCACAATTACTATAGCAGCTATGTCTCCTTGACGTTGCATTTTGAAAACAGGCATACCCAACTATGGCTAGAAACTGACTTATTTTAAACAGTGAAAGGAAAGTTTAGGGATAATTCATTTAGGTTAGACAAGGAAAGAGACATCTCAGTGTTACATGAAAACACATATAGGTTCAGTTAATGGAATTGTTTTTTTTCTTTCTTAATGTTGATCACAGGAAAGCTGACCTGACAAGGAGACAGGATTACTGATATACTGTTGTCTCTCTACTAGCAGTAGATAGAAACATCAGAAAGATCTTTCTAATTCTAATAGCCTATCTTCTTATAACCACTGGACATGGTCCATCTCAGATAAGTCTTGATTGCTGCCCTACAGCACTGGTTCCTAAGCACTGTTCCTTCCCTCTGAACAAGAGCAGATACAATTAAACTGAATCCATTGAAGATAAAAGGAACCACTTATGGAAATGGATCAGAAGAAAGAGAAGCAAAGCCTGGTTGTCTCAGACTGAAGTTTATAAATTTTGTATTTAAAGTGAAAGGACAGGGCTACCATGAAACTTTAATTTTTAATACTGTAGATAAACAATTTCAAAACTAAGATGTTGCAGAAGTAGCTACAATAGATGCCAGATCAATCGATCACGTGCTGGGCAGCTTTTCCTGTGTCCTCTCAGTGCACAAACACATGTATATCTGTCTGTGGGTGGTAGTTAGTTGCCCTTGGTGCTCATGGGCTTAACTCTTCTACTTTGCATTTAAAAAGAAAATCTGAGTAAATCTCATTTAGCTATGAACATTATGCTATTAAGTCCTCAGCCTGCTTCTTTATCTAATAGCAAGGGATATAGAAAACTCCTTGATACTGGCTCCTAGATAGGCTCCACTGCTTCAAGTTTCCAAGGCTTTTTTTAAACTGTCTGTTGAGACTAAACCTTCTCTTCATCCTTCACTTAAGATTCAACTGACTGCATGTAAGAAGTCTGTTCGATGCTTTATATGCATTACCTCAGTTGGTCTCTCATCCACACTCAGAAGTAAATTCACTCCCTACTTAATATTTGAGAAAACTAAAGCTTACTGGGGTTAACTTGTCACAGGGCTCATAAATGGTGAAATCAAAGCTACTTCTGATTCACCTGGACTGCATCTGTGACCATGGAAATGAAGAGCAAGAGGCTTAAACTTCAAAGAGATTTTTCTGCAAAACTGGACAGGATTCAGTTATCATTGGATCTGGGATTGAGAGACAGGGAGCAACCAGGGATAAGTGGAGGCTTCTGATGTGGTGTCATCAATAACGAATAGCAAGTAAAGCTCTCAAAGGCAACTTGATGGGAAAGGGAGTGAGTTTGGTTTGGGCGGGCTGAATCTAAGTACCTATGGGACATTCACGTGGTGTCCACGTAGTTAAACAAGTTCATATTGTAGTCCTGAAATAAAATCTAATGAAAATACAAAGCAGGAACTTAGGAGGAAAAGTGCAAAATAAAATTAGGGTTAAAAAATCCTTTTGGCTCTAAAAACAGTATGCTGCTAAGTCGCTTCAGTCGTGTCCGATTCTGTGCGACCCCATAGACGGCAGCCCACCAGGCTCCCCCGTCCCTGGGATTCTCCAGTCAAGAACACTGGAGTGGGTTGCCATTTCCTTCTTCAATGCATGAAAGTAAAAAGTGAAAGTGAAGTCGCTCAGTCGTGTCCGACTCTTTGAGACCCCATGGACTGCAGCCTACCAGGCTCCTCCATCCATGGGATTTTCCAGGCAAGAGTACTGGAGTGGGGTGCCATTGCCTTCTCCGCTAAAAACAGTATACACACATATAATACACACATTAAGTATATTTACATTTAATAAATAATATGAAATGAAATATAACATTGAAATATGTATTTCAACGTGATATATTGAAAAATAAATAAATGAAAAATTTAGCCACGTTAAAAAATGCCTAGTTTTCTAATCAGAATAGATGCTAACATTATAACCAATAAAAATCTTTCAATTTAGTTAGCTTATTTGAGTTATTTCCACATTTTATAAGAAATCCAATAGCTCAAATACACAAAATTTAATTGGGAAAGCAAACGCTATATTGATCTTAAGCTGAAATGAAATAGAACGTTTGGTTATGAGAAGTTTCTCAGAATTTGTTGTATATTGTGAAGTCATTACCAAAGTTCATTTGATTCAGAAATTTTCAGTGGATGCTACAACCACTATTTAAGATGATGTGGCTATCAATTTTATTTTCTGTTTCTTGATCTTATGTGTCTATCATATATAATTTATTTGCTGATATTTACCTTTTATGATGATGTGTTTTTCTAGTTTTTAATGAGAGGGATTTCCATAAAGGCTTTTATGGGGCTTTATAAAAATAAAAGTTCCTTTTTTTTTTTTAATCTCACACACACTAAGAAAGAGAGAAAGAGAGAAGGAAAGCATAAAAGAAAAGAATAAAATCTGACCTAATTTAAGCTCTGGCTAAACTTTCAAAACTATAAGGCATTAAATATGCTTATTAAATTAAATAAAAATGTTAAAACTTCTTGACTTATGCCACTATGCCATATGTGCTAATTTCACTTAATTATTCCCAGCTAGACATCAATTTTTTAAAAAGGAGTTAAAGAAAAAGAAGAATGAAAAATTCTTAACCTGGATAGGTAATAACCTGCTTGCAAATTGTTCATTTATGTCACCAAAGGGAAAGGGGAGCTCACATTAATACTGCATGCTAATATGCTGCTTCTAGCTTACCCCACATACTTTAACCCAAATTGCTATTAGTCTACAGAAATGTCACAAAATATCTGTGCAAGCTAATTTTCAGAGTTTTGCATGAAAACCTTGGGAAACATAGCCAGAAAATGGTCTCCCCATCATGGTCACTCACTAGATGACCTTCAGATCTCTTTAGCTTGGAAAAGAAACCTTAGGATTGCTTTTGAACATCCAATTGCCAACTACTCTATAGCTTTTTGTTGACTGGGATGAAAGGTATCAGATGATTTTGTTCCTAAAATATGTAAGTGTTCTAAAAATGCTTAGCTGCTTTCAGTTGTGTATGAAGTGACTCAAATGTAAAATAAATCTCTCCTCTCTAATGGCTATTCCATTTATACAAGACATATTCAAAATAACTACAGAAACCCATAATCTGTCCATTAAATACATGGGTCACATTCTTAGCTTTAAACAAATTCTGGTTTGTTAGCACTTAGTGAATTTGTTTCACAAAGTGTAAGTGACATAAGAGTATTTAAAGATCTGAACTGTGTGCATGCTCAGTAGTGTCTGCCTGACTTTTCGACCCCATGCAGCCTTCCAGGCTCCTCTGTCCATAGATTTTTCAGGCAAGAAAACTGGAGTGGGTTGCTATTTCCTTCTCCAGGGGATCTTCCCCATCCAGGGATCCAACAGGCATCTCCATAGTCTCCTGCATTAGCAGACGGATTCTTTACCACTGAACCACCTAGGAAGCCCCCATTTAAAGATCTTGTCCTACCACATTTCACAGATGAAGGAAACTCAGGTCAGTGAAGAACAGTAACTTCCCCTTGGCCCTGTAGTTTATGAGGTGACAAGAACCAGAACTTTCTTCCATGTTCACAGCCTCCCAGTTCAATGATGTTCCTCCTGGTCTCATTTCTTTAGTATTGCTAACAAACAGGAGGATAAAACTCTCACCCTGAGCAATGGCAATAATGATCGGTTGTGTAATCTTCCAATTGCTATTTCTCTAGGGAAATGAAGTGTTTCCTACAGAATTGAATTGAAATTATTGTCTCTTTGGTGACATAAATGAACACACACACACACCTATATATACACATGCATATATTTGCACATCCATATGGAACAATCCTGGAAAGGAAAGACACACTGAGACAGGCTGAGACCTGGGATCCTTTACTACAGTGCTTGCACCTGACCAAAAGTTTCTTTAAGCAGCAAAATACAAAGAAACTATAAGGGACTAAAAATAGCTGTGCATATGCTGCACAGTTGGGGCAAATGATGGACAAGAAGATACAAAAAGACCAAAACCCAGCTGACACTTCTGAAGAGCAGGAGCAAAAGCCGGGTACTGCGCATGCCCCCTGCACTCAACACTGCCAAAAGGTTGGGCGAATCACCTAAGCCACCTCTCAGATCTGGTCCTCGATACACATTCTACCCTCACCCCATATAAGGAAACCAGTTTGCTTCACCTCTAGGAGCCAGTAAGGGAACCTGTTACTTGTTTTCACTCCCCACTGCTGCTGGAGGGCCACAATAAAACTTTGCCTGGATTTCTTGTCTGAAAGTGAAGTGAAAGTGTTAGTTGCTCAGTCATGTCCACAACCCTTTGGACTGTAGCCTACCAGGTTCCTTTGTCCATGGAATTCTCCAGGCAAGAATACTGGAATGGGTAGCCATTCCCTTTTCAAAGGGAACTTCCTGACCCAGGGATCGAACCTGGGTCTCCTGCATTGCAGGCGGATTCTTTCCCTCTGAACCACATTTCTTATCTAGTTCCTTATCAATTTCTATTGGTTAAGGAAACCCAAGAACATTGCTAAGTAACAACACTACAGTCCTGGTCTTGGAAAAGAGCATCAACAAAGGCTAGAGAGATTATAAATGAAGTACACAACTTTCAGTGACTAAATGGACACACAGAAATGAGGAAAATGAATTTTATTTCTGCATCCACTCTTCTGTGCATTGTGACTCATGCTTGCTAACACTGAGTCACTCTGTGATGAAAATACTCAGCTTGTTCCTCTCCAGCCTTACCAACACATATAAAACAAATGTCATCAAGTGTGTGTGAAAACATTTCTTTGCTGTTTCTCTTTCCTACTAGATTGTCAGCTCCGTGAGTTTGGAATCCATGTTTGTTTCAATATCATAACTGCAGTGCCCTATGTATAATAGGTACTCTGTGTGTATTTTTTTAATGTCTTATTATTATTTTGGCAGCACTGTGAAGCACACAAGATTTTATTTCACTGACCAGGGATGGAACCTATGCCTCCAGCAGTGGAAGCATGGAGTCTTAACCGCTGGACTGCCAGGGAAGTTGGGTGATCTTTAAAATTGTGTTAAATGCACAAACAAAGAGGGATCTGTGTTCTAAAAGGAATAGGGGCTATAGACTGTTCCCACAAGTCTGAATTCCTGAATCCATTTTTCTCAAGCTTAAACCTGAAATGAGACACAAATCTATACCATGGGAAGTTTACTGGATTAGCAGGCAAGCCTAGACTCTTCTGACTACCTGAGTGGCATAATTAACTTCTCCAGGCAGGCCTTAGTTTTCTTGTCTATCAAATGAGGGAAATACTTGTTGTAGTTCCCTCTCAGTGTTTTTGTGAGGACAAAGTATTAATAAAAACCAAGCCATGTGGAGATTATATTCAGCTACATAACCAAAAGGCCTATCAATTTCACTGCCACCATGGCCATCTGGGGGTCATTCTGGGAAGTTACTCTTCTTTCTTCTCTGTGTCTACATTTGTCCCATGCCCAGAAGGTTCTTCTCTGGAGTTGTTCCAATGCTAATGGCAGCACAAACTTGAGTCTCCTGTGTAAATAAATTCTTAAGAAGAAAAGTAAATATATTCCTCTAAAATGACATTTTCTGAGGAAAAACATCATTTACCTTTACGAGCTTACAAATGGAAATTTTTGATAGTGTACTATCAATTCATTGCCTTTTAGTGAATTTTATTTCAAAAGATAGTAAACTTGTGGATGACAATGGAGTCTGTATCTTTGAGCCTCATGTTGTGGTAATTCTTTGAACATAAATGAACATTCCCAGAGAAAACACATTTTGTCTTATTTCTACAGAGGCTGTGGAGTTTTTTCAGGAGCTGAGTAGTTCTGAGGCCTTCTGAATGCAGAAATGGCTTTTTAAATTATGCTAAAAGATTTCACACTATATTCCCTTTGTTATAAAGATGTATCCCCTTCAATTGTAAACCAATTACCTCCAATAAAAGCATATTGTCAACAGTGTTAATTACTGAGTTCCTCTTAATTCTTTGGTACATGGAAACAAAAAAGCACTTTTTATATTAAATTGTCCAAGGGAGTATTTAAATTTGGTTTTGAAAGCTTCTCTTTGTTTCCATGCAGTAAATAGTTACTTTTCTCAGTGAGATTTTAAAAAAGGAGTATATATTTTAAATAGTTTTTTTTTTTTTTGCTTGAGAGTTATTGAGGTGAGTGGGCGTTTTTTGCTGTTGTTTATCTTTTGTCTTATGAAGTTTGAAGATTGATTAAGCAAGCAAACAATTTGGGCTCTTAATATCAAGAAATTATGCAGGAGAATAAGCTCACCATATTTTAAAACACAACTGAAATGCATCTCAAAGCTAGCTAAGATTTTCTAAGCCTACTTTGGAAGAAGACTCTTGGAATTGGCCATCATCATTTACCAAAGACTTTTTCGAGTGACCAATTTGCATAGAAAATCCTTAAAAGGGTTGCTTACAAAAAATTATACCAAACATAATTTGCCCAAGAAGCTACTAACCCTGTTCATATTCAGTTAACCATCAATACCAGTAAGACAGTCATTTCAATAAAAGATCAAATTTTGCTTCAAAAGGGTCCCACCTCTTCTGATTTTAAGAACTTGGATAGCTTACTCAATGTCATAGTATCTACTTTTTCAACTGTAAAATGAGGTTATGGACTAAAAAAAGTGTTTTGGGACGTGACAGCATTTTATAAATTGTGTAATTCACAGATGTGTGCAAACAGCAAGTTTTATTTAAAGACAGTGTATGCTAGGACCACAAACACAGTTTACACAGTAAATGATACAGCAGTTCAGAGAGGAAGCAAACAGCTGGTAGTGGCAGGATATGCTTTCAATAAAGTATATTGAAAGGTTCATTTAAACTTAAAATTAAGTTAGGCAAATTATGGAAAAGCACTGCTTGATTATACTTTTAAATAAAGAAAGTCTCTTTCTGACCAAGTTAACAATGCAGCATTTTTTTCCCTCTTCTTTACATTTGTGCTAACTGAAACCATGTCTAGATTGGAAAACATGGTATGAAATTCAGCCTCACCTAAAATATATTTTCTTCCACAGACGTATCTTTGCTAATTTCAGCAGGAAGTGTGGTGCTGACACGTGATCAGCAGACAGAGAATGTGACCAGCAGCTGATTGGATCTGAGCCCAAGAACAGCCATCAGATATTAACCACTTTGAGTCACAATCTTGAGTGCATGGAATGCATCTGATTGGTCATTTAGTTTCCTGTCATCCAATCAGCTCATTTCCCTTACACAGAAAGTTCTATTTAAGTTTTCTGTTTTGTAAAGTTCTTGATTGAAATATCTAAATTAGAACTGATATGGTTATTTCATTTTCATTTTTTTCCTGCAATTCAGTTGCCAATCTCATTTAGACTTTTATATATCATTTTTATATTTTAATTTTTAAATCAATTTTTTCTGTGCAACTACCATACCTTCCCAAACAGCAGTGTTATTTTATTATTTCACTACCACTTTTCAGATTCTTTTCATTTTATGAAAATCCAGACAATACTTTTCCTTCCATTTTGTAGGCATACATTTAGATGGGAAAAAAAAAAAAAAAAAAGATACAAAGTAGCTTTCATGAGTCCCTTAATTTTTTAAAAGAGGACTTTAAAGAGTATTTTAATATGATATTCAAAAGTGGATGTTGAGTCATGCCTTTGGTTACCACAAGGTAAAAGAACAAAGAAAGCAGAAATTTAATCAGCATTTATCAGATTTTTAGAATATCTTACATGCAGTAGCTGTGGCCAATACAAATGAAACCAGCCTAATTTTATTCTGTGGCTGAAGACACTTTTAACTTCCCTCGGGTTGTCAAAAAAAAGAGCAAAAGTTTTGGAGTCTGATAGACCCGGATTTGAATCCAAGTACCACTGTATACTGTGCATTCTTGAATAATGATTAGTCTCTCTATACTTCATTTTTCTTGTATAGAAAATGAAGGCAATGCTGAACATGTTGTGAAGATTAAAATGAGATAGTACATGTAAAGTTCATGACAGCGTACCTCGGACATATTATGTACTCAATAGTGATGAGTTTTCTAACTCATTTTTCAAAATAAGCCTTTGTTATCATATGTCACTACAATTGCAACATTAGTTACTAAAGTATATCCCCTAGCTTATCCCCAGTGTTACTGTACTTAGTACCTAGAAATGGGATGATAAATACCAAATAAGCTATAATATGTGGCACTGACTAGGAGGCTGATAGTGAAGAAAGTAACATTTCAGGGTGGAAGGACAATAGTCCATGATACACTCAACTGAAATAGCTTAGAAGGTTGACAAGGTATAGGATGAGCTTGGAAAGGGGAAGCTAGAGAACAGAATGTCAGTCCTATTCTTAATTGTCACTGTCTATCTATGGCAAACGGAGAAGGCAATGGCAACCCACTCCAGTGTTCTTGCCCCAACAATCCCAGGGACGGGGGAGCCTGGTGGGTTGCCGTCTGGTGTCACACAGAGTCAGACACGACTAAAGCGACTTAGCAGCAGCAGCAGCATCTATGGCAAAATATAAGGAAGATGAAAAAACCCTGATGCTGTGAAAGATCGAAGGCTGTAGGAGAAGGGGACAGCAGAGGATGAGATGGTTGGATGACATCACCAACTCAATGGACATGAGTTTGGGTAAACTCTGGGAGTTGGTGATGGACAGGGAGGCCTGGTATGCTGCTGTCCATGGGGTCACAAAGAATTGGACACAACTGAGCGACTGAACTGAACTGACCCAGGTTTGAAAAATTTCCAATGGGTTTATAACTGATTCTAAACCATTATAACAAGTATAAGCAGCATACATGTCTACATTTTGTCTACAAACCTCCCTCTCCCACATTCAGAGTATACTTGTAGAAACTTACAGATGCTAATTCTGATGCCTCTTTTTATCAATGGTTCCACCACCTGCCATACACACAAAGCAATAAAATGGTGTGTATGATGATTATAAAAGGTGGTCCATGTATGATGCTTGTTTTCCTCTTTCTGACTTACTTTACTCTGTAGAAGAGACTCTAGGTTCATCCACCTCACTACAACTGACTCAGGTTTGCTCCTTTTTACAGCTGAGTAATATGCCATTATATAAATGAACCACAACTTCTTTATATATTCATCTGTCAATGGACGGGAATCTAGAAAAATGGTACTGATGAACCTAACAGAGAATGGACTTGTGGACACAGCAGGGGAAGGTGAAGTTGGGACAAGTTGAGAAAGTGGCAATGACATATATACACTATGATGTGTAAAATAGTTAGTGGGAAGCTGCTAAATAAGACATACCAGCCTGGTGCTCTGTGATGACCTATAGGGGTAGGATGGGGGAGGCTCAGGTGGAAAGGGAAATTATGACCGATTTGTGTTGTTATATGCCAGAAATCAACACAAATTTGTGAGGCAATTTTCCACTAATTAAAAAAAAAAACTGGTCCAAAAAATGGTACTATCAAGCCTTATTTCAAGTCAGATAATACAGATTTAATAAATGAATGCTTGCCACTGATTACCTATTCTTCATTAATGAATAATGAAACTGCTTCCAATTTAGACTTTCTATAACTTAAAATCCTCTTGTTGAAAATATCAATAGCCGTGCCTCTTACCTTTTCTGCTGATTTTCTTAATATTGAACTTCAATCATGCACCCTCCCTACTCATAATCTTTCCATGACTCCCCATTACCCTCTAAACCATGGACAAACTCCTTACTCTGGAATTCTAGGCTCTTCTCCATGGTACCTTCTTCTAATTTTTTCAACTTTATTTTTTGCTTCTAGCATAATTGCACAGAACTGCCACCAAAATGGGTGGTGCCTTCTGTCACAGAGTAGAGAGCAATTTCAACTACCAGGAAAATAAAAAGGAAGATTTTTAGGCTACAGATCCCTTTTGGACCCTTAGAAATAACAGTACTCCCTGTCTTACACTGTCAAAGCAATTTGACCCTCATTAGGTCCCTTTTCTGATCAATAAAGTCTTTGTTTTAAATCTTGTTCCTGATGGTGCTCACCCTGCACTGTTCAACTGAGCTGGGCTACTGGACTCTTGCTTTTGGAAACTTGCCCTGCCCCTGTGTTGACATCATGGCATCTATCCATTTCTGACTCCTGGTCTTTGCTCTCAGATTTCTTTCAGCAATTGTGTAGTTCCTCAAGCTTCAGCCGATCCTGGCAACTGTTCATGCAACTTGGCCCTGTCGGTCATTCAGTCATCCTTCCCGTCCTTCTTGGCTTCAGGAGCTATTAACCCAGGTTCCTCAGGTGGGGCTCAGTGGTAAAGAATCCACCTGCAATGTAGGAGATGCAGGAGACCGGGTTTGATCCCTGGGTGGGGAACATGCCCTGGAGAAGGGCATGGCAGTCCACTCCAGTATTCTTGACTGGAGAACCCCATGGACAGAGGAGCTTGGCAGGCTACAGTTCACAGGGTTACAAAGAGTTGGACATGATTGAAGCAACCTAGTTGAGCACTGCCCTCAGATAGGGCTTGGAAAGACCCTCCTCTGGGAGTTTGCAGCCAGTCCTTACCTATACTATATGCTATACCAAACTAGCCTAGCCATGTAGTCTGGTGTCTGCCTGTATTTCCATCCACCTATTAGGGTTTTGCAGGGTGGGAAGATACTGTCTATTCTTCTAGAGATATCCTAAATGTCATCTCTTCTGTGAAGCTTTCTTTATCTCACTCCCCTGGATGAAATCAAGCAGTTATCTCTCTGTACTCTCATAGAACTTTTTGCTTCTTCTAATTGATATTAATTCCATCATTTCAAAATTCCAAACCAAGCAAATGCTTAATCTGTCCTTATGGCCCAGCTCAAATGCTACTCTTGTATCTCTCTGGCTTTCTCCCTATTCACACAAGAAGGAAACAATTCCTTCTCCTGTTTCCTTGACATTCATGACAGATCTAAGTTTCTTAATGGCAAGAACATACTATGTTATTCTTTGTGTTCTTTATACCCAGCTCAGTAAATTATCAGTAAGTTTCTGTAAGACCTTACTGATGACATGGAGTTTTAACTATGGTATTTCATTTGATCCTTACAATGACAAATAAGGAAAGAAGAACAGCTATTATCTTCATGTGAGAAGGAAACTGAGGCTCAGAGCAGTTAATCAGTTTAGTCTAATCTTGCACAGGTGCAACTAGAACCAGGTCTTAAACAGACCTTAAGTCCAATTAACTTACCCCTATTCATATTCATTTATTTGTTTGTTCATTATCTGGATATCAGAGTTTCAAAGACAAATGAAACATGGTGTTCCCCTAAAAGACTCACCTATTGAAGAAGATAAAAAATTTGATTCATGCACTGGTAGGAAAAAAGTTTAGAATTGCATCATACCACATATATGACTGTGTACCCAGCTTAGATAGGGGCGGAGAAGGGCCTGGAAACATTTTTAGGTGGGATAAATCCTCAACTAGTTTGTAGAGGATAAGTAGCTATTATTCAAATGAGTAAGTAGGGATAAGAAATTTCTAGACATGAAGGAAGTATGTGTAAAGCCATGGAGATGGCCTTCCCAGGAGTTGTAAGCATTGGAACAGCAGCTGTGAAGAATATGAAGAATGGGCAGACAGAGAGCTGACACACTTCTTGGAAAAGATGGTATCTAAATAACAGAGTATCAAAGCAGAATAACTCAGTTTGTATTCCCTGCCCATGAAGGACAACAATATTTTTTAAAAAAGCAAATCCATCTTGGTCATCATCAAGTTTTAAAACTGAATGTAAATAAGGAAATAGTGGTTTCCTCTCTCTGTTGTTTTTATTGTTTAGTTGTTAAGTTGTGTCTGACTCTTTTGCAACCCCATGGACTGTAGCCCGCCAGGCTCCTCTGTTCATGGGATTTCCCAGACAAGAATGCTGGAGTGGGTTGCAATTTCCTTCTCCAGGAGATCTTCCCCACCCAGAGACTGAACCCACATCTCCTGCATTAGTGGGCAGATTCTTTACCGCAGAGCCACCAGGGAAGTGCTCCCCTCTCTGGAAATATATGTGTTCACGGACACATACATACACGCATGCGCACGCGCACACACGCACACACACACACACACACACACACACACATATATGCACGGGCTTCCCTGATGGCTCAGATGGTAAAGAATCTGCCTGCAATGCAAGAGACCTGGGTTCGATTCCTGGGTTGGAAAGATCCCCTGGAGAAGAGAATGGTCACTCACTCTGGTATTATTGTTTGGAGAGTTTAATGGACAAAGGAGCCTCACAGGCTACAGTCCATGGGGTTGCAAAGAGTTGGACATGACTGAGCAACTACACATACACTATATATGCACATAATCATATATGTCATATTGTATATGTATCATTCTATTTATTTATATATATTTACATATATATCTGTGTCTTGAGTTATTCTTGGCCTTGCCAAGAGCATGGTTCTATCACAAAATAACTCCACCATAGCTAAAAGTCATTATTAGATGATATTTGATGTCAATATATTAAGTGAGGAAACAAAAATAATTTGGCCCAAGTGACATTCTTACATGAAATTACTGGAAAGAATTTACTCATGTTACTTTCTTATACTGTCAGATCTCTGCAGAATTACAGATAAGAAGTAGCAATTATTAGAGTACAGAAAAGAAAGTATTCTCCCAGTGTTCAAGAAGAACATAAAAATAATTTCCCTGAATACAGGCCATTAAGCTTTAATTTTGACCCTCTTTAAAATATTAATATGGATTATAAATTGTTTTCTAGCTCTCATAAAGGTAATGCCTCGAATCCAGCATAGATTCACTTAGAGTAGGCCATGCCACAGAGAATTCATTTGCTTTTTAATAGCCTGATCACACAGGTAGAAAATAGAAGCTCTCTGCTAATACTGTAGTGTCAAATATCTATATTCAATCAAAATAATTTGGGTAGACTCTTATAATGACTTTTTGGACATGCATGATATAATTAAGTATAAAATAATTTGTCCTGATTGAATTCTAGCCAGAGTATTGATTAATAGAGCTGAATATTCACTTACATTGGGCTTCCCTGGTGGCTCAGATGGTAAAGCGTCTGCCTGCAGGGCAGATCTAACCAGGGAGACCCAGGTTCAATCCCTGGGTGGGGAAGATCCCCTGGGGAAGGAAATGGAAACCTACTCCAGTACTCTTGCCTGGAAAATTCCATGGAGAGAGAAGCCTTGTAGGCTACAGTCCATGGGGTCGCAAAGAGTTGGACACGACTGAGCAACTTCACTTCATTCACTTACAATGTAGTGTTTAGAGATATTACTCTGATCTATCCTGTTCAATAAGTTTGTCAGTTATTTTAACAGCTTAGAAGTTATGCTTATTACATTTTTTAGTCATATAAAGCTGAGAAATCTTAATTTGGTTTAAGAAAAGCAGGATTCTAAAAGTCTTCTAAGTAATATAGACTGTAGAGCTTCCCTGATGGCTCAGTGGTAAGGAATTTGCCTGCCAGTGCAGGAGACACAGGTTCGACCCCTGATCCAGGAAGATCCCGCATGCCATGGAGCAAACTATGCCCGCGTGTCACAACTATTGAGCCTGTCCTCTAGAGACCAGGAGTCACAACTACTGAAGCCTGCGTGCCCCAGAGCCTGTGCTCCACAACTAGAGAAGCCACCACAACGAGACGCCTGCACGCCAGGACGAAGAGTAGCCCCCGCCTGCCACAGCCAGAGAAAAGCCTGCATAGCAGTGAAGATCCAGTACAGCTAAATAAATAGTATACAAAAAACAAAACAAAAAATAATATAGACTGTAAGGACCAAGTAATTAATAAGAATCAGTTCAGTCTCTGTCTTGTCCGACTCTGCGACCCCATGGACTGTAGTGTGCCAGGCTTCCCTGTCCATCACCAACTCCCAGAGCTTGCTCAGCCTTATGTCCATTGAGTCAGTAATGCCATCCAGTCATCTCATCCTCCGTTGTTCCCTTCTCCTCCTGCCTTCAATATTTCTCAGCATCAAGGTCTTTTCAGAGCTCTATACCTTGTAACAACTATCCTATATCATAAACATTTTCATATCTATAAATTAATCAGAATAAATATAAGTAAAAATGTAACCTGTATTTTAAAAGAAGTAATTGAGTATGTATAAAATGGACATTTCATTTTTATTACAAAAGTCTCAAATACTTTGAAAAACATTGGCAGAATTGTAATATAAGCAGGACAATGAGAGTTATATGTCATATTTGCATATCTTCACCTGTTTTAATGTGGATATCAGATTTTAATTGAAATACTAGCGAAGTGTGATACATCTAGAGAAAGATGACTTACAGGGTGGTCAGGAATTGTTGAATATTTGGACTCAACTTACTTGGAATTATAAATCCTATTTTCCCATCTGGCAGTTCTTCTCCATGAAAATTGAGGAGAGAATATAGAAGAACTGTTATGAGGGAGAAAATAGACTTATTTGGATAAGAAAATGAATGTATATAAAGCATAGTCTTAACTTGCTGGAAGGTGCCACTTTTCCCTAAGTATAGATGTTGAAAGCTAAGTGGGCTATCTTGTTATGGAGAGCATGAATTTATCCATTTTTAATTCATTTATTCATTTGATAGCTACTGAATGCCTAGCCTGTGTCAAGCATTATGCTACGTATTAAAGAGACAAAGTATAATTAGAAATAGGACCTGCTCACAAGATAATAACTTAGAAGGAATGGAGTGGGAGAAATGTGATAAATAGAAAAATAAGTAATCAGAATATGAAAGGTGTTATAGTAATATGCAAGCTCTAGTACTCATCAGGAGAAGGAAATGGCAACCCACTCCAGTGTTCTTGCCTGGAGAATCCCATGGACAGAGGGGCCTGGTGGGCTACAGTCTATGGGGTTGCAAAGAGTCGGACACGACTAAGCAACTAACACACACATACAGTACTCATCAAGCCCTAGGAATGGCTGGAATTACCAATTCTGTCCCAGGAATAAGGGAACATCTAGGAAAGCTTCATTATAATTAAAAATATATATATTAGCTAAGAATAGATTTTTCTACATGGTACAATCTATACTCAATGCTTTGTACCCATCATCTAATCTAATCCTCAAGACCTCCCTATAGTCTATTGTTTTTTTTTTTGTTTTACAAAATAGGAAAGCAACACACAGTAAGTATTGTTTTTCTCATTTTACAGAAAAGGAAACCAACTTTTCCAGGATTACCTAACAACTAAATGGCAGAGCTAAATTATAAACCCAGGAAATTTCACTATAGGGACTGTATTCTTTACCAGTGTTTTCCAAAATCTTTGTTACAACCAATTGGTGAATCATGAAATCAATTAATGTCTCTAATATCATCATTGCAAATTACTAGAATAGAAAATATCTGGGTAAGGATTAATATTGTTTTAATAAACTCTAGCTATAGAAGTTTATATACAGATGTCTGTATTAAGCCACAATATAAAATGTATTTCTTATATGTGTATTAGTTATCAACTGCTGAATAACAAATAACCCTAAACCTTAGTAGGTTAAAAGAGCAACATATTATCCCCTAGTTTTTGTGACTCAGGAATCTGGGCATGACTTGGCTGGGTTTCCTGATTCTGGGTCTCTCATAGAGCTATGGTTTTCTCAACATTTGACTAAGGGTATTCACTTCCCAGTTTAGCTGCTTGGTGGATGGCAGGATTCAATTTCCTCTAGGCTGTTGGACCAAGACTCAGTTCCTCAGATGCTATGGACTGGCAGCTTCCTTCAGGTTTTCCTCATATGACCTTTCTGTAATCATGTGATGGCATGGCATCTGGTTTCACAGAGCAAGTGAGAGAGCAGGAGGCCCAAGGGGTGTCTGCACCAAAAGAAGGTTAACAAGATGGAAGGAATAGTCTTCTGCCACTTAATCATAGAAGTGACCTCCTCCTACTTCTACCATAGTGTATGTGCTAAAACCCAGTTACTAGGTTCAGCCCACACTCTGAGGAGAGATTCCTCACAGGCATGAATTCTAGAAGTGGGTATCAATGGAAGTCATTCCAAAAGCTTCCCAACATGAGCAAACTGTAGGTATGAAGAATTATTGTTCAGTAGCTTCAGTCGTGTCTGACTCTTTGTGACCCCATGGACCATAGCCCACCAGGCTCCACCATCCATGAGATTTTCCTGGCAAGAATATTTGAGTGGGTTGCCATGTCCTCATCCAGTAGGAATCATTAGGTTGGTACAGAAGTAATGGCAGTTTTGGACCATGAATTTTAAATCATTATAAGTAGGCTCAAACATATCTTTATTAATCAAAATAGGAACCATTATAATCAATGTATTTTTTGCCAATGAGAAATAAGTTTGTTTATTCCTATAGTGTAAAAATCTGTGCTTCAGAATTCAGTGAATTCTTGGAAACCATTTTCTTCCTCCTCTTGGTTTTGGAAACGTTTTCCCTGCAAAAGTGGTTGAGATACTTGAAGAAGTTGGCGAGAGGTCAGATGAATGTGGCCAATGAGGCAGAACTTTGTAGTCCAATTTGTTCAACTTTTGAAGTGTTGGTTGTGTGACGTGTGATCGAGAATTGTCTGGAGAAGAATTGGCCCCATTATGTTGACTAATAGGGGCCGTAGGCATTGCAGTTTTTGGTGCATCTTATTGATTTGCTGAGCACACTTCTCAGATATAACAGTTTTGCTGAGTTCATAAAGCTGTAGTGGATTAGATGGGCAATAGACCACCAAACAGTGATTATGACCTTTTGGTGCCAGTTTGACTTTGGGAAGTGCTTTGGAACATCTTCTCAGTCCAACCACTGAGCTAGTCATCAGTGGTCTTATAAAATTGGTTATAATGGTTGTCTTATAAAATCCACTTTTCACTGCAAGTCACAATCTGATTGAGAAATGGTTGACTGTTGTTGTGTAGAATAAGAGGACAACACTTCAAAATGACAATTTTTTTTCTTTGCAGTCAGCTCACGAGGCACCCATTTATCAAGCTTTTTCACCTTTCCAATTTGCTTCAAATACTGAATAACTGTAGAATGGTTGACATTGAGCTCTTCAGCAAGTTTCTTATAGTTATAAGAGGATCAACTTTGATAATGCTTTCAATTGGTTGTTGTCACCTTGCAACGGCTGGCACCTGTACTCCTTATGTTCAAGGCTCTCATCTCCTTTGGAAAAGTTCTTGAAGGACCATTGCACTGTATGTTCATTAGCAGTTCCTGGGCCAAAGGCATTGTTGATGTTGCAAGTTGTCTCTGCTGATTTACAACCCATTTTGAACTCAAATAAAAAAATCACTCTAATTTGCTTTTTGTCTATCATCATTTCTATAGTCTAAAATAAATATAAAACACACAGCAAGTAATGTCATTGCAAAAAAAAGCGAGAAAATTTGCATTAAAATTATGTATAATATAGCCACAATTATTCAAGAATGTATTCCAATTGTTGTTCATCAGTCATGCATTGTGTCCCACTCTGCAACCCCATGGACTGCAGCATGCCAGGCATTCCTGTCGCTCACTATCTCCTGGAGTTTTCTCAAACTCATGTCCATTGAGTCCATGATGCCGTCCAACCCTCTCATCCTCTGTCATCTCCTCCTCCTGCCCTCAATCTTTCCCAGCACCAGGGTCTTTTCCAATGACTCAGCTGTTCTTTGCATTTGGTGGCCAAAGTATTGGAGCTTCAGCTTCAGCATCAGTCCTTCCAATGAATATTCAGGGTTGACTTCCTTTAGGATCGACGTGTTTGATCTCCTTGCAGACCAAGGGACTCTCAAGAGTCTTCTCCAACACCACAGTTTGAAAGCATCAATTATTCTGTGTGCAATCTTCTTTATGGCCCAACTCTCACATTTGTACATGACTACTGGAAAAACCATAGCTTTGACTAGACAGAACTTTGTTGGCAAAGTGACATCTTTGCATTTTAATATGCTGTCTAGGTTTGTCATAGCTTTCCTTCCAAGGAGTAAGCATCTTAATCTCATGGCTGTAGTCACTAGTGATTGTGGAGCCCAAGAAAATAAAATCTGCCCTTGTTTCCTTTCTTCCCCGTCTATTTGCCATGAAGTGATGGGACTGGATGCCATGATCTTAGTTTTTTGAATGATGAGTTTTAAGCCAGCTCTTTCACTCTTCTCTTTCACCTTCATCAAGAGGCCTTAGTTCCTCTTCACCTTCTACCATGAGGGTAGTGTCAATTGCATATTGGGTTTATTGATATTTCTCCCAGCAATCTTGATTCAGGCTTGATTCATCCAGCTCAGCATTTCACACAACGTACAATGTACTCTGCGTATAAGTTAAATAAGCAAGGTGACAACTTATAGCCTTGATGTATTCCTTTCCCAATTTTGAACTAGTCCATTGTTCCATGTTTGGTTCTAACTGTTGCTTCTTGACCAACATAAAGACTTCTCAAGAGGCAGGTATGGTGATTTGATATTCTCATCTCCTCAAGAATTTTCCACAGTTTGTTGTGATCCACAGAGTCAAAGGCTTTAGCACATTCAGTGAAACAGAAGTAGAGATTTTTCTGGAATCTTGCTTTTTCAATGAACCAACAGATGTTGCCAATTTGATCTAAATCCAGCTTGTACATCTGGAAATTCTCAGTTCGCATACTCTTGAAGCTTAGATCGAAGGATTTTGAGCATTAGCCTGCTAGCTAATTCGCTTGCTAGCATGTGAAGAGTGTAATTGTGTGGTAGTCTGAACACTCTTTGTCATTGCCTTTCTTTGGGGTTGGAATGAAAATGGACTAATATTGGTTTTCCAATATCAAACAGCAAAGTTCAACAATAAAAAAAATCTCAACTACTTTTGCACCAAGCTAATACATGCCTTACTTCTTTTATTTATTCATTTATTCTAATATTTGTATCATCTCCACTCACAAAAGACAAAATGTAGAAACAACCTTAATGTTCATCAACTGATGTATATTGCCTTCTTTTAAACTTGCATAACTAAACTTAAGGAGTGGTATGGGAGTGTTTCTTTCTCTTGCAGAAGGTTGACATAGAGAAGCTTCACTATTCTCTCCCTTTAAAACTCTTGAAAAATGAGTCCTTTCCTCACAGCTTGGACAGCAATCATTTCTAACAAGTACTAGTATCTACAACATGGCAGGCAGTGTTAAAAAATTCTCATGAGTATTTTAGCTCATTCAATCTTATGTAGTATTATTATCAGAAAAGGAAATGGCAGCACACTCCAGTCTTTTTGCCTGGGAAATCCCATGGACAGAGGATCCTGAAAGGTTACAGTCCACATCTTTCAGGTAAAGAAACTAATGGTGAGAGAGGGCACAGAGTTATGGAGTAGCAGATCTGGGACTTGATTTCAGAGAAAATGGTCTTAGTCATTATGTATAATAGACAGCCTCCCATTGGATGTACTAAAAGCTAGACCCAATGCCTCTTCTTTACCTTATTTTCTTTGACCTTTCTGAAGTATTTGTTTTGTTGACAGCCCAAAATTTCTTGACATTTTCATTTCCCTTGTCTTTTAGAACACTATGATATCAAAACTATAGATGGATGATTTCTTCAACTGATATCAGATCATATCAGTTGTACTGATATACTTTGAACATATGTACTTTGTCTCTTCTAGTATACTGTAACCCATTTATAGGTACAGATCAATCAAAATGATCTGACATCCCTTATATGCAATATCTAAAAAGAAATGATACAAATAAACTTATTTATAAAACAGAAACAGACACACAGACTTAGAGAATGAACTTATAGTTGCCAGGGAGGAAGGAATAGTTAGAGAGTTTGGGATCAACAAGTCAGTTCAGTTCAGTTCAGTTCAGTCACTCAGTCGTGTCCGACTCTTTGCGACCCCATGAATCGCAGCACACCAGGCCTCCCTGTCCATCACCAACTCCCAGAGTTCACCCAGACTCACGTCCATCAAGTCAGTGATGCCATCCAGCCATCTCATCCTCTGTCGTCCCCTTCTCCTCCTGCCCCCAGTCCCTCCCAGCATCAGAGTCTTTTCCAAAGAGTCAACTCTTCACATGAGGTGGCCAAAGTACTGGAGTTTCAGCTTTAGCATCATTCCTTCAAAAGAATTCCCAGGGCTGATCTCCTTCAGAATGGACTGGTTGGATCTCCTTGCAGTCCAAGGGACTCTCAAGAGTCTTCTCCAACACCACACTTCAAAAGCATCAATTCTTCGGCACTTAGCCTTCTTCACAGTCCAACTCTCACATCCATACATGACCACTGGTAAAACCATAGCCTTGACTAGACGAACCTTTGTTGGCAAAGTAATGTCTCTGCTTTTGAATATGCTATCTAGGTTGGTCATAACTTTTCTTCCAAGGAGTAAGCATCTTTTAATCTCATGGCTGCAATCGTCATCTGCAGTGATTTTGGAGACCAGAAAAATAAAGTCTGACACTGTTTCCACTGTTTCCCCATCTATTTCCCATGAAGTGATGGGACCAGATGCCAGGATCTTCATTTTCTGAATGTTGAGCTTTAAGCCAACTTTTTCACTCTCCACTTTCACTTTCATCAAGAGGCTTTTTAGTTCCTCTTCACTTTCTGCCATAAGGGTGGTGTCATCTGCATATCTGAGGTTATTGATATTTCTTCCAGCAATCTTGACTCCGGCTTGTGTTTCTTCCAGCCCAGTGTTTCTCATGATGTACTCTGCATATAAGTTAAATAAACAGGGTGACAATATACAGCCTTGACGTACTCCTTTTCCTATTTGGAACCAGTCTGTTGTTCCATGTCCAGTTCTAACTGTTGCTTCCTGACCTGCATACAGATTTCTCAAGAGGCAGGTCAGGTGGTCTGGTTTCCCATTTCTTTCAGAATTGTCCACAGTTTATTGTGATCCACACAGTCAAAGGCTTTGGCATAGTCAATAAAGCAGAAATAGATGTTTTCTGCAACTCTATTGCTTTTTTGATGATCCAGTGGATGTTCACAATTTGGTCTCTGGTTCCTCTGCCTTTTCTAAAACCAGCTGGAACATCTGGAAGTTCACGGTTCACATATTGCTGAAGCCTGGCTTGGAGGATTTTGAGCATTTCTTTTCTAGCGTGTGAGATGAGTGCAATTGTGCGATAGTTTGAGCATTCTTTGGCATTGCCTTTCTTTGGGATTGGAATGAAAACTGACCTTTTCCAGTCTTGTGGCCACCGCTGAGTTTTCCAAATTTGCTGGCATATTGAGTGCAGCACTTTCACAGCATCATCTTTCAGGATTTGAAATAGCTCAACTGGAATTCCATCACCTCCACTAGCTTTGTTCATAGTGATGCTTCCTAAGGCCCACTTGACTTCACATTCCAGGATGTCTGGCTCTAGGTGAGTGATCACACCATCATGATTATCTGAGTCGTGAAGATCTTTCTTGTACAGTTATTCTGTGTATTCTTGCCACCTCTTCTTAATATCTTCTGCTTCTGTTAGGTCCATACCATTTCTGTCCTTTATCGAGCCCATCTTTGCATGAAATGTTCCCTTGGTATCTCTGATTTTCTTGAAGAGATCTCTAGTCTTTCCCATTCTGTTGTTCACAGTGCTAAATTTACAATGGATAAACAACAAGGTCATACTGGAGAGCCCATGGAACTCTGTTCGATGTTATGTGGCAGCCTGGATGGGAGGGCAGTGTGGGGGAGAATGGATACATGTAGATGTATGACTGAATCCCTCTCCTGTCCACCTAAAATTGTCACAACATTGTTAATTGGTTATACTACAGTTAAAAAAATAAAAAAAATCTGTGGAATTGGGAAAGTGAGGGCATAATAATAAAGATATGTTGGCTAACTTTAGAAACTTTCCATTTATACTGAACATAAGTATTTTGCTCCTACTGTGTATTATAATTTTATTGTCATTTTATAAATGGGTATGTGGCAGTTACTCCACGTCAGGCACTGTTCTAAGTGCTGGGTAAACAGCAGAGAATCCTCTGTCTCCTTCCTCCTTCTTCTCTTCTCTGTATAACTCCATGAACATCTCTGAGTGGTCCAGTTGTGGAGTGCACATAAGGAAGTGACTACTGGCTACCCCACTCTCTCCACTATTGATTCTACCTCATCTCATTTGGGTCACCTCTAACTCCCTCCTCCCTCTTCTCTTCTCCATGTAATGCTGTGAACCTCTCTGAGTGACCCTCACAGTAGAGGAACTTTTCATCTTTAATGTAGATGTCTTATCAATGGTGCTGTATAGAAGGAGAAGTTTTAAAACTTCTGTAAAAATAAGACCGATAACTGGAAGCAGGAGGCTTAAGTCCAAACCCTGACTCCAGGGAACTCCTGACTCCAAGGAACATTAATTGACAGGAGCTCATCAAATGCCTCCATACTGACACTGAAACCAAGCACCACACAAGGGCCAACGAGTTCCAGGGCAAAACATACGAAGCAAATTCTCCAGCAACAAAGGAACACAGCCCTGAGCTTCAAAATACAAGCTGCCCAAAGTCACCCTAAAACCATAGACATCTCATAATTCATTACTGGACATTTCATTGCACTCCAGAGAGAAGAAATACAGCTCCACCCACCAGAACACCGACACAAGCTTCCCTAACCAGGAAACCTTGACAAGCCACCTGTACAAACCCACACACAGCGAGGAAAAGCCACAATAAAGAGAACTCCACAAACTGCCAGAATACAGAAAGGACACCCCAAACTCAGCAATTTAAACAAGATGAAGAGACAGAGGAATACTCAGCAGATAAAGGAACAGGATAAATGCCCACCAAACCAAACAAAAGAGGAAGAGATAGGGAATCTACCTGATAAAGAATTCCTAATAATGATAGTGAAATTGATCCAAAATCTTGAAATTAAAATGGAATCACAGATAAATAGCCTGGAGACAAGGATTGAGAAGATGCAAGAAAGGTTTAACAAGGACCTAGAAGAAATAAAAAAGAGTCAATATATAATGAATAATGCAATAAATGAAATTAAAAACACTCTGGAGGCAACAAATAGTAGAATAACAGAGGCAGAAGATAGGATTAGTGAATTACAAGATAGAATGGTAGAAATAAATGAATCAGAGAGGATAAAAGAAAAACGAATTAAAAGAAATGAGGACAATCTCAGAGACCTCCAGGACAATATTAAATGCTACAACATTCGAATCATAGGGGTTCCAGAAGAAGAAGACAAAAAGAAAGACCATGAGAAAATACTTGCGGAGATAATAGTTGAAAACTTCCCTAAAATGGGGAAGGAAATAATCACCCAAGTCCAAGAAACCCAGAGAGTCCCAAACAGGATAAACCCAAGGCAAAACACCCCAAGACACATATTAATCAAATTAACAAAGACCAAACACAAAATATTAAAAGCAGCAAGAGAAAAACAACAAATAACACACAAGGGAATTCCCATAAGGATAACAGCTGATCTTTCAATAGAAACTCTTCAAGCCAGGAGGGAATGGCAAGACATACTTAAAATGATGAAAGAAAATAACCTACAGCCCAGATGATTGTACCCAGCAAGGATTTCATTCAAGTATGAAGGAGAAATCAAAAGCTTTTCAGACAAGCAAAAGCTGAGAGAATTCTGCACCACCAAACCAGCTCTCCAACAAATACTAAAGGATATTCTCTAGACAGGAAACACAAAAACGGTGTATAAATTCGAACCCAAAACAATAAAGTAAATGGCAATGGGATCATACTTATCAGTAATTACCTTAAACGTAAATGGGTTGAATGCCCCAACCAAAAGACA
The DNA here is from genome assembly GCF_002263795.3 of Bos taurus. Lineage (NCBI taxonomy): Eukaryota > Metazoa > Chordata > Mammalia > Artiodactyla > Bovidae > Bos > Bos taurus. Next base: position 89,593,461 of record NC_037332.1, read on the forward strand.
AAGACTGGCTGAATGGATACAAAAACAAGACCCCTAGGTATGTTGTCTACAGGAGACCCACCTCAAAACAGGGGACACATACAGACTGAAAGTGAAGGGCTGGAAAAAGATTTTCCATGCAAATAGGGACCAAAAGAAAGCAGGAGTAGCAATACTCATGTCAGATAAAATAGACTTTAAAACAAAGGCTGTGAAAAGAGACAAAGAAGGTCACTACATAATGATCAAAGGATCAATCCAAGAAGAAGATATAACAATTATAAATATAGACAAAACTTAACTTTCATAGAATACAAAATAACTTTTGTACTCATATACAAACAGAGAAGGCAATGGCACCCCACTCCAGTACTCTTGCCTGGAAAATCCCATGGATGGAGGAGCCTGGTAGGCTGTAGTCCATGGGGTCGCTAAGAGTCGGACACAACTGAGCGACTTCCCCTTCACTTTTCACTTTCATGCATTGGAGAAGGAAATGGCAACCCACTCCAGTGTTCTTGCCTGGAGAATCCCAGGGATGGGGGAGCCTGGTGGGCTTCCGTCTGTGGGTCATACAGAGTTGGACATGACTGAAGCAACTTAGCAGCATATACAAAAGGAATGAATACAGGAATTGGGTTCTGATTAGCCAATGTACAGCCAAACACTGGGAAGCCATAAATGCACAAATCACCAGAGATATGTTTGCCAGAATAAATGAAACAGGTTTAGTTGTCTTTCTTTACATTTAAAACCATGATATTCTTACTCACTAAAGTTCTGTTCTTCTACTAAATGTTCAAAAATGTTCTAGGCCTTGCTATAACAGACACTTCACAGCAAACAGATGGGGAAACAGTGGAAACAGTGGCTGACTTTATATTTTGGGGCTCCAAAATCACTGCAGATGGTCACTGCAGCCATGAAATTAAAAGACACTTACTTACTCCTTGGAAGGAAAGTTATGACCAACCTAGACAGCATATTAAAAAGCAGAGACATTACTTTGCCAACAAAGGTCTGCCTAGTCAAGGATATGGTTTTTCCATTGGTCACATGTGGATGTGAGAGTTAGACTATAAAGAAAGCTGAGTGCTGAAGAATTGATGCTTTTGAACTGTGGTGTTGGAGAAGACTCTTGAGAGTCCCTTGGACTGCAAGGAGATACTAGTCCATCCTAAAGGAGATCAGTCCTGGTGTTCATTGGAAGGAGTGATGTTGAAGCTGAAACTCCAATATTTTGGCCACCTGATGTGAAGAGATGACTTATTTGAAAAGCCCCTAATGCTGGGAGAGATTGAAGGCAGGAGGAGAAGGGGACGACAGAGGATGAGATGGTTGGGTGGCATCACCAACTCGATGGACATGAATTTGAGCAAACTTTGGGAGTTGGTGATGGACAGGGAAGCCTGCTGTAGTCTATGAGGTCGCAGAGTCGGACACGGCTGCACAACTGAACTGAACTGAATAACACACACCAAAAGGAAATGAAGAAGGTTCTCATTTTTATCCTTGGCTAAAAGTGCTTCTATTGCCTACCTTTTCAAGAAATAAAACATAGAGCTTAATGTAATAATTTTCTTTCCAGAAGAATTCAGAGCCTGTTTTCTTATGCAGCCTCTCACTTTCTCAGGTTTCCTAACTTCCCCCAGCACTATTTTCATATGCAATAACTTAGCTTCTGGGCAATCCATGTTTTCCCCAGCCAGTGACCCCCTCCCGTTTTTTAGTTCACTAATTCTTATGGCCACCCTGTTGCCTAACTAAGCTGTTCTCAGTTTCAACCACCTCAGCACATTCTGAAATTATCTCATTGTAATAGTCCAGAAATATGTCATAAATTAGGATTCTATAGTGGTTTAATAATTAACTGCAACCATAGAAAGAATTCACACCAGATGAGGAAAAGCATTTTGATCCTGCCAGGGGGCCTATTTTCTTATTCATTTGCCAATTTCCCAGGTCTTTTCTGGAAGGTGGTTTCTAAATCCTTCAAGGTCCAGCCTACGCAGCTAACTGGGACCCTCATGAGGCTGTAATTACCCTTAAGTGATTTGCTTCTTTATTAATAATCCTTGCCAAGTAATATTTTTGGGACATCAGAAGTACCAAAGCTATCCAGTTCCTTTTTTATTAGAAAAGAATTTGAGCTGCCACCCACCCACTGGTTTGTTAATAAGGCTTTGATGAGGCTTACAAGTTTTTCAAAGATAGTGTCCTATTTTGGATGACAAATGCTGCCTTAGGCACTGGGGAGGTCAGTGTGAAGACAATCATTGGTGTTTCTTTGTCTCCAACCATTCAAAGAATTGAATGTAATAATATGGAGAAGAGAACATTTTAAAAAATCTTTTATATTGAACTATAGGGAAGGCAAAAGGAGAAGAGGGCAACAGAGGATGAGATGGTCATATAGCATCACCGACTCAACGGACATAAACTTGAGCAAAGTCCGGGAAATAGTGGAGGACAGGGAAGCCTGGCGTGCTGCAGTCCATGGGGTTGCAAAGAGTCAGACATGACTTATCGACAGAACAGCAATAGAGTGGCCCAGTGGTAAAGAATCCATCTGCCATTACAGGAGATGCAGGTTCAATCCCTGGGTCAAGAAGATCCCCTGGAGAAGGAAATGGCAACCCACTCCAGTATTCTTGCCTGGGAAATCCCATGGACAGAGGAGCTGATGGTCTACAGTCCATGGAGTTGCAGAGTTGGACAGGACTGAATGACTAAACAACAGCAACAACAAATAGTTGATTTAGAATCTTGTGTTAGTTCCAGGTGTACAGCAAAGTGATTCAGTTATACATATACATGTATCTATTCTTTTTCAAATTCTTTTCCCACTTAGGTTATTACAGAATATTGAGCAGAGTTCCCTGTGCTATACAATAGATCCCTGCTGGTTATCTCTTTTATGTATAGCAGTGTGTATCAGATCAGATCAGTCGCTCAGTCGTGTCCGACTCTTTGCGACTCCATGAATCGCAGTGCACCAGGCCTCCCTGTCCATCACCAACTCCCGGAGTTCACTCAGACTCACGTCCATCAGGTCAGTGATATCATCCAGCCATCTCATCCTCTGTCATCCCCTTCTCCTCTTGCCCCTAATCCCTCCCACCATCAGAGTCTTTTCCAATGAGTCAACTCTTAGCATGAGGTGGCCAAAGTACTAGAGTTTCAACTTTAGCATCATTCCTTCCAAAGAAATCCCAGGGCTGATCTCCTTCAGAATGAACTGGTTGGATCTCCTTGCAGTCCAAGGGACTCTCAAGAGTCTTCTCCAATTCCACAATTCAAAAGCATCAATTCTTTGGCACTCAGCCTTCTTCACAGTCCAACTCTCACATCCATACATGACCACAGGAAAAACCATAGCCTTGACTAGACGGACCTTTGTTGGCAAAGTAATGTCTCTGCTTTTGAATATGCTATCTAGGTTGGTCATAACTTTCCTTCCAAGGAGTAAGCATCTTTTAATTTCATGGCTGCAGTCACCATCTGCAGTGATTTTGGAGCCCAGAAAAATAAAGTCTGACACTGTTTCCACTGTTTCCCCATCTATTTCCCATGAAGTGATGGGACCAGATGCCATGATCTTCGTTTTCTGAATGTTGACCTTTAAGCCAATTTTTTCACTCTCCACTTTCATCTTCATCAAGAGGCTTTTTAGTTCCTCTTCACTTTCTGCCATAAGGGTGGTGTCATCTGCATATCTGAGGTTATTGATATTTCTCCCGGCAATCTTGATTCCAGCTTGTGTTTCTTCCAGTGTGTATATGTCAATCCAAACACTTTAAGGAGTACTCACTATAGAACAATGATCAAAATGCTTTCAGTGAATACTTGAGGAATAAAAACAGAGGATGAGATTAAGCTTTTAAAAGTCTATTTACAAAGGAAAGATCTGCAGCACTGGAAATATCAAAAGAGAAGTTGATATTGGAATTATTTTTTTAAGACATAACTGTTCTCTCTTCATGCTTACATCCCGTTATTTTGCTGTATGTGGTTATTTCCCTATTAATGCAGATCTATATTCAAGATAATCACTTTCTAGATTGAGGACTTTTTTGAAATCATACTTCAATATTTTTTTGTCAAATGCATTTTAGGTATCTCAAGTCCATTTAAATTCAGTTCATATTACACATTATAAACATGCATCTATGGATGGATATAAAACCAGTTGGTAATGTGTATATATTTTTATAAACTATTTTTTTCATGAGAATAAGAAAACTTTATATTTTATAAGCACAGATGAAGTTAATGAAAAATTATGGTCAACTTTGATATATTTACTTTTCCCAACCCCCAAAACCTCTTCCTTTAGAATTTAGACAAGTTAACTGCACTGAAGAAAAAAATGGCCTTGGGAATTCTATACAATTCAGTGTGCATCAAAAGAAGTTTATTTTGCTATAACTACTGTATTCTTTTGAATGATGTATAATAAAACGAATTTATATAAACATGTATGGTTTGGCGATCTTTATCAGACCTTAAATATTTTAGAGAATATCCAAATAAATCTTTGATTATAGAAAGTACATCTGAACTCTCCGCTTTGGGGTTGCCTTGTTTGTTTTTTCTGTATTTATTGCTGTTTTTTCCATCTCCTTTGAAAATCCCTCCCTCTCTCCCGCTTTTTTTTTTTTTTTTTTTTTTAAACTAAACAAATAGTAGCAACATCTTCCAGGAGAGATTTATGATCAGGAAGTTTCCAGATTTCTCTGATTACAGGAATCTTCCCATCTTTCTCTCAGGGTTCCACGGTTGGTTGTGTCCACATAGCACAGTGTTAAGAGAAACCAGGGAAGAGAAAGAATATTTCTTGACTAGCTTCAGAAAATATTTCATTGAATTTATTTTTCCTTTAACTGACTAGGATCTGGAAAACAGGACTGTTGTTTCTCTGTAGGTTTCAGATTTCAACTGTTGCTCTCCCTGACATTAAAAATCTTTCTACATGTCAGGCTAAGGAAACAAGAAGCTGAAAACTGAAAAGAGAAAGGTGAGAAAATAAGAGGCTGCAAAGGGGCTCAGGAAGCTATCACAACTCAGAAACAAACCCAAAATGGACTAACTAGCTCAGGAGATGCCTCAAAATTGTACAGTTCTCAATGATTATTACTACACAAGATCTGGGCTGAAGCTTTAATAGTTAGAGTTGATGAATATTTATGGATGAACTCATAATAACCAAACCCCAAAGAGGCTAATTAGAAACAAAAAGACCAATTAATTAACTAGTTAATTAAGAGTAGGTCTATCAAGAAAAAGTGGTATCTCCCCACCCCACTTATCTTGTCAAAATGAAGTTCCTGTATCTCTCTTTATAAAAGTAATATATGAATATTGTTTTAGTGGGCTGAATTGTATCCCTTCCCCAAATTCATACGTTCAAGTCTCAACCCCACTACCTCAGGATGTGACTGTATTTAGAGATAGAGTCTGTAAGAGGTAATTAAGTTAAAATGAGGTCATTCCAGTGAACCCTAATCCAACATGACTGGTGTCCTTATAAGAAGGGAAAATTTGGACACAGGCCCACACATGGGAAGACCATATGAAGACACAGGGAAAAAACACCCATCTATGAGTCAAGGTCCATATAGTCAAAGCTACAGTTTTCCCAGTAATCATACAGATGTAATAGTTGGACCATAAAGAAAGCTGAATACTGAAAAATTGATACTTTCAAATTGTGGTGCTGGAAAAAACTGCTGAGAGTCCCTTGGACAGCAAGGAAATCCACTAGCCAATCCTAAAGGAAATCAACCCTGAGTATTCATTGGAAGGACGGAAGCTGAAGCTCCAATACTTTGGCCACCTGATGCGAAGAGTTGAGTCATTGGAAAAGACTCTGATGCTGGGCAAGATTGAAAGCAGGAAGAGAAGGGGATGACAGAAGATGAGATGGTTGGATGCCATCATGGATTCAATGGACATGAGTTTGAGCAAACTGTGGGAGATAGTGAAGGACAGGGAAGCCTGGCATGCTGCAGTCCATGGGGTTTTGAAGAGTCAGAGACAACTGAGCGACTAAACAATGGATAACAACGAGCCAAGGAGTGAGACCTCAGAAAAACCAGTCCTTCTGAGAACTTGATCAAACAGCTGGCTTCCAGAACTGAGAGCAAATAAATTTCTGTTGTTTAAGCCACCCTATTCATGATATTTTGTTATAGCAGCACTAGCAAACAAATTCAATTGTAAGGAAAAAAATCAGAAACTTAAAAAAAGAAATTGATGAAGTTAATAAAGAATACATAATAATTCCCCAAAAGCTGTGGTAACAGCATTGAACATATCCTTTTATATACTCTCTGGTATATATATGACTGTTTTTTTAAATATGTAATTTTACTCAATATAATTTATAACATGTATTCCCACTATTTCTATCTGTACAATACTTCAATAGCTGGATACTATTTCATTACATGCTTTTATTTTTTTATTATCTAGTCAAGCCTTTGGTATCAGACATTTAGGTTGTTTTTAATACATGTGCTCTTATATAAACAGTTCTTGGTTGAAAACCCAGTGCTACAACTTTATGTCTATGTGCATTTAAATAATTTAATTAGCAATAAATTGGGGGGGGGGAAACTTCATTAAAAAGTGGAACCATCAGTTCTGAAATATATGAACCAAATTACATAACTGAGTTTAGCATTTTCCTCTTCAAAATATTTCCTTTTTGGCTGATTCAAATCTTTAGCACCATATCATGCATCTGGGTCATATAGATGATATTCTTTGCCAAAGCCTGATTGCTTGCACATTATTTCAGGATTAATATCCTACTTTGTATCTCAGAGTATTCATCACACAAAAATTTAAAACACACAATGGATAAATTATTAATTCCATTTTTCAGTGGAGGCTTAATTTAAATGTTTTCCTCAGATCTAGTGTTCTAACAATAAATGAATGGTTATACAACTTAACCTTGAAATTTATACTTGGATCATAGGCATCTATAATACTCTAACATAAATTAAAAAAGATAAAATTCATTTTCATAGTAGTAAAAAGGAAACTGGTTAATAAAGGATGGAATGAGAAATGAAGAATAATTACAAATATTTGAATACTCAGTTATGTGCTTATATCAAACTTGTCTTCATTTTCTTAAGTAGCTTTAGCTACTATTATAAAATTGAATTTTTTTTTTCATTTTATCTTATTTCAGATTTGGAGATTACTTGAAATCAGCATCTCGATTGTGACAGAAGAACTGTACAAAAAAGATCTTCATGACCCAGATAATCACGACGGTGTGATCACTGACCTAGAGCCAGACATCCTGGAATGTGAAGTCAAGTGGGCCTTAGAAAGCATCACTATGAACAAAGCTAGTGGAGGTGATGGAATTCCAGTTGAGCTATTCCAAATCCTGAAAGATGATGCTGTGAAAGTGCTGCATTCAATATGCCAGCAAATTTGGAAAACTCAGCAGTGGCCACAGGACTGGAAAAGGGCCGTTTTCATTCCAATCCCAAAGAAAGGCAATGCCAAACAATGCTTAAACTACTGCACAATTGCACTCATCTCACACGCTAGTAAAGTAATGCTCAAATTTCTCCAAGCCAGGCTTCAGCAATATGTGAACCATGAACTTCCTGATGTTCAAGCTGGTTTTAGAAAAGGCAGAGGAACCAGAGATCAAATTGCCAATATCCGCTAGATCATGGAAAAAGCAAGAGAGTTCCAGAAAAACATCTATTTCTACTTTATTGACTATGCCAAAGCCTTTGACTGTGTGGATTACCATAAACTGTGGAAAATCCTGAAAGAGATGGGAATACCAGACCATCTGATCTGCCTCTTGAGAAATCTGTATGCAGGTCAGGAAGCAACAGTTAGAACTGGACATGGAACAACAGACTGGTTCCCAATAGGAAAAGGAGTTCGTCAAGGCTGTATATTGTCACCCTGTTTATTTAACTTCTATGCAGAGTATATCATGAGAAACGCTGGACTGGAAGAAACACAAGCTGGAATCAAGATTGCCGGGAGAAATATCAATAACCTCAGATATGCAGATGACACCACCCTTATGGCAGAAAGTGAAGAGGAACTAAAAAGCCTCTTGATGAAGATGAAAGTGGAGAGTGAAAAAGTTGGCTTAAAGCTCAACATTCAGAAAACGAAGATCATGGCATCTGGTCCCATCACTTCATGGAAAATAGATGGTGAAACAGTGGAAACAGTGTCAGACCTTATTTTTCTGGGCTCCAAAATCACTACAGATGGTGACTGCAGCCATGAAATTAAAAGACACTTACTCCTTGGAAGGAAAGTTATGACCAACCTAGATAGCATATTCAAAAGCAGAGACATTACTTTGCCAACAAAGGTTCATCTAGTCAAGGCTATGGTTTTTCCTGTGGTCATGTATGGATGTGAGAGTTGGACTGTGAAGAAGGCTGAGCGCAGAAAAATTGATGCTTTTGAACTGTGGTATTGGAGAAGACTCTTGAGAGTCCCTTGGACTGCAAGGAGATCCAACAAGTCCATTCTGAAGGAGATCAGCCCTGGGATTTCTTTGGAAGGAATGATGCTAAAGCTGAAACTCCAGTACTTTGGCCACCTCATGTGAAGAGTTGACTCATTGGAAAAGACTCTGATGCTGGGAGGGATTTGGGGGCAAGAGGAGAAGGGGACGACAGAGGATGAGATGGCTGGATGACATCACTGACTCGATGGATGTGAGTCTGAGTGAACTTTGGGAGTTGGTGATGGACAGGGAGGCCTGGCGTGCTGCGATTCATGGGGTCGCAAATAGTCGGACATGACTGAGCGAATGATCTGATATGATCTGATCTGAAATCAGTGACTCAGTGGTAAAGAATTTGCCTGCCAAAGCAGGAGATGTGGGTTCCATTTCTGAGTTGGGAAGTTCCCCTGGAGAAAAAAATGGCAACCTATTCCAGTATTCTTGCCTCCTGGGAAATCCCATGGACAGAGGAGTCTGGTGGGCTACAATCAATGGGATTGCCAAAGAGTCAGACACAACTTAGCAACTAAACAACAACAAAATTCATTCTCTTAGAGCAAAATTATGCCTTTAGCTATGCTTGTAGTAATTAGGAAAAGGAAAAAAATCAGTATTATATTTGGTTATGTATATAAAAGATATGAATTTTTTCTATTATTTTTTTTAATTTTATTTTATTTTTAAACTTTACATAATTGCATTAGTTTTGCCAAATATCAAAATATTATTTTCTTTTTAGATGATAAAATAAGGGTTTTTAATTAAAATTATCAATATAAAATTTAACCTATACTACTGTAAAACGGGGCAACTTGAATGTACTTAAGCTATTCACTCAGTACAAATAAAATTAATGCAAATACTACTATCCTACTACCAGCACACTACTTAGAAGAGTTGGTGTCTATACAACAAGAAATTAAACTGGAATTTGCATATATAAATGCATTATATATATTTTTCTTGATTAGTAGAACTCACCTTTACAGTCTTACTTGAACTCTTGCCAGGAAAATCCCATGGACGGGGGAGCCTCGTAGGCTGCAGTCCATGGGGTCGCGAAGAGTCGGACACGACTGAGCGACTTCACTTTCCTTTTTCACTTTCATGCACTGGAGAAAGAAATGGCAACCCACTCCAGTTTTCTTGCCTGGAGAATCCCAGGGACGAAGGAGCCTGGTGGGCTGCCGTCTATGGGGTCGCACAGAGTTGGACACGACTGAAGTGACTTAGCAGTAGCAGTTGAAAGAAATAAAAGCAATAATAAAAGGCTCATCTTTTCCACCTGTTTAGGAAGAGCGTGGTGTTTGAGTCACATTGAGAACAAGGAAATTCCTATGGAGGCTGAATGCTTCCTTTCAAAAAAAAAAAAAGAAATTGTTTGAATATTAGATATTGCAAGGTAAACGTGGTAGGTGCTCATGAAAAGTGTAAGTGTTAGTCGCTCATTCATGTCTGACTCTTGCAACCCATGGATTGCAGTCCTGTCAGGCTGCTCTGTACGTGGAATTCTCCAGGCCAGAATACTGGAGTGGGTAGCCATTACCTTCTCCAGGGAATCTTCCCAACACAGGGATCTAACCCAGGTCTCCTGCATTGCAGGGAGATTCTTTACCATCTAGACACAAAGGAAGGTGCTCATGAACTTGGAACCAAAGTTTTGATAAGGTTTGAAAAAAATGAAAGAAACAAGTGCACAGCACAGAATTGTCCCCAGTACCTTTTGCCTAAAATATAACTATTACATTAATAGAATCTATTTTGATTGATTTCTAATTTCTACAGAACTAAACATGGTATGTGAGAGTTGGACTGTGAAGAAAGCTGAGTGCAGAAGAATTGATGCCTTTGAACCGTGGTGTTGGAGAAGATTCTTGAGAGTCCCTTGGACTGCAAGGAGATCCAATCAGTCCATCCTGAAAGAGATCAGCCCTGGGTGTTCACTGGAAGAACTGATGCTGAAGCGGAAACTCCAAGAGTTTGGCCACCTCATGCAAAGAGTTGACTCATTGGAAAAGACCCTGATGCTGGGAGGGATTAGAGGCAGGAAGAGAAGGGGACAACAGAGGATGAGATGGCTGGATGGCATCACTGACTTGATGGACGTGAGTCTGAGTTAACTCTGGGAGTTGGTGATGTACAGGGAGGCCTGGCGTGTTGCGATTCATGGGGTCGCAAAGAGTCGGACACGACTGAGCGACTGAACTGAACTGAACTGAAACATGCTACGGAAGTCAGGGCAAGGTTCAAAGAGTGTAATACAAAGGTTTGAGCTAATTAAGTTTGCTACTAGGTATCCTCAGAAAGAGCTTAACTGTTGTTGCCTGCAGATTTGCACTGGGATTTTTATTTTGCTTTGTTTAATTATCATAGATTTTCATTATTTTTTTAAAAAAGCCAACAGTTCAAAAGTGGGAAGAAAGACTGTTCTATACATCAGTGTCTCTTTTGCTGTCTAAATAAAGTTAAAAAGTTAAATTAAAAAAAAAAGTGGGAAGAAAAAAGTAAAAAAAAAAAAAAAAGAAAATCCCAGTATGTAGAGGTAACATGCATTCAGATACTAGAAAAAGTCTCTCCATGCATATATGTGGTTAGCAGATATTTGGTTCTATTCAGAAGATCCATAAGCAAATTTGGCCCACCACAGACGGTTGTGGACAAGATCAATTATCAAAAACCTTTTGACACATGGACTAGATGTTTAAAAGACACTTTGGATTGGACCAAATGTCCTGCAAGTATATAAGTAAATACTGAAATACACATGTAATTTTACATAAATGGGATTTAGCCTAGGGGTTAAAAGTATGGGCTTTGCAGAATTCCCACTTCACAGGGTATTATAAGAAATAAATGAATTAAAAAGCAATGAATTGTATCTGGAACATAATAAATGCTCCAAAATATTTGCTATTATCATGTGCAAACATATATAATGGTCATAAGCTTGCAACCCCTGAACCAAATCTTCAAAATAAACATTAAAACATGTATAAGTGCAATTAAAAATGGTTTATTAACAAATATGGGTAGGATTCAATATTTACCTGAGTCAAAGGGTTGATAGGAAGAATCATCTAGATATGTAACAGTCAAGGTGCTAGCTGTTTTTCAGGGGGACATAGACAAGGTATATTCTTGGATGCTCATTGCATTAAAAACTATACACATTAACTTAGAAAGAACATTAGGAGCATCCTGACCTCAGGGTCTGCATTTTTAACCTACCACTAACCTACTGATGGTAATCATAATGATAATAAAACAATTACTAGTAACAATCATTAATAGGTAATACTACTTGATACCTTACTCTGCAATAGGCACTGTTCCAAGCACATTACATATATTAACTAATTTAATTCTCACAATAATCCCATGAAATAGGAACCATTATCCCCATTTCAGAAATGAGGAAACTGACATGACAGAGTGAAGAGTTTTCACAGAACCACTCCCCAGTGAAAATGATATAAAAATGTAGCCATTTGCAAAGCAGAAATAGAGATACAGATGTAGAGAACAAACTTATAATACCAAGGGGGTTAGGAAGAGTGGGATGAAATGGGAGACTGAGATTAACATATATAGCCTACTATGTATAAAACAGATAACTAATGAGCACCCACTGTATAGCCCAGGAAACTCTACTCAGTTCTCTGTGGTGACCTAAATAGGAAGGACATTTAAAAGACAGAGGATGTATTTATTCATATGGCTGATTCATTTTGCTGTACAGCAGAAACTAACACAACATTGTAAAGCAACTATATTCTAATGTGGATAAGGAAATGGAAACCCACTCTAGTGTTCTTGCCTAGAAAATCCCATGGATAGAGAAGCTTGGTGAGTTACAGTCCATGGAATTGCAGAGTCAGACACGACTGAGCAACTACACCACCGCCACCACCATACTCCAATACTAATCAAAATTTTAAAAAAAGAACAACTGTTTTCAACTGAGCCTTGGTATAATAATTAGGCATAGAGAATATAAAACTGGATTAGAAAGGAAGACATCAAAGGAAGTTCATTCTATTCTAATCAACAAGAACATTTACCTGTCTGGAGTGAATACTGTACCAAATGCATGTATCTAAAATGTTAGAAACACTGAAATAGTCTAAGACAATTTTCCTAGACTATTATATTATTAAATCTTTAAAATATTTTTGTCATCCTTCGAAGATAAGTAAAGTATGGGAAATGTGCATAAGTTAAGAGATTTGCAAGCAATTAATCAGTGTCACAAATGAGATGACCATTGATTAAAGAATGGAAGTATTGAAGTATTAGTGCCTCAGTCATGCCTGACTCTTTGTGACCCCATGGACTGTAGCCCACCAGGCTCCTCTGTCCATGGGATTTTCCAGGCAAGAATACTGGAGCAGGTTGCCATTTCCTTCTCCAGGGGATTTTCCTAACCCAGGGATCGAACTCTGGTCTCCTGCACTGCAGGCAGATTGTTTACCTTCTGAGGCACCAGGGAAGCCCAATCATTGATAGCCACTGCTTTCAATTGCTTCCTTTTTTCCTCACACATTTTTTGAAACTGATAAATACTTCAAACTAAACACAATTAAAACTTCTGGAGATGACTATGAAAATACAGCAAATGAATAAACATTTACATCTATAAAATTATGTAAGAAAAGTTAGAGTCTGTGGTGTTTGAACCAAGATCACTCCCCAACACCTCCTTCCCATCTCAGCAAGGCAAAGACACCACTTCAGACTGGGGCAGCCAACGGCACAGGGCTCCAGCTCAGTACTGTTTCTGGCTGGAGGGCTTTCTTTCAGGAGGGAGAAGGATGTCAGCATTTCTCATCCTGCCCCTAGCTACCTGTCCCTGAGGCTAAGTTCCAGGTGAGTGTTGTCCTGAGGTGGCTTTTGCCCAGCTTCCACTACTGAAATGCAGAGTCTGCTACTGAGAATGCTGAGGCCTGATCACCTTACATGGCTTCATGAAGTGGTGGTTCCATGTCAGAAGAGACAAGCTAAGAACACCCAGGGCATTGCTTCCTCTCCACTTAGCACTGAGAAACCAAAGCCAGAATGTCAGTCAAAAGAACTGTGCCACTGGCCCCACCCCCAGAGCCCCAGCTCAAGTACTTTGTCTGGGAGAGAACTGGGGCATAAAACAGATAGCTTAATTTCTTCCCAAAGGAACTGACTTCATTTGAAACAATCTGAAAATAAAATTTAAAAGCAAAAGTCCTTTATATTTTATGTTTCCATCATAAAGAATACAATACTTAACAAGAGAAATGCAAATTTTATACTCTGAAAATGAAAAACTAAAATTGTTGGAAAATTAATAATATCTAAATAAATGGTAAATACATTTCATGTTCATCAGTTGGAAGGTTCAATATTTCTAAGATGGAAATATTTCCCAAGTTGGTCGACAGACTCAATGCATTTTTGGCACAAACCTACATGACTTTTTTTGGAGAAACTGACAAGCTGACTGTAAAATTTATCTGAAATTGTAGGGGCTGCAGAATAGCAAAAGGATTCTGAAAAAGAAGAAGAAAGTAGGAGGACTTACTCGTCCCTATTGTAAAACTTGCTAAAAAGCAACAGTAATCTAGACAGTATAACACTGACATAGGACAGACATATATATCAATGGAACAGGATAGTCCAGAAAAAAAAAAAAAATGTATTGATGGTCAATTGCATTTTGACAAGAGTGCTGAGATCATTCAAAACAAAAAGAATAGCTTTTCCAACAAACTGCGCTGGGAACAACTGGATAGCTGTATGCAAACAAATGAAGTTGGATCCTTATCTTATACCATCTGCAAGAACTAACAAAATGTATCACAGTATTAGATCTAAGACCTAAAGCTATTAAACTCAGAACAAAGATCAGATCAGATCAGATCAGTCACTCAGTTGTGTCTGACTCTTTGCAAGCACATGAATTGCAGCACGCCAGGCCTCCCTGTCCATCACGAACTCCCAGAGTTCACTCAGACTCACGTCCATCGAGTCAGTGATGCCATCCAGCCATCTCATCCTCTGTCGTCCCCTTTTCCTCTTGCCCCCAATCCCTCCCAGAATCAGAGTCTTTTCCAGTGAGTCAACTATTCCCATGAGGTGGCCAAAGTACTGGAGTTTCAGCTTTAGCATCATTCCTTCCAAAGAAATCCCAGGACTGATCTCCTTTAGAATGGACTGGTTGGATCTCCTTGCAGTCCAAGGGGCTGTCAAGAGTCTTCTACAACACCACAGTTCAAAAGCATCAATTCTTTGGCACTCAGCCTTCTTCACAGTCCAACTCTCACATCCAAAAATGATCACTGGAAAAACCATAGCCTTGACTGGATGAACCTTTGTTGGCAAAGTAATGTCTCTGCTCTTGAATATGCTATCTAGGTTGGTCATAACTTTTCTTCCAAGGAGTAAGCGTCTTTTAATTTCATGGCTGCAGTCACCATCTGTAGTGATTTTGGAGCCCAGAAAAATAAAGTCTGACACTGTTTCCACTGTTTCCCTATCTATTTGCCATGAAGTGATAGGACTGGATGCCATGATCTTCATTTTCTGAATGTTGAGCTTGAAGCCAACTTTTTCACTCTCCACTTTCACTTTCATCAAGAGGCTTTTTAGTTCCTCTTTACTTTCTGCCATAAGGGTGGTGTCATCTGCATATCTGAGGTTATTGATATTTCCCCCGAAAATCTTGATTCCAGCTTGTGTTTCTTCCAGTCCAGCGTTTCTCATGATGTACTCTGCATATAAGTTAAATAAACAGGGTGACAGTATACAGCCTTGAGGAACTCCTTTTCCTATTGGGAATCAGTCTGTTGTTCCATGTCCAGTTCTAATTGTTGCTTCCTGACCTGCATACAAATTTCTCAAGAGGCAGATCAGGTGGTCTGGTATTCCCATCTCTTGAAGAATTTTCCACAGTTTATTGTGATCCACACAGTCAAAGGCTTGGGCATAGTCAATAAAGCAGAAATAGATGTTTTTCTGCAACTCTCTTGCTTTTTCCATGATCCAGCGGATGTTGGCAATTTGATCTCTGGTTCCTCTGCCTTTTCTAAAACCAGCTTGAACATCAGGAAGTTCATGGTTCACATATTGCTGAAGCCTGGCTTGGAGAAATTTGAGCGTTACTTTACTAGCGTGTGAGATAAGTGCAATTGTGCAGTAGTTTGAGCATTCTTTGGCATAGCCTTTCTTTGGGATTGGAATGAAAACTGACCTTTTCCAGTCCTGTGGCCACTGCTGAGTTTTCCAAATTTGCTGGCATATTGAGTGCAGCACTTTGACAGCATCATCTTTCAGGATTTGGAAGAGCTCAACTGGAATTCCATCACCTCCACTAGCTTTGTTCGTAGTGATGCTTTCTAAGGCCCACTTGACTTCACATTCCAGGATGTCTGTCTCTAGGTCAGTGATCACACCATCGTGATTATCTGGGTCGTGAAGATCTTTTCTGTACAGTTCTTCTGTGTATTCTTGCCATCTCTTCTTAATATCTTCTGTTTCTGTTAGGTCCATACCATTTCTGTCCTTTATCGAGCCCATCTTTGCATGAAATGTTACCTTGGTATCTCTGATTTTCTTGAAGAGATCTCTAGTCTCTCCCATTCTGTTGTTTTCCTCTATTTCTTTGCATTGATCACTGAGGAAAGCTTTCTTATCTCTTCTTGCTATTCTTTGGAACTCTGCATTCAGATGTTTATATCTTTCCTTTTCTCCTTTGCTTTTCGCTTCTCTTCTTTTCACAGCTATTTGTAAGGCCTCCCCAGACAGCCATTTTGCTTTTTCGCATTTCTTTTCCATGGGTATGACCTTGATCCCTGTCTTCTGTACAATGTCAGGAACCTGATTCCATAGTTCATCAGGCACTCTATCTATCAGATCTAGGCCCTTAAATCTATTTCTCACTTCCACTGTATAATCATAAGGGATTTGATTTAGGTCATACCTGAATGGTCTAGTGGTTTTCCCTACTTTCTTCAATTTAAGTCTGAATTTGGTAATAAGGAGTTCATGGTCTGAGCCACAGTCAGCTCCTGGTCTTGTTTTTGCTGACTGTATAAAGCTTCTCCATCTTTGGCTGCAAAGAATATAATCAATCTGATTTCTATGTTGAGCATCTGGTGATGTCCATGTATAGAGTCTTCTCTTGTGTTGTTGGAAGAGGGTGTTTGTTATGACCAGTGCATTTTCTTGGCAAAACTCTATTAGTCTTTGCCCTGCTTCATTCTGTATTCCAAGGCCAAATTTGCCTGTTACTCCAGGTGTTTCTTGACTTCCTACTTTTGCATTCCAGTCTCCTATAATGAAAAGGACATCTTTTTTGGGTGTTAGTTCTAAAAGGTCTTGGAGGTCTTCATGGAACCGTTCAACTTCAGCTTCTTCAGTGTTACTGGTTGGGGCATAGACTTGGATTACTGTGATATTGAATGGTTTGCCTTGGAAACGAACAGAGATCATTCTGTCGTTTTTGAGATTGCATCCAAGTACTGCATTTCAGAGTCTTTTGTTGACCATGATGGCTACTCCATTTCTTCTGAGGGAGTCCTGCCCGCAGTAGTAGATATAATGGTCATCTGAGTTAAATTCACCCATTCCAGTCCATTTCAGTTAGCTGATTCGTAGAATGTCGACATTCAGTCTTGCCATCAACATAAGGGTAAATCTTCATTATCTCATATTTGGCAAAGAATTCATAGCTTTAATACCAAAAGTCTGATTGGCCAAGGGAAAAAATAGGTAATTTAGACTTCACCAAAATTTTAAACTTTTGTGCTTCAGAGGATATCATCAAGAAAGTGGAAAGACAACCACAACATGGCAGATTGAAAAATGTTTGCAAGTCATGCATTTAATATGAGACCTGTATCCAGAATATATAGAGAACTCTTGTAACTCAATAATAAAAAGGCAAATACTCAACTGAAAAGTGGGCAAAGGATCTAAATAGACACATCTCCAAGGAAAATATACAAATGGTCAATAAGCACATGAAAATATGCTCAACCTCATTATTCATTAGGGAAATGCAAGTCAAAACCATGATGAAAGATACAACTTAACACCACTAGAATGTGCAGAATAAAAAAAAAAATCACATAATAACAAGAGTTAGTAAGGACATAGAGGAATCAGAACTTTTATACAGTTCTCATAGAAATATATAATGGTAGAGCCACTTTGGGAAATAGTCTGGCAGTCCCTTGAATGAGTAAACATAGAGTTATTATATGATCCAGCCATTCCACTCCTACTATACATGCAAGAAAAATAAAACATATGCCTCAAAAAACTTTTTATAGCAGCATTACTGATAATAATGTTTACAGCAGCAGTATTCATGATAGCTATAAAACAGAAATAACCCAAACATTCATCAACAGTTCAGTTCAGTTGCTCAGTCATGTCCAACTCTTTGTGACCCCATGAACTGCAGCACACCAGGCCTCCCTGTCCATCACCATCTCCTGGATTTTACACAAACTCATGTCCATTGAGTTGGTGATGCCACCTAACCATCTTATCCTCTGTTGTCCCCTTCTCCTCCTGCCTTTAATCTTTCCCAGCATCAGGGTCTTTTCAAATGAGTCAGCTCTTCCCATCAGGTGGCCAAAATACTGGAGTTTCAGCTTTAACATCAGTCCTTCCAATGAACACCCAGGACTGATCTCCTTTAGGATGGACTGGTTGTATCTCCTTGCAGTACAAGGGACTCTCAAGAGTCTTCTCCAACACCACAGTTAAAAAGCTTCAATTCTTTGGTGCTAAGCTTGGCATCACTGACTTGATGACATGAATTTGAGTGAACTCCGGGAGTTGGTGATGGACAGGGGGGCTTGGCGTGTTGTGATTCATGGGGTTGCAAAAAGTTGGACATGACTGAGTGACTGAACTGAACTGAACTGAACTGAAGCTTTCTTTATAGTCAACTCTCACATCCATATATGACCAATGGAAAAACCATAGCCTTGACTAGACAGACCTTTGTTGACAAAGTAATGTCTCTGCTTTTGAATATGCTGTCTAGGTTGGTCATAACTTTCCTTCCAAGGAGTAAGCGTTTTTTAATTTCATGGCTGCAATCACCATCTGCAGTGATTTTGGAGCCCAGAAAAATAAAGTCAGCCACTGTTTCCACTGTTTCCCCATCTATTTGCCATGAAGTGATGGGACCGGATACCATGATCTTAGTTTTCTGAAAGTTGAGCTTTAAGCCAACTTTTTCACTCTCCTCTTTCACTTTCATCAAGATGCTCTTTAGTTCTTCTTCACTTTCTGCCATAAGGGTGTGTCATCTGCATATCTAAGGTTATTGATATTTCTCCTGGTAATGGATAAATGAAAAGTACTATATCCATGTGGGAGAATATTACTCAGTCATAAAGAGGAATGGGATACTGAGACATGTTACAGCACAGATGAATCTTAAAAATATTATGCTAAGTGAAAGAAGTTATTCAGAAAAAGCCACATACTATACGATTCCATTCATATGACATACTCAGATGTCTATAGGCAATATAGATGTCTATAGATGTATAGGCAAATCTATAGAGACACAATGTAGATCAGAGGTTGCTTGGAACTGAGGTGAATGGGGAAATAGGTGGATAATATCTAAAAGGTACAAGGTTTCTTTTTTGAGACTGAGGAAATGTTCTGAAATTGTATATAATAATAGTTGTGATCTGTGAATATATTAAAACCCACTGGATTATGTACTTTTAATGGATGAATTGCATTGTGTGATGGTTCATTTTACAGGTCAACTTTGCTAGGCCATGGTACCCAGACATCCTAGATATTTCTGTAATAAAGGCATTTTGTAAAAGAAATTAACATCAAAATCAGTAGATCTTAAGTAAAGCAGTCTACTCCCCATAACATGAGTGGGCCTCATCCAATCAGTTGAAGGTCTTCATAGAAAAGGAGTGACCTTGGAAAGCAAGAAGGAGGTCTGGCACCTTTGGACTGGCACTGCAGCTCTTTCCTGGGTCTTGGGCCCTGCATATTTTGGACTTGCCAAGCCTCTGCATGACTCCACATGAGCCAATTCCTTAAAAACCAATCTCTATTTCTCTCTTCTCCCTCCCTCTGCCTTTCCCCTTCTCTTTCCCCGACCTCCTCACCATCCCGTTGTTTCTTTTCTCTGGAGAAACCTAATGCTTATGGTATGTGAGTCTATCTCAATAAAACTGGTTTAAAAATAAGGAAATTCAGGAAGAGTGAGGCTAATTAGCTGCCCAAGTTTCCACAACTGGAAAGTAGCAGAATGGAAAGCCTCTCTTTAGTATAACCTGCCATACAAGGTGTTATTTGTGCTCTTGTTAACTTTGGGCCAGGTGTGGAATGTTGTTGCGAAGTTTGTGCAAAGTCTAGGACGGAAGCACTCTTGGTACAGACATGAGGGTTGCTGCATCAGGGCAACTGAACAGGAGGAACTGGAGTCTGTGGAAGGGATGAAGATTCAACATGTTAGCAACTGGCAGGAAATAGACTTTAGTATATTAGAATGGACTGTCAAGTTCAACTGGAACTGCAAAGAAGTCCACATCAGCATCATATTAACCCTGATCCCTGAAAGGCTTGTTATGCATTACATTCTCCTTGGAGCAGTACTTATCACATGGCAGCTTTATTATTCAAAACTTACTACTTCCCTCAATGAAGCAAGACAAGGATGCCAAGGCATAGTGAGATGATTTCTGCAATTGACTGCAGAAATACATACATATTCTTCTTATGGTAAGAAAACACTATTCTAGCAATGAGAAATAGTAAATTACGTCATGTTTTAACCACTTTGTAAAAATTATACATTTTTTATGGGCTTCTCTGGTGATTGCTTTTGTGAACAAAGTAAACAGAACATCATATTTTCATCCATCATCATTATGATCAGAATGCGGTAGAATTCTCCAATAAAGCAGGGATACCCTCAGAGGCCATTGAGAGATTCTAGGCTTGTTGCTTATATAGTAAACGGTCCTGATGCCTTCTGAGTTATGCCTGGTTTCAAAAAAATTTTTTTTCAATATCTCACACATTTGCAGACTGTTGCCTTCTCAGGCATGATACTTTTTTTTTGTTGTTGTTAAGTCCTTCCTCAACTGGGGACTGAGAGAGAAAACCTAACCTGTTATGATTTTTGAGTCATGGGCCTTAATTTTTTTTTTTTTTTTTCATTTTCAAAAAAAAAAAAAAAATTATTTGGCTGCACCAGGTCTTAATTGCAGTACATGCAATCTTTAGCTGCAGAATGTGAATTCTTAGTTGCAGCATGTGGGCTCTAGTTCCCTGATCAGGAATTGAACTTGGGGCCCCTGCCTTTGAAGTGTGGTGTCTTAGCCACTGGATCACCGGGGAAGTCCCCACGAGCCTTAATTTTAATACAGTTTTTTTGGTATCATTTATGTTGTCTGCTCAGGGTCTTTTGCCATGTTTTCCAGAATTCTCTATGCAGTTTTTGAAGGCAAGACTTCAGATAAGATGAGCTTTGCTCATAGTTATGTAGCATTGCTTGGTTGATGTTTTCAGTTAAAGCCTCACAAGGTAGCAAAGCAAATATTTAGTCTATGGGGGATTGACCGGCATTAACCGAATTCTCCAACAAATTTCATTACTTCTTATATTTATTTAAGACTCTTTACAGGATACTGCAACACACAAGACAATATGATAGGTATAGGGGGTGCAATGGCCTCTTGAAATCCACAGTAAAGAAAAGGATAAAGACATTCATTTATATATTTATGGAATACAATTCTTATAGCAATCAGTATGTTCATGCTTCTCTGATAGCTCAGTTGGTAAAGAATTCATCTGCAATGCAGGAGATCCTGGTTTGATTCCTGGGTTGGGAAGATCCCCTGGAGAAGGGAACGGCTATCCACTCCAGTAGTACTAGCCTGGAGAATTCCATGGACTGTAGTAGTAGTCCATGGGGTCGCAAAGAGTTGGACAGGACTGAATGACTTTCTCTTACAAGATTTCCATGATCAGGGCAGCTGAAAACCAAACTATTGATGAGAAAGTTTTCTGATGTTTCTAGAGTCTTCTGAGGCCATTTATCATGATTAAAACTTATCGGAGCATTGCTTTTTTCTAGAAATTACAAAATAATTGGATGTTCTATTTTTTCCTTCTATTCATTCATTTATTCCATACAAGCCCCATATATTGATATGTCATTTTTATAATTCCCAAAGATACTGGGACAGGGACAATGAGGGCATGAAATCTGGCCTGTGCTTTGCTCACCAAGCTGTTCCCTGTGGGATTGTGACCCCTGATGGGGACAAATTTGTCCAATTCATCTGCCCTGAGGGGAGGCCCTTTTAAATTCTTCCTGCTCAGAGGTCTGTGTCCTGAAGTCCTGTGCTTGAGCTTAGATATAAATCAGTTATGTGGCCTAACCCTTAAATGAGCATGAAATGTAGAAATGCTTGATATACTCTTTCTCTTATTTATATAGTGTTGAATAAACCCTGATAGATCTGTTCTAATTCAGCTCCTTTTTATTCAGTACTCCTGATCAATTATAAAACATTTCAGTCATTCCAGAAGCTCATTAATTTTAATAGGTTGCAGATAGATGACAACTTGTTTTAGCTGAGTCCCATTCTACATTGATGCTTTAAAGAGATTTATACCCTTCACTGAGCCCTTTAGGAGAGGCCAGAATCAATAAGATGTTTCTAACATAATTTAATACTGTGGATCACTTCTCAGACAGCCTAAGTATGATACAGACTTCGGCTTCAGAAGGATATCGTGTCCCTAAATTTTGGAGTCTGCTTGAGATTGCTAGCTTCCCATGCCTTGACAAATCTTCCTCCCTCTCCACGTCAACAGCCCCACAAGGGGGAAATATTAGAACTTCCTGCGTCATCTCTGCTGACTGGTTGCCGAGCTGCTGTAACCGTTCCATTCATGGAAAATATTGCATTTAGAAGCAGACAGTTCCATCTTCTAAATGCTCCCTTAGGGTCTTCTATCCCTCAAACTGTGCCATTATCTGTCCACTAATTGTGTCTACCTATACAAGACTTAGTGACTAAACAACAATACTGATTCTGGACCTATTCCATGGGCTACATACATGACAAGTCTAATTGTAAATCAACTTGAAATGCCTTCTGGTATTGAAAAACTTGAATATACCCATCCACCTATCTTTCCTCCAAACTTCTCTTCTTTCACTAGATATTAAAATAATAAGTAATCTAAAAAATACTGGCTTGGGAGAATATTCCATTCAATCTTATGAATTAAATAAATACATAAGTCCTTAAGATGAGGCATTTCAATTATTTAAATGGTTAGGCAAAAAAAAAATAAATAAATAAAAATCAACAAGTTCTTATCTAAGGCCCTGAAGTTATGACAATTTAAACTACAAATCAGTTCTGTACATCAACTCCATGTACAGGCATGAATATTTTGGTGTAATTTATTGGGCCACTATAATCAAAGGACTAAAATGATAACACAGATTCTTATATTACTTGCCTATAAAATGCATGGCTTAGATAGCCAGTCAATGGTAAAAGCATGTATTGGAAACTTTACTTCTCTGGGAATTAGTGATTAACATACACCCCTAATAGAGAGATCAGTCTTTTCCAAAGAGTCAACTCTTCTCATGAGGTGGCCAAAGTACTGGAGACAGGGAGGCCTGGAGTGATGCAATTCATGGGGTCACAAAGAGTTGGACACAACTGAGCGACTGAACTGAACTGAACTGAATAGAGAGATAGAAGTTCATTTTTCTTAGCTATTTTAAGAAACTTTCTCAAATTCCATCACTGGAAATTTGTGTCCCTTTTATCTTTAAAACTCTTTACATCTGTGCTTTTTATGATATTGCTGAGAGAAATATCACATATTATAATTCCAAATAACTATACCAAAACAATGTTTATGATTGTTACATACTTTTATTTTTGTTAGCCTAATGCATTTAACGTTTTGCGAGTGTAAGGGGGGTCTCACTGAACAAGATGCTGCCATAGGAGGGAAGTATGCATTGTCATTGGATTTTATTATCAACAGGCACAATCAGTTGTTAACACAAGTCACACTAAGTGGCTTTATGCCAATTCTTTTTCAGTTTCATTCCTTCTGCAGCTTAGTAGAACTTAGCAACACATTAGAACTACTTAGGGAGAAAAACCCTCCATACATGGATCTATTAGAAAATGAGGACTGTGTTATAAAAGAAATTGCAATTGTACTATTTTACTTCTTAAAATATTTTTTCATTAAAAGACAGATTATATATTGTAAAAGCGAGGAGGCAAAATATTCTGGACTCAGTTTCCAAAATATGAATTCTATTCTGTAGTTATTTGGTATTATTTGTCAAGATTGTTGTTGAATGAGTATATGCACAAAAAGATGCTGCAAATAAATTTGACTATGTGATCATACGCCCCAGGGGAAAGTACCACATTTTTCTAAATTAAAACTTTGGCTTAATGTGTATACATATTTGGATATGCTTTCCTATCACACCTTTTAAGCTAATATTGCAATCACCACCATATTAAAATAATTAATCACCAAAGCCTGTGAGGCTGTTAAAAGCCTTATAGACAGCTTAAAGTCTGTCTCTGAGATACACTTATTATTTAAATTGCAAAAGTCCTAGTTCCTACTTATACCATTTGGAGTATCACAGACTTCAGTAAGTTTGTTTTCATGCCTTCTGTGGTATAGCAAGAGTAGATATTTTGTGTCTGAATGTCCCTGTACCTTTGGTCACTTAAAGCCGATCAGAGATTGTTACCAGATGTGTGACATTTTAGGGTCTAGTTCTTTTTCACTGGAAGGAGGAGTCAAATATCTCATATTGGACCGTGGGACATATTCTAACAGATGCTTTTCCCTTTTACAGATGCTTCTGATTTAATTCATGTATTAGATGAAGCCTATGTTTGCTGTTCTAATGGCAAGGATGTCAGAAATTCTTTCTGAAGTTAGGAGATGAAAGCCTGCAAGAATGGTTTTAATCTCTAGGTTTGTTTACCAGAGGAGAATATTATGGGAAAAAACATTCTGCTCACCATCTTCACACCCTATATATTCCTGGGAAATGGAATGAGAAAACACTCTCAGTTTGCTAATACTCTGATTCTATTCTTAGCTGTTAACAAGAAAGATGTGGAACATAAATGCCATGGCAGAACTGCTAACAAAAACAGGGTCAAGGTCTTTAATAGCAAGAGAATAATTGGAACAAAGTTCCCTAAGCCGTGTTTATTCAACTTTGGAGTCTTCCAGTACAGACAGCACCTTCTCGCATGGTCATCTGCACCCCAGATGCTGGAGCCCTTACCGTCTCAGAGAACAACTATTCCTGGGATTCTAACAAACTCTCTCATACATGTGAAGCACGAGTACTATTCTCCACTTTCACAAGCTGGAGAAGATGGACTACACCTTTGATTGCAAAATAAGAATTTCTATGAGGAAGAGGAGGTGGAGACAAGATATATGTGGAAAGAGGTCAGCCAATATCAGGGACAGGAAAGTGAGCAACAGTTGCTTCCCCATCACACTGTCCAGTCAATAGATGTGACTTAAAGGAGGAATGGAACTTCATATGCACAAATAAATGAGATTGACTTTGTGGGATTAGGTCCCAGTTCTGCAATTTACTGTCTGTGTAACCTCAGGAAGGGTTTCCCTGGTGGCTCAGAAGGTAAAAAATCTGCCTGCAATGTGGGAGACTGGGCTTCGATCCCTGGGTTGGGAAGACCCCCTGGATAAGGGAACAGCAACCCATGCCAATATTATTGTCTGGAGAATTCCATGGACAGAGAAGCCTGGCAGACTACAGTCCATGGAGTCACAGAGTTGGACATGACTGTGTGACTGACACACACAACAAAATCTTAGGAAAGTCACCCAACACCACACAGCCTGAGGCGCCCCATCTTCATTTTTTTACATTTGGAAATAAAGATTTTAAAATAAATACATTCTAATATTTTTTAAAGCACATAAATGACTCCAATTTAAATTAATAAATTTAAAAAATACATAAATGAATCAAATAAGAAATAAAGTCCAGCAGCATCCACAAATACACATACCTGACATATTTCCAGGAGATGCCTATTGCTTAGCTGGGCATATCCTTTCATTTCTTCATCAATAAACTGAAGATGAAAATAATATATCATAGTGCTTGAGAATAAAAGGAGAGAGCTATGTAAAATGCCTAGACAGCTGGGAAGTTTTGTATTTCCTTTCCCTTTCTTTCTAATTTTACTTGTTTTGCTTAATCTGATGCTTGTTTATAACCAGCCCAGTTTTTAAGTCCACAGGGTATTGTCTTAGCCAGATGTTGCCAAAAACAACCCAGAATTTCAGTGTCCTGTTACCTGCAACATTTACTTCAGGGTCAAGGGTCTGCAGATTGGCTGATCTTGACTATCTCAGGCTACCGCTGGGTCAAGCAGTCTTGGCATTTCACTTGGTGCTGGACCAGCTAGCACAGAGATAAAGAATGTACCTGCCAATGCAGGAAACTTGGGTTCGATCCCTGGGTCAGGAAGATCCACTGGAGAAGAGAATGGCAACCCACTCCAATATTCTTTCCTGGAGAATCCCACGGAGAGAGGAGCCTGGCAGGCTACAGTCCATGGGGTTGCAAAGAGTCAGACACGATTGAGCACACACACGCAAGCTAAGTAGCAACAGCTGCAGAGCATTTTTTCCCAACGGGGATGGCAGAGGCTCAAGGGGGACAAGTGAAAGCATGTGATGCCTAATTTTGAGAAAGAGAAAGACATATAACAAAAGTTTTTAATTAGTTTTGTTTTCCAGATAAAGGTATGACTTTGCCCTCTTGTTTCCCTCACCCACTAAGAAGGCTTCATGGATTACATCTTACTTCTCTGTGATGTTCTGATGCTTTGTTCCCAAATTTTGAAGAGAGCAGATAGAAGTGCTAATATCTATTCCAAGCCTGGTGTTAGTAGACAGCGGAGGCTGCTTGGGAGGACACGTTAATATGTTAAGTTAAACACAAAAGATGAGTAAGTGCAAGAGACGAGGGTTGGATTCCTGGCTCTGGAAGATCCCCTGGGGTAGTAAATAGCAACCCACTCCAGTATTCTTGCTGGGAAAATCCCATGGGCAGAGGAGCTTGGCAGGCTATGGTCCATGGGGTGGCAAAGAGTCAGACAAAATTGAGCACATGAGCACACACAAGGATGACAAGGAGTTTTCTAATATGGGAGAGTTGCCATTAAGCAAAATAAAAGATAGTGGGGGCGGGAAATGGGTGTTTGGGAGGAAAAGAGTGAATTAAGGCCAGTGGTTGGAAGCAGGAGTCCCAAACAATGCTAGAAATGAAGAGGGCAGAGTGATAAGAAACATATGTTAATCAAGGGATGAGGAGGTAGCTTGGATTCTTCAAAGTAATCTTGTTTTTTTAACCTTCCAACTTCAAAAAGAAAAAATAGAAAGAATAGGAAGATAAATGATATTATGTGCAGATTATCAAAAGAAGAGAATTAGATTTTTAAAAATAATTTTACTGGAGTATGGTTGCTTCACAAATTTGTGTTACTTTCTGCTATATGGCAAAGTGATTCCTCCACACATAGACATAAATTCCCTCATTTTGGGATTCCTTTCCCATTTAGGTCACCTGAGAGCACTGAGTGGAGATTCCCTGTGCTATACAGTAGTTTCTCATTAGTTACATGTTTTAGACATATTACTATATACATGTCAATTCCAATCTCCCAGTTCATCCCACTCCCCTTTTCCCCCTTGGTGTCCATATGTTTGTTCTTTACAGCTGTGTCTATTTCTAGTTTGCAAATAGGTTCATCTGTACCATTTTTCTATATTCCATAGATATGTTAATATATAATATTTTTCTCTTTCTGAGCTATATCACTCTGAATAACCTAAATGTCCATTGACAGAGGGATGGATAAAGAAGATGTGGCTCATATGTACAATGGAATATTACTCAGCCAGAAAAAGGAATGAAATTGTGCCACTTGCAAAGATGTGGATGGACCTAGATGATTAGACATTTCAAAAAATTTGTCTTGAACTCCCATTTCCAGATTTTATGAACAGTTTAATCTGTTTAATTTTCATCCACACTGATAGAGAAGTGAGCAAGGGAAATAAGCACATTCTCTTCTATTAACTTCTGGCTGCCTTGTAACTACATGGCCACCATGACTATAAAAACAGGTTTCTCACTTCTGTGACCAAGACAGTAACCATGAAAATCTTTTTTTTTTTTTTTTTTCCAAAATTGTCAATGATAAAGGTAAAAACATCTAAGTATTCACTTAAAAGCATCAGTTCTTCAGTGCTCAGCTTTCTTTGTAGTACAACACTCATATCCATACATGACTACTGGAAAAACCATAGCTTTGACTAGATGGACCTTTGTTGGCAAAGTAATGTCTCTGCTTTTTAATATGCTACCTAGGTTGGTCATAGCTTTTCTTCCAAGGTGTAAGTGTCTTTTACTGCAGTCACCATCTGCAGTGATTTTGGAGCCCAAGAAAATAAAGTGTCACTGTTTCCATTGTTTCCCCATTTATTCGCCATGAAGTGATGGGACTGGATGCCATGATCTTAGAATTTTTAATGTTGAGTTTTAAGCCAGCTTTTTCCCATTCCTCTTTCATTTTCATCAAGTCTCTTTAGTTCCTCTTCACTTTTTGCCATAAGTGTGGTGTCATCTGTGTATCTGATGTTATTGATATTTCTCTCAGCAATCTTGATTCCAGCTTGTGCTTCATTCAGCCCAACATTTCACATTATGTACTCTACATACTGACAAAGATCTGTCTAGTCAAAGCTATGGTTTTTCCAGTAGTCATGTATGGATGTGAGAGTTGGACTATAAAGAAAGCTGAGCACTGAAGAATTGATGCTTTTGAACTGTGGTGTTGGAGAAGACTCTTCAGAGTCCCTTGGACTACAAGGAAGGAAATCAGTCCTGAATATTCATTGGAAGGACTGATGCTGAAGCTGAAACTCCAATACTTTGGCCACCTGATGCGAAGAACTGACACATTGGAAAAGTCCCTGATGCTGGGCAAGATTGAAGGCAGGAGAATGGGATGACAGAGGATGAGATAGTTGAATGGCATTGCCGAATCAATGGACCTAAGTTTGAGTAAGCTCCAGGAGTTGGAGATAGACAGGGAAGCCTGGCATGCTGCTATGCATGGGGTTGTAAAGAGTTGGACACAACTGAGTGACTGAACTGAACTGATCACACTTAAAATATCCCTTTCCTCTTAATGACCAATCTGTAGTAGTTTGGAAAAGTCAGTTTCATCCTGGGCTATTTTATATAATCAAAGTGATGGCTTAGTCGCTAAGTGGGTCTGACTCTATGTGGCTTCATGGATTGTCACCCACCAGGCTCCTCTGTCCATGGGATTTCCCTGGCAAGAATGCTGGATTGGGTTGCCATTTCCTTCTCCAGGGGATCTTCTTGACCCAGGGAAAGAACCCACATCTCCTGGATTGCAGGTGGTCTCCTGCATTGCAGGTGGAGTCTTACTGCTGAGCCACCAAAGAAGCCCTATATAATCAATACTCTGCAAATAATGTTTCAAAAAATGTCTACTTTGAATTACCTTGTTTTAGTAAATTCCAGGTACATAATACAGACACACAGATACACACACACATATCCTGCCTTTAGTTGGCAATTTCAATTTTTGTAAAAGTAAATAAATAGATTGGATATTAGATAGCTGTTCTCTCCCAGGAAAACATTCAGTTCAGTTCAGTCGCTCAGTCGTGTCTGACTCTTTGTAACCCCATGAATTGTAGCACGCCAGGCCTCCCTGTCCATCACCAATTCCCGGAGCTCACTCAAACTGACGTCCATCAAGTCAGTGATGCCATCCAGCCATCTCATCCTCTGTCATCCCTTTTTCCTCCTGCCCCTAATCCCTCCCAGCATCAGAGTCTTTTCCAATGAGTCAACTCTTCGCATGAGGTGGCTAAAGTACTGGAGTTTCAGCTTTAGCATCATTCCTTCCAAAGAACACCCAGGGCTGATCTCCTTTAGAATGGACTGGTTGGATCTCCTTGCAGTCCAAGGGACTCTCAATAGTCTTCTCCAACACCACAGTTCAAAAGCATCAATTCTTCGGCACTCAGCTTTCTTCACAGTCCAACTTTCGCATCCATACATGACCACTGGAAAAACCGTAGCCTTGACTAGACAAACCTTTGTTGGCAAAGTAGTCTCTGCTAATGTTTTGAATCACTCTTGGCATTACAACTGGGTTTATTTTATCTCAGTTGTCAATCTTCTACTGCACTGTGAAGGCCTGCCTTAAGATATTTCTTTTAGCTTTAAAAATTCACTACAGTTTTCTCTAATTCTCTTCTTTGTATTCTTTCATCTCAGTTTCACACTTAGTCAAGAAAACTTACAATAGTCTGCATACTGCATACTAAATAGCTTTAGTTGTGTCCAACTCTGTGTGACTCTATGGGCTGTAGCCTGCCAGGCTCCTCTATCTACGGAATTCTCAAGGCAAGAATACTGGAGTGGGTTGCCATTCTCTTCTCCAGAGGACCTTCCCCAGCCAGGGATCAAACCCAGGTCTCCTGCATTGCAGGCAGATTCTTTACTGACTGAGCTACCCGGGAAGCCCAAAAGCTTAATAGTATAGGTTATCTTTAAAAAAAAGACTACCCATTTAAAATGGAAAATAATCTTTTGCTTTTCTTTCTTATATACATGAAGAGATATGACTATCTTGCTCATATTACTTCCTTTCTGGTTTAGAAATCACTGTAGGAACATTTTTTTTTTTTTTCCCGAACATTTTTAAGTGCACAGAATATAGTGTGGAGAAAACCAAATGGCTCTCTCCAGGGCAGTAACACATGTAAATCTTAATAATTCTACTCATCTTATTTCCACTTAAAACAGTTTTGATTGAAAGACAAATTTAAGATTCATCATTATAAAAGAAAAAAAAAACTTTCAAAGGACTTATATCCCATTCCACTTCTTTAGATGAAAGGAATATCAGAGAAGGCTATATGAAGGGAAGGAAAGTCATAAATATTTCTCAGATTTAATTATTTCCAACCCAATTTTGCATTTTTCCTTATAGAGAATACCTATAAAGAGACTTTTTCTGAATTTTCATCTAGAATGCTTGCAGTTGCAGTTTCTTACTGAATTAGAAGTTACCTTTAAGATTAATTTAGTATATTTTATAGCAAATAAAGCACCTTTAAGGATTACCTAAAGTTATCAGTAGCAAAGATTTAGCAGTAGTGAGTGAGTATTCAAAAATTATTCAGAGAGATAGTGTCTGTTACTCCCGATGTGAAAAGAGAAAATGTAATCCATTAATTCATCTTCAAATTAGGTAAACTATAAGGGCAGAGCTCCAACTATAATAAACCTTGTGAATATGACTAATGGAAATAAGAAAGACCATTAATTATTTTGACAAGAGAAAGAAGAGGATAATTTCAGGAATAAGTTTTAGATATTTCTTCCCACTGACATTAATCAAGAACATTAAGTAATTTTTCTCCAGGTTATTTCCCATTATATACATTCAGAATTATGCTAAATAAAAATCCAATATCAGAAAATAAAGATAAAATACTCCCAAGTTTTGAGATGGTGAAATATCAGAAATGGTAAAATATCAGAAATGCTGAAAATAGTAAATAATGTCTTATTTCTATAGTCTATTAGAGCTTTTAAAAGACTTCACATACATCATCTCACTTTACTCTTGAAATGATCTCATTCAGGTAAAATTCTTATTAATCTCTGCTCAAAGAGGCACTGGGACTGTTTATACAGATAATAACAACAAAATTTATTTTGATTCTAGGGCTTTGGATTTCAAAACCATGCTAGTTCTGATTTATCACTTTGCACTCCTAATTTTATGAACACACTTTCTCATTATCCATTAATAGTAGTTTTAAAAAAGATAGCCACAAAATGTGATAATTTATACTTGGTAGTTTTCTGTATTCTTATTGCTCAGCAGTGTATAATCAACACATTATTAATTCATTTTTCTGTGATGTTTTTAAAAATCATGAAAGTTATTTTATTTGTATCTCATTATCTAATTGCAGTCCAAGTTATTGAGTATGTAGCAAAACAATACACTTAAATGTAATATTACAATTTCACCCATTTATTCATGTAACACTCACACGTTTCTCACAATCTGTGCAATTATTTCTGTATTAAATGCTGGGGATATAAAGTCCATTAAGAAATAAACCCTTCTCCCTATATGGGAAAAGAATCTAAAAGAGGGTGCATTTATGTATATATGTATAACTGATTCACTTTGCTGTATGCCTGAAACTAATACAACATTGTAAATACACCAACATAAATTTAAAAAAATTAAATTCCATAATATATTGGGGGAAAAATAAATAAGCCCTTTTCTCAAGGAGCTTATAGTTGTCTGGGAGAAAGCCAAGTAAATCAAAGATTGCCATACTTAGATGAGTGCTCATAGAAATGTTCACTGTGTCATTGGTCCATAGAAAAGATGCCATATATTGTACCAGAATCAAGAGATATTCATTGAGAAGGTGATACATAGGGTAAATTTTTTAAGACGTAACTGTAAGGGAAGATGGAGGCGGAGTGATTAGAAAGTGAAAGTGAAGTTTCTCAGTCATGTCCAACTCTTTGCGACCCCATGGACTGCAGCCTACCAGGCTTCTCAGTCCATAGGATTTTCCAGGCAAGAGTACTGGAGTGGGTTGCCATTGCTTTCTCCAGGGGATATTCCCGACCCAGGGATCAAACCCAGGTCTACCACATTGCAGGCAGACGCTTAACCCTCTGAGCCACCAGGGAAGCCCAGAGTGATTAGAAGTGAAACCTAAATCAGGATAACTCTTTCCAGGACACGCAGACTCACTTAACCATGTGATCTGATGTTGGGTGGGGATTTTCCTAGACTCTGGACTCAGCCACTAAGACCCATGAGGACAATGAGGCATTGCATTAGAAAGAAGAAGGAAAACAGAAGGTGAGACAGAGGTTGGGAAGGCGGTGTTCCTAGATACAGATTTTCCTTTCCTTCCCTTTTGAAGAAGGAAAGGATGCTAGCTCTCATCCTCCAACAGAAGAAAATTTCATTGAAAAGGGCCTCCCAGGAGTCTGGAAAAAAAGAGTCCAATGTCTCACTGCCTGCTTGGACCTGAGTGTCAGCCATGGACTTGTTGATGTTCCCACTTGTGCCTCATTGAACACGAGAATGAGAGATTTGGGGGGAAGATGCCAGGGCGTGGGGGAGAGGAGGTGGACAGCCTGGAGAAGCTTCTGAGCCAATCTCTGGGCCTCATAACTATGTGTGAAATGCTTTTAGACAAATGAAACATGAAAAGACAGTTTGGGCCATCTGTCCAGTGCCAGACCAACAGAGTAAAATGATTGGGAGGGGTGGGCTGGAGCAGTAAGGGGCTAGTGGTGTCCTGAAAGACAAGGGTAGATGAGGCCCAGGTGGAGCTAGCTGGCTCACAGCTGGGAATTGTCAAGTTAGAAGAGTCCCAGGAGAACTGCTGAAGGGCTCAAGCATTTGGATTTCAACAACAGAGGGGCCCTGATGGCCTGTCACTGATAATCAGGGAAGCAGCCCCCACCCACAGCAAGCTACCAAAGTGTCTGATAAGGAAGAGACCCTACGTTATTCCCCTCCTCCCTCCCCAGCAGGCTGGGGGAAGAGCTGGAGCCAGGGACCAGGGCACAAAAGAAGTGTCCCAGAGCCACATGTGCTGCTTCCACTTTCTGGTCTAAGATGAGGAAGACCCCTGAACCATAAAAGTTATGGGCCCTGGAAGAGGGAAGTAAGAGAGAGATAAAATATATGAGCTCTGATTTCTAAGATGAAGAGATTTCACAGAATTAACAGCCTTAAAGAAATCGGTGAATCTGCATTTTGAAATGTACTGTACAGTGGGTGGGGAAGTTTTGAAACAGGAGGGAAGGGGGCAGAGTACAACCTTTAAAAGAACAGCAGGACTACAACAAAACCTGTTTAGAACCAAGATGGCACAAGAGTCAACTTCCAGTAGACCTTGACCCTCACTGCTATACATTCGCTTCTAAATGACACACCTACCGGTGCCGTGACAGCTCCGGCCGCCTGCTGCTAGGTTTCTTCAGTCCTGTCCAACTCTTTGCGACCCTATGGGCTGTAGCCCACCAGGCTCCTCTGTCCATGGGATTTCCCAGTCAAGAATACTGGAGTGGGTTGCCATTTTCTCTTCCAGGAGATGTTGACCCAGGGATCAAACCTGTTTCTCCTCCATTTCCTCTATTGGCAGGCAGATTCTTTACCACTGAGCCACCTGGGAAGCCCCTGATATATGTCACATATATCACTAAAAATGCTCTAAGTTAGGAGTCAGGCAAGGAAAAATCTATGACATTTTCACTTCAATTTCCTGCCTTAACCTAGGGTGCCTACAATACAAGGTGTTAAGCTTTTCTTTCTTTTCATCTAACTCTAGAATATTATACCCTTTATTGTTTCATTTCAGTTTAGCAGGCAAAAACAGCAACAACAACAAAAAAAAATTCAAAAGAATAAACATCTAACATTTAATTAGATGAAACACATTTGATATAAGGAGCATAATAAATAAATGAGGTATTTCTTTTTACAAAGTCAAAAAACAGTAGGAAAAACAAAAAGCATTTAGGGGGTGGAAATTAAATCACTTAGTAAAAAAATCCTGAAATGTCTACAACCTTATAAACTCAAAGTATGGTCTTTGAACAGTGTCATTGGAATCACTTGGAACCTTATTAGAAATGAAGGACCTCAGGCCTCAATTGAGATGATGAATTCAAATTTATATTTTAACAAGATTGCTAAAGAATTCTCTTTTTAAAAAATTGTATTGAAGTATAGATGATTTACAATGTTGTGTTAATTTCTTCTGTGGAGCAAAGTGATTCAGTTTTATATATATACACATACATACACTTATATCAGATCAGATCATATCAGTCACTCAGTCGTGTCCAACTCTTTGCGACCCCATGTATCGCAGCACGCCAGGCCTCCCTGTCCACCACCAACTCCCGGAGTTCACTCAGACTCACGTCCATCGAGTCAGTGATGCCATCCAGCCATCTCATAGTCTGTCGGCCCCTTCTCCTCCTGCCCCCAATCCCTCCCAGCATCAGAGTCTTTTCCAATGAGTCAACTCTTCGCATGAGGTGGCCAAAGTACTGGAGTTTCAGCTTTAGCATCATTCCTTCCAAAGAAATCCCAGGGCTGATCTCCTTCAGAATGGACTGGTTGGATCTCCTTGCAGTCCAAGGGACTCTCAAGAGTCTTCTCCAACACCACAATTCAAAAGCATCAGTTTTTCGGTGCTCAGCCTTCTTCACAGTCCAACTCTCACATCCATGCATGACCACTGGAAAAACCATAGCCTTGACTAGACGAACCTTTGTTGGCAAAGTAATGTCTCTGCTCTTGAATATGCCATCTAGGTTGGTCACCACTTTCCTTCCAAGGAGTAAGCGTCTTTT
The DNA here is from genome assembly GCF_002263795.3 of Bos taurus. NCBI lineage: Eukaryota > Metazoa > Chordata > Mammalia > Artiodactyla > Bovidae > Bos > Bos taurus. The sequence continues at coordinate 89,628,521 of NC_037332.1, forward strand.
AATTTCATGGCTGCAGTCACCATCTGCAGTGATTTTGGAGCCCAGAAAAATAAAGTCTGACACCGTTTCCACTGTTTCCCCATCTATTTCCCATGAAGTGGTGGGACCGGATGCCATGATCTTCGTTTTCTGAACGTTGAGCTTTAAGCCAAGTTTTTCACTCTCCACTTTCAGTTTCATCAAGAGGCTTTTTGGTTCCTCTTCACTTTCTGCCATAAGGGTGGTATCATCTGCATATCTGAGGTTATTGGTATTTCTCCCGGCAATCTTGATTCTAACTTGTGTTTCTTCCAGTCCAGCGTTTCTCATGATGTACTCTGCATATAAGTTAAATAAACAGGGTGAAAATATACAGCCTTGATGAACTCCTTTTCCTATTTGGAACCAGTCAGTTGTTCCATGTCCAGTTCTAACTGTTGCTTCCTGACCTGCATACACATTTCTCAAGAGGCAGATCAGGTGGTCTGGTATTCCCATCTCTTTCAGAATTGTCCACAGTTTATTGTGATCCACACAGTCAAAGGCTTTGTCATAGTCAATAAAGCAGAAATAGATGTTTTTCTGGAACTCTCTTGCTTTTTCTATGATCCAGCAGATGTTGGCAATTTGATCTCTGGTTCCTCTGCCTTTTCTAAAACCAGCTTGAACATCAGGAAGTTCACATATATACACACATACATTTATATCCTTTTTCACATTGTTTTCCATTACAGTTTATCAAAGAATATTAAATATAGTTCCCTGTGCTCTACAATAGACCCTTGTTAACAATTCCTATGCCTGTTGAAGTTTGAGAAGTTATAGAAAGCTCTGTTGAATGCCTAGAATTCCAATGAATGGCTTCTACCCCATAATATAGGAAATTAATTAACCCGAGACCATTATCCAAGTAAGAATACTCCCCCTCTCCAATACTTAAAGCAAATGTAAGCTCATTTGTATGTATATATATATTTTTTTCAAATTTCCAACATATTAATATCTTTATATATGGAAACTGAACATACATGAACAGTATGGAAAGGCAAAAAGGACACTGAAAGATGAACTTCCCAGATCAGTAGGTGCCCAATAAGCTACTGCAGAAGAGTGGAGAAATAACCTCAGAAAGAATGAAGAGACAGAGCCAAGTGAAAACAACACCCAATTATGGATGTGACTGGTGCTGGAAATAAAGTCTGATGCTGTAAAGAACAATATTGCATAGGAACCTGGAATGTTAGGTCCATCAATCAAGGCAAATTAGAAGTGGTCAAACAGGAGATGGCAAGAGTGAATATTGACAGGAGAAGGCAATGGCACCCCACTCCAGTACTTTTGCCTAGAAAATCCCATGGAGGGAGGAGCCTGGTAGGCTGCAGACCATGGGGTCGCTAGAGTCCGACACAATTGAGTGCCTTCACTTTCACTTTTCACTTTTATGCATTGGAGAAGGAAATGGCAACCTACTCCAGTGTTCTTGCCTGGAGAATCCCAGGGACGGGGGAGCCTGGTGGGCTGCCATCTATGGGGTCGCACAGAGTCGGACACGACTAAAGTGACGCAGCAGCAGCAGGAATCAGTGAACTAAAATGGACTGGAATGGGCAAGTTTAACTCAAGATAACCATTATATCTACAAAAGTGGGCCTTAGGAAGCATCACTATGAACAAAGCTAGTGGAGGTGACAGAATTCCAGTTGAGCTATTTCAAATCCTAAAAGATGATGCTGTGAAAGTGTTGCACTCAATAGGTCAACAAATTTTGAAAACTCAGTAGTGGCCACAGGACTGGAAATGGTCAGGTTTCATTCCAATCCCAAAGAAGGGCAATGCCAAAGAATGTTCAAACTACCACACAATTGTACTCATCTCACACACTAGCAAAGTAATGCTCAAAATTATCTAACCCAGGCTTCAACAGTACATGAACTGTGAACTTCCATATGTTCAAGCTGGATTTAGAAAAGGCTGAGGAACCAGAGATCGAATTACCAACATCTACTGAATCATAGAAAAAGCAAGAGAGTTTCAGAAAAAATATCTACTAATGACTGTGTGGATCACAAAACTATGGAAAATTCTTAAAGAGATGGGAATATCAGGACACCAAATGTGTCTCCTAAGAAATGTGTATGCAGATCAAGAAGCAACAGTGAGAACTGGACATGAAACAACAGACTGCTTCCAAAATGGGAAAGCAGTACAGCAAGGCTGTATATTGTTACCCTGCTTATTTAATTTCCATGCAGAGTACATCATGTGAAATGCCAGGCTAGATGAAGCACAACCTGGAATCAAGGTTGCTGAAAGAAATATCAATAATCTCAGATACACAGATAATACCACCCTTATGGCAGAAAGCACAGAAGAACTAAAGAGCCTCTTGATTAAAGTGAAAGAGGAGAGTGAAAAAGTTGGCTTAACACAACATTAAAAAAATTAAAATCATAGCATCCAGTCCCATCACTTCATGGCAAATAGATGGGGAAACAAGGCAAACAGTGACAGACTTTGTTTTCTTTGGCTCCAAAATCACTGCAGATGCTGACTGCAGCCATGAAATTAAAAGATGCTTTCTCCTTGGAAGAAAAGCTATAACCAACCTAGACAACATATTAAAAAGCACAGACTACTTTGCTGACAAAGGTCTGTCTAGTCAAAGCTATATTTTTTCCCAGTAGTCATGGGTGGATGTAAGAGTTGGAGTATAAAGAAAGCTGAGCACAGAAGAATCGATGTTTTTGAACTGTGGTGTTAGAGAAGACTCTTAAGAGTCCCTTAGGCTGCAAGGAGATCAAACCAGTTTATCCTAAAGGAAAGTAGTTCTGAATATTCATTGGAAGGACTGATGCTGAAGCTGAAACTCCAATACCTTGGCTACCTGACACGAACTGACTCATTTGAAAAGACCCTGATGCTGGGAAAGTCTGAGGGCAGGAGGGGAAAGGGATGACAGAGGATGAGATGGTTGGATGCATCACCGACTTGATGGACATGAGTTTGAGCAAGCTTCAGGAATTGGTGGTGGGCAGGGTTCCTGGTGTTATGCAGTCCATGAGGTCACAAAGAGTCGAACACGGCTGAGTGATTGAACTGAACTGATAAGGAAACTAGTTTTGTTCTGTCAAATAAAAAGAACCTAATCCTCTGATTTGATGAAAAGAGTTTCTAGAAGTAAACTCCATGTTTAGAAAGCACCCTCAAAAATGGAAAGCTCCATTTTCATTGCTCAGATATGGCCCTGGTATGCCAGAATGAAACAGGATTTTCTTTTTGTCAACTGCATTTTTTTTTTTTTTTTTTTTGGGCTGAGTTAGAACCTGAATCATTAACTTGTTTTGATTACTCTTCCTCTTCTTTCTTTTGCAACAGTTGACAGTACCCTCTTCTTCAGGTAATAGCCCTGAGAGTAGGAAATCCTGTGAGAAAGGGTTTGCCCATTTGCACTTTACTATTTCAAAAGCTTAAGAAAAACATTAAGAATAATTGCAGAGGAGAGATATGGTAATGAAGATTTTTAAAAAAGAGCAAGAATGGGGCAAGAAGTGTTACATGGGAAACGTAAAAATAGTTACATATTGTGAACAAACTCAGATGCACAAAGTTGCTTAGAAATACCTTTTTCTCGTTTTTTATGTTGCTATACCATCTCATAAGTTTTATGAAAGAACTTTTATTCTGGATGGTAGCTTTGTGGTTACAAATCTAAGAAATAGAAATTGCATTATTGCTTTTGTTTATTAAAAGAATATGGTGACTTTTAGCTTTTAAAATGCCAAATATTATTATTCACTGCTTATTCATTTGGTCATACAATCATTTATTCAGTAAATCTCTGTTGAGTAAACTATGCTCCAGGGACTATTCCAGGTGCTCAGAAGACATCAGTGATTCAAGCAAAGATGATTCCCTGCCCCACACCCCCAACTCGGCCCTTGAGCTTGGGTTCTAATGGGAGGGGAGAGGGAGACAAAAATAACCTATAAACAAAATAAATAAATAATTTGTTGTGATTGCTAGACTATCATACTAAGTCAAGTCAGTTGGACAAAGAAAGAAAACATCACATGATACAACTTATAGGTGAACTCTAAAAATATTATACAAATGAGCTTATTTATAAAACAGAAACAGACTCACAGACAAAGAAAATGAACTACGGTTACCAAAGGGGAATGGACAAGGGGAAGGATATATTAGGGGCTTGGGACTAACAGATACAAATTTATACATAAAGCAGATAAACAACAAAGACCTACTGTATAGCACAGGGAACTATTTTCAGTATCTTGTAATAGCCTATAATGGATTAGAATCTATAAAACAACATATATATATATATATATATATATATATATATATATACACACACACATATATATATACACATATATATTTAAATATGTATGTGTATTTGAATCACTTTGCTGTACATCTGAAACTGACCAGCACTGTAAATCACCTATAACTCAAATTAAAAAAAATGGAAAGCAAATCATATTTAAATAAAAAAGCTGTAGACTATTTTGTTAGAGGATTCCATTAAATTAAATTGGCAATTCACTCCCTTTCTATTCCACATGACTAGAACAGGTATGTCCAAGCAGTGAAGGAAATAAAGTACACGGCACTGTGAAGAATATGAGTTACTCTCAAATACCTTAGAAACTGAAATAATGAGATACAACAGGAACATACATAAACATTACAAAAGTCAGATTATTTCAAGTGGTTTTAAAAAAATAATATAAAGAGTTTCAGGGGACTCAAGGGAAGGAATTTTTTATTTAAATAAATGAGACGACAAGAAATGAGGAAATGGAATATTCCATTAGAGAAAGGAAGTGCTAATTTTAAAGAGCTTAAATAATAGACGTGACAAGTTGTGCTTAAAGAAAATATTTCAAATGTGTAATAAAAATACTTTTCCCAAGTTGAAAAATATATTTTAAAATCTGATTTCAAACTTCAAAGGATGAACACTCTGAACTTTGACTAATCCAAAAGGAATATTTATATAAGGCTTTATAAATGGCCAGTATTCTTGTTTTGAGACTATTTCCTTTCTGTTATGTACCTTCGACTTTCACTGTTGGTATCATGCAGCAACCATGTTTTTGTGAGGTACAAATTCAAATTTCATTTTCTTTATTTTCTTCATTTCGGCATAGAAGTTGTTTCATTTGTCAGTGAAATGACTTCTAAAATACAGGGCACTATAAAGTAAAGGTGGAGATTGTGTTAAAAGTGCCACTCAAGTAGAAAACCAAAGTCTAAAGAGGATAAATCATCAGTCAAACACCCCAATCATAAAGGACTCCATCATTAGGTTGATGTTTTCTTAAGGTCTCTAAGACAAGATGAATTCACCCTGATTCTTTCAAGAAATGAGTCTTACCTGATCCTTTTCATTTTTTCTAAGCAACAGATAGACAAACAAGGAAAGTGTAGTGACCCTGGAGAATGGCAAACGTGCTCAGGCAGAGTACAGAAAAACTTTTTGAAATCCAGGAGGCAATGAATGAGGCAGTAAACATTCAGTTCAGTTCAGTTCAGTCACTCAGTTGTGTCCGACTCTTCACGACCCCACGAATCACAGCATGCCAGGCCTCCCTGTCCATCACCAACTCCCAGAGTTCACCCAAACTCATGTTCATTGAATCGGTGATGCCATCCAGCCATCTCATCCTCTGTCATCCCCTTCTCCTCCTGCCCCCAATCCCTCCCAGCATGAGGATCTTTTCCAATGAGTAACATTAGGCCAATATAAAAATGGTACAGAATATTAACAGTTAACTTTTGTAGTATGCTTCATAATTTATAAAAGAACTCTTTGCTTTCATTGATCATTAATTATCTACTAGTCATTATTTCTCATGAAATAGACTCAATCTCTTTCGCCTGTGGCTGAACCTTGAACTGTGGTTATTTTGAGTTCTTTCTTGGAATGGAAGAACGGAAAGAAACCTCTGAAAATGCTTTGTCGATAAAAATCTGATACCATCCAATAATTTGGAGGGGTAGTAAAACAAATGGCCATGCAAAACTTCTTCCACTTGCAGAATAATCATCCCAAAGTGACTTCAACCAACACACATCCAAGGTAGGAGAGGCAAAGCTCGATTCAGAACATACAAGGTATCTCTGAGATCCATCACTTTGTTTTATGTGTTTGGACAGCCTCTATTTTCAGGCTGCAGAGAGAGGGTGAGCTTTTTCAGGCTCCCATCATTGCAATACCCAGTACATCAGAAGATAATCTGCTTTCTGGCTGATTTAAAACTGAGTCCAGAATTGAGTTTAATTGGCTATTTCCCTTGCCTTGGGTCACTGTGCCTCCCAAAACCAATAACTACAGCCAGGGGAAGGGACAGAATGTCCTAATTATTGGCTAAACCTAGGTCAATGCACCATCCCTGGAGCTAAAAGGGAAGATGTAACATTAGCCTCCATTCTTGGAGCAACAGAAACCTAACTGGCAAAAGCAACATATATCTATTACTTCAAAGTAGCAAACTGTTGCAAAAAAAAATGTTTCAAACCTTGCTATTACTGTATTCCTGCCACAGCTAGTCTTTTCCTTCTCCCATCCATTCTACCTACTGTTGCTCACAGATCAATTGTTCTACAGGACAGTCTTGTTCATGTCACACTTCTATCCAGAAACCTCAAAAGCTCCCTGTGATTTATGAAACAAATTTCATACCCCTTATCTTGCCATTTGAAGTCATTCACAATCTGATCATGTCCTAATGTACCTTACCATTTCTATCTCCAGCCAATCAGAACTTCCATAGGCCTTTATTCCTGCTGCTTTCTTTTTCTCTTTTTTTAAAAATGTCTTTTCTTTGCATAGCTGCTTGTCTAAACTGCATTGACAGTTTAATAATTAAAGCAAATGTTATGTGTTTTTATGAAGCAGAAAGTAATTTAGCCCTCCTTTCAACTTCCAGAACTGTAAACTTCTCCCACAGTCCCTACTACTTCCTGCCTGAGTCATTATTTCCAGATCTGTCTACCAGACTCCCTATGCGCCCACTGAGGGTGGTTTATCTCTCAAACATCTTTGACAATTTTGAAACAATAAAGTAACTTATATTCAATTACATGAGTGTTTTTTAATTAAAAAAATAAATATGGAGTATGCAGGGAAAATGTAACTCATCCTATGTCTTCTCTATTTAGGCAGAAAATTTTTTTGACATTGGTTGTGTCCAATTCTTTGTGATCCCATGAACTATAGCCTGCCAGGCTCCTCTGTCCATGAAATTCTGCAGGCAAGAATAGTGGAGTGGGTAGCCATTCCCCTCTCTAGGGATTAGAAACAAAGTTTTAGCAAATCAGTCCTTCACTTATTCAACCTTTGTCAACTGCAAACTGTGTACCAGGTATTCTGTAAGGTGATTGAACACACAAAATTAAAAGGGCTGGTTCTCATTCTCAAGGAACTCATGGTTTAGGGGAAAGACACACAGGGAATTCTAGAACAATGAGATAAGATGATGTGGGGTACAGAGGAGGAAAAGCTGAATTCTGTCACAAAGATTCTTAAAACTCTTCATAGGAAAAGAAATATTTTAGTTGGAAAGAAAGGACCAGGAGAACAACAAGCATAAAAGCAAAAAGGTAGTGTTAGGGAATTATTAGAGTTCAGTGTCATCAGTGTTGAGTGTGGTTTGGGGTATAGATGAAAATGAAGTTGGAAAAATGTGTCAAAGTCAACTAATAAAAGGCTTTATTTCGTATTAAAAGAATTGTAGGGCTTCCTTGGTGACTCAGTGGCAAAAAATCCACCTGCCAATGCAGGAGACACAGGTTTGATACCTGATCCAGGAAGATCCCACATACCATGGAGTAACTAAGCCCATACAACACAACCACTGAGCCTGTGCTATACAGTCTGGAACTGCAACTGCTGAGCCCACGTTCTGCAACCACTGCAGTCCGTTTGCCTGAAAGCTTGTGCTCTACAGCAAGAGAAGCTCGCACACTGCAACTAGAGAGCGGCCCCCACTTGCTGAAACTAGAGAAAAGCCTGAGCAGCGATGAAGACACACCACAGCCAAAAATAAAAATATAAATAAATAAAATTATTTTAAAAGCTTATATTTCATCATAGGTAGGTCATTGTACATTAGCCAAAATTTGGGGGTTGGGGATTGGGATCAGATTTACAGTCTAGAAGGTAATGTAGAGGATAAAGGGGGAATTGGCAGGAGGAAGGGAGTAGGAAAGAGAGACCAGAAGATGGTTACATTCTACTCTGGGAACCAGGATACATTTTAAAGTCACTAATCAGGTCAAGAGTTATGATGGATTTGGGGGACAGGGAAAAATGATCATGTTGAATTGCATATTCACAGAACTTTCAGGTGAAGGTATTACCAGGTGAAATAAATCATTAGAAGTCATTATGACCTTATCTACTCCACAACTCTGTATCTATCTGTCTACACTATGGAATATTACTCAGTCATAGAAAAGAATGAAATAATGTCATTTGCAGAAAGATGAATGAACTTAGAGATTATCATACTAGGCAACAAAAACCAGAAAAGACAAATATCATACGATAACGCTTATATGTAGAATCTAAAAAGATAGACAGAGATGAACTTATTTACAGAACAGAAATAGACTCAGAGTCTATTTAGAAAACAAGTGTATCAAAAGGGAAGAGGGGGGAAGGATAATTTAGGAGTTTGGGATTAAAATATACACACTGTGAATTACTAAATACAGTGAATTACTAAAATCACTGCAGATAATGACTACATCCATGAAATTAAAAGATGCTTGCTCCTTGCTATGACCAACCTAGACAGCATATTAAAAAGCAGAGGCATTACTTTGCCCACAAAGGTCTGTCTAGTCAAAGCTATGGTTTTTCCAGTAGTCATGGGTGGATGTGAGAGTTGGACTATAAAGAAAGCTGAGCTCTGAAGAATTGATGCTTTTGAACTGTGATGTTGGAGAAGACTCTTGAGCGTCCCTTGGACTGCAAGGAGATCCAACCAGTCAATCCTAAAGAAAATCAGTCCTGAATATTTATTGGAAGGACTGATGCTGAAGCTGAAACTCCAATCCTTTGGCCACCTGATGCAAACAACTGACTCATTGGAAAAGACCCTGATGCTGGGAAAGATTGAAAGCAGGAGGAGAAGGCTTGATGAATAAGAGTTTGAGCAAGCTCCAGGAGCTGGTGGTAGACAAGGAAGTCTGGCATGCTGCTGTCCATGGAGTTGCAAAGAGTTGGACATGACTGAGCGACTGAACTGAAAAAGACAGAAAATAAAACAGAAATAAAAATGGCACAGGTACATTGGAAAAGAGGTAAAACATTCTCTATTTGCAGATACCAAGGCTGTTTATGTAGAAACTCCTAAGGATTCAAAATCTAAAAACTGCTAGACCTAAAACAGTTGAGCAAGTTCTGAAGATAACAAAGTCACCACATAAAATCAATTGCATTTCTATTTACTAGCAGCAAATTATTGACAAAAATTTTAATGCATTTATAATAGTGTCAAAAATAAATAAAATACCCAGAGATAAATGTAATAAAAAGGCATATAAAATACCTATGTTGAAAACTATAAAACATGACTGAAAAAGAAGACCTAAACAAACAAAACAATAATACAGGTAAATCTATTATTTGTGCTCTAAGAAATATGAATAAATGGTATGAGAGTCTTGGTGAATTCCAGAAGGCTTCAAACTAGAGGTGCTTATTAAGACTTTTTAGTGAGGTTTAAGTATTGAACAATGAGCTAAATTCAATAAAAACATCTAAAGCAAACAAGATATATTTTATCAGGTAACAATTTGTAAGCAGAACCCTGTGTTCAATGACAGTCATTCAGATTGTATTGTGTTGTGCTCTATTGAGAGAAAAGGAGGTCAGAGCAGGGAATGTCTGTTCTAAGAATTCTCTTTCTTATATAATGTATTCCAATGTAATCATATTTTTCCTTACTTCTTTAAAAAATATGGAAAAATAATCATGCTAGGAATATTCATGAAAGTTGGTGGAGGTGCTAAAATCAACAAATTGATCTCCATCTTGGAAATATTTCTCCCTTTGCCAAGGCTATCTTTACTTTCCCATTATATTTTTATCTTTCTTCTGTCACATTTTTCTAATAAGTGAACTATAGTCTTCAGCATCAATACTTTATTATTTCCCATGTACCTGTTTCTATTTCTTTAAGAACCAATCTCAAGAAAGATTTCAGTGGTCTCTTTCATGTCAAACTCAAAGGTCTTTTCTCTCTTCTCATTTTTTGACAGTTGTTGAGCTCTTACCTCTATTGACCACTCCATTTTTCCTGAAAGCTTCTCTATCTCCAGATTTCAAATATATGAGATATCACCAGTTGCTCATTCTACTGCTCTTAACTATTCTGGTGATAATTCCTAAACAGATACATCTTCCTCTCATTCCCAGACTGCTGCTCTGTGAGTATACAAATATGAATAAGATTCCTTGGAATCTCACCATCTAGAGGAAGCTAGCTGGTCTATTTGCTGTAGAAAGAGGGGGTAGGTAGTGTGGGATCAGGTACACAGCAAATGCACAGGCATGGTAGTAATAACCCATGGTATATTAGATACAGGCTGAGAAGTTCAACAAGGCTAGAGTTTAAAGGTAGATGTTAAGTTGAAGATTAGTAGAGCTAAAAGGTAGACAGGACTGGGTTGTACTGTAGCAACACAGATAGACTTAGAAATTATTATACTAAGTAAAGTAAACCAGACAGAGAAAGACAAATATCATATGATATTGATTATATGTGGCATCTTTATATATATATATATATATATATATATATATATATATATATATAAACACATGCACATAAAAACTTACATACAAAATAGAAATAGACTCACAGACATAGACAACAAACCTATGGTTACCAAAGGAGAAAGAAGGCAAACAACTTACAGTATAAGAGAGCACAGGTTCCTTCCAAATTTACAGGGCATTTAAATAACTATGGGAGAAATGAGTAGTAATTAATGTGTTTATAGTCAATGCATATGCACTATTACAAGTGAATTCAGAGTTGAATTAAGCCTTGAAAGTTGAGTAGAATTTGGATTGTGTTAGAAGGCAATGGCAACCCACCCTAGTACTCTCGCCTGGAAAATCCCATGGACAGAGGAGCCTGGTAGGCTGCAGTCCATGGGGTCACGAAGGGTCGGACACAACTGAGCAACTTCACATTCACTTTTCACTTTCATACATTGAAGAAGGAAATGGCAACCCACTCCAGTGTTCTTGCCTGGACAATCCCAGGGACAGGGGAGCCTGGTGGGCTGTCGTCTATGGGGTTTCACAGAGTCAGACATGGCTGAAGTGACTTAGCAGCAGCAGCAGCAGAAGAGAAAGGAGGGCATTTTACGTAGGCGGCAAACGTTTAGCAAAGACGTGAAGCTCAAAACTGGCCAAAGCTAGGAAGAAAACAATACTGTCATTGGCCTGTATGATGCTACGGTGTGCTGGAAAGTGTGCTTATCATTGATGGCAGTCGTGGCCAGCCACGCGAAACTGGTCCCACATGACCCTCTTCCTCCTGATATTTATCAGAAGGCTGCAAAGAGAGAGAGAGAGAGAGAGAGAGAGAACCAAGCTGCAAAACTTTTTTTTTTTTTTTGCTGTGAGATTTTTTTTTTTTAATTGAAGTATAGTTGATTTACAATGTTGTATTAGTTTCAAGTGTATAGCACAATGATTCAGTTATACATACACACGAATATATATGTGTGTATATATATATATATATATATATATAATTGTTGTTCAGATTCTTTTTCCATTTAGATCATTATAAAATATTTAGTATAGTTCCCTGTGCTATACATACAGTAGGTCCTTGTTGGTTATCTATTTTATATATAAAGTGAAGTGAAGTCACTCAGTCGTGTCCGACTCTGCGACCCCATGGACTGTAGACTACCACACCCCTCCATCAATGGGATTTTCCAGGTAAGAGTACTGGAGTGCGTTGTCATTTCCTTCTCCAGAGGATCTTCCCAACCCAGGAATCGAACCAGGTTCTCCCATATTGTAGGCAGACGCTTTACCATCTGAGCCACCAGAGAAGTCGTATTTTCATATAGTAGTATGTATATGACTTCCCTGGTGGTCTAGTGGTTAAGAATCTGCCTTCCAAGGCAGGGGACGTGGGGTTGGTCCCGGGTCTGGGAACTAAGGTTCCACATGCCAGGGTGCAACTAAGCCCACATACACCACAACTACTGAGTGTGTTCACTACAACAAATGGCATATGACACAGTGAATGTCAACAAATCCCGTATGACACAACGAAGAACCTGAGTGTGGGTATGTTTCTATATACAGAAAACAAACTTACGGTTACCAAAGGGGAACGGGGAGAGGGATAAATTAGGAGCTTGGGCTTAACATATGCAACACTTTTGAAAAGAATCAAAATCAAAGGTGGCAAAGAAACAGGCAGAATGAAGACGGTAAGAAGTATAGGACACTGTCAACAGAACAAACAGAAGTGAGGCAAAATTTAGAATTGTTCCAAATAAAACTCAAGTTACTTTGGTAGAGGACTCCCTACCCCCTCAGTTAGACGTTTTGCAAAATCCTAAAGGCCAGACTGCTGGCACACAAAGGCCTTCCCCATGTGTCTTATTGACCTTCCTGAGTAAGTCTTTTATTGTATTGCCTTCTTTATCACTGTGGTATGCTCTAGCTGAGTGAGTGAAGTCACTTAGTCGAGTCCGACTCTTTGCCACCCCTTGGACTGTAGCCTGCCAGGCTCCTCTGTCCATGGGATTTTCCAAGCAAGAATACTGGAGTGGGATGCCATTTCCTCCTCCAGGGGATCTTGCTGACCTAGGGGTTGAACTTGGGTCTCCCCCATTGCAGGCAGATTCTTTACTGTTTGAGCTACCAGGGAATCCCAGGTATGCTCTAGTATGGATTGTTTTCTTCCTTCCACCTTATCATTTTGCCCTGCATGCCTTTCTGCTTCAGGAAAGTCCTGAGCCTTTGTGTCTATTCAAGTACGGAGAAATTTTATTTATATATATATATACACACACACACACACACACACACACATACACACACACACACACACACACACACACACATACACACTTGCCTTGAGAACCCCATGAACAGAATGAAAAGGCAAAAACATAGGACACTGAAAGATGAACTCCTCAGGTCGGTAGGTGCTCAATATGCTACTGGAGATCAGTGGAGAAATAACTCCAGAAAGAATGAAGGGATGGAGCCAAAACAAAAACAACACCCAGTTGTGGATGGTACTGGTGACAGAAACAAGGTTAGATGTTGGAAAGAGCATTATTGCATAGGAACCTGGAATGTTAGGTCCATGAATCAAAGTAAACTGGAAGTGGTCAAACAGGAGATGACAAGAGTGAACATCAACATTCTAGGAATCAGTGAACTAAGATGGACTGGAATGGGTGAATTTAACTCAGAAGACCATTATATCTAATACTGTTGGCAGGAATCCCTTAGAAGAAATGGAGTAGCCATCATAGTCAACAAAAGAGTCCAAAACGCAGTACTTGGATGCAATCTCAAAAACGACAGAATGATCTCTGTTCATTTCCAAGGCAAACCATTCAATATCACGGTAATCCAAGTCTATGCCCAGACCAGCAAAGCTGAAGAAGCTGAAGTTGAACAGTTCTACAAAGACCTACAAGATCTTTTAGAACTAACACACAAAAAAGATGTCCTTTTCATTATAGGGGACTGGAATGCAAAAGTAGGAAGTCAAGAAACACCTGGGGTAACAGGCTAATTTGGCCTTGGAATACAGAATGAAGTAAGGCAAAGGCTAATAGAGTTTTCCCAAGAGAACACACTGGTCATAGCAAATACCCTCTTCCAACAACACAAGAGAAGACTCTACACATGGACGTCACCAGAAGGATGGCATTGAAATCAGGTTGATTATATTCTTCACAGCCAAAGATGGAGAAGCTCTATACAGTCAGCAAAAACAAGACTGGGAGCTGACTGTGGCTCAGATCATGAACTCCTTATTGCCAAATTCAGATTTAAATGGAAGAAACTGGAGAAAACCACTAGATCATTCAGGTATGACCTAAATCAAATCCCTTATGACTATACAGTGGAAGTGAGAAATAGATTTAAGAGACTAGATCTGATAGACAGAGTGCCTGATGAACTATGGACGGAGGTTCAGGACATTGTACAGATGACAGGGATCAAGACCATTCCCCAAGAAAAAGAAATGCAAAAAAGCAAAATGGCTGTCTGAGAAGTCCTTACAAATAGCTGTAAAAAGAAGGGAAGCGAAAAGCAAAGGAGGAAACGAAAGATATACCCATTTGAATGCAGAGTTCCAAAGAATAGCAAGGAGAGATAAGAAAGCCTTCCTCAGTGATCAGTGCAAAGAAATAGAGGAAAACAATAGAATGGGAAAGACTAGAGACCTTTTCAAGAAAATTAGAGATACAAAGGGAACATTTCACGCAAAGATGGGCTCTATAAAGGACAGAAATGGTAGGGACTTAACAGAAACAGAAGATATTAAGAAGAGGTGGCAAGAATACACAGAACTGTACAAAAAAGATCTTTATGACCCAGATAATCATGGCAGTGTGATTATTCACCTAGAGACAGACATCCTGGAATGTGAAGTCAAGTGAGCCTTAGAAAGCATCCCTATGAACAAAGCTAGTGGAGGTGATGGAATTCCAGTTGAGCTATTTCAAATCCTGAAAGATGATGCTGTGAAAGTGCTGCACTCAATATGCCAGCAAATTTGGAAAACTCAGCAGTGGCCACAGGACTGGAAAAGGTCAGTTTTCATTCCAATTCTAAAGAAAGGCAATGCCAAACAATGCTCAAACTACCGCACCATTGCACTCATCTCACACACTAGAAAAGAAATGCTCAAAATTCTCCAAGCTAGGCTTCAGCAATATGTGAACCATGAACTTCCTGATGTTCAAGCTGGTTTTAGAAAAGGCAGAGGAACCAGAGATCAAATTGCCAACATCCACTGGATCATGTAAAAAGCAAGAGAGTTCCAGAAAAACATCTATTTCTGCTTTATTGACTATGCCAAAGCCTTTGACTGTGTGGATCACAATAAACTGTGGACAATTCTGAAAGAGATGAGAATACCAGACCACCTGACCTGCCTCTTGAGAAATTTGTATGCAGGTCAGGAAGCAACAGTTAGAACTAGACATGGAACAACAGAGTGGTTCCAAACAGGAAAAGTAGTACATCAAGAATGTATATTGTCACTCTGCTTATTTAACTTATATGCAGAGTACATCATGAAAAATGCTGGACTGGAAGAAGCACAAGCTGGAATGAAGACTGCAGGGAGAAATATCAATAACCTCAGAAATGCAGATGACACCACCCTTATGGCAGAAAGTGAAGAGGAACTAAAGAGCATCTTGATGAAGGTGAAAGAGGAGAGTGAAAAAGTTGGCTTAAAGCTCAACATTCAGAAAACTAAGATCATGGCATCCAGTCCCATCACTTCATGGGAAATAGATGGGGAACCAGTGGAAACAGTGGCTGACCTTATTTTTCTGGGCTCCAAAATCACTGCAGATGGTGATTGCAACCATGAAATTAAAAGACACTTACTCCTTGGAAGGAAAGTTATACCAACCTAGGCTGCATATTGAAAAGCAGAGATATTACTTTGCCAACCAAGGTTCATCTAGTCAAGGCTATGGTTTTTCCAGTGGTCATGTATTGATGTGAGAGTTAGACTATAAAGAAAGCTGAGTGCTGAAGAATTGATGCTTTTGAACTGTGGTGCTGGAGAAGACTCTTGAGAGTCCCTTGGACTTCAAGGAGATCCAACCAGTCCATCCTAAAGCAGATAAGTCCTGAGTGTTCATTGGAAGGACTGATGTTGAAGCTGAAACTCTAATACTTTGCCCACCTGATGAAAAGAGCTGATGCATTGGAAAAGACCCTGATGCTGGGAAAGATTTAGGGCAGGAGGAAAAGGGGATGACAGAGGATGAGATGGTTGGATGCCATCATGAACTCAATGGACATGGGTTTGGGTGGACTCCGGGAGTTGGTGATGGACAGAGAGGCCTGGCATGCTGCGGTTCATAGGGTCACAAAGAGTCGGACATGACTGAGTGCCTGAACTGAACTGGGGAAGCCCAACCGCACACATAAATAAATTCTTAACACAGCTCCAGAAAGTGAATTTTACTTTCTATAGACTATGTTGTAATCATAGACTGCACATTCCAATACTAATAGGAGCTAGATGAGTCACTTAAATAGTCATAGGTCAGTGAATCAGGTGAGATCTGTGGAAACCCGGAGAACACATTTTATATTGAAAAGGGGTAGCTGGTGCTGGGCTCCAGACAATTGTTCCTATGAGGGAATGCTAACCCTATGATGCCAGACCTTCTGGTATTTTCAGAGGAACTGGGAATCCTGATTTTCGTGTGACCTTACCTTACTTAATGTTTATAATAATACTGGGTGTAGTATTCATAAATAAATAACATGGGCTTCCCCAGTGGCTCAGTGGTAAAGGATCTGCCTGCAGTGCAGGAGACACAGTAGACTCAGGTTTGACCCCTGCATTGAGAAGATCCCCTGGACAAGGGAATAGCAACTCACTCCAGTACTCTTGCCTAGAGAATCCCCATGGACAGAGGAGCCTGGTAGGCTACAGCCCATAGGGTCTCGAAGACTCAGACATACCTGAAGACTTTGCAGGCACACACAGAGTATACAACCCATATTGGGGTCATGTATACTTTAGGTTATAAATCTATTATAATGCATCTAGATTTAGGTAGAAAGAACAAATTTCTAAAGAGCTTCATAATTTCTCAGGCTGCAGCTAAGTTTCACCACCAAGGAATCAACTGTCAACATATGGGTTCAAATCATATGATCTTCCTTCATCTTTTTTATCTGCTTTCAAAGTTGGACATTTTAAGGACAGTTATACCTCAAAAGAGGCAGTTTGTTACAGTCATATATTTTTTAATTTATTAATTTCTATTTATGAAATAGTTCAGACATTCAACTAAATCAGAGAAAACAATGTAATGAGTGCTCATACTCATTACCCCGTCTAAAACATTAAACTTGACCAGTGAATTGGTATAATCCCTATTCTGAAAATTAACATTTCTATGCTTTGTTAAAATTTCTCTGTGCTCCTCTTCTCAGTAACATTTAGTTACCCAAAGCACTACCTGTGCCCTCAGTAATTACCATCCTGAATTTAGTGCTTATGATTCTCAGATGATGCTTTTATACTTTTGATATGTATTCATGGATAAATAACATCGGCTTCCCTGGTGGCTCAGTGGTAAAGAATTTGCCTGCCAATGCAGGAGACGTGGGTCTGATTACCAGGTCATGAAGATCCCCTGGAGAAGGAAATGGCAATCAACTTCAGGATTCCTGCCTGGGAAATTCCATGGACAGAGGAACCTGGTGGGCTACAGCCTATGGGGCCACAAGGAGTCAGACATGACTTAGAGACTGAGTATGCACACATGCATAAATAATACAGTATTATTTATCCATATTTTAACATTTAATATGTCATATAGTAAAATTCCTTCTGAGACACACTGTTTTTCCTGAGGACCTTATGTCTTTTCTCATCTGTCTGCGCCATTTTAACAGCTATAGAGAATCCCATTGTAGGAAGAAAACAGTGTATTTAATCATTCTTCTGTGAAGTACCTTTAAGGTCTTACCAATTCTTAACTACAAACAGTGCTGAAACATTCTTTTACAAGCTTTTTTCTGCACATTGGCAGGGCTTTTAGAGTAGTGATACTCAAAGTATTCTCCTAGACCAGCAGACTGGCATTACATATGAACTTGTCAGGAAAGCAAATTCCCAGGTCCTACCTTCAGGGAATCAGATGTTCTAGGGGATGGAGTGTAGCCATCTATTTTAAGAAGCTCTGCAGGTGATTCTGTTGTATCAGTTCAGTTCAATGGCTCAGTCATGTCCGACTCTTTGTGACCCCATGGACTGCAACATGCCAGGCTTCCCTATCTATCACCAACTCAGAGCTTGCTCAAACCCATGTCCATTGAGTCGGTGATACCATCCAACCTCTCTTTCTCTCTCATCCTCTACTGCTCCTGCTTTCAATCTTTTTCCAGCATCAAGGTCTTTTCTAATGAAATAAAATTCTAATGAGTCAGATCTTCATATTAGGTGGCCAAAGTATTGGAGCTTTAGCTTCAGAATCCATCCTTCCAATGAATATTCAGGATTGATTTCCTTTAGAATTAACTGGTTTGATTTCCTTGCAGTCCAAGGGACTCTCAAGAGTCTTCTCCAACACCACAGTTCAAAAGCATTCATTCTTCACTGCTTAGCTTTCTTTATGGTCCAACTCTCACATCCATACATGACTACTGGAAAAACCATAGCTTTGGCTACATTGGACCTGTGTTGGTAAAGTAATGTCTTTGATTTTTAATATGCTGCCTAGTTTTGTCACAGTTTTTCTTCCAAGGAGAAAGTGTCTTTTAATTTCATGGCTGCAGTTACCATCTGCAGTGATTATGAAATCCAAGAAAATAAAGTCTGTCACTGTTTTCATTGCTTCCCCATCTATTTGTCCTCAACTTTATTGATTACACCAAAGCTTTTGACTGTGTGGATCAGAACAAACTACTGAAAATTCTTCAAGAGATGGGAATACCAGACCACCTGATCTGCCTCCTGAGATATCTGTAAGCAAGTAAAGAAGCAACAGTTACAATTGGACATGGAACTACAGAATGGTTCCAAATCAGGAAAGGAGTACTGTATATTGTATGGAAAAGGAGAAAGGCTGTATATTGTCACCCTCCTTATTTACCTTCTATGCAGAATACATCATACGAGATGCTGGGCTGGATGAAGCACAAGCTGGAATCAAGATTTCTGGGAGAAATATCAATAACCTCAGATATGCAGATGACACCACCCTTATGGTAGAACATGAAGAAAAACTAAAGAGCCTCTTGATGAAAGTGAAAGAGGAGAGTGATAAAGTTGGCTTAAAACTCCACATTCAGAAAACTAAGATCATAGCATCCGGTCCCATCACTTCATGGCAAACAGATGGGGAAATAATGGAAACACTGAGAGATTTTATTTTCTTGGGCTCCAAAATCACTGTAGATGGTGACTGCAGCCATGAAATTAAAAGACGCTTGCTCCTAGGAAGAAAAGCTATGACCAACCTAAACAGCATATTAAAAAGCAGAGACATTACTTTGTGCTAACAAAAGTCCATCTAGTCAAAGCTATGGTTTTTCCAGAGTCATGGATGGATATGAGAGTTGGACTATAATGAAAGCGGAGTGCCGAAAAATTGATGCTTTTGAACTGTGGTGTCGGAGAAGACTCTTGAGAGTCCCTTGGACGGCAAGGAGATCCAACCAGTCCATCCTAAAGGAAATCAGTCCTGAATATTCATTGGAAGGACTGATGCTGAAGCAGAAACTCCCATACTTTGGCCACCTAATGTGAAGAGCTGACTCATTTGAAAAGACCCTGGTGCTGGGAAAGATCGAAGGGAATGAAGGAGGGGACAACAGAGGATGAGATGATTGGATGGTATCACTGACTCGATGGACATGAGTTTGAGTAAGCTCTGGGAGTTGGTGAAGGGCAGGGAAGCATGGCATGCTGCAGTCCATGGTGTTGCAAAGAGTTGGACTGAGTGACTGAACTAAACTGATGAGACCGGATGTCATGATCTTCATTTTTTGAATGTTGAGTTTTAAGCCAGCTTTTTTTACTCTCCTCTTTCACTTTCATCAAGAGGTTCTTTAGTTCCTCTTTGCTTTTTGCCATAAGGGTGGTGTCATCTGCATAAATGAGTTTATTGATATTTCTCCTGGCAATCTTGATTTCAGCTTATGCTTCATCCAGCCCAGCATTACTCATGATGTACTCTGCATATAAGTTAAATAAACAGGGTGACAATATACAGCCTTGATGTACTTGTTTCCCTATTTGGAATTAGTCCATTGTTCCATGTCCGGTTCTAACTATTGCTTCTTGACCTGCATACAGATTTCTCTGGAGGCACATCAGGTGGCCTGATATTCCCATCTCTTTAAGAATTTCCCACAGTTTGTTGTGACCCACACAGTCAATGGATTTGGGGTAATCAATAAATCAAAAGTAGATGTTTTTCTGGAACTCTCTTGCTTTTTTGACTATCCAACACATATTTCCAATTTGATCTCTAGTTCCCCTGCCTTTTCTAACTCCAGCTGGAACATCTGGAAGTTCTCAGTTCATATACTGTTGAAGCCTAGCTTGGAGAATTTTGAGCATTACTTTGCTACCATGTGAGATGAGTGCAACTGTGCGGTAGTTTGAGCATTCTTTGGCATTGCCTTTCTTTGGGATTGAAATGAAAACTGACCTTTTCCAGTCCTGTGGCCACTGCTGCGTTTTCCAAATTTACTGGCATATTGAGTACAGCACTTTCACAGCATCATCTTTTAGGATTTGAAATACCTCAGCTGGAATTCCATCACCTCCACTAGCTTTGCTTGTAGATATGCTTCCTAAGGCCCACTTGACCTCACATTCCGGGATGTCTGGCTCTAGGTGAGAGATCACACCTACATGGTTACTTGGATCATTAAATAAATAGTTCTTCTGTGTATTCTTGCCACCTCTTCTTAATATCTTCTGCTTCTGTTAGGTTCTTACCATTTCTGTCCTTTATTGTGCCTGTCTTCAAATGCAATGTCCCTTTGGTATCTCTAATTTTCTTTGAAGAGATCTCTGGTCTTTCTCATTCTATTGTTTTCCTCTGTTTCTTTGCATTGATCACTGAGGAAGGCTTTCTTATCTCTCCTTAGTATTCTTTGAAACTCTGCATTCAGATGGGTATATCTTTTCTTTTCTCCTTTGCCTTTTGCATGTCTTATTTTCTCAGCTATTTGTAAGGCTTCCTTAGACAACCATTTTGCCTTTTTTGCATTTCTTTTTCTTGGGGATGGTTTTAATCACCACCTCCTGTACAATGTTACAAACCTCTGTCCATAGTTCTTCAGGCACTCTATCAGATTCTGTTGTATAACAGTTTACAAACCATGGCTCTAAGATATAAACTTAGGAAATGTATTACTGTCTTATGGAATAGGCACATCATTAATTTTGTGTTTTAAAAGTTGTTTTCAAAGTGGCTGAAGCAATTTATAGACAGCAGACTTTATAACATCTGAGAGGGCAATTAGGTGGTAAAATATGCTCCAGTGTCTCAGTAGTTAAAAGAAAGCAGTATTAACCTATGAGTAACATAAAAAACAAAAGTTCAGAATCAAAAGGGCACAAATAGACCCCTAAATGTCCAAAAGCTTAACCTAAGAATATGGGGGCATCTTTTCTCAGAAAAGATTAACTTTTCTCTGAATTCTGTTTTAACAGCTGGGAAACACATGGAATAAGAAAAAATAAGGTTCATTCCTAGGTAGATTACAAATCAATAAATACAGGATATAAAGAGACAGACATTCTGTGTATGTGTGTGTAATTTTTAAAAAGGCTAGTAGAAAAGAAAACATGGAGAATTGACTTGCCTCAGAGTGGAACACCTTTCTCTCTATGACATAAAGTTCAGAAGCCATAAAATAAAATTGAATTAAAAAGCTTTCAAGAGTGGCAAAAGCAAAGCAAAAGTAGTCAAATTACACACATGGGAAAAATGTATTAATAACATATCACAGACCATAGGCAATTCTCCCTATGGCAAAATGGCAAATGACATGAAAACAGGGCTCTCCCCAAATGAAATACAAATATCTCTCAATAATATGAAAAGATACCCAAATAGGGTTGCATTAAGAGAAACTCATTCAAATAACAGTGAAACAAAATTTGCTTCTATGTGATAGGCTAAAACAGAGTACATCGTGCTGGCAGGGCTTTAGGGAAATAGAAATTCTCATAAATATTGAAAACTTTTAACCTCTAGAGATGCTATTTGGTGGCATTTATCATAATTAAAATGTATATAGCAAGCTCCAGGAGTTGGTGACAGACAGGAAGCCTGGAATGCTACAGTCCACAGTATCTCAAAGAGTCAGACATGACTGAGTGACTGAACTGAACTGATATACTCTGGCAAGATAATTCTATTCCTAGGACTTTATTCTAGACAAAGGATATCATGTGTTTAGCTTCACACATGTGAAAGTGCATATGTACATGATTACTCATTATGGCATTATTTATAATAGTAAAAATATAGAAAAAAACCGTAAATTTCCATTAGTAGAGGGATGTTTACAGAAATCATGGTATATCCACACATGGCATACTTTTCAATTGCTAAAAAGTGAAAAAGAATAGATGAAGTACTTTATAAATGGGTTAATATGACAAGAGCTATAAGGTGCAAAAGAGCATATAATATATGCTACAAGAGTGGGATAGAAACTTCATTCCAGGTACATTTTTATATTTTTATGATGTTCTAACTATGTGAATATGTTACCAACTCACAATTGTATGTGTCTGAGTATGTTGGAATAGATTTGCTCAGATTCTGTATTAGAGAAGTCAACTATATTACACTCATTCCATTAACAGAGTACATTTAATTGGTGATGTCTAATGAAGGTGTGGGTTATGTTGAAAGAATACTACTATTTTCCACTCCCTAAACTTCATTTAAGAATTTATTTCCTTTTCTACATGACATTCTTGGTGATTTTTCTGCTGTGGTGTTATGTGAAGCATATTCTAAACTACTCTTTGTCTACCAGGAATTTTTTTTTTAAATAAAACTCTTCTGTCATCAGTGAAATAACCTACCTCATAGAATATTTTCATATGTTGACTTAATTTATTATTAAATATTATACGTAGTTAAACGAGGGCTTTGACTTGGATCCACCATTTTCCTCTTCCATGTTCAATTTGTTGTTGCCGTTGATTAGTCACTAAGTTGTGTCTGACTCTTGGTGACCGCATGGACTGTACCCTACCAGTCACCTCTGTCCATGGAATCTTCCAGGCAAGAATACTGGAATGGAGTGTCATTTATACTCCAGGGGTCTTCCCCACCCAGGAATCAAATCCAAGTCTCCTGCATTGCCGGCAGATTCTTTACCGCTGAGCCACCATAGAAGACTTCCACGTTCGATAAATTCTCTTTCCTTGTTTCCAAATCATCTCTTTCCTGTACCTCCCCTCTCATGCTTGGTCCATCTCCTTTCTATCGTTTCTTTCTTTTTTTTTTCCTGACGTGGACCATTTTTAAAGTCTTTCCCTGAATTTGTTCCAATATTGCTTCTGTTTTATGTTTCAGTTTTTAGCCACAAGGTATGTGGGATCTCAGCTCCCTGACCAGGGATCCAACCCACAGCCCCTGTACTGGAAGGCATAGTCTTAACCACTGGACCACCAGGGAAGTCTCTCCATTGTTTCTTACTACATCTTCACTTAATATTCACTGAGAGATTTAGCCTAACTTCTTTTCTAAAATTTCTAACATTGATTTCTGATTATATTGTGAACCAAAGTAAAATGGTTAAACATCTATTTTTAAAAACTTGCCAGTTTCCCCAGGATTCTCAATGACTAACCACAATTGTGTCTATATACTTCCGCCTGCAATGCAGGACACCCGGGTTCGAATCCTGGATGGGGAAGATCCTCCGGAGAAGGGATAGGCTACCCACTCCAGTATTCTTGGCCTCCCTGGTAACTCAGCTGGTAAAGAATCTGCCTGCAATGCGGGAGACCTAGATTTGATCCCTGGGTTGGGAAGATCCCCTGGAGAAGGGAATGGCTACCCACTCCAGTATTCTGACCTGGAGAATTCCATGGACCGTATAGTCCATGGAGTTGCAAAGAGTTGGACACGACTGAGCGACTTGCAGTTTAAAGTGAGAGCATAGATGGTTTAGATCAAACAACTGATTTTTGACCCTCCCACTCCTGGTAAGGCTTCCACTTCTCCAAGGACCATATGCAAGTACATCAAAAAGCTGTGTGCTGCTGGCAAGATTCTATCTATACATCTGTTAAAATGAGCTGTTGGTCCAATCTGGTCCTGTCACATGATAGCATTCTGTGACATGGGGCACCTCCTTCAGGTTTTTGTTCAAATATCAATTTCCCAGGGATGCATACCCTGGTCATCCTTTTTTAAAAACTGGTACCTTTCTAAACTTCCAATTAAGGGACCACTGGTTTCCCCTTAACATATAACGTGTGTTTGTGTGTTTTCATTCTGGTGTGTTCCATTGAAAAACAGATTTTTATTAAAAATATTTTCACGTAAAGGTACAGATATACATATTTACTGTGGAAGATCCATGGCAGCAGTGTTTTTTTATTCTTTTTTTTTTGTCCACCGCTATATCTCCCAGTATCTAGAACAAAGTCTCATTCATGGAGGCACTCAGTGAATTATCTGTTGAATGAAAAAAGTATAGTATTCTTGGAATCAAGAAGCCTTAAGACTTCAAATTAGAAACCAAATCAGATTACATTTTTAGCTGTAATTAAAAGATTGAGCTAAAATCTATACAATGGAAAGTATGAATTTTATCATTTCTCTGATAGCCATCTATTTTTTACAGCAAGTATTAATGAGAAAGTCAGTTCCAAACTTGGACCAGCCTGGGGAAAGTACAAGCAAAGAGGGACCTCGGATGAAAAGTCAGAGTGAAGAGCAAAAGAAATATAAATGAATGTCTAAGCAGTCACTAAAGCCTTGTAAGTTTACAATGAACAACAAAAAAGCCAACTGTGCCGTAAATGCTTGAGTTATAATTTCCTTTTTCGGAATGTCTTCATCTAGATAAAAATGTGCTCATCATCTGCATGATGATGAAATGTGTCAGAGCAGTGAGCTATGTAACTAGAGCTCCTTTTTATTTTAGCTAGAGATATCTGGGAAGAGGGCCATGCCCATTACATCTGAAGACATCACTGCAGGATATTCTTCTCTGGAATCTTGAATCACTCATTTTATTAAGAGAGTTTCAAACATTTCTGTTCTGAGTTGTAACTAAAGTTAACAAAAGCTCTATTTCCTAGGGAGGATTTGCTCAATTCCCTCTGGCCAGATGGCTTCTATATCCTGGGTTTCCTTCCTGTACTAATCTTTAGTGATCCACAGCTGCACACTGCCTTGAGTACTTAACCTTCTCTCATTATGCTGTCATCTTGCTAAAAGGGATTCACCACAGATCAAATCCTAAACAAATCTCTTTTACATAATTGCATCCAGAAATAAAATTGAAATAATATATACAAAAGCAGTAATTAAGCACAAATTTTAGCAAATAAAAACATAGAAATGGATATGGCAAAGTATTTTTTAAAGATTTATCCCATTCAAGAATTATCATTGTAGATAACGATTACTACAGCTTTGCATGCATAGTGCCTGGCAAAGAATCTGCTATGTAATTTTTAATACCATGCTTCTTGAAAGAAAATAATTTTGATAGCTGACCCAGTTTATATATATAATTAATGATTATATAATATAAACATATGGTATTAATATAATTAATGAATGCTTGTTGACCACTAGAATGAATAGTTATTTTATAAAGTTGGGGATTTCAGGAAATGCAGGAGACATGGGTTCCATTCCTGGGTTGGGAAGATCCCCTAGAGGTGGGCATGGCAAACCACTCCAGTATTCTTGCCTGAAGAATCCCAAGGACATAGGAGCTTGGCAGTCTACAGTCTATGTGGCCACAAAGAGTCAGACACAACTGAGAAACTAAGCATGCACGCATGCAGTGTCTCCAAATAGTAGCTGTACATTTGAATCATGTGGAGTAAAGTTTTGAAAAATACTGATTCTTGGCTTTACCATCCCCCACCCCCCGCCCCGGCCGCCAGCAACTTTTATTTGTGTGGGATGTTTTCCAAGCATCAATATTAATGTAAAAAAACAACAAAAAAAACCCTCTCTAGGTGGTTCTATGTGTAGCCAAGATTGAGAATTTCTGCCCTACATGAATCTAATGAAAGAGAGGAAGGGATTATAGACTGTTAGCCGACAGGACCACAGAATGATGTCAAAAACTAAAAGCAAAAAAAGTATTATCTGTATTAATCAGGAATACATACTTTTTAGCGCCAAGCATTTGAGCATTTACTTGTGTTGCTTTTCCTAGAAACTGCAAAGAGTTGATTCATTGGAAAAGACTCTGATGCTGGGAGGGATTGGGGGCAGGAGGAGAAGGGGACGACAGAGGATGAGATGGCTGGATGGCATCACTGACTCGATGGACGTGAGTCTGAGTGAACTCCGGGAGTTGGTGATGGACAGGGAGGCCTGGCGTGCTGCAATGCATGGGGTCACAAAGAGTCAGACACGACTGAGCGACTGAACTAAACTGAAGACCTTTTCCTATGATTTTTAGAAATCTATATCTAAAATTGTTCTCCTTTATTTTCAGAGAAAGAAAACTAAAACTTTGCATTGTAAAAGACTGATTTAAAAATAAAACCAAATTATGTTCCACTCCTGATCTGAACATCCTGACCAAAAGAATTGAATGACAAAAATTTTGTTTGAATTTTTATGAATATAATCAGTGGGTATTTGTTGAACTGGAGATTATTCAGTGTAGATTGAAATGCTGTATTTTTCAATTATAAATAAGGAACACCCAACATTTCCACAAATTAATTTTATTAGTAAAATTTGGTGTTACCCAGCCTTTGGTAAAGGAGGGTGTTGGAGATAGATGACAGAGGAAAATGGTAATTTATTATATACTTTTGAGATACTTAAGATCATTTTTCAGAGTCTAAGCTATCACATACAGAGCTTGTATTCTTTTGAGAGGCATAGTAACATAGCTCATGAAACTTCCAGAAATACCCATCTTAGATAAAGTGTACATTTGTAATATAATTGAATTTTAAGGAAGGAATTAATTTAGGCAGATTTTTCCCTTCATGTACAGCTTGGACTGAACCATGTATGAAATTCACTTTTGTACTAAAGGTTTATCTGATTACCTAGGAGTATCTAACCTATTTTATTTTTCTATTTACTGTTGATTGAGCTATTTTACAGCTCTATAAAGGCTGTTAACTAACTTGTAAAAATCAAATAGCAAGACAAATTACTCCTGGTTAATAACAATGGAAATGCTCTTCTCCTATCAAGAAGCATTATTTCTGTTCATAGACAAAATTACAACCCCAAAGTTTTAGCTTTTTATTTATTTTAACTTGTATGCCATTATCTGTTGAATTTGTCTGTGTTCTTCATGGAAGCAGAACCACTGGATGGAGTAATATGGACACGCATAACCTGTGAGGGCTCCCCAGATGGCACTAGTGGTAAAGAACCCATCTCCCAAGGTAGGTAGACATAACGGATGAGGGGTTCGATTCCTGGGTTGGGAGGATCCCCTGGAGGAGGGCATGGCAACCCACTCCAGAATTCTTGCCTGGAGAATCCCATGGACAGAGGAACCTAGCAGGCTACAGTCATAGGGTTGCAAAGTGACTTAGCATGCACACACACACCAATGATGCATTAACCCTTTCTCCAGAAGAGGAGGTATAGTATTCTTGAGCCCACTGTGGATGACAGGATAACTGAGAAAAGATGACTTGATACCCACAGAATGAATCATCCTATCTATTTTATTACCAAAATCTTTCTCTGCAGAAGTGACAGCAAACAGACACAAATACCTCCTTACAGATGAATGCAGAAATAATGTTTGACCAAATACCTGGGTGAGCTTTAGCCTAATCAAGGTAACAAATAAAATTAACCATCACACCAGTCTTGCATGTAATTTCACAGTCTTATTCCATCATTCTTTCATTGGGTCACCAAAATACTTTTGTCTTTTCTGCATATTTCTGAACCCAAGTTCAAGTTTTATCACTATTTCATTAACAAACCTTTGATGTGGTCACTCTATGTAAGTCATATCTTGAACTTCAAAAAATTACACCTTGAGAGTTTGGGGAAGTTTCCCTGAGATGTTCATGTGGAAACCATCTTGCTAAACCAATTAGACTAAGTGGCCCAAGAAAATGCACCTCATATTTCAAGCACAGCACACTCTTCTTGCCTCTTTGAGAGAATGCCAAGTGGCAATAGAAATTACTCATTTCTGTTTTAATTTCTCATTCTATGGTTTTATTTTCTATTTCTGGATTAAGTTTGATTCTGTTTCTGGTTTGCACAACACAGCAAAGAATGCATATATGTGTGTATGGTCTGAACATTTAATGATCTCTAGTGGGCACAGACAGATTTGTTCTCTAATACATTGCCTGAGTTATTGGTCTTTTTGTGAGTCTATTTATGAGTTCAAACCAATTAAGAAGACATGTTATGCTCACTGGAAAGGAGAACAGCGGTCTGGAACCTGGACTAGTGATTTGTGTGTTTTCACATTGAATTTGACCTGCAGCCAAAGTCATTGAATTGAAGTTGCAGTCTGTACATGTGTCTGTGTCTTTAATTGAAAAAAGCCTTTAATTCTCATTGTGCATATGAAATGTTTTCCTACCGCAGAGGGTACTGCATGAATACATTAGATACAAGTCTCTAGAAATAAGTGAGGTATGTTCTGATATAGAAACTAAAAGTCACAGACATAATTTGAGTATTCCTAGAAAATAAAGACATAAAATTTCTAATATTTTAATGGGCTATCTCTTTAAGAGGAAAATGAAAAATCTTTCTCATCAAAACTGCTATCTCAGAGGCATTTTTTATTAGAAATTAAGTTGGTGTGAACAAGTGATTCTTGAACAAATCAGACCAGCTTGATAATTTTGGATTAAGAAATCCCCAGCAATACATAACTTCCCTGAATATCAGCATACAGTAAAACTTTTAAAAGTAAAAATGTATTTTCATAATATTTGGATTTGTTTTCTCAGAGACTAGTTAATCTGAGCTTCTTCATTATCTTATAGTGGTTAATTAATAAGAAAAACTAATAGTATTCCCACAAAATCTTTTTAAAGCAGCAGTCCCCAACCTCTTCGACACCTGAGACACTCTGAGACATTTTCGACAGAACGGGGAGGGAATGGGGGATGGTTTCAAGATGATTCAAGTGCATTACATTTATTGTACAGTTTATTTCTATTATTGTTACATCAGCTCCACCTCAGGTCATCAGGCATAAGATTATGGAAGTTCGGGACCACTGCGTTAAAATGTATCTACTCAGAGGTCTATTTGAATAATCTACAGCCTTGGGTCATTTCTGAGTTAGAACACTGAAACATTGGTGACCATATAGTTAATTTTGTGTGGATAAATTATTATTAATATAAACTTATTTTAGAAAGTGTATACTCTGGAGGAAGGGCCTGGAAATTTACAAGGCCTCCACTGAAGAATATTTTCTCACCTTCATTGAAAGACCTCCGTGGATCTCTTGCATGTCTGCATGAAATGCAAAGGACAAGCTTTGGCTGCCTTGTTCTGGGTTATGTGTACAAGGATATCTGTATAGCAAGCAGGATTGGAAGATAGAGTTTCTATCCAGAGCAGGGTGCAGGTTTGTTTACCAGATTTAGTAAATTTCTTTTTTATTTCTTTGTAGCCTATTAGAAAAATTTGTGTTCCCTAAACTCCATGCTTCTCAACTATGATGCAAACCCACTGCAAGCCCAGCATCCATCTGGGCTCCTTTATCTCAGTCCTTTCACAAAGCAGTTGGTAAAGACAACTGAAGGGAACATGACGATCATGCTTGCTTTGTTATAATTCAAGTAATGAACAGTCCCTGCTCTTTGACTCAGGAGTGTTGTCTGTTCTGCCTGAGTTCTTGAAACTGTGGCAGGCTATCTTATTTAGCCAGCAAGTAGATGAATATCTCATATCTCATAGGGTAACATCACAAATAGTGAAAACTATCAGGGAAACAACAAAAACACTCTCCATATTGATATTGTAGACAGTAAGAAAACAAAGTGTGTTAGCAAATGAGCATTTCAGATTTGTACGCATGTAAATGTAGCCTGAAAGTGTATGCAAAGTCTGGACAGAACTGGATACATTTTCATATGTTATAGTTAGGTAAGGAGAGAACAATGAAAACTTCTCATATATTCTTAGGAGAGGAAACAATGCACATGAGATTACCTCCTGTATATGCTGAGAGAGATCCCCTCCTAATTCTGGGAAAAAAGTGTTCTCAGTTCCAAAGGTCAGAAGCCCTAAGACTTGCATGGTCAAATCAAAAGGTTGGACCTTTTATCAAGCCAATAATGTTTTGAGGAGACATCTTCAGGACATGAGGTGGGGAGGCAGGTACCTCTCTCATCTTTATTAAAAAAAAATAGAAACCTTGGCATATTACTCAGCCATAAAAAGAAATAATGCCATTTGCAGCAACATGTGTGGATCTAAAGATTATCACACTAAGTGAAATAAGTCAGAGAGAGACAAATATATTCTATTGCTTATTTGTGGAATCTAGAAAAAAGAAAAAAAAGGAAACAAATGAACTTATTTTCCAAACAGAAGGGGAGACTCAGACACAGAAAACAAACCTATGATTACCAAAGGGAGGTGGAAGGAGGGATAAAGCAGGAGGCTGGGATTAAACATACACACACTATGTATAGAATAGATAACCAAAAGGACATAATATATAGCACTGGGAACTATACTCAATATTATGTAATAATCAATAAGGGAAAAGAATATGAAAAAGAATATATATGTGCATTCTCCATACATATATAAACTGAATTGAGGTGCTGTACACACACATATTGTAACTAACATGATATTGTAAGTTTATATACTTCAATAAAAAATTTAAAAAAAGGAAAGCTTGATCATCTCACCCTTACTCACCCCTCAGAAGAACCACTGGTCAAATCCTCATGCCAAGGTAATACATTTATCTCAATAGAGAATATCACCCTGCTCCATTCTGATGCTGCTGGTTACAGTAGTAAACTAACCACAGCCTTTCACACCACATCAATAGGCCTCCTTTTCTGCTTATCTGAGGGCTCTGCTACAGGTCAGAAATTTGGTTTTCAAATAAAAAACTGTCAATACATCCTGGAAAGAAGCTTAGAAGGTGTTTAAACTACTTATACTTGAAAAAATTGATTCATTAATAGCAGCTTTGGAGTTTAAGGGGATATCTCTTGGATGACTATAAAGATTGCATCAGAGGACTGACTCAAGAGTTTTTATTCCAGAAGCAGACAACCTCTTGAAAGCAAATGGGTGTTAGACCAAGAGGAACAATAATTACATAGTACTGATTTAACTAATGAGGGAATCTGAGTGGTTATGTGCATTTCACTTAGAATATTGTTGATATTTTTGACGGACATATGAAACATTGTTCTTTCTCTAACCCTCAATAACTTAAGACTGGTTTTGCAGAATAAAAAAAAAAAAAGCATTCTTTAAATGCTATCATTTTTTTGTAAGAAATCTTTAAAGCTGACTCTCACATTTCTTTTTTTATACTAAACCTTTCATTTCAACGGTAACAAAGTTATCTTCACAGGTTAATAGGAATCCGTCTCTTTTAAAAATTGAGATATCAATACACCAATCAATTGTGAACCCAAAATCATATTTAGGGGGATGGGGGGTTCCTATTTGAGCATTCAATTTAGTCAGAGCAATAAGCTCACCATCTTCAGGCAATTAGATGGGGAAACAATGGAAACAGTGGCAGACTTTATTTTCTTGGGCTCCAAAATCATTGCCGACAGTGACTACAGCCATGAAATTAAAATACACCTGCTCCTTGGAAGAAAAGCCATGACCAACCTAGATAGCATATTAAAAAGCAGAGACATCACTTTGCCAACACAGGTCTGTCTAGTCAAAGCTATGGTTTTTCCAGTAGTCATGGATGGATGTGAGAGTTGGACTATAAAGAAAGCTGAGCGCTAAAGAATTGATGCTTTTGAACTGTGATGTTGGAGAAGACTCTTGAGAGTCCCTTGGACTGCAAGGAGATCAAGCCAGTCAATGTTAAAGGAAATCAACCCTGAATATTCATTGGAAGAAGAGATCCTGAAGGTGAAGTTCCAATACCTTGGCCACCTGAAGTGAAGCCAACTCATTGGAAAAGATCCTGATGCTGGGAAAGATTAAAGGCAGGAGGAAAAGGGAGGGAACAACAGAGGATGAGATGATTGGATGACATCACCTACTCAATGGACGTGAGTTTGAGCAAACTCCAAGAGATGTTGAAGGACAGGGAAGCCTGGCACTCTGCAGTCCATGGGGTTGCAAAGAGTCGGACATGACTGAGCAACAACAATAAGCTCACCAAAGAACAAGGGTGTAATTCAAGTCTGGAATCTATGTCCACAGAGTGCTCCAGGAAACTAGTCTTACACCTTCTGTGGTACCAAGGACACAGACTCATGGACAATATAATAGATCAATTAATTCTTTGCTGATCAGATCCCTTTAACAGATTCCTGAACCTTGAAAAAGTAGAATCCACACACATAGATAAATACTGCAAGTGTATCTCTAAGGAGATAAAATTCTCCTTTTTCTTTTCCTACCCTCAGAATGGAAGAGTAAATAGGAGTTATTAAAATTCAACCAAACCCAAAGTTGAGTGTGTATTCAAGAATCATCTTTGGAGCATATTTTAGGATAACAGGTAGTGACTGTCATAATGAAGCATTGTCTAATAGGCTCTCCCAAGGGTTATCTTATTTTGGACCTTTGTTTGGATTTTTTCCTTAACTATTGGTTAGAGTATTTTACTACTTTCTAAGGCCACATAAGACATTCTTTGGTTTTGTATATGATTTCATGGTATTCTCTTACCATTCTTTTGTTTGGTTACTATAAATACTAGACAGCTATAGACAAAATAGACCATTTTCTCAAACCACAAACAAAAATAAACTCAACATGGATTAAAGACCTAAATGCAAGACCAGAATTCCTAGTAGAAAACATAGGCAGAACACTCTGATATAAATCACAGCATTATTTAATTGATCTATCCCCAAAGTCAAAGGAAACGAGCAAATATAAACAAATGGTACTTAATTAAACTTAAAAGATTTTGCACAGTAAAGGAAACCATCCACAAAATGAAGACAGCCAAATGAATGGGGGAAATATTTGCAAATGATATAACCAATGAGGGTTTAGTATTCAAAATATATCAACAGCTCCTACAACTCAATATAAAAAGGCAAAAATAGGCAGAAAATCTGAACATTTTTTCAAGGAAGACATATAGATGGCCAACAGGCACATGAAAAGCGCAACAACAGTAATCAGAGAAATGCTGATCAAAACCACAATGAGCTATCACCTCACACCTGTTAGAATATCTATCATCTAAAAGACCACAAATAACAAAGGTTAGTGTATGGAGAAAAGGAAACACTTTTTCCCTGTTGGTGGGAATATAAACTGGTGCAACCATAAAGGAAAAGAGTATGAAGGTTCCTCAAAAAGCTAAAAATAGATCTATGCTCTTGCAATTCTACTGCTGGATGTATAGCCTAAGAAAACAAAAACCACTAATTTGAAAAGATGCAGGCACCCCAATGTTCATAACAACATTAGTTACAACAGCCAAGATATGGAAGCAACCTAGGGTCTATCAGCAAATGAACAGATAAAGAAGATGTGGTATACATTATATATGCACAGAATTGAGTAATACTCAGCCATAAAACAGATAAGGCAATGGCACCCCACTCCAGTACTCTTGCCTGGAAAATCCCATGGACGGAGGAGCCTGGTGGGCTGCAGTCCATGGGGTCTCGAAGAGTTGGACACGACTGAGCGACTTCACTTTCACTTCTCACTTTCATGCATTGGAGAAGGAAATGGCAACCCACTCTAGTGTTCTTGCCTGGAGAATCCCAGGGATGGGGGAGCCTGGTTGGCTGCCGTCCAAGGGGTCGCACAGAGTCGGACACTACTGAAGTGACTTAGCAGCAGCAGCAGCCATAAAAAAGAATGAAATTTTGCCATTTGTAACAACATGGATGGATCTAGATTCACTAATCCATTCACAACATGGATTCACTAAGCCTTTCATTATGCTTAGTGAAATAAGTCAAACAGAGAAAGACAAATACTACATGTAATTGCTTATACATGAAATCTAAAAAATAAAACAAATGAACATAACAAAACAAACTCACAGATACAGAGAACAAACTAGTTTCTAACCAGTGGGGAGAGGGAAGTGAGGAGGAGTAAGAAGAGATAGGGGATTAAGGGGTACAAACTACAATATATAAAATAAATAAACTACAAGGATATATTATACAGCACAGGGAATATAACCAACATTTACTAATAATTTTAAATTGAATACAATCTATAAAAAAAATTTGAGTCACTGTATTGTACACCTGAAACTAAGATAGTATATCAACTATATATCAATTAAAAAAAATAAGCAAGTGCTTTGAAAAGTTTTAAATCATTCTCACAGTTTTATTCTGTTTAATCAACTACAATTTTCCATTCATACTCTAATATACATGTTCATGCATTAAACCTTAAAAATTTTCTAAATAATTGTGTGACATGAAACCTATCGTAACCACTTTGGGATGTTGGAGACATTTTTTAAATAAAAAAAGGATAAAAGTTGGAGTAGGAAGGCTATTTTGCAAAGTTATTATTAGCCTGGATTTGGGTTTTGATATGCAGCCCTATAAGTCACCTCTTTTTTCTTTCCTCTTTAAATATAAAAAGAGTGAGTTA
Source organism: Bos taurus (assembly GCF_002263795.3). Taxonomy (NCBI): domain Eukaryota; kingdom Metazoa; phylum Chordata; class Mammalia; order Artiodactyla; family Bovidae; genus Bos; species Bos taurus. The sequence goes on from NC_037332.1 coordinate 89,663,257, forward strand.
AAATTTTGAGATTCTCCATCCTACAGGAATTTGATTAGACTTTCTAAGATCCTTACAAAGAAAGGGATGGTTTGGGCTGTTTTTCTTCAATTTTTACATTCTGTTGGTGAGATCATATCATGTATGCTGCTGCTGCTGTTGCTGCTAAGTTGCTTTAGTCATGTCCAACTCTGTGTGACCCCATAGACAGCAGCCCACCAGGCTCCCCCATCCTTGGGATTCTCCAGGCAAGAACACTGGAGTGGGCTGCCATTTCGTTCTCCAATGCATGAAAGTGAAAAGAGAAAGTGAAATCGCTCAGTCGTGTCCGATTCTTTGCGACCCCATGGACTGCAGCTCACCAGGCTCCTCTGTCCCTGGGATTCTTCAGGCAAGAGTACTGGAGTGGGGTGCCATTGCCTTCTCTCATATCATATATACCTGCTGTTAAGAGACACACAGCAAAAACACAGCTTACAAACTCAGAAATGCAAAAAAAAAAAAAAAAAAAAAATTAGCCCCAGTTACCAGGGGCTAATGAAGCCTTACAATTAAGAGGATTGGATAGTCATGGATGCAGAGCAGGGCCTGGTCAAGTAGGGGAGGCACGGAGAGCAAGAGAAAAGCCTAACCATACAAACACTGATATAGTCCTAGTTATATTTCTAATATATATAATTTTAGAATTATATATATATATCAATCATATAATTTTAGAAAAGACATCAAAAGTCATTGAACATGAGAAATTCAAATGACAGGAAGATCATTCCTAAAAAAAAAAAAATGTGTTCCATAGCTAGGCATAAAGATGCAATAAAAAAAGACTCTCCCCTGGGTTCATCTCTCCCTCCATCCTAGTTTTAAACTCACTGTTCCCTCCCGATATTTTCAGTCTGAATTTGACCAACGTTGAGACTCAAGTATTAGATCTGTAGTGAAGAAAGAAGAATTAGTCAAAGTTCAACCAGAGAAGCAGAAGGAGATTTTATCTACAAGCCAATGTAAGTCTATTTGCTTGTGTAACTATGGAAGCCTGTTGAGCACGCAGAAAGGGTCAGCAGCCAGTCGGAACCCAGAGGAAGGAGCCAAAGCTGGTCCATAGGAGGAAAGCCTCCACTCAGAGAAAAGAAAGTGAAAGTGAAGTTGCTCAGTTGTGTCTGACTCTTTGCGATCCCATGAAGCCTACCAGGCTTCTCCGTCCATGGGATTTTCCAGGCAAGAGTACCAGAGTGGGTTTACCATTTCCTTCTCTAGGGGCTCTTCCTGACCCAGGGATTGAACCCTGGTTTCCCACATTGCAGGCAGATGATTTACCCTCTGAGCCACCAGGGAAGCCCACTCAGAGAGGGCCTGAACAAATCTACAAGAACTTCCAATTGATTAAGTCAAGCCTGCACAGAATAATCTCTTGTTCAGTTAATTTAACTGATTAGTGTTTTAAACGTATCTGCAAAATGCCTTCATAGAAGAATCTAGATTTAGTGTTTGACTGAATTAACTGGGAAGAGCTCTGTGTATGCTATAATATGGCTTTAACTCTTGACTCTTCCATCTATATACATGTAAACTTAAGCTGGTTATAAAACCTCTTTCAATTTCCCCATCTGTGAAATGGGAAAAAGATGTGTGTTAGAGAATTGTTATCAGGATTAAAAACCTCTTACAAATGAGAACACTGTTATCCATAGTTTTAAGAAATTTTGACATATGTTAACTAATTTAATTCTCATTGTCATCCTGAAAAATGTTTAGATACTTTTTCCTATTGAAGACAGGAGAAAATAGAAATTGTACAGCAATAAAGCATTAGTCAATGAATACATATAAATAAAAACCAAAATAACTGCCATAAAGGAAAAGCTTTAAAAAAGCGGGGAGGGAGGAGGGTTCAGGACGGGGAACACGTGTATACCTGTGGCAGATTCATGTTGATACTATGGCAAAACCAATACAATATTGTAAAGTTAAAAAATAAAATAAAATAAAAAAGCATACTTATAGAACTTGAGCAACTATTTATTAAGTACATAAAACACAGATTCACAGCAAATAATTGTTAACTCTGAAAACTGTTATAGAGCTCAGATTTTCAGAAGTGTATTGTTAACCTGTATACTTGTAATAATTTCCTTTATAAATCACACATTCAGAAAGATTTCAAGTATATCCTATCTCTGACACTTTTTTCTAATACATTCACTACTAATATAAACTGTCATTTTTTGATTTAAAGAAGAAATCAGAGAAATAGTAGATTTGATGTAATGAAAATTACAGTTTCAATGAAAATGTTAGTTTACGACCAGGTTTTCCCAGGAAGACAGTAGCTGAGGAACAAGCCACCCCACAAAACTACCCCTCAGTTTCCTTCCAGCACACAACATACAGTTTTAATATGATTTAAAATATCATACTTAATGCCTTGCCTTCTACGTAAGTTTTAACAACCATATTTTAAAACTGCCTAAGTCTATTTGAGATAAAAGAAGCATAGTATAACAGGGACATGATGAGAAAAATATAGATAATATATTTTCTCTTGAGGAAGAAAATGTTAATTGTTTTTGTCTGGGTGGATTTGAATGTTAAGAACTAAGGGGGAAGTGGGTCTCCAAGGGTAATAATGCAGATTTTTTAAACTAAATATTGTATGACTCATCTATGACTGAATGATATCAGATTCAATTTCCCATCTAAAATAACTCAAGAAGCTTAATAAAATACAAACAAAAAAGCTTGATAGAATTCAAAATAAATGGTGGCATTGGAGAACAACCAATGCAGCCAAAATTTAAAGGGCCAGGCTCCTAAGTATTAAGGGAAGGTATTAAGATGAGCCTGCCTTTACTACCACCTTCTTCCATCAGGGTACTATGCTTAGTTGCTCAGTTGTGTCCAACTGTTTGTGACCCCATGGACTGTAGTCTGCCAGGCTCCTCTGTCCAGGGGATTCTCCAGGCAAGAATACTGGAGTGGGTTGGCATGCTTTCCTCCAGGGGATCTTCTCCACCCAGGAATCAAAGCCAGGTCTCCTACATTGAAGGCGGATTCTTTACCATCCAAGCTACCAGGGAAGCCTATCAGGGTGTCTGCTGGTAAACTAACATTGGAAGACAGGTCAAACAGAAAATGTGTTGTGGAACAGTAGTGTCACTGACCTGAGAAGATAAAAGTTGGTACTCAGGGATACCAAAGCAGCAAGGACCAGAGAGACCAATATCTTGAAGGAAAGTGAATCACAGAGAAATGAACCCAATATTCTGAGTGCAATTTCCCCTCAAGTGTATTCATTGACTTCTAAATTCCCCATGCTTTAGTCAAAGGGCCAACACAGCAAGTAAAAGCAGCTGGTAAGAGGCTAAAATGTTAAGCAGAAATCAGAAGTCTCAAAGTCCTGGAGAGATGAACCTTAGAGTTTGGAGACTATCAAAGAGAAAGGGAATGGTTAAACACACAAACCCTAAAGCTAAGGTTTCTTTTAAAGACTCCTGGAAAGTTTTGCCTTGTGAGTTTAGGGTATTTAAGAAATAAATCAACAGTTAAAACTGCTGAAACCAAGATGTCGTGCTCACGCATGTCATAGACCACCATCTAAAGGGAGTTTCGTTGACCAAGGGACCAGATGCTACAGAACAGAATGGCCATACTTTCTACCCTTATGTGTGTGTGGACTGTGGCCCACAAGGCTTCTCTGTGCATGGGATTTCCCAGGTGAGAATACTGGAGTGTGTAGCCTTCCCTTCTCCAGGGGATCTTCGTGGCCCCGGGACTGAACCCAGATCTCCTGCACTGTAGGCAGATTCTTCACTATCTGAGCCAGCAGGGCAAGCCCTACTAGTCTCATCCCAGCTGGTAACTGAGCACTGTGAGGATTCTGAGGAGGGCTCATGCCTGGCAGATACGGAACTCCTCTAACAGCTGACCTTGGCTCAAATACAGTCGTCCCCCATCATCTGCGGTTCCACTTTTCACAGATTCAGTACCTGTGGTCAACTTCAGTCCTAAAATATTGCATGAAAATTTCCAGAAATAAATAATTCATAAGTTTAAAATTGCATGTCTTTTTGAGTTAGCAGGATGAAATCTCGCACAGTCTTACTCTGACCCACCCGGGATGTGAATCATCACTTTGTTCAGCTTGTCCTTCCTGTTAATCACTTACGAGCCATCTTGGTTATTGGGTTACTGTCCCAGTGTCACAGTGCCTGTGCTCCAAGTAACCCGAATTTTACTTAGTAATAGCCCCCAAACACAAGAGCAGGGATGCTGGCAATTTGGAGGGGCCAAAGAGAAGCTCTAATGGTGCTTCCTTTAAGTGAAAAGGTGAAAGTTCCCGAATTAAGGAAAGAAAAAAAAATGTAAGCAGAGATTGCTAAGTCTCTGGTAAGATAGGGTTGGTGCACTGGGATGACCCTGAGGGATGGGATGGGGAGGGAGTTGGGAGGGGGTTTCAGGATGGGGAAAACATGTACACCCATGGCTGATTCATGTCAATGTATGGCAAAAACCGCTGCAATATTGTAAAGTAATTAGCCTCCAATTAAAATAAATTTTTTAAAAAAAGAAAATCTATCCCTAAAACTATAAAGAAGGGGACAAAAATTCCTTTTTGGCTGTTGCACCTCAAACTGGGAAAGTCATGGCCACAATGTGTGGTTCAAATTTAGTTAAGGTGGAAAAGGCATTAAATTTGTACAATTTGAAAGAGAGAGACCACATTCACACAACTTTTATTATAGTATATCGTTATGTGTGCATATACATGACTCTTTATGTGACCCCATGGACTATAGCCTGCATGGTTCCTCTGTTCATGGTTTTTCAGGCAAGAATACTGGAATGGGTTGCCATTTCCTCCTCCAGGGGATCTTCCCAACCCAGGGATTGAACCTGCATCTCCTGCATTGGCAGATGGATTCTTTACTACTAAGCCAACTGGGAAGCCCAATATTGTTATGATCATTCTGTTTGATTATTAGTTTTGTTGTTAACCTCTTACTGTGCCTAATTTATGGATTAAACTTTACCACAGATATGTATGTATGGGAAAAAACAGTATGTGTAGGGCTCAATAATGTCCATGGTTACCATAGATATGTATGTATGGGAAAAACAGTATGTGTAGGGCTCAATAATGTCCATGGTTACCATAGATATGTATGTATGGGAAAAACAGTATGTGTAGGGCTCAATAATGTCTATGGTTTTAGGCATCCACTGGGGGTCTTGGAACATATCCCTCATGGATAAGGGGGGCTACTGTACTCACCAACAGCTTTGCTGAACCTTCTTTAGACTGTAGGATGGTCTAGGATCTTCTACCTCATCTTTCTTCCTTCTATCCTTTCCTTGGGTTCAACTTGCATTGTAGTCTGCCAGCTCTCTTAGTGTCCCCAGACCCTTTGTCTCACAGGCATTCTCCTGGTGAAATTCTTGCGTATTTATTCCTGCTTTGCTGTCTGCTACTTGGAGTATCTTCACTTTCACAAATGGTACCAGGATTAGCCTGAGAAAAAGGGCACCAAGATGGCGACGTGGAGAACGGTTCACCAGCTACACACCCAGAAGTAGAGAGAACACTTTCCTAGCTGATGGTAAGCCTAGATAATTCCTGGCAACACACTGCAGCTCAGTTGCCTGGTTTCACTGGTAGTGACCTGGGAAAATGTTCTGTTGAAAAAGAATGTTGTAGCAGGTGCAATGAGGCAGGGTATTTGAAAAACAACCAGGGGGCAGGGAGGAAAATGCCTAAAACCGCAGCAGAGTCAGCTGGTTTTCCTGAGTTGTATTGACACCCGGTGGAAAGATTGAAGACTCTTAACAAGGAGTTGTTGCTGTTGTTTAGTTGCTAAGTTGTGTCTGACCTTTTGCGACCTCATGGACTTTAGCCCACTAGACTCCTCTGTCCATAGGATTTCTCAGGCAAGAATACTGGAGTGGGTTACCATTTCCTCCTCCAAGGCATCTTCCCAACCCAGGAATCGAACCTGCATCTCCTGCAATAGCAAGTGGGTTCTTTGGACTATACCACCAAGGAAACTCCCAACGAGCCGTTAGTAGCTATTTATGAGTCAGAGAAGCCCTCCTCAGTCAGGCTGGGTAGCTTGCACTGAGCCCCCATCACCTGTGTTGGGAGAGCCACACAGTTGACTGACATGTTGAGACTTATCTGTTGGAGCTGCAGCATTTCAAAGAAGTAGGAAGACTCAGGCAAAGCAGTCCTGTTATGTGAAGTCCATGGCCTGGTGGGTAAAATGTGAGATCATGAACCATGAGATGGAGATATCTGCATGGCTTCCTGCCCACCCCCTCCCCCTAGAGGGTGAACTCTGTAACTCCCCTTGAACACTTTGGGCTTGCAGAAGTAGCCTGTTCTTTCCTTACAAGTGGTAGAACTTCTGCTATGTGAGAAGATGCTAATGAAGCCTCTCTCCTGTGATATAAGGTGTGTCCCTCAGGACTGGTCCTCATTTCTCAAGGCTGTTAAGCTGATCACTAGGGTTAAATCCCAGTATCACCTGGCAGGGGATGTGCTAAGCCTCAGAAGGGAGGAAAATCTCATAAATGTAAAAAAAAAAAAAATAGCAAGAATTAGCCAGAATAAAACAGTGAGTAATGTGAGTACTACTAGGATTGGATTCTTTTTTTTTTTTAAGGTTATGTTTCTTTCTTTTTAAAATTTAATTTTTATTTTTAATTGGAGGATAAGCAATTATCTTGGGATTGGATTCTGATGTTGCTTGATCAAGGGAGGTAGAATGTAGGGCTAGATGAGAAAGGATTGATTTACTCAGCTATACTTTCTTGAGACACAAGACTTAATGCCTAAAGCTAGGAACCCCAAGGGTGGGGCCACCTCATTGTTGGGCTCTTTAGAGTTAGAAAAACAAAATGGCATACTCTCAGCAAAGTAGAAATGCCTGAATTGCCCTGACATTTGACTTCTCTGGTGGTTGAGATGATAAAGAATCTACCTGTAATGCAGAAGACCTAGGTTCAATCCCTAGGTTGGAAAGATCCCCTGGAGAAGGGAATGGCTACCCACTCCAGTATTCTTGCCTGGAGAATTCCATGGACAGAGAAGCTGGGTGGGCTACAGTTCATGTGGTCACAAAAGAATCAGACATGACTGAACAACTAACACTTTTTTTTTACTTGGTATAGGAAGGAAAAAAGAATCTGACAGAAATAAATGTGCTGGAATGGATATATTAATAGTAGGTAAGACCAGAGAAGATCAGGTTCCATGAGAAGACCAGGAGAATCACACATTAGCCAAGGTCATCAGCCATGCACTGGTAAGAGGGCCCAAGCAGTCCTGTGAAGTTCAGGGGTGGGTCTCTTCTGCAAGTTAGGAATGACAGGAGGAGAGGCAGTCACAGAGAAGGATGCATAAGCAGCCATAGGGATAACGTTTGGGCCCACATCTTGATTAATAAAGACCAGGTGGCAAGGGTTATCTACGATCAGCTGCAAGGCTGTCATCACCATAAAGACCAGAAAGGTCAGAGCATGAGCTGAGGAGGAACCAAGGAGACTTGACCCACAGGGAAAGGCATAGATGATGAGCAGAGTGTTGTCCTTGAGAGCAAGAGAAATAGGCAGTCCACAGAAGTTCTGCTCAAAATCAATGACAACAGCAACAACAACAAAAGGGCAAGAATGGAAGGGTAGGGAGATGAGGGAAGCTGCCCCAATAAAATACCACCATCCCTTGCTTGGTTATCAGATCTGAGACAATATTCAGATTTGGAACCCACTGACTGAGTCCCAGGGACCCTGTGATCCCTGGGGCCGTGAAGCTATATACAGTGGCAGTTCCCTTAGACTTTTCCTAAAGGGACTTGCTCAGTTGTGTCTCAAAAAGTCAGAACAACAACAAGGGGACTTATGGTTATTCACCTTGGTGACTCTACATCCTGCCGAAAAAGGGAAAATCACCAGACATTTCAAGAACTACAGGACTCTGAACACCAGTCAGTTTACTGTCTCAGCCCTACACATCCCCAAAATCCAGCTGTTGTCCTAAGAAGACATATCCATTACATGATGAGTACACTTTATATCTAAGTGCCCTACCTTGTTCTCTTCAGTGTTCTTTCTTTAGTATCCTCTGACATATTTGAACTGGTCATCATTTTATTTAGCTTTTCTAGTTTCTCTTAATAGGAGTCCTGGTCTCTCCAAGTTACACCATCTCTTTTAGGATGAAGTCTCATTTTGCATTTTAGCATCTTCTGGAATAATGTAATTTTTCTATTATTTTTATTGACACCTAGTTATTTAATAGTAATTATAGAACAGTATAAGAATAGAGTCAGGAAAAAGCCTAAAAGTGTACCACCTAGAAAAAAAAAGAAATCTTATAGCATTTACAAATATCATGTAACACCCCCACCCCCATGCTCTTCACACTCCAAACAATACTGCCATCTCCTCCTCCCTCATCTCCAGAACTCACAAACTTGTCTCTATAATTTGCTTTAAGATCATCAGGTTTAATCCTCTTGCTTCTATTATTGTTATTCATCTCAGTCACAACAAGTCCTAGGTCACTATCCATCTCCAGGACCCCAAACCAACATCGCTCTGTAGATCTCCTACCCCATCCTTAGCTCTTGTCATTCATTCTCCAATTCCTGGAACCATTCCACTAGACCCTCTGGGCTAAAGTATGTCTTTAACCTATGTTTTCAAATAAGGCAGTGAGGAATCTAAAAATTATATATAGGAAGGATAAGCAGCAAGATCCTACTGCATTGCCCAGGGAACTATATTCAATATCCTGTGATAAACCATAATGGAAGAGAATAACAGCAGAAGTCAACACAATATTGTAAATCAACTACACTTCAATTTAAAATAAAGTCCATTCTTTAAAAAATGGTACAAATGTACTTATTTCAGAACAGAAATAGAGTCACAGATATAGAAAACAAACATGGTCACCAAGGGGGAAAAGGCAATGGAGGATAAATTGGGAGATTGGGATTGACATATACACACTGCTGCTGCTGCTAAGTCGCTTCAGTCATGTCCAACTCTGTGCGACCCCATAGACGGCAGCCCACCAGGCTCCCCCGTCCCTGGGATTCTCCAGGCAAGAACACTGGAGTGGGTTGCTATTTCCTTCTCCAATGCATGAAAGTGAAAAGTGGAAGTGAAGTCACTCAGTCATGTCCGACTCTTAGCGACCCCATGGACTGCAGCCTACCAGGCTCCTCCACCCATGGGATTTTCCAGACAAGAGTACTGGAGTGGGGTGCCATTGCCTTCTCCCATATACACTACTATATATAAAATAGATAACAAATAAGAACATACTCTATAGCACAGGGAACTCTACTCAGTTCTCTGTAATGGCCTATATAAGAAAAGAATCTAAAAATGTATATCTGGTTAGATGTAAATCTACAACATGTACAACAGATTCACTATTTTTTTCGTGCTGTACAGCAGAAACTGACAGTGTCCTAAAATAACTATTACTCTTAAAATTTTTTTTAAAATATGGCAGTGAGAGTTCCCTTCATCTTTTTTTTTTTACTCCAACAGAGAAGGTCCATTTCTACTCAGATCCATGACATGCTGGCTAGTTTATCTCTCCTCATCCTACCATCCCTAGGTGTGAATGCTAGTGGGTGTTCCTCATATTAGCACTTCCTGTCTCTTCTCCCTCTGTCGTCCCTAAATCCACCCAGATTAGAATGTCACGCCATCAGTGTGTTAACACAACCCCCTCCTTATTGCAAGCCACCTCAGTCCTCTCCAGTTACTGACCCATTGCTCTGCTTTTCTGAAATATAACATGGTACATTTATTTTTGCCTTTATTTCTTCTCTTCTTTTTAGCCTCATCTCTCCACGGAATCAGCTTTTATCAAAGCAGGAATAATCTCCCACTGTTAAAACTTTTAATCAGTTCTCTTGCCATGATTGTTAAGCAACATTTGGTATCAGTTGTTTCATGGTTGAAAAGAAACACTTGGCGCCCTTGCTCAATCTTCTTTAAACATGGTTATCCCTTGGCTTTCAAAGAGAAAATTCTCCTGTTTCTCCTCCTACCTAACTGAGTGCTCTTTCGCAGTCTTTGGTTTTGCTTTTCCTTTCCTTTTTTTTTGCCTGTCCCCGTTTTCCTCAGCCCTTGGCAGTCCTTTTTCTACTTTCTATGAGTCTGACTTTAAAAAAAAATAATGTCACATACAAGTGATACCATGCAGTGTTTGTGTTTCTTTGGCTTATTTTACTCAGCACACTGCTCTGCAGATTCATTCATGTTGTTGCAAGTGGCAAGATTTCTTCCCTTCTCATTGCTGAATAATAGTCTATCCTCTCAAGTGGGAGGGGATATATGCATACTTACAGCTGATCTACAACATTGTTGTACAATAGAAACTAACACAATACTGTATAGCAATTATACACCTATTAAAAAATAAAAAAAATAATATTCCATTCAAAAATGCTTTTCCCACCCCACTAAGGATCTACATCTGTCTCACCTCCTCACATCTTTGGTCAGACACCATCTTACATATGAGACTTCCCATAGCGCTGTACTTGAGACTGAACATATGCACACATGCACACACACAAACACACACACGCATGAACTCCATAAGCTGCCTTTATCTTTTTCCATTGTTGTCACCCCCATTTGATACAACATGTATTTAACTTTTTGATAATTCTTTCTTTCTACACTAGAATGTACAGTATACAAGGGAAGAATTTTCTCTTATTTTCTTTATTACTATACCTCCAGTAGTCAGATCCATGATTAACACCTTGTAGGCACTCAAGAAAAATTACTCAATTATCGATCAAAAGAATGAACAAATTCTTAGGGATATAAGGCCATTTTGAGGATAGCCAAAGAGAGACACACCACTGATAAGTCTGGTGGAATTTTCAGTGTATAGATGAATTTAGTATGATGTATATAGTCAAATTAAAAAATATTTCTCAGATGATATATTCCCAGGGAAGACTTTGAAGAAGAGATATATAGGCTTCCCTGGTGGCTCAGACAGTAAAGGTCTACCTGCAATGTAGGACACCCAGGTTTGATCCCTGGGTTGGGAAGATTCCCCAGAGAAGGAAGTGACAGCCCACTCCAGTATTCTTGCTGAGAAATCCTATGGACAGAGGAACCTGATGGGCTACAGTCCATAGGGTCACAGAGTTGGACACGATGAGTGACTGACACTTTCACTTTCATATAGTTTTCACTTTTATTATCAGTGAGCCTCACAGACAAGCTTAAAAGTTGTTTTTAACTATAAACCAATGTTGCCTACTCAGTTTTTATGCATTTTCTCACATTAGCAAGCTCTCTCAATCTCTGAATGTAATTAAGTTATTCCTTACCCATTCAGCATTATGTATTGAGTACCTACTATTTGCCATGACATGTGCTAGTTGTTGGGGATATAGGGTTTCTGCTCTTAGAAAACTTACAAGTCCATTTTTCTCCATGATGTCCAATAGCCCCCTTTACCTATAGCTTCAGTAACATTATGTAAGTTTAGGTGGTTATTTGTGGAAATCTTCATTGACCTTAACTGCTTTGAGTCTACCCAAAATAAACACTCAATAATAGATGGTGTGATCTAACATAAATGACACAGCCTTTCAATACAGAGATCTGAATTCTAATCCCTTGTTATTGTTGTTCAGTCGCTAAGTTGTGTCTGACTCTGTGACACCAGGGACTGCAGCGTGCCAGGCTCCCCTGTCCTTCACTACCTCCCAGAGTTTGCTCAAATTCATTTCCATCGAATCAGTGATGCTATCAAATCATCTCATCCTCTGTCACGCCGTTCTCCTAACTTCAATCTTTCCCAACATCAGGGTCTTTTCCAATGAGGTGGCTCTTCACATCAGGTGGCCAAGGTGTTGGAGCTTCAGTGTCAGTCTAATTCTTATAATGTGATTAATCTCTGTAGCAGGTCAGAGGATCTCTATTTTCTTTAGTTTCTTCATCTTTGAGAAAGAGTTAGTAATCTCTACTAAATGAAAGGGATTCTTGTGAGGATAAAGTAGCAGTCAATAAAATGCTTTTGAAAACTTAATGTTCCACTTAAATATGTAATAAAATTTTTAACTCTGTTGGGAGTCAAAGCATGTGTGATGAAGACCAAAGTTTTGAAACAAATCCTAGCTCTGGGACTAGGCAGGAAGTGGAAACAATGCCATTTAATTTGCAAAGTCATTGTGGAAATTAGAAGTGACATATTTAAGAAGTCTAGCACCTAACACAGGATCAGGCACAGAGTAGATCCCATTATCAGCTCTTTTTCTTTACTGTAATATTTTGGCACATGACCATTAGAATTGCCAATTTTCTTCGATTTTTAAATATACCTCAGTTTTCAAATCTATAGAATGGGGAAATATATTGTAATGGACTTTTTCCAAAGGCCTACTGAGAAGTCCTAAGGGATGATAATAATCCATCATAGATAATAATAGATGGTTCTCTCCAAGCAAAAGTCATTATTGCCACATCCTCAAGGGCAGCACTTTGACATTCTTTATTAGATTTCTGCACAGTCAACTCTGAAGACTCAGAAAAAAATCGCATTCAAGAAAAGCTCTTCAGGGAAGGACACTAGAGGAAAAGAAGAATAATGAGATTGTACAAATTGTAAAGTAAACCAGGCAAAGAGCCAAGAATTTTCATGCAGAGGGAGACTGGAGAGAATCAGGTCTCACATACCTACAGCTTCCAGCTCCTTTCAAACAGCAGGAGACAAATAACACTCTTCCCTGCCAATTTAGAAAAGTCAAAGCCAAATAAGACCCTTTACTTCCACTGAGGTTAGAGGACATCCCTTCACTGTTCATGGTTGGCCTCAGACCACTGGCTTTCCTGACATCATTCTAGTCAAATGGCAGTGCTGTGCTGTGCTTAGTCACTCAGTCATGTCCAACTCTTTGTGACTCCATGGACTGTAGCTCACCAGGCTCCTCTGTCCATAGGAATTCTCCAGGCAAGAATATTGGAGTGGGTTGCCATGCCCTCCTTCAAGGGATCTTCCCAACCCAGGGATTGAACCGAGGTCTCCTGCATTGGAGGCAAGTTCTTTACCATGTGGGTCACAAGGGAAGCCCAAGAGTACTGGAGTGGGAAACCTAACCCTTCTTCAGGGGATCTTCCCAATCCAGGAATTGAACCAGGGTCTTCTGCATTGCAGGCGGATTCTTTAGCAGCTAAGCTACCAGGGAAGCAGTCACATGATGGAGATGTTGACAGTTTGTGGAAACTTCAATTCAATTCGACAGGAACCTAGTGTCAAGGTTATTCTACTAAAAAAATGAAAGTGGAATAAGGAAATGGGCAAGTCATCTGATCAAAGTTGGGTTATACAGGCTTTGTGTCTCCACCAAAATTTCCTAGAACTAGGAGTTCCCTAGTTCAAGTACTTTTGGTCTTTTGAAACTTAAAAAAAAAAAAAAAAAAGTAAGCTTTATATTATAAAAGCTCAAAGTGAGCTGCTGCTTTGGCACACTCTGAAACTCTCTTCTGATGCTCTTTGCTCAACTGCCTCCATCCTAGCAGTTTTTCATCCATTTTAGACGGCCTGAAACCAAAGGTTTCTGTGTCCTGATCGATCACTTAATGCTTTAGAAACAAAATACTTCATAAACCAATGGGCAAACTCAGTTGCATTATCTAGTACCCAAATTATATTGATTTCATGGCACCGCACGTAAAAAGCTAATCTTTGGGGATTTAGGTCACACTTTAATAATTCAGCCTATGAAAGTGTAACCATTTTTTTTTATGCCCTGGTCAAATATGAACATTCAAGAATATCACAACAAATTATATTTTTCCACATCATAAGCTCAGGATGTAATTGATTGTTATAAGATTGGAATTTTACAACTGCTGTTCAAAGGTATATGATTATACCTTTGTATATAACATATATATATGTTATATACATAACATAGTAACATAAATAGAATCAGGAGAATAGCTGTTATTTATGTAGATAGGCAGGTGTATTTGTTTATTTTTAATATTATTGCAAAAAGATAGCCCGTCTCTGCTCAAGGCATTAAATATTGAACAGTTTACTACCATAAGAAATGGGAACTTGTGATTCCTGATCCATGGCATTTGATATTTATAACATTGTTCAATATGTAAGTTTGATATTTAAATTTGGTTTAGTTCTTTGCCTGGTTATTATTTCAGGGTTTGTCTACATGCTCATCATTTGCTGCTGATCAGATGCTTTCTTGCTTTTTGGTGATTGATTTCGAGTTAAGCAAGTTTCTTCTCTCTCATCCATCTCTTGCCCAGTCTTTCTTAAGCTCATTAATTTTGTGGCCTAGGTGAACTTAGATTAATCTTTCCTTTAGAGTCATGGTTTTCTTTATCTAATGACCATACTTAACATCCTTATGATATACTTTGAGCTTCACTGGTGGCTCAGACAGTAAAGAGTCAGGCTTCAATGTGGGAGATCTGGGTTCAGTCCCTGGGTCAGGAAGATCCCCTGCAGAAGGGAATGGCTACCCACTCCAGTATGCTTGCCTGGAGAATTCCATGGACAGAGGAGTCGGGTGGGCTACAGTGATGGGGTCACAAAGAGTCAGACACAACTGACTAACTGAATGACTAACACATTTTGGGTCAAGATAAGGTTTTCTAAAAAGTAGTGCTCAAGAAATATTTTCCCATTGTAACAAAAGTGCTGTGGTTTTCCATCCAGCACAGAGGCATGAGAAGCAGGAATTCTTTCCTCTGCTGTTTCCAGAAAGAAGAGCTAAGGCTCTCAGTGTTTCCTGGTCTCTCTGTGATCACACACATACTGTTAATGGCCTGAGGCACTCATACATGTCCGGGAGCTCTCCAGCCTTCTCTTGAACTAATTCCTTCCAGAGCGTCTGTTCAAGTGTGACTCATCACTTTACAAAGCCACTGCCTCCCCGCATTCCTCCTGCCAAATGTGGAGGGCATGTCTTTCCCATTGGATTCTTGCCATGTCTTTCATACATTTGACGTAATCCTCTTTCCCATTGTGTTTGTGCACCAGCTTGTGCAAAATTGTGGGCAAAAAAGTAGAGCAGAACCTAAAAACCTACAAAATGACTCTACTGAGTTTCCTTCAGTTATCTTGGGCTATGCTCAGGGCATGAAAATCTCCATCAGTTTTAACAGGGATTTTTAATTCTGTTTATTTGTATGTTTGTTTTTTGGTGAGAGAGTGGGGGCTGTTGTAAGGCTTCATAGGATTTAGGAAAGTAGGAGAGATTAGAGAAGACATAAAAATATATAGTTAGAAGTAAAAACAATTTTTTTAATAAAAAATTTGAACATATTTAGTAGAATTTACCATCTGAGCAGACACTAGACCTTACTAGAGATTTCATGGCAACAGAAATATTCATCATATCCTGTCTCTGCCTGGACTTTCCTCCATTAATTATCCCTTCTCTTCTCAGTACTGTCAGCCTTTTCCTTTCCACTGGCTTCTTTCCCTAAGTCTATAAATATGCCCAAGTCTCTCCCATCTTAGGAACAAATACTTCCTCAACTCTGCCTCCAATCAAGCTACTGCACCTTCGCCTTTAAAATTATTTTTTAATAGCTCAGCTTCTAGAACAAGTGATCTACATGAACTGTCTCTGCTGCTGCTGCTGCTAAGTCGTTTCAGTAGTGTCCGACTCTGTGAGACCCCATAGTCGGCAACCCACCGGGCTCCGCCATCCCTGGGATTCTCCAGGCAAGTCTTAATATTTAGTCCTTTACCTTATTGATTATAAGCCTTCCCATTCCCACATTATTTCTATTCCAAAGGCAGTTCTGTGTTGCTGATTTCAATTTTATTATTCAGTATTCTTGGATGCACAGGGAGGCCTGGCGTGCTGCAATTCATGGGGTCGCAAAGAGTCGGACAGGACTGAGCGACTGATCTGATCTGATCTGATTCTTAGATGCAAGTGACTGAAAACTCAATTCAAGCTGAGTTATGCCAAGAGAAAAGTTATTTTTATTACTGTGGTTATTATTATTACTTAGCTCCTCTCTTGTTGGTTTTAGTCACTAAGTCATGTCTGACTCTTTTGTGACCCTCAGGGACTGTAGCCTACCAGACTCCTCTGTCCATGGAATTTCCCAGACAAGAATACTGGAGTGGGTTGCCATTTCCTTCTCCAGGGGATCTTCCTGACCCAGAGATTTAACTTATGTCTCCTGCATTGGCAGGTGGATTCTTTACCACTGAACATCCTGTGAAGCCCACTTAGCTCCTTTACCTAAAAAAAACAAAAATTCATAGTTAGAGCTAATTTTATTCAAGTCCAACTGAACCAAGACTGTCATTTTTTGACTTTGTCTCCCTTGATTTTGGCTTGACTTCTTGGCAGTTCATGCTTCATAGTGGCAAAAGATGACAAGGATTTCTAGGTTCACATTCTCATTGCTTTAAATCTATCAGAAAAATAGACCTTATCTCCCATATAATTCTCAAGGTTAGCTGGTGGACTCAGAATGAGGTACACACCCACTACTAAATCAAACAGTCCAAAGGGCTGCAACATTCTGATTGATTAAGGCTTGTGTCATATGTATCCTTTGGATTTAAGCATGGCTTTGAATTTCAGCTGTAAGAGTGTTTATTAGTAGTAACAATATAATTACATCTATATGTTACACATTTTACAGCTAACATCTGTTCTTTATAACAACTATACAAATTCCATGTTAAACATTTTGTAGGCGATAGGTAGTTGAAGAACTTGAGTAATTGGCCCAACTCTTAAAATTAATAAAGAAAATCTAGGGTCTGAACTCAGGGTTGTTTAGTTTCAAAACGGTGTTCTTCCCACCAATCAGGCTGAGATACCTTACCTAAGGCATTCATCACAATGCTAGCACATACTTCACTCATGCTGGTTCTTTTTCTTTTCTCTGCATATACAATGCTGATCATGTCATAACTCTTGAATATTTTGTCTTGAAGGACCCTCCATGACCTGGTCCCTGCCTACCAATTTTAAGTGGCTTCATCTTTTACCATTTTCTCCCAGGTCATTCTGAAACATTTGTTTCTGCTTCACTTATTTATCTGAAATTTTGAATATAAAATGTCTGCATCCCGTCTCACTCCCCCTCCCCATGGCAAACTATTCATTTTTCAAGTTTGGCCTCCAGCTTTTACTTTCTCCTGTGTTCCCCTGCAGTTCATATATTATATATACCTCCATTCTGGAATTTATTACATTATAAAGTAGTGATTTCTACATGTTCTCTCCATTATGAGTGAAGTCTTTGAGTTAAGGCCATGGATGAGATCACTTTATTTTCATATCCCTGGAGACACAGTGCAGATGCTATGTAAATGTTTGTTGAGTGAATGAATTTACATATAAAGAAAACAATTCTTTTCCCAAGTTGGTACAAAGTCTCTTTCTCATCATGAACTATTTAAGATACAAGCAGCAGTAAGAAAAAGTAACATAATGTGAGAGAGGGGGAAAAAAAAAGAAAATCCACCTAAAGCCATATAGGAAAATTGCACAGAAAATATTTCTTATTTTTTATATAAATAAGTGATCATTGATCTACAACCAACTATTAATTAAAAAGTAGAGAATTCAGGCTACTTGCCTTTTTGTTCCTTGGTGGACATAGGAAAAAATAATTTCCGAGAGCCCCTTTGCTTTCTGCCCAGTTGATACTGATAAAGCTTTCCTTTTTTTTTTTTTTTTTTTAATGTGGACCATTTTTTAAAAAGCCTTTACTGAATTTGTTACAATATTGCTTCTGTTTTACGTTTTGGTTTTTTGGCCCCTACATGTGTGGGATCCTAGCTCCCAGACCAGGGATTAAACTGTACTCCCCGCGCTAGAAGGCAAAGTCTTTCTTAACCACTGGATCAACAGGGAAGTCCCTGATAGAGTTTCCTCAAGTAACCTTCATTCTATGCTCACTCCTCTATATCTATTGCTTTAGCTACTGCCTTAGTCTAAATCTTCATCTTTGCTTGAATTATTGAAAGAGTCTCCTTCCTCCCCCTTCCTTCTGCATGGGCCTCTCTGCAAACTGTCTTCCACTTGGCTGCAAGATGGATATTACTAAAATAAACAAGAAATCCTTCTATAGGTTTCTTTTCTTGTTAGCACAAACTCCAGACTTCTAAAGCATCAAAGCTATTCAAAACTGTTTTAGTCTATCTCTTTGATGCCTTTCTCTTTGTTATTCCTACATTAACCTCTTATTCTCCAGCCATACCAAAACTATTTAAACCTTCCTGCATTCACCAAGCATTTCAATTCTCTTTACTTTTTCTGTGCTATTGCTTTTGTCTGGAACATTCTTCTCACATTGTCCACTTGGCAAGCACAAGCTTACAATCATCACAACCATCATTTTATCTGTATACTTGTTAAGTCCTCCTACATAGATGCTTCTTTCCTTTTCCCAAGAGATATAATACTTTTATGAGACAGCCTACAACGCTTTAATCCTTGCATTTATGTATTCTATCTTTACCACTAGATGGGAAAGCAGTTGATGTCAGGGACTGTGTCTTAGTCATCTCTTGTTCCCTGGCACCTAGCCAAGTGCTCAGAACATAAATATTTGGTGCTTGGGCTGAAAAGAAGGAAGAGAGAAGAAACAGAAATACGGAAAGAAGTAAGTTTGCTTTCACTTTTGTTTCAGGCCTCTGACATACATATCACAGAGAGAAAAATCTATGAAAGAATAAAGGAGAGAAGGGTCTTGTTCATATCAATCTTTTTCCCAATAACAGTATTTGTTGCAACAGAGTCAAGTATATATATCCATGAATTATTTGGTCTTAAGTTTTTGTTTGCAATATTTTAATTCTTCCAGGAATAGTCTTTCTTTAGCTGGTTTAAAAACTCAGTGATAATTTCTGGGGAATAAAATTCAAGAAGTTTATATTCCTATTCTGCTTGCTAACAAAAAAATGAAGTTAAATAAATGAATTTTTTTTGTTATATATGTATTTCTTCCCCCAATATTTGATGCAATTCTTCCCCCTCCCCCCACATTGGAGTATAATTGCTTTACAATGTGGTGTTAGTTTCTGCTGTACAGCAAAGTGAATCAGCTATATGTATATCCCCTCCCTCTTGGACCTCTCTTCCATCGCTCCCCCCACCTCCCACCCCACTCATCCCACCCATTCACTGATCGAGAGCACTGAGCTGAGCTCCCTGCACTATACAGCTGGTTCCTGCTGGCTATCTATTACACACATAGGAGGGTATTATGTGAAACCTAGTCTCCAAATTCATCCCACACTTCCCTTTCTCACCCCCCATGTCCACACATCCATTCTCTACATCCGCTTCTCTATTCCAGCCCTGGAATTAGGTTCATCTGTACCATTTGTTTTTCTCTTTCTGACTTACTTTATATGTGGTACTTATATACAATGTCATATTAGTCAGCTATAAAAGAGACTTGATTCTTAATGGGAAAGAAGTAAATCATATAACAGAAACAGAGGGCTGTGGGCAACCAAGACTCTGCTCTTGAAGGGCTCATGAATGAACTCATTAACTCCAAGTACCAATGCAGAGGCAGCAGCTTTAAAAATGCCTAAGTCATATGTAGAAGAAATTCAGTGACTAATTTTAGGCTATGTACTGGAAGGGCAGGGATCTGGTGGAACTTTCTCTGGGTAAGAAAATGCCTTTTTTTTCTCTTTTCTCTCCTTCCACAGAGCTTGCCCAGTGTTGGCAGGTACCATTTCTGTTGCTCTCCATCAACCTAGTTAACACTATGTGCCCACTCAACCAGCCTGTCCTGGTCAGCCCTCCCAAAGTGGTTCCTGCTCTGCCCCACATGGTAGGCAGCCCCAGCTAGCAGCGGGAGCACCCTTTTAAAGCAGCTTCCACTCCAAGAGGCTGGTCTCACACACCAACATGCCTGCAGCAATTATGGCCCAACCACAACAAAAGGGTACATCAGACCACACAGGGTACATCAGACCAAACAAAGCAAAATTTAGGCCCAAGAATCAGAGAAGAATCCAGGGAAGCCATACAGATGGCCAATGGGCCCATGAAAAGAAGCTTAACATCACTAATCACCAGGGAAATGCAAGTCAAAACCCAATGAGGTATCACCTCACGCCTTTAGCTGTTATCAAAAAGACAAAGTCATGTTGGTGAGGATATAGAGGAAAGGGATCCCTTGTACACTGTTAGTGGGAATGTAAACTCGTGGAGCCACTGTGAAAAACAGTATAGAGATTTCTCAAAAAATTAAAAATAGAACTACCAATATGATCTAGTAAATTTACTTCAGGATATTTACTCCAGAAAAACTCCCAAAACAAAATGAAAACACTAATTCAAAAAGATACATGTACCTCAGTGATAATGCAGCATTGTTTATAATAGCCAAAACATGGAAGCAGCCTAAGTGTCTATTGACAGAGGAACAGATTAAGATGCATAATGAAATATTCAGTTCAGTTCAGTCGCTCAGTCGTGTTTGACTCTTTGCGACCCCATGAATCGCAGCACGCCAGGCCTCCCTGTCCATCCACCAACTCCCGGAGTTCACCTAAACTCATGTGCATCAAGTCAGTGATGCCATCCAGCCATCTCATCCTCGGCAGTCCCTTTCTCCTCCTGCCCCCAATCCCTCCCAGCATCAGGGTCTTTTCCAATGAGTCAACTCTTCACATGAGGTGGCCAAAGTACTGGAGTTTCAGCCTCACATCAGTCCTTCCAATGAACACCCAGGACTGGTCTCCTTTAGGATGGACTGGTTGGATCTCCTTGCAGTCCAAGGGACTCGCAAGAGTCTTCTCCAGCACCACAGTTCAAAAGCATCAATTCTTTGGCGCTCAGCTTTCTTCTTGATGCTGCTGCTGCTGCTGCTAAGTTGCTTCAGTCGTGTCCGACTCTATGCGACCCCATGACGGCAGCCCACCAGGCTCCCCCATCCCTGGGATTCTCCAGGCAAGAACACCGGAGTGGGGTGCCTTTCCTTCTCCAATGTATGAAAGTGAAAAGTCAAAGTAAAGTTGCTCAGTCGTTTCCGACTCTTCACGACCCCATGGACTGCAGCCTACCAGGCTCCTCTGTCCATGGGATTTCCCAGGCAAGAGTACTGGAGTGGGGTGCCATTGCCTTCTCCAAGCTTTCTTCTTACTTAGCCATAAACAAGACTAAAATTATGTTATTAATGACAACATGGATGGATCTATAGGGTATTATGGTAAGTGAAATAAGTGAGACAGAGAAAGACAAACACATATAATTTCACTTATAAAAGGACTCTAAAAAACAAAATTAATGAACAAATGAAACAAAACAGAAACAGACTCACAGATACAGAGAACAAACAGGGAGTTGACAGAGGAGGGGTATGGGCAAAATAGGTGAAGGGGATTAAGAAGTACAAACTTTGTTAAAAAATAAATAAGTCATAGGCATGTAATGTACAGCAGAGGAAACATAGTCAATAATATTGTAATAACTTTGTATGGTGACGAATACTAGACTGATCGTAGTGAGTAATTAATAAACTATATAAATGTCAAATCACTATGTTTGAAATACATAGTCGTGTCGTGTCGTGAAGTCGCTCAGTCGTGTCTGACTCTTCATGACCCCATGGACTGTAGCCCACCAGGCTCCTCCATCCATGGAATTTTATAGGCAAGAGTACTGGAGTGGGTTGCCATTTCCTTCTCCAGGGTATCTTACCAACCCAGGGATCGAACCCTGGTCTCCAGCATTGCGGGAAGACGCTCTACTGTCTGAGCCACCAGAAAACACATAGTATTATATGTCAACTGCTGCTGCTGCTGCTAAGTTGCTTCAGTCATGTCTGACTCTGTGCGACCCCATAGATGGCAGCCCACCAGGCTCCCCCATTCCTGGGATTCTCCAGGCAAGAACACTGGAGCAGGTTGCCATTTCCTACACCACAATAAAAATAGAAAATAAAT
Source organism: Bos taurus (assembly GCF_002263795.3). Lineage (NCBI taxonomy): Eukaryota > Metazoa > Chordata > Mammalia > Artiodactyla > Bovidae > Bos > Bos taurus. Next base: position 89,685,200 of record NC_037332.1, read on the forward strand.
TTAATTAAATTTTTAGAAAACTAAGCTTTCTGAATTGATTTTCAGCATGATCAACCAAGAGACATGTTAATGTTAAATTTTATATGTACACATATATAGGCACACACAATATACATATACATGCCACACATACACAAATGCCTACATATGCCAAAATGAACTTAGGATAGATTAATGCTAAAATGTAACATCCAAAGTATATCAGATATTACCGGAATTAAAGATATTCTTGAGTATGTATAAATAATTCAAAATAGAATTGGAAATACTTATCTCACTAGCTCTTCTAATAACTCTGGTTTGGTGCTGCCTGGTTTGAATCAATTTTTGCTTAAATAAACTCTTAAAGCTTTAGGAAAATAAGAAATACTTATCTCTTTTTTTTGTTCCAATTTCTAATATCTATTCAATTTTCTAAATTTCAGAAGCAATGATTCTGATCCTCTGGTTGTCTTGATACTGAAACACTGGAGAAAAAACATGAAATCACTTGTTAAGCAGACTATTTGTTATTCTGTAGACTGAAAAAGTCAGTTACACTGAATTTAAACATTTTGAAACCTTATTTATGTTACACTGATTTACCACTGAGACGTCATGCCTTCTTATCTCTCAGGACTCCTCCAGCAAAGCAAGTCCTTTGATTTAAGCCTGATAGTTGGAAATGTAGCTGTAAGATTTCTTTTCAAGGTACTTCTAAACATAGTTGATCTTAAAATTGACTTTTCATGTAATTTGGCAACAAATGCTGACAAAAGAGGCTGCCTTACTCTAGAAACTCTTGGCTTGAAACTCTAGTTAGCAACTTTGAGTACAAATAATTGTGTGTTCAGTTTTTACCTACTCACAGAAAATATAGAATCAGGAAGAATTATCCATGAGAAACTAGAGCTAAATTTTGAAATGCAGCTAGTTTCCTGTGAAAATCTACTTCTAAAATGAATAACAACAGCACACAAAATCCACTCATTAATATGATACCCACTGAAATGAATATCCACTGAAAAAACATATTCCTGATTTAGTTTTAAGGGAACCACGGGGAACTCTTTATGGACTCGGGAATGAAAGTGGTAGATAGGAATTTATTATTTTGGAGCAGGTAGCACATACTCCGAAATTGCAGTGTTTTCATGATTTCAGCAAAGACAAAGTATGCCCTATGTGTATCTCATGGTGACTTGGATTAATGCCAAAATACACAGCACTAGCATTCTGAGGGTTAAATCATCATATACTATCAACTCGAACAACACGGTGATTCAAGTCATTTGCCCTGAAAGCAACTGAGAAAGAAACTCAAGTAAAGCTGGTTAGAACAAGTCCATCACTGTTTCTAGGAAAGTAAAAATGTGAGGATTGAATTTTTCAGAGGCACTCTGGAGTATACATGTAAACAAATGCAGTGTCTAATTATTAAAAATAAGCCTCTTTTATAATAGGTCATTTAGGTCCTTTAGAGGTAGGTTTTTCTGCCATATATTTAAAATACTTATTTCTAACTTAGTAAAAAGCAACCTAAAAAACCATCCAAGTTAGTCAGCCCTTAGCTCCAAAATAAGCTGCATGCTGAAAACATAATTTAGTATTTTTAAAATACTTTATAAATTTGAATTTCTATTTAAACAGAAGTCAGTCTTGCTCAGAAGGTCTGAGAAGTCTTGGCTTAATAACTATTTTTTTAAGTCAGTTAATGGGGACCGATTGGAATGTACTACAAATGGCTGATGGTAATCCAATAAATGTACCTATTAAAAATACATGTACCCATACCTCTGAGGGATTTTATTATTCGTCACTGAAAACCCTTTTTAACAACTACATTTGACTCCCCACAATCATTCATGTTCACAAACATCCAAACCAAAAGTGGACAAATATTTTCATCCTGTATTAAGCGATATTATAAAGCCCTGAGCATGATAATGAAGTCAAAAACATTTACTGGCATACCAGGGTGGTATAAAAATAGTAATAATTTTTGACAACAAAAAGCTTAGTCAACTCACAGTGACAGTCGTTTTCTGCATTAAAGATGAAATTGACATTACCTTAAAAATCATCAGAAGGTGCTACAGCCTAAAGTTCCATTTACCTTGAACTTTATAAATAGAAATCTATAAAATAGTATTTCTAGTGAGAAGAATGTAATCCTTTTCAAATGCATTATGGCTGAATATTTGAAACTACAGACATTTTGAAACATACAACTGTTTAACTGCTAAAACTGTATTTCTAAAATAGCTAAATATACAAATATCTGTTGAAATGTAACCCATTTAACTAGTTTACACAATTAGCCACTAGACAGTATCCATTTCGCTTATCTTATTTCTCTGGGAAAAAACTAACATTGTAATAAAACAATTAGAAGGGTGGTTATACAACTTATGTCATTCCCTTTAAAACCACCTACTAGTTCACAGGGCTATAATCTTGAGCTTTGCTCTTTGATAAGTAACATAGTGATTTTTATAGGCTTTTTGTGTATTAACTTCTGAGTATCAATGAGAAGAAAAATTTTACTTTATGCTGCTTGAACTGAAAAACAGATATAGAAATGATTTTCACTTATTACAGTGACGGAATGCAAATAGAACACACTTTGGACCACAGAGACATTTGTATTTAGCTCCCGTTTGTATGTGTGTGTGCTCAGTCTCTCAGTCTGTCTGACTCTTTGTGGCCCCATGGACAGTAGCCTGCCAGACTCCTCTGCCCCTGGAATTTTCCAGGCAAGAATTCTGGAGTGGGGTGCCATTTGCTACTCCAGGGGGTCTTCTTGGCCCAGGGATGGAACTTGTGCCTACTACATTGGCAGGTGGATTCCTTACCGCTAGCAGCGCCTGGGAAGCCCTAGCTCCCATGCCTTTGGCAATTCTACATTAAACTTCATATTGATACATTATTTAGAAATCTTGTTGTATTTTATATAATAATGACTATATGTATATAGAAAATCAATTAAAGCCCTATTTCATGGCTCTTAAAAATGGTGAAAAAATGAAAGCAAATTTGCTGGAATATAATCAGGGGTCCTGCAATTCAAAGAAATAAGTATCATACTTCTGTACTTTGTTGATGAACCGAAACAGTTGTTAAACTCTTTAACTGCCAGGTTCTTTAACTTTATCATATACATGATGGAAAGATAAATTAGAAATATGTATTTTTGTGTTGAGATTCTCATAAGAAATGGACTGTATAAAATGTTGTAGAAACCAAGGATATGAAAATGGTTACTCCTAGGAAAAGGCCATATTACTAGATATATTTTTTAGACCACAGAAATAACCTCCAAAAAGAAAACCAATGTCTTTCAACAAAATACAACATATTTTCAGAGAAATATTTTTAAGTGTTTAAGGTTTTTATATTGGTGAAAATGTTATTCAGTCATCATGTCTGACTCTTTGTTATCCCATGGACTATATAGCTTGCCAGGCTACTCTGTCCATGGAATTCTCTAGGCAAAAATACTAAGATGGGTATTCATTCCCATGACCTTATTTTCCTTAATGGTATTTGGTACAGATAAAGAATACATAGGAATAAATGAATGTCTGGACTCTGAAAACTAAAGAAATATTTGAGTTAATGTAAAGAAGCCCTAATATATTTTGCCCATGGGTAATTCCATGCAATCATGTCAAAATCTCAACAGGATTTTCCTTTTGTTATATAATTGCTAGACATTATAAAATGTCCTTTGTATTAAGGACAAAGGACATTAAATAGCCAAAACACTTTCAAAAAGAACAAACCTGAAGGACTTAAACTATTTGATTTCAAAACTTATTATAAAGTTATAATAATCTAAGACAGTGTGGCACTGGTATCAAGAAAGACAAGTATATGAATGAAGTAGGACAGATGGTCCAGAAATATACCACACTTATATAAATGTTTTTTGACAAAGAAGCAAATGCAATTCAATGCAGAAATGATAGGCTTTTCAACAAATGGTGATTAAACATTTAGAAACCCACATGCAAGAAGATGAACTTAGATTGTGTCTAGTGCCATATACAGCATATTAAAAAGCAGAGACATTACTTTGACAACAAAGGTCCGTCTATTCAAGGCTATGGTTTTTCCAGTGGTCAGGTATGGATGTGAGAGTTGGACTATAAAGAAAGCTGAGCGCTGAAGAATTGATGCTTTTGAACTGCACTATTGAAGACTCTTGAGAGTCCCTTGGACTGCAAATAGATTCAACCAGTCCATCCTAAAGGAAATCAGTCCTGAATATTCATTGGAAGGACTGATGGTGAAGCTGAAACTCCAATACTTTGGCCACCTAATGTGAAGAGCTTACACATTTGAAAAGAACCTGACGCTGGGAAAGATTGCAGGCTGGAGGAGAAGGGGACGACAGAGGATGAGATGGTTAGATGGCATCACCGATGCAATGGACATGAGTTTGAGTAAGCTCCGGGAGTTGATGATGGACAGGGCGGCCTGGTGTGCTGCAGTCCATGGGATAGCAAAGAGTTGGAGACGACTGATCGTCTGAACTAAACTGAATGGGGTGCCATATAAGAAAGTTAACACAACTGGATCATAGACTTCAATGCAAAACCCAATACTATAAAAATTTTGGAGGAAAGCAAAAAAGAAAATCTACGTGTCCTTGGATTTTCAAAGGTTTCTTAGGATACCAAAATCATGATCCATATGTGTATAAACTAGACTTAAAATTAGGTAGGTACCTCTGTTCTTCAAAAGACACTTGTAGGATCAATAATATCACAAGCCACATAGCCAAATTGGGAGAAAATGTTTTCAAATTTTAAAAAGTAGGCTAAAAATCTGAACATATAAGACACCAAAGAAGAACTAAAGAATGACATGGTACACTGAATAATAGCTTCCACAAATTTATCCCTGTCCTAATCTCTGGAATCTGTGAGTGTTACCTTATGCATGCTCAGTCACTCAGTCATGTCCAACCCTTTACGATGCCATGGACTATAGCCCACCAGGCTTCTCTGTCCATGGGGTTTCCCCGGCAAGAATACTGAAGCAGGTTGCCATTTCCTTCTCCAAGAGATCTTTCAGACCCGGTGTTGAACCCCTGTCTCCTGCATTGGCCAGTGGATTCATTACCACTGAGCCACCAGGGAACCACATGAGTGTTACCTTAGTGGGGGAGAAAAGAGGACTTTATAAATGTGAGTCAATTAAGATTCTTGAGATGTGGAGACTATCCTGGATTATCTGGGTGGGCCCTAAATTCAATCAGGTATGCTATACAAGAGGAAAGCTGATAGCTTTGACCACAGAAGAGAAGAAGGCCATGCGACAGAAGCAGAGGGAAGCGGAGTCAGAGAGAGAAGATGTTGTGTCATGGCTTAGAAGATGCAGGAAGGGACCATGAGCCAACGAATTCATGGAATTCAGCTCTAGATGCTGGAAAGGGCAAGACATTGTATTCTCCGCTAGAATTTCTGCTAAAACTTGATTTTAATTTAGTAAAACTGATTTCAGATATCTAGCCTCCAGAACTGTGAGAGAAGAACTTTCTGTTGTTTCAAGCCAACAAGCTTGTCATAATTTATTATAGCAGCCATAGAAATATAATACAATGTATAAAAGCACATGAAACGATGCTCATCATCATTAGTCATGAGGGAAATAATTAATAAACCAGGCATATCAAGTATTGATGAAAATATGAAGGGACTAGACCTCACACACAGATGGGGGCATGTAAAACGGTACAACCACTTTGGAAAATGGTTTAGTGGTTTCTCTAAAAGTTCATAAATACACACCATATGATGCAATCATCCAAATCCCAGGTATTTACTCAAGAGAAAAAAAAAAGTAAGCTTCCATACATAGACTTGCATGTGAATGTTCATAGCAACATTATTTGTAATATCCCCAGACTGGAAATGGCCTATAAAAAGGTAAATGGGTTAAAAACAAATAAATAAAATAGCAGTCTATCCATACAATGGAATGAAACTCAGCAGTAAGAAGAAATGTACAATTTAAACATGAAGAAACATGGAAGCCTCTCAAAATCATTCTAAGTGACAGACCTAAAAGAAAGTACATACTGCAAGATGCTATTAAACAGACCTGTAGAAAATAAAAACGAATCAACAGTGACAGAAAGCAAACAAGTGTCTGCCTGAGAAGAAGGCATGGGAGGGACAGATAGGATGGCTTTCCAAGGGGCAGGAGGAAACTCTGGGTATGACCAATGGTTTCATATATACTGGGTTGGCCAAAAATTTTGTTTGGAGTTTTCCATAAGATGGCATGGAAAAACCTGAATGAATTTTTTGGCCAAATCAATATATGCATATCAAAATTCACCAAATTTTGTGTATATTGCAGTTTATATTTATTGTATATCAACTCTACTTCAGTAAAATGAATTATTAAATTCATTTTAATTATTAAATTAAATGAATTATTAATTTGTTTCAGTAAATGAATTTATTAAAATGAATCAATAAAAGAATATTTTTGATTATTTTCAGTCTAGGAGCTGGATCTAAATTCCAAATCCACTGACTGTTGAGGGCATTTGTTTTCACAAAGCATATAAGATCTCCAAAAAATTTTAGATGCTTAAACTGGACTAGTTTGATTAAAAGTCAAGTTGACAATAGCATATATTATGTCTTAGTGAACTTTGCTTCATTTATAAAATAATATTGTAAAGTAATTATCTTCCAATCAAATAAATTAATTAATTTAAAAAATAATTTTAGAAAGAGTGAAAATGAAAGATGGGGTGTGTTGGTGTCTAAAGAGAATGACTTTGTGTGCTATGTTACTCCCTCAAAGAAATCTGCTTTAAAGACTGACATTATTCTTTAAGGATTCTGGAAATAATTTGTGCTTCCTTTTAATGTGACAACTTTTGTAAACTGGAATTAAGAGAGTCTTGGTGTTGGAGAAGACTCTTGAGAGTCCCTTGGACTGCAAGGAGATCCAACCAGTCCATTCTGAAGGAGATCAGCCCTGAGATTTCTTTGGAAGGAATGATGCTAAAGCTGAAACTCCAGTACTTTGGCCACCTCATGCGAAGAGTTGACTCATTGGAAAAGACTCTGATGCTGGGAGGGATTGGGGGCAAGAGGAGAAGGGGACAACAGAGGATGACATGGCTGGATGGCATCGCTAACTCGATGGACGTGAGTCTGAGTGAACTCCAGGAGTTGGTGATGGACAGGGAGGCCTGGTGTGCTGCGATTCATGGGGTCACAAAGAGTCGGACACGACTGAGTGACTGAACTGAACTGAACTGAACTGACCTTTATTCAGGTTATTCCTGAGGAATTCTCATTCAAGATTTTAGACCTGCAGTTAAGTATTCAGTTATATCTCAGATTGAAATATACAAGCTAAATTAGATCCGGGAGTAAATTTTAAGTCTGATTATCAAACTGAAGAAAAATGGTGTAAATAACTGTGGTCAACAGACCCAAGCCATCATGGTTCCTGGAATACACAGAAAATCATTATGGAGGTCTTACCACAATCTGAATTACAACTTCATAATTCTTAGTTCTGAACTGGTTATTACGGAGGAAATACTACACAGATAGCATTTTAAGGATTGACTAAATTGAGGAAGTGTTAAAAATTTCCTCATTACATCATCATCTAAAAATTGCTTTACAGTCTAACTGCAACAACTTCTGAAATTCCTAAGAAACTGCTTTTCCATCTATAAGGAGAGATGAGGTTGATGGCAGATGTACTGAGAAATTTATCTTTCTCAAAAGAAAGTCAAAATATGCTGGGTTTTCTTTTTTTACTGCTTCTGTAGGCTTTACAATTATGCAGGCTGTGGAACATTCAGTATACTGTCTCTCTAACACTGGAGAAATATATGGAGGTACTGTGCCAGGGTTGGTAGAATAATAACTATGATTAGAGCATGCTGCTAAAATGGAATAAGGATACAAGTCCTCAGCCTCAAGTTCTCTCTTGGTTACTACCTACAGACAGAGCTAAACAAACTGCCTTGATAACAAATCCCTGGTGCGACACAGAGAAACAGTGTATTAAAGTCTCAGACAATCACGGCAATCCCATTTACTTTTCCAAATGCCCAGTTTCCCAGCTTGCCTTGCAGCTGAGGTGGCCATGAGTCTTAGTTACCATCAATGAGATGTAAGGGACATAAGGAAGGAGGTAAACAGATGTAACCAGGTTTATAGATTTTATAGCAGAAAACTGAAGGAGTTCTCAAATGATAGAGTTCCCATTCATCACATACTACACTGTAAGTGTGAATGGTGAGTATTCAAACATCTGAAAAATTGAAAAACAATGCACATATTTTTTCTGTGAAGTGAGAAGTAAAAATTCATCTATGGAACAGGATGGGGGTGAAAAGAGGGTCATGTATTTGAAGGAAGTGTAAAGCTTCTATATAATCCTTTAAATTCAATGTCCAGTGCTGGTCCAAGTTCTATTCATTCTATGGAGCATCACTCCTTTGCATTTCTTATTTGTGTACATGGCCACTCTGGGAAGCCAGATTCCACTTTCAGCATTGATGTGTTTCATTTGATTTGGAAAGTGGGGCTTCCCTGATAGCTCAGCTGGTAAAGAATCTGCCTGCAATGCAAGAGACCCTGGGTTGATTTCTGGGTCAGGAAGATCCTCTGGAGAAGGGATAGGCTACCGACTCCAGTATTCTTGGGCTTCCCTGGTGGCTCGGATGGTAAAGAATCTGCTTGCAATGTAGGAGACCTGGGTTCCCTGGATTGGGAAGATACCCTGGAGAAGGGCATGGCAACCCACACCAGTATTCTTGCCTGGAGAATCCCCATGGACAGAAGAGCCCAGTGGGCTTCAGCCCACGGGGTCACAAAGAGTTGGACATGATTGAGTGACTAAGCACAGCAGAGTGTCAGATGAAGCACAGTCATGTGGGTCCAGTGAGGTCATATTCAAGTATCAAAAGCACTATGACTTGCACTCTAGTGGGCTTGATGGAGGCTGTGTCAAAGCCCAGAACTCATTTGGAAAGGCTGAAACATGTGGCAGTATTAGTGAAGGAGGCAAATAGGAAGGCAGTTGGAGCTCTCTATCAAGCAGCCAACTAAGACTCAGAGGATAATGGGTGAAAGCAAATCTGGAGGGATGCAAAAGCAGATGTAAAATATTCTATTTTCATTAACCCAGCCATCAGTCAAGTCTGATATAACCATACAACTTCATCTAGAGTTGTTGTAAAGAGACATAAAAGGCAGGGAAAGAAGTGAAGGGAAGGTTAAAAGAACAGAAAGAAATCATGTCACACGATTACTCCTGTTTCACAGATGCCCTCATGCAGACAGCCGTATAGAAATCCAAGAGGTACAGAATTCATTAATTTAGGACAAGATCAGAACTAAAATCAACAGTGATCTGGTCCCACCAGAGTGAGAGTGGGGTAGATACAACAGGTAAGTTAAAGGAACTGTAGTCAAAGGTGAATTTAGACCATCTCCCCAATTCTTCCTAAATGTTAGGTGAAGGAGGGGTATGATACCACTTGGTTTATAATTTATAAGCAGTAAGAATATCAGAATAAACAATCTCAACTCTGATTAATTTCCAAAGGGACATACAAGGTGCCACTTTTTAAAAAATCATCCTCTGGATGTCTAAGAGTCGGACACGACTGAGCGACTTTCACTTTACTGGATTTCATGAGGATTCTCTCATTCACATGAGAGTCTTTGTGGCCCCATGGACTTCCCATGCTCCTCTGTCCATGGAACTCTCCAGGAGAGGAATATTGGAGCCATTTCCTTCTCCAGTGGATCTTCCTGACCAAGGGAGCAAATCTGGGCCTTTTGCACCGCAGGCAGGTTCTTTACCATCTGAGCCACCAGGGAAGCCTAAGAATAACGAATCTCAATTATATTCAGTTTCCAGAGGGACAGACAACGTACCATTTTAAAAAATCATGCTCTGGATTCATGGAGAATCCTTCATTCATATGTCTGCACATTGCTACTGGTCCTTATTTTTTTTCTCTCAACTCTTCTGCTTCTCTGTATCTGAAATAATCTTTTATAGAGGGAGAGAAAACAAAAGAAAAGACCAGTTCTCCAGTTCCTGCTCCATTCAGTTCAGTTCAGTTCAGTTCAGTCACTTAGTCATGTCCAACTCTTTGCGACCCCATGAACTGCAGCACACCAGGCCTCCCTGTCCATCATCATCTCCCAGAGTTCACTCAAACTCACATCCATCTAGTCGGTGATGCCATCCAGCCATCTTATCCTCTGTCATCCCCTCCTCCTGCCCCCAATCCCTCCCAGCATCAGAGTCTTTTCCAGTGAGCCAACACTTCACATGAGGTGGCCAAAGTACTGGAGTTTCAGCTTTAGCATCATTCCTTCCAAAGAACACACAGGACTGATCTCGTTTAGAATGGACTGGATCTCCTTGGATCTCCTTGCAGTCCAGGGGACACTCAGGGTCTTCTCCAACACCACAGTTCAAAAGCATCAATTCTTCGGCACTCAGCTTTCTTCACAGTCCAACTCTCACTTCCATACATGACTACTGGAAAAACCATAGCTTTGATTAGATGGACCTTTGTTGGCAAAGTAATGTCTCTGCTTTTTAATATGCTGTCTAGGTTGGTCATAACTTTCCTTCCAAGGAGTAAGTGTCTTTTAATTTCATGGCTGCCATCCCCATCTTCAGTGATTTTTGGAGCCCCCAAAAATTAAGTCTGACACTGTTTCCCCTGTTTTCCCATCTATTTCCCATGAAGTGATGGGACCAGATGCCATTATCTTCATTTTCTGAATGTTGAGCTTTAAGCCAACTTTTTCACTCTCCTCTTTCACTTTCATCAAGAGGCTTTTTAGTTCCTCTTCACTTTCTGCCATAAGGGTGGTGTCATCTGCACATCTGAGGTTATTGATATCTCTCCTGGCAATCTTGATTCCAGCTTGTGTTTCTTCCAGCCCAGTGTTTCTCATGATGTACTCTGCATACAAGTTAAATAAGCAGGGTGACAATATATAGCCTTGACGTACTCCTTTTCCTATCGGGAACCAGTCTGTTGTTCCATGTCCAGTTCTAACTGTTGCTTCCTGATCTGCATATAGGCTTCTCAAGAGGCAGGTCAGGTGGTCTGGTATTCCCATCTCCTTCAGAAATTTCCACAGTTTATTGCGATCCACACAGTCAAAGGCTTTGGCGTGCTCCATTAGATAGTGTCATTTGAACATATAAGCTAAATTTATGGCACTCTTGTTCTCCCAGGGGAGCTTCATGTCTCTGAAGCTGTGGACCATCATCCATTTCCCTATCAGACTGACAGCACAAGTGACTGCTTCCAGTCAGGTAGGAACCTGCACATCAGTTCATACTCTGAAGATGGCTGTAGTATGAGGTTTGATCTAGCCACCATCTTTCTTCATTGTATCTTGCTATTTCTCTCCACTCCTGTTCCACAGCTTCTACATGTGCAATTGAGATTTGAAGTAAAATACACAGTTTATTTATTCCTGTCAACATCATCTTTCTCGTACAGATAAAGCATCTTCATTTCTTGAATATTGTTTTGAGACTTACTCATATTGATGAGATCACTCAGCCTTGTGTCATCTGCAGATCTTAACCTAAACAAAGACATTCACTTCCAAAGGAAGATTTACAAGAAGTCTGCCTAGAGGAAGTGAGATGCTCCAGATGACCCCTGAAAATCCGTGCCAGGTTGTGTTTTGAATTTCCCATAACATTTCATTATGTAAAACAGACCCATTAGTTGTGCTTACTCAGGCACATGAAAGAAAACTGAGACAATTACCTAAAATCCACTGTAAATTTTCAGTCAATGTTCTTAAAGAGAAAGTGAGAAATGAGCTTGAGTTATCCAGGGTGTTTATTTACATTGATCAAAGTCATAAAATAATTATTTCATTTTACCCTGCCAAATTAGTCATAAGTTCCTGACAGTTCTTATCTTAGGACAGACTGAAACTGAAACAGAGTAAAATGCTGTAAAAACTAACATCTGCTATGTTAGTTTTTAAATAAGGATACATTAAGGGTCCCTTATTTAAAGTGAAAAAACATTTCCAAAAACTCAGAATTTTTAAAGTATAAGTTAGATTACTGAGGCTACAAAAACTTATTCAGTGATTAGTGACCAAGAAATGATCATCAAAAGAATACTAACTTTGTACCATAAAATAATCATATGGCTTTTGCTAGCCCTTAGTCAGAATCACAGCCACGATGCTGAGTTTCACAGAAGGTGGCAAAACAAGAGGTAAATAATATATGAAGTGCCCTTTCTACCAGGGTGAAGTGAAAGAGACATTTTGAAACATTGTTTAGAATGACTGAAAACTTACCCATGAATTTATTAATGAAATTTACCAACGGAACTGGAACACAAAAGACCCTTAATAGTCAAGGCAATCCTGAGAAAGAAAAACACAGCTGGAGGAATCAGTTTCCCTGACTTCAGACTATACTACAAGGCTACAGTCATCAAAACAGTATGGCACTGGTGCAGAAACAAAAATAGAACACAGTGGAAAAGGATCGAAGGTCCAGAAATAAACTCATGCACTTATGGTCAACTATGACAACTATCTATGACAAAGGAGGCAAGAATATACAATGGAGAAAATACAGTTTCTTCAGTAAGTGGCACCGGGAAACCTGGGCAGCTACATGTAAAAAAATGAAATTAGAACTCTCTCTCAAACCATATACAAAAATAACCTTGAAATGGATAAAAGACCTATATGTAAGGCTGGACACTATAACACTGTTAGAGGAAAACATAGGCAGAGCACTCTGACATTAACCGCAGCAATATCTTTTTTAAAGAAATAAATGAAACCTAATTAAAATTAAAAGCTTCTGCACAGCAAAAGAAACTACTGAATGTAAACAAAACAAAAAGACAACCCACAGAATGGGAGAAAATATTAACAAACTAAGCAATTGACAAGGGATTAATCTCCAAAATATGCAAACGGCTCATTCAGCTCTATGTCAAAAAACAAACAACCCAATTAAAAAATGGGCAGAAGATCGAGATTGACATTTCTCCAAAAATGACAGAAGGCCAAAAAGTGTATGAAAGATGCTCGCCATCCCTAATTATCATCAGATCAGATCAGATCAGTTGCTCAGTCGTGTCCGACTCTTTGCAACCCCATGAATTGCAGCACGCCAGGCCTCCCTGTCCATCACCAACTCCCAGAGTTCACTCAGACTCACGTCCATCGAGTCAGTGATGCCATCCAGCCATCTCATCCTCTGTCGTCCCCTTCTCCTCCTGCCCCCAATCCCTCCCAGCATCAGAGTCTTTTCCAATGAGTCAACCCTTCGCATGCGGTGGCCAAAGTACTGGAGTTTCAGCTTTAGCATCATTCCTTCCAAAGAAATCCCAGGGCTGATCTCCTTCAGAATGGACTGGTTGGATCTCCTTGCAGACCAAGGGACTCTCAAGAGTCTTCTCCAACACCACACTTCAAAAGCATCAATTCTTCGGCACTCAGCCTTCTTCACAGTCCAACTCTCACATCCATACATGACCACTGGAAAAATGATAGCCTTGACTAGATGGACCTTTGTTGGCAAAGTAATGTCTCTGCTTTTGAATATGCTATCTAGGTTGGTCATAACTTTCCTTCCAAGGAGTAAGTGTCTTTTAATTTCATGGCTGCAGTCACCATCTGTAGTGATTTTGGGGGCCCAGAAAAATAAAGTCTGACAATGTTTCTACTGTTTTCCCATCTATTTCCCATGAAGTGGTGGGACTGGATGCCATGATCTTCGTTTTCTGAATGTTGAGCTTTAAGCCAACTTTTTCACTCTCCACTTTCACTTTCATCAAGAGGCTTTTTAGTTCCTCTTCACTTTCTGCCATAAGGGTGGTGTCATCTGCATATTTGAGGTTATTAATATTTCTCCCAGCAATCTTGATTCCAGTTTGTGTTTCTTCCAGTCCAGCGTTTCTCATGATGTACTCTGCATGTAAGTTAAATAAACAGGGTGACAATATACAGCCTTGACATACTCCTTTTCCTATTGGGAACCAGTCTGTTGTTCTATGTCCAGTTCTAACTGTTGCTTCCTGACCTGCATACAAATTTTTCAAGAGGAATGCAAACGAAAACAATAGTGAGGTTCTATCTCACACTGGTCAGAACAGCCATCATCAAAAATCCACAAATAATGAATGCTGGAGAAGGTGAGGAGAAAAAGGAACCCTTCTACACTGGTGGGAATGTAAACTGGTATAGCTATTATGAAGAACAACATGGAGGTTCCTTAAGAAGCTATAAAAAGAACCACCATATGATCCAGCAATACTACTCCTGGGCATATATCCTGAGAAAACTATAATACTAACAGGTACATGCACTTCAATGTTCACTGCACTATTTACAATAGCCAAGACATGGAAGTCACCTAAATGTCCATTGACAGAAGAATGGATAGAGAAGATATTGTACATATATATAGTGAAATATTGCTCATCCATAAAAGGAATGAAATAATGTCATTTTCAGGAACATGGATGGACCTGGAGATTATCATAGTGAAGTAAGTCAAGTAGAGAAAGACAAATATGATATGTATTTGATATCATATTTGATATCACATATGATATCACTTATATGTGGGATCCTAAAAAAATGGAGTCATAAATGCAGAAACTTATGGTTACCAGGAGGAAAGGAGGGTGAGTGATAAACTGGGACACTGGGCATGACATAAACACATTACTATATATAAAGCGAAAGTGGCTCAGACGTGTCCAACTCTGCAATCCCAGGGACTGTACAGTCCATGGAATTCTCCAGGCAAGAATATTGGAGTGGATAGCCATTCCTTTCTCCAGGGGATCTTCCCAACTCAGGGATCAAACCCAGGTCTCCCACATTGCAGGCAGATTCTTTACCAGCTGAGCCACCAGGGAAGCCATATATATATATATATCTACTATATATAAAGTAGATAACAAATAAAGACCTATTGTATAGCACAGGGAACTCTACTCAGTATTCTTTAATAACTCACATAGGAAAAGAATCTAAAAAAGGGTTGGATATATGTATAACCGATTTAATTTTCTATATAGCAGAAAGCAACATAATACTGTAAATCAACTATACTCCAATAAAAAGTTTTAAAAAATAAAATTTATCAAGGGAAACATAAGATAATTCTCATGGTAGGAAAAAAGAAAATAATGTGAATACCAAAAAAGTTGGACTACTATGATTTGAGAAAGTGATTTAAGACAAAACCTAATTTTTCTTTTTCCATGGTTGATGTAGTATCAAGTCACAAATCAAGCTCATCATAATTTTCTATATATGGTACTAACGAGGCTATTTACTTTCAGCCAAAGATCAGGAAACATTCCATGGCAATGAGATCTCTTAATCTGTGAAACATTATCTCAGGGAAAATGGTAGAGTCACTTTCACTGGCCACTCACTGTTTACTTAAAAATTAGAGTGGACAAGATATGATAAGATACATCATGGGAAGCAAATTCAGTTTAAAGAGAGAGGTAAGAAATTTAAAAGATTAAAAATGAAACAACTGCTGCTCAGTGCCCACTCTATGGGGGAAAAAATCATTTTAACACACTTCTTTAATATTCATAGTCACTCTGGGAAAGGATGCTATGAACATTTTGCAGATGAGAAAACTGAAGCTAAGAGCAGCTTGCTGAAATCAAGAGTTGTGAGTGACAGAGATGGGGACTTGACCATATATAAGACCATGTCTTATATCCTGATGGTTAATTTTATGTGTCAATATGACTAGGGCATAGGATGGCCATGTCATTTAATTAAACATTATTCTGGGTGGGTCTGCAAGGGTATTTCTGGATGAATGTTATACAGAATAACATTTTATCTGAGAGGCTGAGTGAATCAGATTGCCCTCCCCAGTACGAGTGGATCTCATCCAATCTGTCTGAAGCCTGAATAGAACAAAAGATGGTATAAGAAAGAAATTGTTCTGTTTTTCAGCTGGGATATTGGTCTTTTGCACTTGGACTGGAACTTGGACTGGAACACCATGAGGCTCTCCTGAGTTTTCAGAAGGCAGATTGTGGAACTTCTCAGACTTCATCATCATATGATCCTATTTCTCAAAGTACATCATATATACACACACATATATACATGTGTGTGTGTATATATATAAGCATATACAGGGCTTCCCTGGTGACTCAGTGATAGAGGATATACCAACAATGAAGGAAACTCAGATTTGATCCCTGGGTCAGGAAGATGCCCTGGAAAAGGAATTGGCAACCCACTCCAGTATTCTTGCCTGGAGAATTCCATTAACAGAGGAGCCTGGTAGGCTACAGTCCATGAAGTCACAAGAGAGTTGGACATGACTCAATGACAAAACAACAACAACATCCTGTGGTCCAGTGGTTAAGACTCTGCTTTCACTACTTGGGGCATGAGTTTGATCCCTGGTCGGGAAATATGCCACACAGCTTGACCAAAATTTTTTTTACAAAATTAAAAAAAAAAAGTTAACAATAATAATTTTTATTATTATAATTTAATTAAAATAACTGAGGTAATATTTGAAGGGATGGAAATCAGAAGAAGTAGAAGTGATTCATTCTGGAAAAAAGATGGAGGAAGGAGAAGATGTGAGTAAACACAGAGACACTTAATGTACTGTAGTCATTATCTCCAGGAAATCAAGAAGACATCAGCTGTGGATAAAAATGTCATGTTCAGGGACCTGAATAAAAGTATACATAATACCTTTATTATGTATATGTAATGCCTGCATGGAAAAGGGGACATAGGTGGAAAGATGGAACTGGATGGGAAAAAAGGAAAAGGATTGGCACTTACCTGGTGGTCCAGTTTTTGAGAATCTGCCTTCCAGTGCAGGGGATGTGAGGTCGATCCCTGGTCAAGGATTGAACCTGCTGTGGAGATATGTGCTATGGAGCAACTAAGTGCACATGCTGAAACTACCAAGACTGCACACCTTGAGCCCGTGCTCCACAAGAAGAGCAGCCTGTGAGTGGCAATAGAGAAACCTCTATGTGTCGCAACTAGAGAAAAACCCATACACTGAAAGGAAGACCCAGTGCAGCCAAAAAAATCCCCAACCAACAAACAAATAAACAAAAAAGAGGAAAAGAATTGTTGTGTTGTGCAGCCCTAGACGATTTGAGATGGGAACAACGTCCCTGCTTAGATGATATTTGCCACCAATCATCAGCATCTTGGAAATAGAAAGGACGTGGTTTGATATTTCCTAGGCTGATGACTCAGAGGGCAACAGATGTGATCAAAATAGCAGGAGTACAAGAATAGAGTTGAATTGGAAAGTCAAGGATCCCAAGCTAGGAGGAAGACAAATGAATATAATTGGGACTGATATTGTTGTTAATAATAATCCTAGAAAACTAGTTGGAGATATCAACAAGCTGACTCTAAAATTTATTCAGAAAAGCAAAACACCTAGAATAGGCATTTAACACCAGGGAAGAAGATGGGCTTCCCTGGTGGCTCAGAGAGTAAAGAATCTGCCTGCAGCGCAGGAGACCCTAATTCAATCCTTGGGTCGGGAAGATCCCCTGGAGAAGGAAATGGCAACCCACTCCAGTACTGTACTCTTGCCTGGAAAATTCCATGGACAGAGGAGCCTGGTAGGCTGCAGTCCATGGGGCTGCAAAGAGTCAGACAGGACTGAGCGACTTCATACTTTCTCTCTTCTTTCACTGAAGAAGAAAGACAGCTCATACTATCTGATCAAGATAGTCACATTGACACAATAATCAAGATTGCATAGTACAGATAAAAGAAAAGACACATACATCAAAGAAGAGAACACAGAGCCTAGACATAGATTCACAAAAATATAGTCAACTGATCTTTGACAAAGGTGCAAAGATAATTCATTGGAAATAAGATAGCCTTTCCAACAGATATTGCTGGAACAATTGGATATAAGCAACATAATGACTTTAGACATAGACTGTATGACTTTTATCAAATAAACTCTGAATATTACATAACTATGAAATGCAAAACTATAAAACTTCTGAAAGAAAACAAGAGAAAATCTCCATTTGATCTTGGGTTTGGTGATGATTTTTTTAGATAAAACACTAAAAGTATGACTCATGGAGTTAAAATTACTAAATTGTACTTTGTTAAAGTTAAAAACTTCCTTTCTGCAAAGACACTATTAAAGAATGAAAAGACAAGCTGTAAACCAGGAGAAAATATTTGTGCAACACATCTAGTCAAAATATACAATGCATTTGTAATATTCAACAACATAAAACCAAACATCCTATTAAAATGGGAAATCTCAGCTCAGACACCTCACCAGGATATGCAGGTAGTAAATAAGCATATGAAAAGATGTCCCACATTTGTCATTAGAAAAATGTTAATGAAAACAACAGTGAGATATGGCTATTTTAGACTTGTTTAAATGGATTAAATTTTTTAAAACCTGACAATATCAACTGGTGGTGAGAAGCTCTTACTCATTCCTGGTGGAAATGCAAAATGGTACAGCCACTTTAGAAAATAGTATGGAAAATTCTTTCAAATCTAAGCATAATCTACAATCCACCCAGCTGGTTTGAAAACTTTATTCCACACAAAATTCTGCATGTAATTTTTACAGGAATTTTATAGGACTTTATCAGAACTAGAAGTAACCAAGATGTCTTGTAGTAGGTGGCCAGAAAAACTGTGGTACATCCATGTAATGGAATATTATTCAGTGATAAAAAGAAATAAACTATCAAGTCATGAAAAGACATGGAAGAACCTTGAATACATATTGGTGAGTGAAAGAGACTAAACTGAATGAAAGAAGTCTGAAAAGGCAACACACTGTATGACTCCAATCATGTGACATTCTGGGAAAGGTGAAACTGTAGAGATGGTAAATAAATCAGTAGTTGCTAAGGGCTCAGGGTTATGGGGAGAGATGAATAGGGGAAGTATAGGGGACTTTTTAGCATGGTAAATGATACTGTAATGATGGATACAGACATTATACATTTGTTAGAATGCATAAAAATTTACAGCAGAGATAGTGAACATTAATTAATGCAAGTTCAAAAAATCATTTAGGAGGTTGAGGATTCTGGATTCAATATAGATTGTGACAAAAGAATCTAACTATGTTACAAATGTAGGAAGCAATCTAATTGAAGTGGATAAGACTTAAAAAATACTTACCTAAGTAACTTTAGAAATGTGCTCAGTCACTCAGTCGTGTCCGACTCTTTGCGACCCCATGGACTCTAACCCACCAGGTGCCTCTGTCCACGGGGATTCTCCAGGCAAGAACACTGGAGTGGGTTGCCATTTCCTACTTTAGAAATGATTGATGATTTTCTAAGGCTAAAGGCAAAAGGAACTTCACATAAGCACTTTCTAGTTAATGAAGTTATTTTTCAAACGGGTACAGGTGAACAGTTCTGAAATCACTATATGTATATACTGGAATAAACAATTTCATAAGTGGATGGCAGGGGATGGGAACCAAATTTCTCACTGTGGGAGTGAGAGGTTACAGGTAAGCAAGAGGGAGAAGGTTAGAATGATCCGTGTGGTATTAGATGATTACTCATGTTAGCTTAATATGATACTAATGAATATGATATATGTAAAAATATAGATATGTGTGTACTCAAAGGTTAGTATGTATAGATATTTCCTTCCTCGCTTATAAAAAGAAACCAGGCTCCTTGGAGAAATGACTGATTCGAAGACTGGGTTAGGGAATAAATATGAGCCTCAAGCATGTCATAGTGCCAGAAAGTAAAGTATTACTAAAATGTTTTAAATAATCAATGGTGTGGGTTTACCAGTGGAATATGGGGGGCAACTGAAAGAGCTCCCAATGGCCAAAGCAAGAATAATTTGAGGGAAAAAAAAAAGCAGTACTGGCTTATAAAACAACTTTTAAAATAAATATTCAGGAAGCCATACTGATGTAAATAAGTGATTGAATTATTAAATAAGTAGAGGAAAGGGAAAAAAAAAAAAGGTGTTGCAGAAGAATTCCACATAATTTTTTTTCCCACATAACTTATATAGATGCTTTGTCCTTAAGAGAAGGAACATAACTTCTTGGTTCATTAAGTGTGAGATGTGCATAATGAAGGCTTCTCAGGTGGCTCAGGAGTAAAGAATCTACCTGCCAATGCAGGAGATACAGGAGATGTGGGTTCAGTCTCTAGGTTGGGAAGAACCCCTGCAGTAAGAAATGGCAACACACTCCAGTATCCTTGCCTGGAGAATTCCATGAGCAGAGGAGCCTGGTGGGCTACAGTCCATGGGGTCACAAAGAGTTGGATTTGACTGAGCATGCACATCCATACTTCTTTCCCAAGGAATATAGTGTAAAAGAGGGTCAGGTGGTATGAGAGAAACTTTACAGAGAAGAAACCCAACAAATGCTACCTCTCCCAGCTTTGTCAAAGTTAACATCAACAGTGCTAACTCATGTCAAGCAGGCCTCTTGACATGATATGATGAAAATGGCCATTTATCTGTGTGCTCTTCCTCAAAACTCTTCACTTTAGTCAAATCATAGAAGAGAAAGAAAAAAATAAATAAATAAAGGGACATTTTACAAAGTACCTGACAAGAATAACTCTCAAGGTCAAAACTCTCTGGGTCATCAAAAACAATAAAAGCCTGAGAAACTGTCACAGTCAAGAATTGCCTAAAGAGACATAATGACTAAATGTAATGTGATACCCTGGATAGAATTCTGAAACAGAAAAAGGACATTGAGTAAAAACTAAGAAACCTGAAAATGTATGGACTTAATGATAACATATGTGCAAGTTGTTCCTTCATGTCTGACTCTTTGCGACCCCATGAACTATACAGTCCATGGGATTCTCCAGGCCAAAATAGTGGAGTGGGTAGCCATTCCCTTCTCCAGGGGATCTTCCCAATGCAGGGATTGAGCCTATGTCTCCCACATTGCAGGGTGATTCTTTACTAGCTGAGCTATCAGGGAAGCCCAATGATAACGTATTGATATTGCTTTATTATTTGTGACAAATGTATCACATTACTATAAGATGTAAATAATAAGAAAAGCTGCATGTGGGATATATGGGAATTCTTTGTACTCTCTGCAAATTTTCTAAAAATTTAAATATATACTGTATAATATATATGTAAAATGGTCTATTTAAAATAAAAAAGCATCATGTCTAACATTAAAACCTTATCATCTTTGGTCAAAAGTCATTTTCTCACTATCAACTAAGTCATTTATGTCAGAAAACTAGATATTTTCTTGATTCTTTCCTTCCTTCATCTGCTCATTTAAATAATCACTGAGTTTGGCCAATTATTCTTCCTTTGTAATTTACAGATTACTTTCTACTTCATTCACACTGCCTTAGTCCAGTATTTTTCACCAAGCACCTCAAGAGATTTGCATTTAATGTCCCAGTTTCTTCTCTTTTGTCCCACTTTAGTTCATTGTGTCATGCTATAACTAGTGAAATTTCAGTAAAACCAAGATGATTATTTTTCTTTAGTGTTTAAAATTCTTACTGACACCCCTGTGTCTCTATCATGGAACCCCAACAGCATAATCACATCATAGCAGGCCTTTGGTGACAACCTTTGCCTACTTTTTCAGCATCATCTCTATATAGACTCATGCCCATCCTCTTCATCATATTGAAGGGTTTGTAGTTATTTAAATGGTTTAACACTCATACCACTCTACTAAGTTTTCCTTCTGCAGCTGAAATGCTTTATTTTCTGGGAAGCCTCCTCCACTTCTTCCAGACTATTAGATATTCTTCTTTTTTTCCCTAGTTTTCTGGGTGCACTTCAGTGAAAACAGTATTGCATAGTAATTTTGCGTCATTTGTTGAACTCACATACACCCACCTTGGGGGCTTCCCTGGTAGCTCAACTGGTAAAGAATCCACCTGCAATTCAGGAAACCCCACTTCAATTCCTGGGTCAGGAAGTTCCCCTGTAAAAAGGTTAGTCTACCCACTCCAGGATTCTTGGACTTCCCTGGTGGCTCAGATGGTAAAGAGTCCATCTGCAATGCAGGAGACCTAGGTTCAATCCCTGGGTTGGGAAGATGCCCTGAAGAAGGGCATTGCAATCCACTCCAGTATTCTTGCCTGCAGAATCCCATGGACAGAGGAGCCTGGCAGGCTACAGTCCATAGGGTCTCAAAGAGTCAGACACGACTAAGCACAGCACACTCATTTTGAGCCCTTTGAGGAAAAGGACAGCATTTTTCTCTCTGAATTCTTAGAATCTAGCACAGTGTCTGGATGTAATATTCAGCAAACATCTGTTTCAGAAGTTCTACAGCTTAATTCCTGAAACCATAGTTGGCCCTAAAGAAGCTGCCTTTTTTCTTTTAGAAGGAGTATGGTGTATATTTGGGGTAAGGAAGAGGGAGGTGATAATATCTGTTAAGCAAATATCACATGCTAGGTATTAGGATGGGAGATGCATGTGTATAGATAAATTAACGCATTGAATGTATTAAATCCCATTTGCAACTGACAGTTCTGAGGCTTGGGTGGAGAAAGCTACACTGGGCAAAA
This sequence comes from Bos taurus, assembly GCF_002263795.3. NCBI lineage: Eukaryota > Metazoa > Chordata > Mammalia > Artiodactyla > Bovidae > Bos > Bos taurus. The sequence goes on from NC_037332.1 coordinate 89,707,785, forward strand.
GTTTTGAAGTTTAGAGGCATGATTCTTGCCTTGAATTCAGAAACAATCAAGATATATATGCAAGAGCCTGACAGACCTAAACAAACAGAACTCCATGGCTATAAGGCTGAAACTTTGGATTTTATACACAAATAGAGTCAGATCTGCAAAGCTGAGGAAACTACCAGAACCGCTGCTTCAAACATATCTAATGCCCCCACCATTGCCATCAATTTGGGGAACAAAGATAAGCTTCCAGACCTGTTCCAAGTTTCAGAAAATGAGACCTCCCATAACATCACTAAGGAACTAAGCTCTCTGGGATTTCAGACACTACTGAGCACGGAGGGATTTTTCCTAGGACAGTATACGTATTATGACTTTGTTGAACTTGACTGAAGAAAAAGGATGATCCCTATGACATTACATATTTTACCTGAAAATACAGTTCACAGAGTTCTCTTTTAAGTTTTTTATGAAAAAAAAAATACAGTATAGGATATAGACAATCAAAACTGGATCTTTTTTTTAAGTCTGAAAATCCAAGATTTTATTTTATTTTAACTTTACAATGTTGTATTGGTTTTGCCATATATCAACATGAATCCACCACAAGTATACATGTGTTTCCCATCCTGAACCCTCCTCCCTCCTCCCTCCCCGTACCATCCCTCTGGGTCGTCCCAGTGTACCAGCCCCAAGCATCCAGTATCGTGCATTGAACTTGGACTGGTGACTCATTTCATATTTGATATTATACATGTTTCAATGCCATTCTTCCAAATCATCCCACCCTCTCCCTCTCCCACAGAGTCCAAAAGACTGTTATATACATCAGTGTGTCTTTTGCTGTCTCATATACAGAGTTATTGTTACCATCTTTCTAAATTCCATACATATGCGTTAGTATACTGTATTGGTGTTTTTCTTTCTGGCTTACTTCACTCTTTATAATAGGCTCCAGTTTCATCCACCTCATTAGAACTGATTCAAGTGTATTCTTTTTAATGGCTGAGTAATACTTCATTGTGTATATGTACCACTGCTTTCTTATCCATTCATCTGCTGATGGACATCTAGGTTGCTTCCATGTCCTGGCTGTTAGAAACAGTGCTGCGATGAACATTGGGGTACACGTGTCTCTTTCAATTCTGGTTTCCTCAGTGTGTATGCCCAGCAGTGGGATTGCTGGATCATAAGGCAGTTCTATTTCCAGTTTTTTAAGGAATCTCCACACTGTTCTCCATAGTGGCTGTACTAGTTTGCATTCCCACCAACAGTGTAAGAGGGTTCCCTTTTCTTCACACCCTCTCCAGCATTTATTGCTTGTAGACTTTTGGATCTCAGCCATTCTGACTGGTGTGAAATGGTACCTCATAGTGGTTTTGATTTGCATTTCTCTGATAATGAGTGATGTTGAGCATCTTTTCATGTGTTTGTTAGCCATCTGTATGTCTTCTTTGGAGAAATGTCTATTTAGTTCTTTGGCACATTTTTTTTATTGGGTCTTTTATTTTTCTGGAATTGAGCTACAGGAGTTGCTTGTATATTTTTGAGATTAGTTGTTTGTCCGTTGCTTCATTTGCTATTATTTTCTCCCATTCTGAAGGCTGTCTTTTCACCTTGCTAATAGTTTTATTTGTTGTGCAGAAGCTTTTAAGTTTAATTAGGTCCCATTTGTTTATTTTTGCTTTTATTTCCAATATTCTGGGAGGTGGGTCATAGAGGATCCTGCTGTGATGTATGTCGGAGAGTGTTTTGCCTATGTTCTCCTCTAGGAGTTTTATAGTTTCTGGTCTTACATTTAGATCTTTAATCCATTTTGAGTTTATTTTTGTATATGGTGTTAGAAAGTGTTCTAGTTTCATTCTTTTACAAGTGGTTGACCAGATTTCCCAGCACCACTTGTTAAAGAGATTGTCTTTAATCCATTGTATATTCTTGCTTCCTTTGTCAAAGATAAGGTGTCCATAGGTGCGTGGATTTATCTCTGGGCTTTCTATTTTGTTCCATTGATTTATATTTCTGTCTTTGTGCCAGTACCATACTGTCAAAACTGGATTTTTTAAAAACATAATTGCTTTGACTTCAAAGCCAAAGATACCCATTTTAAATTCATGTCTAAGTTAATTCATTAACTCTTGTGTTAGCTCAGTATTATTAACAATGAACACAAAACATTATTGACAGATTGCAAACAACTCTTTAGCAGTATTGAGTTCTTCATGTTCTTCTACAGTGAGTTCCTAAATGCTATCAATTACAATCGGAGGAGGTGATGGCACCCCACTCCAGTACTCTTGCCTGGAAAATCCCATGGACAGAGGGGCCTGGTGGGCTGCAGTCCATGGGGTCGCTAGGAGTTGGACACGACTGAGCGACTTCACTTTATTTTTTCACTTTCATGCAATGGAGAAGGAAATGGCAACCCATGCCAGTGTTCTTGCCTGGAGAATCCCAGGGACGGGGGAGCCTGGTGGGCTGCCGTCTATGGGGTCGCAGAGTCTGACACGACTGTGGCGACTTAGCAGCAGCAGCAGCAATTACAATTAAAATTGTCTTCATATTTGTTCATGTAAGAAACGAATCGCCAGTCCAGGTTCGATTCAGGATACAGGAAGCTTGGGGCTGGTGCACTGGGATGATCCAGAGGGATGGTATGGGGAGGGAGGTGGGAGGGCAGTTCAGTATTGGGAACATGAACGTGGCGGATTCATGTTGATATATGGCAAGACCAATACAATATTGTAAAGCAATTAGCCTTTAATTAAAATAAATAAATTTAAATTAAAAAAAAGAAAACTGTAAAATCATTATTCATTATCATATAATGACAAGTTTCAATTTCAACTTAAAATCTTGTACCTCTCTAACTAGGTCACAGACAAGCTTTCCCTCCCCTGCTTAGAACTTCAAATAGCTCGTTCATATGCAGTGTGAAAATGTAAATCACAATGCCATAGATAAACCAGTCTTGTCAATGTGGATGCAAGTATTAAAGGAGAATGATTTTTCAGTTATGGGAAATACTTACGTTTTTACATAATTATTTATGTATCAAATAATACTTTTATGACACCTAAAGTATGTGAATATACTTTTCCAACTGTGAATTACATAAAATCCCCTCATCTATTCCTCATAAAACCAGAGCATCCAAATATGGTGTACTGTAAGTATACGGTACACTTAGTAAGAAGAAAACAACCTAAAATATCTCAATATGTTTTATATTCATTATGTGATGGAGTGTATCATGTTATATGAAGTATATTATGAAAATTTTCAAAAAATCGAATCAAAAATAAAAGTGTAAAAGTTTTAGAGACAAATTATAGAAAATAAAGTAGTTCTTATATATTCACAATTGAGGTCTAAAGGAGACATATTAGAGGAATTCACTGGATATACATAAAGAGATGGACTAGAATAAATTATGTTTATAATAAAAAATTCATTACATAAACGAAGATGACATTCCTTCAAAGATACTTCAAAAATGAAGAAAGAAAACCTAAGGAAGCCAGAGAAAAATATCAAGTCATTCATGGGGGGGAAAGCAGACTGGCCTTTTGTTTTTCTCCTCTGCAACGTTCAACAGTAGAAGTCTAAAGAATAATAATTATCTTGAAGTGGGCAGATACAGCCCCTGCCCTGGGGGTTCATAACAGAACCTAGATAGGCAGGGAAATCTGGACAAACCATGACAGTGAGTACGAGGCTTTGCAGTTTACACCAATCTATGAATTTTTCTTCTTTTTCACCGTATTTCTTCGCCTTTATTCTGATAAAACTTTGTATATCAAGTAAATACATTACTGAATTTTTTTTGCAGACTTCTCACTGAGAGTTTAAATGGATCACAGCTTCGTCTGAAAAGAGTCCTTTAGTATCATTTAGCACAAATCACTGACAACTCTTCACAGGGAATTGGAGATTAAATTCATAAATACTTATATTTAAATAAAAATATTTCAAGTATAAAACAGTACAAGATACGCAAGAAAGATTCAGTTCAGTTCAGTCCAGTCACCCAGTCATGTCAGACTCTTTGCAACCACATGGACTTCAGCACACCAGGCTTCCCTGTCCATCACCAACTCCTGGAGTTTACTCAAACTCATGTCCATTGAGTCAGTGACGCCATCCAACCATCTCATCCTCTGTGGTCCCTTTCTCCTCCCACCTTCAATCTTTCCCAGCACCAGAGTCTTTTCCAAGGTGTCAGTTCTTTACATCAGGTGGCCAAAATATTGGAATTTCAGCTTAACATCAGTGCTTCCAATGAACACTCAGGACTGATTTCCTTTAGGATGGGCTGGTTGGATGTCCTTGCAGTCCAAGGGAATCTCAAGAATCTTCTCCAACACCACAGTTCAAAAACATCAATTCCTTGGTGCTCAGCTTTCTTTAGGTTCAATTCTCACACCATACATGACTACTGGAAAAACCATAGATTTGACTAGACAGACCTTTGTTGGCAAAGTAATGTCTTTCCTTTTTAATATGCTATCTAGGTTGATCATAACTTTTCTTCCTAGGAGCAAGCGTCTTTTAATTTCATGGCTGCAGTCACCATCTGCAGTGATTTTGGAACCCCCCAAAAATAAAGTCTGTCACTGTTTGCCTTGTTTCCCCATCTATTTGCCATGAAGTGATGGGACCAGATGCCATGATCTTAGTTTTCTGAATGTTGAGTTTTAAGCCAACTCTTTCACTCTTCTCTTTCACTTTCATCAAGAGACTCCTCAGTTCTGTTTCACTTTCTGCCATAAGGGAGGTGTCATCTGCATATCCAAGCTTATTAGTATTTCTCCTGGCAATCTTGATTCCAGCTTGTACTTCATCCAGTCCCGCATTTCTCAGGATGTACTCTGCATATAAGTTAAATAAGCCAGGTTATAATATACAGCCTTGACATACTCCTTTCCTTGACATACTCCTTTCCTGATTTGAAGCCAGTCTGTGCTCCATGTCAGTTCTGATTGTTGCTACTTGACCCGCATACAGATTTCTCATGAGGCGACACAAATGTTTTAATACATAGCCCAACATGAACCATGAACTTCCAGATGTTCAAGCTGGTTTTAGAAAAGGCAGAAGAACCAGAGACAAATTGCCAATATCTGCTGGATCATTGTAAAAGCAAGAGAGTTCCAGAAAAACATATATTTCTCCTTTATTGACTATGCCAAAGCCTGTGATTGTATGGATCACAATAAACTGTGTAAAATTATAAAAGAAATGGGAATACCAGACCACCTGACCTGCCTCTTGAGAAACCTGTATGCAGGACAGGAAGCAAATGTTAGAACTGAACACGGAACAACAAACTGGTTCCAAATAGGAAAAGGAGTATATCAAGGCTGTATATTGTCACCCTGCTTATTTAACTTCTATGCAGAGTACATCATGAGAAATGCTGGGCTGGATGAAGCAAAAGCTGGAATCAAGATTGCCGGGAGAAACACCAATAACCTCAGATATGCAGATGACACCACCCTTATGGCAGAAACTGAAGAAAAACTAAAGAGCCTCTTGATGAAAGTGCAAAAGGAGAGTGAAAAAGTTGACTTAAAGCTCAACATTCAGAAAACTAACATCATGGCAACCGGTCCCATCAGTTCAGTTTAGTTCAGTCTCTCAGTTGTGTCTGACTCTTTGTGACCCCATGAATCGCAGCACGCCAGGCCTCCCTGTCCATCACCAACTCCCGGAGTTCACTCAGCCTCACATCCATGGAGTCAGTGATGCCATCCAGCCATCTCATCCTCTGTCGTCCCCTTCTCCTCCTGCCCCCAATCCCTCCCAGCATCAGAGTCTTTTCCAATGAGTCAACTCTTCGCATGAGGTGGCCAAAGTACTGGAGTTTCAGCTTTAGCATCATTCCTTCCAAAGAAATTCCAGGGCTGATCTCCTTCAGAATGGACTAGTTGAATCTCCTTGCAGTCCAAGGGACTCTCAAGAGTCTTCTCCAATACCAGGGTTCAAAAGCATCAATTCTTCGGTGCTCAGCTTTCTTCACAGTCCAACTCTCACATCCATACATGACCACAGGAAAAACCATAGCCTTGACTAGACGGACCTTTGTTAGCAAAGTAATGTCTCTGCTTTTCAATATGCTATCTAGGTTGGTCATAACTTTTCTTCCAAGGAGTATCACTTCATGCCAAATAGATGGGGAAACAGTGGAAACAGTGGCTGGATTTATTTTTCTGGGCTCCAAAACCACTGAAGATGGGGATTGCAGCCATGAAATTAAAAGACGCTTGCTTCTTGGAAGGAAAGTTATGACCAACCTAGACAACATATTAAAAAGCAGAGACATTACTTTGTCAACAAAAGTCTATCTAGTCAAGGTTATGGTTTTCCACTCATCCTGTATAGATGTGAGAGTTGGACTATAAAGAAAGCTGAGCACTGAAGAATTGATGCTTTTGAATTGTGGTGTTGGAGAAGACTCTTGAGAGTCCCTTGGACTGCAAGGAGATCCAATCAGTCCATCCTAAAGGAGATCAATCCTGGATGTTCATTGGAAGGACTGATGTTGAAGCTGAACCTCCAATACTTTGGCCACCTGATGCGAAATGCTGACTCATTGGAAAAGACCCTGATGCTGTGAAAGATTTAGGGCAGGAGGAACAGGGGACGACAGAGGATGAGATGGTTGAATGGCATCACCGACTCAATGGACATGGGTTTGAGTGGACTCTGGGACTTGGTGATGGACAGGGAGGCCTGGCGTGCTGCAGTTCATGAGGTCGCAAAGAGTCTTATGCAACTGAGTGACTGAACTGAACTGAACTGAATCTTATAAAAGACCTTAGCAAAACTTGGGTAATATTATTTCCATGAATAAGTACTTCTTGAGAAAACTACTATAGTCAAACTTTAGTCAGTCAAGAGACAAACAGAGAAATCCTAGCAAAGAAACTGGCTGTGAAAACCAAGGTTAAAGTAGACGTAGGGAGTGGAGTGAAAGGAAAAAAAAAAAAAAAAAAAAAAATATATATATATATATATATATATATATATATATATATAACCTTTTGTTCTGAAAATCTAGAAATGATGGAACTAAGGAAAATTGGTGGGCAAAGAGGTGTGGAAGGTTGAAGGTAAAATAAGTTTACCGATGACCTCATCTATAATCTCTGGAGTCAAAGGATATCATTTAATGTTAGCAGATCAATTAATACATATTTAATTATATTTAACAGTACAAAAATAAATATGAAGAAAGATAGCACTGTTGACTAAAGTCAGTCCATGGAGAAAGAGAGAGAGAGAGAGAGAAGTGGGAATATGTGATTTTAGCCTTGCTTATAGTAGAGAATTAATAGAAACTGGCTAAGAATGCAGATGACACCACCCTTATGGCATAAAGTGAAGAGGAACTAAAAAGCCTCTTGATGAAGGTGAAAGAAGAGAGTGAAAAAGTTGGCTTAAAGCTCCACATTCAGAAAATGAAGATCATGGCATCTGGTCCCATCACTTCATGGGAAATAGATGGGGAAACAGTGGAAACAATATCAGACTTTATTTTTTGGGGCTCCAAAATCACTGCAGATGGTGACTGCAGCCATGGAATTAAAAGATGCTTACTCCTTGGAAGAAGAGTTATGACCAACCTAGATAGCATATTGAGAAGCAGAGACATTACTTTGCCAACAAAGGTCCGTCTAGTCAAGGCAATGGTTTTTCCTGTGGTCATGTATGGATGTGAGAGTTGGACTGTGAAGAAAGCTGAGCACCAAAGAATTGATGCTTTTGAACTGTGGTGTTGGAGAAGACTCTTGAGAGTCCCTGGGACAGCAAGGAGATCAAACCAGTCAATTCTAAAGGAAATCAACCCTGAATATTCATTGGACAGACTGATGCAGAAGCTCCAATACTTAAGCCACCTGATGTGAAGAGTCAACTCATTGGAAAACAACTTGATGCTGGGCAAAATTAAAGGCAGGAGGAGAAGGGGACGACAGAGGATGAGATGGTTGGATGGCATCACCGGCTCAATGGACGTGACTTTGAGCAAACTCCAGGAGACAGTGAAGGACAGGGAAGCCTGGTGTGCTGCATTCTATGGGGTCACAAAGAGTCAGAACAACAGCAATGAAAATATTTGCATAATGATGCTAAGATGTTATTTGTCCCTTTCACTGTGCAGAGAATTGTACTAATGCTGCCAAATAATAATAGTAAAATTGTTTTCATTTTAGAAGAAATCAAATCAATGACATACTTGTAATAGTAGTCACTGCATTCTTCATTGTCATAACACTTAAAAAAAAACTTCTTGCTTTATAGAAGTATTTGAAGAGGTAAAAATTCTTAATTTTATTACACCTTAACCCTGGAAGACAAGTCTTTGAAAAATCCCGAGTAATAAAATAGAAAGTACACAGACCACTTCAGCTGCTCACCTAACTTTGATGATTGTCTCAAGAAAAATCAGTTCTTCCCTGATAGCTCAGTTGGTAAAGAATCTGCCTAGAATGCAGGAGACCCATGTTCAATTCCTGGTTCAGGAAGTCTGACTAGAGAAGGGATAGGCTACCCACTCCAGTGTTCTTGGACTTTGCTTGTGGCTCAGTTGGAGAAGGAAATGGCAACCCATTTCAGTGTTCCTGCCTGGAGAATCCCAGGGACAGAGGAGCCTGGTAGGAGGCCGTCTATGGCATTGCACAGAGTCAGACACGACTGAAGCAACTTAGCAGCAGCAGCAGCAGCTGGTAAAGAATTCACCTGTAATGTGGGAGACCCGGATTTGATCTCTGGGTAGGGAAGAACTCCCAGAGAAGGGAAAGGCTACCCAATACCCAGTATTCTGTCCTGGAGAATTCCATGGACTGTATAGTCCATGGGGTCACAAAGAGCTGGAGACGACTGAGCAACTTTCACTTTTCAATTGTTTCAGCTGTGAGTGAAACCAGCTGTTTTTCCTCATGAAACATCATTTTTACTTGAAAGAATAATTGACAACCTGTGGTTAACCTGATTCCAGCATTTAGCAGACATGACTTAGAAAATGAACAAAGCAAGCTTACCAGCTCACGAAAAATCAGTGAAAAGCAAAAGTCAGAATCTTGGAAAAAATTGTCTCTGCAGTTTCAAGCTTGACAGTTTTCTAATACTTGAATTTTTTTTTTTTTTGCTAATGAGAACAGTGATGATGCTAATAAATCTTTTATAATGATTGTTAAAATGTTTCATTCTTTGGAAGATCTGTGTAAGTCAGTGAACCAACATTTTCCAAATGATTAACGCATCATTTTGTAGAAAGGTGAATAGGCAAACGGACCATTTGAAGTACAAAATAAATTTTAATGCAACCGAATACTAAAACTTTATTGATATGGTTTATGTACCACCTTGTGGTATAATACCTTAAAAACTACTAGTTGCTGAATTTTAGTGAAATGTCAAAGAAGGGTATTGACTGTATTCTGAAAAATATGCTAAAAAGCTTGGTATTTTCCAGCTGCAAATCTGTATGAAACCAGATTTTCTACATACACTTCAACCAAAACAATACACTATAACAGGTTGAATACAGAAGCATATACAAAACTTCAGCTGTGTTTTATTAATCCAGGCATTGACATTATTTGCAAAATGTATAAAATTCCAACCTTCTCATGAGTAATTTGTTTTGAAAAATTATATTTATAAATATTTATGTATTTATCTTATTATATTTATGTTAACATAATGAGTTTATTACTGTTACTTTGAAATAAGATGAATATTTTTTAAATATCTCAGCTCTAATATCTAATACAGGGAACATGGGTAGGAATAGCTCACATAAACATGGACTCTTTGGGGTTCTCAGTACTTCTTAAGATCATAAAACAAATCCTGAGACAAAAAAGTTAGAGAATTAAAGTATGTTATATAGCTTGACAATTTAAAAGCCTACCTTGGAAATAATCCTTTAAATGTAGGATTAAATGGACTCACTTTACTTTATCATGCATTGCAGGAAGATTCTGTATCGTTGGAGCCACCAGGGAAGCCTCTTAATATTACTAAATATTTCTTAAATACATTTGAAACCTTGCATTATACATCTGATGGATATAGAAATATAGGAAAAATTGTACTACCTTTTATGACTTTTATGTTTTCTAATAAGAAATTTATCCTCATTGAAATCATTATTCCCTTTTAGGCAAAGTATTATTCTGCTGTTTTCAAGAATTTTTTCTTTTTCTTTAGTTTCTAAAAGTTTGATCATGTGTCTTGATGTGGACTTTCTTGAGCTTATTGTATTTACAAGTTATGCAGCTTCCTGATTCTGTAGGTTATGTCTTTTGCCAAATTTGGGAAGTTTTCAGCTATTATACCTTGAAGTACTTTTCAGCCCGGTCTTCTTCCCCCTCTTATTGCAGGACTCCAATGACATGAATATTATGATAGTCTAACAGGTTCCTGAGGCTCTGTTCAAATTCTTTTCAGTCTGTTTTCTCTCTGTTTTTTGAGACTTAGTAATTTCTGTTGTTCTATAGTCAATTTCACGTTCTTTCCTCCCACCTTCTTTCTGCTATTGAGCTCATTTGTCACCCTGTTTATTTAGCTTATATGCAGAGTACATCATGTGAAATTCCAGGCTGGATGAAGCACAAACTAGAATCAAGAAAACCAGGAGAAATATCAATAAACTCAGATATGCATATGACACCACCCTTATGGCAGAAAGTAAAGAGGAACTGACGAGCCTCTTAATGAAAGTGAAAGAGGAAAGTGATAAAGTTGGCTTAAAACTCAACATTCAGAAAACTAAGATCATGGCATCTGGTCCCATCACTTCATGGCAAATAGATGGGGAAACAAGGCAAACAGTGACAGATTTTATTTGGGGGGGCTCCAAAATCACTGCAGATGGTGACCACAGCCATGAAATTAAAAGACACTTGCTCCTAGGAAGAAAAGTTATGACCAACCTACATAGCATATAGAAAAGCAAAGACATTACTTTGCCAACAAAGTCTAGTCAAAGCCATGGTTTTTCCAGTAGTCGTGTATGGATGTGAGAGTTGGAATATAAAGATAACTGACTGCCAAAGAATTGATGCTTTTGAACTGTGGTGTTGGAGAAGACTCTTGAGAGTCACTTGGACTGCAAGAACATCCAACCAGCCCATCCAAAAGAAAATCAGTCCTGAATATTCATTGGAAGTACAGATTCTGAAGCTGAAGCTCCAATACTTTGGCCACCTGATGTCAAGAACTGACTCACTAGAAAAGATCTGATGCTGGGCAAGATTGAAGGCAGGAAGAGAAGGGGACAACAGAGGATGAGATGGTTGGATGGCATCACTGACTCAATGGACATGAGTTTGAGCAAGCTCCAGGAGATGGTGAAGGACGGGGAAGCCTGGCATGCTGCAGTCCATGGGGTCACAAAGAGTCAGACAGGATTGAGCAATTGAAGTGAACTGAACTGAGTTTTCAATCATAATTATTGTGTTTTTTCAACTCTAAACTTTTCACTTGGCTCTTCTTTATAACTCCAATTTTGCTGCTGAAATATTCTATTTGTCTGCTATGACATTCTATTTTTTGTTTTTAATTTGAACATGTTCATAATTACTTGTTGCAACATTTTAAAATGACTACTTTAAAACATTTGTCAGATAATTCTAACACCTCTGTTGTTTTAGTGTTATCTACTGATTGCTTTTTCATTCAAGTTGGGATTTTTCTGGTTCCTGGTATGATGTGATTTTCTACTGAAATCTGGACATTTGGGTATTATGTTATGAGGCTCTACATATTATCTAAAATTGTATTTTAGTTAGCTTTCGTTTACAGAACTCAAGCAGAGGAAGGGAAAAAGACACCTCTACTGGTGTAGGTAAAGTCCAGGTTCTCATTCAGTCTCTGTTGACACCTGAGGGGAGAAAAGGCTCTTTGTTAAGGGAGGTTGTTGAGGGCCAGAGTGAGGCACTCCTCCTGTGGCAAAGGTCATGAGGAAGGAGGCTCGACATACACAAAAGCGGGATCGAGCCTCAGGAGTTCCCCTGGAAATCCTCAAGCATCTACCTCCATAACCGCCTGCCTGCTTTACTACTTTGTGCTCCCACCTACACCTCTGACTTTACGGGGGGCTGTGCCCCACCACCTCTTTCGGAGAAGGAGTTAACCTAGAGCTCCAGTTAATAAAAACTCCTGGGCGTGACAAGAGTGTTTTAACCTACAAACTCCTCTGAAGGTTCTCTAGCCTGCCTGACAGGCTTGTCCAGCCACATGTGATTGCTCACAGCCTCACAACCGTGAGAGGCACAAGATGCTTTAAACCTTCTGAAAACAGGTTCCTTAGAAAAGTTAGAAAACTATTAGTATAAGTATAATGGGCTGATTAGAAATTGTATTGGTGAAGGGTTTTTCATTTGTTGAGCCAATGTTTGTTGCTAAGTCTCCATATCCTCTGCCCTTACACACATTAATGAATATATAGAAGAAATAAGTATTAACCTTTGATATTAATCACGTTAGACCTTAGGCTAAGTAAATTCTTTCCTTAACTAAAACCCACTACACCCTCACCCTATAGGAATGTAACTTTATTTGGGTGGCATCTGTTTTAAGAATAATCACCCCTGGAGAAATAAGTGTCCTGGTTGACTGACTGCTGTCACAAGGAGAGGGTCATAAATTGTCAGCAGGCCCCCTGGCCAGAAGATGATGTAACACCCCTAAGACCTCTGTATACATTTGTATGAAGCACCTGACTTTGATAAAAGTCAGGACTGCTGACCCCGCGTGACTTTTGCATAACATCTCAGTGTATAAAAGTAGACCATGGAAAATAAAGAATTGGGATCAGTTTCTCGAAATACTGGTCTCCCCATGTTGCTCTCTCTCTCACTCTGGCTGAGTCTCAATCTGGAGCGCGGAACCCACCAAGCTTACTAATTATGCCTGGGCTTCTAAGATCCGACCTGGGAGGCCTCAGTGTCTCCTCTCCTTCGGGAGAATGGAAGGACGCCTGCGGCCTACGTAAGTGGTGCAAAGTTCTTGTCTTGAAGTTTTATTGGTCTCCTGTGTAAACCAAGCTACTCAGTCTCTTTTCTCCACTGAATTTTCCGACTGAGCTATCCTCATTCTATTACTCTTTACATCTTTAATTAATATCTAATTGAAGCTATTGTATCCTGATCCTCGCCGATGCCGTCCCCGCTTCGAACTCCCTGGATCAGCCGAGGCTGGACCCCGGCAGGAGGTATTAGTAGGAGTTCTGTTTCCACATTAAGCCTTTGCTGATACCATCTAGATGGGAGAGGTAGACTATTTACTGCTTGGTGAGGGTGAGACTCCTGGTTCTTCAGTGGGCCTACTCTGATACCATGGGTCATGGAGAAGAGGTGGGTTGAGGATCATCAGCTTTCACAGGAATAGGTAGAGGTAGAGTCAGAGTTTTTTTCTATGATATTTGGCTGGTGTAAAAGAGTTATTGTCTAAACATTTTCTGTTTTGTCCCCTTCCTGGTTATCTGGCTAGAGAGAGTAGGCTTTTGCTGGGGCTTGCTTTTTGTCTATGCCTATTTGCATTTGAGTTTTCTGCTTTTCCATTTCCATGCCTGATTTCTATGAGCTAAAAATAAAACCCAAGGAATTTATCACTAAGTTGTTCTTTGGGTCCCAAGTTCTGCAGTTGTCTTCTCTTCACTTTTCGGAGTCTTCTCATGTTTGTCTTATAAATGTCCAAGATTTCTAGATGTTCTTTGAAGGGGGACTAAGGAAACATAAATCTGTTTCATCTTCCCAGGAGTAGAAGTCTCCAAAAGATGAATTTTTTAATATCAAGGAGTAGTACAAGGTAGTCAAATAGAAAAATAAAGTTGGATAAATATCTACTTGTGTGTGTATGTGTGTTGAGTCGTGGCCAACTCTTTGCAAATCCATGGACAGAGGAACCTGGCAGGCTAGAATCCATGGATTTTCCCAGGAAGAATACAGAAGTGGGGTGCCATTTCCTTCTCCATCAGATCTTCCCAACCCAACCGAGGGATTGAACCTAAGTCCCTTTCATTGGCAGGTGGATTCTGTACCACCTGGGAAGTTCACTAATTATAATACACATCATAAAATATTCTAAGTGAATTAAATATTTGAGTGAGAAATACCAAAATATAAAAAACATGGAAGAATTAATTTATAAGTTCAGACTGGAGGAAAATTATTCTAATTATATTTAAAAACTAAAAGAAAATGAATTCATTTAACCACATAAAAATTAAATATTTTCCTTGGCAAAAAGTAAAACAAATATTATAAGCATAGTCAAAAAATCAAATGGCAAACAAAGTGTATACTCACAATTTTTTCACAGAGTTAATCTCCTTGGCACATAAAAAGCTACCAACTAGTAAGAAAATCATCAATAAGTCAATAAAAAAATGGCAAAAATATGAAAATATAATTCACAGGAAAGCAAATGCAAATGGTTCTTAAATATTTTTAAATGTATTTAACTGGGAATATATTGTCTTCCCACATCTCTGAGACTGGCAAAAATCCAAAAATTCATAATGCTTTCAATAAGTAAGAATATGGGGAAATAGAGAATTTCATCTATTCCGAATAGATGAATATAAACTGGTACAGCCCTTTAGAGAGAATTTGGTAATCTCAAAATTATTTCTAGGAATTTTTCCTAATATGTAATTGCGTGCGTGGAAAATGATGCATGTATGTGGTTATTCATTGTAACTTTTTTTTTACTAGCAAGAGATTGAAAACAATCTGTAGTTAAATAAAAACATGGGTACTATGCTACCATGTATTATTTTTTTAAAGAGGAGAGAAAAATCTACAGTTTTATTGGTTTGTGCTTACATAAAAATTCTTTGTAAGAATAAACAGGAAAGCAAGGAAGAGTGATTTCCTGGGACCTGGAGGGTTAAGATATTTCCTGAGACAATAAGAGGACTTTTGTGAAGGCAACTTTTATTGGATACATTTTTGTAGTTTTGATATTTGAATCATGTGAAATAAGCAAGAAAAAAAGAGCAGGCAGAGAGAGACAAGGAGAAGGGAAGGAGGGAAGAAGGATGATTCAGGAGACTGCAGTACAGTTCAGTTCAGTCACTCAGTTGTGTCCGACTCTTTGTGACCCCATGGACTGCAGCACGCTAGGCTTCTCTGTCCATCACCAACCCCCAGAGCTTACCCAAACTCATGTCCATTGAGTCAGTATGCCATCCAACCATCTCATCCTCCGTCATCCCCTTCTCCTCCCGCCTTCAATCTTTCCCAGCATCAGGGTCTTTTCAAATGAGTCAGTTCTCGGCACCAGCTGGCCAAGTATTGGAGTTTCAGTTTCAACATCAGTCCTTTCAGTGAATATTCAGGACTGAAATCCTTTAGGATGTATTGGTTGGATGTCCTTGCAGTCCAAGGGACTCTCAGGAGTCTTCTCCAACACCACAGTTCAAAAGCATCAATTCTTTGGTGCTCAGCTTTCTTTATAGTCCAACTCTCACATCCATCCATGACTACTGGAAACACCAAAGCTTTGACTAGATGGACCTTTGTTGGCAAAGTAATGCCTCTACTTTTGAATATGCTGTCTAGGTTGGTCATAACTCTTCTTTCCAGGAGCAAGCATCTTTTAATTTCATGGCTGCAGTCACCATCTGCAGTGATTTTGCAAAGCCCCCCAAAATAGTCTGTCACTGTTTCCATTGTTTTCCCATCTATTTGTCATGACGTGATGGGACCAGATGCCATGATCTTAGTTTTTCTGAATGTTGTTTTAAGCCAGCTTTTTCACTCTCCTCTTTCACTATCATCAAGAGCCTCTTCAGTTCTTCTTCACTTTCTGCCATAAGTGTGGTATCAGAAGACAGGGGAGGGGAAAGGACAGGGAAAAAAATTAGCATGAAAAGACAGCTGCTGGAAATAATTTGTGATTATTTAGGCATCACAAAGAGGAACAAGTTGATGATATTGAAAAGGAGAGGAAAGAACAAGGACCTACTGGGAACTATATTCAATATCTTGTAATAAACCATAATGGAGATGAATATGAAAATATTATATATGACTAATTTGCTCTGTTGTACAGCAGAAATTAATACAACATTGTAATAAACTGTACTTCAATAAAATAAGTTTTAGAAAAGAATGAAGCAGAAGAAAGTTTGCTAGAAGAGGAATACAGACACACACACATGTTTTCATGTTCCTACTCAGTTGCTTTAGTCGTGTCTGACTCTTCGTGATCCCATGGACTGTAGCCCACTGCATGCTCCCCTGTCCATGGGATTTTCCCTGTAAGAATATTGGAGTGGTTGCAATTTCCTCCTCTAGGGAATCTTCCCAATCCAGGACCAAACCTGCATCACCTATGTCTCCTGCATTGCAAGAGGATTATTTACCTCTGAGCCACCAGGGAAGCCCCTACACACACACAGGCACAAGCACACGCACACAAACACACACACACACTTTTTTTTTAAATAAATTGTATCTTGACCAATGCAAATTATGGTAGCTGACTCTTCAGTCTTGTTCTTCCACAAACTGGTAAGAACAAAAGTGACTGTATTTTCAAAGACAGAAAATCTTCTAAAAGCACCTGTGTGAAAGCCAGGAATGGGTTTAAGATTCAGGTCCAGGGTGTGGAGAAAAGGGAACCCTCTTACACTGTTGGTGGGAATGCAAACTAGTACAGCCACTATGGAGAACAGTGTGGAGATTCCTTAAAAAACTGGAAGTAGAACTGCCTTATGATCCAGAAATCCCACTGCTGGGCATACACCCTGAAGGGAAAGAGACACGTGTACCCCAATGTTCATCGCAGCACTGTTTATAATAGCCAGGACATGGAAGCAACCTAGATGTCCATCAGCAGATGAATGGATAAGAAAGCAGTGGTACATATACACAATGGAGTATTACTCAGCCATTAAAAAGAATACATTTGAATCAGTACTAATGAAGTGGATGAAACTGAAGCCTATTATACAGAGTGAAGTAAGCCAGAAAGAACACCACCAATACAGTATACTAATGCATATATATGGAATTTAGAAAGAAGGTAATGATAACCCTGTATGCGAGACAGCAAAAGAGATACAGATATATAGAACAGTCTTTTGGACTCTGTGGGAGAGGGAGAGGGGGGGATGATTTGGAGAATGTCATTGAAACATGTATAATATCATATATGAAATGAATCGCCAGACCAGGTTCGATGCATGATACTGGATGCTTGGGGCTGGTGCACTGGGATGACCCAGAGGGAGGGTACGGGGAGGGAGGAGGGAGGAGGGTTCAGGATGGGGAACACGTGTATACCCATGGTGGATTCATGTTGATGTATGGCAGAACCAATACAATATTGTAAAGTAATTAACCTCGAATTAGAATAGATAAATTCATATAAAAAAAAAAGATTCAGGTCCTGAGACTTAGTCCATCATCATACTTACCATCCCATAATACGATACGCTACAATATCAGCACCAAACAGTCACTGTGGGCAACAGATCATGCAGGTTGCATCTGGACATACAAAGAGAGACTAATCAGAGATCAGTCAGTCAGTTCAGTTGCTCAGTCATGTCTGACTCTTTGCAACCCCATGAATCACAGCACGCCAGGACTCCCTGTCCATCACCAACTCCTGGAGTTCACTCAAATTCACGTCCAAAGAGCTGGTGATGCCACCCTCTGTCGTCCCCCTCTCCTCCTGGGCCTAATCCCTCCCAGCATCAGGGTCTTTTCCAATGAGTCAACTCTTCGCATAAGTTGACCAAAGTATTGGAGTTTCAGCTTCAGCATCAGTCCTTCCAATGAACACCCAGGACTGATCTCCTTTAGGATGGACTGGTTGGATCTCCTTGCAGTCCAAGGGACTCTCAAGAGTCTTCTCCAACACCACAGTTCAAAAGCATCAATTCTTTGGTGCTCAGCTTTCTTCACAGTCCAACTCTCACATCCATACATGACCACTGGAAAAACCTTTGTTGGCAAAGTAATGTCTCTGCTTTTGAATATGCTATCTAGGTTGGTCATAACTTTCCTTCCAAGGAGTAAGCGTCTTTTAATTTCATGGCTGCAGTCACCATCTGCAGTGATTTTGGAGCCCCCAAAAATAAAGCCTGACACTGTTTCCACTGTTTCCTCATCTATTTCCCATGAAGTGATGGGACCAGATGCCATGATCTTCGTTTTCTGAATGTTGAGCTTTAAGCCCACTTTTCACTCTCCTCTTTCACTTTCATCAAGAGGCTTTTTAGTTCCTCTTCACTTTCTGCCATAAGGGTGGTATCATCTGCATATCTGAGGTTATTGATATTTCTCCCGGCAATCTTGATTCCAGCTTGTGCTTCTTCCAGCCCAGTGTTTCTCATGATGTACTCTGCATAGAAGTTAAATAAGCAGGGTGACAATATACAGCCTTGACGTACTCCTTTTCCTGTTTGGCCCCAGTCTGTTGTTCTATGTCCAGTTCTAACTGTTGCTTCCTGACCTGCATACAGGTTTCTCAAGAGGCAGGTCAGGTGGTCTGGTATTCCCATCTCTTGAAGAATTTTCCACAGTTTATTGTGATCCACACAGTCAAAGGCTTTGGCATAGTCAATAAAGCAGAAATAGATGTTTTTCTGTAACTCTCTTGCTTTTTTGATGATCCAGCAGATGTTGGCAATTTGATCTCTGGTTCCTCTGCCTTTTCTAAAACCAGCTTGAACATCTTGAAGTTCATAGTTCATGTATTGCTGAAGTCTGGCTTGGAGAATTTTGAGCATTTCTTTTCTAGCGTGTGAGATGAGTGCAATGGTACAGTAGTTTGAACATTCTTTGGCATTGTCTTTCTTTGGGATTGGAATGAAAACTGACCTTTTCCAGTCCTGTGGCCACTGCTGAGTTTTCCAAATTTACTGGCATATTGAGTGCAGCACTTTCACAGCATCATCTTTCAGGATTTGGAATAGCTCAACTGGAATTCCATCACCTCCACTAGCTTTGTTCATAGTGATGCTTTCTAAGGCCCACTTGACTTCACATTCCAGGATGTCTGGCTCTAGTTGAGTGATCACACCATCGTGATTATCTACTTGGTCATTAACTTCGCTCTTTACAGGGTAAGAACATGGTATGCGTGTTGGGGGTGAATTGAGAACCAAGAGGCTCCCATTGCCTGCAAATACCACCTTTCATAGACATGTTAAATCTACATAGCATCTTGAAGCACCCAGTAAGCCCCGAGAGAAAAAGAACCATGTTAATTAAGTTAATTAATAGTGTTAATTAAGTTTTTCAGACCCAGGGAGGGGCTTCCCTGGTGACTCAGACAATAAAGAATCCTCCTGCAATTCAGGAGACCTGGGTTCCATCCCTGGGTTGGGAAGATCCCCTGGAGGAGGGCATGGCAACCCAGTCCAGTATTCTTAGCTGGAGCCAGGTAAGAATCTAGTATTCTTATATGGACAGTTGAGCCTGACAGGCTACAGTCCATGAGGTCACAAAGAGTTGGACATGACTGAGCGACTAAGCACACACAGAACTAGTGAGCCCCTAGGTTACACCTGGAAGCTTCCCAGCCATGACATTCCCCCACATCAGAAATTCCTGTGGACTTCAAGGAATGCCATCAAGGTGGGCTACCATGCACCTGCTCTCTGTGGTCAATGCTGTAGCTGAATATCTGTGTGTGTGCTCAGTCGCTCAGTTGTATCTGACTCTTAGGTACACCATGGATGGTAGCCCACCAGGCTCCTCTGTCCATAGGATTCTCCAGACAAGAATACTGGAGTGGGCTGCTATTTCCACCTTCAGGGGATTGTCTTGATCTAGGGATTGAACCCACATCTCTGGAGTCTCCTGCTTTGGCAGGTGGATTCTTTACTACTGAGTCACCTGGGAAGCCCAGTTGTATAGCTATACACTTTGTCAAGTAATTTAGAATCTTTTTTTTTTTTCAAATCTGTAAGTAAAACAGTGCATGATAAAGAGGGGAGATGGCTGGGGAGAAAGAAGAGATGGGGTAAGAGAAGAGAGAGGGAATGAGACGGGGACAGAGAAGATGAGCAAGAAACACAGAGGAGGGAGGAAAGTGGATAAAAAGCAGGAAAAGGAGAAGAGGGGAGGGGGAAAGGAGAGAGAAAAATGGCAGGAGAGAGGGGAATGACTTCTTGCATGTTTGATGTGCTCTCCTACTTTTTAATTGAAGTATACTTAATATATAATGTTGTGTTAATTTCAATTGTACAGCAAAGTGATTCACTTATGTGATGTGCTTAGTTGCTCAGTCATATCTGACTCTTTGCAACCCACATGGGCTGTAGCCCACCAGGCTCCTCTGTTCACGGGGTTTCTCTAGGCAAGAATACTGGAATGGGTTGCCATGCTCTCCTCCAGGGAATCTTCCCAACCCAGGGATTGAACCCAGTTCTCGCGCATTGTAAGCAGATGCTTTACCATCTGAGCCACCAGGGAAGCCGAAGAACACTGGAGTGGGTAGCCTATCCCTTCTCCAGGGGAACTTCCCAACCCAGCAATAGAACCATGGTCTCCTGCATTGCAGGAGGATTCTTTAACAGCTGAGCTACTTGGGAAGCACAATTCAGTTTATATGTGTATATATATATAAACTCCCTCTCTCTCTATATATATATACATATACATATTCTTTTTCAGATTCTTTTCCATTATAGGTTATTACAAGATATTGAGTCTAGTTCCCTGTGCTATACAGTAGTCTTTGTTGTTTCAGTTCAATTCAGTCACTCAGTCATGTCCGACTGTTTTCAGCCTCATGGACTGCAACACGCTTAGGCTTCCCTGTCCATCACCAACTCCCAGAGCCTACTCAAACTCATGTCCATAGCGTCGGTGATGCCATCCAACCATCTCATCCTCTGTCATCCCCTTCTCCTCCTGCCTTCAATCTTTTTTGTTTACCTAGTTTATATATAGTAGTTTGTATCTGTTAATCCCAAACTCCTGATCTCCCCACCCTCACCATTTTCACCATAGTTTGTATTCTATGTCGGTGGGTCTATTTCTATTTTAAGTTCATTTGTATTCTTTTTTTTTTTTTTTTTTGAGATTCCACATATAAATAATATCATGCAACATTTGTCTTTCTCTGTCTTACTTCTCCACTACTCTGTCCAGGATGGTCCATGGCAACTGTGTTTTGTTTTTTTGTTTTTTTTTTTTCTTTTTCTCTCTCAGTGATGAACTGCCTCATGATATGACTTGTTCAAGCTACTTTCTTTCCTTCATCATTTCAAAGTAGTGTATTTCTAATTCCCTGATGATTTTTCTCCTTCAACAATTTCCATTGAGGGTGAATAGAACCACTATAAAAGTTTTATGCTAACATCTAAAAGATCAAACTCCACTAGTATTTTTGCAGTACCTCAAAAATATCATCTGTCACCACTTAAGGTCAAACTGTTCAGTACAGTAATGAACACACACATATACGTACATAAAACAAAACCTGTTTCTGAGACACTCAACAAGGACACAGGTAATGCTTATACAGCCTTGTACTTCCCAATATCCTGCCAGTGCCTCACAGTAACCCTACAGGGCAGGTCCCATCCCTTTCAGCTACCCAGTTATATTCCCTTCTGGTTACCCATGAGGCTGGACAGGGTGAATTATCCAAGTTGGACAGCAAATACGTCTGTCACCTTTAGACCTTATTGTTTCAGAATCATATTCTTTCAGAGTACCATCAACTTTCCTGGGTATTGCTTTTATTCTATTTTTTTCCCTAACCCTTATCCATTGTGACCTAACATTCCACTCTCCGGTTAATCTCACCTGTAGATCACAGCTAACTTGGTCTTCTAACTCTACCAATAAGGAAATAATTTCATTAAGTAACCAATCAACTTGAGAAGGAAATGGCAACTCACTCCAGTATTCTTCCCTGGAGAATCCCACGGGGAGAAGAGCCTTGAGGACTATAGTCCATTGGGTCGCAAAGAGTTGGATACGACTAAGCAACTAACACACACACAACCAATCAACAGATCATCTTTATGTGTTCCTTCCTGGGTGCAAAAGCAATCTGCCATATCTTTGGCATCTTTGCTTGCAGAACTTCTGAGAACAAGAGCTGTGATTTACTTCTGAGCTCCCAGAATTACACATCCCTGAAGTCTATACAGGTTACTATTCTCTCCTTTCTCCATCCTGAGTTGAAGACTGTAATGGCAAAATATACCATACAATTTTTAAAAATTCTGCACCAGCATGGTTGAGCAAGCACAGGAAATTTCAATATCAATTTGACTGAGAGAGGTGCAAAAGAAATGCTATTTATTATACACATTGGATTTGTGGTGTGCAAGAGACTCCAGAAATAATTACAGGATTTAATAAGAGCTATGACAATAAAATGGAATACTGGTATATGCTTCCTCAGGGTCATTTTTCATTTCTATATCCAATAAGTGTTTACTGAGTCTCTACTAAGTTCTAGAATTATGCTGAATACAATCTAGATAATACAAAACAAGACCTGATAATGTGTGATGCCTACTGGGGAAACATGGCAAGGAGAGTGTTGGGCTGGGTATTCAGACACTGGATTACAAATCTGTCTGCAAACAAGTGCTGTGTGATGTGTGTGTGTGTGTGTGTGTGTGTCTGTGTGTGTGTGTGCACATGTGTGTATGTTAGTCACTCGGTTGTGTCTGACTCTCTGAGATCCCATGGACTATAGCCTGTCAGGCACCTGTGTCCATGAAATTCTCCAGCAAGAATACTGGAGTGGGTTGCCATTCCCTTCTCCAAGGGATATTCCTAAACAGAGATTAAACCCAGGTGTCCCACATCACAGACAGATTCTTTACCATCTGTTGGTTAAGTCATTAATCTCTGAAGTTCTTTTTCCTCAGCTATAAAATAATTTAAATTATTTCTTCATTCAGGTCTGTCTCAAGGTTCAAAGTTGTATGGTCTGCAATAGGTGCTGAATGGTCAACAAAGTTGAAAAACACAGATATTTGCCTATAGACAAAAAACTGGTGAAATTCCAAAGTTAAAGAAAAAAACCCTAGGATCCACTTTCGGTATTGCCTGATAAATTACTTGATCCTTTGAAATGTTTATTTTCTTTTCAAGAGTCATCCCCCAGGTCTGGGGAGGGTGAGAGGGATACATCATGTAATTACCCTAGAGCTAGATATTAAGGAACCACAATCAAGACTGTTTTAAAAATAGCAACAAACAGAGAAAGCCAAATACCATATGATTTCACTTATATGTAGAATCTGAAAAACAAAACAAGTGAACAAACATAACCAAATAGAAGCAGAATTACAGATACAGAGAGGTACAAACGTCCTGTTGCAAAAAAATGAGTTATGGGTATGAAATACACAGAGTGGAGAATTTAGTCAGTAATTACACAACATCTTTCTATGATGACAGATGGTTTCTATACTTATGGTGATCACTGTAATGTATAGAAATATCGAATCACTATTTTACATACCAGGAAAAAACATAGTGCTGTAGGTCAATTATACTTTAACAAACAAACTCACAAAAACAGAGGTCAGACTTGTGGTTACTACAGGCAGGAAGTGAGGGAAGGGGAAATTGGATGAAAGTGGTCAAAAGGTACAGACATTCAGTTATAAGAAAAAATAAGTACTGAGGATGTAACAGGAGAAGGCAATGGCACCTCACTCCAGTACTTTTACCTGGAAAATCCCATGGACTGAGGAGCCTGGTGGGCTGCAGTCCATGGGGTCGCTAGAGTCGGACACGACTGAGCAACTTCACTTTCACTTTTCACTTTCATGCAGTGGAGAAGGAAATGGCAACCCACTCCAGTGTTCTCGCCTGAAGAATCCCAGGGACGGGGGAGCCTGGTGGGCTGCTGTCTCTGGGGTCACACAGAGTCGGACACGACTGAAGCAACTTAGCAGCAGCAGCAGCAAGGATGTAACAAGGCTATGGTTTTTCCAGTGGACATGTATGGATGTGAGAGTTGGACTGTGAAGAAGGCTGAGCGCCAAAGAATTGATGCTTTTGAACTGTGGTGTTGGAGAAGACTCTTGACAGCCTCTTGGACTGCAAGGAGATCCAACCAGTCCATTCTGAAGGCTATCAGCACTGGGATTTCTTTGGAAGAAATGATGCTAAACCTTTTGAAACTCCAGTATTCTGGCCACCTCATGCGAAGAGTTGACTCATTGGAAAAGACTCTGATGCTGGGAGGGATTGGGGGCAGGAGAAGGGGACGACAGAGGATGAGATGGCTGGATGGCATCACTGACTAGATGGACGTGAGTCTGAGTGAACTCCGGGAGATGGTGATGGACAGGGAGGCCTGGCGTGCTGTGATTCACGGGGTTGCAAAGAGTCGGACACGACTGAGCGACTGAACTGAACTGAAGGATGTAACATATGTTATTAAGATAATAAGCACTGCTATATGTTATATATGAAAGCTTTTAAGAGAGTAAATCCTAAAGAGGGCTCATCATGGAAAAAAATATTTTTTTTTGTTTTCCTCTTATTTTGTATCTATGTAAGATGATGGGAATTCACTAAATTTATTATAATCATTTCATGATATATGTGATTCAAACCATTATGCTATACACAGACTTATACAAGATTATATGTCATTTTTATCTCAATAAAATTGGAAGGAAAAAGTCAGCAACAAGAATAAAACAGTAAAAACAAATGTATCATTACTCTATTAGCAAGATAACTTTGTTTATTTTACATTGCAAATGTTATCTAATTTCATTTCCCTCTTTCTTTAGCAATATTACTTTGCCAGTTCATGTCTCTCCTTTATGCTACTAGCATTGTTTGGCATCTGAGTTCACATTTGGAATTTTCTCATCTCATTGTCAAATAAGTAGTTTTTTGTAATAGAAGATGTTACCGGTAAGCGTGAAAAAAACAAGACATAAAGATTATCTCTAGACTCTAGTTAAGTAATATTCTTATCATTATTTCTCACATGGAATCCCTCTTTTTTGAACTGTAGCTTTAAATCTTTTTTTTAAATTTAGAATTGTATGAAGGATATGAAATACTGTATCAAAGAAGCTGTTTTGAAAGGTCATTTAAAACATTTCTAGTGTGTTCTTCAATACATATAAAACTAATGAGGACATCAAGGCCTGCTTGAACCATGAGCGTTATCATTAGCACTCTGAGCAAAAATGTGATTCCAAGTAAAAATATTTATCCATAAAACTTAAAAACTCAAATACAGTATGATTTATCAAGATAGCCGACTCAATAAAACAGACTTCTATTCCCAAAGATAATTTGTCAGAAGAGTTCCCACTCCACAGACAGCGGAGTATATCTGAGAAGTCCAAAACATCAGTGATATGCATGATCCCATCTGTAAGAAACAGGGAAGGAACTAATCCTCTAATTACAGTCACGAAGAACAAAACTTAAATCATGTTAATCCTTTTTTAAGTTATTGAAGAAATCAAGGAGATGCTGAAAAGCAGATGAGAGCCAAAAGAGAGGAGTGATTTTAAGCAAATAGTTTATTAGCAGAAGCAGAAAAATTATGTTGGAAATAAGTCTAAAGATATTGTTAGCAGAATGCTTAAAAGTACATTCTTGTCCACATGTACACTCAGTGGTAAAGACACTTCTCTCAGAAAGACATACTCGTCTTATACTGGGCACCTCCTTCTCACTATTATATACCAAACCATCAAGTAGAATCTTCCAGCTTTACTTTCCCACCTGTGGTTGGGATGCAAATATATTAAGAACAAAAACATAAAATTCAGGGACTAGTCCAGAGGTTGGAAATCTGCCTGCCAATGCTGGAGACACCTTCAATCCCTGGTCTGGGAAGATCCCACCTGTGGTGGAGCAACTGAACCCCTGTACCCCAACTATTGAGCCTGTGCTCTAGAGCTCTGCAGCATCAGCTACTGAGCCCCCTACCTCGAATCCTAAAGTCTGTGCTCTGCAACAGGAGCAGCCACTGTAATGAGAAGCCAGCACACTGCAGCTAGAGAGTAGTCCAGCCCCACAACCACATCTAGACAAAGCCTGCGCAGCAACAAAGGCCCATCAAAAGACCCAAAGACCCAAAATAAAAATATAAATTCCAAAGTTTATATTAGTTTCTTGTTTCATCTTGAAGTGACCCCTTTCATACAGACTATAAAGTTAAATGATACATAGGAAATTAAACAGACTGATGCTAAGTCATTTTAAAAAATCCAATTACTTAACTTACATTTTCAAACTAATAACATAAAGAAGATCTTACATTCCAGGTATAAAGATATGTATTTGCTTAACACAGTCAACTCATTCTTGTTAATACTTAGCATCACTGTAAAGAAAAGTCACTACAATGGGACTTCATGTGATAGAGGTGGACAAATGAATTCCTATATGGAAACAATACAATATGATTGCCAAAAATATGAGGTCACCTTAGTGAAAGTGTGAAAGTCGCTCAGTCGTGTATGACTTTTTGCAGCCCCGTGAAATTCCAGGCCAAAATACTGGAGTGGGTATTGTTTCCAACCCAGGGATTGAACCTAGGTCTCCTGCATTGCAGGTGGATTCTTTACTAGCTGAGCCACCAGAGAAGCCCTCATTTTACTTTAAGTGAGCACATATGTAGGATCAAGAGCTCAGACTTTCCTCTAGCAGCTTCCTTTGCTTAAGCAAAATGAGAAAAGGAAAAGGAACACTCTCAATCAGAGGTGGACGTCACCAGAGTGAACCCCGCCATTCTGGATGTAAGGCCACTTGGAAATATGAGATCACCTTAGGCTGAATTTACAACCTTTTATAAAGCAGTCAAATATATGGCTGTAACAGTCCTCTCACTGGTCATACCACATCTGGAATATCTTTCATTCTAGAAAGTGAAAGTCGCTCAGTCACTGTGTCTGACTCTTTTCAACCCCATGGACTGTATAGTCCATGGAATTCTCTAGGCCAGAATACTGGAGTGGGTAGCCTATCCCTTTTCCAGCGGATCTTCTTGACCCAAGAATTGAACCGGGATCTCCTGCATTGCAGGAGGATTCTTTACCAACTGAGCTGTCAGGGAAGCCCTTCATTCTCGAAGGAATGCTTTAAGACACAATAAGCAACAGGCAAATGCAGAAAAAGCCAACAGCATTATATTGAAGCTTAAAGTTATTCTGTAGAAAGAACAGTAGCTGCTCTTAAAAAGAAGAGAAAGGAAGAAATAACTATTGCTTACCCACCAAGTCTGAGGCACTCTGCTTGATAATTTAAGTGGGAAAAAATGCTAACACATATCTGCTTTCCAAAGAGACTTATGATTACTAAGAAAAGCCTTTTCATCAGCTGGCCATTTCGCTCATCTGGAATTAGTAAAATGAGCTAGGGGCTGAGTTTTGGAGTAAGGACTGGAAAGAACAGTATTAATTCAAATTGATTATAATATTTTGCATGAATTATGTAGAATTATTATTAAAACAGAATGAGTTTTGGAAATACCAAAGACAATCATGAATGCAAGGAATATAAGGAAGAAAAAGGAATTGAGAGGCAAAGGAGACTTAGAGCCAAAGGAGATACAGTTCAGACAAAGGAAACAAGTAAGTATGATTTAAAGCAAAGAAAATGCATTGGGGTGGTGGTGCAGTTGGGAGGAATGAACAGGAGTTTTCAGGAAAATTAGTCACAGGATAGAGTCTGGATTTTATTCAAAGGCTGGTGGGAAACCACTAGCAAGGAAGCTGCATGTCCAACTTTGAATTTTATAAGGTCTGTTTTGTCCATGAAGAACAGATAGGAGTGTATAGCTTTATATCAGGTGAAAGATGATGGTGACAAGAAATGAGGCAGTTCCATTAGTAGTGGAGACAAGAGAATGATTTGATAGCCCAGGGTAACTGACAGAAAAGATAGTATCAAGGCTGACACAGGTTTTTATGGCTTCAGCTGTAGTTAGGGCTCAAGTTAGATTGGAAGGAAATCATGGAACTTCTCTTTGGAAAGCCTTCCTTTGCTAGTTTGCCTTCTTTTTTTTTAAATTTTATTTTATTTTTAAACTTTACATAATTGTATTAGTTTTGCCAGATATCAAAATGAATCCATTGCCTTCTGAAATTCAGCTTCTGGTTTTCTCCAATGAAATATGCATCCTTTCCCAAAATCCTGAACTCTGGGGTTTTATGTTAACAGGGTTTCCCTGGTGGCTTAGATGGTACAGAATCCGCCTGCAATGCATGAGACCTGGGTTCAATCCCTGGGTTGGGAAGATCCCCTGGAGGAGGGCATGGCAACCCACTCCAGTATTCTTGACTGGAGAATCCCCATGAACAGAGGAGCCTGGCAGGCTACAGTCCATGGGGTCGCAAAGAGTCAGACATGACTGAGTGACTAAGCACACACACAGCATACAAGGAGCCAGATGGTTATAGAATTCACTAAGCTAGATGAAGACTATGATGACTTCTGTTTTGTACATGTTCAATATGCAGGTAGACACATAAGTTTCTTGCTCTGAGCCAGAGATACCCATTTGAGACTTAGTCCTGCATAAGGATAGTGCATGGAGACTTGAGTGCAACAACTTAACATGAGGAGAATCTGGAGAGGAGATTGCTTAGAATAGAAATAAACAACCCCAGCAGTTAAGTGCCCTGGAAAAGCTGAAGGTCCAGCACTACACAGTAAAGAGAAATAAGAAGGATGAGGAAACCCAGACAAAAGCATTCCAGAGGAGAGAGCAGTTCCAAGTGATGAAATTTCAAGTAGCCTAAGAATGTCCTTTTAGATTAATAACCAGAGATGTTTTGATGAGAATCCTGAGTACAGTTTTAATGGAAACATGAGAATGTTATTCCTTAAAAGTCTCTGTGATCCTTCTATAAATATGATTAATTTTATTTTTTAAAGTTAACATTGAAAGAGAATGTTATTGCCTAAACCCTGCTTAACATTAAATTATTCTGAAAAGTGAGAAGTAAAGCAATACTATAAATTTTGCTGAAGTCATAAACACAGTAAATGAGTAATTCACAGCAAAGCCAAGGGATATAACATATTTTTAAGAATCAGACAAGAGGTGTTGAAATCTATTGCTCATGTTGGTTGGAAAGAAGTGACCATAATGCTTATAAACAAAGAAGGTAAACTTACTGCAGTGAAGTTCTTGAGCAATAGGGCTGAGATTAAGTGCACACTTAGAAATATTGGCCTTTGATAGGTGTGTGAATGATCCTTTCACACTAACAGGAGAAGGGGAGTGATGAGCACAGATATAGATAGATTGTTAAATGTGATTCTAAGAGTGTGTAGTGGTTCTCTTCTAATGGCTTCTATTTTTCTCAGTGAAATAGGACCAAGGTCATCAACTCAAAATAGGTGAGAGAGGAAATATTGGAAGAAGGTGAAGAGAGAAAAGATATGAAATAGAAATCTAGCAGAAAAGGGAATGAATGGTTTAGAGAAGTGTTCTAAGATTGTGAGCAGCTCTAAGGCCATACATGAGGGTCTGTGGTCATGAATTTAAAGTGAGAGCATCAGAATGGTATTGTGTTGTTTCTAGCCATATTCATCTGGACATGTGCTGACCAAGCAGAACACTGAGGATTTTGCCTGGTAGGCAGATAAAAGTACATAAAAATAGGGACATTACTTATTATGAAAGAAAGTGAAAAGTGAAAGTGTTAGTTGCTCAGTTGTGTCCGACTCTTTGCAACCCCATGAACTGTAGCCCACCAGGCCCCTCTGTCTATGGAATTCTATAAGCAAAAATACTGGAGTGGGTTGCCGTTCCCTTCTCCAGGGCATCTTCCTGACCCAGGGATCAAATCTGGGTCTCCTGCATTGCAGGCAAATTCTTTACTGTTTGAGCCACCAGGGAAGCCCCAGTGGATGACAAGTGAATTTATACTGAATAAGGAGAAAAATGAGAACTTTAGGGAAATGAAAGATCATAAAACGCTGGTTAATTCATCTGGAGTAGGATAACTTTTAGAACTGGAGTAATCACAGAAGTGAATTAGAGAGACGAGAGGTTATGGTCAGAAAACAATGTTTAAAATTGAGATTATGAAGTTGGGGTTATTGGTGATGACAAGATTTAAGTTACATTCAAGAATCAAGATGGGAGATGGCTGAGGTAGAGTGCAAATCAGATCATTAGAGAAAGAGAGATTGAGGAATTTAGAGGGCAGCATATTTGAAGGACTGTCTGTGTAGATGCTGAAATTGCTACAAAGAATGAGAACAGTGCTGTGGACAGTGCCTTTGAGTGTGAAATTTAGACCTTCAGGAAATGAGGAAGAAGGACTTAAGAGTTCTACAGTTGTCTCCAGCAAGGTGAGTTAGGTTTAGTTTGATGGGTTTAAAGGGAGTGACTTTTAGAATAAAAAGGAGACACAGAAAAGAGCGATAGAAAACAGTGAATCGATGTGATTTCAATGCTATGATTGAGGGTTTGAGGAGGCCTTCTCTAGGCAGAGCTTAAAGAGAAGCTTAAAAACATTTCTACTCTATGTCCTTGAGTAGAAACATGTGGTGGCTAGTTTCCTTACTCTAGACCACATTTCTCTCTCTCTGTTTCTCTCTCACTCTCTTCTCACTTTCTTCTCTCTCTCTGCATATATGCACACACTGCCACATATACATAGCTGCTTATAAGCACATGTATCAGATAATGCCATCCCTTATCCTCTTTTTCAGACAGCCTATCATTGTACGTGGGGCTTCCCAGGTGGCGCTAGTGGTAAAAAACACACCTGCCAATGCAAGAGATGTCAAACCCATCAACGTAGGTTTGATTCCTGGGTTGGGAAGATCCCCTGGAGAAGGAATGGCAACCCACTCGAGTATTCTTGCCTGGAGAATCCCACGGACAGAGGAGTCTGATGGGCTGAAGCACATGGAGTCACAAAGAGTGGGACACAACTGAGCGACTAACACCTTCACTTTTCAAAGCTGAAAAAACTCCAAAAAGCCCCAATTTTCCTCTTGTAAGGAAGCCAGTCACTGATTAGGGCCCATCCTAATCCAGGATGACCTCATCTTACTCTGATTAAATCCACAAAGACTCCATTTCCAAACAAGGTCACCTCAGCCCACCCCAGATAAGAAACGCTGTGTTTCCTGCTAGACCAAGGAAACTGATTCCTGGAATCTGCCTCCAAGTCTGCCACTGCTCACGTGTGCTAAGTTGCCTCAGTCATGTCTCATTCTTTGCAGCACTATGGACTGTAAGTCGCCAGGCTCCTCTGTCCATGGGATTCTCCAGGCAAGAATACTGGAGTGGGTTACCATGCCTTCCTCCATGGGATCTTCCCGACCCAGGGAGTGAGCTCAGGTCTCCCAAGATGAGATGCTTCCTCCCCTCCACAATGGGCAGACCTCTTCCAAGGCCACGGTTTCATTCCAAACCAAAAGAGAATATTAAATGAAAAAAAATTATATTATTTTGTTCTTTAGTGTACACAATTTTTAAGGCTCTCAGTAAGAGGAATGTGGTATGAATCTGTTAGTAGGATTAATGATCTTATTTTCCTTGATAAAACTGACCAAGCCCTGTACAGCTCCAAAGAGAAAGGAGACTTCTGCCCATTGTCTTCTTTGCTTGTTTTGCATCATTAATTTTTCTCAATCCATTGTTTCTTAGTAGGAATCTTTTAGAAACACTTGTCAGTTTGGGTTAGTATAATTAAGATTTGTTGTTGCTAAGTCACTTCAGTCATGTCCGACTCTGTGCAGCCCCATAGACGGCAGCCCACCAGGCTCCCCTGTCCTTGGGATTCTCCAGGCAAGAACACCGGAGTGGGTTGCCATTTCCTTCTCCAATGCATGAACATGAAAAGTGAAACTGAAGTCGCTCAGTCGTGTCCGACTCTTAGCGACCCCATGGACTGCAGCCCACCAGGCTCCTCCATCCATGGGATTTTCCAGGCAAGAGTACTGGAGTGGGCTGCCATCACCATCTCCGATAATTAAGATAAGATACTGTAATCCATAAATCCACTTCATCAGGCACAGGTAAACTGTGATATATTGTCAACTCCTTCTATGTTGTGAAATGTCTGTGGTTCTCCCTGGATATGTTGGGAAATGTACATCATATATGATGGTCTCTTGTATATCTAAGTGAAGAAGCCAAGACCAATCTACATACAAATATTAAATAAAATACTATTCTTTTTATAATAATTAGAATTCTTACATTTTCTCCATATTTCAGTGGCTCCTCTTACAACACACATTTTGAGAACAACCTTTCCAGGAAACATCAACATATATCTAAAAGAATTATCCAATAAGATGCTGTTTCAGTTCTTTAATGTTCCCCCTTTCAATTCAGTCACTGTCTCTTTTCTTTAGTCATCATCAACACTTCTATCTGATCTCAAGATTTTCCAATTCTAGATTTCCTGGTCAACTATTATTTTAAACCTAATGCTATATATTTTATTTAGAAAATCAGTCTCATTACCCTCGTATTGCACTTGCACCTCTTTCATCCCTTCACTTACTTCTCAAGCCAGTATAACAGAAACAGTAAAATATGTGATCTAAAATCTAGGATTCTAGAGTCAGAAAAACCTGGGTGTATGACATACGCAGAGATGTTTTACTTCTTTGAGCCTCAGTCTCTTTGACATAGAAAGTAGAGATAAAAACCAAAGTCAGCGTAGTCTTCTTCAGAATTTAAAAAAAAAAAAAAAAAATAAGGTATGCAAAGTATCATCCAGAAAGCTTGTGGTTCTAAAAAAAGAGTCAAATGTAAGAAATGGTCCAGATGGATGAAGTCTGCAAATATCCAGTAAATTTGACTGCACAAAATAAATGTGCTAGTAAGTAGCATCATCATGCCTGTTGATTTCTTGGTTGGTTGTTCATCTCTCTCTAGACTCTGTACCATTCTATCACATCTGAATGAGGAGACATCATTCAAATGCTGACTGTTTGTTACCATCTGCCCTCCTTAAAATCTTGTCCTTTCCTTATTGATTCCTGATACTTCTCTAGACTTTGATGATGTCTCCTCTGGTTCCTATTGTTAACTCTCCCACCTTCACAACTGAGACTCAACTTGGACATTATCAATGGTCCAGCATCCTGGTGGCTCAGTGGTAAAACATCTACCTGCCGATGCAGTGGACAAGGGTTCTATCCCTGATCCGGGAAGGTCGCACATGCCACAGAGCAACTCAGTCTGTGCATGACAACTACTGGGCCTGTGCTCTGGAGTCCAAGAGCCACAACTCCTAAAGCCTGCTCACCCTAGAACCCATGCTCAGCAACAAGAGCAGTCACTGTAAGAAGCCGAAGCACTGCATCTAGAGAGTAGCCTCCACTTGACTCAACTAAAGAAAAGCCCACACAGCAAGAAAGACCCAGCACAGCCAAAAATAAAATAAGCACTTTTTTTTAATTGAAAAAGGGAAAATGACTTTTTTAAAAAAAATTTATTTTTTAACTTTATAATATTGTATTGGTTTTGCTGTATATCAACATGAATCTGCCACAGGTATACACGTGTTCCCCATCCTGAACCCTCCTCCCTCTTCCCTCCCCGTACCATCCCTCTGGGTCATCTCAGTGCACCAGCCCCAAGCATCCAGTATCATGCATCGAACCTGGACTGGTGACTCGTTTCATATATGATATTATACATGTTTCAGTGCCATTCTCCCAAATCATCCCACCCTCACCTTCGGAAAATGACTTAAAAAAAAAGATATTGAGGCACAGAAAAAAAAATGTAGGGGAATAGGCTGGAGTAACCTATATCGTGAAGTCTATCCCTAGGGCTACCACTAAAATAAATGGTTTTCAGGATTGGAATTTAGCACCATTAAAGACTTTTGTTCAGAAAATGGTAAATAGGCAGTGGAAAACCAAGTTGAGGGCTCTGTTTCTACCTGAATCAGGTCATCATGAGCTTGACAACAAAACACGCTCTGTAGTCATCCTTCATACGGTGCTCATGGTGTCCTGGGTACATGGTGTCCATCTGTAGATGGTCGAACGCCTTTTAAAGACAAAACTTTGTTTTTGAATTTTTGGTTCATTTGAGCACACACGGCTTGATTTTGAGTACAGTCTCATTGAAAATGTAGGTGCATATGGCTTAAACTGTTACTTTGAGTGACACTTTCTCATATGTATGCTCCTATATATGAAGTCTCTTTATCTGTAAGTAGAACAATTACAGCAGTAATTTCTAACCATACAGGAAAGTTTGTCCACCTGCTGTTCTCGTTTCTCTGGTTTCCATGCAGTACCACCTCCCCCATTTATCTTACATAATGTTGTTTTCCTCAGTTGGTCAAACTTTACAAGCTAAGCAGCATCTCTGTGAAATCATTCTTTCCAAAGTTCTAGAGATGAGATAAAACTAATAAAAGTGAAACTTGTGCATAAAAAACAATGGCTCTTACACCTCCAGTACACAAATATCAATCTTTGAAATTTATTGGAAACTTGATATTTTATATTGCTAGAACCCAGAACAGAATTCTGAGTATTTAAATTGAACTTCTAGGATTCCATTAGAGGATAACTTACACTTGAAGCATTTAGGACACTCAATTTTATAAACTTTGAAGCCAGGAAAATGTTCTTAGGATTTATAATCTGGGGGAAAACACATACACATGGAAATAGAAGGAAATATTCAGGTTATACTGTCTTCAGGATCGCATTGCTGCTTTTCAGTTGCTAAGTTGTGTCCAGCTCTTTGCAACCCCATGGACTGCAGCACGCCAGGCTCCTCTGTCCTCCACTACCTCCTGGAGTTTGTGCAACTTCATGTCCATTGAGCCAGTTATGCTATCTAACCATATTATCTTCTGCTGCTTCCTTCTCCTTTTGCGCTCAACCTTTCCTAGCACCAGGGTCTTTTCCAATGATTCAGCTCTTCACATAGGGTAGCCAAAGTACTGGAGCTTCAGCTTCAGCATCAGTCCTTCCAATGAATATTCAGGGTGATTTCCTTTAGAATTGACTGGTTTGATCTCCTTGCTGTCCAAGGGACTCTCAAGAGTCTTTTCCAACACCCTCAAGATTACATATAGAGTTATATTTTAATGGTCTGCCCAGAATTCCAAAACCTTGGATGTATATATCAAAGATACTGTGTCCGTGCCTTCTCCTTTGCCTCTGTTACTTCAGACACCCAGTTTCTCTTTGACCTTAACCAGAGACTGAATGCCATGATCTCTTGTCTGCATTGTGTGTACAGACAGCATGATCAGACTGAATCGGAAATCTTCATGTTTTCTCAAATGCCAAATAGACACAGCCATTTTAGAGGACAATTCCACTTGAGATGACAATGGCTAAGTATGAACCCAAATTGTCCATGTGTTAATGAGAGATCTGAGGTGGAGGAAAACTGAAAGGGGTCATTTCTATCAACCTTCACAATGTAGGCAGCCATTTATTTGTATTCCGTAGCTTGCAATTCCTTTCAATTTCTCACCTCCTTCTCACATTTTAGATTCTGGCACCATGGAGAACACATGTCTTACAACAGAGTATTTCTTTATAGTCTCAGAATTGGATTAGAAGTTTTCTGCCTTATAACTTTATTGATGCTTTCAGTGGGTAAGTCAAAGATCTCTCTTGGTAAATGTCACATTACATTTGAAAATAGGTGGTTATTTTCAAATATCTTTTGATACTGATTTCTAACATAATCCCACAGTGATGAGAATGTACTCTGTATGATTTCAATACCTCTAGACTATGAAGTTTTTGCACCTTGTTTTATGTCCATGGGTATGTCAGTGTCTCCTAGATTATAGTCTATGTGAACTTGAATAGAATTTGTATTACTGTGTTGAGAAAATTGTATAAATCTTAATTATGTTGAATTGATTCATGGTGCTTTTCAGTCTCCTATATCCTTCTACTTTTCTGTCTATTCATTCCATTAATTTCTGAGAGTTTGATATTGAAACTTCAACTAAAAACCTTAATTTATCTACCTAACAATAATTGAACTATTTAGTGGAACTATATGCAACTTTGTTTTGCATTTTCCAAGTCTCCTGTAAATGTGTTATCATACTTTCATAATTGAAAAAATTAAAAATAAAGAGAAAAATAAGAGAGTCTAGCTACTGCTGAATAAACCAGGAATACTGTGCTTTGTGAATGGTTTATACTATGCATCTTTGTACACTGCAACATTGTGCTGGTTTTCCAGTATGTGACATATTTGACACATCCTAAACTTGTTCTCTTTAATGAGTTAGAATGCCTTTAAATCTTCTAGTGACATGAGTCACAGCAAGAAACACTGTAAAAGAGGAGAAATGAGCATAAATTTTACTCAAGCATCCCTTTTGTCATATACAAGAAGACCAACGTCATTATTTTGGCATTGCAAGGGATAAAATATATAATGTCAAAAGTTTTACTAGTAAATTTAAAATGCAAAACTATAAAACTTCTACAAGATAACCTAGATGACCTTGAATATAGCAATAACTTTTAAAGATACCACACTAAAGATGCAATCCATGGAAGAAATAATTGATAAATTGTGTTTCATCAAATTTAAAAATCTATTCTCTGTGAAAGATAATGTCAAGGGAATGAGAAGATAAGCCACAGACTAGGAAAAAACATTTGCAAAAGAAACATCTGGTAAAGAAATGTTATTCAAGTTATGCAAAGAACTCTTAAAACTCAACAAAAGAAAGCAGACAACCCAATTAAATCATGGGCCAAAGACCTTAACAGACATTTCACCAAAGATATATGGATGGCAAATAAGCACATGAAAAGATGTTCTACATCATATGTCATCAGAGAAATGCAAATCAAAATAACTATGAAATATCACTACGTATCTATACAAATGGCCAAAATTCAAACACTGACAATACCAAATGCCAGTAGGAATTGAAGCACTGGGAATGGTCATTCACTGCTGGTAGAACTACAAATGATACAGCCACATTGAAAGACAATTTGGCAGTTTCTTACTAAATCCAACATACTCGTAACTCATAATCAAACAAGTGTGCTCCTTAGCATTTGCCCTAAATAGTTGAGAGCATGTCTGCACATGGATATTTATAACAGCCGTGTTTGTAATTGCCAAAACATGGAAACAACCAAGATATACTTCAGTAGGTGAAAGGATAAATTGTGGTACATTTAGATAAGGAAAATTATATATATATATGCTCTGCTTAGTCACTCAGTTATGTCAGACTCTGCAAACCCATGGACTGTAGCCCACTAGGCTCCTCTGTCTATGGGGATTCTCCTGGCAAGAATACTGGAGTAGGTTGCCATGCCCTCCTCCAGGGGATCTTCCCAACCCAGGGACTGAACCCAGGTCTCCTGCATTGCAGGCAGATTCTTTACCATCTGAGCATACATATGCACTAAAGCCCATTATCAGCACTAAAAATAAGTGAGCTATCAAGCAATGAAAAAGCATGAACTTAAATACATATCGCTAAGTAAAAGATGATGCTGAAGATGAAACTCCAATACTTTGGCCACCTGATGCAAAGAATTGACTCATTGGAAAAGACCCTGATGCTGCGGAAGATTGAAGGCAGGAGGAGAAGGGGACGACAGAGGATGAGATCGTTGCATGGCATCATCAACTTGATGGACATGAGTTTGAGCAAGCTCTGGGAGTTGGTGATGGACAGGGAAGCCTGGCGTGCTGCAGTTCATGGGGTTGCAAAGAGACAGACATGACTGAGCAACTGAACTGAACTGAAGTAAAAGAAGCCAATGAAAAGATTACATCCTCTGTGAATCCAAGTATGTGTTAATCTGGAAAGGGCAAAATTATGGAAACAATGAAAGGATCAGTGGTTGCCTGGGGTAGAGAAATGGGGGAGGGAAGAATAGGCTGAGCACAGAGGAGATTTAAGGCAATGAAAATACTCTGCACCATCTTATAATGACATATGCATATCATCATACATTTGGCCAAACTCATAGAAAGTATAACACAAAGAATAAAACCTAATGTAAACTATGGACTTTGGATAATTATGATGTGTCAACAGAAGTTCAGCAATTGTAAAAAATGTATCTTTTAATCAAGGATGTGACAGTAGGGGAAGCTTAACAATCACGAGAACAAGGGATAATGCAGGAAACCTCTGTTCCTTCCTTTCAATTTTGCTGTGGACCTAAAACTGCTCCAAAAAAGCTACTGAGAATAATAATTAAATTTTTTAAAATTTTATTTTATTTTTTAACTTTATAATATTGTATTGGTTTGCCAAATATCAAAATGAATCTGCCACAGGTATACATGTGTTCCCCATCCTGAACCCTCCTCCCTCCTCCCTCCCCATACCATCCCTCTGGGTCGTCCCAGTGCACCAGCCCCAAGCATCCAGTATCGTGCATCGAACCTAGACTGGCGACTTGTTTCATACATGATAGTATACATGTTTCAATGTCATTCTTCCAAACCTTCCCACCCTCTCCCTCTCCCACAGAGTCCATAAGAGTGTTCTATACATCAGTGTCTCTTTTGCTGTCTCGTATGCAGGGTTATTGTTACCATCTTTCTAAATTCCATATATATGTGTTAGTATACTGTATTGGTGTTTTTCTTTCTGGCTTACTTCACTCTGTATAATAGGCTCCAGTTTCATCCATCTCATTAGAACTGATTCAAATGAATTCTTTTTAATGGCTGAGTAATACTCCATTGTGTATATGTACCACTGCTTTCTTATCCATTCCTTTGCTGAAGGATAGGTAGGTTGCTTCCATGTCCTGGCTATTATAAACAGTGCTGCGATGAACATTGGAGGTACACGTGTCTCTTTCCCTTCTGGTTTCCTCAGGGTGTATGCCCAGCAGTGGGATTGCTGGATCATAAGGCAGTTCTACTTCCAGTTTTTTAAGGAATCTCCACACTGTTCTCCATAGTGGCTGTACTAGTTTGCATTCCCACCAACAGTGTAAGAGGGTTCCCTTTTCTCCACACCCTCTCCAGCATTTATTGCTTGTAGACTTTTGGATCGCAGCCATTCTGACTGGTGTGAAATGTACCTCATAGTGGTTTTGATTTGCATTTCTCTGATAATGAGTGATGTTGAGCATCTT
Organism: Bos taurus; assembly: GCF_002263795.3. Lineage (NCBI taxonomy): Eukaryota > Metazoa > Chordata > Mammalia > Artiodactyla > Bovidae > Bos > Bos taurus. The sequence goes on from NC_037332.1 coordinate 89,746,817, forward strand.
TTCATGTGTTTGTTAGCCATCTGTATGTCTTCTTTGGAGAAATGTCTATTTAGTTCTTTGGCCCAGTTTTTGATTGGGTCATTTATTTTTCTGGAATTGAGCTGTAGGAGTTGCTTGTATATTTTTGAGATTAGTTGTTTGTCAGTTGCTTCACTTGCTATTATTTTCTCCCATTCTGAAGGCTGTCTTTTCACCTTGCTTATAGTTTCCTTTGTTGTGCAGAAGCTTTTAAGTTTAATTAGGTCCCATTTGTTTATTTTTGCTTTTATTTCCAATATTCTGGGACGTGGGTCATAGAGGATCCTGCTGTGATGTATGTCAGAGAGTGTTTTGCCTATGTTCTCCTCTAGGAGTTTTATAGTTTCTGGTCTTACGTTGAGATCTTTAATCCACTTTGAGTTTATTTTTGTGTATGGTGTTAGAAAGTGTTCTAGTTTCATTCTTTTACAAGTGGTTGACCAGATTTCCCAGCACCACTTGTTAAAGAGATTGTCTTTAATCTATTGTATATTCTTGCCTCCTTTGTCAAAGATAAGGTGTCCATATGTGCCTGGATTTATCTCTGGGCTTTCTATTTTGTTCCATTGATCTATATTTCTGTCTTTGTGCCAGTACCATACTGTCTTGATGACTGTGGCTTTGTAGTAGAGCCTGAAGTCAGGTAGGTTGATTCCTCCAGTTCCATTCTTCTTTCTCAAGATAGCTTTGGCTATTCGAGGTTTTTTGTATTTCCATACAAATTGTGAAATTATTTGTTCTAGCTCTGTGAAGAATACCGTTGGTAGCTTGATAGGGATTGCATTGAATCTATAAATTGCTTTGGGTAGTATACTCATTTTCACTATATTGATTCTTCCAATCCATGAACATGGTATATTTCTCCATCTATTAGTGTCCTCTTTGATTTCTTTCACCAGTGTTTTATAGTTTTCTATATATAGATCTTTAGTTTCTTTAGGTAGATATATTCCTATGTATTTTATTCTTTTCATTGCAATGGTGAATGGAATTGTTTCCTTAATTTCTCTTTCTGTTTTCTCATTATTAGCGTATAGGAATGAATAATCTACAGCCCAGATTATTGTACCCAGCAAGGATCTCATTCAAATATGAAGGATAAATCAAAAGCTTTACAGACAAGCAAAAGCTGAGAGAATTCAGCACCACCAAACCAGCTCTCCAACAAATACTAAAGGATATTCTCTAGACAGGAAACACAAAAAAGGTGTATAAATTCGAACCCAAAACAATAAAGTAAATGGCAATGGAATCATACTTATCAGTAATTACCTTAAACATAAATGGGTTGAATGTCCCAACCAAAAGACAAAGACTGGCTGAATGGATACAAAAACAAGACCCCTACATATGTTGTCTACAAGAGACCCACCTCAAAACAGGGGACACATACAGACTGAAAGTGAAGGGCTGGAAAAAGATTTTCCATGCAAATAGGGACCAAAAGAAAGCAGGAGTAGCAATACTCATATCAGATAAAATAGACTTTAAAAACAAAGGCTGTGAAAAGAGACAAAGACGGTCACTACATAATGATCAAAGAATCAATCCAAGAAGAAGATATAACAATTATAAATATATATGCACCCAACACGGGAGCACCGCAATATGTAAGACAAATGCTAACAAGTATGAAAGGAGAAATTAACAATAACACAATAATAGTGGGAGACTTTAATACCACACTCACACCTATGGATAGATCAACTAAACAGAAAATTAACAAGGAAACACAAACTTTAAATGATACAATAGGCCAGTTAGACCTAATTGATATCTATAGTACATTTCATCCCAAAACAATGAATTTCACCTTTTTCTCAAGCGCACATGGAACCTTCTCCAGGATAGATCACATCCTGGGCCATAAATCTAGCCTTGGTAAATTCAAAAAAATAATTTTTTTTTTTATACAGTGGGTGGGGGTGTGCGGGAAATGAGTGCTCTAACATATTTCCTAACAAAATTCACTTGTGAAAGCACTTTTAAACCAGTGGTCTATACAGATGAATTAATACTTTGCCTTTGATAATCTCAAAGTCAAGGACCTTAAAATTAAATATATAATTTTTTTTCATTATAGTTTCTCTTTAAAATTGCCACTGTATTTCCTAACATTTAAATTCAATATCTAGGCTCAATCAATAGATATGAATGCATTTGAGATCCCCGAATCACCTAATACCTAAGTGCTCTGAACAGGTGTCTGCTAAGAAACATATAATCCATTTAGTGGAGGCCTATAATACTTGTTTCATTTTCACAGGTGGTGTTGGATTATTAAAGTGGAAATATGCCAAGAAGTTTTTAGAGTATATTTCCATTTAAGTTGGACTTTACATTATTTAAAGCTATGATAATTCAACTCAGCTCTAATCCTCTTATAGTCTAGTCTGACCAAATCCATTATTTTATATATCACCTGAATTTCAGTTTTCCTGTTACTAACCCCCGCCTCGTACAAAAATTTCAAGGAGGAAAACATCATTCACGTCCAATGTGTTTAGCCCATAGCCATATTTTTTTTTCTTTTTAGAAAGCAGACAGTGGACACTAGTGGGTTGAAATAGAGTTAGGGGAAAAAATATAATGGTGAATATACTACTGACTGATTATGGGGAGGTCATTTGGTAGTTCCTTATTTCACTTTAATTATCCGCTAAATAAGGTAGTAAAATTGTTCACACTACTAAGTTTTAAAGAGCAAATATGTTAAAGTAGCTCAAGATTTGCTTGTTTGTTGAGAAATAATATAAATTTAAAATATTATCATTATTTATCTAATCATACACAATATCTACCAAAGGCCTTTTAGTAACTCAGGGTGACAGTCCCTGTTGTAGAGTAGAAAGATTTGGAGTTGGATAATGAATTCAGTCCTTTCATTTAGTTTTGTTTGTTTAGTTTGCTGTGATCTTCAACAAATGACATATGTGTTTCTTTGGCTGCCTAGAATCTGAACTACTTCATATCCCTGGAGAATTCCTCATCATATACATTTCTGTTGAACTCTCTCCTAATATATAAGCTGAAAAGACCAAAAACCTACTCCTCTATCCTCTACACTCTTCACTCCTAGCACCTAGGGTATTGGCATAGAATCTAGGCTTCTCCAAATATCAGATTACTCCATTTGAAATTCTTGAATGAAATAGAGTACAATTCATTTTTCCAACTGGAATGGCAATGGTGGGGATGGTGCTCTGCGCATTTCCATTGAGCTATTCCTACTAAGCAGTGCTACTGTTATTAGTCAGGAGGCTGAAATGGGGATTCAGATTGACGGTCATGATATCTATCCTGACTTTATACTGAGAAAATGGGAGAAGCCAGAGGATGAATTTAGGGCATGATATTTCATATCAGAATCCCATTTATCATGTGACCCTTCTGAAACACTCATTCAAACAAATGGACTCAGTGGTAAGTTCCCAGCAATTAGTTTTAGCTCAGAGTTGGTATGATTAATTCCTAAGAGATATGTGGGTTTTTTAAGCTGTCAGTACACTTAGGAGGCTAGAGGAAACACTTACACGAAGACTTGCAGCTACACTCTATTGTCCGTTCTCATGCTGGTACATGGGGAAACAGTGACTGACTTTATTTTTCTGGACTCTAAAATCACTGTAGATGGTGATTGCAGCCATGAAATTAAAAGATGCTTACTCCTTGGAAGGAAAGTTATGACCAACCTAGATAGCATATTCAAAAGCAGAGACGTTACTTTGCCAACAAAGGTCCACCTAGTCAAGGCTATGGTTTTTCCAGTGGTCATGTATGGATGTTAGAGGTGGACTATAAAGAAAGCTGAGTGCCGAAGAATTGATGCTTTTGAACTGTGGTGTTGGACAAGACTCTGAGAGTCCCTTGGACTGCAAGGAGATCTAACCAGTCCATCCTAAAGGAGATCAGTCCTGGGTGTTCATTGGAAGGACTCATGTGGAAGCTGGAACTCTAATACTTTGACCACCTGATTCGAAGAGCTGATTCATTTGAAAAGACCCTGATGCTGGGAAAGATTGAAGGCAGGAGGAGAAGGGGACGACAGAAGATGAGATGGTTGGATTGCATCACCGATTCAATGGACATGGGTTTGGGTGGACTCCGGGAGTTGGTAATGGACAGGGAGGCCTGGCGTGCTGTGATTCATGGGGTTGCAAAGAGTCGGACACAACTGAGCAACTGAACTGAACTGAATTGAACATGCTGGTTAGCCTCCCCTCAGGTGACACTGGACCCACAAAATCACAGCATCAGTAATTTCCCTCTCACCATGAGAATCTTCTCCAGGCAAACCAACTCACCAGAAACTACTTTCACAATCCCCTAAGGAAAAGTAAGCGTTCCTAATGTGCTGAAGCTTAATTGTCTAGAATAGATTAAAATCGCAAGCATATGCAAATACTAAATGAGTTACCACTTAATTAGAAAATATTAAATTTGTCATTTTTTTTACCAAGAAGTCACTTTGAGGGATAAGCCGCATCAGTCTCATTTAGATGAGACTCATTAAAGATGAGAAACAGAAACAACAAGTGTTCTTAGCAAATATTAACCTAGAGTTTGAAATTGTGGTTCTTTAATTTAAAATATATTGACTCATGGCTGAGTCCCTTCATGGTTCACCTGAAACTCTCACAACATTGTCAATTGGCTATACTCCAATTAAAAAAAAAAAAGTACAAAATAAAATAAAACACACTGACTCTAGAGATAAAATTTCAAAGGTACCAATACTAATAAGACATGTTAATTTGTATATTACAATATTTAACAAATGTCTGGCTTCAGAATTAATTTTGTTCATTTTAAAAATATGTATTTTAAAAGGAAATTATTTTAAATGGATAATACCACATACAAAATAGACTTTATCCACAAATACTGCTTCCCTGGTGGCTCAGATGGTAAAGAATCTGCCTGCAATGCAAGAGACGTGGGTTCGATCTCTGGGTCAGGAACATCCCCTGGAGAAGGGAATGGCAACCCACTCCAGTATTCTTGCCTGGAGAACTCCATGGAGGGAGGAGTCTTGTGAATTCCAGTCCATGGGGTCAAAAAGAGTCAGACACGACTGAGCAACTAACACTTTCCCATTCACTTCACAAATCATATGATGAAAAATCTTTTTTAAGTTAAAAAATTATTTTAAGGAATTTAGACAATCAGGACTTAATGATGAAATCCTGATAATTAAGGTAGTGGTTGACATAGTAGTAGAGAAATTGACCAACTGAATAGAGAGAGTATAGAAGCCCAGAGGCAGAGCTAGTCTAGTGTGGAAAAAATTTTGTATATACAAAGAGGTGAAGAAGAGAGAAACTATTTAATAAATGAAGCTGAAAAAAATTTCCATTGTGAAAAAGATCAAATATGATCCCTACCACAAGCCATAAGTTTTAAAAAATCAATTCTAAATAGAATAGGTATTGAAAATACAAACAAAATTTCTAGAAGAAAATACAGGTGAGTATTTAAGACCCTGCTGTAGGGAAAGATTTCTTACTTTAAAAAAACAACAGAATAAATAAAAATAAACTTTGCTGTATCTAAATTAGGAAATTTTGTTCAAAAACACTTTAGGGAAGGGGGTGTGGATAGGGGAGGGTTTTAATGCAGGAGAAGACATATGGATATTTGTAATAAGAAAAATTTCTATAAAGAATATATCTTAGACTTCCCTGGTGGCACAGTGGATAAGAATTTTCCTGAAATTCAGGGGTCACAGGTTCAATCCCTGGTCAGGAAATATCTCACATGCCATGTAGCAGAACAACTAAACCCACGTAACACAATTCCTGAGCCCGAATTCTAGGGTCTGAAGCCCGCGTGCCTCGAGCCCGTGCTTTGCAACAAGAGAAGCCGCTGCAATGAGAAGCCTTCGCACAACTACAGAGCAGCCCTCACTTGCCACAATTAGGGAAAGCCATGCACAGCAAAAAAATCCCATCACGTCCAAAAATTAAAAATAAGCTAATAAATAAAAGAATATATATTTTAAAACTCTTAAGAAAACAATAAAAAAATCAATATAGAAACTATAAAAATAAAAGACACAAACATTTAGCTAAAGATAAAAAGCATATAAATAAGAAATACATGATAGTCAACGTTGTTAATAATCAGTGAAAGGTAAATCAAGACCCAAATGAGATACCATGTTATGGCCATTACATTTGCACAACTTAAAAAATCTAGAAATGTCAAGTGTCAGGAAGCACATGGAATTTCAAGGTCTCTTATACATTCCCGTTGTAAAGGTATCTGGACGAAATCACTCTGGAAAACAGTTTTATATTACCTCCAAAATCCAAACATTCATAAACCTTATGACCAGCAACTTAATTCACAGGCATATATGTTAGAAAAATTCATAGATATGTACAATAAGAGATGTGGATAGGAATCTTATAACAGCATTACTTTCAACAGCAGAAAGCTAAATGCCCATCAACATGAATAAGCTGGTATATTTACGAAGTGGAATATTACATAGGCAGCATTTTAAAATTGTGGTAGACTGAAAAATGGCCCCTGACAATACAATCAAATCCCAATTCCCAGAACCTATGCATATAGTAAGTCCTTCACATCCTCTCTGTCTATGGGTTCCATATTTATGAGTTGTGCATTCATGGACTGAAAATACAGTTTTTTAAATCCTGAATGTTCCACTAAGCAAAATTTGAATTTACTGCTCACTGGCAGCTATTACTTAGCATTTATATTACAACTATATACCTAGCATTTATATTGTATTAGCTATTATAAGTAATCTCAAGATAATTTAAAGGATGTACATAGGTTATATGCAAATACTACACCATTTTATATAAAGGTCTGGAGCATCCTCGGATTTTGATGACTGGTGGGGATGGGTCCTGAAATTAATATCCCACAGACCTCAGGGATAAAAGGTTAACTTAAACTCAACATTCAAAAAACTAAGATCACGACATCCAGTCCTATCACTTCATAGTAATAAGTGGGGGGAAAAATGGAAACAGTGACAGACTTTATATTTCTTGGCTCCAGAATCACTGTAGATGGTGACTACAGCCATGAAAGAAAAGCTATGACAAACCTAGACAGCTTATTGAAAAGCAGAGACATCACTTTTCAAACAAAGTTCTATCAGTCAAAGCTATGGTTTTTCCAGTAGTCATGCATGGATGTGAGAGTTGGACCATAAAGAAGGCTGAGCACCAAAGAAGTGATGCTTTCAAACTGTGGTGCTGGAGAAGACTCTTGAGAGTCCCTTGGACTGCAAGGAGATCAAGCCAGTCAATCCTAAAGGAAATCAGTCCTGAATAGTAATTGGAAGGACTGAAGCTGAAGCTGAAGCTCTAATACTTTGGCCAACTGATGTGAAGAACTGACTCATTGGAAAAATCCATGATGCTGGGAAAGATTGAAGGCAGGAGGGGAAGGGGTCGACAGAAGATGAGATGGTTGGATGGCATCAGTGACTCAGTGGACACGAGTTTGAACAAACTCTGGGCAATGGTGAAGGGCAAAGGGGAGCCTGGCATGCTGCATTCTATGGGGTCGCAAAGAGTCAGACATGACTTGGCGACTGAACAACAACAGACACCAAGGGACAAATGTATTACCTTATACGGCAAAAGATACAATCAAGTTAAAGCTACTGAGAAGAAGAACTTGTTCTTATCTTTCTTATGGGCCCTAAATGATATCACATATATCTTTATAAGAGAGAGGAGAGGGAATTCTGAAACAGACATCCATAAAAAGAGAAAACAACAAAGCAGTGGGTGACAGTGCATTTGGAAGCATCGAGAAAAATGAGACAAACAGCTATGTTATTTTGAACAAAGTAGAATAGAAAGATTGTTTTTAACATGGATAAAAGAGAATCATGAAAGTAATAGATGAAAATCCTAAAATGTATCAAAATACAGAAAGACAAATTCTTGGAATTGAGTGATAATTTGACATAGGCCCAATTCTATACACATTTCTCAGCCTCTAATCAATTATATAGAAAATATCTGATTATATTTAGGCTTTCCTGGTGGCTCAGATGGTAAAGAATCCACCTGCAATGCGGGAGACCTGGGTTCAATCCCTGGGTTGGGAAGATCTCCTGGAGGAGGGCATGGCAACCCACTCCAGTATTCTTGCCTGGAGAATCCCATGGACAGAGGAGCCTGGAGGGCTACTGTCCTTGAGGTCGCAAAGAGTAAGACACAATTGAGCGACTAAGCACAGCACACAGCACATAAAAATTAGAAGAAATGAATTCAGAATTTTATATATATCAAATTTTGTGAAATTTTCAATAGAGAATTAACCAGTGCACACGACCCTTTAAAAATAATATATACCTTGCAAAAAAACTTAAATTTCAAAGTACCAAAAATATGCACCTCACTCCAGAAAGCAATGGCACCTCACTCCTTTACTCTTGCCTGGAAAATCCTATGGATGGAGGAGCCTGGTAGGCAGCAGTCTTTCTCTGCAAAAGAGTAAAACTAGTTATTTCCAAAAGAAATATTTTAAAAAAAGGATCTCCTGCTGCTGCTGCTGCTAAGTCGCTTCAGTCGTGTCCGACTCTGTGAGATCCCACAGACGGCAGCCGACCAGGCACCCCTGTCCCTGGGATTCTTCAGGCAAGAACACTGGAGTGGGTTGCCATTTGCTTCTCCAATGCAGGAAAGTGAAAAGTGAAAGTGAAGTCGCTCAGTTGTGTCCGACTCTTAGCGACCCCATGGACTACAGCCTACTAGGCTCCTCCGTCCATGGGATTTTCCAAGCAAGAGTACTGGAGTGGGGTGCCATTGCCTTCTCCAAAAAGGATCTAATTAATTAATGATTCAAAAACAGGCTCATAATACATTGGGTCAAAAATATGTATAATTCTAAACTGTTTAGGAAGTAATGCTAATGAGTTATATGTATAAATTGTAGGGGATGGTCAAGGCAATGCTCAAAGGAAATTTTATATTTTAAAGATAAAATTTCAATTAGCTTAAATTGAAATATTTGTTTTTTATTATGTTATCCTGAATTCAAGTATTTGGAGAAAATCCATAGAAATCGAGGCAAGTCAGAAAGAAAATATTAATAGCTTTGAATCTTTGGACTTTGATGCTGAATGAAAAACACCTACTTTTTATTTATTAAGAAAAAAAAATTGGGGCTTCCCTGGTGGCTTAGTGGTAAAGAATCCACCTGCCAATGCAGGAGACATGGGTTCGATCCCTGATCCGGAAAGATGCCATATGCTGCAGGGCAACTTAGCCTGAGTGCCACAACTATTGAATCTGTGCTCAAGAGCCCATGTGCCACAACTATTGAGCCCATATGCTCCAACTACTGAAGCCCACATGCCTAGCGCCTCTGCGCCGTAACAGGAGAAGCCACTGCAATGAGAAGCCCACACACTGCAACTAGAGAAAAGCCCCCACAGCAACGAAGACCCAGCAGAGCCAAAAATAAATTAAAAAAGAAAAATAATTTTTAAAATTGGGTGCTTAATTCATGCTCGGCATTTTTCTATACAAAAAAAAAAAAAGTCACAGGTGTTATCCTCCAGAAATAGGGAACAAAGTCAGTAAGGAATTAAGTCAATAGATAATTAAAACATAGGGGATATCAGGGATTCTCTGATAGTAAGTACAAGAGGCAAAAAGGCAGGTAGCTGTACCATCTATAAGCCATAAGGTGACAGTGAAGGTCTTTTGAAGGAAGGATATGCAAAGTAAGTCTTGAGGGTAAAAGGCATTATCCATTAGGGAGAGGGTGTGGTGCACATACAGGGAAGCATATGGAAGGACAAAGAACAGCCTGGATTTAAAGAACTGAACACAATGTTGCTGTTGTTCAATTGCTAAGTCATGTCTGAATCTCTTGCAATCTCATGGAAATGTAGCCTGCTGGGTTCCTCTGTCCATGGGATTTCCCAGGCAAGAATAGTAAAGTGGGTTACCATTTCCATCTCAAGGTGATCTTCTTGACCCAGGGATCGAACTTGCATCTCCTGCATTGGCAGGCAGATTGTTTACCACTGAGCCACCTGGGAAGCCCCCAAAACAATATTGTTAGAGAGAAAATGATAAAATGTGGTCATGGAGAGGTAAGCCTGGACCCTATCCTGGAAAATCTCTAGGAAATGTTAAGGAATTTTAACTTCATCCTGAGAAGGGATGAAAGTAGAGGTGTGACATTTTAGAAATGTGGCAGGATGGGGGGTGAGGCAAGCTATCCTCTCTTGGGTGAGAGATCCATGCCATGCTAGGAGCAGAGGGGCTCATAAATCTTAGTAAAGCATAGACATGACATGGATGCGAGCATAGACATCTATGCGAGCACAGACATAGATGTGAGATGAAGTTAAGCAAGGAAATGAACACTGAAAACCTAAAATTATGTACAGGGAGCCAGGAAGTGAGTACTAACAAATACTGACTCATTAGAGAACAGAAGATCCAAAAGTGAAGGAAAAAGTAAAAGCAGCCAGAGAGAAGGGTACAAAGGAAAGATACAAAACTCAGAGGAAAGTGGAGATGAAATAATAAAAAATTAACAGAGATGTTATAAATTATCAGAACTGAGGAAAATTGGCAAAGCCTCCATTGTAACCTTAAGGAGAATAATTTCAGTAGAGTTGCACCACAGTTCTATTGGGTTTCCTTTAAGGTCAATTGGCAAACTATTTCTTAGAAACTCATCATTTAGTCCTATTATGAAATTTTAATTCTCTAATCAATCAAAAACGCATATTACACTCCCATTCCCAAGATACCTAGGTAGGCTGAATGTGAAAGCTTAGAAAGCAGGTTGTGATTCTCTGGAATCACAGAGCAGTAGTTACATAAGGACTTAAAAAAAAAAATGAAAGTTTTATGGGAAGCTTCAGAGTAATCCTGCAAGTCAATCATTAATTTGAATAATATTGGAAGCTTTTAATAAAATAATATTAATTTCTTGAACATCATTCCCAGCAGTGATGGTAACATCACATCAACTTATAACCAAAGCAGTATATGTTAAATGTGAGAGGCTTCAATCTAAAATGTTTATTATAGGAATGTATGAAATTGCAGCAAAGAATTTTTAGGGGGTATTGTTAGTGAAATATCACTTTCTCTCCACAGATTAGGAAATTTCTTCCCAGTGCCACTGAGCCCTTCTGCTTCCATCAATTTGGTTACCAATCATTTCCCAATATCTATCAATGCCAGTCACTAATATGTTTCTCTGTGGTATTTTAAAAGTAATCTTAAGGACAAAGTGGAATGGAAATGAGTCATCTGCTCTTGCTGGAACAATTGGCCAATTCAAAATATTTAAGTGCCAGTTCTGAGTGTCATTATGAATATCACATTAAATACATCAACTGCCAAAGCTGATTATGTGGGTACACTCATAAATGAAGTTAAACTTTGCAGAATTTCAGTAAATTGAAGTTCCAGGATTATATAAGCATCTAATTAACTTTTCAGTCAGTTATTCAATCAATCATACATTAAGTATTTATTGAGCATCTACTGTGTACTAGGTCCTCTTCCAGGCACAGGGAGTAGCAGGAACAAAAAAGAAACAACTATATTCTCAATGATTATCACAGAATTGCTCTCTCTAAGTATTCATTTCTGAAATAAAAATTTGTGACACAAGACATTTTGAAGAGGTATGTGTTCTTTGAAAGCTTTGAAGATGAGTCTGTGATATATTTTGTCCCTTCTTCCCAAATCCATTTAAAATATTTATCATCTTTCTCTGACAAAATGTAAAATAATGTTTCTTTTTTGAAAGCGATGAAAAAGGATTTTGTAATAAAATTTGCTTATTGCTCATGAGAAAGAATTCTAATAACAGAGATAATTAAAAAAAAAACACAGTATTTAAATTATAATTTTAAATTTGGAATCTGTCAGCCACATACTTGATTTACCAGTCACCTGCATATTAGACAATTCAGTAATCTCTAGATGTGTCTCAATTACACGAAGAATAAGAACACATCAACCCATGTTTTATACCTTTCTTAGCCCACTCCTAATGCTTTTGTTCTGCTTACATATTTTAAGAATTATTCATCCTTTTGCATATTCATGAGTAGTGTCATATAAAGACATGGCAGAATTGAGAGCTTTTCACATTTTCACTTATTCAGAAAACATTACAACTTATACATTCAAACAACATGCATAATGATAAGTGCATACACTTCTTTGCTTTTCTTCCTTAAATTCAGCACCTACTTCATTACATTTCCCACCATTTCATGACTCTGTTGCTGGCCAGCTCATATCTTTTCTTGTGATTTGCTGCTGAAAAGTTTTTACACTGTATGTAAGTTTATGCCCATCATTTTTTATACTTTGATGAACTTTGAGAGCTTTGAAATTAGGATATATTGACATTTCCAGTGAATCTCATATATACCCAAATTGCTCTTTTCTTAGATGTTTCTTATAAAACATAGTTGAAAGAGTTGAGGAAGTGATCTCATGTACTGTGTCATTTTTTTTGTTTTTTAGTTAGTATCAAATGTATTCCCTTTTTAGGAATCTACTCACAATTTATATTTCTTGTTTTTCAGGCTAATGTAATTAATCAATCATTTGATAACTCAACAAACATGTATTTAACACTACTTTGTAGGAGGCAGTTTTCCAGGTGCCAAGATTATAACTGTGAACAAAATATAAATTCCTGGCCTCATAGAGATATCACATCCTTCTAATATTAAAAGAACTTTTTTTAACTTTTTCTAAAAAAAAAAAAACAAAACTTTTTTAAAAGAAATGTATTCCACTTCCCTGGTGGCTCAGATGGTAAAGAACCTGCCTGCAATGTGGGAGACCCAGGTTCAATCCCTGGGTTGGGGAGATCCCCTGGAAAATTGAATAGCTACTCATTCCAGTATTCTTGCCTGTAGAATTCCACGAAGAGAGGAGCCTGGCAGGCTATAGTCCCATGTGGTCACAAACAGTTGGATATGACTGAGTGACTAACAATTTCATATTCTTTTAAAGACAAAACTTCAGTTCAGTCGCTCAGTCATGTCCACTCTTTGCGAAACCATGAATCAGCATGCCAGGCCCCCCTGTCCAACACCACCTCCCGGAGTCTACTAAGACTCACATCCATCGAGTCAATGATGCCATCCAGCCATCCACCTCATCTTCTGTCGTCCCCTTCTCCTCCTGCCCCCATCCCTCCCAAATCAGAGTCTTTTCCAATGAGTCAATTCTTCCAATGAGGTGGCCAAAGTACTGGAGTTTCAGTTTTAGCATCATTCCTTCCAAAGAACACCCAGGATTGATCTCCTTCAGAATGGACTGGTTGGATCTCCTTGCAGTCCAAGGGACTCTCAAGAGTCTTCTCCAACACCACACTTCAAAAGCATCAATTCTTCAGTGCTCAGCCTTCTTCACAGTCCAACTCTCACATCCATACATGACCACAGGAAAAACCATAGCCTTGACTAGACGGACCTTTGTTGGCAAAGTAATGTCTCTGCTTTTGAATATGCTATCTAGGTTGGTCATAACTTTCCTTCCAAGGAGTAAGCGTCTTTTAATTTCATGGCTGCAGTCACCATCTGCAGTGATTTTGGAGCCCAGAAAAATAAAGTCTGACACTGTTTCCACTGTTTCCCCATCTATTTCCCATGAAGTGATGGAACCAGATGCCATGATCTTCATTTTCTGAATGTTGAGCTTGAAGCCAACTTTTTCACTCTCCACTTTCACTTTCATCAAGAGGCTTTTTAATTCCTCTTCACTTTCTGCCATAAGTGTGGTGTCATCTGCATATCCGAGGTTATTGATATTTCCCCCGGAAATCTTGATTCCAGCTTGTGTTTCTTCCAGTCCAGTGTTTCTCATGATGTACTCTGCATATAAGTTAAATAAGCAGGGTGACAGTATACAGCCTTGACATACTCCTTTTCCTATTTGGAACCAGTCTGTTGTTCCATGTCCAGTTCTAACTGTTGCTTCCTGACCTGCATACAAATTTCTCAAGAGGCAGGTCAGGTGGTCTGGTATTCCCATCTCTTTCAGAATTTTCCACAGTTTATTGTGATGCACACAGTCAAAGGCTTTGGCATAGTCACTAAAGCAGAAATAGATGTTTTTCTGGAACTCTCTTGCTTTTTCGATGATCCAGCAGATGTTCGCAATTGATCTCTGGTTCCTCTGCCTTTTCTAAAACCAGCTTGAACATCAGGAAATGCACGGTTCATATATTGCTAAGCCTGCCTTGGAGAATTTTGAGCATTACTTGACTAGCATGTGAGATGAGTGCAATTGTGCGGTAGTTTGAGCATTCTTTGGCATTGCCTTTCTTTGGGATTGGAATAAAAACTGACCTTTTCCAGTCCTGTGGCCACTGCTGAGTTTTCCAAATTTGCTGGCATATTGAGTGCAGCACTTTCACAGCATCATCTTTCAGGATTTGAAATAGCTCAACTGGAATTCTATCACCTCCACTAGCTTTGTTCATAGTGATGCTTTCTAAGGCCTGCTTGACTTCACATTCCAGGATGTCTGGCTCTAGGTCAGTGATCACACCATCGTGATCATCTGGGTCGTGAAAATCTTTTTTGTACAGTTCTTCTTGGAGAAGGAAACGGCAACCCACTCCAGTACTCTTGCCTGGAAAATCCCATGGACGGAGGAGCTTGGTGCAGGCTACTGTCCATGGGGTCGCAAAGAGTTGGGCACGACTGAGCGACTTCACTTTCACTTCACTTTTCTGTGTATTCTTGCCACGTCTTCTTAATATCTTCTGCTTCCGTTAGGTCCCTACCATTTCTGTCCTTTATTGAGCCCATCTTTGCATGAAATGTTCCCTTGGTATCTCTAATTTTCTTGAAGAGGTCTCTAGTCTTTCCCATTCTGTTGTTTTTCTCTATTTCTTTGCATTGATTGCTGAGGAAGGCTTTCTTATCTTTCCTTGCTATTCTTTGGAACTCTGCATTCAGATGCTTATATCTTTCCTTTTCTCCTTTGCTTTTGCTTCTCTTCTTTTCACAGCTATTTGTAAGGCGTCCCCAGACAGCCATTTTGCTTTTTTGCATTTCTTTTCCATGGGGATGGTCTTGATCCCTGTCTCCTGTACAATGTCACGAACCTCAGTCCATAGTTCATCAGGCACTCTATCTATCAGATCTAGGCCCTTAAATCTATTTCTCACTTCCACTGTATAATCAATCATAAGGGATTTGATTTAGGTCATACCTGAATGGTCTGAAAGTAGGTTTTCCCTACTTTCTTCAATTTAAGTCTGAATATGGTAATAAGAAGTTCATGATCTGAGCCACAGTCAGCTCCTGGTCTTGTTAGTTACTCTCTTTAATTCGACCTCTCCTGAGTAAAGCTTTGGTACTTTAAGAGCACAGTTTTTCTACAAAATACACTTTAAAATCACAATAATTTAAAGTATGTTTCATATCTTTCTTGTATTTTATGTTTCTAGGGCTCTCTTTCTAACTTTTTCTCTATAACACCTTGTCTTATAAATGTCTTTTCTTATAACTAAATTATTTGGTAAAATAATTGGTGTAAGTAGCTAAATGTGCCATAGTTTTACCATCAAAAATATGAATATCAGTGTTTTAAAAAACTCAGTATTGTGGCTTTAGGTTTGAGATAATTTGGGTTAATAATTTTGTGACTGAGATTGGAAATTGTCCCTGACATACATTCCTCCCCCTCCTTCATAGTTGAAGTTTGTCCTTTCGGGGTTCTTCTTTTTCACTGACTGGGCAATAAATAAGGGGTGGTGGTGTAGTTTTAGTTGTTAAGTCACGTCCTACTCTTGAGAACCCCATGGACGATATCCCGCAAGCCTCCTCTGTCCATGGGATCTCCCAGGCAAGAATACTGGAGTGGGTTGCCATTTCCTTCTTCAATAAATGAGAGACTGGAGCTTAATTGGTCACATGTGACCATAATATGGAAGCCGCATAGTGACTATGGCCCAGCAACAAGAGAGAAGGCATTTTGATCCCCAATGGTTATGCAGGCATCATGCCAACCCTGGACAGGTAACACTAAGATTCTGTTTGCCTGAGACAGAAAACCCCCATGTTGCTTACGACATTGTTGTTTGTAGATTTCTATCAGTTGCAGACAAATCTAATCCTACGTGATGCATAGTCCATAACTGATTTTCATAAATTCAACAATCTTTTCTAGATCCTATATAATTATGGTCACCCAGATTATTTATTGTAAATGATGAAACTTTCAGCTATGACTGTTACTGATAACAGCATGATTCCCCAGTCCAATGCCTAGAGATTTTTTTCTGAAAAATGAAAGTGCAATCTTTTTCTGACATCATTTTCACATAATCACAGATGCCTAGGGAAAGAAACAAATGAACCATGTCCAAAATAGCAAGTGACTGGTGATAATAAAAGCACATGCTTGTTGAGTTATCAAATAATTGACTAATTACATTAGAATGAAAGATAAGAAATATTTCAATTTATGAATTACAAGTAGATTCCTACCAAAGGGAATAATAATATTTTGAAAGTGAGACAACAGACAAATATGTTAGCTCAGGCAGCTAACACCAACCAGGCAGAAAAAAAGGCACTGCTTAAGTGTTTGATTAAGGAAGATGCATTAAGTTGACCATAAAATTCACTTCTTTTTTTATCAAATAGGATATTGAAAAAAATCCACTCTGTAAAATTACAGTAAAAGGTGTGACTTGTTTTGTATAACTGATTTAATGTAATTGTTTCTATTTTATCACTTTCCTCAGAGTTAAATTCTGCCTGCCCCCATTTTTCTGGGAAATTAGGATTTACATATTTTCCACTCTTCCCTTTTTCCTCCCTCTGCTTGATGCTATCTTATGCATGAAATTGTACAAGGGGTTCACCTTCATTTTCTTTTTCTCTTTTTAAAAATGTTTTATTTTGTACTGAGATATAGCCAATTAATAATATTGTGATGTTTTCAGGTGAACAGTGAAAGGACTCAGACACATGTCCATTCTCCGCCAAACCACCTTCAATCTTGTACATTAAATACCAGATCCACCATATGTCATGTAACTGTCACGTGGTGCTGATTATTTTTCCAAATTTCAATGATTCACAACCACTGCTGAATTGCTCAAGAGCATTTTTAATCCAGAGTGGTTAACATGACTTGAACAGTGACATTATTTAACTGGTAACACTGTAGGTTTACAAGCAAAAGCAAGCCTTACACCAGAGACATCAAGTCAGCAAAAAAATAAATAAAAGAGAATGAAACCTCAAATTTTAAAAGCTGATGTGAAAACTGTCTTATGTAATTCAAATAAACTACTATGAAATAATCCTTTAAAACATGTAAATGAAGAGCTAAGCACCTAAAAGTGAAGATAACATCTAGTTGAGAGAGATAGTTTATATTATTTTGGATGGTGGGATTAAATAACATGAAGATTCCAAATACACCTACATATAAAGAGTTTGGTTCCCAAAACAATTTTTAAATATTTATACCATCTCTAAGGGAATGGCTGGAATATGAACAAACTACCCTGTTTAAAAGAGTTTCAAAGAGCACACTTATTGTTGCAATTAATTTACTTCCTGACAGGCTGAAAGAAATTACAGATCTATGTAGAAGTTTATGGTACTTGATACGTTTAGATGAGAAATTATATTAACATTTGTGATTATCAATAATAACAAAACAGTTCAAGAGATTCACACAAGAGAAAAACAAAATGCTTTTAGTTTGGATGCAACTGAACAAAAGTACAACTCAAACTTATTTTTTAACAAGACAATGTAGAAGTTCAAGTTACATAGTAAATCTTTATTTCCATTCAAAAGTTTAGGAGGTTTTAATAGACTGCTAAGCCAGCAGAGCAAGTGTCATACTCTGATACCACATTAACAATGCAAACAGAAACTCGTTTATTCCATAAGTGCAAAGTATTAAATTTTTATTGACTTTTAGTTTTTACTACTTTAATTATTTTTTTTAACGTGCACAATGTTTGCAGAGACAGCAGAGAAATGCTTATTGATAGTATGGTATTGTGAAGAGTGATTAGTCAGACTGTCCTGGGTTCAAGCC
This sequence comes from Bos taurus, assembly GCF_002263795.3. Lineage (NCBI taxonomy): Eukaryota > Metazoa > Chordata > Mammalia > Artiodactyla > Bovidae > Bos > Bos taurus. The sequence continues at coordinate 89,764,909 of NC_037332.1, forward strand.
CAGGTCTTTGCCATCTGTATAACTTCAAGAAAATTGCTCATTTCCATGTGCCTCAATTTTTAAAATGAGAAAAAAAATAATATTTCCTTTATAAAGTCATGTAGGAGGAGCATGTAAGGCTCAGAGTCTCAAATGAGAAGCAGACACAAAAAGTCAATTCTGGCCTCATTTACCCTCACTTTCTTACTTTCTTTTACGTCTTTGAATAGCAGTCCAAGGAAAAAAGTACAGACACACATTTCTGGATGAATTGCTAACGTCTTCCTTCTCTTTATCCACCAGTGTTCTTGATACACTGAAAGGAAATTTAAGGAATTGGAAAAATCCTATTTTCCATGTCAAAAGCTATGACATCATCCTACTTGCAACATGCCTTAATCTTCTCCAGGTGGGATGAATTCTTGGGCCAACTAGAATAAATGTCATAGACTTGAAAAGCTAGAAAAGAATGCATATTTGAATTTTCCAAAGTATTATCTCCATCATTACAGTGAAAAAGGAAGAGCAGAGTGATTGAGCTGGAAGGACAGGAGGTAACAGGTCTGTGCTTCTGAAAGGATACCAGTCAAACAATGGAGAGGAAATGGTATTATCTGGATACAAAGCCAAGCAAACCTTGACAGACACAGACATGGTGAATCAGTCCCTTATTAGATTTGTCGGTCTCAGCTGCGCACTGAGCTTTAGAGTTTAGCTACATCTACTCCTCCTACAGTCACAATGAAAAATCTATAAGGAGAAGCTATTTAACAATTAGAGAGGCTCCTAGGGATGTGCCCATGAGTAATCTCCTTTAATTTGTCAGTTTCCTCCCAATACATTGGAAGGGTGTCTCCATGTAGGCTGTATATTTTTATTTTAAAAAATTAACTTCACTGCTGTCAACGCAGGAGATGCTGAAGATGCAGGTTTCATCCCTAGGTCAGGAAGATTCCCTGGAGGAGGAAATGGCAACCCACTCCAGTATTCTTGCCTGGAAAATCCCATGGAGAGAGGAGACTGCTGTGTGACAGTCCATGGGGTCGCAAAGAGTCGGACATGACTGAGCCACTGAGCACAGCACAGCTCGAGTTCTGTATTACTATGAGTTTTACCACCATTTATGGAGAAGTGACATGCAGTTAAAAACAGCGGCCACATTGATTTAGCCTCACATGGCCCTATAGGATTGACAGGAGACTCATTTGTACCTATATTTTCTGATTCTGTTCAGGGATTATCAAAGATGTATAAATTCAATTTAGAAAATTCAATCTCTAATCACATGTTTAAACTTCAAAAAATCAATTAGTTCATTTTCAATTAATTAAACCATGGAATCAGGAAAAATATTAATCTTGTCAGTTAACACAGTTAATCAGTTAACACACTTCAAGCAGCTGATTTTTGGATTCCATGTGTCTTCTCTTATACACATAGCATTAATCTCTACCCTGCTGTTCTAAATATTAATGCTCATATTTAAAGGTAGAGGCACATACATCTTAAAATGTATTTTAAAATTTAAATTCTGAAATCAAGGTTTTAAAAGATTATATTATGTCACAGTAAAATGTTTATTTAGCCCATGGGGCACTTTTAATATGACACTAGAATGGCCCTAGTAGTAAAGAACCCACCTGCCTTCCCTGGTGGCTCAGCAGTAAAGCTTCTGGCTGCCAATGCAGGAGATTCAGGAGACATGGGTTTGATCCCTGGGTTGGGAAGATCCCCTGGAAGAGGGCATCGCGACCCATTTCAGTGTTCTTGCCTGGAGAATCCCATGGACAAAGAAGCCTGGCAGGCTACAGTCCATAGGGTCACACAGAGTCAGACACAACTGAAGTGATTTAGCATGCATGCAAGAATGTTTAGTGTTTGAGCAAGACAAGTCTTGTAAGGATTGCTAATACTGTCTTCAAGCTTCCTAGAGAGCATAGATCTTTAGCCTCCTTTTTCAGATGCAAATGACAGCTTGTTAAGTATTATTCTTATTCCTCTTGGCTCACTTTATGATCCTAGCTCTGGAGAGATAAAGATGCATCTTACCCTAGCATACACTGGGTCATACTTATACCAGATCACAAAGCCCAGGTAAGACCCATATGTCTGCCAGTGTGTGACCTTCCACCTAAAGAAATAGCTATCCCCCCTTCCACCCTCAGTGTGCTTCCTCTGAGGGAATAAAAGGAAGGTGAGATGGTAAGGGTGCTGAACACTTGTTTTTTTTTTAATAATATATTTTATTTGTTGTTTGTTTATTTATGGCTGCACTGGGTATTTGCCGCCGTGTGCAGGCTTTCTCTAGTTGTGGTGAACCGGGGCTACTCTCTAGCTGTGGTACACAGGCTTCTCATTACAGAAGCTTCTTTTGTGAGCATGGACTCTGAGACTCATGGGCTTTACTAGCTGTGGAGCATGGGCTTGGTTGCTCCCCTGCATGTGGGATCTTCCCAGACCAGGGATCAAACTGGTGTCCCTTGGTCCCTTGCATTGCAAGGTGGATTCTTAACCAATGAACCACCAGAGAGGCCCAAAGCTGAACGTTTTAAATGGGCAAGTGATCTCCAACAAGTTATTGTTGTTGTTGTTACTGTTCAGCCACTTCATCGTGTCCAATTCTTTGAGAGTCCATGGACTGCAGCACACCAGGCTTCCCTGTCCTTCACTATCTCCTGGAGTTTGCTCAGACTTATGTCCATTGAGTCCATGATGCCATCCAACGATCTCATCCTCTGTCATTCCCTCCTCCTCCTGCCTTCAATCTTTCCTGGAAACAGAGTCTTTTCCAATGAGTTGGCTCTTAGCATCGAGTGGCTGAAGTATTGGAGCTTCAGCTTCAGCACCAGTCCTTCCAACGAATATTCAGGGTTGATTTCCTTTAAGATTGACTGGTTTGACCTTCTTGCTGTCCAATGGACTCTCAAGAGTCTTCTCTATCACCATAGTTTGAAAGCATCAGTTCTTTGACTCTCAGCCTTCCTTACGGTCCTGCTCTCACATTTGTACATGGCTACTGGAAAAACCATAGCTTAGACTATATGGACCTTTGTTGGCAAAGTGATGTCTCTGCTTTTTAATATGCTATCTAGGTTTGTCCTGGCTTTCCTTCCAAGGAGTAAGTGTCTTTTAATATAACTGCAGTCACCATCCGCAGTGATTTTGAAGCACAAGAAAATATTATCTTTTATTGTTTCCACTTTTTCTCCATCTATTTGCCATGAAATGATAGAGGAAGAAAATGTTCTAAGCAAAAGAGGTAACATATGAGAAGGGAGAATTTATATTGTCTGTGTAAAGTCTTGTCTAGGGCAGAGGTGATAAGGGATTGAAGCAGGACAGTGACTGTAGAAACAGAAAATAAAAGGAATAGCCTGATTTATGTAATGTTTAAGGAAGAATTGACAGGATTTGGTTATTACTTGGATGTGTGCAGTGGTGAAAAGAGGCATGTAGTACTACTCACAACACTTCTGACACCATTAGTGTGGGAGTTTTTCCCCAACACCATTCAACGCTTCAACTCTCTGAACACCAATGTGGTGTCCCAGAACTTAACCTGGAGTTGTTGCAGACCACACAGGTTAAAGGCTCAATCCCACAAGACTGTCACCCCACTTCAGACACCCATTACAAATCCTCCCCTTCTTCTAACAAACAAATTATCAATCAAGGGTTCCCACAACACTCTCCCAACATCTGATGATTTGCTCACAGAATTTCGGAGAAGTTTACTTACTATTAAATGTTGATTATAAAGGATACAATTCAGTAACAGGCAAGGAATAGGGGCAAGTTCACAGAGCTTTCAGATTCTCTGGGTACACTCCACCCTCTCAACACCAAGATATGTTCACCAAACTGAAAATGCTCTGAATCCAGTTATTTCGGGCTTTTATGGAAGTTCTATCATGTAGGAAAAATGGATTAAATCATTGGTGGTAGGTAATTAATTTGATCTCTAAATCTTATCCCTTCCCAGATGTTGGAGAAGAAATACAGATACTGAAAGTTCCAATCCTCTGGTCATGTTGTTGGTTCCCCCAGCAACCAGCCCCATTCCTGATGCTATCCAGTGGTCTACCAAGAGTTGCTGAACTAGATTAAACTCAGATATGGATAAAAGGAGCTTATTATGAATAACAAAGATGTCCCTCTCACCTCTTTCAGTAAATTTCAAGAATTTTAAGAGTCGGACGTGACTGAGTAACTGAAGAACGAAAGAGCTCTGTACCAGGAACCAGGGGGGAAAACCAGATAGGTTCATATTATCTCACAGTATCACAGGGTATGGTTGTTTAGTTCTTTTCCTCCCCAGGTTGTACATTAGGAGAGGTTCTATGATTTAAATCTATAATAATTGCAAATTTATATATCTATCGTCACATTTATATTGAAATCCCAGCATAACCTTGGTTGTACAAAGACAGCTCTAGACATAGTTATGGTCAAACACTTCCTTTTGTCAACTACTTACTATTAACTTAAGACATCATCTCTAAATATGAATATGAATATTTCCTTTTCAAAACAATTTCAAGGGGTTCTATTGTGGAATCACAGAATTTCAGGGTAGGAAAATTTGTTACAAAACCTAATTATTTGGGACACTCTGCAATTTAAACTCTATCCATAATTTTATGAGACAAATAGCCTAGAGAGCAAGGGCCACTTGCTTTGACAAATTCATATTCAATTCCTGGTTCTCAGAAGATTTTGAGAAGCTAGGAACAAAAATATGTGACTACTGATTTCACAGCCCCCTGTGATTTCAAGTTCACTTCTCTGCTTCGTCAAACAACTGTCAAACAAGGTTATTTTTTTCCTCCTCATTTCAAGGTCTCTCATGCTTTCTGATATTAGAATCAAACTAAAATGAAATTAGCCACTGTTTGTTCTCCTTTTCCCTAGCTTGTTTTACAGGAAAGAATAATATACCCTAAAAGGATTATACACTTAAATGAATGGGTGAAGTGTGACTATATGAGTCACATGGGGAATAAAACTGCTCTCTCGGAGACAGTAAGAATTACTGCTATATTGTTCACAAACTAGAAACTTACAGATTATTTTCTGAAATTTCATTTTTATAATATTGAGAACATTCAATATGAGGATGATATAATATTTTAAAGCCCTAAATCCAGAGGTAGTGTTGGTGTAGTTTAAATAAACTATTCAACAAAACATAATTTATCAACTCTCTATGGGACAAACAAAAATCTCCTTTCCTCTTCTAGAAATTGAGTTACCTTACTAGAAAATGATTGCTTAGAACATTCCTTAAGTATCCAAAGACATCTATAAGTGCAAAGAGTTACACGGACTTATTCAACCTAGAAAACATGTATACACACACAAACATACACTTCAGTTATATATATATATATATACCCATGTCATACCAGATTTATAGCCTTATATAAATATATATATTCTATATAAATCTATACCATTTGGAGCAAGGAAAAAGAAGGAAAAGACTTTACATATGGAAACAAAAAGAAAATGACAAGTCATTTTTGGTATTTGATAAGCTAACCATAGATTTCTGACATAAATGCATGATTATAAATGCAAGGTATCTTTCTAATGCATCATACCAAATAAGCCATAAATTGTGAAACATGAGATCAACCAATGACTAAGGTCTGGATAAAGATCATGACAGAATGAAAGCCTAAGAACAGACTCCTATGGATAAATAACAGTTAAACATCACACATTTAAGTTAATGTTTTATTTACTTATTTTCCAAAATGTTGCATTAATTCAATGAATATGTGAAGATCCTATTTGTGTTGGTGTGTGCGTGCACATGCTCACACATACTCAGTCATGTCCAACTCTTTGCTACTCCCTGGACTATAGCCTGCCAGGCTCCTCTGTCTGTGGGATTTTCCAAGCAAGAGCACCGGAGCTGGTTGTCATTTCCTACTCCAGGGAATCTTCTCAACCTATGGATTGAACCCACGTCTCTTGCATCTCCTGTATTGCGGGAGGATTCTTTACCATTGTGCCACCTGGGAAGCCCTATTACATGCTGGAATCATTATTCTGTTTGTAGCAAATTCAGGGTCATCAATAGGTGCTAAAAAGTAATATCTTTCCTAAGGGATTTTATTTCACTCACTGCTGACTTTGTGCTCTTTTCTGTTGTTTTTGAAATTGATAAATGTTTACCACATTCAGTAACATTTTCCAGACTTCCAGACAGATGAATTCATAGCATACACATTCACTTCCTCTGGAAAACACAATTTGAGATTTTGTTTCCAGAGAATACAGACTAAGTTTATTTTTAAGGAGAATTAACGAAATAAAATGATTGCTTCACCTAGGAGCCTAGCCTCAAAGCCATGGATAATCTAGAGAGCTACATGTCTTTTCCCCCAGGGGTCTGTTCCAATTAAAATGAATCTACTCTCCTGTAAAGTTCTCTTTATCCAGCTACCACCAACTTAATGAGAACTCCACTACCTGCTCTAGCCTCATCAAATAGGCATTCAGGACAAATCCTTTGCTGCCTTAAATGCTGACTCATAATGACTTTTTGTACAAATATTTTTAAACAATAGTCTTATTTCTTTTACCTGTTATACTATAGTTACTGGAATAAAGAAAAATTATTTCAGGAATGTAATTTTCTGGTTCCCTTGTATGGTTCTCTGTAGGTATCGATGTTTTGTTCATCTGCCTTGTCCTCATTTGAGGGCAAGAATCAAATTTATAGTCCTATATAGCCCTGTAACTAAAATATCTTTTAAAACCATAACTCATTTTGTTTGCTAGTCCTCTGGAGATTATATAGATTTATTTAAATATGTTTATATCACACCCATCTGCTGATATTAACATGGACATTAGTGATTTTGTCATGTGCCAAATAGTTATTTAATTAAGGCTTCCAAAGACTGACAATCAGAATTGGAATTCTCTAAATTTGAGTCTACAGAGTTTGTTGGTGAATATGTGTGTGTGTATATATATATATATATATATATTTATGTATGTGTGTGTATATATATATATATGTATATAATATTCTGGATATATACTAACTAGTGTCAAAGGCTCAACAGAAGAACCTTGTTAATGTTAATGCTAATTCAGTTACTCAATGTTTCATTAAGTAACTTGATTACTGTATCTAGTCCTGAAGAGGCTATTTGATCTCTCTCTCAGCTGACTTGATTTCTACAACAACTTTTTCCAAAGTCACACAGCCAAGGATAACCTAGAAGTGGATTTTGAGTTTGTATGTCTAGAAAGCTTGTGCTTTTCACAATGGGCAGAATTACATTTTGTTCTCCCGCCTCCACCTATGACTGGTTTTTCTGTATTTTAAACATAAGTGAACAGCAGGATAATCTATCAAATCACCCATGTGAGCACCCAAGTGCTCCATCTTCCTCAGAGACCATTTATAATTAGTCCCAAGGATCAGGAGAGTTGACTTCTTTAATATTCCTGGTACTTTGACTCTTTTTTTCTACTTCTACCTCAATTTCTACTGCCTTAGATAAATTCCTTATCTAAATAACATTCTCCTCTTTCTCTCACCTACTCCCCTATATTGAATACACTTATCAACAAATTATCTACATGGCAAAATTAACTTCCCATACATACACATATGCATGAATACACAAACACACACACACACACACACACACACACACACACACACACACCATCACCACCATAAAATTCAAAATAAAATTCAATTTCCTTGGTATGCTATGTAGTGTTCTCTATGACGCAATCACTGCCTAACTCCCTCTGGGTTTTGCTGACATATCACACCTTTTATTTTATTCCTCAATTGTATTAAATCACACATTTCCCCCGAATATGTCAAGGGTTTTTATGTCTCTGCAACTGTGTGCAGCAGCTCTAATTATCTGAATATGCTTTGCTTCCCCCAACCCCTTCAGATCAAGCAGTGCTTCTTCTGTGAGGCCTTCTGTGAGTCTCCTTTTTTGGGAGACTGACATTGACTGTCGAACATTCAGTCAGTTCAGTTCAGTCACTCAGTCGTGTCCAACTCTTTGAGACCCCATGAATTGCAGCACGCCAGGCCTCCCTATCACCAACTCCTGGGGTCTACTCAAATTCATGTCCATCGAATCGGTGATGCCATCTAGCCATCTCATCCTCTGTCATCCCCTTCTCCTCCTGCCCCCAAGCCCTCCCAGAATCAGGGTCTTTTCCAATGAGTTAGCTCTTTGCATGAGGTGGCCAAAGTACTGGAGTTTCACCTTTAGCATCATTCCTTCCAAAGAACACCCAGGACTGATCTCCTTTAGAATGGACTGGTTGGATCTCCTTGGAGTCCTAGGGAGTCTTGAGAAAGACAGAGGAACACACTTGTGTATTCTCCAACACCACAGTTCAAAAGCATCAATTCTGTGGCACTCAGCTTTCTTCACAGTCCAACTCTCACATCCATACACGACCACTGGAAAAACCATAGCCTTGACTAGAGAGACATTTGTTGGCAAAGTAATGTCTCTGCTTTTCAATATGCTATCTAGGTTGGTCGTAACTTTCCTTCCAGGGAGTAAGCATCTTTTAATTTCATGGCTGCAATCACCATCTGCAGTGACTTTGGAGCCGAAAAAAATAAAGTCTGACACTGTTTCCACTGTTTCCCCATCTATTTCCCATGAAGTGATGGGACCAGATGCCATGATTTTCATTTTCTGAATGTTGAGCTTTAAGCCCACTTTTTCACTCTCCTCTTTCATTTTCATCAAGAGGCTTTTTAGTTCCTCTTCACTTTCTGCCATAAGGGTGGTGTCATCTGCATATCTGAGGTCATTGATATTTCTCCCAGCAATCTTGATTCCAGCTTGTGCTTCTTCCAGCCCAGTGTTTCTCATGATGTACTCTGCATATAAGATAAATAAGCAGGGTGACAATATACAGCCTTGATGTACCCCTTTTCCTATTTGGAACCAGTCCATTGTTCCATGTCCAGTTCTAACTGTTGCTTCCTGACCTGCATACAGGTTTCTCAAGAGGCAGGTCAGGTGGTCTGGTATTCCCATCAGATCAGATCAGATCAGATCAGTCGCTCAGTCATGTCTAACTCTTTGCGACCCCATGAATCGCAGCACGCCAGGCCTCCCTGTCCATCACCATCTCCTGGAGTTCACTCAGACTCACGTCCATCGAGTCATTGATGCCATCCAGCCATCTCATCCTCTGTCATCCCCTTCTCCTCCTGCCCCCAATCCCTCCCAGCATCAGAGTCTTTTCCGATGAGTCAATTCTTCACATGAGGTGGCCAAAGTACTGGAGTTTCAGCTTTAGCATCATTTCTTCCAAAGAACACCCAGGATTGATCTCCTTCAGAATGGACGGGTTGGATCTCCTTGCAGTCCAAGGGACTCTCAAGCGAATTTTCCAACACCACAGTTCAAAAGCATCAATTCTTCAGTGCTCAGCCTTCTTCACAGTCCAACTCTCACATCCATACATGACCACAGGAAAAACCATAGCCTTGACTAGACGGACCTTTGTTGGCAAAGTAATGTCTCTGCTTTTGAATGTGCTATCTAGGTTGGTCATAACTTTCCTTCCAAGGAGTAAGCGTCTTTTAATTTCATGGCTGCAGTCACCATCTGTAGTGATTTTGGAGCCCAGAAAAATAAAGTCTGACACTGTTTCCACTGTTTCCCCATCTATTTCCCATGAAGTGATGGGACCAGATGCCATGACCTTCGTTTTCTGAATGTTGAGCTTTAAGCCAACTTTTTCACTCTCCACTTTCACTTTCATCAAGAGGCTTTTTAGTTCCTCTTCACTTTCTGCCATAAGGGTGGTGTCATCTGCATATCTGAGGTTATTGACATTTCTCCTGGCAATCTTGATTCCAACTTGTGTTTCTTCCAGTCCAGCATTTCTCATGATGTACTTGCATATAAGTTAAATAAACAGGGTGACAATATACAGCCTTGACAAACTCTTTTTCCTATTTGGAACCAGTCTGTTGTTCCATGTCCAGTTCTAACTGTTGCTTCCTTACCTGCATACAAATTTCTCAAGAGGCAGATCAGGTGGTCTGGTATTCCCATCTCTTTCAGAAATTTCCACAGTGTATTGTGATCCACACAGTTTGGGTATTCCCATAATCTCACCCAAATTTATTGGCTTAAATTAGCATAATCTCATTGCTTTATTTTATATGCCTTCAAGATAATGTATTTCACAACTCCAGCCAAAGTTAATTTCCCTGTTATTTTACATGACTAGCATTTTTTACAAGGCTTTAATTTCTTGAATGGCAATAAATCTCTGACATTCATTTTTGTAGTGGTAATATATGTAACTCTTACATGGTAGGTATAACCACATTATTTCTATAATAGGCACTGTCATTTAGTAACTAGAATCATATTTGTCTTTGACATACAGTAGACTGTCATGTAGAAGACTCAGTCATAGCTCAACTGTCATAGAGCAGGCACTTAAATGTTCACATAGTAAATTGGTATTTGAATAGCAGTACTTACATGATAATTTATACAAAGTTGTGAATTAATCAACATCTTTCAGCATAATGCAATTTCACTGTGCTCATATCATAGTTAGTGCTTCCTTTTAGTGACTTTATCCAGTGTTTTCAGATTCTTAAGATTGTTTATGGTAATTTTATCATTTTTCAGATGGCTCTGTCCTTAAAAAGATCCCCATCCGGGTCATTATACTATTTTCTGCTTTCATGAAATTATATTACTAAATCAGATTGCATCTTATTTGCTTCAATGTGTTCTTGATAGCTTTATTGAAGTATAGTTGATATATTAAAAATGATACATATTTAATATATACAGTTTGATGATTTTATAAATAAGTGTACAGTCATGATATCATCACCACAATCAAGTTAATAAACACATCTATCACCTCCCAAAGTTCCTTGTGTCTTTGTTTTCATGAGGTAAGAACATAAGGTGAGATCTGAACATGAGGGTACCCTAAATAAAGTTTTGACTGAACAGTACTGTGTTGTTAACTACAAGTACTATGTCAAACAGCAGCTCTCTCAACCATATTCATCTTGTGTGATTTGTAACTTCATACTCATGGAGCAATAACTCCTATTTCCTCTCTGCCCATCTACTACCACTATTCTATTTTTTTTTCTCTGTAACTTTGACTATGCTTTTATTTAACAATTAAAAAACAAACCACAATTCACCCATTTCACCCACCCTCCATCTTCTGCCACTGATGACAACCAATCTGTTCTCTGTAACTCTGAGCTTGTTGGTTTTTCTCTTTTAGATTATATATGTGAAAAAGTCACATGGTATTTGTCTCTGTCTGACATGTTTCACCTAGCATAATTCTCTCAATGTCTATCCATGGTGTCACAGTTGGTAAGATGTCATTATTTTTATGGCAGAATAATATTCCATTATACCTGCCTAGAGCCAGATAACCTGGAATGTGAAGTCAAGGGGGCCTTAGGAAGCATTACTACAAACAAAGCTAGTAGAGGTAAAGGAATTCCAGTTGAACTTTTTCAAATCCTAAAAGATGATGCTGTGAAAGTGCTGCACTCAATATGCCAACAAATCTGGAAAACAGCAGTGGCCACAAGACTGGAAAAGGTCAGTTTTCATTCCAATCCCAAAGAAGGTCAATGCCAAAGAATGTTCAAACTATTGCACAATTGCACTCATCTCACACGCAAGCAAAGTGATGCTCAAAATTCTCCAAGCCAGGCTTGAACAGCATGCGAACGATGAACTTCCAGATGTTCAAGCTGTATTTAGAAAAGGCAGAGGAACCAGAGATCAAATTGCCAACACCCACTGGATCATATAAAAAGCAAGAGAGTTCAAGGAAAACATCTACTTCTGCTTTATTGACTACACCAAAGCCTTTGACTATGTGGATCACAACAAACTATGGAAAATTCTTCAAGAGTTGGGAATACCAGACCACCTGACATGCCTCCTGAAAAATCTGTATGCAGGTCAAGAAGCAACAGTTATAACTGGACATGGAGCAACAAACTGGTTCCAAATAGGGAAAAGAGTACATCAAGGCTGTATATTGTCACCCTGCTTATTTAACTTCTATGCACAGTACATCATGAGAAATGCTGGGCTGGATAAAGCCTAAGCTAGAATCAAGAAGGCCAGAAGAAATATCAATAACCTCAGATATGTAGATGACACCACCCTTGTGTCAGAAAGTGAAGAAGAACTAAAGAGCCTCTTGATGAAAGTGAAAGAGGAGAGTGAAAAATCTGGCTTAAAACTCAACATTCAGAAAATGAAGATGTTGGCATCCAATCCCATCACTTCAAGTCAAATAGATGGGGACACAATGCAAACAGTGGCTGACTTTATTTTGGGGGGCTCCAAAATCACTGTAGATGGTAACTGCAGTCATGAAATTAAAAGACACTTGCTCCTTGGAAGAAAAGCTATGACCAACCTAGATAGCATATTCAAAAGCAGAGACATTGCTTTGCCAACAAAGGTCTGTCTAGTCAAAGCTATGGTATTTCCAGTAGTCATGTATAGATGTGAGATTTGGACTATAAAGAAAGCTGAGCTCCAAAGAATTGATGGATTATTGGTTGGTTTGTTATTTATTTAATTGAAGCTAATTACTTTACAATATTGTGGTGGTTTCTGCCATACATTGACATGTATTAGCCATGGGTGTACATGAATCCCCCATCCAGAACCCCCTCCCACCTCCCTTCCCATCCCATCCCTCTGAGTTGTCCCAGGGCTTTGAGTGCCCTGTTTCATGCATCAAACTTGGACTGGTCATCTATTTCACATATGGTAATATACATGTTTCAATGCTGTTCTCTCAAATCATGCCGTCATCGCCTCCTCCCACAGAGTAGAAAAGACTGTTCTTTATATCTGTGTCTCTTTTGCTGTTTCTCATATAGGGTCATTGTTACCATCTTTCTAAATTCCATATATATGCATTAATATAATGTATTGATGTTTTTCTTTCTGACTTACTTCACTCTGTATAATAGGCTTCGGTTTCATCCACCTCATTAGTACTGATTCAAATGCATTGTTTTTAATAGCTGAGTAATATTCCAATACCACAATTTTTTATCCATTCATCTGCCAATGGACATCTAGGTTGGTTCCATGTCCTGGCTATTGTAAACAGTGCTGCGATGAACACTGGGTACACGTATCTCTTTCACTTCTGGTTTCCTCAGTGTGTATGCCCAGCAGTGGGATTGCTAGGTCATATGGCAGTTCTATTTCCAGTTTTTTAAGGAATCTCCACACTGTTCCCCATAGTGGCTGTACTAGTTTGCATTCCCACCAACAGTGTAAGAGGGTTCCCTTTTCTCCACACCCTCTCCAGCATTTATTGTTTGTAGACTTTTTGATAGCAGCCATTCTGACCTGCATGAGATGGTACCTAATTGTGGTTTTGATTTGAATTTCTCTGATAATGAGTGATGTTGAACATCTTTTCATGTGTTTGTTAGCCATCTGTATGTCTTCTTTGGAGAAATGTCTGTTTAGTTCTTTGGCTTATTTTTTGGTTGGGTTGTTTATTTTTCTGGTATTAAGCTACATGAGCTGCTTGTATATTTTTGAGATTAATTCTTTGTCAGTTGCTTTGTTTGATATTATTTTCTCCCATCCTGAAGGCTGTCTTCTCACCTTGCTTATAGTTTCCTTTATTGTACAAAAACTTATAAGTTTAATTAGGTCCCATTTGCACCTTTGGAGACCTTATCTTTGACAAAAGAGGCAAAAATATACAATGGAGAAAAGACAATCTCTTTAACAAGTGGTACTGGAAAAACTGGTCAACTGCCTGTGAAAGAATGAAACTAGAACACTTTATAACACCATACACAAAATAAACTCAATATGGATTAAAGATTAAATGTAAGACCAGAAACCATAAAACTCCTAGAGGAAAACACAGGCAAAACACTCTCTGACATAAATCACAGCAAGATCCTCTAAGACCCATCTCCCAGAGTAATGGAAATAAAAGGAAGAGTTGATGCTTTTGAACTGTGGTGTTGGAGAGAAGACTCTTGAGAGTCCCTTGGACTGCCAGGAGATCCAACCAATTCATCCTAAAGGAAATCAGTCCTGAATATTCATTGAAAGGACTGATGCTGAAGCTGAAACTCCAGTACTTTGGCCACCTGATGCGAAGAGCTGACTCATTGGAAAAGACCCTGATTTGGGGCAAGATTGAAGGTTGGAGGAGAAGGGGATGACAGAGGATGAGATGGTTTGATGGCATCACTGACTCAAAGGACATGAGTTTGAGCAAGCTCTAAGAGTTGGTGAAGGATAGGCTAGCCTGGCATGCTGCAGTCCATGGGGTTGCACAGTTGGGCACAACTGAGAAACTGAACTGATATATATATGCAATATATCTTCTTTATCCATTCATACATTGATAAACAATTTAGTTTGTTTCCATATCCTGGCTATTGTAAATAATGCTGCAATGAATATGAGAATCATATATATATGATAACTATATATATATATATATATATATATAGTTAGTTAGTTAGTTAGTTAGTTGTTTTGTTTCCTTCAGATAAATACCCAGAAGCTGAATTTCTGGATCATATGGTGATTCCATTTTTAAATTATTGAGGAAATTCTCTACTGTTTGCAACTGTGGCTCCACTAACTTTCATGCCCAGCAACAGCAATAAATATTTCCTCTTTTCCACATCCTCAACAACACTTACTATTTCTTGTCTTTTTGATAATAGCAAACATTCTAAAGAGTTGGGAATACCAGACCACCTGACCTGCCTCTTAAGAAACTTGTATTCAGGTAAGGAAGCAACAGTTAGAACTGGACATGGAACAACAGACTGGTTCCAAATAGGAAAAGGAGTATGTCAAGCTGCATATTTTCACTCTACTCACTTAACTTATATGAAGAGTACATCGTGAGAAATGCTGGGCTGGAAGAAGCACAAGGTGGAATCAAGATTCAACTCAGTTCAGTTCAGCTCAGTCGCTCAGTCATGTCCGACTCTTTGTGACCCCATGAATCGCAGCACGCCAGGCCTCCCTGGCCATCACCATCTCCTGGAGTTCACTCAAACTCATGGCCATCCAGTTGGTGATGCCATCCAGCCATCTCATCCTTTGTTGTCCCCTTCTCCTCCTGCCCCCAATCCTTCCCAGAATTAGGGTGTTTTCCAATGAGTCAACTCTTCTCATGAGGTGGCCAAAGTACTGGAGTTTCAGCTTCAGCATCATTCCTTCCAAAGAACACCCAGGACTGATCTCCTTTAGAATGGACTGGTTGGATCTCCTTGCAGTCCAAGGGACTCTCAAGAGTCTTCTCCAACAACACAGTTCAAAAGCATCAGTTTTTCGGCACTCAGCTTTCTTCACAGTCCAACTCTCACATCCATACATGACCACTGGAAAAACCATAGCCTTGACTAGATGGACCTTTGTTGGCAAAGTAATGTCTCTGCTTTTCAATATGTTGTCTAGGTTGGTCCAAACTTTCCTCCCAAGGAGTAAGCGTCTTTTAATTTCATGGCTGCAGTTAACATCTGCAGTGATTTGGGGGCCCAAAAAAATAAAATCTGACACTGTTTCCCCTGTTTCCCCATCTATATCCCATGAAGTGATGGGACCAGATGCCATGACCTTCGTTTTCTGAATGTTGAGCTTTAAGCCAACTTTTTCACTCTCCTCTTTCACTTTCATCAAGAGGCTTTTTAGTTCCTCTTCACTTTCTGCCATAAGGGTGGTGTCATCTTCATATCTGAGGTTATTGATATTTCTCCTGGCAATCTTGATTCCAGCTTGTGCTTCTTCCAGCCCAGTGTTTCTCATGATGTACTCTGCGTATATGTTAAATAAGCAGAGTGACAATATATAGCCTTGACGTACTCCTTTTCCTATTTGAAACCAGTCTGTTGTTCCATGTCCAGTTCTAACTGTTGCTTCCTGACCTGCATATAGGTTTCTCAAGAGGCAGGTCAGGTGGTCTGGTATTCCCATCTCTTTCAGAATTTTCCAGTTTATTGTGACCCACACACTCAAAGGCTTTGGCATAGTCAAATAAGCAGAATGCCAGGAGAAATATCAATAACCTCAGATATGCAGATGACACCACCCTTATGGCAGACAGTGAAGAAGAACTAAAGAGCCTCTTGATGAAAGTGAGAGGAGAGTGAAAAAGTTGGCTTAAAGCTCAACATTCAGAAAACTAAGATCATGGCATCTGGTCCCATCACTTCATGGCAAATAAATGGGGGAACAGTGGAAACAGTAGTTGACTTTATTTATTTATTTTTTTTGTACTCCAAAATCACTGCAGTTGTTGTTGCAGCCATGAAATTAAAAGTCACTTACTCCTTGGAAGGAAAGTTATGACCAACCTAGACAACATATTAAAAAACAGAGACATTACTTTGTCAACAAACGTCCGTCTAGTCAAGGCTATGGTTTTTCCAGTAGTCATGTATGGATGTGAGAGTTGGACTGTGAAGAAAGCTTAGCGCTGAAGAATTGATGCTTTTGAACTGTGGTGTTGCAGAAGACTCTTGAAAGTCCCTTGGACTGCAAGGAGATCCAACCAGTCCATCCTAAAGGAAATCAGTCCTGAATTTTCATTGGAAGGACTGATGTTGAAGCTGAAACTCCAATATTTTGGCCACCTGATGCAAAGAGCTGACTCATTTGAAAAGACCCTGATGCTGGGAAAGATTGAGGGCAGAAGGAGAAGGGGATGACAGAGGATGAGATGGCTGGATGGCATCACTGCCTCAAAGGACATGAGTTTGGGTGAACTCTGGGAGTTGGTGACGGACAGGGAGGCCTGGCATGCTGCAGTTCATGGGGTCGCAAAGAGTTGGAGACCACTGAGTGACTGAACTGAACATAAAACATAAATTGTGGTATGGGAAATTAAAAATGTTAAGGGCATTAATCTTAAGGCATTATCAGCTTAGACTGTAATAGGTAAAAAATTCTATGTCTAAGGCTCATGGGAACCAAAAAAGAACTATAGTAAATATACAAAAGCAAAGGAAAAGAAATACACCTCTATCACCGAAAAAAGACATCAAACCACAAAGGAAGAGAGCAAGAGAAGAACAAAAGAACAGAAAAGAACTATAAAAATAGTCAGAAAAAAATTAACAAAATGACAATAAGTACAGATTTTCAGCAATTACTTTTAATGTAGAGAATGGGGCTTATCTGGTAGCTCAGTGGTAAAGAATCTGCCTGTCAAGTGGGAGACATCGCTTCAACCCCTGGGTCAGAAAGATCCCCTAGAGAAAGAAATGGCAACCTACTACAGCATTTTGCCTGGGAAATTCAATGTTCAGAGAAGTGTGGTGGGCTATAGTCCATGGGGTCACAAAGAGTCAGACATGACTTAGTGGCTAAACAATAACTATACATATTTTTATTTTATATATATAGAGAGAGAGAGAGAAAGAGAGAGAGAGACTTTCTGGATAGGCAACTGTACAACTCTATTGACAAATTCCTAGCATTGCATTGCATTGCATATAATATATGTATATATCATATTATGTATATATATATATATATATATATATAATAAAACTGACATGGAATAGGTTAAAATTAGAACTTCTTGCTTGTTTTGAGTCCATGGATTATAGTTAAGAGAACATAAAGGGAAAATTTAGTTTATAAATAGTAATACCATTATGAAACATGTCAAACCCATCATTTTCACATGCATTAAAATATCTACTGCATGCCAGACCTAGGAGCTTAGGGGAAACTTCCAAGGTAAATAGCCTTGCTTAGTAACCACTATAGTCCTTTTCTTCCGAGGACAGCGTATATTTTGAAATGACAGAATGTAGTTAATTATAAAGTCTCCTGGTAGGATTTGTACCTCATCACCTGCTAAAAGGCAAGAGCACAGTCTCTTTATCACAACTCAGCCTGTGAAGCAATGCAATGCTAGGAATTTGTCGATAGACTTGAACAGTTGCCTATCCAGAAACTCTCTAACTATGATCTTGTCAACATATTCTATGAGAAAGCTAATAGTTTTGTCTCATAATCAATTTTGCCTTCAGGGCTCTAGAACTCTATTTTTTTTCTGTGATATTTTGATTTATTCACGAGTTTATGTTATGAGGTTAAGGTATCTATTTTAATTTATTATTATTATTTTTTTAATTTAATTTAATTTTATTTTTTAACTTTCAATATTGTATTGGTTTTGCCATATATCAAAATGAATCTGCCACAGGTATACATGTGTTCCCCATCCTGAACCCCCCTCCCTCCTCCTTCTCCCTACCATCCCTCTGGGTCGTCCCAGTGCACCAGCCCCAAGCATCCAGTATCATGCATCGAACCTGGACTGGCGACTCGTTTCATATATGGTATTATACATGTTTCAATGCCATTCTCCCAAATCATCCCACCCTCTCCCTCCCCACAGAGTACAAAAGACTGTTCTATACATCAGTTTTCTTTTGCTGTCTCGTATACAGGGTTATTGTTACCATCTTTCTAAATTCCATATATATGTGTTAGTATACTGTATTGGTGTTTTTCTTTCTGGCTTACTTCACTCTGTATAATAGGCTCCAGTTTCATCCACCTCATTAGAACTGATTCAAATGTTTTCTTTTTAATGGCTGAGTAATACTCCATTGTGTATATGTACCACTGCTTTCTTATCCATTCATCTGCTGATGGACATCTAGGTTGCTTCCATGTCTTGGCTATTATAAACAGTGCTACGATGAACATTGGGGTACATGTGTCTCTTTCCCTTCTGGTTTCCTCAGTGTGTATGCCCAGCAGTGGGATTGCTGGATCATAAGGCAGTTCTATTTCCAGTTTTTTAAGGAATCTCCACACTGTTCTCCATAGTGGCTGTACTAGTTTGCATTCCCACCAACAGTGTAAGAGGGTTCCCTTTTCTCCACACCCTCTCCAGCATTTATTGCTTGTAGACTTTTGGATCGCAGCCATTCTGACTGGTGTGAAATGGTACCTCATAGTGGTTTTGATTTGCATTTCTCTGATAATGAGTGACGTTGAGCATCTTTTCACGTGTTGTTAGCTGTCTGTATGTCTTCTTTGGAGAAATGTCTGTTTAGTTCTTTGGCCCATTTTTTGATTGGGTCATTTATTTTTCTGGAATTGAGCTGTAGGAGTTGCTTGTATATTTTTGAGATTAGTTGTTTGTCCGTTGCTTCATTTGCTATTATTTTCTCCCATTCTGAAGGCTGTATTTTCACCTTGCTAATAGTTTCCTTTGTTGTGCAGAAGCTTTTAAGTTTAATTAGGTCCAATTTGTTTATTTTTGCTTTTATTTCCAATATTCTGGGAGGTGGGTCATAGAGGATCCTGCTGTGATGTATATCCAAGAGTGTTTTGCCTATATTCTCCTCTAGGAGTTTCATAGTTTCTGGTCTTACATTTAGATCTTTAATCCATTTTGAGTGTATTTTTGTATATGGTGTTAAAATGTGTTCTAATAATGAGAAAATAGAGAAATTTTTTTTAAATTTTATTTTATTTTTAAACTTTACAATATTGTATTGGTTTTGCCAAATATTGAAATGAATCCACCACAGGTATACATGTGTTCCCCATCCTGAACCCTCCTCCCTCCTCCCTCCCCATACCATCCCTCTGGGTCGTCCCAGTGCACCAGCCCCAAGCATCCAGTATCATGCATCAAAGCTGGACTGGCGACTTATTTCATATATGATATTATACATGTTTCAATGCCATTCTCCCAAATCATCCCACCCTCTCCCTCTCCCACAGAGTCCAAAAGACTGATGTATAGAACAGTCTTTAGAAAGAGAAGTTAAGGAAACAATTCCATTCACCATTGCAACAAAAAGAATAAAATACTTAGGAATATATCTACCTAAAGAAACTAAAGATCTATATATAGAAAACTATAAAACACTGGTGAAAGAAATCAAAGAGGACACTAATAGATGAAGAAATATACCATGTTCATGGATTGGAAGAATCAATATAGTGAAAATGAGTATACTATCCAAAGCAATTTATAGATTCAATGCAATCCCTATCAAGCTACCAATGGTATTCTTCACAGAGCTAGAACAAATAATTTCACAATTTGTATGGAAATACAAAAAGCCTCGAATAGCCAAAGCAATCTTGAGAAAGAAAAATGGAACTGGAGGAATCAACATGCCTGACTTCAGGCTCTACTACAAAGCCACAGTCATCAAGACAGTATGGTACTGGCACAAAGACAGAAATATCGATCAATGGAACAAAATAGAAAGCCCAGAGATAAATCCACGCACATATGGACACCTTATCTTTGACAAAGGAGGCAAGAATATACAATGGATTAAAGACAATCTCTTTAACAAGTGGTGCTGGGAAAACTGGTCAACCACTTGTAAAAGAATGAAAATAGAACTCTATTTTTACTCTCATTTTTGTTTCATCTGCATAAGAATTGAGCTGCTGCCACCAGATCAACCTGATGCAATTCATACCACTTTTCTCATCAGTCAGTCATTCCTCATTTTCATCCAACAGCTTTCTAAGAAACTATATTCTTTGGAAGGCAAGTACAGTGACTTTTCTTTGTTTTAAAACCTCCTTCTTCTGAAAGTCATCTGAGTTTTTCATTTCTTCCTACATTACTGCTTCCCTGTATGTATGGGGGCGGGGGAGGTGGGCGCTGTACATTTCTGAGCATAGTCAAGACCATTGCTATGCTAGTGTCTCCTGTGAGTATGTCTTACTGAGAGAACTGTGATATCAGAAATACCATTAAAACTGAGTATAGAAGATATCCATCAACTGAGTTTAACCATAGGCTGGCCTGCTGTTTTGTTCTCTTCTTAGGAGAAAAGTATAAGCATAGTCTTTCTACAGGAATTGCATGCTAGTTCTTCCAACAAATGGTTTAAACAAATGGTTTCTCTGCCCGCTGTGTGTTCTGTGTGTAGTCACATCCAACTCTTTGTGACCCCATGGTCTGTAGCTCACCAGGCTCCTCTGTCCATGGGGATTCTCCAGGCAAGAATACTGGAGTGGGTTGCCATTTCCTTCTCCAGGGGAGCTTTCCAACCGAGGAATTGAACCCAGGTCTCCCATATTACAGGTGGATTCTTTACCATCTGAGCCACCAGGGAAGCCCCACACACACCCTCACCCCCCACAGCCTGCTAGCAGAGGGGATTTATTCAAACTGCCCGGTATCAGACTCCACCACTACATACAGTCTTAGCTTCCCCTGGAGGTATTCAATATTACAAACCTCTCATCTTTTACAATCAATATACACTTAATTTATTTGTAATAAGGAGAATCTACTCCCCAACCCCCAGGTGGCACAGTGGTAAAGAATCCACCTACCAATGCAGGAGATGCAAGTTTGATCCCTGAGTCAGGAAGATCCCCTGGAGAAGGAAATGGACACCCACACCAATCTTGCCTGGAAAATTCCATGGACAGGAGTCTGGCGGGCTACCATCTAGGGATCACAAAGAGTCAGATGCAACTGAGCATGCACCCACCACCACCACCACAAGAAAATACTTGCTTTGAAATATGAAAGAACTGGGTTTAAATCCCCAGTTTGTGCTGAAAATTATTATCATGGAAAACTTAATACTAACTTCAAGTTCCTTCAAGGATTAAATGACAGAATGTATCAAACATAGCAACATAGGAGATGTTTTATAGTTGTCTATGAAATGTCTTTTCCTTAAAATAATATGAAGACAGTCTTGAATTATTTTGTGCAAAAGTCAGAAAACATAAAGGTAAATGAGTTTGTCTCAGTAAGACCAAACGATTCCCTGAATCTTAAGCAATACGAAGCAATTACAAAAGACGCAGCAAGAGCCCCTTGCATGGCCCTGCAGTCAGTGATGCTAAACATGGTATGTAGCCAGAATCAGATGTAAGAGCTGAAGAAACTGGCTCTGGAGTTAGGTCACCACTTATGGCTTTTTGCTGGGCAAAGATCTTCACCTCTCACGTTTCCTCATTTCTGAAATAGTTTCTGCTTCATAGGCTTATTAAGAAGGCTTAGAGTTGATACATAAAGCATACGGCAGAAGATGAACAGGGAAGCAGAAAAATAAAGATGTCTTACTGACCAACTCCGTAAACCTGACAGTTTATTTACCCAGATCTGAGCACCAATCTTTTATTTTATGTGATTATTAAGAATGACTACCTGCTTTCCACATGCTGAAATTTCATTGGTGCATATATCACATAAACTTTCCTTCCAAGTGGTTCCACATTTTTAGAAATTTATTTTATTGAGGTACAGTTGATTTACAATGTTATGTTAATTTTTACTGTACAGCAAAGTGATTAACTTATATGTGTATATTCTTTTTCATATACATATTCTTTTCCATTATGGCTTATTACAGAATATCGAATATAGTTCCCTGTGCTTTATAGTAGGACCTTGTTGTTTATCTGTTCTATATATAATAGTTTGATTCTGCTAATCCCAAACTTCAAATTCATTCCTCCTCCACTTGCTGCTGCTGCTGCTGCTGCTAAGTCGCTTTAGTCACGTCCGACTCTGTGCGACCCCATGGACTGTGGCCTACCAGGCTCCTCCATCCATGGGTTTTCCAGGCAAGAGTACTGGAGTGGGTTGCCATTGCCTTCTCCTCCACTTGCACCACCCCTCAACTTGTCAACCACAGTCTCTATGTCTGTGAGTTTGTTTCTGTTTCATAGATAAGCCCATGTGTGTCATATTTTAGATTCCACATGTAACTGATATCATATAATATTAGTCTTTTTCTTTGTCGTGTCACTTAGCATGGGAATGTCTAGTTTCATCTATGTTGCTGAAAATGGCAGTTTTTCATTCTTTTTAATGGTTGAGTAATTTTTCATTGAGTATATATATATATATATATATATATATATATATATATATATATATACACACACACACACACACCACATTTTACTCATTCATCTGTTAGTAGACATTTAGGTTTCATCCATTTCTTGGCTATTGTAAATAGTGCTGCTATGCACATAAGAGTGCATGTATCTTTTTGAATTATAGTTTTGTCTGGATATATGCCCAGGGGTGGGACTGCTAGATCATATAGAAACTCTATTTTAAGCTTTTTAAGGAACCTCCATACTGTTGTCCATAGTGGCTGTACTGATTTACATTCACCCAAGTGATTTCTTTTGTTTACCCTCTTTCCCACTGTTGTTCATATAAAGTCCACATTCTCCCCTAGAACTTTCTATCATCTACACATTTTCTCTTGCTTAGTTTCTAATCATGATGAATTACATGTAAAAACATACAGGGATATTTCCATTGTTTTTCATTCTTACCTTTTGACATATTTTAAAGGTTTCATTTCAAATATTTTTGATGAAATAAAAATTCTAAGTTTTTAGTTATTTGTTCACACATTCAAATAACTTCAAATCACAGAGACTTGAGAGTCTTAAACTATTCATTCCAAAAGAAAGAAAAACAGATCAGTGTTGGGCAAAAGAATTGGAAGCAAATATTGGTGCAAATGTTCATCTAAAAGAAGTTCTGATTATGTTTCTTGTAAAATGATAGTTATAGGAAGCAATAGATTTTGACTGATAGCTTCTACTCTATTTAAATCTAATACAGCCAACAAAGTGTCACATGAGTGTACTTTTTTCTTACTGTGGTTAAGTCAAGATGTGACTTATTTGGAACAAACCTATCCTTATACCTCAGGAGCTGGCTTCAGCTTTATTTAAGAGAATTAACAGTTGGGAAAAATTTATTAATAAAGGAACCAACGAAGACCAAACAAGAAAAACATGAGGCTGAATGCTCTCAAGATCCTACTGCAGAGATCTTCTTTTAAATCTTGTTTTAAAAGACTTGTTTTAAATGAATGTGGTTCAAATCTCTGAGTGTGGGGTTCTACATCAGTTGGTAGTAATTCTACCTTTCTCTTTTTATATCCTACTTACATTTTAAAATCATTCTATTACACTTTAACAAGTAAGCCCTAGGTACCCCCTGTGCTATGGCTAAGAAAGGTTATGAGAAGGCTGGTCAGGAGGGCATACCATTTCCTGATAAAAGTTGTTTCTAAGATATATAAATAGAAGCTTTTCCAAGACTGCAGCTTGATGCTATATTGGGAATCATGGAACATTTACAATATACTCCCATACAAGACAATCTTGCACTAAAGCATTGCTAAAAGAGATAGAAACTTTGGAGTTGACTACATATGCTATTCAGAAGTAATGGCAAGTCCAATCTCCTATCTTAATCCTTACTTGCTATTATGGTAAGTAGCTTCCTGGTTTTAGGCTTTGCCCAGCAAACACTGAACTATTTTGCCCATTAGAAGTAGATAGTAAACATTCCTCTCAAAACTCCATTTGCTTGATCTGTAGCCACTGTAATAGAATTGAAATGAAAGATTTTAAAAAATAGGATGAAACCTTATATTTAATCTCTTTTCAAATGAGATAGGTTGAATTCAAAAAAGGAAAGAAATTTAACTCAAGTATCTAAATACCATACAATGATCTAGAAACTTTTATGAAGAGCTAATAAGAATGCCCCAAATTTTAAATTTAGATATTCATTTTATTATATGATAGTATTCCACACATTTTTACTCATTGGTTTTCCTAAAGAAGCTGCATATCTCAGTATCTCAAGTTTTTTGTATAAATTCTAGATGATGTTTGACATTTTAAATAATTCCTGGAGGAAATCTCATAATTCATACGGAAAAAAAGATATGCATGATTAAGATGTTTGTGAAGCTCCCTAATTAAAGTAATCTTGTGAACTTGGATGTTGATGTCGCTATGGACATATTTCCTTAACACTCTGGATTTTATCATATGTTTAGAGCAATAAATGTAATTCTTAACTTGAAGATGAAGGGAAAAATAGCTACATGATGCCACATTTAAACATGAGGATCAAATAATAAATATAAGACTATAGGCTAAATTCTTCTCAGAGACATCAGTGAGCTTAAAGATACCCCCAGGATTTACTGGACCAAGATCTGGAAGAAGACAACAAATCAGAGACAGTGATATAAGCTCAGGCACTCAAAGCACACATGCCCTAAGAATATTGACCACTCCTGTGGGAATAGTTGAAAAACTGAGCAGTGCTTTTGGTGGCCTTGTGGGACTGCAGAAATAAAGGTCAGAATTAGGAATATTGATAATGCACCCACTCCAAACAGTGATACCCATTAAGTAAGTTAGAATAAGTAAACCCTACCCTGAACATGCAACCTATCATCTTTTGGGACAGGGAAGCTTAATTCTTGACTTTAAGTACTTCTAAACTTGTAGAACCCTGATGCAGCCTGAAAAAGCAAATAAAAATCTGCTATGAAGGATGATATCATATGAAAGTTGTCAAAAATTTTTTCAAATGATTTTTAATATAATATTATTCAAAGTCAAATAAAATCAGGTACACAAGGAAAGGCAACATTATGAGTGAAAACCAGCAGACACAATAGATAAAGAGCCTTCCTGTGTTTGGAGCATCACTTGTGGCTCAGCTGGTAAAGAATTCACCAGCAATTCATGAGACCTAGGTTCAATCCCTGGGTTGGGAAGTTCCCTGGAGAAGGAAAGGCTACCCACTCCAGTATTCTGGCCTGGAAAATTCTATGGATTGTATAGCCCATGGGGAAGCAAAGAGTCAGACAGGACTGAGTGACTTTCATTTTCACTTTCCTGGGTTTGAGAATTCCCATGCTCCGCCTCAGGCAGGAGAGCTAATGCATAGCCCCACCCACTATTGACTGTAGTTATAAACTTTATCCGACCAGAAAATGTGGCCATAAAGCCTAGAAGCTGTGTAGCCTAGCAATGTTTGAGCACAGAGTCCAGGCAGGCAGAACTGATTCTCTGTAGAGCAAAGCCAGTGGCCCTGTTTGGCCAGAGAACTTGGGTTACAGGTTGGCTTGAGACAGGACCACAAACAAAGCCTTCCTGGTCTTGAAAGTGGTTTTCCTGCTTTTCTCAGGAAACTAATTTGTAGCCCCACCCATTGCTGAATATAGCCTTCAGCCTGTCAGACCAGGGAACCCAACCAAAGCATACAAGAAGCTGCATAACCCATCCAACCACTCTGCTTACAGTGACACTTGAATAGACAGCATATTCTGTGACTTTCTCCATCTACAGAGCATAACCAGGGCCTCTGCCAAGTCACTGCAAAGGTTTGCCTGATTTGGGTCCCCAAACAATGAGCCACGCAGGTCATGGGGCCTGTTCTGTCAAGGACAATGAAAAGGAAGCTAATTCATAGCCTTGCCTACTTCTGTATGGAACTCAGGCCCAGTTGTCTAGAAAGCCTGACCAGAGAGCCTAGTAACTTCGGAGTCCGTCCTACAGCCTGACTTAGGCAGGGAAGCAAGCCAGTAGTCTATCCAAGTGTTCTCAGCCAGGAGCAACCCCCACCACCCAAGGGCTCAGACAGTGACCTTGCCTCAAAATAGACCCTGATAACAAACCCCACCTGCCAAAGGACAATGCCAGCAGATAAACCTAGAAATTAAATCGGAACCGATTGGAGAAGAACTGTCTCTGCCAAATCAAACTTGTAAAGTCTGGAAGAGGAAACCACTTATTCAAATGTGCAGATATCTATGTAAGGAATCAAGGTTCACAACAAATCAGGTAAGCATGGTATCAAAGAGAACTCATAAAGATCCACTGTGCTATATGAGATGTGCTTAGTCACTCAGTTGTGTGCAACTCTTTGTGACCCTTTGGACTCCTCTGTCCATGGGGATTATCCAGGCAAGAACACTGGAGTGGGTTGCCATGCCATCCTCCAGGGGATAAAGAGAGGGAAATCTATGAACTGTCAAAGAATTCAGAATAATCCTCCTAAAGAAGTTTAGTGAACTACAGGAACACAAACAGAAAACTAAACAAAATTAGGAGCACAATGAATGAACAAAACAAGAAGTTCAACAAAGAAACAAAGATCATTAAAAAAAAAAAAAAGGTCAAACAGAAACCCTAGAGCTAAAAAGAGCAATGACTGAACTGAAGAATTCAACCAGTTCAGTTCAGTCACTCAGTCTTGTCTGAGTCTTTGCGACCCTATGAATCACAGCACGCCAGGCCTCCCTGTCTATCACCAACTCCTGGAGTCTACCCAAACCCATGTCCATTGAGTCAATGATGCCATCTAACCATCTCATCCTCTGTTGTACCCTTCCCCTCCTGCCCCCAATCCCTCCCAGCATCAGGGTCTTTCCAATGAGTCAGCTCTTCACATGAGGTGGCCAAAGTATTGGAGTTTCAGCTTCAGCGTCAGTCCTTCCAAGTAACACCCAGGACTGATCTCCTTTAGGATTGACTGGTTGGATCTCCTTGCAGTCCAAGGAATTCAATAGAGAACTTCAAAAAACTTAACCATAGAAGAAAGATGGATGACCCAGATGATAGGATATTTGAAATTATCCAATCGGAGGAGGAAAAAATAAAAAAAAAGAACAAAATACATATATATATATATATATATATACATACATACACACACACATTATAGGAAAAATGGACATCCAAATCAATAAGGTGCAAACAGGATGAACTTAAACAGGGCTACACAAAGTCACACTATAATTAAATTGTCTAAAATCAAAGCATTTTGAAGACTGCAAGTATAAAGAGAGATGTTATATACAAAATAACCTCCATAAGATTACTGACAGAAACTTTTCAGGCTGGGATATAATGGGATGACATATTCAAAATATTGAAAGAAAAAATTGTTTAAAAATAATTCTACATCTAGCAAAATTATTCTTCAGAAATGAAGGTAGATAAAACTTCTAGCAAACAAATAAACAAAAGCTGAGAGAGTTCATCACCAGTAGATCTGACATACAAGAAATGCTACAGGGAATTCTTTGAGTGGAAGCAAAAGGATGGAAATTGCCAACATAAAAACATAAGAAGGTAGCATGAAACTCACTGATTATGGTAAACACATAGTCAAAATTAGATTCTGTAATATGGTAATAGTAGTGTACAATCCACTTACAAATCTATTTTAAAAAGTTGGAAAAAAATGTAGTAAAAATAACCATAACTACAATAATCTGTTATTGGATATACAATATAAAAATATGTAAACTATAACATTATAACCTAAAATTTGAAGGCGAGGAGAAGTAAAAGTGTAAAGTTTAGGAATATTATCAAATATAAGTTGCTACTGGTTTAAAATAAAGTGTTATAATTTTCATATATTTTATATAAGCCTCATAGTAACTATAAGGGGAAAACCTGCAATAATTACATAAAAGAACATGATAAGGGAGTCAAAGCATATTAATACCAAAAGGCATCCAAACATCCCCCTAAAGACAGCAGGCTAAGAAACAAGAATAATGAATCTACAAAATAGCCAGAAAACAATAAAACACCAATAGTGAGTCCTTACCTATCAATAATTACTTTAAACATAAAAGGGTTAGGTTATGTATTAATTAAAAGCACGGAATGACTGAATGAATCAAAAACAAGATTTTACAATATGCTAACTACAAAACATTCACCTTAAATATACATATAGACTGAGAATGAAGGAGTACATAAAAGATGTTTCAAGCAAATGGTAACCAAGATCAATTAGGGGTAGCTATAGACTTATAGCTGAATGACTAGACTTTAAACTAAAAAATGGTAAAAAGGGATAAAAAAGGATATCCTATAGTAAAGAGGGGATCAATTCATCAAAAAGATATAAAATGCTAAATATTCAGCTATCCAATATCAGAGCACTAATATATAAGCAAAAACTAATAGAGCTAAAAGGAGAAATAAACATGAATTCAGTAATAGTTGGACACTTTAATACATCCGTTTCAACAATGGATAGATATCCAGGCAGAGAATCAATAACAAAACAGCATATCTGAACAACACTATCGACCAAACAAACCCAACAAACATAAACAGAACATTCTATCTGACAACAGCAGGGTATGCATTTCTCTCAAGAGTACACAGAACATTTTCTAGGATAAAATGTATGTTAGTCCACAAAACAATTTTTAGTAAATTCAGTAAAATGAAATCATACAACTATCTTCTCTAACCACAATGGTATGAAGTTAGAAATCAGTACAGAAGTAAAACCAGAAAACTGGTGAATACATGGAAATTAAGCAACACTCTCAACCAATAGATCAAAGAAGAAACTAAAGAGGAAATTTAAAAGTATCTTGAGTCAAGCAAATGGAAACACAGCATACCACATCTTATGAGATGCAGGAAAAGCAGTTCTAAGAGGAAAGTTTATTGCAATAAACAGAAATAAGAAAGATTTAAATAAACAAATCTATGCCTTAAGAAACTAGAAAAAGAAAAACAAATTGAGCCCAAAGTTAGAAGAGGTAAAGAAATAATAAAGATTAGAGCAGAAATAAATGAATCTGAGAAGAGGAAAATAATAGAAAACAAACATAAGAGTTGGTTCTTTGAAAAGATAAATAAAACTGACAAACTTTTAGCTACACTAACCAAGGAAAAAAGAGAGAAGACCCAAATCAATAAAATCATAAATGAAACCGGAGACATTATAACTGATATCACAGAAATACAAAGGATCATAACACAATACTATAAATAACTCTACACCAACAAACTGGACACACTAGAAGAAATAGAAATAGAAATAGAAATATAAAACCCACCACGCCTGAATGAGAAAGAAATAGAAAATCTGAACAAACTAATTACTAATAAGGAGATTGAATCATTAACCAAAAATTTCTCAACAATGTTAAACACAGGACCAGAATCTTTTGCTGGTGAATTTTACCAAACATTTAAAGAAGAAAGAATACCAATTATCAAACTCTGAAAAGTTGAAAAGAATGGACTACTTTCACACTCATACTATGAGTATAGCATTACCCTGATACCAAAGCCAGTAATGAACACTATAAGAAAAGAAAACTGTAAGCCAATATCCTTAATGAACATGGATACAAAAAATTTCTCAATAAAATACCAGCAAACTAAATTCTGAGCACATTAGAAGGATCATTCACCATGATCAAGTGAGATTTAGCCCTGGGATACAAGGATAGCTTAGCATTTATAAATCAATAAATATGCTATACCTGATGAGTAGTGTTACTGTTAGTCACTCTGTCATGTCCAACTCTGTGCAAGCCCATGTACCCCACAGGCCCAACAGGCTCTCCAGGCAAGGGATTCTCCAGGCAAGAATGCTGCAGTGGGTTGCCATTTCCTTCTCCAGATTTGTAGAATAAAAGAATAACAATTACATGATCACCTCAATAAACACAGAAAAAGTATTTGAGAAAATTCAACATGTATTCATGCTAAAGTGTTAAAAAATTAGGTATGGATGGAATGTACATCAACATAATAAAGGTCATGTATGACAAGCC
Organism: Bos taurus; assembly: GCF_002263795.3. Classification (NCBI taxonomy): domain Eukaryota; kingdom Metazoa; phylum Chordata; class Mammalia; order Artiodactyla; family Bovidae; genus Bos; species Bos taurus. Next base: position 89,795,342 of record NC_037332.1, read on the forward strand.
CAATGCTAACCACATACTCAATAATAAAAGTTTCACTCAATAGTAAAAGCTTCATCCTCCAAGATCAGGATGAAGACGAGGGTACCTGCTCTCACCACTCCTATTCAGCATATTACTGGAAGCCCCAGCCAAGTAACTAGGCAACATAAAAAATAAAAGACATCAAAATTGAAAAGGAAAAAGTAGTCTCTATTTGTACAATAATTTTATACAAAAAAAAAATCCCAAAGACTACACACACACACACACACACACACACACATGTAATCAGCAACTTCAATGAAGTTGCAGTACACAAAATTAGCATACAAAAACCAGTACATTTACTGATTCACTAACAGTAAATTATCTAAAAAGGAAATAAAGAAAATGATCCCATTTACAGTAGCACAAGAGCAATGAAACACTGAGGAATAAATTTAACAAAGAAAGTAATGATATCTACACTGAAAACTATTAGACATCAATCAAATTGAAGTAGACACAAATAAGTAGAAAAGCATCCTATGCTCATGTGTTGGAAGAATTAATACTGTTAAAATGTTCATTGTATCCAAAATGATCAATAGATTAAATGCAATCCCTATCAAGATTCCAATAGCATTTTTTTAAGAAAGAGAAAAGCAATCCTCAAATTCATTTGGAGCCACATAAAACTCCAAATGAGAAAAAATAAAGTTGGAGGCACCACGCTTCCTGATAAACTCTTAATGTGTTATAAACTAGAATAATTAATCTCATTATACTGGCATAGACACATAAACCAATGGAATAAAGAGTTTAAAAGTAAAGTCATAAATACACAGTCAACTAATATTTCACCAAAAAGCCAAATACAGTCAATGGAGATAAGATAGTCTTTTCATTAAGTGGTGGTGGGAAACAATATTTACATGCACACAATGAAACTGTGCCCCTATCTCACACCTCTTACAAAAGTTAACTCACAGTTGGTTAGAAAATTACACATGTGCCATCTGACAACATAAAACTCCTAGAAAAAAGCATAGGGAAAAATCCCCTCAGCATTAGTTTTAGCAATAATTTTGAATATGACACCAAAAGCACAAGCAACAAAAGCAAAAAATAAATAAGTGGAACAACATCAAACTACAAAGTTTCTGTATGGCAAAAGAAATAATCAACAAATTGAAAAAAACTCACATACGATTCAACAGTTTTCAGTTCAGTTCAGTTCCTCCGTTGTGTCCGACTCTTTATGACCCCATGGACTGCAGCATGCCAGGCTTTGCTGTCCATTACCAACTCCCAGAGCTTACTCAAACTCATATCCATAGAGTCGGTGATGCCATCCAACCATCTCATCCTTTGTCATCCCCTTATCCTCCTGCCTTCAATCTTTCCCAGCATCAGGGTCTCTTCCAAAGAGTCAGTTCTTCCCATCAGGGGCAAAGTATTGGAGTTTCAGCTTCAGCATAAGTCCTTACAATGAATATTCAGGACTGATCTCCTTTACGGAGAAGGCAATGGCACCCCACTCCAGTACTCTTGCCTGGAAAATCCCATGGATGGAGGAGCCTGGTAGGCTGCAGTCCATGGGGTCACTAAGAGTCGGACACAACTGAGCAACTTCACTTTCACTTTTCACTTTCATGCATTGGAGAAGGAAATGGCAACCCACTCCAGTGTTCTTGCCTGGAGAATCCTAGGGACGGGGGAGCCTGGTAGGCTGCCGTCTATGGGGTTGCATACGACTAAAGTGACTTAGCAGCAGATCTCTTTTAGGATGGACTGGTTGGATCTCCTTGCAGTTCAAGGGACTCTCAAGAGTCTTCTACAGTACCACAATTCAAAAGCATCAATTCTTTGGCACTCAGCTTTCGTTATAGTCCATCCGTCACATCCATACATTACTAATAGAAAAACCATAGCTTTGACTAGATGGACCTTTGTTGGCAAAGTAATGTCTCTGCTTTTTAATATGCTGTCTAGGTTGGTCATAGATTTTCTTCCAAGGAGCAAGTGTCTTTTAATTTCATGGATGCAGTTACCACCTGCAGTGATTATGGAGCCCAAGAAAATAAAGTCTCTCGCTGTTTCCATTATTTCCCCATCTATTTGCTGTGAAGTGATGGGACTGGATGCTATGATCTTAGTTTTCTGAATGTTGAGTTTTAAGTCAACTTTTTCATTCTCCTCTTTCACTTACATCAAGAGGCTCTTTAGTTCTTTGTTTTCTGCCATAAGGGTGGTGTCATCTGCATATATGAAGTTATTGATATTTCTCCCGGCAATCTTGATTCCAGCTTGTGCTTCTTCCAGCCCAGCATTTCTCATGATGTACTCTGCATAGAGGTTACATAAGCAGGGTGACAATATACAGCCAACAGTTTTTACTTCTGGGTAAATATATTAAGGAAATGAAATCACTATCTCAAAGAGATATCTGCACTCCCATATTCATTGAAACCTTATTTTCAATAGCCAAGACATAGAAACAATCTAAGCATCCTTCAGATGAATGGATAAAGGAAAAATACCAGGGAATAATATTCAGAATATGAGGCAAATCCTGCAATTTCTGACACCATAGGTGAAGCTTAAGAAAATAACACTAAATAAAATGTCAGATAGAGAAAGGCAAATACTTTATAATCTCATGTACTTGTGGAATAAAAAAAAAAAAAGCCAAATGCTTAGAAACAAAGAGAAGAAACAAGGAGCAAGAGGTGGAGGGGGAAGGAGAGGAGTGATGATGATCAGGGGGTGCAAATTTCAAGTTATAAGATGAAAAGTTCTGGTCATGTAATGCACAGCATGGTAACTAGAGCTTACACTACTGTATTGTATATTCGAAAGTTGCTAAGGGAGGAGATCTTATCACCACACACACAAATGATAACTGATGGATGTGTTAAGTAACCTTATTTTTTTAATCATTATGCATTATTTACATATATGAAATCACCACATTGTAGACCTTAAACTTACACAATGTTGTATGTCAATTATATCTCCATAAAGCTGAAAGAAAAACACTTAATATAAAAAAGCATTAAAGAGATGCTTTACATTCTTTTTACTAAGCCTTTTCAAACCTACGTATATTTTAAACAATAGCATATCTCACTTAGAACCAGCTACATTTCAATTATTCACCAGACATTTGTGGCCAATGTCTTGCATGGTCTAAACATTCCACAAGATGAGACTTTTGTGCAAGAGATAATTAGATTTTGCATATGGAAATATGTAAATAATTGCAGCATTCTGTAACTAAATACAGAGAAGGCAATGGCACCCCAATCCAGTACTCTTGCCTGGAAAATCCCATGGATGGAGGAGTCTGGTAGGCTGTGGTCCATGGGGTCGCTAAGAGTCGGACACGACTGAGCAACTTCACTTCCACTTTTCACTTTCCTGCATTGGAGTAGGAAATGGCAACCCACTCCAGTGTTCTTGCCTAGAGAATCCTAGGGACAGGGGAGCCTGGGGGACTGACGTCTATGGGGTCGCACAGAGTCAGACATGACTGAAGTGACTTAGCAGCAGTAACTAAATATGAAATTGCATAATAATTGTGAAACAGATTAAATATGATCGCAAATATTTTGCAGCTCTTTCCATTAGATAGTGGAATCTATTTCACCACTCCTCGAAGTTAGGTTCAGGTTTTGACTGGCTCTGACCAATAAAGTGGTTTTGTATGAGTTCCAGGACCTAATTCTCAAGAAGACGTGTAGCTCTTCTTTTACAGTCTTAGAAAATACCCCTGCTGTTTATGAAGGCTGGGAGCCAACTACTGAAAGATGAGATTTTCTAGATCATTGATCACAGGGAACATCCAGACTCCAGGAATTTTAGTAAGGTCACCTTAGACACCCACCCTCGGCGCCATGACTGTTGCAGTATGAGTAAGCCCAGAGACCAGCAAAAGTGCCCAACTTCTCCAAGCTATTAATTATCATCTCTGCTATTGATAATCTCCAAAAAGCCCTCTTTACTACCTCAGTTCAGTTCAGTTCAGTCACTCAGTCATATCCGACTCTTTGCAACCCCATGAACTGCAGCACGCCAGGCCTCCCTGTCCATCACCAACTCCCGGAGTTTACCCAAACTCATATCCATTGAGTCGGTGATGCCATCCAACCATCTCATCACCTGTCATCCCCATCTCCTCCTGCCTTCAATCTTTCCCAGTATCAGAGTCTTTTCAAATGAGTCAGCTTTTCTCATCAGGTGACCAAAATATTGGAGTTTCAGCTTCAACAACAGTTCTTCCAATGAACACTCAGTACTAATCTCCTTTAGAATGGACTGGTTGGATCTCCTTGCAGTCCAAGGGACTCTCAAGAGTCTTCTCAACACCACAGTTCAAAAGCATCAATTCTTCTGTGCTTAGCTTTCTTTATAGTACAACTCTCACATCCATACATGACTACTGGGAAAACCATAGCCTTGACTAGATGGACCTTTGTTGACAAAGTAATGTCTCTGCTTTTTAATATGCTGTCTATGTTGGTCATAACTTTCCCTCCAGGGAGTAAGTGTCTTTTAATTTCATGGTTGCATTCATCATCTGCAGTGATTTACTACCTATCAGCATTTATATGGCAAGGATACATCTGTGAGGTTACTACTTCCCAACATTCCATATGAAGAGGTATTCAATCTCTCTCTTCTCAGCCTTACATTTGCAAACTGAATAAGACATGCTGCACACTGTTTACAATAGTCAGGACATGGAACCAACCTAGATGTCCATTGGCAGATGAGTGGATAAGAAAGCTGTGGTACCTACACACAATGGAATATTACTCAGCCATTAAAAATAATGCATTTGAATCAGTTCTAATGAGATGGATGAAACTGGAGCCTATTATACAGACTGAAGTAAGCCAGAAAGAAAAACACCAATACAGTATACTAACACATATATATGGAATTTAGAAAGATGGTAAAAAATGACCCTATATGCAAGGCAGCAAAAGAGACACATGTAAAGAACAGTCTTTTGGACTCTGTGGGAGAAGGCAAGGGTGGAATGATTTGAGAGAATAGCATTGAAACATGTATATTATCATATGTGAAACAGATCACCAGTCCAGGTGCGATGCCTGAGACAGGGTGCTCAGGACTGATGCACTGGGATGCCCCTGAGGGATGGAATGTGGAGCGATGTGGGAGGGGGGTTCAGGATGGGGAACACATGTATACCCATGGCTGATTCATGTCATTGTATGGCAAAACCCACTACAATATTGTAAATTAACCTCCAATTAAAATAAATAAATAAAAATTTAAAAAAGACATACTGCAATATTCTCCCTTTTAAATGTTTTCTAAGATTTCTCTGGCTCTCTAGCTCTCTCTTCCCCTCCATAGTTTAGCATTCTTAGCTTATATGGTGATGGAATAGGCAGCTTCTTCTGCCTTATCATTTATTTTCTCTATTTTCTTCCTGTCTTACATTTATTCAGTGAGAGCCTTCCTTTGAACAATGCCTAGCTGGCCACAGCAGGGTTGGATCACAGGTCTAAAGTAGACAGATGAAAGTGGAGGCAGAATAGGAATATATCAGTTATTCATACATAATCCTATCCTATGCACTGTCCAAATAAATTGCAAGTATATGGACAATAAATAAGCTTATCATTCTTACATGCAATGCAGAGAGTTCAATGCATGGTAAACACTAAACTGAGTATGTAAGTTTAATTTGTTGACTGAGCCAACAAATCCTTTCCGAGAGAATTTTTCCTCTGACATGTTTGACTCTTATTTCCTCAAAGGAAGGTTATACTTCCAACTCTTTTGAAGTCAATGGGCATAAGTCTTTCCCAAAATATCTACACAGCCAACTAGTGGCTGCTGGGTAATTTTCTATCAAGGAACAAAAGGAAAAGAGGATATGGGAGAGGGAGAGAGTTATTATGTACTATACATTCATTGGCCTTGGAATATGGAAAGAAGCAGGGCAAAGACTAATAGAGTTTTGCCACGAAAATGCAGTGGTCATAACAAACACCCTCTTCCAACAACACAAGAGAAGACTCTACAAATAGACATCACCAGATGGTCAACACGGAAATCAGATTGATTATATTCTTTGCAGCCAAAGATGGAGAAGCTCAATACAGTCACCAAAAACAAGACCGGCAGCTGACTGTGGCTCAGATCTTGAATTCCTTATTGCCAAATTCAGACTTAAATTGAAGAAAGTAGGGAAAACCACTAGACCATTCAGGTATGACCTAAATCAAATCCCTTATGATTACACAGTGGAAGTGAGAAATAGATTTAAGGGCCTAGATATTATAGACAGAGTGCCTGATGAACTATGGAATGAGGTTCGTGACATTGTACAGGAGACAGGGATCAAGACCATCCCCATGGAAAAGAAATGCAAAAAAGCAAAATGGCTGTCTGGGGACGCCTTACAAATAGCTGTGAAAAGAAGAGAAGCGAAAAGCAAAGGAGAAAAGGAAAGATATAAGCATCTGAATGCAGAGTTCCAAAGAATAGCAAGAAGAGATAAGAAAGCCTTCTTGAGCAGTCAATGCAAAGAAATAGAGGAAAACAACAAAATGGGAAAGACTAGAGATCTCTTCAAGAAAATTAGAGATACCAAGGGAACATTTCATGCAAAGATGGGCTCGATAAAGGACAGAAATGGTATGGACCTAACAGAAGCAGAAGATATTAAGAAGAGATGGCAAGAATACACAGAAGAACTGTACAAAAAAGATCTTCACGACCCAGATAATCACAATGGTGTCATCACTGATCTAGAGCCAGACATCCTGGAATGTGAAGTCAAGTGGGCCTTAGAAAGCATCACTACGAACAAAGCTAGTGGAGGTGATGGAATTCCAGTTGAGCTATTTCAAATCCTGAAAGATGATGCTGTGAAAGTGCTGCACTCAATATGCCAGCAAATTTGGAAAACTCAGCGGTGGCCACAAGACTGGAAAAGGTCAGTTTTCATTCCAATCCCAAAGAAAGGCAATGCCAAAGAATGCTCAAACTATCGCACAATTGCACTCATCTCACACGCTAGAAAAGAAATGCTCAAAATTCTCAAAGCCAGGCTTCAGCAATATGTGAACCGTGAACTTCCTGATGTTGAAGCTGGTTTTAGAAAAGGCAGAGGAACCAGAGATCAAATTGCCAACATCCGCTGGATCATCAAAAAAGCAAGAGAGTTCCAGAAAAATATCTATATCTGCTCTACTGACTATGTCAAAGCCTTTGACTTGTGGATCACAATAAACTGTGGAAAATTCTGAAAGAGATGGGAATACCAGACCACCTGATCTGCCTCTTGAGAAATTTGTATGCAGGTCAGGAAGCAACAGTTAGAACTAGACATGAAACAACAGACTGGTTCCAAATAGGAAAAGGAGTACGGCAAGGCTGTATATTGTCACCCTGCTTATTTAACTTATATGCAGAGTACATCATGAGAAACGCTGGACTGGAAGAAACACAAGCTGGAATCAAGATTGCCGGGAGAAATATCAATAAGCTCAGATATGCAGATGACACCACCCTTATGGCAGAAAGTGAAGAGGAACTAAAAAGCCTCTTGATGAAAGTGAAAGAGGAGAGTGAAAAAGTTGGCTTAAAGCTCAACATTCAGAAAACGAAGATCATGGCATCCAGTCCTATCACTTCATGGGAAATAGACAGGGAAACAGTGGAAACAGTATCAGACTTTATTTTTTGGGGCTCCAAAATCACCTCAGATGGTGACTGCAGCCATGAAATTGAAAGACACTTACTCCTTGGAAGGAAAGTTATGACCAACCTAGATAGCATATTCAAAAGCAGAGACATTACTTTGCCAACAAAGTTTCGTCTAGTCAAGGCTATGGTTTTTCCTGTGGTCATGTATGGATGTGAGAGTTGGACTGTGAAGAAGACTGAGTGCCAAAGAATTGATGCTTTTGAACTGTGGTGTTGGAGAAGACTCTTGAGAGTCCCTTGGACTGCAAGGAGATCCAACCAGTCCATTCTGAAGGAGATCAGCCCTGGGATTTCTTTGGAAATAATGATGCTAAAGCTAAAACTCCAGTACTTTGGCCACCTCATACGAAGAGTTGACTCATTGGAAAAGACTCTGATGCTGGGAGGGATTGGGGGCAGGAGGAGAAGGGGACGACAGAGGATGAGATGGCTGGATGGCATCACTGACTAGATAGACGTGGGTCTGAGTGAACTCTGGGAGTTAGTGATGGACTGGGAGGCCTGGCGTGCTGCGATTCATGGGGTCGCAAAGATTCGGACACGACTGAGTGACTGAACTGAACTGATACATTCATGAAAACACACCCTATGTTCCATCCTGGCTCAGTTTAGTTCAGTTCAGTCGCTCAGTCGTGTCTGACTCTTTGCAACCTCATGAATGGCATCATGCCAGGCCTCCCTGTCCATCACAAACTCCCGGAGTTTACCCAAACTCACATCCATTGAATTGTGATGCCATCTAATCATCTCATCCTCCATTGTCCCCTTCTCCTCCTGCCTTCAATATTCCCCAACATCAGGGTCTTTTCAAATGAGTCAGCTCTTCTCATCAGGTGGCCAAAATGTTGGAGTTTCAGCTTCAACATCAGTCCTTCCAATGAACACCCAGGACTGATTTCCTTTAGGATGGACTGGTTGGATATCCTTGCAGTCCAAGGGACTCTGAAGAGTCTTCTCCAACATCACAGTTCAAAAGCATCAGTTCTTCTACAGAGAATTAGGCCAAGCAGTTCTTAAACTATAATTTTTTGATACCTTAATTAGTTCAGTGGTACAATAACTAGAGTTTGTAATCTGCTTCAGATTTTATAGCTTGTTGATATTCTGAAATATACTTAGAGATTTTTAAAATTTTTACAGTAAGGCTTTGATTATATCAGTTCAGTTCAGTTCAGTTGCTCAGTCGTGTCCGACTCTTTGAGTCCCCATTAATTGCAGCACACCGGGCCTCCCTGTCCATCACCAACTCCCAGAGTTCACTCAGACTCACGTCCATCGAGTCAGTGATGCCATCCAGCCATCTCATCCTCTGTCGTCCCCTTCTCCTCTTGCCCCCAATCCCACCCAGCATCAGAGACTTTTCCAATGAGTCAACTCTTCGCACGAGGTGGCCAAAGTACTGGAGTTTCAGCTTTAGCATCATTCCTTCCAAAGAAATCCCAAGGCTTATCTCCTTCAGAATGGACTTGTTGGATCTCCTCGCAGTCCAAGGAACTCTCAAGAGTCTTCTCCAACACCAGAGTTCAAAAGCATCAATTCTTTGGTGCTCAGCCTTCTTCACAGTCCTACTCTCACATCCATACATGATCACTGGAAAAACCATAGCCTTGACTAGACGGACCTTTGTTGGCAAAGTAATGTCCCTGCTTTTCAATATGCTATCTAGTTTGGACATAACTTTCCTTCCAAGGAGTAAGTGTCTTTTAATTTCATGGCTGCAGTCACCATCTGCAGTGATTTTGGAGCCCAGAAAAATAAAGTCTGACACTGTTTCCCCTGTTTCCCCATCTATTTCCCATGAAGTGATGGGACCGGATGCCATGATCTTTGTTTTCTGAATGTTGAGCTTTAAGCCAACTTTTTCACTCTCCTCTTTCACTTTCATCAAGAGGCTTTTTAGTTCCTCTTCACTTTCTGCCATAAGGGTGGTGTCATCTGCATATCTGAGCTTATTGATATTTCTCCCGGCAATGTTGATTCCAGATGTGTTTCTTCCAGTCTAGAGTTTCTCATGATGTACTCTGCATATAAGTTAAACAAGCAGGGTGACAATATACAGCCTTGACATACTCAGCTGTTGATATACTATGGAGGGAACCAATGTAAGATCATGGAAAGCTGTTTAGTTTGAAATATATATCAGATATCATTCATCATGTGAATAAATAAAAATATGGATTTTCTACTCATTTCCAAGTTATCAACATGACTGTTGTTATTATTCAGTCTCTAAGTTGTGTCCAACTCGTTGCAACCCATGGACTGAAGTCCAGCAGGCTCCTCTGTCCATGGGATTTACCAGGCAAGAATACTAGAGTGGGTAGCCATTTCCTTCTCCAGGGGATCTTCCTGACCCTGGGATAGAATCCATGTCTCCTGCATTGGCAGGCCGATTCTTTACCCCTGAGCCACCAGGGAAGCCCATCAGTATGATTAGCGAATAGCAAGAGCTCATAATTTTCTAAAAAACAGCACTGGGTTCAAAATCCAAATCATTACCTATTTATCTTTTTACAGATCCATAACTGAAGTTTCAAGGCTAAATAATAAAAAATATTTTTGGAAATAGTATAAATATATATATATATATTTTTTTTTTTTTTCTATTCATGTGTATGTCAAAGTTTACAAAGCAAGGAAAACCTGTTATCCAATTCTAGAGACACACACACAAATGGAATGACATTGGTAAAATGTGAGACACATCAAAGTTTCCAATAAAATTTTTGAATAAACTTGTATTGATTTTGGAGAGCTAATTTCAAAGTTTAGATAATTAATTTCACTTCATAAATTACTCTTTGCAAAATAGTAATAATTCAGGTAAATGAGCATTTAATAACTATGTATTCATTGTAAATGATACTGTTTCTAAGGAAAAGTTCCTGCCTTTTATCAACACTTCTTTTATCCAAAAAGAAGGAAATGATAAGGGGAGGGAAAGATCCATAGTGTGAATTTTGTTTATTTTGTTGTTTTTGCCTTCCCCACTCAGTTTTTTTTTTTTTCTTTCTGGATCCAGATATTTAACTTATCAACCAGATAGTTTCATCAGTATACTAGTTTTTTATTTTAAACAATACTGGATTTCATGGAACCAGCAACTCAAATAAGTTCAGTGAAGCACAGGGACTTCTCAGACAAACACTAAAAAATAAAGCATAAATCACAAACATAGTTGTTCTGCCATTAAACATTAAGATTAGATCATTTTAAGTCTAGATTTTTATTCCAAATATTCTGATTAAAATTTATTATATTAGTAATTTTGTTGAAAATATTTATTGAGCCAAGTTCTCCTTGGTGCCAAAGTTACTCCCTAACAGTAAACATAACAGTTCCAAAAAGTGAAGTTCCAGTAGCCTGAGAGAGTTAACGCTCTCCTTGAAGGATTAACTTAAATCCAAAGAAAATACAAACCCATAAATGTAGAGATTTTCATTAAATGGAAATTAAGAAGAGCACTTTGGAAGACTGGTACAGAAAAAGCCACATTAGGAAATATCCTTTCAGTTGGAAAGAATAATAACCACTTAAAAAGTCATTTAAACACAAATTCTATATGAAGTCTGTTTGATCATAGTTTTGGGGATGTTTAAGAAAATTGGAGATTTTTTAAAAACACAATATGCAAAAATTTTAATGCATATATATATTTCCCCTCAGACTCTTAAAAGCTGAATTTCCCCCCTAGAGCTCATGTATCTATGTGTATAAAAAAACGCCTTAAAGCCTAATCTCCTTGGCTCAGAATTCCATGTATGGTTTGTGTGGTGTTAATGAATTACTCAACCTGTAGTCAAGATGCCAATCCACCTCATGCCCTTGGGGACCTTTTTCTGTCTGTTGCGAACTCTTTCTTCAATATCTTCAACATCTTTATTTACCCAGCCTGGCTGGCACCCTTAATTTTTCCTTCCCTGCAAGTCAACAAGAGCTCTATAAGAAGCATGGCTATGTTCCCAAAACACATGCAGTTTCTCCAGGATCTAGTTCCTACAGTCCATTTTAATGCCTTTCATGACAGCTTTATTTACTCTGTTTTTATCCTGTTGCCTTGAATCAGGAGTCTCCCTTTAGATTCACTCAAGTTGAAAATCTGCCTGCCTTGGATTTTTTTCTCCCCCTCTCAGAGGACTTTTTTCTTTGTTCTGCAGCCCAGAGACCAGGCCTGCCCAGCTCTAACCTGGCTAGTTGCTTCCTGACTATTGAACCCACTTCATGACCTGGTTGGCCCCTGTTTATCCACTTATGAAGTTAGCCAAAACTGAGTCTTTTCTTACAGTTTTTAAACATATTCAAGTCTACCCTATCTAAAAAAAAAAAAGTCTATGATTTATCTCAAATTCTTCTGTTTTCAAAGACTTCCCTGGCGGTCCAGTGGATAAGACTCTGCTTTTACTGCAGGGGGCATGGATTGGGGGAGCTAAAACCCATATGCAATGTGGCACAGCCAAATAATTACTAAATTTTAAAAAGGAAAAAGTAAAAAATCTGGAGCAATTGTTTTGAAAATCTTTTTGAATTCTAATTCCTCTCTCTCCTTTCCCTTTTGATCAAGCTCTGTGAAGATGCAAGCTACTTTTAGTCTCTACTTCTTTACCCGACAAGCCCCAGATTACGGTCCCCCACAGCACATTGAAGCTGTACCATCCTCCTGATCATTAGCTCCCACCCATACTCTTTTGGATTTATTTTAGTTAAACTCCTTATGGCCTGAGACGCTATAGACTGTTCTTTCTTTCTTGAAATTCTCTCTTACGATATATGTGGTCCTTCTTTCTTTTGGCTTCCAAGCAGGTCAGAAAGGGGGAGTTGGAATAGCCCTAAATAGAAAAGAAAATGGTCTAAAACATAAATGAAAGCATAAAATGTGAATCTTCATATGACTTGCAACATCTCATTTCATCATCATACCCCATATGAATACAAAGCATCACATAATTGCATATTCATGCTTCATTTTGGTGTCTAATGGCTACTTATTCTGGTGGCTCAGACGACAGAGAATCTACCTGCAAATCAGAAGAACAGTTCAATCCTTGGGTCAGGAAGATCCCCTGGAGAAGGGAACAGCTACCCACTCCAGTATTCTTGCCTGAAGAATTTCATGGATAGAGGATCCTGGGTAGGCTACAGTCCATGGGGTCACAAAGAGTTGGACATGACTGAGTGACTAACACTCTCACTCTATATCTACTTACTCAGCTTTACTGGAGAGCTGCTGGCTGAGGGGGCCAACTTAGTTGTAATTCTTGAGGACAAAGAAGGTAGAATAGAGCCTAAGCCAGATTTCCAGTCCTTCTCAGACAAGTTGCATCAAAGCTTCCCCACCTGAGAGGTTACCTATTGAAGGCTGGGATTTTCTCAGGGCTGAGGCATATATGGTTTCCTAAACTTTCTTGAGGGAAAATGGAAGGAAAACTGCTGGAAGAGGTTTTTAAAAAGCAGGACAGACACAATTTTTTGCTTCCATTGAAGTTTTCAGAGCAATTGCTAAAACCCAGGGCTAAAAGGTGGGTGGGTATGAGGAGGTGGTTCCCTTAGAACCACAGAGTGGAAGATAAGCATGGGCTTGCTTTACCCTCCCACTAAAGATTCTTTCAGTTCAACAAATATTCATTGAATGGCCCTTATGTGCCAGGCATCCTGTTGGGCAATGAGGACCCAAGGACAGGGAAGGCACAGGTTTTAACCCCAAGGGACAACAGTCTAATGAGCAGCCAGTTTTATCAGGTGGACCTCAGAGAATAAAACATAAAACATAATAAAACATCAGGAATCTTCAGTTTATCTAGTGAACTCTCTCCCTCCTCTTCAACCTCTGTAGGTGGAATCTCAATTTTCACTCATCAGACCCCTTACAGTACTATTTATACCTGTACTTCTGAGTCCCATAATGACACTTGGGATGAAGTTTTTATTACTACCTTCAGTTTGTCACAGGAATTTTACTTCCAGTGAATTTTTTATAGGGGATATGAATTCACCTCCTGCATGAGTTGTTAAGATATGCAACTTCTGTTGGATAAAACATTGGCAGGGGCTTTTGACTCATCCCATGTTATCCACATTTCTGTTCCTTTCGTAAGTATTCCTACCGCTTTGGGATTTTAGTCGTTAAGAGGACAACCAAATTGAATCAAAACAATTATGCAATAACGTGCATGCCAAGCTTTCCTGGCACTACCTCCCAGAAATTCTACAGTGTTAGAGTGTATTGCCCAAATATTTTATTTACATTCAACTTGTCCCAAGGTATTGCTAAGAATAGGAATGAATATATAGCCTGCTTGTCTGGAATAGTAAGCCACATGGCCATATTTGGACTGGTTAATGTTGCATCTCCCTCATGAATAGAGAATATGGAATTGAAAAATGACTAGCATGGAAGACAGAATGACTCAGAAATCTAAGAATAACTAAATCATGTGAAAAGACCCAAAGGCTGCTTCAAAATGAACTGCATCTGCCCGACTCACAAAACCAGCAAATTACATTATTTAGGTCTTTGCAAAATAGCATCTCACCAGCCTTTCATCTACATATTCAAATTGGGTTTGGGTTGGTATGGGTTTGCCTTCTTACTGTGAGATAATGCATAGGTTCAAAGGTGCACTTCTTGCTTAAAAATTCATCTTAAACGACCTTGCTTTGTATATGATTATAAATGAATAGCTTCAGCTTCAGCATCAGTCCTTCCAAAGATGGCATCACCAATGCAATGAATTTCATGTCCATTGCATGGTGACAGGATGGGAGATGGTGAAGGACAGGGAAGCCTGGCGTGCCGCAATCCATGGAGTCACGAAGAGTAAGACACAAGTTGGCGACTGAACAACTACTTAAACAAATAACTTGCACTGTCTGAAATTTTAAGAATAGAATAGATTTGAAAATACACTTTGGACAAATCATATGCTCTGTAGAGGTCTAGGAGTCACTTGGAGAAGGCAGTGGCACCCCACTCCAGTACTCTTGCCTGGAAAATCCCATGGATGGCAGAGCCTGGTAGGCTGCAGTCCATGGGGTTGCTAAGAGTCGGACACGACTCAACGACTTCACTTTCACTTTTCACTTTCATGCATTGGAGAAGGAAATGGCAACCCACTCCAGTGTTCTTGCCTGGAGAATCCCAGGGGCGGGGGAGCCTGGTGGGCTGCAGTCCATGGGGTCGTTAGAGTCGGACACGACTGACCGACTTCCCTTTCACTTTTCACTTTTATGCATTGGAGAAGGAAATGGCAACTCACTCCAGTACTCTTGCCTGGAGAATCCCAGGGACGGGGAGCCTGGTAGGCTTCCATCTATGGGGTTGCAGAGTTGGACACGACTGAAGCGACTTAGCAGCAGCAGCAGCAGCAGGAGTCACTAACCACGAAAGCATCAAAAAAGGAAGATAACATGAAAGCCTCAAACGCCATGGGAGGTCCACTGTTGCTCCAGTGGACCTGGAGCTCATCATCTAGGATTTGGGAAATAATCAGATCACTCTAAACAGAGTGTCTCCTCCGCTTTTATAGTATGAGCCGCTTTACTGGGATCTAATTGGGAACAGAACTGAGAGTAATCTGAGAGGACACACTCTTTACCACTCTCATCATGACATTCATCACCAGTAAACCATCCAGGAAAGAGCTGAGGACAAGGTCCCTGGAACTGACTGTCACCTGCATGATTAGCCACCTTTGTTAGCCATCCTCTTCGCCATCACACTGTGCCCTCTGGAGTTTCCATACTTTGATCAGCAAACAAATCAATATCCCAAATTTCTCCCCCCAAAGTCTTTGCAACCACATGCCTCAATTAAAATCTGGATCTCATCATGGGCTTTGTTCCCCCTGCAGCTCTTTCAAGTGGAGGTTGATTTGGTCTCACAAGCAGTGTAGGCAGCATCACCATCTACCATTGCCATTTCCACATCACTAATTTATCTCTAGAACCCCTGCTCCTTTTGGTGCTGTACCACCCAGAGAAAATATTCAGTCTCCTTGATTCCTGTTATTATAATGTTGAGACATGCCTGGTTCTTCTTTCTCTTATTACAAGGCCACCATCTAATGTATTTAAAAATTCCCTCCTGATATATGGCAAAACCAATACAATATTGTAAAGTTTAAAAATAAAATAATAAAAAAATTCTCTCCTTCCAATAAAACATATTCTATTTTTAACTAATTTTTGTTGGAGTATAGTTGCTTTAGAATGTTGTGTTAGTTTCTTCTATACAGCAAAGTGAATCAGCTATACATACATATGTTTCCCCTCTTTTTGGATTTCCTTCCTATTTAGCTCACCATAGAGCACTGAGTAGAGTTCCCTGAGCTATACAGTAGATTCTCACTGTGTGCTCAGTCATGTCTGACTCTTGTGACCTCATGGGCTGTAGCCCACCCAGGCTCCTCCGTTAATTGGATTTTCCAGGCAAGAATGCTGGAGTGGGTTACCATTTCCTTCACCAGGGGGTCTTCCCAACCCAGGGATCGAACCCAGGTCTCCTGCATTGCAAGCAGATTGTTTACCACTGAGCCACCTGGGAATCCCCAGGTTCTCATCAGTTATCTTATTTACACATAGTATCAATAGTGCATATATGTCAATCCCAATGTCCCAAATCATTCCACCCTCTACTTTCCCCCTTGGTGTCCAAACTTTTGTTCTCCATGTTTGTGTCTCTATTTCTGCTTAAAACATATTTTAAATCCATACATTTGTCTGCATGTCACTGTCATAAGCCTAGCCTAAGTCACCATCATTTCTTTCCTAGATTGTTCTAGGAGCCTTTTACCCGAGCTGCCAATTCAGTTAAAGGGAGTAACACCTGTGCAGGTACCTGGGGCCTCATGCTTAAAAGAGCCCCATGTTTTGTTTAAAGCTCTGCTGCTGCTGTCTTGAAATTTTAAAGAGTTTTTGACCAAGAGGCCTCACATTTTCACTTTGCACTGGGCCTCATACTTATATAGACTGTCCTTTCTTATTTGTATTCCTGCCCCTTCTAACTCACTCTATGAAGTCAGGGTATTAGTCTTCCTGTATAAATCACGACAGTGACACTCCCTTGTTTAAAATACATTGATGGCTTTCCTCTGCATCTAGAATGAAATCTTCACTCATACTATGGCCTCCAGAGACTTGCCTGGTCAGGTGGCGGTCCACCCTTCCACACTCCATCACCCTCCCTCACTGAACTCTCGGGCACACTGACATCTTCCAGTCTGTTGTACACAGTGATTTCTTTCCTGTCCCTGGTCCTTTGCACAGGCCATTTCCTTGCCCTGAAATACTCTTTCTCACACCACACCCTTTCCATCCCTCAACATGTAGCTTAAATACCACTTGATGTGTTACAATACACTATCTGCCATAACAACCCCCAACACTTAGTGGCTTCTCAAAAACAGGCTTCTCCCTCAGTCATGACAAATCAGCTGGTGTCAGGTTTTTAAGGAGGATTCAGAGACCCACTCTTTCCAGTGGAGTGGCTCCATTACTTACTAAGTTCTCAGATTCCTTCAGATCTCCACCGTATTCAGCAGAGAGAGGATGGAAGAATGTGTGGAGCGTCACAGTGGAGATCTGACACCAGGTCTCAAAGAGGAGTGTGTTAATTTTGCCCCCAATTCCACTGGCCCCATATAATTGTCAAGGGGCCTGGGAAATGTTTTCTTCTTGGTGCCCAGTAAGTGAAAGGAGACGTGTTTGAGGTCATGTTATGCTCCTGGCTCTCAGAGTCTTACCAGATTTCCAGTCTCAAACAAGTCAGTGCTGTTTGACTGAGCAATTGATGTCTTTCCTATCTCAATGTGTTGGTTATTTTACTTCTGCATTTTACCTCTTTAGACCAGTTGTCCCCAACCTTTTTGGCATAGGGATAGGTTTTCTGGAAGACAATCTGTCCATGGATGGGGTGGTGGGAGATGTGGGTGGGGAGGTAGTGGTTTTGGAATGATTCAATTGTATTACCTTTATTGTGCACTTTATTTCTATTTTTACTACATCAGCTCCACCTTGGATCATCAGGCATTAGATCCCAGATGTTGGGTACCCCTGGTTTAGATCGTCCCCCCTACTAGGCTGCAAATGCCTATGAGCAGGGATCATTCTCCTCCACCACTAGAGCCTCAGGGCTTAGAGAAGGATTGGATGTATAGTAGATACTTCATTTTAAAATCTGCTAACTGAAAAAGAGCAGGGAAAATATCTGTCTTTCTCTTCCACATTAGCAATATTGGTAGCTACTCCCGGCTGTTGAGCAGTAGTGACAGACTGGAGGGATTCCCTTCTCTCACAGTGAGATTACTGGCACTATTAAAGGCAGCACATAATAATATTTAGATGCACAAATTTCTGGAAATCTGGAACCAGATTTCCTGGGTTCAAATTCCAAGGTCATTTCTTATTAGCTATATAATCTTGAACAACCTACTCAATCTCTTGAAACCCTGATTTCTTTTTCTGTTAAAAAGTATAATAATAACTCAGCCATAGAAAAAGAATGAAATAATGCCATTTGTAGCAATATGGATGGAACTAGAGAAGGCAATGGCACTCCACTCCAGCTTTCTTGCCTAGAAAATCCCATGGACGGAGGAGCCTGGTAGGCTGAAGTCCATAGTATCACTAACAGTCGGACACAACTGAGCGACTTCACTTTCACGTTTCACTTTCATGTACTGGAGAAGGAAATGGCAACCCACTCAAGTGTTCTTGCCTGGAGAATCCCAGGGACAGCGGAGCCTGTTGGGTTGCCGTCTATGGGGTCACACAGAGTCGGACGCGACTGAAGTGACTTAGCAGGCAGTAATGATCATATTAAATTAAGTAAGTCATACAAAGACAAATATCATGTGATATCACTTATATGTGAAATCTTAGAAAGTGATACCAATGAACTTAGTTACAAAATAAAAATAGGCTCACTGACACAGAAAACAAATCTATGGTTATCAAAGGGGAAAACTGAGGGGGGGTATAACTTGGGAATTTGGATTAACAGATGCTCATTACTATATAAAAAGTAAACAATAAGGACCTACTGTACAGCATAAGGAACTACATTCAGTATCTTATAATAATATATAGTTGAAAAGAATATGAAATATATGTATAACTGAATCACTTTGCAGTAATACCTGAAATATTTTAAATCAACTATACTTCAATTAAAAATAAAATTAAAATGTTAATGTATAATAACATTGTCCACATCACAGGATTATTGTGAGAATGAAAGAAATACTATAAGTGAAGTACTTAGTACCATGCTATGACTAATGGCACAAGAAACGTAAATATGATTATTGCTCACCACTACATACTCATGGTCTGCCCCATACCTTGCTCAAGCAAGCACTCAGTATATATTAGTTGATTAAATGAACAAATGAGGAAGTGCAAAACCTTCTCTCATAGTTAGGTGCATGCATGCATGGTTGCTCAGTTGTGTCCAACTCTTTGGGACACTTTGGACTGTATCCTGCCATGCTCCTCTGTCCACAGGCTTTTTCAGGCAAAAATACTGGAGTGGGTTGCCATTTCCTTCTCCAGCGGATCTTCCTGACCCAGGGATCAAATCCATGTCTCCTGTGGCTCCTGTGGATTCTGTACCACTTAGATATAGGGGACTCTGATATAAACAAGAGATATCTTTATTGGAATCTTCCAGTCCACTGAGGACCTTAGTTGCTAATGTTCAGCTCTAAGAGAGTGCTCTTAGGCAAGACAATATATACAAGACCTAGAGAACATCCAGTCTTGTAAAAAGTGTCTGGCATTATGTGTAAACTTGAACAAGAGCCACAGAGACCATTCTCTGCCCTAGCAATTTTTAGTATATCTCTCCATTTACATCATCTGATTTTTATATTTTTAAACAAGGCTTTTTCCATATACATGAGGAATACTGAAATTTATTTCTATATAAAGAATAATGGTGAAGGAAATAAATGACCAGTTCATATTAAACTTGAAAGTCAGTATTTCCATATAATTTTAAGATATTTTGAAAAAAATTAATCAAACAGGCAGATATACATTCATAAACATTTTCAAATGGTATAGAGGAAAATACAATAAAAAAAAAATACCCCTCTATTACTGAACACCAGTCCCAGTCCCCAGAAGCAAAAATTTTTAATAATTTCTTGTGTTTCTATCCAGAAATTATGCATGATAAGCCCAGGTTAACTTATTTTTGTTACCCAAAATTGTACTCCTATATACAAACTGTTCTGCAACATACTTTTCTTTAACAATTTACCTTCCATATTTTTCTCAACAATGCAGCTCTCATTCCCTTTGCTGACTGCATAATATCCCATTGTATCAATATACTATTACTTTTTAGATACTGTTTGGTGATATTTTTCCAACTTTATGAAATAACAGTTCACATATCATATAATTCTTTCACTTAAAGTGGACAACTCAGTGGCTTTTAGTATGTTTATAGAACAGTGCATTCATCATCACAATCAATTTAAGAACATTTTTGTTATGACCCAAAGAAGCCTCATATCCCTTAGTTTTCATCCTCCAGTCCCTCCATCCTCCCGCAGCCCCTGACAGCTACTTAATCTGAATTCTGCCTCTACAGATTTGCCAATTCTGGATATCTTATATAAATGGAAACATATAATAAATGACCTTCTGTCAATTAGCTTAATGTTTTCAAAGTTCATCCATGTTGCAGCACATGTCACTTATACTATTATTTACTATTCAGACTTTTATGAATAGATATTTAAGTTGCTTCTATTTACTATTCAGACTTTTATGAATAGATATTTAAGTTGCTTCTATTTGTTTATGATTACACATGACCCTGTGCAATTCAGTCATAAAATTGAAATGCTTATATATATATATATATATATCTTAGCAGACTTATGGGAAGATTTCTATAAGATAAATTCTTAGAAAGGAAGTCTCTGGATCAAATAATATGTGGCTTTAAATTTGAATGATTTTTCCAAACTACCCTCTAAATAGTTGGGTCACTTAATTTTAAAATGTTTATCATGTTTTTTGTTTAATTAGCATTTTCTTTTTATTTTATTTTTAAACTTTATAATATTGTAATCAATGATTATAGTAAAGTTGCAGGATATAAAATCAACACACAGAAATCCCTTGCATTCCTATACACTAATAATGAGAAAACAGAAAGAGAAATTAAGGAAACAATTCCATCCACCATTGCAACAGAAAGAATAAAATACTTAGGAATATATCTACCTAAAGAAACTAAAGACCTATATATAGAAAACTATAAAACACTGGTGAAAGAAATCAAAGAGGACACTAATAGATGGAGAAATATACCATGTTCATGGATTGGAAGAATCAATATAGTGAAAATGAGTATACTACCCAAAGCAATCTATAGATTCAATGCAACCCCTATCAAGCTACCAACGGTATTCTTCACAGAGCTAGAACAAATAATTTCACAATTTGTATGGAAATACAAAAAACCTCGAATAGCCAAAGCTATCTTGAGAAAAAAGAATGGGACTGGAGGAATCAACCTACCTGACTTCAGGCTCTACTACAAAGCCACAGTTATCAAGACAGTATGGTACTGGCACAAAGACAGGAATATAGATCAATGGAACAAAATAGAAAGCCCAGAGATAAATCCATGCACATATGGACACCTTATCTTTGACAAAGGAGGCAAGAATATACAATGGATTAAAGACAATCTCTTTAACAAGTGGTGCTGGGAAAACTGGTCAACCACTTGTAAAAGAATGGAACTAGGACACTTTCTAACACCATACACAAAAATAAACTCAAAATGGATTAAAGATCTAAACGTAAGACCAGAAACTATAAAACTCCTAGAGGAGAACATAGGCAAAACACTCTCCAACATACATCACAGCAGGATCCTCTACGACCCACCTCCCAGAATATTGGAAATAATTAGCATTTTAAAATCAGAAGAGAAGAGACTCTTCTCATATGTTTGTGTATACATTTGCTTGTATTTCTTTTCTTTTTTGAATGAAATATCCTTTCATGTACTTTGCTGTTTTATAGAGGATTATTTTTTTTTTAGTTCAGTGTATTGCAAGGAAGATTAGCTTTTTGTTTGTCATATATGTTACAAATAATTTGCCCCACTTTGTCCTTTGTCTTTGACTTTGTTTATGGTAATTTGCAATATAAAACTTTAAAAATTGTAAATAGTTAATACATCATCCATCTTTTCCTTTCCTGGTCATTTCATGATAGTTAGAGATGACCTCTGTGCTCATAAAAAATTCCTATGCTTTCTTTTGGTGATTCTAAATTGTTACAATATCGTTTCTGTTATATGTTTTGGTTTTTTATTGTAAGGTATGTTGGATCTTAGCTCCCTGACCAGGGATCAAACCCTCACCCCCTGGACTGGAAGGCAAAGCCTTAACCACTGGACAACCAGGGAAGTCCCCATGACTCCCCATTTCTTTACCAGCACCACATTTTTTATGTTATAATAGCTTAACTTCAAGTTTAATATCTGATAGATCTAGTTCTAACCATTATTCTTTATCTGTTCAGAATGTTCCTAATTATTATCAAATGATTATTTTTCAGTAAAAATTTACCCAAGAAAGCCCTGGTCACGTTATTGCCTAAATATGCATATTTTAATTAGTATCATATTAAAATTGTGGGTTAAGTTCAAGGAAAACTGACATCTACACTATTTTTTCTTTAGTCAAGAATAAGATATATTTCTTCCTTTTTTCAAATCTTTCTCTATGCCCACCACTGGAGTCCTATGCATTAATAAACTTATTTTCTATGACTAGATATGTCTTTTTTGCTATTACTATATTAACCTTGAAACCTTTCTAAATTATCTTACTGTTTGCAAAAGCTTTTCAGTGGGTTTTCTGAAGGCTTTCCAGTTCTAAGTTAAATCATATCATTCATTGATTTATTCAATAATTAATTATCAAGTACTAATACATGCTAGGCATTAATCAAAACCCAAGGCAAAGAGTAATGATCAAAATAGACAATTTTCTTGTTCTCCTGGAGTTCATATTCTAGTAAAAAAAAAAAAAGGAGGTTGAAAATTAAATATGCAGTGTGTTAAGTGATTATAAATACATGGAAGAAAAATAAATTAGGGCAAGGGAATAGAGAATGACAGGGGTAAAGACCAGTTACCATTTAAATTGGGTAGTTATTAAACTTTGGCCTGAATGAAAAAGGGAAGTGAGCAATTTCAATATCTAGGGAGAGGAGAGAAGCAGGAACAGCAAGTGAAAGGGACCTGAGTAAGGAACGTGCTCAGTGATTCAGTGATCAGTGGCTAATGTAGCAAGAAGGACCATACAGTATCTTATGGGTTTTGCATTTTATTCTGAGAGATATGGGAAGGCAAAGTTGAGCTTTGTGAGGGAAAATGACATAATTTATTATTTAAAAAAATACATATCTGGCTGTTTTGTGGAGGAAAATATTGGAGAGCAGAATGCTAAAGGTAGACTGCAGAGAGAAATGGTAGAGGTGAAATGGTGGTGACTGAAAAGAAGGCATAGCGGAGAAGATGGTGAGATGTGATCGGATTTGGGATATATTCAGGTTTAAATGGTAGATTTACTGAGGAATGGTAAATGGTATATAAGAGAAACTGAGGAGCATAAGACTATAGCTTTTTTCAGTAAAGTATAAGCCATTCTTATAATTTACTTTATCACTGGTTCTATCCTTGCCATTTCTAACTTTGTGTCTTTGTACTTTCTCCAGTTTTCTTTGTTTGAGATCTAGGCAAATAGGTTATCTATTTTATTTTTACTGTTTATCAATCATTTTTAGAATTTATTTATTGTTTATAGTGTATTCTTTATTAATTTCTGCTATTTTTGATCCCTTCCTACTTTTAAAATAAATTTTGCCATACTTTAAAAATACTCATTTGAATATCTAGTAATAGTAATTTATTCTTTCTGTGTAACCTAAAGATTTATGGTTATAATCTTTTCTCTAACCAGTTTCTGTCATGAATTAATAGCATAGATTTTTTTGATCTAAAATCTTATTTTTACTTTCCAACTATGAAAATTTGGCCTATATTTCCTCTTCAATACTAGAGTTAAAACTTCAGTTTTTTGTTATAAATTTCTATCTTTATTGCTTTATAGTCAGAGAATATTATCTGCAATATTTCTATGTTTTAGGATTTATTGAGATTCTCCTTGTGCTCATCTAGACAATTTTGGGAAACAATCCACAGAGACTTGAAGAGAAGGAACATTCTCTGTTATTGGGATATAGAGTTAAGCATTCAGCATTAATTCCATTTAATTAATTAATCCTCATTTGTTTATTTCACCTGTCATGTTATATGAATTACAAATAAACTATATTGCTTCTTGAAGGTACTAAATTGTTTGTGGTTTTGATGTTGTTCTATGTGGGAAGGTTAAGATTCATGATGGGAAAGATGGAGCATCTGGAAGCAAAGTGTCTATTAAACCAAAAAAGAAAAACTGAACCAAAGGATAAGTCTGGGCCCCAGACTGCTGCTAAAGGCAACCAGGGGATGAAAGTCCAAGATCCTGGGGAGAGAGATATAGCTCAGGCAGGCAAGTGGATATTTTGCAGTGTTTTACCCCTTGGTTCCCTTGCTATTTTAGAACATGGAACGAAAGGTTGGGATCCAGGAAAAGGCCAAACAGATGTCCCTGAAAGAGGTAGAAAAACCAGCAGAAATTCTGACCATCCCACAAGGCTGAGAATACACAGAGACTTGAGTTGGGATTCCAGTGACAAAGGAGGGCCAGAGAACAACATCCACACCCTACTGGTTTCCCTTTATGACACTGACTAATTTCTGCTGCTATGTGGGGAAAGGAAACTAAGAAGCCAAGTAGAATGTCTTCAAAAAACAAAGAGAGTTTTTAACAATGTCACAATACTTAGGAGGCAGGGACTCAAGTCTTGGATACCCCACAATACAAGGACCCAAGTGAAGATACTGAGCTTGCAACTGGAATTCTCTAGGAGCTACACCCTGTGAACAGAGAGACCCAGATACAGCCTTAGAAAAATTGTAATACAGCCTTGACTTTTAACTTTGACTGAATTGAAGGAATCCACTCTTTCTGCTCTTGGAAGAAGATGATATAAGCAAGTCTTTATGCTTTTCATATAAAACATCAGACATTGAATTAAAAAGTACTATGTATGCCAAAAAATAAAAACAAAAAACCAACCCATGACTATCTGACCTCACACCAAGAGAAAAATAGTTAATCAAAAGAGACCCACAGGTTATCCAGATATTGAAATTATCAAATTAGGACATCTCAAGTATCCTGACCATTATGTTTGAGAAAATAAAAAGAAGAAAATAAATGAAAAAATGGAAAATTTCACCAGACTATTTAAATCTCAAAAAAAGTCAAATGGAAGTTATAGAAATGCAAAATGCAATTATTAAAATCACAAACTTGATAAAAGGACATAACAGCAGGCTAGACAGAGAATAATAGTTAACTGGTGAACTGAAACACAGTTTAAAAATCCTCATACTGAAACACAGAAGAATAAAAAAGATTAAAAATAAAGAAACATATATAAGAAAAGCAATTAAAATGTCCGAATTATATTATCAGAGAACAGAAAGAAAAGAGAGAGAGAATCAAGCAAAGCAATACTTAAAGAGAAAAAGATTGAGGGAAGTCATCAAGTTACAAATGCATGAAGCTCTCGGCACACCATCAGGATAAAATAGAGGAAGTGAAATCTCCACATATCATGATCAAACTACTGAAAATCAAACACAAAGGGAAAATCTGAAAGTACCAAGAGATATAGAGGATTGTGGGGCAAGGGGGATATACATTACTAAAACCAGAAACAATAAGACTAACAAGTGATTTTCAACACAAAGGATTAGAGCCCCAAAACAATAATATGACATCTTGAAGGTACTCAAATCCATATCTGCCAGCCTAAAATTCTATACACAATGGGGGTAAAAATCCAGAGATCTTCACTAAAAGAAACACTAAAAAGATATCTTTGGCCAAAAAAGATGACCTTATATTTAGTGAGAAATAAAGAACAGTGAAAATGATAACCATGTAGCAAGTATAACAATATTGACTGAGCAAAATAATAATAATTTCTTTTAGGTTTAAGTATATACAGAGAATTAAAATATGGCAATAACACACAAAACAAATAAATGGAATTTACGTGGTCTAAATTCCAAGCAACACTGGGGAATATTAAAGTTATATCTTATAGCTTGACTATATTAAGAAAGGTATGCATCTTGTAATCTCAAAGTAAATAGTAAAAAGATAGAAAAACAATATATAACTACCAAATTACCAGAGGTAATAGAGAAATAATTTTTAAAATGTATTCATCTGAAAAGAGAAAAATAAAAGAAAGGAAATGAGAGCATAAAATAGGTAGAACTAATTTTAAAAACACAAAGATGGTAAATATAAACTCAAATATACAGCAATTAAATAAATATTAATGAAATATGCCCAGATTATGAAAAGTGAAAACAAAGAACAATACAAGCACATGTTCTAACAAAATATGTGATGCTGATGGTTGAAAGCAAAAGGCCAGAAAAAATGTGCATGCAAACAGTAACCAAAATAAAGATGGTGTAGCTATGTTAGTATAAATGTTTAGAGACTTTAAGTAAAAAAGCATTCTTGACTAGAAACCAAGAATAAGCATGTATTAGTGGCTCAGATGGTAAAGCATCTGTCTATCAATGTGGGAGACCTGGGTTCGATCCCTGGGTCGGGAAGATTCCCTGGAGAAGGAAATGGCAACCCACTCCAGTACTCTTGCCTAGAAAATCCCATGGACAGAGGAGCCTGGTGCAGGCTACTGTCCATGGGGTAGCAAAGAGTCAGACACGACTGAGAGATTTCACTTCACTTCACTTCCAGTTGCTCAGTCAGCCACTGTTTCCACTGTTCGCCCATCTATTTGCCATGAATGATGGGACCACATGCCATGATCTTAGTTTCCTGAATGTTGAGCTTTAAGCTAACTTTTTCACTCTCCTTTTCACTTTCATCAAGAAACTCTAGTTCTTCACTTTCTGCCATAAGGGTGGTGTCATCTGCGTATCTGAGATTATTGATATTTCTCCCAGCATCTTGCTTCTAGCTTGTGCTTCATAGGGCCACACATCTTCCTAACCCCGTGACAATCAAGCTTACAAGTTTCAAGACACTTTGGCTAACTTGGTACCTAGAGAATATAAGAAAGTACTTTGCTTTTATCACAACTTCTTAAATTATATACTTTGATGATTTATTTTGAAGATTTCACATAGCTGTCTCAGATCCCAGTCAGATTTTACATCAAAGAAAGTGACACACTAATTTCCCTTCAAACATTTGAATGTCAAATGACAGATTGCTGCATCCTGCCAAAGTTTATCACAGTATATTCAAGCTGAGATTATACTGACATAAAAAGCAAATATCCAAGTGAAAAGTGAAATATCCAAAGAATCATTTGAATGTTTCTATACAATAAGACTTAATTAGTTGAAAATAATTTCAATTGCCTATATTTCCAAATATGAAACCAGAGCTCAAGAGATTAAACTCTGTTTTGTTTTGTTTTGTTTTGTTTTTTGGTGTGGTCTATTTAAAAAGGCAAATGGCAATAAAATGATAACTGGAATACTGATTGGCTTTTGTATAAACAGGCACAAATGAACATGGATATACATATAGACAAAAAAAGACTGAATCTCTTTTTAATGGTTAAGTTTTTCCACTGCTTTTGTTTTTAGAGGAATCAGCTAACACAATTTCTTTTTTTAAATATTTAATTTTTTAAATAATTTCAAAACTAACATTTCTCTATAGTATCTCCTGGGATAATGACCCCTTATTTAATGATAACGAGCTTCTGAATTGCCTTAAATCCTTACTATTAATTCAATAAAGAATATAGTTGCTGGGTATTATTTGACAGGCTTTTATATGATTGCCTTAGTCATTTTAATAGGAATTGACTCCAGTCTGTTTTGCCAATAGAAGTTAATAACAAGTGAAGAGGTGACAATGAATGTAAATTGTAGTTTTTCCATTTTGGGCCTTGCTAATATATCCTCTAAAAATCAATCGAGTTTCCAACTTCAGTACAGTTCAGTTCAGTTCAGTCACTCAGTCATGTCCAACTCTTTGCAACCCCATGAATTGCAGCACACCAGGCCTCCCTGTCCATCACCAACTCCTGGAATTCACTCAAACTCATGTCCATCGAGTTGGTGATGCCATCCAGCCATCACATCCTCTGTCGTCCCCTTCTCCTCCTGCCCCCAATCCCTCCCAGCATCAGGGTCTTTTCCAATGAGTCAACTCT
The DNA here is from genome assembly GCF_002263795.3 of Bos taurus. Lineage (NCBI taxonomy): Eukaryota > Metazoa > Chordata > Mammalia > Artiodactyla > Bovidae > Bos > Bos taurus. Next base: position 89,823,416 of record NC_037332.1, read on the forward strand.
TCACACGAGGTGGCCAAAGTATTGGAGTTTCAGCTTTAGCATCAGTCCTTCTAAAGAACACCCAAGACTGAACTACTTTAGAATGGACTGGTTGGATCTCCTTGTAGTCCAAGGCACTCTCCAGAGTCTTCTCCCACACCATGGTTCAAAAGCATCAATTCTTTGGCGCTCAGCTTTCTTCACAGTCCAACTCTCACATCCATACATGACCACTGGAAAAACCATAGCCTTGACTAGACGGACCTTTGTTGGTAAAGTAATGTCTCTGCTTTTTAATATGTTATCTAGGTTGGTCTCACAGAAGCGTGGCCAAGAGGAGCTACCCCATGTCCGAGGTCAGGGACGGCAGCCAAGAGGTGCAACCCCACGTCCAAGAAGCGGTGGCTGCGCGGGCGCAGAAGAGCCGAGAGAAGATACTCCATGTTCAAGGTCAGGAGAGATGGCTGTGAGGAGATACCCCTTGTCCAAGGTAAGGAGCAGCAGCTGCACTTTGCTGGAAAAGCCGTGAAGAGATACCCCACGTCCAAGGTAAGAGAAACCCAAGTAAGATGGTAGGTGCTGCCAGAGGGCATCAGAGGGCAGACACACTGAAACCATAATCACAGAAAATTAGTCAATATAATCACATGGACCACAGCCTTGTCTAACTCAATGAAACTAAGCCATGGCCATGGGGCCACCCAAGATGGGTGGGTCATGGTGGAGAGGTCTGACAGAATGTGGTCCACTGGAGAAGGGAATGGCAAACCACTTCAGTATTCTTGCCTTGAGAACCCATGAACAGTATGGAAAGGAAAAATGATAGGGTACTGTAGAGGAAATCCCCAGGTTGGTAGGTGCCCAATATGCTACTGGAGATCAGTGGAGAAATAACTCCAGAAAGAATGAAGGGATGGAGCCAAAGCAAAAACAATACCCAGCTGTGGATGTGACTGGTGATAGAAGGAAGGTCCGATGCTGTAAAGAGCAATATTGCACAGGAACCTGGAATGTCAGGTCCATGAATCAAGGAAAATTGGAAGTGGTCAAACAGGAGATGGCAAGAGTGAACGTCGACATTCTAGGAAACAGTGAACTTAAATGGATTGGAATGGGTTAATTTAACTCAGATGACGATTTTATCTACTGCTGCAGGCAGGAATCATGGTCAACAAAAGAGTTCGAAACGCAGTACTTGGATGCAATCTCAAATACGACAGAATGATCTCTGTTTGTTTCCAAGGCAAACCATTCAATATCACAGTAATCCAAGTCGATACCCCAACCAGTAACGCTGAAGAAGCTGAAGTTGAACGGTTCTATGAAGACCTACAAGACCTTTTAGAACTAACACCCAAAAAAGACGTCCTTTTCATTATAGGCAACTGGAATGCAAAAGAAGGAAGTCAAGAAACACCTGGAGTAACAGGCAAATTTGGCCTTGGAATATGGAATGAAGCAGGGCAAAACTAACAGAGTTTTGCCAAGAGAATGCACTGGTCATAGCAAACACCCTCTTTCAACAACACAAGATAAGACTATACATGGACATCACCAGATGGTCAACACTGAAATCAGATTGATTATATTCTTTGCAGCCAAAGATGGAGAAGCTCTATACAGTCAGCAAAAACAAGACTGGGAGCTGACGGGGGCTCAGATCATGAACTGCTTATTGCCAAATTCAGACTTAAATTGAAGAAAGTAGGGAAAACCACTACACCATTCAGGTATAACCTAAATCGAATCCCTTATGATTATACAGTGGAAGTGAGAAATAGATTTAAGGGACTAGATCTGATAGAGTGCCTGATGAACTATGGATGGAGGTTCATGACATTGTACAGGAGACAGGGATCAAGACCATCCCCATGGGAAAAAAAATGCAAAAAAGCAAAATGGCTGTCTGGGGAGGCCTTACAAATAGCTGTGAAAAGAAGAGAAGTGAAAAGCAAAGGAGAAAAGGAAAGATATAAACATCTGAATGCAGAGGTCCAAAAAAGAGCAAGAAGAGATAAGAAATCCTTCCTCAGAGATCAATGCAAAGAAATAGAGGAAAACAACAAAATGGGAAAGACTAGAGATCTCTTCAAAAAAATTAGAGATACCAAGGGAACATTTCATGCAAAGATGGGCTTGAGAAAAGACAGAAATGGTATGGACCTAACAGAAGCAGAAGATATTAAGAAGAGATGGCAAAAATACACAAAAGAACTGTACAAAAAAGATCTTCACGACCCAGATAATCACAATGGTGTGATCACTGACCTAGAGCCAGACATCCTGGAATATGAAGTCAAGTGGGCCTTAGAAAGCATCACTATGAACAAAGCTAGTGGAAGTGATGGAATTCCAGTTGAGCTCTTTCAAATCCTGAAAGATGATGCTGTGAAAGTGCTGCACTCAATATGCCAGCAAATTTGGAAAACTCAGCAGTGGCCACAGGACTGGAAAAGGTCAGTTTTCATTCCAATCCCAAAGAAAGGCAATGCCAAAGAATGCTCAAACTACCGCACAATTGCACTCATCTCACATGCTAGTAAATTAATGCTCAAAATTCTCCAAGGCAGGCTTCAGCAATACGTGAACCATGAACTTCCAGATGTTGAAGCTGGTTTTAGAAAAGGCAGAGGAACACGTGTACAACCATGGCAGATTCATGTTGATGTATGGCAAAACCAATACAATATTGTAAAGTAATTAGCCTCTAATTAAAATAAATAAATTTAAATTAAAAAAAAAAAGAAAAGAAAAGGCAGAGGAACCAGAGATCAAATTTCCAACATCTGCTGGATCATCAAAAAAGCAAGAGAGTTCCAGAAAAACATCTATTTCTGCTTTATTGACTATGGCAAAGCCTTTGACTGTGTGGATCACAATAAACTGTGGAAAATTCTGAAAGAGATGGGAATACCAGAACACCTGACCTGCCTCTTGAGAAACCTATATGCAGGTCAGGAAGTAACAGTTAGAACTGGACATGGAGCAATAGACTGGTTTCAAATAGGAAAAGGAGTACATCAAGGCTGTATATTGTCACCCTGCTTATTTAACTTATATGCAGAGTACATCATGAGAAACGCTGGGCTGGAAGAAGCACAAGCTGGAATCAAGATTGCCAGGAGAAATATCAATAACCTCAGATATGCAGATGACACCACCCTTATGGCAGAAAGTGAAGAGGAACTAAAAAGCCTCTTGATGAAAGTGAAAGAGGAGAGTGAAAAAGTTGACTTAAAGCTCAACATTCAGAAAATGAAGATCATGGCATCTGGTCACATCACTTCATGGTAAATAGATGGGGAAACAGTGGAAACAGTGTCAGATTTTTTTGGGGGGGCCTAAAATCACTGCAGATGGTGGTTACAGCCATGAAATTAAAATACGCTTACTCCTTGGAAGGAAAGTTATGACCAACCTAGATAGCATATTCAAAAGCAGAGACATTACTTTGCCAACAAAGTTCTGTCTAGTCAAAGCTATGGTTTTTCTAGTGGTCGTGTATGGATGTGAGAGTTGGACTGTGAAGAAAGCTGAGTGCCGAAGAATTGATGCTTTTGAACTGTGGTGTTGGAGAAGACTCTTGAGAGTTGCTTGGACTGCAAGGAGATCCAACCAGTCCATTCTGAAGGAGATCAGTCCTGGGTGTTCTTTGGAAGAAATGACGCTAAAGCTGAAACTCCAATACTTTGGCCACCTCATGTGAAGAGTTGATTCACTGGAAAAGACTTGATGTTGGGAGGGATGGCGGCAGGAGAAAGGGATGACAGAGGATGAGATGGCTGGATGGCATCATCGACTCGATGGAAGTGAGTTTGAGTGAACTCCAGGAGTTGGTGATGGACAGGGAGGCCTGGCATGCTGCGATTCATGGGGTTGCAAAGAGTCTGACATGACTGGGCGACTGAACGAAATTGAACTGAATTAGGTTGGTCATTAACTTTCCTTCCAAGGACTAAGCGTCTTTTAATTTCATGGCTGTAACCACCATCTGCAGTGATTTTAGGCCCCCCCAAAAAAGTCTGACACTGTTTCCACTGTTTCCCCACTATTTCCCATGAAGTGTTGGGACCAGATGCCATGATCTTTTTTTTCTGAATGTTGCACTTTAAGCCAACTTTTTCGCTCTCCTCTTTCACTTTCATCAAGAGGCTTTTTAGTTCCTCTTCACTTTCTGCCATAAGGTTGGTGTCAAATGCATATCTGAGGTTATTGATATTTTTCCTGGCAATCTTGATTCCAGCTTGTGCTTCTTCCAGCCCAGCGTTTCTCATGATGTACTCTGCGTACAAGTTAAATAAGCAGGGTGACAATATACAGCCTTGATGTACTCTTTTTCCTATTTGGAGCCAGTCTGTTGTTCCATGTCCAGTTCTAACTATTGCTTCCTGACCTGCATACAGATTTCTCAAGAGGCAGATCAGGTGGTCTGGTATTCCTGTCTCTTTCATGGTAGCAGTTTGGTTTCCAATGATTAAGTAACTATTTAAAAGAGGTCAGTTGTAAATAGTTCAAAATCCCCAACTCCCAAAAGATACAGAACCCTAGGCAGCAACACGGCTTTATTCCTCCATCACTAGGTGTTATAAAATGACATCCATATTCTTAAGTGGTTTTATTAGCTTCAACTACTTGCAATACTTAATATTTAATAGCAAGGGAGAATTGCCAATGATTAGCTCCTGGAAAGTGGCCAATCTACCCACATTAAACTGATGCTTGCCCAGCAGAGTTCCCCAGGCTAGATTCTTAACAAAAAGGAGTAAGAACGTGAGATTGTCCCTATGAAGTATTGTAGGGACCCATCAATGCAGAGCTTTCTTTTAGTTACCTGGACACAACCTCAAACTATACAGGAAAATGAGCACCTGCTAAGACAACCTAGTAACACATTTGTTTGAATTTGAGCAATCAGAAATGGGTTTTATCTTTTTGGTCATATAAAACATACTGAGAAATAAAATGATGGCATTTTGTGAGTATGGCATCAAGTACAATGAATGATGATTGTAACCACAATCCAAATATCACAGAAAGCCAACACACATGTATTTACCTTCTCTGTCAAAGATTTGCATGATGTGTGTGGAATTAAATGGATTATTTACGGTATGTGTGTGTGTGTGTGTGTGTGCATATGCGCTTGTGTGTGTTACTTAAAGCTCTGGGATCAGACAGATCTGAGTTCAAATTCTAGTCCTGCCATTTGAAAACTATTTGAAAAAAATCTTTCAAGTCCCAGTTTCATGACTGATAAAATGAGAATAATAATTGTACCTAGTTTATCAGCTATAAGATGTAAAATAATGCCCATTAAAATATATCACTGCTCCTGGAAGTGCTTAATAATTTTTGACTACTATGCATGTTACAGTAGTCAGTCATATATATGGTTTCTAGAATGAGTAAAAGCCAAAGAACCAAGACACCCAATTAAATTTTAATTTGTTTGAATTTCACATAATGAATAATTTCTTACCATAAATATATCCCATGCAATATTTGGAACAAACTTATTCTTAAAAAGTTATCTATTATTTTTGTGAAATTAAAATTTATCTGGGCATCCTTATTTTACTGGCAACCCTGTTTATACATCATGTGAGCAAGAAAGTTTACTTACCTGTGACTTAGTTAAAAACCTGGGCATATATCCAGAAAGAACCATAATTCGAAAAGATACATGTACCTTCATTGCAGAAATACTTACAATAGCCAAGACATGGAAGCAACCTAAATGTCTATCAGTGGATAAATGGATACAGAAGATATGATATGTATACATACACACACAGAGAGAAATATTACTCAATCATAAAAAAGAATAATATAATGCCATTTGCAGCACATAGATGGACCTAGAGATTATCATACTAAATGAAGTAAGCCACAGAAAGACAAATATCATATGATATCACTTACACGTGGAATCTAAAACAAAAGGATACAAACGAATGTATACACAAGACAGAAATAAACCCACAGATGTAGAAGACAAACTTACAGTTACCAAACGGGAAAGCTGGGAGGAGGGATAAATTATAAATTTGGGATTAACATAGACACAGTAGTATATATAACATAGGTAACCAACACGGACCTACTATATAGCACAGGGAATTATACTCAATATTTTTTAATAATCTATAAGGAAAAATAATCTGAAAAAGAATATATACATATACACACATATTTATACACACATATGTAACTGAATCACTTTGCTGTATACTTGAAACTAACACAACATTGTTAATCAACTATATTTCAATTTAAAAAACCTATTGATCAATAAAAGAGATCAAAATCGGTCAAACAAAATAGACACATTAAAATTTCTTTTCATTTATTTTATGTAAAGAAATGGTCCCTCAATTTTGACTCAGTGTCTATGCATCTTAACTTCAGATTTAAAAAGTTCATATTCTAATTAAGAGATGCTTGTCTTGGAGAGTTTCACCTATAAAAAGGATCAAAGTTTACTTGTGGAAAAGCTCCAAGCCTTCAAAAGGAGCTGTAGCACAAGCTGCTGGCTACAAGTACTCCCAGTCAGGCCTGCCTGCCCCACGCCTCTGTGCTTTATCTTCTGCTTGGCTCCTGTCAGCCTGTGACCCCAGACTGAGCCATGGACTTTGGCTCTCCCACTGGTATCTGTGCTACCCCAATCTCTGGCCCCAGTCACGTCCCTGATTCTGTTTCAACTGCATGGACTGTGCTTTGGAATGCTGTCCATGTTTTCTCAGCCTTTCCACCCTTGTTTTGTTCCTGGCTTCACTTTGCACCCTCAGCTCATTGCCAATATCTTGCACAAGTCCATTCTGCTGTTACCAATACAAGAACTGTTTTCTAAGCCCCAACAGATTAGACTCTACAAATTAGTGAAAGAGCCAGATATAACAGGAACACTGATAGCAGTGAGAAATTATGGTTAGCCACCTGACAGCAGTGATAGGCTACAATAATAGTATGCCATTGGTGGAGAACTTACTGCTGGCCAGTCTGTACTCACACACTTAGCTACACTGTCTCTTTTTATCCTCTTGAGAGTAGGCCATACTATACCCATTCTACAGATGAAGAAGTGAGACCACATTGCTACTGTGTATCAGAGCTAGAACTGAATACATCTTTCTAATTCTGCAAACCACATGCTTTTGACTGCAAAAGGCTATATACTCAGCAAAAGAGGGCATAGAAAAGCAAAGTCTTAGTGGCATGAACCCCCAAAGCATTGCAGTCTTTGGCCAATGAATCTGGTACTAACAGTGATTATTTGTACCCATATTCACTGTCTCAAAAGTACAATGCTACCTTGGGATTGGCAGATACAAACTATTATATATAAAATAGATAAATAACAAAGTCCTACTGGATAGCACATAGAAGTATATTCAATATCCTGTAATAAATCATAATGGAAAAGAATATGAAAAAGGATGTATATATGTATGTATAACTGAATCACTTTTTTGGATACCAGAAAATCATACGACACTGTAAATAAACTACTTCAACAAAAAAGGAAAAATGTACATTATTACAATGTATATATTACATATATATACATACACATATATTTATTTACAGGACTTCCCTGGCAGCTCGAATGGTAAAGAATCTGTCTACAATGCAGGAGACCAAGTTTAATTCCTGGGTCAGGAAGATCCCCCGGAGAAGGAAACGGCAACCCACTCAAGTATTCTTGCCTGGAGAATTCCATGGACAGAGGAACCTGATGGGCTACAGTTCATGGGGTCGCAAAAAGTCGAACATGACTGGGTGGCTAACACAACACATATTTATTTATACATATATTCATATATGTGTGTGTGTGTGTGTGTGTGTGTGTGTGTGTGCAGTGTGTGGTGCATCTTCATACTCTTGAACCCAGATGGCCCCACTCTATTAGGATGCAGGTCAGCTTGATATTTGATTGTAAAAGGTAGACTCACCACAGAGTCTTAAATCATTCATAAAGACAAAATAGTGAGGTTATTAAACAAGTTTGGGGGAAGCGTGGTCAGAGGACTGGTTTCAATTCTGGATTCACTCCTTCCTACTAGTTAGGAGAACTTGACCAAGTTCTCAACTTCTTCAAACCTCAGACTCCATGATAAAATAATGATGATAGTACCTACCACATATGTTGGGAATGGGGATTAAATGACAATACAGGTGGTGTGATCATTAACTCAGTGACAGACAAATCACCATCACTGAAAAATATTAACTTAAAGTAACACCAGGAAATATATGGTATGTTTTATATTTTTCTCTAAAACGGTTATTTTATAAAAAAGGACAAGTTGTGTCTTTTTTTTTTATTATTTTTTTTTACTTTACAATATTCTATTGGTTTTGCCATACATCAACATAAAATAAAAAGGACAAGTTGTTTTTAAAAAGGAATGCAACCCTTAGCTAATAGAAAGTCAGTTATTCGAAATAATTCATATACTACTGTTCCCAACAGCATAGCTGTATACAGTTGACCCTTGAATAATGCAGACATTGGGGCCCCCACCTGTTGCCAAGTTGAAAATCCACTTATAGCTTGTAGTCAACCCTCTGCATACATGGTTCCTCTGTATTTCAGGCTCTACATCTTGGGATTCAAAACTCATATTGCTGTAATACTGTAGTATTTACTATTGAAAAGTATCTGCATATAAGTGGGCCTTGCACAGTTTAAACCCCTGTTGCTCAAGGGTCAGTTGTATATGTATATATTTGTACACACACACACACAAAGCAGTTTCAAAGTCTAAACTTTCTTTAATTTATGTAAGCCCTTATAGTCCCAAGACTCTGGTCTTTTTAGAATTTGAGGAACTATAGTCTAAAAAGACTTCCCTCATAGCTCAGTTGGTACAGAATCCACCTGCAATGTAGGAGACCCCAGTTCAATTCCTAGGTGGGGAAGATCTCCTGGAGAAGGCATAGGCTACCCACTCCTGTATTCTTGAGCTTCCCTTGTGGCTCAGCTGGGAAAGAATCCACCTGCAATGTGGGAGACCTTGGTTCAATCCTTGGGTTGAGAAGATCCCCCAGAGAAGGGAAAGGCTATCCACCCCAGTTTTCTGACCTGGAGAATTCAGTCCCTATACTGTCCATGCAGTCTGACACAACTGAGTGACCTTTACATAGTCTATAGTATGGGCACCTCAGCCCTTATGTCAGTAATAGACCTCTGTATACTCTTTATAATCTCCTTCTCTATATCTGTACTGATATAAACAGGTATAAACATCCACGATCTATATGCTACACCTATCGCCTATTTCCTGCAGACTTGCTCCTCATGTACTCATTTAGCAGATACAATCAATCAATGGGAAAATCTACTAGAGCCCAGAGTATGACCCAGAAAGGAATTATTTCTAGAATATAATAATTACAATGCAACCTACCTCCACCTTCAGGAGTTGTCATTTTTAAGTGACTAATTAAAGGGTTAAAAGTGGTGAAAAAAATTAAAAAGTTGGAATGGTCTCCCCTGTCTGGCATTTTGGGGATTAGCCTGTGTGGTCTCTGCATGTGGATTTGTTTGGGAGACATAGCAAGCATTTGAGAGGGCAGCTGTGCTGGGTAGAACCAGCAGTGGGCATGACGACCAAGGGCGTGGATTGGAATCTAGTTCTCCACATCCTGGCCAAGCCTCTTAAAATTGCAGAGCTTCAGTTTCCTCCTCTGTACCATGTGAATGATGCCACCTACATCACAGGATTGTTGCTATCAGAAGGGTTTTGCATGCAAACACTTCTACACAATGTTTGGCACAGAGAAGGCGCTTAATAACTTGATTGAAAACTGCTTTTCTAGAAAGAGTTAGTAGAAGCAGAATGAGCTGCTTTTGGAGGAAGTGCCTAGTAGTTTCGATAAGGAATCAGAGAAATCTTTCTGAACAGTTGGCAAGTTTTCAACATTAAAAGAGTTAAATGCCATTTCAACATTTGGGAACTTACAGATTCAAACCTTGTGACACTTAACCTCTTACCAACTGCCTAGTGAATTAACAAATACATACTGAGGTCATAGAAAATCTTTAAAAGTGTATGTAGGAATGAATATATTTAATATCACTGGACTGTATACCTAAAATGGTTATAATCGTCAATTTCTTTTCTTTTTTAAATTAATTTTTATTGGAGTGTAGTCGCTTTACAATGCTATGTTAGCTTCTGCTGTACAAAAAAATGAATCAGCTATATGTATACATATGTTCCCTCTTTCCTTCCTTTTTCAATCACCATCAGTTCAGTTTAGTTGCTCAGTCATGTCCGACTCTTTGCGACCCCATGAATTGCATCACTCCAGGCCTCCCTGTCCATCACCAATTCCTGGAGTTCACTCAAACTCACGTCCATCGAGTCAGTGATGCCATCCAGCCATCTCATCCTCTGTCGTCCCCTTCTCCTCCTGCCCCCAATCCCTCCCAGCATCAGAGTCTTTTCCAATGAGTCAACTCTTTGCATGAGGTGGCCAAAGTATTGGAGTTTCAGCTTTAGCATCATTCCTTCCAAAGAACACCCAGGACTAATCTCCTTCAGAATGGACTGGTTGGATCTCCTTGCAGTCCAAGGGACTCTCAAGAGTCTTCTCCAACACCACAGTTCAAAAGCATCAATTCTTCAGTGCTCAGCCTTCTTCACAGTCCAACTCTCACATCCATACATGACCACAGGAAAAACCACAGCCTTGACTAGATGGACCTTTGTTGGCAAAGTAATGTCTCTGCTTTTGAATATGCTATCTAGGTTGGTCATAACTTTCCTTCCAAGGAGTAAGTGTCTTTTAATTTCATGGCTGCAGTCACCATCTGCAGTGATTTTGGAGCCCCCCAAAATAAAGTCTGACACTGTTTCCACTGTTTCCCCATCTATTTCCCATGAAGTGATGGGACCAGATGCCATGATCTTCATTTTCTGAATGTTGAGCTTTAAGCCAACTTTTTCACTCTCCTCTTTCACTTTCATCAAGAGGTTTTGTAGTTTCTCTTCACTTTCTGCCATAAGGGTGGTGTCATCTGCATATCTGAGGTTATTGATACAGTGCCTTGAAAAATGGTCAGTTTCATGTTATGTATTTTACTACAATAAAAACATGGAGGTGAATGTGTGTATAGGAAGGTGAAATGTGGAATATGGAAGGGATAACTGCTATTATACACCTAAGATAAAAGGGTTTTTCCTGTAGTATTTTTGTTTTTCTTGTTTTCTCTGGTTTAATAAATTTAAATTTAAAGTCTTAAAAAGCATAAGACTAGGAGTACTTATTATGAACTTTTTGATTTGTGCAGTATCACATGGGAAGGTTGGAGAGGGTCAGAGTACAAACTGATAATTCTATACATGGGCGAATTCTAGAACACCTGTCTAGAATATCACAGGATTAAAACTTTTACAACAAAGCAAACCAATGAAGTGAATTTACCTAATGGCATTATGCCAAGCTGGCTCAACTAGTTTTTTGAATGCTCAAATGCTCCCTTTTGTATTTTCATTAGTTGTACAGATAATTACCCAGTCCAGTACTCTTGCCTGGGATATCCCATGGACAGAAGAGCCTGGCAGACTACTGTCCATGGAGTCACAGAAGAGCCAGACACAGTTTGGTGACTGAATAACAACAGATATTACATAAAATGGTGTAACAGTCCCTGATGCATATCTCGTACTTCAGTGACCTTCTATCAATGATTTTTAAAGTACATATGCATCCAGCCCAATTATAAAGGTAATTTACTCCAATAATAAGTTAAAATGTAGAAAAACATATTTAATGCAACTTTTTGCTTTTGTATATTACCATACAGCTGTGGTTTATATAGGTTTTATGTATTTTTAATTTAATATACCATTATAATTTTGATGCTATATTTTTACAAAAGCTTCAAAATTATCACTCTGGACAGTTAACATAAGTTTTATTTGTTGATGTTTTGAGTTTGCAAAATTATTTTCTTATAGTTGGATATTTGAGAGATTTCCAATTTGGGGTTGCTATTTTTAAATGCAATAATAAATGTTTTTTTTAATATTTTTAAATATTTTATATCATTTCCACGGGACAAATCTTGTTAATCAAAGTATTTGTCTATATTTTATACATTGCCAAATTATCTTCCAAAATGATCGTACCAGTTATATTCTGCCACAAAATATCAGAGTTGCTGTTTTTATTATCTTGTTGACTTTAAGGGTGAATAAATAATACTGTACTCTTTTAATTTGCTTTTACTTGATTACTAAAAATATTGAGCTAAAAACCAAGTTAGGTTATAAATTGTAAGAGACAAAAAGGCAAACACACTGTTATAGTAGTTGATAAGAAGTGTGTGAATCATCTTTACATATTCTTCCCTGGTTTAAAGATCTTTGTTTACTTCCCAGCCTTCAGTTTCTTGAAACTGTATTTTATAACATTCATAGAGTACTTGCATACATAATATGAACTTAGGCATATTACCACTGACAGTTGCAAAATTCAATAGGTATCATTAAAAATGAACATTTATTGAAAACTGAATTCAGCTTTTAAATTACATACAAGACATTGATTGTTAAACATTTTTGCATCATGAAAGAATTTGGGAATCTGGTAAAAACTGTACATCTTTTTTTCTACAAAAGTAGACATTAACTGTAGGAGATTGACATTCCCCATGAAGAGCATCTGTGAAATCAAATCTAATATCCCCTTATGCCCAAAATCTGGTTCCTTCTTCCTTAACAGCAGAGCTTCTCATTTTTAACTGGGCACATGGCTGCCCAGAATAAACACTACATTTTGCAGCTTCCTCTTGTACAAGGTGTAGCTATATGATTTCATACTGGCCAATGGAATGTAAGCAAAGTCTGATGGGCATCTTCAGTAAGGTAAGTGGGCATGGCCTTCTTGCCTCCTTCCTTTCTGCTGCCTGCATACCCATAGTTGTGGAGCACAAGCAGACCAGTAACAAAAAAGACAGCCGCATAAGATTTCTAGATTCTGGGGAAACCATATTAGAGGCCCTGCCATTTGAAGCAGGATCTGGGAGGAGTGAGGTAGGAGCTGGGGTGGCCACTGTGGCCTGGTATGTGGATCAGTGACAGTTACTTGCCGTTCTCCACTGATGACATAAAATATATTCTTCCTACAACATTTTCTCAAGGGAAAGAGGATAGAAATTTTAACCTTTCATCAGAGTTTTACATCTTTCTTATTTTTGTTAAATGCAAGTTTTCTGATGCCCAAGAACGTAACTGTTATGACAGAAAATTTATTCAGAAGTTTACTTTGATGTTGAATGCTACTGCTTAAAGTTATGAATACATGTCTATCTTAAGCTTAAAGTATAGCTTACAAGACATCGTATGTCTAATTTAGCAGATTTTAACAATTATGAGGGATTTTAAACAATACTTAGTCTCAAAAATAATCTTCAAATCTGCATCTATAAATTAAATGGATTCTGTTTCTTTTTTAAGTACTTCATTTGCCTGACTAATGAATCTTCTCAGATACTTAGGTAGTTTTTATCAAGCTAATGAAAAAATATTAAAATACGATACATTATATACATGAGGTTTTTTTTTTAATATTTTAATACTGTTTATACACTTAACAAAAATTTTAAATGAGAATTCTAAGGCTAATATACTACTTCAAAGCCCAAATTATCTTAAACCTCTGCAAACATGAACAGGCTTCTTAATATAAACATAATAATATTACAGGCTTAATTCCATTAAATATTTCTAAATTTACCTTTAAATTTGTTAGAATTGAAAAATATTCATTCAATAAGACAAGTATAATGTCATTCCCAAGCAACTGAAGATGTGTTTGTGGAGGGTAGGGTTGCTGTCCCCATCAGCCAAAAGAAAACACATAAATCTATAACCATAGATTTAGGCCCTCACAGTTACTGATCTCTTTAAAACAAGGTTTGATCCCTGGATCAGGAAGATCCTCTGGAGTAGGAAATGGCAACCCATTCCAGTATTCTTGCCTGGAGAATTATATGGACAGAGGACCCTGGCAAGCTATAATCCATGGGGTCGTAAAGAGTCGGACACGACTGAGCAAATAATACTTTCACTTTCAAGCCCTAAGGATAGTCTGTAACAGATATTTCACACCTCCTGGTTTCATTGGTGCCATGATAAATCTGCTGCCGTAGGTCTCTTTAGGAAGTTTATCACCTCCTTGAATAGATCTTGTATTTCTTTGGCTCTTAGGATAAGTAAAATGTCTTTCCCATTTAACTCTGAAGACTTTGATCTACATGGACTTCTGTACTCTTTGACTACCCTGGTGGCTCAGATGGTAAAGTGTCTGCCTATAATACGGGAGACCCGGGTTCAATCCCTGAGTCGGGAAGATCTCCTAGAGAAGGAAATGGCAACCCATTCCAGTATTCTTGCCTGGAAAATCCCATGAACAGAGGATCCTGGTAGACTACAGTCCATGGGGTCGCAAAGAGTTGGACATGACTGAGTGACTTCACCTTCCTTCTGTACTCTTTTCATGTGTTCATTTCCCTAATAGGTCCAGCAGCTTTCACAGATTTTTTTTTAATTTTATTTTATTTTTAAACTTTACATAATTGTATTAGTTTTGCCAAATATCAAAATGAATCCGCCACAGGTATATATGTGTTCCCCATCCTGAACCCTCCTCCCTCCTCCCTCCCCATACCATCCCTCTGGGTTGTCCCAGTGCACTAGCCCCAAGCATCCAGTATCGTGCATCGAACCTGGACTGGCAACTCGATACACAGTCTATTTTACAGGGTTGTTTTGAGGATTAAGTGAGTCAATCCATATAAAGTCTTTACATCAGTGCCTGAGACAGAGGCAGCTCTACATCATTTCATATGCTTGATCTGATTAATTGGTCACAATTTCCAGTGTCATTCTCCTGTCAGAATTTTTGTCCCATAGCGGTCACAGCTGTGGTTCCCATAGTAGTTCTGAAGGCTGAATTTCCAGCAGCAGCATTAGAACAAATCAGCCTTAAAAACATGTAAGATTCAAGGGGTAGTAAGTGGGACTAATCTGAGTAGGAGCTCTATTTTCTCTGTGCACATGCATGGGTGCATGAGACGGATTTTAGTTACCTACTTTCAATGTTTGTGTTTCATCTTCCTGAAATTGGATCACAGGCTGCATGTATGGTTAAACTAGGTGGTCTTATGTTTTCTTATCAAACTTGAAGCTCTTCTCCCTTTCCTACTCTTCACACATGCTACCACCAAAGAGGGGGGAAAGGTATTATGTTTTTAATGGTCAGGTAAGGACTTAATGGACACAGTTTGTTAGCAGATGAAATCCTAGTGAGAAGAGAAAAAAAAAGATAGGAACAAATGGTCTCTTGGCTCTCTTGGTTGTCCTTTGCTTCCCATTGCAGTATTTTTTCTTTCCTGGGATTACCTCCAGTTAATCCTTATAAAGCTTAAAAATCAGTACTGCTACAGAAAAGAGAAAATACAAACTGACAGAGAAGGCTGCTTTACTACCATGATTTCCAAAAGTGACTAACCATCAGAATCAGCTAGAGAGCTTATTAAAAGTACAAATTCCCAAGTCCTTCTTCCAGTCTACTGAATTGAAATCTTCTAGACTCCCTATGGCAACATATAAAAGACTGTTTCCTAGCCAGCTGGTTACTGGATCACAACTGTAGTCTAACCACCAAGGCAGAAAATGAGGACAAAATTCATTACCAACTTAGTAACAGGAGTATTTCTTCAAGCACACCATCTGTGGTGCAAATACATTTTGAGTCATGAGTACTCAAATTGTATTTGACAGTTATTATGAGGATTAAATGGGCTTCCCTGTAGCTCAGCTGGTAAAGAATCTACCTGCAATGCAGGAGACCCCAGTTTGGTTTCTGGGTCAGGAAGATCTACCGGAGAAGAGATAAGCCATCCACTCCAGTATTCTTGGGCTTCCCTGGTGGCTCAGCTGGTAAAGAATCTGCCTGCAATGCGGGTTCAATTGCTGGGTTGGGGAGATCCCCTGGAGAAGGGAAAGGCTACCCACTCCAGTATTCTGGCCTGGAGAATTCATGGACTATACAGTTCATGGAGTGGCAAAGAGTTGGAAACGACTAAGCAACTTTCACGTATGAGGAAACAACGAAGCAACTTTCACTTATGAGCTGATCTAAACTTAAAGATTTAAGTCCTAGATGCATCGATCTTTTCTGAGATTAAATGAAGAAAATGGAGACAGAACTTAGTACTGGTGAACTATGTTATTTGGAAACTGAAAATTGTAGCCACTTACACTGATTTAATCTTACCAATAAGAATATTAATGGTACAGGGAGGGAGGAGGGAGGAGGGTTCAGGATGGGGAACACGTGTATACCTGTGGCAGATTCATGTTGATATATGGCAAAACCAATACAATATTGTAAAGTTGAAAAATAAAAAATAAAAAAAGTTCACTTATTAACCCTAAAAAAAAAAGATATTACAGTACCTACTATTTAGTATATGAATTGTATATTACACACTGTACAAAATTCTGCTTATGGCTTATCTTATATAATCTTTATAATCATCTCTTGAAGTTGATAACTAGGCAAAAAATAAAAATTTTAGAGAAATACAATAACACAGCTAAGAAGAACACTCAAGTTCATTTGCTACTGAAGACTGTGATATTAATTATTTCACCACACTACCCTCTTAATATTAGTTGTGGATGATATAAATTATCAAGGTACCCAGATATTTTTAAATATGTACTTGACTCTTCTATTCAAATATTACATCTATCACGACAATAAAATATGTATTAATATACATATAGTGGAGAGCAGTTAAAGATGTCATGATTATATTGCCTTTAAAGCACTAATAAATTTTTACTTTCACATACATTTATTTTCAAATTTGATAGGCAGCATGCAGAAATGTGACAGAATTAGAATTTAAACAGTCTACATTTCTCTAGAGAGAGTTGATATCCCTAATTCAAAGAATCCTTAAATTTCAATAAGAAAAAATAATATCAACCTTGTATAACACTAGACGAACTATCAATATACAAACAGGCCAATCATAGAAAGAAAAAAAAAAAAACAACACTGGCCAAATATATGCTAAATGCAATCAGTTTTATTAAACTGAATATAATGTAAATATTCATCATAATAAAATGTTTAGACATGAGTTTGTCCATGCTTTGGAACATTATATAATTCTTCAAATGAATGAGAGAGATAGACATCAAAGTCAGAAAGTTCTGGAAGAATATTTGCCAAACTGGCTTCCTCCAGAAGCAGGTTGAGTTTGACAATCTGCCATCATGGGCAAGAGGGTGGAGAAAGTAACATGCATGCTTGTCCAAGGCTGTACTTTTGGTTTTTACTGCATATATTTCTGTAATGCTTGGCTTTTTATAGCTAAATTATATTTATATTGAATTTTTAAAAATTTAATACTAAAAAATTTATTGATTAAGATGAAAATAAGGAGTAAAACATTGGATAGAATTCCCAACTATATTATGAGGAATTGAATGTAGAAAAGAGAAAAACAAAATAATTTTAGAAACAGTTAGAGTGCTATTTGTACTAATTATTTTGAAACCTTCCTTTAACAGAAAACCCACTCATCTGCACTTTCATATTTGTAATATTTAATACTTTCATATTTGTAACAAAATGCACTATAACAATATATGTATTTTTATATGATTTTACAGTTCATAAAGTACTGTTATCTATCAAAGTGAGTTGAAAGGTGGCCCTGCCTTTCAAATATGTCCATGTCCTATTTCCTGGAACTTGTGAATATTATCTTATGTGGAAAAAGTCTTTGCAGATATAATTAAATTAAGGATCTTTAGATGATGATATCATCCTATAAGAGGCTTCCCAGGTGGCTCAGTAGTAAAGAATCTGTCTGCCAATGCAGGAGATGTGAGTTTTATCCCTGGGTCAGGAAGATCCCCTGGAGAAGGAAACGGCAACCCACTCTAGTTTTCTTGCCTGGGAAATCCCATGGATAGAGGAGCCCAGTGGGCTCCATGGGGTCACAAAAAGTCAGACATGACTTAGGGACTGAAAAACAACATTATCCTGTGAAATCCAGATGGTTGCTAAATCCAGTGATAAATGTCCTTATAAGAGAAAAGTAGGGGGAAATTTGATACAAAAAGGAGAGGCAATGTGGCCATAAAGACAAAGATTAGAGTAAGGCAGCTGGAAATCAAGGAATGCCAACAGGCATCAGAAGCTATAGCAGGCAACGAGTGGATTTCCCCTAAAGCCCTCCTGCTTGCTGCTTGATTTAAGACTTCCCATCTCCAGAAGGGTAAGAGAATAATGTTTGTCCTTTTAAGCCATCCCGTTGGCAATAATTTGTTTCAGTGGCCACAGGAAACTAATACACATAGTTTATATGTCATTTTGGTTTTGTTTTCTGTAGCAATCCTTTGAAGAACCTAGATCCAATGCTTTTTCCAAATGTTCTCAAACTTGTCTAAAAATAGGAGGGAACAGTTCCCAACTCATACTGTGGTGCCAGTATCACCCCAAAACCAAATCCACACAAAAACATTATAAGGAAGGAAAGCTACAGAATCAGGTTACATACAAACCTCCTCTATAAAACGCTAGGAAGCCAAACCCAGCAGCATATAAAAAACATTATAGAACTTGACCCAGTAGTATTAATCCCAGAAATACAAGATTGATTCAACACACAAAAATCAATCACTGTAATATACCATATCAATATAATAAAAGAAAAAATTCATCTCAATAAACATAGAAAACATTAGACAAAATCCCACACGCTTGATAGAATACAATACAAAGTGTAATATGATATAAGCACTCAATAAACTAGGTATACAAAGGAACTTCTTCAACCTGATGAAGGCCATTGATGAAAAACCTACACCTAACATTGTCCCGTTGAGTTCAATCACTCAGTCATGTCCGACTCTTTGCGACGCCGTGGACTGCAGCATACCAGGCTCCCCTGTGCATCACCAACTCCCACACCCTACTCAAACTCATGTCCACTGAGTCAGTGACACCATCCAACAAATCATCCTTGTATACAATAAAAAATTGAAACCACGCCACCCTGAGAACAAGAATAAGATGGATTTTTACCATTCTGTTCAACATAGTGCTAGAGGTTCTAGCTGGCGCAATTAGGCAAGAAAATGAAGACATAAACTGGACTGAAAGAAGTGAAAGTATCTCTATTTACAGATGACATCCTCTTGCATGCAATAAATCCTAAGGAATACACATACACACACAAATGTTAGTGCTAATAAAACAGATTCACTGAGTTTGCAGATTATAATCAATAT
The DNA here is from genome assembly GCF_002263795.3 of Bos taurus. Classification (NCBI taxonomy): domain Eukaryota; kingdom Metazoa; phylum Chordata; class Mammalia; order Artiodactyla; family Bovidae; genus Bos; species Bos taurus. Next base: position 89,842,726 of record NC_037332.1, read on the forward strand.
ACAAAAATTATTGTATTCAATATATTACAATAATATATAATTTAAAAGAATCTGAAAAAGAATTCACATACATGTATATAATGTGTGTGTGTGTGTACATATATATATATAACTGAACCATTTTCCTGTAAACTGTATTTCAAACATGTGTGTGCTCAGTTGCTCAGTTCAGTTCAGTTTAGTCACTCAGTCATGTCTGACTCTTTGCGACCCTATGGACAGCAGAATGCTAGGCCTCCCTGTCCATAACTAACTCCTGGAGTTCACTCAAATTCATGTCCATTGAGTCAGTGATTCCATCCAACCATCTCATCCTCTGTCATCCACTTCTCTTCCCGCCTCAATCTTTCCTAGCATCAGGGTTTTTTCAAATGAGTCACTTCTTCATATCAGATGGTAAAAGTATTGGAATTTCAGCTTCAGCATCAGTCCTTCCAATGAATATTCAGGACTGAATTACTTTAGGATGGACTAGGTGGATCTCCTTGCAGTCCAAGGGACTTTCAAGAGTCTTCTCCAACACCACAGTTCAAAAGCGTCAATTCTTCAGCACTCAGCTTTCTTTATGGTCCAACTCTCACATCCATATATAACTACTCAAAAATTCATAGCTTTGACTACATGGACCTTTGTTGGCAAAGTAAGGTCTCTGCTTTTCATTATGCTGTCTAGGATGGTTACAGCTTTTCTTCCAAGGAGCAAGGGTCTTTTAATTCCATGGCTGCAGTCACCATCTGCAGTAATTTTGGAGCCCCCCAAAATAAAGTCTCTCACTGTTTCCATTGTTTCCCCATCTATTTGCCATGAAGTGATGGGACTGGATCCCATGATCTTAGTTTTCTGAATGTTGAGTTTTAAGCCAACATTTCACTCTCTTCTTTCACTTTCATCAAGAGGCTCTTTAGTTCTTTTTCACTTTCTGCCATAAGGGTGGTGTCATCTATATATCTGAGGTGACTGATATTTCTCCCGGAAATCTTGATTCCAGCATGTGCTTCACCCAGCCCAGCGTTTCTCATGATGTACTCTGCATATAAGTTAAATAAGCAGGGTGACAATATACAGCCTTGATGTACTCCTTTCCTGATTTGGAACCACACTGTTGTTCCATGTCCAGTTCTAACTGTTACTTCCTGACCTGCATACAGATTTCTCAAGAGGTAGGTCAGGTGACCTGGTATTCCCATCTCTTGAAGAATTTTCCACAGTTTGTTGTGATCCACACAGTCAAAGGCTTCGGTGTAGTCAATAAAGCAGAAGTAGACATTTTTTCTGGAACTCTCTTGCTTTTTTGATGATCCAACAGATGGATATTGGCAATTTGATCTCTGGTTCCTCTACCTTTTCTAAATTCAGCTTGAACATCTGGAATTTCACGGTTCACGTACTGTTGAAGCCTGGCTTGGAGAATTTTGAGCATTAATTAATTAGCATGTGAGATGAGTGCAATTGTGTGATAGTTTGAGCATTCTTTGGCATTGCCTTTCTTAGGGATTGGAATGAAAACTGACCTTTTCCAGTCCTGTGGCCACTGCTGAGTTTTCCAAACTTGCTGGCATATTGAGTGCAGCACTTTCACAGCATCATCTTTCAGGATTTGAAAGAGCTCAACTGGAATTCCATCACCTCAACTAGCTTTGTTCATAGTGATGCTTCCTAAGGCCCACTTGACTTCACATTCCAGGATGTCTGGCTCTAGGTGAGTGATCAACCATTGTGATTATCTGGGTCATCTTTTTTGTACAGTCCTTCTGTGTATTCTTGCCACCTCTTCTTAATATCTTCTGCTTCTGTTAGGTCCATACCATTTCTGTCCTTTATTGAGCCCATCTTTGCAGGAAATGTTCCCTTGGTATCTCTAATTTTTCTGAAGAAATCTCTTGTCTTTCCCATCCTATTGTTTTTCTATACTTCTTTGCATTGATCACTGAGGAAGGCTTTCTTATCTCTCCTTGCTATTTTTTGGACCTCTGCATTCAAATGTGTATCTCTTTCCTTTTCTCCTTTGCCTTTAGCTTCTCTTCTTTCCTTGGCTATTTGTAAGTCCTCCTCTGACAACTATTTTGCCTTTTTGCATTTCTTTTTCTTGGGGATGGTCTTGATCTCTGCCTCCTGTACAATGTCAAGAACATCCATCCGTAGTTCTTCAGGCACTCTATCAGATCTAATCCCTTGAATCTATTTCTCACTTCCAGTGTATTATCGTAAGGAATTTGATTTAGGTCATACCTGAATGGTCTAGTGGTTTTCCCTACTTTCTTCAATTTAAGTCTGAATTTGGCAACTAGGAGTTCATGATCTGAGCCACAGTGAGCTCCCAGTCTTGTTTTTGCTGACTGTATAGAGTTTCTCCATCTTTAGCTGCAAAGTATATAATCAATCTGATTTTGGTATTGACTATCTGGTGAGAGTTGCCATGTCCTCCTCCAGGGTATCCTCCTGACCCAGGAATCAAACCCAAGTCTCTTATGTTTCTATAGTTCAATTAAAAAAACTAATTACATTTCTATATACTGCTATGACTATTCCAAAAATGAAAGTAATAAAACAATTCCATTTGCAATATTCTCAAAAATAATAAAATACCTGAGGAAAAAATGTAACTAATGAAGTATAAGATTTATACATTAAAAATAATAAAATATTGTTGAAAAAAGTTATAGAAGACCTGAGTAGTAAAAATAAAGACATTCCTCTCTATGGAGTGGACGACAACAATGACAACAATGTTACAATGACAACCATTTCCAAATTGATGTATAGAATCAATGACGTCCTTATCAAAATTCTAATTTTTTTCACAGAAATTGTCAAGCTGATCCTAAGACTTATAAGGAAATACGAGAGTTCAAGAACAGCCAAAATAATCTTGAGAAAAAAGAATAAAGTTTTAGAATTTACCCTTTAAATTGTCAAAGCTTATTACAAACCCACAGTAAAAACTCTAGTGACATAAGGATAGACATATAGATCAATGAAATACAATAGAGAGTCCAGAAATAAACCCTTACATCTCTGGTCAGTAGATTTTTCAATAAGGGTGCCAGTAAAGTTCAATGAAGAAAATATAGTTTTTTTAAACAAATGGTTCTGAGACAGTAGGTTCAGTTCAGTTCAGTTCAGTTGCTCAGCTATGTCTGACTTTTTACAACCCTATGGACTGAAACACACCAGAATTCCCTGTCCACCACCAGCTCCTGGAGCTTCCTCAAACTCATGTCCATCAAGTTGATGATGACATCTGACCATCTCATTCTCTGCTGTCCCCTTCTCCTCTGGCCTTCAATCTTTCCCAGCATCAGGGTCTTTTCCAGTGAGTCGGTTCTTCATATCAGGTGACCAAAGTATTAGAACTTCAGCTTCAGCATCAGTTTTTCCAATGAATATTCAGGACTGATTTTCTTTAGGATGGACTGGTTGGATCTCCTTGAAGTCCAAGGGACTCTCAAGAGTCTTCTCCAGTGCCACAGTTCAAAAGCATCAGTTCTTTGGTGCTCAGCTTTCTTTATAGTCCAACTTTCACATCCATACGTGACTACTGGAAAAACCTTAGCTTTGACTAGATGGAACTTTGCTGGCAAAGTAATGTATCTGCTTTTTAATATATGTCTAGGTTGGTCAAAGCTTTCCTTACATGGAGCAAGCATCTTTTAATTTCATGGCTGCAGTCACTATCTGCAGTGATTTTCGAGCCCAAGAAAAAGAACATCTATCACTGTTCCCATTGGTTCCCCATCTATTTGCCATGAAGTGATGAGACAGTAGATAACCATATGCAAAAAAAAAAAGAAAAGAAAAAGAAAAGATACTCCTATCTCACACTATATATAAAATTAAGTCAAATGAATCAAAGACTTAAATGTGAAATATAAAACTTTTAGAAGAAAGCATAGCAAAAATGCTTTATGATATTGAGTTAGGCAATGATATCTCAGATATGACACCTGTGGCATAAAGAAAAAATAGATACATCAGACTTTACAAAAATTTAAAACTGCTTTGCATCCAAGGAGACTATCAAGAAATGAAAGAAAGGGAGAAATTACTGCAAATCTGAACACGGGTCTAATACTCAGAATATATAAATACACATACAACTCAAAATAAAAAGACAACCCAATTTAAAAGTGAAGGAAAGATTTAAATAACTATTTCTTTAAAGAAGACATAAAAATATCTAGTAAGCATGTGAAAATATAATGAATCTTTAATCATTAAGTGATTAGAGAAATGCAAATCAAAACTATAATGAAACACCATTTAATAGCCACTTGGATGAGAATAATAATAATAATCATAGAGAATATCAAGAATCGAAGAAGATGTGGAGAAATTCATACATTGATGATGAGAATATAAATTAGTACAGCCAATTTGGAAAAACATTTGACATCCTCCCAACTTTTAAACATAGAGTTACCATTCCTACTATATTCCCAAGAGAATTGAAAACATACTTTCTCACAAAAACTTCTTTCACATGAATATTTATAGCAGCATTATTCCCAATAGTCAAAAAGTGAGAATAACCCAAATGTCAATCAACTGATAAATAAATAAACAAAACATGGTATATTCATACATCAGAATATTATCCAAAGGAATGAAATAGTGATACATGCTATGACATGGATGAACTTTGAAACATGCTCAGTGAGAGAAACCAGACACAAAAGTTCACATGCTATATGATTCTATGTATATGAAATGTTCAGAATAAGTCAGTACATAAAGACAGAAAGTAGATTAATGACTGCACACTCTATGGAGAAGGGGAAAGACTGTTAATGGGTATGGGGTTTCTTTCCAGAGTGATGAAAGTATTCTGGAATTAGACAATAGTTTCATGTCACACTGATCTCACTCACTAGCAAAGTAATGCTTAAAATTCTCCAAGCTAGGCTTCAACAGTACATGAACCAAGAACTTCCATATGTTCAAGCTGGATTTTTAAAAGGCAGAGGAACCAGAGATCTAATTGCTAACATCCATTGGATCATAGAAAAAGCAAGAGTTCCAGGAAAATATCTACTTCTGCTTCATTGACTACACTAAAGCTTTTGACTATGTGGATCACAACAAACTATGGAAAATTCTTAAAGAGATGGGAATACCAGACCACCTTACCTGCCTCCTGAGAAATCTGTGTGCAGGTCAAGAAGCAAGAGTTAGAACCAGAAATGGAACAATGGACTGGTTCCAAATTGGGAATGGAGTACATCAAGGCACTGCAGCACACCAGGCTTTCCTGGAAGAACTGATGCTGAAGCTTCAATACTTTGGCCACCTGATGAGAAGAGCTGACTCATTGGAAAAGACCCTGATGATGGGAAAGATTAAAGGCAGGAGGAGAAGGGGACAATAGAGGATGGGTTGGTAGGATATCATCACTGACTCAATGGACATGAGTTTGAGCAAGTTCTGGGAGTTGGTGATGAACAGGAAAGCCTGGTGTGCTGCAGTGCATGGGGTTGCAAAGAGTCGAACACAACTGACTGACTGAACTAAACTGACTATGGTCATGGAATTCAAACAGACTAGAACAAGATGGTTTTTCTCTGCCCTTTGATGTCTGGAGCCTAGGTTGGAAGGCTCCAAGAGGCTAAAATCTTCTCTAGACACCTTTACTCATATGTCTGATAGTGGATGTTTGGCTGTGAGCTGAATCCTTTGTTGGGAGTGTTGACCAGAACACTTTCCTATGGCCTGGGATTTCTCACAGCAGGGTGGCTAGCTTCCAAGGACAAGTGTCTCAACAATGGAAGAAGAGAGTCAGGTGGGAGCTGTTTCACCTTTTATAATCTAGCCTCTCAGAAGTAACCAGGTCATCTCCCACACTACCATTCCTTAGAAGTGAGTCATTAAGTCTAGCTGGTATTCACTGGTGGGACTACAAAAGTCACCTCTCGTTGGAGAAATAACAATGTCACATTTGTGCTCAGTCACTCAGTCGTTTCTGACTTTTTGTGACCCCATGGACTGTAGCCCACCAGGCTCCTCTATCCATACAATTTTCCAGACAAGAATACTAGAGCAGATTGCCATTTCCTACACCAAGGGATCTTCTTGACCCAGGGATCAAATCTGTGTTTCTTGTTTCTCTGGCATTGGCAGGCGGATTCTTTACCACTCTGTCACCTGGGAAGCCCCCTATTACACTTTACATTAGCCAAAAGGCCAAGAAGTGATGTCACATTTATGTTACCTAAGTATAGAGAATAGGATAAATTAGGAAAGAAAATCTACTCCACTCCTTAATAACAACATCCCCCTGAAAATAAAAGCATAACGTATTCAAAGCAAATTTTGTAGAATAGAAAAGCTTGAGAGTCTGTGGATAAGCCACTAGACTGAAGCAAAAAAAGAAAACACAACAGTGTCTCAGATACAACTATTATTTATAAAATAGGTAACTAAAAAGAACCTCCTGAATAGCACTGGAAACTCTTCTCAGTACTCTGTCATGACCTAATGGGAAGAGAATCTGAAAAAGAGTGGATATATGTATCAGTGTATGTATAGCTGATTCACTTTGCTGTACAGCAGAAACTAACACAGCATTGTTTCTAAATTTTTAAAATTTTTACAATATAGCATAGCATTTTAAATCAACTCTACACCAATAAAAATTTTTTTCATTTGCAAATACAAAAAAAATCTCCAAAGACCAATGTCTCCAACTACATGACAACGAATGAACAAGCATTGAGAAGCTGCATATACTCTGAGCACTTTTTTTGACTGTGAGTGACTTCTTCAATCAATCATTCCTTCCATTATTCACCCATTAAACAGAAAATTTATTATTTGCAAGTGTTCTTTTAGGCTCTGGGATGGCTGAATGTGCAAGAAAAGACATATAGCCCCTTGCCTGAGCAGGAAAGAATAATGACCAGAGTTACATAAATGCAATCAAAGGGGAAATTTAGCACTGGAAAAGCACAGTTTAGTGTCTGCTCAGACTACCCAGATGTGTAAATAGCCACTGTTTGATGTATACTTTTCAGGCATTAATCATAAACATCATGACCCAGAAAAGTACATATTAGTTGCTGGAAAAACAAAACAAAACAAAAAAAAACCTTCTGCAAATGAAAAAAGATATCAGAGCAAGGTTTAGGCAATTTAAATAATTAACTGGAGACTAACACAATAATTCACTGAAGAAACTTATGTTCTCTTTCCCCTCAATCTCCCTTTCCAGTCTCGAGCCTCCTAAACCACAACCTTCAGAATGACTGGGATGGGGGTGGGGTGGGGGTTGTAATAAAATCAAGTGTTTAGGTGATTATACAACAAGTTACAGCAACTTTTTAAATCCTAGGGATACCCTTCATTTGTTGTTGTTTTTTAATAACCCACATAACGGTTTTATTTTTTTTTTCAGATCATTATGCCCATATTCATAGAGTTAAAAAATTTTAGTAAATTCACCATCCTTTTCTATATCTAATCAGAGTACAGCAGATGAGTACAGAAGAAACTAACACAACATTGCAAATAAACTATAGCCTAATAAAAATTTTTAAAAGGTAACTAAAAAAAAAAAAAGAAAATTCACTTTAGTCATTTCCAAAAACTTACATATTCTGTAAACATACTGATGTTAAGCTGGCATTTTCCTTAGAACATATTTAATGGAACCTAATTTTCCCCCCAAGCCTTAATAGAACATGAAAGTAGTGACAATGTACAATAATTATAGCTTTATGGAGCTGAAATTCAATCCATTTATCAAGTTACATAAAAAGAGACAGGACACTAACTCACTCAGAGAACAGAACCAAGACCCTTAAGTTTTCCTGGCCAAGACAGGTCATCCCTAGAAAAGGAGCTTGTAGTCTTGTGAAATGGCAGCTGGGATAGGAAGACGTGACTCTGCCATTTTGAACACAAAAAAATAACTACAATCAAACAGTTTGGTCAGATTTTGAAGACATAAAATTTTGTATTATTTTCAGTGTAGCTAAAATCCTTTTGGGTGAACTAACATTTTCATTTCGAAAGTGACCAAACGGATTTAGGAAGGGTCTTTCTGAAAACTCACCTGCTTAAAAATTAAGTGTAAATGTATTCCTACTGTCTAAAACACAGTCCACCCTCTCCTGCCTCATCCTCCCTGAACCTTCCGTCTCTCAAACCTCACATGAGGTCTTATCATTGTGTACTGTCATTTCATCAATTTCCAGTTCATTTCCAACATTAGACTGTAAGCTTCATGAGGGCAGGAACTGGGTCTTCCTGTCTATATATACTGGTGTCTGGCATTTGGTGGACACTTGAAAAATGTTTGATGAAAGAAAGAAAGGGGATGGAAGGAGGAAAGAGGGAGTGGAGGAAGGAAAGAGAAAAGAGGACAAAAGGAAGGGAGGAAAGGAGGAAATGAAAGCATGGACAGATTTTGAAGACTGGAGCAAAATCATCAGTGACAGAACAATTGTTAGGTCCTGAACAATATTTAAATTTTTTCACTTTGATTTATTTAGATTTGGTACTCTGACTTTAATACAAACTAGAAACAAAGTCGCATTTTCTCTCACATTGTTTACCCCTGAACTGCTTGTGAAAGTGACATCTGATTTACAAAGAATGTGTGACACATGGAAGTCCTGTGGCCATTGACTCTACTGGGATTTGAGGGTAAGATTCTCTTTTGAGATTTTTCTCACACATTTCTGTCTTCTCTGAATTATCTCACAATTTGTCATATGGGAAATTAAAGGTCACTGAGAAAAGTACAAAACTGCCATACATTTTACTATAATCTTCTCAGAACTCCAGTTAACATGTTTAATTGTATCATCTTTATTATTCACCATAAAAAAGAGGTACCTTTAAAAAGAAAGGACTTTTTTTTATTACTTACTTGTTTTACTATTAAGTGAAAGCCCAAGGACATTAGCCCAAGGACATTAGCCCAAGACACCAAGGGGTGTCTTTGCAATTTGAGCTTGTAGCTTTTTTAAAAAAGTATATATACTTCTCACATACTTCTCAGACTAACACTTTGTTCCTAGAAACTATATGATTTCTTTGTTGATTTCTACTTCTTAAAAACAATATACATACAGTATACTAACGCATATATATGGAATTTAGAAAGATGGTAACAATGACCCTGTGTACGAGACAGCAAAAGAGACACTGATGTATAGAACAGTCTTGTGGACTCTGTTGGAGAGGGAGAGGGTGGGAAGATTTGGGAGAATGGCATTGAAACATGTATAATATCATGTATGAAACGAGTCGCCAGTCCAGGTTCGATGCACGATACTGGATGCTCGGGGCTGGTGCACTGGGACGACCCAGAGGGATGGTATGGGGAGGGAGGAGGGAGGAGGGCTCAGGATGGGGAACACATGTATACCTGTGGCGGATTCATTTTGATATTTGGCAAAACTAATACAATATTGTAAAGTTTAAAAATAAAATTAAATTAAAAAACAAACAAACAAACAAACAAAAACAATATTCTCCATATGGAAACAATATTATTTCCACAATATCTGTGTAGAGAATATTGTTTGTGGCCACCAGATGTGAAGAGACAGCTCATCAGAAAAGACTCTGATTCTGGGAAAGATTGAAGAGAAAAGGAAAAGAGGGTAGCAGAGGATGACACAGTTAGATAGTATCACTCATGTTCAGTGAACATGAGTTTGAGCAAACTCTGGGAGATAGTGAAGGACAGGGAAGCCTGGAATGCTGCAGTCCATGGGGTCGCAAAGAGTTGAACATGATTGAGCAACTGAACAACAGCAACGTATAAATATCATTATAAATAAACAGAATTAATTCACCCTGAAAGAAAATCTTATGTAACTAAATGCCTCCACATGAGGTCAATTGACTGATAAATCTTGACACAGAAATCTGGAAATAAGGGAAGCCTGGTCTTCTTTTTTTATAAACTGGAAATATGCATAAATTTTCAAAATTGTTTTTGAGAATTAAACTAAATTTGAACTTCCTCCATCATCTAGGGAAGGAAAAATATCCTCAGATAAATACACAGGGATGAGTGAAACCTTTTAAACTTTTAAAGACTTGAAGTCTACAGAGATAATTGAGCTGACTTCTGATGGTAGCTCTCAGACTGGGAAGATGATGTCAGTTCTGGCTACCAGTTTGCTGGTTTCAAAGAATCATTGCAAAACTTAATCTGTCTCCAGTGGAAAACCCAATCTAATGTCAGCAGATTCACTAAAAGATGCTATTGAAGATTTTACAGTGTAGGGAGCATCACTGGTGAGAGTGATTCTCATTGTCATTATCCCCTGAGGTAGTTCACAGAAAGGACACAACTTTAAAATCTACATAACTATGAGAAAAGTTACATGAAATACCTATAAAATATTTAGATTCTAGAAAAATCTATTTAAGCTAGTAAATGGAAGATTAAAGAGGTTTCAAATTTCTTATCCACAATTTGTGTATGAATCACCTAAGGAAAGACATCTTATTCAGTTTCCCAAAAACAGATATCATAACATACGATTTTTTAAAATAATAAGCCATTGCTAAACAGAATGTGAAAGATGTTATTTGTTCTATTACACTGGTTCCTGTAAATTTGACTTCAGATATTCTTTGGAAAACCTGACACATTATACTCTCTAAATCTTGTTATTCTGTGAGTTGGGATCCAAAATAAAATTGAGCTCAAATATATAATATAACTTTTATGGGAATGTATCTTATATTTCAAAGAAAGGCAAAACAATATCAACTATTATAAGATAATGATAGTCAAGAAGCATACACTTAAAAATATGTCCAAGGAAGTCTGTTCATCCTCAGGGATGAAACTCTAAGATGAAAAAGAAGAAGAAAAATAAAAGAAACCTAGTTAAAAATTGTTGTTTTACTTTTGCAATGTATGAATAGTTAATGGTGTCCCTCTCCAAAAGCATTCTGAACTTACTAAGGGAAGAAATTATTAACTCAAGACCGTATGGTAAGAACTATAAGTACCCAATAAAGATTTGTAATTATCAGATGCATTCAAGAGGATTTGTGTTATCCTGGTATCCTATTTTGTAGGATTTTGTAAGTAAAACCAATGGATACTAATAGTCTACATACTTTGCAAATTACTCTATAAAATATAGTAAGCAAATGTGATGGTTCAGTTCACAGTGGATATGTGGCTAGGGTTTTTTTTTAAGGATTCTTATTTTGCATTGTCAGAGAATTTTAAAATTTTATTTATTTTTATATGGCAAAATAAAGTAAGAACTGATTTGAAAAGCCAATATGAAAGAAAAATTGGTTATTATCTTGCAAGTTATGCTCTTTTGATGGCTAATTCCCATCTTTCCTGATAATTGGTTCTCTTTTTTTAAAATTGGAGTATAATTACCAGATAGTTGGTTCTTAATGATCCAGAATCTCTACACTGTAGCAGCTTCCATCATGATTACTATCAGAGTAAGTACAGTTAATATTATCCAAGCAAATATAATATAAATGCAATATTTAATAAATATTATATTTATTGAAATAATGAATCCATGGCAAGAAACACTCTGAAGGGAAAGCTTATTCAATTAATAATTTCAGTGTTAAAGATGTAAAGAAAGTCTCTCAGAGCATGAAACCACAAAGGGGACTTTATAACTCTAAAAGTGCTAATTATCCAATATGGTCAAAATTAGTATGAGATCTGATTGCACTGTTTCTCAACCAAGTAAGGATGACAAATAAGATAGACCTGTCTCCATTAATTTTTATACTTTATCGATCAGTTCTGAAGAGGGCCCTGGGCCTGTACTGGGCTCAAACAATTTAAATGAGTCTATACTATGAATATTTCCCTGGTGGCTCAAATGGTAAAGAATTTGCCTGCTAATACAGGAGACCCAGGTTCAATCCCTGAGTCCAGAAGATTCCCTGGAGAAGGGAATGGCTACCCACTCCAGTATTCTTGCCTGGAGAATTCCGTGGACAGAGGAGCCTGGCAGGCTACAGTGCCTGGGATTGCAAAGAGTCTGACACAACTGATCGACTAACACTTTGCAACACTATGAACATTTTGCAGATAAAAAAAACTAATGCACAGAAATCCTTACTCAGTGGTCTGGAATCACACACAGCGAAAGGCCTCATTCCATAGTTGAGACCTATGAGGCCCAAATCACAACTTGAATTATTACTAAGTCCTGTTCCAGGCAGTTTCCTGTTTTCTTGTTACCATTCTTTATTTTAGATTGGGTTTGAAATACTTCTCACATTCCTTCAGTGATTTATGTTCTTTTACAATCAGATACAGTGATTAAAACATTTTACATTTTTGTATTCTCTGTACACATGGATAACATCTAGACAGACTCCCGCTTCCCACACTCTATCCTTTAAGACAATAGGACAAAACAGTCACAAAGAATTACATTTTTTTTCCTCGTTTAAGCTGATGAAGAGTGAAAATAATATACCAGAAAGGAACAAATACTTCTTCTGTTTTTTTTTTTTTCTGTTTTCCCCTTTCTTCAGTAAGCAAACAGTCCTTTAGTAACATAAAAAAAATGTCTTATTGGAAAAGTAGAGTTTAGTGTTATCAGTGTTCTCACATATATTCCATGACAGAGAACAGAACAATAATCATTTTGCCAAGCAAAAGCCATAAATTGTAAGTACACTTCCAATTCTTCCCTATTATCAAAGGTCTGTAAATTTCAAGTGTTGGGATATGAAGGAATAGAAAGTTACTAAACATAAAGGTTGCCTGACTCTTCTACTTTAGAAAAGTTTTGTTTAATATAATGAAGAATACTGCATCTTAAAACTTTTAAAACTGTATCTCAAAACTAGGCTCTTAGAGCCCACAAGTTTCTATGCAGTGTAATTGTATAGAATAATTAGTGAATGCAATTTAAAATAAATTGTGATGTCATTTTACATATGCACACTTATTTCTGCAACTTAGTAAATAAATTAGATTAGCCTATGACTGTAATTAACAAAATTAAATTGTCTGAAAATTAAAAGTATTAAATATCTATTTTATATAAGACAAACTGCTTTGAGCTTAGTTTTATACAATTAAATGTAAGTGATATAATGATACAGAACTCATTTTAATCTTGAAATGTATTCAGAGTTGGAGTTTTTCAAGTAGAGAGAAAGAATAACACTTGCATTTGAACATGATTTAATGTACAGTCATTTAAAAGTTTTTCCTAATTGCATAGAACACTTCCTAACGCCATACACAAAGATAAACTCAAATTTTAAAGATCTAAGTGTAAGACCAGAAACTATAAAAGTCTTATAGGAAAACATAGGCAGAACACTCAATGGCATAAATTAAAGCAAGATCCTCTATGACCCACCTTCTAGGGTAATGGAAATGAAAGCAAAAATAAACAAGTGAGACCTAATTAAACTTAAAAGCTTTTGCACAGCAAAGGAAACTACAAGCAAGGTAAAAAGACAACCCCTAGAATGGGAGAAAATAATAGCAAAGGAAAAAGCTGACAAAGAATTAATTTCCAAAATATACAAGCAGCTCATACAACTCAATACTAGAAAAACAAACAACCCAATCAAAAAGTGGGGAAAAGACCTAAACAGCTATTTCTCTAAAGACATACATATGGCTAACAAACACATGAAAACAGGCTCAACATTGCTCATTAGTAGAGAAATGCAAATCAAAACTACAATGAGCTACCACTTCATACCAGTCAGAATGATCATCATCAAAAAGTCTACAAACAGTGAATGCTGGAGAGGATGTGGAGAAAAGGGTACCCTCTTGCATTGCTGTGAAAATGGAAATTGATACAGCCACTATGGAAGATGGTATGGAGATTCCTTAGAAAACTAGGAATAAAACCACCATATGATCCAGCAATCCCACTACTAGGCATATACCCTGAGGAAACCAAAATTGAAAAAGACACATGTACTCCAATGTTCATTGCAGCACTATTTACAATAGCTAGAATATAGAAGCAACCTAAATGTCCATTAACAGATGAATGGATAAGGAAGCAGTGGTACATATATACAATAGAATATTACTCAGTCATAAAAAGGAATGCATTTGAATCCATTCCAATGAGGTGGAAGAACCTAGAGCCTATTATACAGAGTGAAGTAAGTCAGAAAGAGAAAGATAAATATCATATACTGATGCAAGAAAGATGGTGCTGATGAATTTATTTTCAGGGCAGCAATGGAGAAACAGACATAGGGAACAGACCTATGGACACAGGGGAGAGGGGGAGGGAGAGGGTGAGAAGTATGGAGAGAGTAACATGGAAATTTGCAATACCGTGTGTAAAATAGATAGCCAATGGGAATTTGCTATGTGACTCAGGGAACTCAAACAGGGGCTCTGTGACAGTATAGAAGGGTGGGATGGGAGGGAGATGGAAGAGAGGTTCAGAAGGGAGGGGACAAGGGTGTACCTATGGCTGATTCTTATTTATGTATGACAGAAAACCACAAAATTCTGTAAAGCAATTATCCTTCAATTAAAAAAATTAAGTGAAAAAAAAAGTTTTTCTCAATTACATAAGGATAACTGAGATGCACTTTGGCATATTTTTTTAAAAGCCAAACTTGCAACAGAGCATTTGTCATTTTTAATTTCATTATTAGACTGCTGTTCAAAAAAAAAAAGTGTAATGCCACAGCAACTGGATCCTGTGAGCAAGGGTAGCAATTTATACCCAGTTCTAATATTCCAAGAACATAGATCTCTTTCTTCTTGTTTTATCTTCTCCTTTATTCCTACTTTGCTTATTTATCTATTGATTACTACTCATTCTGTTGAATTTTCAAGGTGTATCAGTGATCAAGTTTGCAATGATTATAAAAGTTATTTTTTGATTAAAAAACAAAATAAATTAATTCTGTTTGGGGACATCTCTATGACTTCCAAGCTTTCCCCTCAGTCCTGAAACTCCTACAGAGCTTCATTAGAAAAAGAAACCACAGGCTAGCAATTTTGTTTGCCAGAGTTATTTGTACTAAATGTGTGTGATTGCTTTAAACAGACCACTATGGAAAAGAGTTTAACTCTCAGTCTTTATCTTGAGTTCAAATGCATGTCATTTAAAGTCACACATGAGCTTTGGTGACAATGATCAAAGATATGAATTTATCTATGTAACCAAGAGCCAAATCAGAGGTATAGGCAATTGAAATTACATAGATGCGGAGCCAGGCCTTGGGATCTCCTGACTCCGATCTACTGCCAACATTGTTCCTATTTTATCAGAGTATGGTAGGCAATAATTTTGTATTTCATATATATAATGTGTAATATATACATTTATATATACATATATATATATATATATAACTCCTTGGAGTTTTATGTTTTCTAAATATAATATAAAAATATAAGTATAAAATATTATATAAAACATTAAATACAGTTTTATATTTCGTAAAATGTACCACCTCTCTGCTTTACATAAAGCTCACAAAAATTTAGTCTCTTATTCTACACTCTATTTCCCGGGATACAAATAGAGATTCATAAAAGTAACTTTTGGATTCACAAATAAGAGGGGAGTTTAGGGACAGTTTGTCTGGGACGTTCACATAAAAAGTCAGTGGGGAAGCATTCAGAAAGAAATTAATTGACTTTGTGTTTCATCTCATTAGTCAAGTCACTCAGAATTAGCAAACTAGTTTGTACCAACTTTCAACTCTCAATCGGAAGTTTGAAAAAAACAAAAAAACAAAAAACACAATCTAAAACTCAGAAAAAATTTTCTTTAGCCCTCAGGCACACAAAGACTGCATATAAGTGACAATTGCAAACTCTTCTAGAAAGAAACAAGAAGAGGAAAATTAGCTTCTATCATCCTCAAAAATGTCCCTGGGAATGAAAATAATCACTAAAGTCAAATGAGCTGGCTGTTTCTCCCATACTTGGTGCTGTGCTAGTTGGCTGGCTGACTGCTGGTGGGAACTGATTGGTGGATGTGGTACACCAACCAGTAGGACTCTTTGTGAAAAAAATTAATGGAATGAAAACATGGTAATTAACCTTAAGCCTCTAGTAATTAATCATAAATAGACCAGTTTGTTTGATTTTTTTCAAATTTTAGGAAAAAGAAGCCACAGACTGCAGTGTGTTTAGTACATCAATGGGTCTACCCACAAAACATTTTTTCTTTTGAAAAAATTGTTTGGCTAGGGCCTTGAAAAAGTGTTTGACCTAAGTGTTGGAGTCAATGGCTTCCTGTAGACAGCCTCTGTATAGGGGTGTGATACAGTAGCCAACTGTGGAGCAATTTGCAAAAGATTTCAGCTGGCTGAACTCTATCCGGTAGTGTGGGTGCAGTGTTTGAATTAAGTGTTCATCTTGAAAATGTTTACCTTAAAACAAGAATTGCCTTCCTGTTTTATTTTGAAATATGCTTTTCAGCTGTTAGAATGTCATTACAGTCAATGTTTGCTTACCTAATTGGTTTTATAAAGCAAGTATTGTCCAGATGTTGCTTTAATGCTCTGAGTACTTCACAAAGTATTCGATATAAAAGACAAGCTTCTTTGTACTGCAAATGTCATGCCTTTATTTCCGTGTGTAATGCTCATATTAAGTATTTTAATATCAATGTACATTATCAAAGAGATGACTGTTACAGCATATCCTCAAGTTATTGTAGGTTCTCATAAACTTAAATGTGGAGGTGAACAATTATCCAATTCCTGTGATTTTCACCAGGTAGTATGTAGACCTGAAAATTTCATTACAAAAGAAGAACCTTATTTGGAATCTGAAAACACACACACACACACACACATACAGCACAAATGAACCTATTTACAAAGTAGAAATAAAGCCACAGTTATAGAAAAAAAAAAAAACTTATGGTTACCAAGAAGAAAAGGCAGGGAGAGATAAATTGGAAGATTGGGATTGACATATACGTACTTCTATATATAAGATCCTCCTAGGTGGAATTACTGGTGAAGGCCCTGCCTGCCAATGCAGGCGACTTAAGAGACACAGGTTTGATTTCCGGATAAGACGATCCCTTGGAGGAGGGCATGGCAACCCATTCCAGTATTCTTGCCTGGAGAATCTCATGGGCAGAGGAGCTTGGCAGGCTAGAGTCCATGGGGTCACAAAGAGTTAGACGTGACTGAAGCAACTTAACACACATATATATGAGATAGATAACTAATAACGTACTGTATAGCATAGGGAACTCTATTTAATACTCTGTAATGACCCATATGGGAAAAGAAGCTTAAAAATGGTGCATATATGTATATGTATAACTGATTCACTTTGCTGTACAGCAGAAACTAACACACACTGCAATCAACTATTCTCCAGTAAAAATTAATTAAAAAAAAAGAAGGGTCTCTTACCTTTTAGTAGCCTCCTCCTTTGCCTGAAATATTATCGGATCTCAGCTACATGTGATTTCACATTTTCCTTAAGATTCTGGTATTTCCACCTAATTACTTCATTTAAGTTTGTCAAGTACTGGCTATGTCCTTCTCAAAATTAACTATGTCCCTATGTCTTTCTTCCCATTCCGAATATCATTTCTAGTTGGAATTTTTATCATTTCCTTAAATATTTTCAAAACCTTTTGAAATTTTTATGCAGCCTATAGTTCCATTCTATCTTATAAGTCTTCCTCTTAAAAACCTTCCATCCAGTCTCCACTTTGCCAAACAGACAGAATACAGCTCCATAAATTATTGCTCACCTATACATGTATCTTAACTTCAGATGTGCAAATGATAACACTCCAATGGCAGAAAGTGAAAAGGAACTAAAGAGCCTCTGGATGATAGTGAAAGAGGAGAGTGTAAGAGCTGACTTAAAATTCAACATTAAAAAAAATTAAGATCATGGCATCTAGTCCTATTACTTCATGGCAAATATTAATAGAAGGGGAAAAAGTGGAAGCAGTGATAGATATTCTCTTCTTGGGCTCCAGAATCACTGTGGACAGTGACTGCAGTGACTGCAGCCATGAAATTAAAAGACACATGCTCCTTGAAAGGAAAGCTATGACATAGACTGCATATAGAGACAATACTTTGCCAACAAAGTGGCCTACATAGTCAAAGCTATGGTTTTTCCAGTAGTCATGCACAAATGTGAAAGTTTGACCATAAAGAAGACTGCGTGCTGAAGAATTGATGTTTTCGAACTGTGACACTGGAGAAGACTCTTGAGAGTGCCTTGGACAGCAAGGAGATCAAACCAGTCAATCCTAAAGGAAATCAACCCTGAATATTCATTGGAAGTACTGATGCTGAAGCTCCAATAATTTGGCCACATGATGCAAAGAGCTGACTCACTGGAAAAGCCCCTGATGCTAGGAAAAATTGAAGGCAAAAGGAGAAGGGGGTGGTAGAGGACAAGATAGATAGCATCACCAACTCAAGGGACATGAATCTGAGCAAGCTCCAGGAGACAGTGGAGGACAGGGAGTTGCTTAGTCCATGGAGTTGCAAAGAGTTGGTCATGACTTGGCAACTAAAAAACAGCAACAATATGTGTATCTTATGCTCCAGATAAAATGGAGAATAAGCTATATCCTCTCAAAGGATATATTCCATTTTCTTACTTGTTTTGCTTCTACTATTTCTCTCCACCAAGAAGGCTTACTATTCTTTTACTCATTTTTCTTTACCCAATGTATTTGTCACAGGATACCTTAGCTGTTTCTCTCACATTTCTCTAATCTCAGAGTATTTCACCTATTCTATTTACTTTATTAAGTTATGTCTTGCCTAGTAAAATCCTTTACAATGTATCTTTTTTAAAGATTTTTTTTAATGTGGACCATTTTTAAAGTCTTTATTGAATTTGTTATAATATTGTTTCTGTTTTGTATGTTTTTTTGATTATGAGACATGTGGGATCCTAGGTCCCCAACCAGGGATTGAACTCACAT
The DNA here is from genome assembly GCF_002263795.3 of Bos taurus. Taxonomy (NCBI): domain Eukaryota; kingdom Metazoa; phylum Chordata; class Mammalia; order Artiodactyla; family Bovidae; genus Bos; species Bos taurus. The sequence continues at coordinate 89,861,616 of NC_037332.1, forward strand.
CCCCTGCACTGGAAGCTGGAGTCCTAACCACTGGACAGCTAGGGAAGTACCTGCAATGTATCCTGGTCCTGTAATTGCCATAAGTCCCTGGTGATTTTTTGAATGTGCCATGTTCTTCCAAATCCTAAGATTCTATGAAGGGTTTTGGTACTCTTCAACAAAAGTAGCTCGGTTTAGACGAGAATAAAATTTGAAAACCACTGGATATAATATTATTCAGCTCTTAAACCCATATTTAAGAGCTAGGGAGAAAAGGACTTAGTCTTTTTCATTTTAATGTGCATCCAAAGTGCCCTGCATATGATAGGGATCAACAAATATTTAAATATCAGTTAAGGCTTTACCTCTTGTGAGTTACTGAAAATGTGAAAATCCTAAAGGAAAACATAAATACTTAATTTAAAAAGTACTTCTATATCTCACATGAGAGTAGATCATGAAAAGGTTAAACATAAATCCTTGACCTGTTAAGGAAGATTTAGTCATAGAAATGTCATGTCATCTATGTGCTGTGCTCAGTGACATCTGACTCTTTGGGGATCGCAGCGGCTGTAGCTCTTCAGGCTCCTCTGTCTGTGAGATTCTCCAGGCAAGAATACTGGAGTGAACTGCCATTTCCTTCTCCAGATCTTCCTGACTCAGAGATCACTAAGTCTCCCATATCTCCTGCATTGGCAGGTAGATTCTTTATCACTGAATCACCAGGGAAACCCAGATCATGGAAAGGTTGAACATAAGTCCTTGACCTGTTAAGGAAGAAGATTTAGTTACAGAAACGTCATGTCATCTACGTTTTTACCTAATGGGAGAATCATTTGTAGCCTGGAATCCAGGAGGAAGGATTTTTCCCACCAAAAGACAGTCAATTTAACTTTCCCTAACCATAAACAGCTAGTGGTAAAGAACCCTCCCGCCAATGAAGGAGACACAGAGATGAGGGTTCCATCCCTGGGTTGGGGGATGTAGCCCACCATGCTCTTCTGTCCATGGGGTCACAAAGAGTTGGACAGGACTTAAGTGCCTGAACACACACTCAGCTCAGTTCAGTTCAGTTGCTCAGTCGTGTCTGACTCTTTGCAACCTCATGAACTGCAGCATGCCAGGCCTCCCTGTTCATCATCAATTCCCAGAGTTTACTCAAACTTATGTCCATTAAGCCGTTGATGCCATTCAACCATTTCATCCTCTGTTGTCCCCTTCTCTTCTCTCCTTCAAGCTTTCCCAGCATCAGGGTCTTTTCAAATGAGTCTGCTCTTCACACCGGGTGGCCAAAGTATTGGAGCTGGTCACCATGAAGAACAATCCCGTGGCTAGAGAGTTGGAATTTTGATCCAACTGAACCTCAGGGAATTTGAGATGGGCTGGAAATTGAGTTCAATCATGTAGCCAATGGTTTACTCAGTCAATCATGTTTAAGTAATGACAACCCGATACAAACTCTGGACAATAAGGCTCATTGGAGTTTCCTGGTTGGTGAACATCTTCATGGGCTGGGAGAGGAATGTATCCAGATTCCAGGAAAAGCAAGCATAACAGCTCTCTATTTCACCCCCCCCCACCCGACCTTGCCCAATTTCTCTCTTTATTTGGTGGTTATAACCTTTATAACAAAACTGTAATGATAAGAACAGAATTCTAACAAATTATTCAATCTGAAGATGGTCAGAAGTAGGGGCTACCTTGTGAAGAAACTACCTTTAACCTGGGTCAGTAGTAAATCAAGGTACTTAGCATTGGAATTGAATTCTAATTCAATTTCAGTGGGTGTAGGAACACCCAGATGGTATCAGAGAATTGCTGTCAGACTGCAGTACCACAGTTAGTCAGGAGGTAGTTGTTCCTAGTTCAGTTCAGTCACTCAGTCGTGTCCAACTGTTTGCGACCCCATGAATCGCAGCATGCCAGGCCTCCCTGTCCATCACCAACTCCCGGAGTTCACCCAGACTCAAATCCATCGAGTCAGTGATGCCATCCAGCCATCTCATCCTCTGCCGTCACCTTCTCCTCCTGCCCCAATCCCTCCCAGCATCAGAGTCTTTTCTAATGAGTCAACTCTTCACATGAGGTGGCCAAAGTACTGGAGTTTCCCCTTTATCATCATTCCTTCCAAAGAAACCCCAGGGCTGATCTCCTTCAGAATGGACTGGTTGGATCTCCTTGCAGTCCAAGGGACTGTCAAGAGTCTTATCCAACACCACAGTTGCTGGGAGAAATATCAATAACCTCAGATATGCAGATGACACCACCCTTATGGCAGAAAGTGAAGAGGAACTTAAAAACCTCTTGATGAAAGTGAAAGAGGAGAGTGAAAAAGTTGGCTTAAAGCTCAACATTCAGAAAACAAAGATCATGGCATCTGGTCCCATCACTTCATGGGAAATAGATGGGGAAACAGTGGAAATGGCATCAGACTTTATTTTTGGGGGCTCCAAAATCACTGCAGATGGTGACTGCAGCCATGAGATTAAAAGACGCTTACTCCTTGGAAGGAAAGTTATGACCAACCTAGATAGCATATTCAAAAGCAGAGACATTACTTTGCCAACAAAGGTCTGTCTAGTCAAGACTATGGTTTTTCCTTTGGTCATGTATCAATGTGAGAGTTGGACTGTGAAGAAGTTGTTCCTAAGGCACATATAAAGCACAGAAATGAGAGACAGTAATGTGTAGAGCCTAGCAAAGAAGGAGAAGCACCCCAGGACCATATACAATTAACAAGAGAAACTTTGCAAGAGTTAAGGCGAAAAAAAAAAAATGACAGTGACTCTTGAGGCAAATTTTTGAGAATCTTGAGGTAGACTGGGGCTTCCCAGGTGGCAGTAGTGGTAAACAATCTGCCTGCCAATGCAGGAGACAGATTCAGTCCCTGGGTCAGGAATACCGCCTGGAGTAGGAAACGGCAACCAACTCCAGTATTCTTGCCTGGGAAATCCCATAGACATCAGGAGTCTGACAGGCTATAGTCCATGGGGTTGCAGAGTCAGACATGACTGACCCACACATGAAAAAAATAAATAAACAGGTATATATTAAATATCTACAAGGTCTATTTCATTATCCACAAATCATTGCTTGATTTAAACAAAACAAAACAAAACCTAAGGTAGACTGGGAAGCAGAATTTGACTCCATCATCCTAACCCAGAATAAGATACCTTTGTACTTAGAAATGACAATGTAAGGATGAGGTGTATATGGGGAGTTCCCTGGCAGTCCAGTGGTTCAGAATCTGCCTGGCAATGCAGAGGACATGGGTTCAGTCCCTGGTCTTGGAAAAATCCATATGCCCACATACCCGTGTACCACAACGATGGAAGCCCACGTGCCTAGAGCCCATGTTCCACAACAGGAGAAGCCACCACAAGGAGAAGTCTAAGCACAGCAATGAAGACCCAGCATGCTGCTGCTGCTGCTGCGAAGTCGCTTCAGTCGTGTCCGACTCTGTGCAACCCCACAGACGGCAGCCCACCAGGCTTCCCATCCCTGGGATTCTCCAGGCAAGAACACTGGAGTGGGTTGCCATTTCCTTCTCCAATGCATGAACGAGAAAAGTGAAAGTGAAGTCGCTCAGTCGTGTCCGACTCTTAGCGACCCCATGGACTGCAGCCTACCAGGCTCCTCCGTCCATGGGATTTTCTAGGCAAAAGTACTGGAGTGGGGTGTCATTGCCTTCTCCAAGACTCAGCATAGCGATAAATAAATAACTTCTAAAAAAAAAAAAAATTGAGGTGTATATGGGTGTGGAGGAGTGAAGAGTGCCTCTGGATGAGAACAAAGATATTTCTCTTAGCCACACGTTAAGGAAGTTTCACCCATGTTAAAATGAAGACAGAATGGAAGAGTCTTATGGAATCTGTGGGAGAGGGAGAGGGTGGGAAGATTTGGGAGAATGGCATTGAAACATGTAAAATATCATGTATGAAACGAGATGCCAGTCCAGGTTCAATGCACGATACTGGATGTTTGGGGCTAGTGCACTGGGACAACCCAGAGGGATGCTATGGGGAGGGAGGAGGGTTCAGGATGGGGAGCACATGTATACCTGTGATGGATTCATTTTGATATTTGGCAAAACTGATACAATTATGTAAAGTTTAAAAATAAAATAAAATTTAAAAAAAATGAAGACAGAAGGGAGAATCAATAAGAGAACTGTCTCCTGTTGTGCATTATTATGTTTAAGTTAACACTGCAGAGAAATAAATGTCATGTTCAATGTATGATGTGTATTCAGTCACTTTCACCTAACATTTTCACTGTCTTTCTAAAGTAGGAATTGAAAGCTCTCTCCAAGTATTCATGGAAAAAGCTCCCAGAACTAGCAGACTGTGTAGTCAAAATTCTGGTACACCTCATAGACAAGAGCAAATGCACGCTAACCACCTTATTTCACCTTAACCAGGCTTGTGTCTAAATGCTTTACATATTCCACTTCTCTTTAATAAAATTTCCAAACTGAACAGACATGTTTAAAGAAAACAATAATAAATAAATAAAAATCTAAGACCTGGGACTGGTTCCAGATTGTAAATGGCCAAATTGTTTTGGTTCCGGAATTCTGAAAGGAAATATATTGAGAACAGCAACTATTGACTCAGATGGCAAATTTCCCTGCTGAAATATGCAGGAAGTGGGAGTGATGTGAATGAGCGTGTGAAGGGGCATTATGTCCTGACGTGATGAATGAATAAGCTTAGTTGACCATTATCAAAATATCATGGGAACCATAAAGCTTACCTTCTCCCTTTCTTACAATCTGATAATCCTTAGAAAACATAAAATATTTCTTCCTGCTCATTCAATATATTTAGTATTTTCTGCTTGAGGAAAAAAGTATTAAACTGAACAATTTCTGCTTTAAAACACATTCTAAATTTTACAAGATCCCAGTTTCTCTTAACAATCTCAAAAGGTCACCTAAAAATATTTTCAAAAAATTTGTATAACAATTATAATTTTAATGTCATAAAATCTGACATAAAATTTCCAAAAGTAGGCAAATCATTGGATCATGAAAATAACCACAAATTCAGAAAATGTGATTTGCCATAGCACAATACTTTAAAGTATGTGGTGGTTAATTTTATGTGTCACTTTAGCTGAGCCACAGTTCCCAGATATTTAGGCAAGCACTATTCTAGATGTTTCTGTAAGGCTGTTTTTGACTGAGATTAACATTTAAATTGATAAACTTTGAGCAAAGCAGATTGCCCTTCAAAATGTGGTGGGACCCATCCAATCTGCTGAAGTCTGAATAGAACATTCAACTGATATCTCCCCAGGACAAGAAACAATTCATTAGCCAATATTCTTTAGACATGAACTGCAGCATCGGCTCCTCCCTGGGTCCCCAGCATGCTGCTCCAGATTTGGGAACCAGCCTCCATATTTGAGCCAATTCCTTAAACTTCTTTCTATGTATTATATACATTCTACTGGTTATGCTTCCCTAGAAAACTCTAATATACAATAAAAACAATAAACATAAGTCAATGGGCAAAAGTAGTTTTCGACCTACAAAGAATAACCTTGAACTAAAGAAGTACTTATGTAATGAGTTATATACATTATAATTAAAAATTCCATAATCACATTTATCTGTTCACTCTTGCCACTCATCACAGAATATTATCAATGATAAAATTACATTGCTTTTGATAATAGTATTAAACATAATTTTTTAATATATACTGACAAAAGTATTTTCCTTTCCTGCCCAGTTTTCCTCCTTCTGTTAAGAGCACTTGACTTTTCTGTGGGTAATTAATTACCTGTTTGAGGTTGACCTCATGCACTGGACCAGAGGTAGGCCTGCCTGCATGTAGAAAGCCCCTATATAGGCTAAAGGGAAAACTGATAGGCCCTGCAAACTAGTTACAGGTAAAGGGAGGTTCTGTAGCCTTGACACAGGCCCCAAAGAAGAGAGGTGGTCTAAGTAAACTGCAGTAAGAACTTCAGGACTCAGAACCATATTAGGCCAGCAGTCATGGTTCATTGGGGTTTCCTTGACTTAGACTCTAGTAAAAGTGTTTTCTGAACTCTGTTATAATCACTTCACAGGCAGAAAGATAAGAGACTTGGACATCTCTTTGTCCAATGGGTCCCCTCACCTGGCAGATTCCTCATTCCACATAAACTACTAACTTCCAGCCCCAGCTTAAACTGATCAGGACAAAAGAAGTCGGCTCATTTAGATATATCCCGGAACCACTGAAACACTCCAGGATGAGTATGTGACTTGAGTCAGGACACAGGAGCCACCATCTCTGGACAATTTGTGGGAATGCCAGCAAAGAAAAGTTCTTATTCCTTGGGTATTACGATGCTGCGACGAGTGGAGGCAAGCTCTTCTTTTTCTCACTTGTTGAAAGATCTTTCTGAGAGTATATCATACAGAAAAAAGCAAAGTCAAGACAGGGAGAAAAGGGATACTGTCGGTGAATATCTGTTTGGATCAGCCATACATAAAGTCATATCCACCTCCTGGAACTTTTGGTTACAGGGGCCCCAAAAAACTCACATTTAGCTCAAGAATGAGCTCAAATTCTGTTGTTTGCAAACCACAAAAGCCCTAATTCATTTAGATAGCTTTCCAAGAATTATACCTAAAAGTTACAACAAATAAAAGCTACCTTTAGACCTATATCAGGTACTTGACTTTTACGACATAATGTGTTTTAAGACCTTTTGGCAAAGAAACAAAGGCTTCAGTGCAATTGCTCATAAAACTGGAAACTGAATTGAGCAAACGCTTTTCTCAGTACACTGACCTCATTTTCAATCTGTTCCTTACTTTCCATTAGTCCTTCCTATAACTTATTCAAGGTGGCTGAGGAAGACACTGAGCACAGGAAGCAGAAGACACAGGAAAAAGTGATTGAAACCATACCTTCTCTCCCTAAACAGCCACCATTATTTTCACATTTGTTAAGTGTGTTGTTAACGCAATTTTATTCTCAAATTTAGGAACTGTGTTTCGGAATGGAAAACTCCCTCCTTTTCTCTGTATGCTCTTAGTCTATCTACATTTGAGCATCTTTTTTTGTTGTTCTTTTCCACTAAACAATTTGAAGTCTTCTAAAATGAGAGAGTCTTGGGCAGGGAACCAACCAAATGATGTCAGAGTTGTATTTCTGTCCTTAGGAAAGGTGTGTGAGGCATTCCTTTCCCCAGGCTAACAAGCACCTCCACTATGGGGGTCACAGCACACCAAGGAGCACAAAATCCAGGGAGGTGTCCCATTAGTTCCAGGGACAGGAACAATGCAAAGCAAAATCTCTATTGCCCACACACTCATAGGTACAAAAGAGCTGCTTCTGAGGACATACCAGGAGGCCACCTAAGTGGACATTAAATGTTTTTGTAAAGAGAGGAGTAACTGTCAATGCAGTCATATCCTTTTACCATATTTTGCCAGAATTTTTTTTGTTCAATCATTATTTTTAACTTATTTATCTTTATTGGAGTATAGAAAGTGAAAGTGAAATAGCTCAGTCCTGTCTGACTCTTTGCAACCCCGTGACTGCAGCCTGCCAGACTCCTCTGTCCATGGGATTCTCCAGGCAAGAGTACTGGAATGGGTTGCCATTTCGGTTGACTTCTGTTGTGTTGGCTTCAGGTGTACAGCAAAGTGATTCAATTATTTATATTCTTTTTCAGATTCTTTTCCCTAACAGGTCATTACAAAATATTGTGCATAGGTTCGTGTGCTGTATAATAGGTCCTTATTGGTTATCCATTTTATATACAGTAGTGTGTATATGTAAATCCCAAAGTCCTAATTTATCTCTCCCCTCAACTTTTCCCCTTTAGTAACCATAAGTTTATTTCCTATGTCTGCAGGTCTATTTCTGTTCTGTATATAGATACATTTGTAACATTTTCTTTTTTAGATTCCACATATAAGCAATATTATATATTTGTCTTTGGCTTACTTCACTTAGTATGATCATCTCTAGGTTCATCCATGTTGCTACACATGGCATTATTTCATTCTTTTTTATGACTGAGTAGTATTCCATTGTGTGTGTGTATTTGTATACACATATACACAAATATATATATATATGTATATATATATGTATGTATATATATATATATATATATATATATAAATAACTGGGGCTTATATATATATATATATATATATATATATATATAACTGGGGCTTCCCAGGTTGCCCTAGTGGTAAAGAACCCATCTACCAATGCAAGACCTAAGAGATGAAGGTTCCACCCCCGGGTCAGGAAGACCCCCTGGAGGAGGAAATAGTAATAGACTCCAGTATTCTTGCCTGGAGAATCCCACTGACATAGGCAGAGGAGACTGGCAGGCTACAGTCTCTGGGGTCACAGAGAGATGGACATGACTGAAGGGACTCAACACACACGAACACACATATTATAGTCAGGTGCATGCATGCTCAGTTGCTTAGTTGTGTCTGGCTCTTTGTGACCTCATAGACTCTAGCCTGCTAGGCTCCTCTGTCCATGGGATTTTTCAGGTAAGAATACTGGAGTGGGTTGCCATTTCTTCCTCTAGGGGATCTTCCCAACCCAGAGATCAAACATATATATATGTTTGATATATATCTGCTGCTGCTGCTAAGTCACTTCAGTCGTGTCCAACTCTGTGAGACCCCCTAGGTGCAGCCCATCAGGCTCCCTCATCCCTGGGATTCTCCAGGCAAGAACACTGGAGTGGGTTGCCATTTCCTTCTCCAATGCGTGAAAGTGAAAAGTGAAAGTGAAGTCGCTCAGTCGTGTCCGACTCTTAGCGACTCCATGGACTACAGCCTACCAGGCTCCTCCGTCCATGGGATTTTCCAGGCAAGAGTACTGGAGTGGGGTGCCGTTGCCTTCTGCGTGATATATATCTACTCTACTCTAAATAGTGCTGGTACAGACACTGGGGTGCATGTATCTTTTCAAATTATGGTTGTCTCTGGATATATGTCCAGGACTGAGATTGCAGGATCACATGGTGATTCTATTTTCAGTTTTTTAAGGGACCTCCATGCTGTTCTCCATAGTGGCTGCACCAATTTACATTTCTACCAACACTCTACAATTTTTTTAAATGTCAGGTTATCTGAGACTCCCTAGTCAGTGACAGTATGTAACTACACAGAAGGGAGAACCACAATCCCATTTAGCCAACAGCAGGGTAATGTCAAATAAGTACAAGTTGCAGCTTCAGAATTTAGATAAAGTGGTAAAACAGAGAATGGATAGATTATAATTTGTATATTCTAGACACATGAATGCATTCAAGGAAGTTGTAAAAATCTTTTTTCTAGGGGATGGTTCATGATGAAAATACCGTCTACCATATGCGTGCCTTTGGGCAAGGAATGGGTCAGATACATATTTTTAAGCCAGCCTCAGCTCCAAGTCCCAGTCATACGAACATGAAGAAAAAGAGCTGCTGTTGATGGAACCAGCGTGTTTTTCTCTGACTCATTCACATTATGCAGAATTGGCTCAAAAAAGAGAACAGATGTGGGTCATCAGGGTGCAGTGCCGACTTTTTGGCTCAACTAAGTAAGAAAATCTTCTATATTCCACACTCACAGATGCATGGTATTAGCTAACATTTAACACTTCAAAACAACAGGAGAGTGGTTAGTAAAAAGGAGAGAAAAAAACTCATCCTTTTTTTCATCACTTGGAGTACAAAACATGTCCAGTAAAAGTCAATCCCTGATACTACTGTATCCAGTGCCATTTTGCAATAAGAAAGCAATAAATTGAATAATCTTTTACTTCTCCCCCAAAAGGCTGATTCTCTAGTGTTTGCATTTCTCAGCCATGAATTGCTAACTCCTGTTATTTTTGTTTTCCAAGAGAGAATTAATCTGAAAGTATAATTTTTTTTTTCCTGGAGATATTCTGCTCATTTTCCAGCTATCTGTGGATAAGCTGCATATCTGAATTGATAAAAACCAGATTGTTCACTTCCGATGAAATGTTGATAGAACCACAAACTGCTTTATGAATAAAATTTGATTAGAATTCTTAACAACATGCAGACTTTTGGCTACTTGCATTCGTTGGGGTCAGGTGTGCAGTCACACACTGCCTTAAGATGCATGGATCAAAGCACAGCCGGATCAAAGCACAGTGGATTAAAACACACTTAAAGGAGTACAGACCCCAGGTTTTCCTGACCAAAGACCAGACTTGGTCCTTTACACATTTGCATAATTCCCATTTGAAATTAATAGGGGTTGCAAAAATACATATTTGGGGGGAAATGTTAACTTAATCCAGCTCAGAGATTGTTCTTTAAGAGCTGGTTGTTCAGAAAACTTTATCTGGCATGGGCAAACATGTCCACTAGTCTTCTGCTCTCAGTTTAGGAAGTCAAAAAGAAAGTCCGTATGAGTGGAATGAACGTGTGCACAGCATTTCAGAAGAGGGTTTGGTGACCTTGATGACCTGTGTTGTTGATGCTACTACTGTTGTAATTTATCAAACACTAATCATAATAACCTTATAAGGTAGATATTTGTGTTTTATTTTTACAAATGAAGACAATGAATGTTTGAGAAGTTAAGTCAATTTTTTCTGAAGTATTACAGGAAGTAGTTGTCAGAATCAGGATTTATAATGATCAAGCCAATATAACTTCCAGAACTCATGCTCTTTTGATATCCAGATGAGCAAGCAACTTGTCACAAACACCAGGGGCTTGAACCCAGGAAATACTGAATACCTGAGGATATGTTCAAAAGGTGGACCCTCTAACCAGTTTCGTCCCCAAAACTACCCTGTACCCAGAGGTAAAAAGAAAGTAAAACCTAATGGGATAAAAAGTGAGAAAGGTTGATATTTAAAATGGATAGCCATCAAGATCTTACTATATAGCACGGAGAACTCTGCTCAATATTATGTGGCAGCCTGGATGGGAAGGGAGTTTGAGGGAGATTGTTACCCATGCATATGTATGACTGAGCCCTCTCCTCTCCACCTGAAGCTATCACAACATTGTTAACCTGCTATGCTGCTGCTGCTGCTAAGTCGCTTCAGTCGTGTCCGACTCTGTGCGACCCCACAGACAGCAGTCCATCAGGCTCCCTTGTCCATGGGATTCTCCAGGCAAGAACACTGGAGTGGGTTTCCATTTCCTTCTCCAATGCATGAAAGTGAAAAGTGAAAGTGAAGTCGCTCAGTCTTGTCTGATTTAGCGATCCCATGGACTGCAGCCTACCAGGCTCCTCCGTCCATGGGATTTTCCAGGCAAGAGTATTGGAGTGGGGTGCCATTGCCTTCTCCAGTTAACCTGCTATATTCCAATATAAAATAAAATTTTTTTAAAAAAACTGAGAGAGGTTGAATAGAGATGTCTTTAGATCAATCAACTCTCTTACTAACTGCAATCAGAGCTCCAAATAAATTTCTTCATTCTCAATTCTTTGTGAAAAAAATAGAAATCAGTCCTAATTGATATTATCTGGTCCATTTTACTCTTTCACTATATCGTATAATTAATATGTACTCAGTCTAGGATTTTTTAAATTATTCTTTCATTCTCCTTTGTGATAATTCTTTTTTGTCTCTGAAAAGTGTTGGTTGTGTTACAAGAAACCGCCATATTCGTAATCATAAATGATAAAATTGAAGGTTTATTCAAAAGCACCAGGTTACAAATCTGGGCCAAGAATTTATAAGGTGTCGACTTTTTTGGACACCTGACAGCTTGGATTTCTCTGACTTTTTTGACACAAAAGTATCAAGAGATTAGTTTTCTGGCTGTTCTATATGATTTTGCCAAACCCACAATATGTAGAAATCTATCAATGTAATAAATAATATGAAAAACAAATCCTGGGAAAGGGATTAATTTTGGTGGAGACTTCCTTCAAATAGTCAAATTTATCTTTCTCAAAAAAAGCAGAGGAAGCTGCTAATGTTGCCTTGGAAAATCCAAAAATGAAATATGTTCACTTCTCTTTACTTATCCAAATATCTCAACTTAGTTCAAGCAATGGACTCAAAACATCCTGTGATTGAAAGGGCAGATTTTTTCTTTTTTCAGTTAGTTTCCCTAACTGATTAAAAACATAAAATTTATAGTGTAAGTAATAAACAGAAGTGATACAAAATGCCCCCCAACATATAAATAAATGCAAAAAGACACACAAGGGAAATGGGAAGAAGAATTTAGGTCACAAAAAAAGTGGTTTTCAACAAAACAAAATTTATAATTTTTTTCCCTTAAATAATACAGTCATTTCAAGCACAGGCTCAGCCACTTTATAGCTGTCTCATCTTAGGCAAATTACTTCACATCTCCCCATCTTATTTCACCCCCTATAATATAACAACTTCAAATGTTGTTGTAAAGATTAAATAATTTGATACTTGAAAAGCTCTGAAAATGTTGCCTGATACATAAAAATGTCTCCCTATATAACTGCCAAACAAATGTCACTCCTTTATTAAAATCTAAAACTTGAATTTGAAAGGAAGCCACTACTTTTAGAAGGTTGCTTAATGTATTTAATTCTGTGTATTCTACTCTTTGCATGTCACCATGGTGACATGGTTGCTCCCCTCTTTTAATAGGGAGAAAGGAGATATACTTCAAATCTGGGCTCATCTTTTATCTTCCGGCAATTTTCTCATCATTGACATTTATTTTATTTATTTATTTGACTTTTCGCAACTCTTTATTATTTTTATCTCAGCTTTTTTTTTTTTTTTACTATACAATATTGTATTGGTTTTGCCGTACGTTGACATGAATCAGCCATGGGTGTACATGTGTTCCCCATCCTGAACCCCCCTCCTACCTCCCTCCCCATCCCATCCCTCTGGGTCATCCCAGTGCACCAGCCCCAAGCACCCTGTATCATGCATTGAACATTGCTTTGGGTAAGGACCGGGCCTGAATGCCCCGAGGGCAATCTGACATTGATTTTAAAAGACTGCTCACCTTCAAAGTGATAATACTAATGAGCAGCAAGGTTAATGGATTCTATATCTCTCAGGGGTATCAATTCTTTTATCTCACTGAAACGTATTCAATATTCTTAGGTAAAGAACTCACCGCCAATTGAAAAGACATAAGAGATGTTGATTCAATCCCTGGGTCAGGAAGATCCTTTGGAGGAGTGCATGACAACCCACTCCAGGATTCTTGCCCGGAGAACCCATAAACAGAGGAGCCTGGTGGGCTACAGCCCAAGGGGTCACAGAGTTGGACATGACTGAAGTGATTTAGCAAACAAAGCAAACTTTTATGTTAGGAGTAACAGTGACGTCTTTGTTAAGGTGTATGTGCCAAAAATACTAGAATAGAGGGGAAGGAAAACATAGCTAATTTATCAAGCACTAGAATTAGTCTTATCTAAATGTCCATTGCTTTAAGTTTGAAGTTTGGTCTCAAATAACGGCTCTCACATTTTAGCATGTATTAGAATCACTGGGGGGCTTCCTAGGTGGCTCAGTAGTTAAAAATCTGCCTGCCAATGCAGGAAAAGGGGGTTCGATCCCAGGGTCAGGAAGATCCCTTGGAGAAGAAAATGGCAACCTACTCCAGCACTGTTGCCTGTAAAATCCCATGGACAGAGGAGCCTGGCAGGCTGTAGTCCATTGGGTTGCAAAGAGTTGGACAAGGCTGAGTGACTGAGAAAACACAGACAGCACAGAATCACTAGGAGGTCTCTAATGCTGGTTCCAGTCCCCAGAATTCCTGATTAAGCAGGACTGGGGTGGGTCCCAAAAGCTCTCTTTCAAATATGTTCTCAGGTGAACTCATATCCAGAGATCACACTTCTACTCTAAATATACTTAATAAACCCACTGGGGGGATTTTTTTTTTAATTACCAATGCTTGATAGGTCAGAATCTCTAGGAGTAGGTCTGGGCAACTGCATTTTTTCCTAAAATCCTCCCCAGTTGACTCTCTGGTAGAGTCAAGGTTGAGAACTCCTGGTCAAGAGAAAGGGTTATCAAGTAAGATGGTGTTGGATCAGATTTTTTTTTTTTTTGGCTGTGCTGGGTCTTCGTTGCTGCACGTGCTTTTCTCTAGTTGTGGTGAGTAGGGGCTACTCTCTCTAGTTTCGGTAGCAAGCTTCTCATTGTGATTGCTTCTCCATCACTGAGCATGAGCTCTAGGGCTCATGAGCTTCAGTAGTTGAGGTTCCCAGGCTGCAGAAAACAGTCTCAGTAGCTTAGTTGCTCCATGGCATGTGGAATCTTCCTGGACCAGGAATTGAATCTGTGTCTCTTGCATTGGCAGGCAAATTCTTTACCACAGAGCTACCAGGGAAGCCCTGAATGAGATTTATACCTGGGAAGCTTTCCCAAATCATCCTTACCCCTCCCCCAAGGTTAGATTATACCCTGGGAAGGCAGCAGAAATACAGTTTTTAAATGTTTCTCAAAGTTAGTGTTGGGATCACTTCAGTCAAAATTGACTTATATTCATTAAAAACAAAGATCCCTTGCCTCATTTGGGATCAACAAATTCTCCAATGAGTTTACACACCCAACTGAAGTTTGAGAACTACTGCTCTAGTGAGCAGAAGAAACACGTTCTAATTCTTTCTTGCAGATTACAAGTTGCACTGGAACCTTACAATTAATATGGTAATTGATAAGTTTACCAGCCTTAGAGGGAGGAAAGGAGAGTTTATAATAAAGGAGGAAAACAGGAAGAACAGGGGCAGATGGACTGGGATAGAAAAAGGAGCACTGATAGAGGCTCCTTTCTACTTACCAAAGGGGCTTCCCTGGTGGCCCAGTGGTAAGGAATCTGCCTACCAAGCAGGAGACGTGGGTTCAATCCCTGGGTCAGGAAGATCCCCTGGAGACAGAAATGACAACCCACTCCAGTATTCTTGCCTGGGAAATCCCATGGACAGAGGAGCCTGGCAGGCTATAGTCCATGGGGACTCAAAAGATTCAGGCACAACTTAGGGACTAAACAACAACAACTCCGTGCAGAAATCAGTAACCAATCAGGAGGCCTCCTCTCTGTAATTTGCCTTGGCACACAAGGAAAGAAGGTCTTCTGCTGATCCACATTTCTAAAGCACCAAGCAGCCTCTGCTGATAGCTGGGTTGATTGGTTGATTGCCATCTTGACACAGAGAAAACAAGAGAGCAGAAGAATTTTGCAGAGAGACATTTTCATTTTCCCTTTAAACAAGGAAAGAAAAGCCATATGTGAGGAAAGGTGGGATGCAAACATGATTATATAGCTTGGTGCAAACAAGAGAGACTAATGTAAAGTGAAAGGTTTAGGAAAGTGACGACTGAGAAGAGACTATCCTTGATGATGCTGTTTTAATGAACTTCTGTTCTTCAAAATCCAACACCAGATTACAGGCATTATCATCACAGTATTAATATGATTTCAAAATTGACTTTGGGGAGCATTTCCAAAAAAGACAAAGTTGAATGAAAAGTCATGTCACTTTGGAAAGATCAAAACTGCCCGTGCTATTGTCAGCCATCATCATTCTCTATACAGCTTTCCAGAGTTTGTGATTTTGCTCCAAGAACTAATGTGCTCCTGATGCCTTCACGCCAAAGGGGAACTCCAAGCTCTGTTAGATGGATTCTAGGTGAATCTCTTGGCTTATGGCATTTTCTGTTAGCCTGCATCTTGGTTGTGCACTGGCAGCTTTAGGCTGCATATTGTTGGCATCAGCCAAAGAAACGAAAGGCAATCAGTTCTACTTTATGAAATCTACCAAGAGAGTTTTACATCCCAGCATAGGGTTTCTAAAAAGATTTTCAAATAACTAAAGACTTTCTGAGATAAAAATAT
Source organism: Bos taurus (assembly GCF_002263795.3). NCBI lineage: Eukaryota > Metazoa > Chordata > Mammalia > Artiodactyla > Bovidae > Bos > Bos taurus. Next base: position 89,877,399 of record NC_037332.1, read on the forward strand.
TGTATCAACTATTAGGGTTACATACAGCTTTTTCTTCATTATGCCATATGCACTCTAACTCCTTAACAATGATTCAAAATTTTAGGATGAAAATCTGCAAACTTCTGAAACTCACCTAAGTATATAAAGTTATGGCATTCAGTCCCATCACTCAATGGCAAATAGATGGGGAAACAATGGAAACAGCACCAGACTTTATCTTGGGGGCCTCCAAAATCACTGCAGATGGTGACTGCAGCCATGAAATTAAAAGACACTTGCTCCTTGGAAGAAAAGCTATGACCAACCTAGACAGCATATTAAAAAGCAGAGACATTACTTTGCCAACAAAGGTCTGTCATGTCAAAGCTATGGTTTTTCCAATAGTCATGTATGGATGTGAGAGTTGGACTATAAAGAAAGCTGAGCACTGAAGAATTGATGTTTTTGAACTGCAGTGTTGGAGAAGACTCTTGAGAGTCCCTTGGACTGCAAGGAGATACAACCAGTCCATCCTAAAGGAAATCAGTCCTGAATATTCATTGGAAGTGCTGATGCTGAAGCTGAAACTCCAATATTTTGGCCACCTGATGTGAAGAGCTGACTCATTGGAAAAGACCCTGATGCTGGGAAAGATTGAAGGCTGGAGGAGAAGGGGACGACAGAGGATGAGCTTATCGGATGGCATCACCAATTTGATGCACATGAGTTTGAGCAGGCTCTGGGAGTTGGTGTTGGACAGGGAAGCTTGGCATGCTACAGTCCTTGGGGTCGCAAAGAGTCAGACATGTCTGAGCAACTGAACTGAACTGATATAAAGTTACAGAGTCAAAAGATTCCCCTGGGACCTTTCCTGGAAATAAGAGGAAATTGAAAGAGCTTGTTTTCCATCCATTCTGTAACCAGAGGGTTCTATTTTTGTTAACTTATCAGATTCACTAAGATTTACTATTTCTTAACTTATCAGACTTACTGATAGATTTACTAATAACCTTACTTACTAAGGTTTACTAAGTTCTCATGTAAAATAAAACTGATTCTGGGAAGACTGCATTCTCCTATGTCATGCTATTGCTCAGCACTGTAGTAATAAAAGCTACTATCCCAATGTTGCCCATCTTTTCAATAGTCCAGTTCATTGTTCATCACTATTATTCTGAGGGAAAAAAATGTGTGGAAACTTCTGGAAAGTGTGAACAGATTGGATTTATATGTGTGTAGGGGCATGAGAATAAAGAAAGGAAGACAGTGAGCTGGCCCATTTCCCTTGAAAAGCATAAGATTTAGGATAGTAGTTCAAATCTATGTCAAGAAAAGATGATCTGCAAATTCAAAATAGCAGCTCCATTTTTTACTACATCTTGTAAAGAGAATTTATTTCTCTCTTGGAGAAAGACCATAAATTTTGACTGAACTTGTCAGAATGAGAAAACATCACTTGAGTTTCCTACTAAGCATAAATATAATGAAGGGAAGTTTGTTCTATTTTGTTTAGAGTCAACAGCACCACCATTTACTGACATGAACTCATGATTTTAATAAGATGAGAAAAACCTTAGTAATGACAAAATATTACAAGTGGCGTAGCTAAATGATTAAGAGGGAAACATGATGAGAATAAATATTTGTAAAGGAGAAAGAAAAAAGTTTTCCAATTTTCTTTTTTTTTTTAATTTATTTTATTTTTAAACTTTACATAATTACATAATTGTATTAGTTTTGCCAAATATCAAAATGAATCCGCCACAGGTATACATGTGTTCCCCATCCTGAACCCTCCTCCCTCCTCCCTCCCCATACCATCCCTCTGAGTCGTCCCAGTGCACTAGCTGCAAGCATCCAGTATCGTGCATCGAACCTGGACTGGCATCTTGTTTCATACATGATATTTTACATGTTTCAATGCCATTCTCCCAAGTCTTCCCATCCTCTCCCTCTCCCATAGAGTCCATAAGACTGTTCTATACATCAGTGTCTCTTTTGCTGTCTCGTACACAGGGTTATTGTTACCATCTTTCTAAATTCCATATATATGCGTTATTATACTGTATTGGTGTTTTTCCTTCTGGCTTACTTCACTCTGTATAATAGGCTCCAGTTTCATCCACCTCATTAGAACTGATTCAAATGTTTTCTTTTTAATGGCTGAGTAATACTCCATTGTGTATATGTACCACTGCTTTCTTATCCATTCATCTGCTGATGGACATCTAGGTTGCTTCCATGTCCTGGCTATTATAAACAGTGCTGCGATGAACACTGGGGTACACGTGTCTCTTTCCCTTCTGGTTTCCTCAGTGTGTATGCCCAGCAGTGGGATTGCTGGATCATAAGGCAGTTCTATTTCCAGTTTTTTAAGGAATCTCCACACTGTTCTCCATAGTGGCTGTACTAGTTTGCATTCCCACCAACAGTGTAAGAGGGTTCCCTTTTCTTCACACCCTCTCCAGCATTTATTATTTGTAGACTTTTGGATTGCAGCCATTCTGACTGGTGTGAAATGGTACCTCATAGTGGTTTTGATTTGCATTTCTCTGATAATGAGTGATGTTGAGCATCTTTTCATGTGCTTGTTAGCCCTCTGTATGTCTTCTTTGGAGAAATGTCTATTTAGTTCTTTGGCCCATTTTTTGATTGGGTCATTTATTTTTCTGGAGTTGAGCTGTAGGAGATGCTTGTATAATTTTGAGATTAGTTGCTTGTCAGTTGCTTCATTTGCTATTATTTTCTCCCATTCTGAAGGCTGTCTTTTCACCTTGCTAATAGTTTCCTTTGATGTGCAGAAGCTTTTAAGGTTAGCAAAGTACACACATATAATACGTGACACAAGAAAAAGCCCGTCTTTCCAGCATTATTTCTTTCCTTATGACAAAACCACACGAGTGCATAAGCTGTTTTCTCCTATGCTATTTTGATCATTTACTGCCGTTTAAGCCATAAATATAATATTAAATGTCACTATTATTAAAAACAAATAATTTCAAATGGGTTAAACTAGCTATTCAGAATAAAGTGTATATGTGTTTTTAAACCAATGATATGAATTCGTAATTTATCTTTAAGAGGGTTTCTAAGTAGTGGATGGAATCAACATATTGCTTTAAGGAGGCTATCTTTAAAGTGTGTTCCACAGATCTGAGGGTCCCTGAAAATTTTCTGGGTGTTCATGAGGTCAAAACTCTTTTTTAGTATTATGCTGCTGCTGCTGCTGCTAAGTCGCTTCAGTAGTGTCCCACTCTGTGCGACCCCATAGACGGCAGCCCACCAGGCTCCCCTGCCCCTGGGATTCTCCAGGCAAGAACACTGGAGTGGGTTGCCATTTCCTTCTCCAATGCATGAAAGTGAAAAGTGAAAGTGAAGTCGTTGAGCCGTGTCCTATTCTTAGCGACCCTATGGACTGCAGCCTACCAGGCTCCGCCGTCCCTGGGATTCTCCAGGCAGGAGTACTGGAGTGGGTTGCCATTGCCTTCTCCTTTTAGTATTATAGTAAGATTTTATTTGCCTTTTTAACTGTTACATTTGTACTGATGGTGCAAATGCAAAGATGGACAAAACCTGCCAATGCCTGAGCATGAAGTAAGGCCATGGCACCCAGCATCATCACCACACACTTTCAATTAAAAAAATATATATATACTCATTTTCACTATATTGATTCTTCCAATCCATGAACATGGTATATTTCTCCATCTATTAGTGTACTACCCAAAGCAATTTATAGATTCAATGCAATCCCTATCAAGCTACCAATGGTATTCTTCACAGAGCTAGAACAAATAATTTCACAATTTGTATGGAAATACAAAAAACTCGAATAGCCAAAGCGATCTTGAGAAAGAAAAATGGAACTGGAGGAATCAACCTACCTGACTTCAGGCTCTACTACAAAGCCACAGTTATCAAGACAGTATGGTACTGGCACAAAGACAGAAATATAGATCAATGGAACAAAATAGAAAGCCCAGAGATAAATCCACGCACATATGGACACCTTATCTTTGACAAAGGAGGCAAGAATATACAATGGATTAAAGACAATCTCTTTAACAAGTGGTGCTGGGAAATCTGGTCAACCACTTGTAAAAGAATGAAACTAGAACACTTTCTAACACCATATACAAAAATCAACTCAAAATGGATTAAAGATCTCAACGTAAGACCAGAAACTATAAAACTCCTAGAGGAGAACATAGGCAAAACACTCTCTGACATACATCACAGCAGGATCCTCTATGACCCACGTCCCAGAATATTGGAAATAAAAGCAAAAATAAACAAATGGGACCTAATTAAACCTAAAAGCTTCTGCACATCAAAGGAAACTATTAGCAAAGTGAAAAGACAGCCTTCAGAATGGGAGAAAATAATAGCAAATGAAGCAACCGACAAACAACTAATCACAAAAATATACAAGCAACTCCTTCAACTCAACTCCAGAAAAATAAATGACCCAGTCAAAAACTGGGCCAAAGATCTAAATAGACATTTCTCCAAAGAAGACATACAGATGGCTAACAAACACATGAAAAGATGCTCAACATCACTCATTATCAGAGAAATGCAAATCAAAACCATTATGAGATATCATTTCACACCAGTCAGAATGGCTGTGACCCAAAAGTCTACAAATAATAAATGCTGGAGAGGGTGTGGAGAAAAGGGAACCCTCTTACACTGTTGGTGGGAATGCAAACTAGTACAGCCACTATGGAGAACAGTGTGGAGATTCCTTAAAAAACTGGAAATAGAACTGCCTTATGATCCAGCAATCCCACTGCTGGGCATACACACTGAGGAAACCAGAAGGGAAAGAGACACGTGTACCCCAATATTCATCACAGCACTGTTTATAATAGCCAGGACATGGAAGCAACCTAGATGTCCATCAGCAGATGAATGGATAAGAAAGCAGTGGTACATATACACAATGGAGTATTACTCAGCCATTAAAAAGAAAACATTTGAATCAGTTCTAATGAGGTGGATGAAACTGGAGCCTATTATACAGAGTGAAGTAAGCCAGAAGGAAAAACACCAATACAGTATAATAACGCATATATATGGAATTTAGAAAGATGGTAACGATAACCCTGTATACGAGACAGCAAAAGAGACACTGATGTATAGAACAGGCTTATGGACTCTGTGGGAGAGGGAGAGGGTGGGAAGATTTGGGAGAATGGCATTGAAACATGTGAAATGTCATGTATGAAACGAGATGCCAGTCCAGGTTCAATGCACGATGCTGGATGCTTGGGGCTGGTGCACTGGGACGACCCAGAGGGATGGTATGGGGAGGGAGGAGGGAGGAGGGTTCAGGACGGGGAACACATGTTTTAAAATTAAAAATTAAAAAAATAAAATAAAAGTATTGTAACATAAAAAAAAAATAGTTTCAATTAATTTCCTTTATTTCCTTGATGATCCAATGGTTACGACTCCACACTTCCCCTGCAAGGGGCACATGTTCAATCCCTGGTTGGGAACAAATACTGATATTGGCAGCAGCAGCAGCAAAGCTAGTTCTGTGGGCTTCCCTGGTGGCTCAGACAATAAAGAATCTGTCTACAATGCAGGAGGCCCAGGTTCGATTTCAAGGTTGGGAAGATCCCCTGGCAAAGGGAATGGCTACCCACTCCAGTATTCTTCCCTGGAGAATCCCCATGGACAGAGGAGTCTGGTGGACTACAGTCCATGGGGTCACAAAGAATCAGACACAACTGAGCGACTAACACATTTCAGAGGCAGTTTTGTAAGGGCAATTAATCAGAAAAACATTATGGAGTTAAGATCATTCAGAGACTTAGAAGTCCACACCCTGTGAAGAGGTACAGTAATCTGAGGATTGTAGCACACTGATCTTCTTCCAGTTCCATTCACACTACTCTCCCTGCTTGACACCATGATGCAAAATTAAGGTCATTTACCTTTTCTTACAGCATCTTAAAAATAAATTGTCCTTGACATAAAGAAATGACACAGGGAGAAAAAGCCAAAAGAAAACTCATTCAAAGGGGTCACAGAATAAAATAAATGTAATGATTTCAGTGACAAGAATGAGATTAGAGAAAACAAACAGAAACTGTACCAGTGGACTGTCACAAATGTTATAAAACCTGTTGATTCCAGTGATGCTTTTCACTATTGATATACTTGAGAATGAACCTAAGAGTAAAGCAAAACACTCTAGGTACAGAGCCGACCACCTAAGGGAAACAGACGTGTGTCCATTCCTACTTTAATTTGAAGGCTAACTTAGGATAAGGAAGGAAGAAATAGGAGATTGTGTCATTTGGTGTTTGTATTGCTCAGGAAACAGAAACCAAGAAACAGAAGTCCTCCAGATATTTTAACAGAACTTAATATAAAGTATTATGGGGGATATAGAAGTAGAAACTACAGGAGACAGCTACCACTCCCTACATCTGAGGAAACAAAAGGAAGAGGTTATTAAAACTTGAAAGCTTAGAGGGGAAGGGGCCCTGCAGAGTTGGGACCCAGACCTCCAAATCAGACTGCTGTTTAATGGGTGTGGTACCGGAAACACCTGAAGAGCAGGTACCACAGGGTTGGGGCTCAGGCTACTCTGCAAGGATGCTGCCCAAGTGTTGCTGATGCCTCAGGAGAAAAGAGAGCTGATCTCTAAGGGGAAAAGCTACTTCTGGTAAAACTATATCCCTTTAGGCATCTGTGTTTGTGTTACCTTAGAACTAAAAACTACTACCAATAACAATAAAAGGGAAAAGAAACAAAATACTATGCAGAGGATTACACTAAAGCTGATGACAAAAAGTAAATGATAGAAAAATGCGTGATTCTATTGCCAGTAACTTAAAAATGAATGGGATAGCAAAGCCTATCAACATAATTATGAACACTTAGATTCTGAAAGATAATTATCAAGTGAGATGTTTAAAAAATGTAAGACAGAGGAGGACATGGAAGTGAGCTGTGTTTGTGAGCACTGGCTCAGTTGCATTCAATTCTCTGTGACCCTATGGACTGCAGCTCACCAGGCTCCTCTGTCCATGGGATTCTCCAGGCAAGAATACTGGAGTGGGTAGCCATTTCCCCCTCCAGGGCATCTTCCCAACCCAAGGATAAAACTCGAATCTCCCACATCTCTTGCACTGGCAGGCGGATTTTTTACCATTAAGCTACCTGGGAAACTCACAACATGTAAGTAAGGATGAACTCAAAAGTATGTCACAGACCTACTAGAATTGTTTCAGGAAGATTATAGAGATTCAGAAAACTAAAATAATTGTTAAAAGGATGAGATATGGTTAATTTTAAATGTATAACAAATAATGCTTTTAAAGACGTTATGTTAATAAGTGACAGAAAAGTCACCACTCACCTTCTCTTTTGTTAACCTTCTGTATCAAGGTAGTACTCTTAAATCCAGAAAGTGGCCAATGAATGTTTTAAAATGAAATCAACCATGATAAAGGTGAAAGAATATCTAATTTAAATAAATTCCTTTCTCTGGCCCCACCTGCATTACTTCCCAGGGAACTGAAAGAATGCCCAGATGCAACTATAGAAACAGTGTCTGCAATCTTGGAAAATTAAAGAATGGGAGGAGTGCCAGAAGTATTTATTTTCTGGTCATCTATGAGCAGAAGTAATGGATTCCACTGAATACAGTTCAGTAAGTTTGATTGATGTCTGCAATTTTAGATCTTAAGCATAAATTGTGATACCAGAATATATTCCAAAAGACAAATCACAATAAACTAACCTGATTAACTTTTTAAACAATACTGTTAAAGAACAGAAGAATGTCATGGATAGAATTTGAATTTAAAAAGGTATTTGATAGAAACTCCCTGGATTTCTGATTTGAAATGAAGAAATGCCAATGACAGCCAAAGATGTAGGGCCATAATTAGGCCAATGGGCAATACCAATAGACTAGTAACCTTACAGAAGCCATACCATGTGCTACTGACCATGACCTAAAGGAAGACGTGGAGGCAGGTTCATCAGATTTACAAATGACACCACACTGGGAGGGAAAGCGAATACATTGCTTCTAGGTTCAACAGCCTGTCCAGTTAATGGAATGCTGTGATGAAACCAGGAGATGCAATCTATCATGTATAATATAAAACAATGCTTTTAATTTTTAAATTACATATTCCATGTTATGGCAGTCCACTGTTAAAAATATCTGCTCTTAAAGAAGATCAGATGGTTCAGTTGACCACAATGTATGATAAGGATGTTGAGAACCAAAAATGGTGAGGTTACACGGACTACAGAGCCTGAATACAGCTATTTATGAAATGGGGTAGGGATCATCCCATTTTAAGTTCTAAAATTAGATTATCTATGAGAAACTGACTTGATGTACCTGCTTGAAGAGGAATATTGACAAAATGAACTTTATTCCAAAGAAGCCAAATGGACTAATAAATGTCTATGATGGCTTAGTCACTAAGTTTTAAGACTCCATAAACTATAGTCGACCAGGCTCCTCTGTCCATGGAGTTTTCCAGGCAAGAATACTAGAATGTGTTGCCATTTCCTTCTCCAGGGGATATTTCCAACCCAAGGATCAAACCCTGGTCTCCTGCATTACAAGCAGATTCTTTACCAACTGAATGAATGCCTGGAGACCAAAAATTTTACCTTCATGGATGTTTATTCTAAAGGAGAGAAGAACAAACATACTAATTGTCTATAAACATTTGAAGGCCTATCTTATGAAAAGTTTATTCTTAGTTTCCAAGACATCATACAAGGACCACTGTATGAAAGTAAAGAAGGTGTTTTAAATGAACACATGAAGAGTCTTCCCTAGTAAAGCCAGTCATCTCACGAGGGAGCACCACTCTCACAGGAACTGTCTAAACAGAAGCTAGCCAATCAAGCTCAAGTCCTACAGAAGAATTTCTTCACTTGGTGAGAAATTGGACTAGCTTTTTCTAAGACCTCGACCACTTCATTCTTCTTTAATTGTATAGAATTGACACTTGGAGGCATCTAACTGGGATGTCAGTAACCTTACACAACTCAGCACTAAATAGTTTTCTTCCTTATAAAGTCTAGAAATCAAGAAAAGCTGAGGATATAGCTAAATTATTTAGGCAATAGCACCTATGAAAACTCAGGTAAAAAGAGAGGGGAAATAATCACAATTTTAGATTTACACTAAAAAGCCAAGTGAATGTTAAGTCCACAAATGAATGTGGTTGTCACAGTATAAGAAACTGACAATAATACAGCCCGAAGGGGACAAACAAATGAACAGGAATATACACTGTCAAAAATATAAATCTCATGAGAGCAAAATTCTGTCTTAGTTGCACATACCTGGCTTATCTTACTCTGGGTTTCAAAATCCTAGCCATATCTATTAGAGGCAGCCTGGTTCAGATATCAATTTCATTAGGAGCCTGTGTTTCTGGGATTTATGAAAAAAAGGATGAGTGAGAATGATTGAGAAAGCCCAGAATTTGTTAACTTCACATCAGTACATACTGTGACCTGCAAGGGAGCCCTGGATATATTTCCTGCTGCTAAGTCACTTCAGTCATGTCTGACTCTGTGTGACCCCATAGACGGCAGCCCACCAGGCTCCCCCGCCCCTGGGATTCTCCAGGCAAGAACACTGGAGTGGGTTGCCACTTCCTTCTCCAATGCATGAAAGTGAAAAGTGAAAGTGAAGTCACTCAGTCGTGTCCGACTCTTCGAGACCCCATGGACTGCAGCCTACCAGGCTCCTCCATCCATGGGATTTTCCAGGCAAGAGTACTGGAGCGGGGTGTCATTGCCTTCTCTAGGATGCATTTCCTAGTCATCCTCTTAAATAGCACTAGAGAAAATCCTTAGCCAGAGTCATTACAGGAATGTTCTCTGGGTACATTTTATTTTACTTATTTTTTTAAGATTTTCTTCTGATGTAGGCCATTTTTAAAGTCTTTATTGAATTTGTTACAATATTGTATCTATTTTATGTTTGGGCTTTTTGGCTGTGACGCATGTGCAATCTTAGCTCCTTGACCAGGGATCAAAGTTGTACTTCCTGCATTGGAAGGCGAAGTCTTAAGCACTGGACCACCAGGGAAGTCCCCTGGGTAAATTTTAGAGGGCTTTCTTCTGCTCTTCTCATCTCATGAACCTCTTCTGTGCTCCCTGTGCAATTCTTTTAAACTGTGGTTTTGGAGAAGACCCTTGAGAGTCTCTTGGACAGCAAGGAGACCAAACCAGTCAATCCTAAAGGAAATCAGTCCTGAATATTCACTGGAAGGACTGATGCTGAAGCTGAAACTCCAATACTATAGCCACCTGTTGTGAAGAACTGACTCCTTAAAAAAGACCCGGATGCTGGGAAAGATTGAAGGAAGGAGGAGAAATGGATAACAGAGGATGAGATAGTTGGATGGCATCACAAACTCAATGAATATTAACTGTGAGCAAGCTCTGGGAGTTGGGAAGCCCGGTGTGCTGCAGTTCTTAGGATTGTAAAGAGTCAGACACGAGAGCAACAACTGAACTGAACTGAGTGGAATAACATTTCCTTCTTTCAGGACCCTTGTTACTATGAAAGAACCCCTGCTCTGTTCATATGCTTTCTTAAAGTTACCTTGACATGCAAATAATTGTTCATCAGCTACAAAGGATGCTTTGTTTACCTTTTAAAAGATTTTCAAACTGTCTGGCCTCTCATATTATTCAGTTCAGTTCAGTCGCTCAGTCTTGTCCGACTCTTTGGACCCCCATGAATCACAGCACGCCAGGCCTCCCTGTCCAGCACCAAGTCCCGCAGTTCACTCAGATTCACGTCCATCGAGTCAGTGATGCCATCCAGCCATCTCATCCTCTGCCGTCCCCTTTTCCTCCTGCCCTCAATCCCTCCCAGCATCAGAGTCTTTTCCAATGAGTCAACTCTTCACATGAGGTGGCCAAAGTACTGGAGTTTCAGCTTTAGCATCATTCCTTCCAAAGAAATCCCAGGGCTGATCTCCTTGAGAATGGACTAGTTGGATCTCCTTACAGTCCAAGGGACTCTCAAGAGTCTTCTCCAACACCACAGTTCAAAAGCATCAATTCTTTGGCGCTCAGCCTTCTTCACAGTCCAACTCTCACATCCATACATGACCACAGGAAAAACCATAGCCTTGACTAGATGGACCTTTGTTGGCAAAGTAATGTCTCTGCTTTTCAATATGCCATCTAGGTTGGTCATAACTTTCCTTCCAAGGAATAAGCGTCTTTCAATTTCATGGCTGCAGTCACCATCTGCAGTGATTTTTGAGCCCCCAAAAATAAAGTCTGACACTGTTTCCCCTGTTTCTCCATTTCCCATGAAGTGATGGGACCAGATGCCATGATCTTCGTTTTCTGAATGTTGAGCTTTAAGTCAAACTTTTCACTCTCCTCTTTCACTTTCATCAACAGGTTTTTAGTTCCTCTTCACTTTCTGCAATAAGGGTGGTGTCATCTGCATATCTGAGGTTATTGATATTTCTCCTGGCAATCTTGATTCCAGCTTGTGCTTCTTCCAGCCCAACGTTTCTCATGATGTACTCTGCATGTAAGTTAAATAAGCAGGGTGACAGTATACAGCTTTGACGTACTCCTTTTCCTATTTGGAACCAGTCTATTGTTCCATGTCCAGTTCTAACTGTTGCTTCCTGACCTGCATATAGGTTTCTCAAGAGGCAGATCAGGTGGTTTGGTATTCCCATATTATTACTAAATATCTTTAAGTGATTTTTTTTTTTTTTGGTTAGCTCAATATACAGCCATGCTCCAAACGTACGTGTCGTTTGCTTCCTGTGATCAATATTCAAGTTTTCTGTAGATTCTTCATGACCTCATTCTGCTGACCATCTCTTTCCAAGGGTGATGTGTTACTCAATTCTATTCCCTTCAGTGAGAAACCACCTATCTGGGGGGAAAGGGTGGAGATTATTGGGATGGAAAAGAGACCTCCAATAGATCAATTCAAAAACTACATGATATCCTTTGTATTACCTATTAATGACCCTTCTTGGTAGTACTGGCCCTGTGTTTGGTTTGATTTATTTTGGTTTTCCTGTAACTACTGCCTGCTCTATGTTACATGAACTAAACAAGCATGAAAGCACAAAGCATGCCTTAGAGACACGGCATGTTTGGTCCCAGACAACCACAATTAAATGAATATCACAATAAAGTGAGTGACAACCAAGTGCATAGAAAAGTTATATTTACAGCATACTATGGTTTATTAAATGTACAGAAGATTATGTCTTTAAAAAAACCACAATGTACATATTTTAATTAAAAAACAAACTACTGTTAAAAAAGGCTAACCATCATCTGAATCTTCAGCAGCTCACACACTGACTCAAAGATCACTGATGACAGATCACCACAACAAATATACAACTACTAGTAAAGTTAAAATACTGAGACAATTACCAAAATGTGACTGAGAAACACAAAATGATCCAAAAGAAGGGACCAAGACGTCCCTGCAGGTACAGTGAATAGGAGTTGATTACTGGTACAAGGGACATGAGTTCGATTCCTGGTTTGGAAGGTCCCACATGCCACAGAGCAACTGAGCCAGGACCACAAGTACTGAACCTGAGCCCTAGCATCTGTGCCACGGCGCTGCTGCTGCTGCTGCTGCTGCTAAGTCGCTTCAGTCATGTCCGACCCTGTGTGCAGCCCATAGATGGCAGCCCCCCAGGCTACCCCGCCCCTGGGATTCTCCAGGCAAGAACACTGGAGTGGGCTGCCAAAGCAATGAGAAGCCCATACACCACAACTAGAGAGCAGACCCCGCTCGCTGCAATTAGAGAAAGCCCACACACATAGACGAAGACCCAACAGCCAAACATAAATAAATTTAAAAAAATTTAAATAATGGCACCAACAGACTTGCTCAATAAGGGTTGCCACAAATTTTCAAATTGTAAAAAACACAAAGTACAATAAAGCAAAGCACACTGAAATGAGGTCTATCTGTTAAAAGTATAAATAGAAAGATTTTATGATATAGTCTAAAAATTTTTTTCATACTCTTTCCTAGCTAACATGATCCTACACATCAAACGTATTATATGAATTGATTAGTAAGCATTTGGGCAGGAAAACCCAACTTCATCAAAGTCTGACAGTTGCTTTGGCCTGGAAATCATTTCCTCTTAAAACCACCAAACTTGTCACCTGGCCATGATCAGAGCCATCCAATCACGCTATCTGTTGTCCCTTCCCTATTATCACTGGAGCCTCAACAAGTTCAGCTTCCTTGATGAGTCTAGTGGAAAGGATACAGAAACAGGGAGTCCCATTTCTTTTTCCAGGATACAGTTAGAGCAGACTCCTTCTTCCAGGCTGTACTGAGAACAGACATAATCCTTATGCCTTAATCTTTTATAACCCAGAATCTGTGTTCTCATAAATAATACCATATGCAAGCACTATGCAGCTACAGTTTGAGTTCATCAGGGTTTGGAAGGCTGACATGGCAATTAACATAGCATTCATAATTCTCTTTCTATGGGGAAATGCATTATTTGTTTGAAATATCTGCATTATAATTAATCTTTCAATATATAATCATTCATAAATTGATGAGTACATGTTATCCACACATTCTTGAAAACTATACATGCACCATAAATATTCTATGAAATGTATTTTATTTTACTGTTAGAGGGAATTTGAGAGACTTTCCTATCTGAGTGTAACTAACATCAAATTTTTCTGAACAAAATGAACTTAGGTCCATATGATCTATAACTAAAAAAATAGGATATCAGATATTCTGTACATGTTTGTTTTTTTTTTTTTACCCAATTTCACTCATTAAAAACTATTTTCATTCTGTGCTGGGCGTGTTGGGCATGCAAAAAAGCAAGATACAAATGGATTTGATCCATGACTGTCTGGGCTGTGAGAACAGACACTTGCTGGCACGTGTTCGCAAGTGGAACACTGCATCCTGGCCACACTCTATCTGACCACAATATCTGCCTGTTGCAAAAGTGGCCATCTATTCACTTCAAATGGAAGACACAGCAGACTTAGGCAGAGGTCACAAAAGTTTTGGGTTCTACTTTTTCTGAGGTTTACAGAGAGGTGCACAAAGTGCCTTTGTTTTCAGGGTTCATAAATTTGCTATATTCGACATCAAAATATGCTTTGTAGGTAGCCAAAAATATTGCAACTTATGTGTATATTATGGTTTTGTCTAATATTTGAAAACAACGTAGTTTAAATATACCCAGTTGGTATCATGAGAGTTAAGAGAATCTAAGGAATGTAGTTTTCAACAAAACTAACTTAGAGGTGAAATCAAAGCACACAGTGTTGGAATATCTTTTGTAAACTAACACAAACAGCTGCTTAATAAATGGCTTTTGTGGGGATGGTGGAGGGACAGCCTGTCTGCATAGGTTCACCACATTGGGAAGTCCACCTCGTGTTAAGTCAAAGGAAATTCAACAATGTTATCTAAAACATACAAAGGGCATAAACTGATATAAGCTTAAATTGACTGTGTAAATATTCTTAAGAAGATATTATTAAAACACCAAATGTTTTCTTTTGTCTAAACCATGAAATATGGAATTATGTAGCTTTGCCATTTCCTTTCAGACTGTTTAGGACTGAAATTACTTTTATTTCCTGTTTTTTTTTTTTCTTCTATTATGAACGGTACAAATATAAGCATAAATCTAAAAGAAAAAGAAAAATATGTTCTGGTCTCATTCAATGTGTATTACATTTTAGCTGAAGTCAGGTATATGTGATAAAAACTAACAGGAGGTTTCCCTCTCACAAGGAACACTGTGTTTCTTTTGACCTTGAATTATGTAACATGATAAAGGACTTCTTTTTCCTAAACTTTTCTAGCAATTTCCCAATCACATTCATTAGAAAATACAAGCCACTCTTTACTTCAAAATTTTTTGTATATAAAATTTACAGAAGATAGCAAGTACATAATATTAAACTTAGATGCTCAAATATCCTTTGACAGAACAGATTTTTGTGAACAACTTGGTATAAGTTATAGTCCTATATATTATTAAAATTTAATGGAAATTTAAACAGAAAAATGTAAGCTACACTGGTGATGATTATAATTACAGTATTAGATAGAAATTAAGAAATTTACTTGGGGATGAGAAGGACAATCATAGTTTTAAAAACCAGCATCAACTTATGGAAGGTGGGGGTTGTCTTCCTAAACAGATAAGCACCATTAAACTGTCCATGGGAGCATGGCCAGCTCAGTGGTATTTGCTTCCTTCCCTACATCTCTACAATTGTGTGCCAAGCAGCAAGAACCTAGAAATACTGGTCTTACCAACTACACAGTGATACCAAATCAAGCCAGCATAAATCCAAGTTTTACTGCCTAGCTTATTCTTACAACACAGCTCTTTCTGAGTCTTGACATTTTAGACACCAACACCTATGTTAAAACAACTTCTAGAGTAGCGTGGAATAAAGCAAAGGATATGACTAAAATTAGAGACTTAGATGTTAGTTCTAACACGAACTCTAAATGAATCAAGGCAAGATAATCAGCCTCCCTCTGATAAAAGAATGAGATCAAATTATTATAAGGCCCTCCTTGGTTTAAACACTCTACCAAAACTTCACAGCTTAGCACCGCTTCCGAAGCTTTTCAACAATGAAGGACCTATCTCCTCCCACACTTCTTTTTAACCACTGCTACAGACGAGATTCTTTATGTACTCATTTATCTCTCCATTTTATCAGTCAAAGATTAATGTGCATAATTAATATCACATTGAGTTAATATAAATTTGATAATTAAGTTAGGCCATGCAGCTTTATCTTGGATAAACATATGCAATGCATCAGCTTTGGGAGAAATAGTAAAGGTATGAACTACTTAGGGATCTAATTACATTTAACTGGAAATCACCAAACTAAGGAGAAGACACTATCCAACAGAATGTACCTACTCTTGTTTGTCTTCCTGATTTAGCTGCCTGGAGAGAAATCATTACCCTCTATGACTTTTCCCAGAAACAGACCTCAATCTGTTAATTGTTCATCTGGAGTGTTTTTGTTTTCATCTGAAGATTCTACGTTAGTGGATAACACATCTTGACCAATGCAATCTTAAAACCCATCCCAATGAATTGAGGCTACCCATTTACATTGCCACCAATAGTGTACAAGGGTTCCCTTCTGTCCACATCCTCATTAATACCTGTTGTTTCTTGTCTTTTTGTAATAGTCATGCTACCAGCTATAAACTGGTATCTAGTGGTTTGATTTGCAGGAGCAAGAATTTGACCCAATAAGCCAAATCTGGAGACTGTTGGGTTAACCTTTGTATTATGCTGCCTCTCCATGCCTCACCTTATCAATGTGCTGTGCTAAGTTGTTTCAGTCGTGTCCGACTCTTTGCAGCCCCATGGACCCTGTAGCCCACCAGGCTTTTCTGTCCACCTGTTTCTCCAGGCATGAAGACTGGAATGGGTTGCTGTGTGCTCCTCCAAGGGATCTTCCCCACCCAGAGATCTACCTGTTTCTCTTGCATCTCCTGCATTGGCAGACAGGTTCTATACCACTAGGACCACCTGGGAAATAAGCCTTAGTAATCCACTTATTCAGAAAATGAGGCAAGGAGATGTATGCAAAGACTTAGTTTTGAAGTTAAAAAGTGATATGTAAAGCAGCCTCTGGTCTAGAGTTGGATAGATTATTGTGTAACCATGGCTTAGCTAACTACTAGTTGAGCTCCAATGGAAAAACCTCAGGCTCTTAGTTTGTCAAGTGGCACAACAATCCTTCCTTCACAGTACAGTTATGAATCTTAGAGGAGAGACTGAACATGGTTTACTGGGGAGCCTTGCACACAGTAGTCTAAAGCAATAATAATATTTACTCACCTTGTATCCCCAGTATCATACCTGACACCTCAGAGGCAACACAATTATTTTCTCAATGTATGTATTAATTGACCAAATAATTGACTGATGGACTGATGGGTTAATGGAAAGAATTCTTAAACCAACCATCTGATTTCAAAGATTCATCTCTCTTTTCTCTGCCTTTTTCTCTGCATTGAGAACACTTAACACAGATTAAATGGAAAGTTGGGAGACTTCTTCAACTGACCACAAAACATGTATAAATAAAGGACTTTGATCATGAAGGAAAAGTTCAAAACACTGCATTTTTACCACAGCCATCATTAAAATTCTCTTCTTTTAAAATTCTATGATATTTCAGTCTGGGGAAAGTTTTCTCAAAGAAATATAAATGATGATCTTTAAAAATGATGAATTTTCAGGCATATTTTGGTAAACCATAAAATGCCTTCACTTTTCTCCTTCCACCCTCCCCCATTCACATCAGCATATAAAGTCTGCATTCCAGTCACCAGAGAAGTGGAGACAGTAAGTTCTGAGCACATGGATGACAGTATCACTCTGGGAGGGAAAAACATGTGCCTCTGAACGGCTTGCCCATGCCAGAAAAAGAGTACCGCCATCCAGACACTGGGACTCACATTTATAAAAGGTTGTGACTTATTTTCCACATAAAGAAGAAACAGCCTAATCCTTCACAGAAAGCAAAGCGTGACAAAAAGATTTCACTTTTGGAAATTTACTGTCAGTGAAGTAGGAGGTCATTTTTTACTCCTTATGTTTCAGAGAATAATACTGTCTTAATAAGCATTTCTTTCTCTATCAGAAAAAGTCTCTAAGTTGGCCAGGTGGCGCAGTGGTCAAGAATCTGCCTGCCAATGCAGGCAATTCAAAAGACTCAGGTTCAATCCCTGTGTCGGGAAGATCTCCTGGAGAAGGAAATGGCAACCCACTCCACTATTGTTGCCTGAAAAATCCCATGGACAGAGGAGCATGGCAGGCTGTGGTCCACAGGATCGCAGAGTGAGACACAACTGAGCATGCATGCAAAGTGCAAAGCAAAAGCAAGACGGGATGTTGCTATTTCTCTCATGTTGAGAATGTGAACTGTCTTCCAGCACGGTTTAGAGGGGAACCCTTTCTGAGAATGCCATGCGGTGCTACACATGGTGATTTGGATAGTCTCCTTTCCCTGGTCTCAATCTTTGATATGCTAAAACATGTTTTAAAAAACAACCAATAACCATTTTTAGGGTGCTAAGATCCCATATGCCTCAGACCAAAAAAAAATAATAATTAAAAAAAAAAAACAGAAGCAATATTGTAACAAGCTCAACAAAGACTTTAAAAAATAAAATCCATTTCCAAAAGAAATGCATAAAAAGAATAAAAATAATAATAGGCATTCCTATCATATTTCAAGTGATTTCTGAAACAGAAAGTGGCAGGGAGAAAAAAGGGATAAGAGAAAATGAGAGGGGCATGTCATGAAGAGATCTAACCCCACTTCTCCACATTCACTCCCTGCCTCTTCTGTTGCCACTTCTGGGTGTTTGGGGAGGCTCAGAAGAAGCTTTCTAGTTTATGGCCATGCTGATATTTCCTTTAGGGAAGGGGGAAAAAAAAAAAACAAAACCATGATCCACAAGCGGTGCATTAACCTAAAAGGGAAACATCTGTTCAGAGCATGGAGCGATTTATTGGCTGAGTTCTGAACACAGGGCTTGTGCTTGAGATCCTCTGTCTGATTCTGCAGAGCTCATCCCAGCACAAGGAAAGGAAAATTGGCCTTTATGGGCTCACTCACCTGGGACATAACTGGATTAGCATAGAGATTATGTTTGTCATTTAGATAAAGGTGGTTTCCTTAATAGTACAGGAAATTTGAGAATAAACACAGCACTTAATGGTAAGAAGGACATGGTTAAAATGCCAAATTTTACGTTATGTATATTTCTCCATTTTTTTACTTTACAATATTGTATTGGTTTTGCCATACTAACCTCCAATTAAAATAAATAAATTTATATTAAAAAAAGAAAACTACCAAATATCAATAAAAGAAATTAAAGAAGACTTAAAAAAAAAAAGAAAGAAGAAAGATTTTTTAAAAAGGTATTTATTCCTTCTCATTGCTTCTCACCCTTTTGACTAAGATCAAGTGTAAAGATACTTATTCCTTCTCAGATTTTAAATTCTAAAACAGGCATTAAACCCCCCTAATTTGAATAGCACTAAAGCAAATCCAACTTAAAGGAATCTTTTGCTATGAACTCATACCCTCAACTTTTACTAACAGGCAAAAGGGCCTTTTTTTCTCTCTAGACTAATATTAAAGTTTTGGCTTTTTACAAGGGCCAGTGTCTCATCCTATTAAGTCTATGTTCACTGAGAGCACTTTAAGTGTACACAGATATGTGAAGATCAAAAATTAGGTGTGGCATGTACATGTAACTAAAATGGAAAAAGAGATGTTGAGGAAAGAAGCCATGATAATAAAATCTAATTTAAAAGTAAAGATTAGACTCAAGTTTTCAAACACCAGACTGGATCTTACAAATAGACAGTGAATGAAGTTCCTGAACAAACCTGGCCATAAATGAGATGCCCTCATCACTGTGGTTAGTGCCAATGTGCAACTAACAGCCATTAGGTGTCAAACACACCAACACATTCAAAAATAATTGCACTTAGAGCTGGGTATAACTAGTTGTATTACTGAAGATAACTTAATTTTTTTCAAATTGCTTCATAAAGTGTAACTGATAAGAGGGAAAACAGATACACTATGTGACAGACTTACACTGAATCATACCATACTTAGTATTTGTATGCCAAGAGGATAAACACAAGCTCAACTGACCACTGCCAACAACAAAAATTGCACTCGAACTTATAGATTTGTGATAACAGCAATCACTGTAAAATATAACTTAAAATTACTAAAGGAAGAAAGGAAAAATCTTATCTTTTTATTCTTTGAAGAAATTCTACCAGAACTATTGGGCTTTCCTGGTGGCTCAGTGGTAAAGAACCCACTTGACAACGCAGGAGATGCAAATTCCATCCCTGGGCTGGGAAAATCCCCTGGAGAAGGAACTGGCAACCTACTCCAATATTCTTGCCTGGGAAATCACATGGACAGAGGAGCCTGGTGGGCTACAGTCCATGGGGTTGCAAAGAGTCAGGCATGACTTAGCAACCAAAACAACAAGATAAGAAACTACAGACAGTTATTTTCATAGCATGAATTTAGAACTTCTATTTGTCAAGTTATATCTTCCCCAAAGTGACTTGATTTAACATGGAGCAATCAGTATGTTCTGTAACTTATTACTGATCAATGATAAATTAGCTGCCACAGTGAATCTCTACTTGCCAACAAATACTTGACCAGAGGTCAGGTTTCTGGTTACAATAACTACTGTTTGTATAACACTGCTGCATTTACAAAGTCCTTTTTTTTATATGCTACAGTGGTGCATTTCAATCTCACAGCTACCTGATAAAGCATTATCTCCACTGTCCTTTGACAGAAGGGGAAGTAATATCTGACAAAGTCGTAAGACTAGTACAGGAAAGAGCCTAAAATAGAACCCTGATCCTCTGACTCCTGTCACCATTCTCTCATTCTGTGAGAGAAAGATCAAAAGACAGCTCAAAATCCAGAAATCAAACAACCACAGAGTTTTGGAGAGCCTTCATTATTTGCCTCAAGTGACTATTTAAATATTCAAGCACTTTTTAGTAATAGGTGGCAGCCGATACCTTGAGAATTATTGAGAAAGCAGAAGACCTAAAGCAAATAAGAGTTGTAAAAGCATAGTCTTCTGTTGGCAATTTTTGTTATCCCATAGGGCACGGCGGTATTGACACGTATTTGTTTGCTGGGGCTACCATAACAAAATACCACAGACTGGATGATTCTGACAACATTAATTAGTTTTCTCATAGTTCTGGAGGCTAGAAGTCTGAGATCGAGGTGTCAGCAAAGTTGGTTACCTCTGATGTCCTTCTCCTCAGCTTGCAGATGGCCACATTCTCTCCACACCTTCATACCATCGTCCTTCTGTTGGTGTCTGTGTTAAAATTTCCTCTTATAAGGACACTAATCATAATGGACTAAGGTGCCCTAATGACCTCACCTAACTTAGTTATCACTTTAAAGATTCTGCTTCCAAATGTAGTCACATTGGCAGGCGGTAGTGTTAGTGTTGGAAGCATTAGCTGCTCAGTTGTGTCTGACTCTTTGCGACCCCATGGACTGTAGCCCACCAGGCTCTTCTGTCCATGGAATTCTCCAGGTAAGAATACTGGAGTGGATAACCATTCCCTTCTGCAGGGAATCTTCCCGACCTAAGGATTGAACCCAACTCTCATGCATTGGCAGGCAGATTCTTTACCACTGCACTGCCTGGGAAGCCCTGATAATAAAAGTACTGCTATAATTGTATTAGAAAAAAGTTTTTAAATGACTAAAAAGAGTTAGTCCATAAAATATATACGAAACAAGAAAGAAAAGGAATTTCTAAGTGACTGGGTTAAGGGCTACAGGGGAGATTTAATGTCACAGTCACCAATGGAATGAATAAATAGTTTCAAATACAGTGGTGAGCTTCTGCTTATTCCTATAGTTTTTCTTTAAAATTATTTTCTAAAATATTCTCCTTTTCTACTACATACCTGAACTGTTTATTAGTCACTGTTGTACATACTGCATTGAAAATTCACATCCTTTTCTTAACATAATTTTAACAATGCATGTTTAATGATATATATTCAAAATAAAATTTAAGTTTTATATCTGTCAAGATTGACAATCAAAAATAAATGTCATTAAAAATTTTAACAATGCCATAGAATACTTGAGTTAGACATGACCACAGGATTTTTCTATGTAAATCCTTGATTACAAATATATACTTATAGGGGCTTCCCTGGGTGGCCTGGTGGTTAAGAATCCACCTGCCAATGCAGGTGACACAAGTTAAATCCTTGCCCCAGGAAGATCTTACATGCCTCGTGGTAACTAAGCCTGCACGTGAGAACTATTGAGCCTGTGCTCTAGAGCCTACCAGGCACAACTACTAAGCCCGTGGTGTGCAACTACCGAAGTCTGTGTGCCTAGAGCCCGTGTTCCACAACAAGAGAACCGACCACGATGAACAACTCTCATTATAACTAGAGAAAGCCCACATGCAGCAATAAAAACCCAGCACACCCAAAATAGTAGGTTAGCAATTATGTTTTTCTTTTATTCATAGTGGTAGCTTGGTATACATATCCTTTAAGACCCAGTGTGTACTGTTTCTCCACAAATATCTAATTTTATGCTGCTTACATACATATGTAACTCAGGTAACATGGAATGATGGTAATAAAACCTTTCTATTTGAAATGCATTGCATAATTCTTAACTCTTGTTATAAACAGACGTCATCTAAAGAACAATTGCCTCTTTTGATGTTTATTTACAGTCTTCTACCTTCACATGACAAAATGGTTGTTAACATTAATTAGTTTATTTAGCCATAAATTTTTTCCACTACAGGTAACACCATCACAATGAAAGAATGGCATTACATAAAAGGGTCAAAAGGAAAAAAAAAAAAAAAAAAGGAGAAGCATGACATGGTCAACTACTTTTATTGGGCTTGAGTTGATTCATTATCAAAGAAGGCTGTCATTGGGTTTATGATCCTCGTTAATTTTTAGCCAGCAAGATAAATTTGTTTTTACTCTTTGGCATGACTTTGTGCTTGCTTGTTTGCTTACTCACTTGCTTTCTCTCTTTTTACCTTTCTTTATTTCTCTTTCATTAAAAAAAACCAGAGTATATTCTCTTCCCCTTATATTTACCCCCTGAGTTTTAGAAATCTAAATCTTTTATTATTCTAATTCAATATATTTTCCACTCCAGTGATTGCCAGGATGAATTCACTTCTGTTGTATTTAACTCAAGTAGATACAGAAAAACAGAAATAAAATTGAGCTTTTACTACATCTAGTAGCAAATTGTAATCACTGTCCTTCAATTACCAAGAGCAAAAGGACTGCTCAACTGTAGAGTGAGGTCTACTGTAGGGTGGCTTTATGGTGAAAACTGAGTAGAATAGGACTCTTAGAGAAGCAGGAGCAGAGATAAAGGAATAAATACCATTAACTAGCAAACTACTCAATGACCTTGAATAAATCAACAAGCTATCTTTTATCCTTTTAACTTGACAATTATTATTTTTTTTCTGCCTGTTGACTTGGACTACTGAATTGGAATAGTGCCCAAATAATTTACCTCCACTGAAACTTTGTATGGTATGAACTAACACTTCACTTTGTACTCTGTACAATGTTTTACTACTCTAATTAGCTTAGAGCAACTGTAGGACTTTAGAGTATTGATGAAATTACCTAAATAGATAAATTGAGAGATCAAGCACTTGAAGAAGCACTGTTTGCATATAAATAAGTATTGTGCTTATGGGCTTCCCTGAGAGCTCAGTTGGTAAAGAATCTGCCTGGTCCAATTCCTGGGTGGGGAAGATCTGCTGGAGAAGGGATAGGCTACCCACTCCAGTATTCTTGAGCTTCCCTTGTGTGGCTCAGCTGGTAAAGAATTCACCTGCAATGCAGAAGACTTAGGTTCATCCTAGGCTTGGAAAGAGCCCTGGAGAAGGGAAAGGCTATCCACTCCAGTGTTCTGGCCTGGAGAATTTCAAGGACTCTACAGTCCACAGGGTCATAAGAAATTGGACATGACTAAGCTACTTTCACATGACATGACAACTACTGTACTGACCATTGTTAATCTTGTCCTAGTCTTTACTGAAGATCTGCCAGATTTTCAATTGTCAGGGGTCCTTGTTACAGGAGTGTGAGTTACTCTACTTTTAGAAGCCATAACACAGCCTTTCACTAAAATTTCTCTATAATCTCAACATGTAACCCTCCAGTAGCTAAATTAATAATCATCTGCAAAGTAAATCAAGTAAATCAACTAGACTGGTTTACTTAAATGTTTTAAGTAATTCAATGATGCTATGAGACCATGGGTTTAAAAGCATTTTGTGTTTTCAAACACCAAATGCTATTTTCACTGTTATTTTGATAAAGTTCACAGAGTCCTTCTTCATTGAATTGTCCCATGCTTGTTTTTGTCTTCAACATTTTCCCACTTTATAATATTATTGAATAAGTTATTTTTCACTTCCCCAAGGCATTCAATACATTTATTCATCGTTTGATAATCTTTGTAATGGAGAAACTTAGCTTTTCCCCTCCAATTTCCTTATGCTTTCCTTTTTCTGAAAGTAAAAAACTTCAAAGTCTTAAAATATAATTTACAAATTTTGATTGTTCTCTTGGAAGTCTATACAATTGCATTACTATAATGCAATACAGAAAAGAATTGGAAAGGGATCCCAACAAAATGAAATTGTTTCATGGAGATAAAGGCAGAGCATACTCTAACCCAAACCACAAGAACAGACTAGTTGATTATTTCAGTAAGATAATTCAAGATCTTGTTTCCTGATTCAGTAAGTTTGGGTGCTAATGTCCAACAGCTGTTCTTTTTTACCCAGAAGTAGCTGCATTTAGTGATAGGCTGGATGACTGCCACATGCACAATTCATAATTCCTTTCACAGGGGACCAATGAATATCAACAGACACAAAATAATCCAATGATCACCCAGTGTATGGCTCTTATAGTATATGGTTCTCATCAAACATAGTACACAGTAAAAGCTCGTCTTACACTACTTATCATGGTAGTCAGTGGTTTCTCTATTTGAATTCCAAGAAGTGGCCAGATCTGTTCTATTTCCAGGCAATAGTCTTCTTCCATTGTCTAAGACTTTGTTATAAAAAAGAGGCCTTCTCATTTTATTATTCCCTTAATCAAATTTTTAGCCTTAGAAAACTTCCCACAAGGATAGCAATATAAATTCCATATGGGGATGGAACCCTTTGTGTTATACTACAAGATCTGACCAACTACTTCATTAATTAGTAAAGGAAAAAAACTATACTGAGGTTTACAAAATGTAATGTAAGCCAGAAAAGAACTTTTAGTTCTAAATGTTCAGTTCTTAAGGAATAAAAAAGATTCTTTATCTAGTAGCCAAATATAGAAATTATATTTAGGTTTTGATGCTTTTGAACTGTGGTGCTGGAGAAGACTGTTGGACAGCAAGAAGAGCAAACCTTCTTTAAGATCAATCTTAAAGAAAATCAACACTGAATATTCATTGGAAGGACTGTTGCTGGGGCTGAAGCTCCAATACTTTGGCTAGCTGATGTGAAGGGCTGACTCACTGGAAAAGACTATCATGCTGGGAAAAACTGAAGGCAGGAGGAGAAAGGGAGCAACAGAGGATGAGATGGTTGGATGGCATCACCGATTCAATGAACATGAACTTGGGCAAACTCCAGGAGATGGTGAGGGAGCGAAGCCTGGTGTGTTGTAGCATGCCACCGACTATAGTCCATGGGGTCACAATGAGTCAGACACAACTTGGTGACTGAACAACAACAACAACAACAACAACAACAAACTCTTAAGGTAATTTTTCCACCTTTCAGGCAACTTCTTTATTTCCCTTTTAGACCATCTTCTGCAATGCAGTTTTTTTTTTTTTTCTTTCTCCATGAGAGCAGCTTTCAAGTGAATCTAGCTTCCTATCTCCAGCTCTCTTTAACTTACAGGTAGGGTGTCCATTGCTGTCTAATTCAGTCTCTGAGCTCTGAGCTTAAATTACCAAGAGAGTGAGTGGCAACCTGCATCATCAGGACCAGGAGTACTGGGTTGTCTATGGTGGCAGCAGCCAGCAGGAACAACATCACCAGTTCCAGCTGAGGGGTCCTAGAACCAGTGGTACTGACACCAGCAGCTGCTCTCAACTGGTGTCCATTGTGGTGACATGACCATTGCTGTGGAATGGACAGCTGCTGGCATCAACCAGTCTCCCAGTCCTGAACCAACTCCTTCCTAGGTGAAGATTTGGCTGTTGGGATCATTCATCTATTACTAATTGGTGAGTTATTATAGAAAGTGAAAGTGAAGTCACTCAGTTATGTCCAACTCTTTGCAACCCCATGGACTGTAGCCTACTGGGTTCCTCCATTCATGGGATTCTCCAGGCAAGAATACTGGAGAGGATTGCCATTTCCTTCTCCAGGGGATCTTCCCAACCCAGGGATTGAACCCAGGTCTCCCAAATTGCAGGCAGACGCTTTATCCTCTGAGCCAAGTTGTTATGATTTAAAAAATATGAAGCTGAGGGGAGGAGTTAAAATGGTGGAATTGAAGGATGAGGAATTTACCTCTCCTCACAAGTACAACAAGAATAAATCTACGAATGTAACAGTTCTCACAGAGCACCTGTTGAACACTAGCAAAAGACCTCAGACACCTAAAAGGACAAGAAAAATCCCCATGCAACCAGGTAGGATGAAAGAATTTTTTTTAAAAAGGAGGAAACAAGAAGGGACCAGTACCCCTGGTGGGGAACAGAAGTTTTTCTGTTTTTGTTTTGTTTTTGTTAACTTTTGTTTTCATTGTTTGTTTTTATTTTGGAGTTATTTTGTTTGGTTGGTTGGTCTCTGTTTTGTTTTCTTTTTTTTTGGGGGGGGGGGGGCTGCTGTGCTGTACAGTTTGCTGGGTCTTGGTTCCCAGCCAGGGGTCAGGCCTGAGCCTTCAATGTAAGAGAACCAAGTCCAAAATGCTGGACCACCAGATAATCCTGGCTTCAGGAAATATAAACTGGCATGAATTCTCCCAGAGGTCTTCATCTCAACACCAAGACTCAGTTCCACTCAACTGCTCATAGGCTCCAGCGCTGAATGCCTTACTCCGAACAACCAGCAAGACAGTAACACAGCCACACCCATCAGCAGACAAGCTGCTTGAAACTGAACTAAGCTCACAGACACCCCAAAACACACCACCTGACATGGTCCTGCCCATCTGAGAGAAAACACTCAGCTCCACCCACCAGAGTGAAGGCACCAGTCCTTCCCAACAGGAATCCTACACAAGCCCCTGAACCAACCTCACCCACCAGGGATCAGATATCAGAAACAAGAGGAACTATGGCCCTGCAGCCTGTAGAAAAGAAACCACAAACACAGTAAGTTAGACAAAATGAGATGACAGAGAAATATACTGCAGATGAAGGAGCAAGGTAAAAATCCACAAGACCAAATGAATGAAGAGAAAATGCAATCTACCTGAAAAAGAATTCAGAATAATGACAGTAAAGATGATTCAAGATCTTGGAAATAGAATGGAGGTACAGATCAAGATAAAAGAAATGTTTGATAAGGAACTGAAGAATTAAAGAACAAACAGTAATGAACAATACAATAACTGAAATGAAAAATACACTAGAAGAAATCAACAGCAGAACAACTAAGGCAGAAGCATGGATACATGAGCTAGAAGATAGCATGATGGAAATAACTGCCATGGAGAAGATTAAAAAAAAAAGAAATGAAAATAAATGAGAACAGTTTCTGAGGCCTCTGGGATGACAATCAAAGAGGGAATAAAAAAATAACGAGAAACAAATGACAATGAAAACACAACAACCCAAAACCTATAGGATGCAGGAAAAGCAATTCTAAAAAGGAAATTTATAGCAACACAATCCTACCTCAAGAAAAGAGAAAAATCTCAAATAAACAACCTAACCTTACATCTAAAGCAACTAAAAAAAGAATGAAAGAAACAAAAAGTTAGTAAAAAAAAAATCATAAATATCAGAGCAGAAATAAATGAAATAGAAATGAAGAAAACAATAGCAAAAATCAGTGAAACTAAAAACTGTTTATTTGAGAAGATAAAATTGATAGACTTTTACTAAGAAAAAAAGGGAAAGGACTCAGATCAATAAAATTAGAAATGAAAATTGAAAAATTACAACTGACACTGCAGAAATACAAAGGACAAGAGACTACTATAAGCAACTATATGCCAATAAAATGAATAACATGGAAGAAATGGAGAAATTTTTAAGAAGGCATAACCTTCCAACACTGAACCAGGAAGAAATACAAAATATAAACAGACCAATCACAGGTAATGAAATTAAAAATGTGATTAAAAATCTTCCAACAAACAAAATTCCAGGTCCAGATGGCTTTACGGGCAAATTCTATCAAATATTTAGAGAAGAGCTAACAAGTCTTCTTCTCAAACTCTTCCAGAAAATTGCAGACGGTGGAACACTCTTAAGCTCATTCTTCAAGGCCACCATCACCGTGATACAAAAACAAGACAAAGATATCACACACAAAAAAAAGAAAATTATAGTCCAAAATCATTGATGAACATAGATGCAAAAGCCCTCAACAAAATACTAGCAAATAGAATCAAACAACACATTAAAAAGATCATACACCATGATCAAGTGGTATTTATCCCAGGGATGCAAGGATTCTTCAATATACACAAGTCAATGAATGTGATATACTAAATCAACAAATTGAAGAATAAAAACAATATGATCATCTCAATAGATGCAGAGGAAGCTTTTGACAAAATTCAATATCCATTTATGATAAAAAAAAAAAGAACCTCTCCAGAAAGTGGGCATGGAGGGAACCTACCTCAGCATAACAAAGGCCATATATGACAAAGCCACTGAAACATCACTGTCAATGGTGAAAAACTGAAAGCATTTCCTCTAAGATCAGGAATAAGACAAGGATGTCCACTCTTGCCACTACTATTCAACATAGCTTTGGAAATTCCAATCATGGCAATTACAGAGGAAAAGAAAGATAAGGAATACAAATTGGGAAAGAAGTAAAACTGTCACTGTTGGCAGATGACATGATACTATACATAGAAAACCCTAAAGATGGCATCAGGAGACTATCAAAGCTAATCAATGAACTTGGTAAAGTTGCAGGATACAAAATTAATACATAGAAATCTCTTGTATCCCTTTACACTAACAATTAAAGATCCGAAAGAGAAATTAAAGAAACAATCACATTTACCATTGCAATGAAAAGAATAAAATACCTAGGAATAAATCTGTGGGCTTCCGTGTTGGCTCAGTTGGTAGAATCTGCCTGCAATACAGGAGACACAGGTTCATTTCCTGAGTTGGGAAGATCCCCTGGAGAAGTAAATGCCAACACACTCCAGTATTCTTGCCTAGAGAATTCCATGGACAGAGAAGCCCGATGGCTACAGTCCATGGGGTTATAAGAGTTGGACACCAGGAATAAATCTACCTAAGGAGACAAAAAAAATCTGTTCTCAGAAAACTATAAGATACTGATTAAAAAAAATCAAAGATAACATAAAGAATGGAGAGATATATCATGTTCTTGGATTGGGAGAATCAACATTGTCAAAATGACTACACTACCTAAAGCAATCTATAGATTCAATGCAATCCCTATCAAATTACCCTGAATAGCCAAAGCAATCTTGAAAAACAAAAGCAGAGCTGAAAGAATCAGGCTTCCTGACTCCAGACTATACTACAAAGCTACAGTAATCAAGACAATTTGGTACTGGCACAAAAACAGAAATATAGATCAATGGAACAGGACAGAAACCCCAGGCATAAACTCACGCACCTATCATAACCAAATCTATGACAAAGGAGGTAAGAATAGACAATGAAGAAAAAACAATCTCTTCAATAAGTGACACTGGGAAAACTAGACAGCTACACATAAAAGAAAGTAATTAGAACACTCCCTGACACCATATACGGAGATGAACTCAAAATGGATTTAAGAATTAAAGACCTAAATGTAAGGCCAAAAACTGTAAAACTCTTAGAGGAAAACAAAAGGTAGGACACTCTTTGACATAAATCACAGCAAAAAAAGTTTTGCCCTGCTTCCTAAAGAATATAAAAACAAAATAGACAAATGGGATCTAATTCAACTTAGAAGCTCTTTCACAGCAAATTAAACCATAGACAAGACAAAAAGATACCTCTCAGAAAGGGAGAAAATACTTGCAAATGAAGAAAATGACAAGGTATTGATCTCCAAAATATGCAAACATCTCATGCAGCTCAATGTCAAAAAAAACAGACAACCCAATCAAAAAATGGGCAGAAAATCTAAATAGACATTACTCCAAAGAAGACATACATAGAGCCAACAAACCCATGAAAAGATATTCAACATCACTGATTATTGTGTGCTGCTGCTGCTGCTGCTAAGTCACTTCAGTAGTGTCAGACTCTGTGTGACCCTATAGACGGCAGCCCACCAGGATCCCCCATCCCTGGGTTCTCCAGGCAAGAACACTGGAGTGGGTTGCCATTTCCTTCTCCAATGCAGGAAAGTGAAAAGTGAAAGTGAAGTCGCTCAGTCGTGTCCGACTCTTCTCGACCCCATGGACTGCAGCCCACCAGGATCCTCCATCCGTGGGATTCTCCAGGCAAGAGTACTGGAGTGGGGTGCCAGTGCCTTCTAAGTTGTTTCAATCCTGTCTGACTCTTTGCAGCTCTATGGACTGTGGCCCACCAGCCTCCTCTGTCCATGGGATTCTCTAGGCAAGAATACTGGAGTGAGTTGTCATACTATCCTCCAGGGTATCTTTCTAACCCAGGGATCAAATCTGTGTCTCTTATGTCTCCTTCATTGGCAGGTGGGCAACTCTTCAACTAATCCAAATCATCTTTGCAGAAGTTTGAAGAAATAGACATTTTCTTAAGACAATGTATTCATGTCTGCTAAAAAATTGCCATTTCAAATACAGAAGTTCATAATAACTACAAATATGAATGGTTCCCCCTAGAATTTCACAATGCACAACTATATATGTTAGCCAGTTTATCAAAACAGTAAGTGAAAGTGAAAATCACTCAATCGTGTCTGACTCTTTGAGACCCCGTGGACTGCAGTCCATGGAATTATCCAGGCCAGAATACTGGAGTGGGTAGCCGATAAGAATGCTACCAATCAATTCTCCTTTCTACATGGAGTAGCATTCATTAATGCTCTAGCCCTCCCCATCTTTCCCATTTACCCCCACCCCATTACCTAGGTAAATGATTAAACTCTAAAAGTGTTTTAGCCCATTTGTTCCATCAATGGTCAAGTAATAAAAGATGTTTAAAGGAGTGTTAAACCACAATTTCAATAAATCCCTACCTATAATTCAATCAATAAAACATTATGTGGTCCAAGAAATGCACATGGTTTATGATCCACCATCCCTCTGTAACCTCCTTTGTTTAAAAAATCTTAGTTCTACAGCAAACAAGGG
The DNA here is from genome assembly GCF_002263795.3 of Bos taurus. Taxonomy (NCBI): domain Eukaryota; kingdom Metazoa; phylum Chordata; class Mammalia; order Artiodactyla; family Bovidae; genus Bos; species Bos taurus. Next base: position 89,908,490 of record NC_037332.1, read on the forward strand.
AAATCTCTTCACAAACATCAAAGAGTTTCCACTTTATTGTTTGCTAGTTGATGAAGAAAAATGTGACATCACTCAGAAGACCTGTTTAGAAGACATAGTTACTTGCATTCATTTCCTTATATCCATTTCCTTATTTTTTCCTTGCCTGTAAGGTTAAAGTTTTTCCAGAATGATGGTATTGCCACCTAATCTTACCTTAAACCAGCCATGCTGAAAGAAACTAGAAGAGATAAAGAGTTTCAGGTCAAAATTTCCAGGGAAGCATGTGTAGTTAGGTAAAGTGTATTTACAATAAGACAATATTGTCGGTAGTGGAACAGGAAGGGAACTCTTATTTTTATAGCATAAACTACAGAAAGTCAAACCTTATGAAATGCTGGTTGGTGGAGATGTAGGGTGAGAGAGGGCTGAGACAGAAGGGAAACATGCTGCACATGTAACAACTTGAATAACACCTTTTCGTCTTGAATTCATGGCACCATTTCATTGGACACCACCTTATTTGATGACATCCTTTTCACTTAAACACAGGAAAGGAAGTAGAACCAACCGCTTATTTGACCTTGGCTTTAAACTTAAAAGGGCCTACAGTTTTAGCTTTTGTGTAGTAGCATACCTGTGCAGGGAAACAATACACAGGCCTAAAACAGTGGCCTAGAAATATACCTTTTGTAGATAGTTTTTCCAACAGCCATATTCATATTTATTTTTTAAATTTATTTCATTTTATTTTATTTTTAACTGCACTGGGTCTTCATGGCTTTGCATGCACTTTCTCTAGTTTTGGTAAGTGAAGGTTACTCTTTATTGCAGCGCTCAGGCTTCTCACTGCGGTAGCTTCTGTTGTGGAGCACAGGCTCTAGGCTCATGGACTCCAGTAGTTGCAGCATATGGGCTCCGTAGTTGCAGCTTGCAGGCCCTAGAGCACCTGGGCTTCAGCAGTTGTGGCATGCAAGCTCAGTAATTGTGGCTCGTGGGCTTAGTTGTTCCATGGCACGTGGAATCTTTCCAGACCAGGGATTGAACCAGTGTCCCCTGCATTGGCAGGCATACTTTGCTGAACCACCAGGGAAGTTCCATATTCATGACAACCTAGAGGGGTGGGATGGGGTCGGAACTGGGAGGGAGGTTCAAGGAGGAGGGGACATATGTATACCTATGGCTGATTCCTGTTAATGTATGGTAGAAACCAATATTGTAAAGCAACTACCTTCCAATTAAAAATTTTTTTGTTACATAGTTACCAATTTTAGATATTGTTCCTATATTAGTGAGCAACATGAGAAAGTATCTGATGCTAAAATCACTCTACTGACATTTCCATTACAACCACTCCCACTCCTACCGTAGCCTACAATCCTCAGAAGCACAGTCTTTTAGAACAGTTTTATATATACACATGAACTTATATGCAGAGTACATCATGAGAAACGCTGGGCTGGAAGAAACACAAGCTGGAATCAAGATTGCTGAGAGAAATATCAATAACCTCAGATATGCAGATGACACCACCCTTACGGCAGAAAGTGAAGAGGAACTCAAAAGCCTCTTGATGAAAGTGAAAGAGGAGAGTGAAAAAGTTGGCTTAAAGCTCAACATTCAGAAAACAAAGATCATGGCATCCGGTCCCATCACTTCATGGGAAATAGATGGGGAAATAGTGGAAAGAGTGTCAGACTTTATTTTTCTGGGCTCCAAAATCACTGCAGATGGTGACTGCAGCCATGAAATTAAAAGATGCTTACTCCTTGGAAGGAAAGTTATAACCAACCTAGATAGCATATTGAAAAGCAGAGACATTACTTTGCCAACAAAGGTCCACCTAGTCAAGGCTATGGTTTTTCCAGTGGTCATGTATGGATGTGAGAGTTGGACTGTGAAGAAAGCTGAGCGCCAAAGAATTGATGCTTTTGAACTGTGGTGTTGGAGAAGACTCTTGAGAGTCGCTTGGACTGCAAGGAGATCCAACCAGTCCATCCTAAAGGAGATCAGCCCTGGGATTTCTTTGGAAGGAATGATGCTAAAGCTGAAACTCCAGTACTTTGGCCACCTCATGTGAAGAGTTGACTCATTGGAAAAGACTCTGATGCTGGGAGGGATTGGGGGCAGGAGGAGAGGGGGACGGCAGAGGATGAGGTGGCTGGATGGCATCACTGACTCGATGGACGTGAGTCAGGGTGAACTCCAGAAGTTGGTGATGGACAGGGAGGCCTGGCGTGCTGCGATTCATGGGGTCGCAAAGAGTCGGACAAGACTGAGTGACTGAACTGAAATCTTTCAATAAATTTTTAATGATTTTACTTAGGTAATAAGTGTTAGCAAGATGAAGGAGGAGAATATCCTGAGGGGCATAACATCTCACTCTAACACACAGAGCTGTGATCCAAGTACTAACTCAATCTGAGGGTGTCAGGATAGACTCAAAGAAAGGTCTTTGAGTCCTCACATACAGTCCTCTGTGAGTCTCTAAGAAGGGACCTGCATGGCAAGGGATGTAGCAGTGGCTGTCTGAGGTCATAGAACTTCCATTTTCCTGTTGGCAATTTCCACCTGCCAGCTTCCATCATATTTATGAGGCATAAAATAAAGACACTTGAGGGCTTAAAAAATAAAATAAAATTAGAGTAAACCAACCAGGAGAAAACCCCATGAATGTACCTAAGTAGATCATTAATATTTTCTTTCCATAGCCTGCTAGCCTCTCATTAGTGCTGAGGAGTGAGTGGTAAGCATAATTCAGGGGAAAGTGGAAGAGTCATCACACAAATAATTACTCTATGAATTGAAGTGTTCTACTGCTCTTTGCTATTTCAAGGATCCAGAAGAAAATCCTGCTTTATATGCTTCTTTCTTAATCACTTTTAAAAATAGTGAACAAGGTGATTGAAGACAGTTTATGGTAAAGAAGCAGCAAGAAGAGTCATGTCAAACAAATATAAAAATAAAAACAGTAGCTCCTCAGAGAACACACTTCATAATAAAAGTATCCCTTGGGACTTCCCTGGTGGTCCAGTGGTTAAGACTTTGCCTTTCAATGGCAGGAGTGTCAGTTTGATTCCTGGTCCAAGAGCTAAAATCCCACATGTCTCATGGCCAGAAAACCAAAAAACATAAAACAGAAGTAACATTGTAACAAATTCAATAAAGACTTTAAAAATGATCCACATCAAAAAAATAAAAATCTTTTAAAAAGTCTCGTTCAACATCTAATAAGTACTAGAAATATTTTAGGAACAAACTAAGATAACCATTTCATCACAAATATCTTTTACCCGATGAGTGAATTATTTGCTAAAACTTGCCATGCTATCTTCCTAAGTTCTCTTGCCAAACTGTGGATTAAGGCATGACTATTTCAATTTAGCTGTAAAAACAAAGATTACATTTGACAATAAAATTATATTTCCTTGAATAAAATTCACATTTCTTTTTAATGTTCTAGTATCCCTAACCAAGTTTTGTGTAACTTGCCCCTTACATTGCTTTCTAGCCAGTCTTAAGATGGTTATTTTGCACCCAGAGATTCTGATTAATTTTATCTCCATACAGGCATGTTGGCAACTCTTCAAAACTCTACTGGCAGCCTGTCTTAACGGGGTACCAGGTTCTTCCCCTGTTATCCATATTTGCATATGTTTGCTTAGATCCTGACCTTGTAGAGGAAGTCTGAAATGGTGAAGATATTCTCCTCATAAATTTCTCTATCACATATTTTTGTTAAAAAGATTCTCAGTCTAAAAATCACTATTTAATATGTATGTACATGAGTGAAGTGAGTGAGTGAAGTTGCTCAGTCGTGTCCAACTCTTTGCAACCCCATGGACTGTAGCCTACCAGGCTCCTCCGTCCATGGGATTTTCCAGGCAAGACTGCTGGCATGGATTGCCATTTCCTTCTCCAGGGGATCTTCCCAACCCAGGAATTGAACCTGGGTCTCCCGCATTGCAGGCAGATGCTTTACCATCTGAGCCACCAAATATATGTTTATATAATATATATAATATATATTATATAAATAGATATTATATAATATATGTAAATAGATGTTATATAATTTATACAAAAAATCCTCAGTCTAAGAAACTACTATTTCATATCTCTATATATTACATGGCTTATTCCCTGGTGGCTCAGAGGTTAAAGCGTCTGTCTGCAATGCAGGAGACGTGGGTTCATCCCTGGGTCAGGAAGATCCCCTGGAGAAGGAAATGGCAACCCACTCTGGTATTCTTGCCTGGAGAATCCCATGGATGGAGGAGCCTGGCAGGCTACAGTCCATGGGGTCGCAAACATACATATAATATATAATATATATACAAATAATATATTATATATATATATATATATATATATATAAGATACAGAGAGAAAAACTATTTAAAAATTTCTTATAAAAGCTATTTGAAAATTTCTTGTAAAGTTAGACATACATGTAGTATGCAATCTGCCAATTTCACTTGAAAATGGAAACATGTATCCATGCAAAGACCTGTATATGAATGTTCACAGAAGCTTTCTATCTGTAAATCAGAAGCAACACAAAAGTTTATCAACAGAACATGTCCACAACAATAGAATAGTACTCAGGAAAAGAAAAAGAAAGAAGCTACTGACACATGCAACAGCATAGATAAATCTCTAAAGCATTATTTTGGGTGAAAAAAAAAAAAAGATATAAGACTACAGTTGGTCTGATTCCATTTATATAAAAATCTAGAAAAGGCAAAAACCATAATTCCACAAAGCAGATAACTGGAAGGAGAAGAGAAGACCAACTGCCAAGAGGCAGGAAGGAATTTTGGGGGGTAAATGAATGTTCTATGTCTTGTTTTGGTGGTATTTACATGACTGCATATATGTGTCAAAAAGCCATTGAACTATATCCTTAAAATGAGTAAATTTTTTTAACATGTGATAGCTTATAAAGCTGATTAAAAAGAAGAAAAATACAAACATAAAGATTTTGATCAGTGACTGTTAAAATATTTTGTATCGTGGTGTTTAATGAAAGCCTGGATTCACAAAATTAATACAAAGACCATGAAGAAGTTTTTTAGACCCATTAAAAGCATTCAATCCCTGTTGAGTTCCTAGGTTAAAAAGCTTTCCCTGGAGGATTAAGAGAGTCTAATGCAATACTCCAATACTTTGGCCACCTCATGCGAAGAGTTGACTCACTGGAAAAGACCCTGATGCTGGGAGGGATTGGGGGCAGGAGGAGAAGGGGACAACAGAGGATGAGATGGCTGGATGGCATCACCGACTCGATGGACATGAGTTTGGGTAAACACGGGAGTTGGTGATGGACAGGGAGGCCTGGCGTGCTGCGATTCTTGGAGTTACAAAGAGTCGGACACAACTGAGCGACTGAACTAAACTGAACTGAATGCAATACTCAGACTGCTTACCTCAACATTTAACCCAACATCAACTGAATAGAGGAAAACAGGAATTGAGGTAATTGTCCTACTTAGCCTGAGGACAGGCATTTCAGAAAGGAACTTTAAGAATGTTGAAAACAGATATCACCCACTTACAATCTTTCCAAGGTCCCCAAATTTGGCAGCCAACACCATTCCACTGAAAATCACCTCATGCACCATTTTTGACACAAATAACCAAAATGCCTTTGATCCCAGTGAGATATGGTGAAACAGAATCGCCTTTGATGAAACTGAAATAGTTTTGCATTCAGTTCATATGGCATACACACGGCCAACGTTTCCTTTTCTCTTGTACCAAAAGATCGAGGCTGTGGCCTTCAGATTTCCACAAGATCACAAACTTTTATAATGATCTCATAAGGACTAGCTTTACAATAAAAAAGAAAAAAAACTTTGAAAACATTCTGTTACTAATTTTTAACTGACTATCAGTTTTCTATGCATCATTCTGTATACAAATGTTTTTACAAAGAAAATGGACCAGTTTTAATTGTCCTATCAATTGTCTTTTCTCTGCCATCAAATTTCTGAAACAGTCCCACATGATTAAATCAATCTTGATTTCCGTGATTACTACAAGATAGACTAATTTTTCTTAATCTCATGTCTATGAATATGTCATTACCATGAAGAATTTTTAGAAGCCAATTGTTTTCCAAATCTGTATTAATATTTTGGTAGCAAGTTAAGCATCTACTTACTATAACTATGTGCATAGTTCTTTTAACCAGAGGATATGTTTCAGCAGAACATACTTTCAACCACTGTCTGATAAAATAGAAACTAATGAATTTTTTTTTGCTTTCCCATTGTGTATGAGATTTTCTTGTTTGAAAAAGATATTGCTAAAAAAGATTGTTAATTACCAAAAAAAAAAAATAATAAAGATTTAAGTTAACTTTTAAACTCAGCAGCCCTTCTCTCCCTCAAGTTGTATTAATTTTGCAAAACTAAATCAAAGTGGTGTGAGCTAGCTTCTTGAAATGTCTTTACAACAGACAGGGAGACATGATGAAACTTATATGATGTAGAACTGAGGGCTCTTAATGAAGCTGGCTCTCAAGGTGACTAATGAAAATGTCATTTTCTAATAAGTTCCTTAAATTTTTCATTTATTCTTTCACTTATTCATTTTTTAAGCTTACTTTTGAATTGGAGGAAAATTGCTTTACGATATCATGCAATTGGTTTCTGTCATCAGTTCAGTTCAGTTCAATCGCTCAGTCATGAACTGCAGCACGCCAGGCCTCCCTGTCCATCACCAACTCCTGGAGTTCACCCAAACCCATGTCCATTGAGCCGGTGACGCCATCCAACCATCTCATCCTCTGCCATCCCCTTCTCCTCCTGCCCTCAATTTTTCCCAGCATCAGGGTCTTTTCAAATGAGTCAGCTCTTCGCATCAGGTGGCCAAAGTTTTGGAGTTTCAGCTTCAACATCAGTCCTTCCAATGAACACCCAGGACTGATCTCCTTTAGGATGGACTGGTTGGATCTCTTTGCAGTCCAAGGGACTCTCAAGAGTCTTCTCCAACACCACAGTTTAAAAGCATCAATTCTTCAGCGCTCAGCTTTCTTTATAGTCCAACTCTCACATCCGTATATGCAAATGAACCATAGTTATACATCCATGACTCCCTCTTGAGCCTCCCTTCTCTCTCCACATCTCACCCTTCTAGGTCATCACAAAGTGCCAGGCTGGGCTCCCTGTGTATATACCAACACCTCACCAGCTATCTATCTTACACATGGTAGTATATATATGCCAATGCTACTTTATGAAAAAACAAAACAACAAAAAAAAACCTGTTACCTTAAATGTTTGCATTCCAGCCAAATGAATAAACGAAAATGAATAAGTGAGAATGCACTGTGGTCACTTATTCATTTTGGCTTATTCAGCAAGCATTTATAGTAAAGGGTTTTGTTTTTGTATAACAATGCAATCATTATACTGGAGAAAAATCAAATAAGTCCATGCAACATTAAGGTTGGAGAGCTGTAGCTGGAAGAATGCAGAGTGAGCTTCAGTCAGTTCAGTTCAGTCGCTCAGTCGTGTCTGACTCTTTGTGATCCCATGGACTGCAGCATACCAGGCCTCCCTGTTCATCACTAACTCCTGGAGTTTATTCAGACTCATGTCCATTGAGTCATTGATGCCATCCAGCCATCTCATCCTCTGTTGTCCCCTTCTGCTCCTGCCTTCAATCTTTCCCAGCATCAGGGTCTTTTCCAAAGAGTCAGTTCTTTGTATCAAGTGGCCAAAGTATTGGAGTTTCAAGTTCAACTGAAACTGATGAACTGGAGTTTCATCAGTCCTTCCAATGAGTATTCAGGACTGACTTCTTTTATGATGGACTGGATGGATCTCCTTGAAGTCCTAGAGACTCTCAAGAGTCTTCTCCAACACCACAGTTCAAAAGCATAAATTCTTCAGCGCTCAGCTTTCTTTATAGTCCAACTCTCACATCCATACGTGACTACTGGAAAAACCATAGCTTTGACTAGGTGGACCTTTGTTGGCAAAGTAATGTCTCTGCTTTTTAATATGCTGTCTAGGTTGGTCATAGCTTTTCTTTCAAGGAACAAGTGTCTTTTGATTTCATGGCTGCAATCATCATCTGCAGTGATTTTGGAGCTCCCCAAAATAAAGTCTGTCATTGTTTCCACAGTTTCCCCATCTATTTGCCATGAAGTGATGGGACTGGATGCCATGATCTTAGTTTTTGAATGCTGAGTTTTAAGCCAGCTTTTTCACTCTCCTCTTTCACTTTCATCAGGAGGCTCTTTAGTTCCTCTTCACTTTCTGCCATTAGGGTGGTGTCATCTGCATATCTGAGGTTATTGATATTTCTCCGGCAATCTTGATTCCAGCTTATGCTTCATCCAGCCTGGCCTTTCGCATGATGTACTCTGTATATAAGTTAAATAAGGAGGGTGACAATATACAACTTTGACATACTCCTTTCTCAAATTGGAACCAGTCTGTTGTTCCATGTCTTGTTCTAAGTGTTTCTTCCTTACCTGCATACAGATTTCTCAGGAGGCAGGTCAGGCGGTCTGGTGTTCCCATGTCTTTCAGAATTTTCCACAGTTTATTGTGATCCACACAGTCAAAGGTTTTGGCATAGTCAATAAACCAGAAATAGATGTTTTTCTAGAATTCTCTTCCTTTTTTGATGATCCGACAGATGCTGGCAATTTGATCTCTGGTTCCTCTGCCTTTTCTAAATCCAGCTTGAGCATCTGGAAGTTCATGGTTCATGTACTGTTTGTTGAAGTCTGGCTTGGAGAATTTTGAGCATTACTTGACTAGCGTATGAGATGAGTGCAATTGTGCGTAGTTTGAGCATTCTTTGGCATTGCCTTTCTTTGGGATTGGAATGAAAACTGACTTTTTCCAGTCCTGTGGCCACTGCTGAGTTTTCCAAATTTGCTGACATATTGAGTGCAGCACTTTCACAGCATCATATTTCAGGATTTGAAATAGCTCAACTGGAATTCCATCACCTCCACTAGCTTTGTTCATAGTAATTCTTCCTAAGGCCCACTTGACTTCACATTCCAGGATGTTTGGCTCTAGGTTAGTGATCACACCATCATGATTATCTGGGTCATGAAGATCTTTTTTGTACAGTTCTTCTGTGTATTCTTGCCACCTCTTCTTAATATCTTCTGCTTCTTATTAATATCTTAATATTACGGTAGGTCCCTACTGTTTCTGTCCTTTATCAAGCCCATCTTTCCATGAAATGTTCCCTTGGTGTCTCTAATTTTCTTGAAGAGATCTCTAGTCTTCCCCATTCAATTGTTTTCCTCTATTTCTTTGCCTTGATCACTGAGAAAGGCTTTCTTATCTCTCCTGGCTATTCTTTGGAACTCTGCATTCAAATGGGTATATATCTTTCCTTTCCTCCTTTGCCTTTTGGCTTTTCTTTTCTCAGCTATTTGCAAGGCCTCCTCAGACAACCATTTTGCCTTTTTGCATTTCTTTTCCAGTGATCTTAGGGACACAGTATTTCTGACACAGTCATCTAGGCAGACCAGATTTGAGCAGGAAGAAAGAGACAATGCTGATGGAAAGAAGTTTCAATACACTTTTTACAACCTGTACCAGGATAAAAGGTAAGTAAGATGCAGCCTGGTCCCAAGAAAATTTCAGTTTCATTGAAAGCCTAACACATTTGTTGCTCCTGCACAGTTGATTCTTTCCAATGCCCTGAATCAGTTCACAGCAATTTGGTATCCATTAGAGATGGTGAAGGACAGGGAAGCCTGGCATGCTGCAGCCCATGGGATGGCAGTGTTGGACACGACTGAGCAACTGAACAACAATCCTTTTTAAAACTAAATGAAAAATTACCAAATTCGGAGACAGCTAGGATGTCCTTCAGTAGGTGAGGGATAAATTGTGGCACATCCATAGAATGGAATATTATTCAGTACTAACAAGAGATGAGCTATCAAGCTATGAAAAGACATGGAGAGGTATTAAACGCATATTACTAAGTGAAAGAAGCAAATCTGAAAAGGCTACATACTGTGTAACTCCAAATACATAACATTCTGGAAAAGGCAAAACTATGGGGACAGTAAAGAGATCAGTGATTGCCAGGAGTTAGGCAGTAGGCAGGGGTGAGTCAGCAGAGTACAGAGCAATTATTTCCATGCTAAAGATAATCTTATTGTGAAATCTTGTAGGACATAATTTGGACACACTGGTAATACATCAAACTGCTCAGTATTTATTTAATATAAGGATCTCAGCACTATGGATGAGACTTCTATAACTAAATTAGTTTAGTAGTTATCATGAAGCAATCCAGACAAAGCAAAACCATAAGACAGAGGTATAAACATGTCCTCAAAATACTATTACTATACTGAACATTTCAAATTTTTTGACTATAGGGAAAAAATAATGATTCAAGACTGTACTAAATTATTGATTTTGAGAGCCAATAAAATTATTTTTCTTAAAAATTTTATTTTATATTGGATTATAGTTGATTAAAAATGTTATGTTAGTTTCAGGTGTACAGCAAAATGATTCAGTTATACATATACATGTATCTATTCTTTTCCAAATTCCTTTCCCATTTAGGTTATTATAAAATATTGAGCAGAATTCCCTGTGTTATACAGTAGGTCCTAGCTGGTTATACATTAAATAAAGCTCTGTATACATGTCAGTCCCAAACTCCCAATCTATCCCTCTCCTGGACTCTTCCTCCCCCTACCCTTGGTTAATCATAAGTTCATCCTCCAAGTCTGTTTCTATGTTGTAAATAAGTTCATTTGTTTCACTTTTTTTAGATTCCCCATATAAACTATATCATACGATTTTTAAGGCAATGAAATTATTCCATATGATACTATAATAACATATGCATGGCCTTATGCATTTGTCAAAACCCAGAGAATGTATATCAAGAGTGAACCCTAATGTAAACTATAGACTTGGGTGAAAGGGACAGGTCAGTGTGGGTTCTTGTAACAAATGTACCACTCTAAGGCAGAATGTTGGTGGTGGAGGAGGTGATGTGTGTGCTGGAGCAAGGGGTACATGGGAACTCTCCATACATTCTACTCAATTTTGCTGTGAACCTAAAACTGCTCTAAAGAAAAAGGTCAGTTAAAAAACAAACAAAAATTCATGAAAAAACATTGCTTTAAGACAAGTATTACGTGGTTCCTTTTAGTTATTGAACTCTTTTTTTTCTGTTCATCTCCCACTGATTTTTAATACTATACATTAAGGTTAAAAGTATTTTATTTATAACTCCATCATATATATGTATGAAACAGTATTTTTTTTCATTTTTTTTTTATTTTTTAACTTTACACTATTGTATTGGTTTTGCCATATATCAACCACCACAGGTATACATGTGTTCCCCACCCTGAACCCTCCTCCCTCCTTCCTCCCTGTACCTTGGGGCTGGTGCACTGGGATGAAACAGTATTTTATATTCTCTGGCCATAAAGCTCTAAGTGTTAGAAAAAAGTTCTGAATTGAGTTATTATCATTTATAATAGTATGAAATCAAAATCACATATATTACAAATTAGGAAATATTTAAACCTAAAAAATCATATTTAATTGGAATATTTCTTATTCAGATATGTGGTACTTTTTAAAAAAAGAGTAGCTATCAGTGAATAAAAAAATTTTATAGCTATAATCATACAGAATTCAGAATCAATTTTACTCCTATTTTCAATTTCTATAAATATAACCATAAAAAAACTTGATCACATAGAAGTGGTTGGGAGGTCTGAGGATCTAATGGATAATATGGTGATCACAGTTGATATCAATGTATAACTGAAAAAAAGGTAAATATGCAAGGTGAGTGAGGTAGTGGATATGTTGATCCACTCAAATGATGGGAATTCTTTCACAATAAATAATACATCAAATCATTGTCAAATTGTACATTGCTTTATATCAACCTAGAGGGGTGGGATGGAGAGGGAGATGGGAGGGAGGTTCAAGAGGGAGGAGATATGTGTATACCTATGGCAGATTTTTGGGCTCCAAAATCACTGCACATGGTGATTGCAGCCATGAAATTAAAAGATACTTATTCCTTGGAAGGAAAGTTATGACCAACCTAGATAGCATATTGAAAAGCAGAGATATTACTTTGTCAACAAAGGTCCGTCTAGTCAAGGCTATGGTTTTTCCAGTGGTCATGTATGGATGTGAGAGTTGGACTGTGTAGAAAGCTGCGTGCCAAAGAACTGATGCTTTTGAACTGTGGTGTTGGAGAAGACTCTTGAGAGTCTCTTGGACTGCAAGGAGATCCAACCAGTCCATTCTAAAGGAGATCAGTCCTGGGTGTTCACTGGAAGGACTGATGCTAAAGTTGAAACTCCAATACTTTGGCCACCTCATGTGAAGAGTTGACTCATTGGAAAAGACCCTGATGCTGGGAGGGATTGGGGGCAGGAGGAGAAGGAGAAAACAGAGGATGAGATGGCTGGATGGCATCACCGACTCGATGGACATGAGTTTGAGTGAACTCCAGGAGTTGGTGATGGACAGGGAGGCCTGGCGTGCTGCGATTCATGAGGTCGCAAAGAGTCGGACACCACTGAGCAACTGAACTGAACTGAATTGAATGGCTGATACATGTTGAGGTTTGACAGAAAACAAAAGGATACTTCAATTAAAAATAAATTAATTTTTAAAAATACAAAAAAAATAGTTGAGAATAGAGAATTTTGTGAAAGCAACATCAAGTTTTGAACTTTGGGTGAGATTACAAAAACATAGATGAAGGCCTACCTCAGGAAACAAGAAAAATCTCAAATAAGCAATCTAAATTTACATTTAAAGGAACTAGAAATATATAAGCAAAGCTCAAAGTTAGCAGAAAGAATAAAAGAATAAAAATCACAGTGGGAGTATATCTTATGGAAACTAAAAATAATACACAGAACTATATATAAAATAAACAAGGATTTACTATACAGCACAAGAAAATATATTTAATATCTTTTAATAATCTGTAGTGGAAAAAAATCTGTGTACATATATATATATATAACTGAATTATAAATTTTTTTTAAATCAATGAAACTAAACGTTGGTTCTTTGAAGTGATAAAATTGATAAACCTTTAGCAAGAGTCATTGAGAAAAAATAGCCCAAATAAAGAAAATAATAAATAATAGTGGAGAAATTACAATTGATACCAGAGAAATACAAAAGACCATAAGAGAATACTATGAACAATAATGTTACAAAAAATTAGACAACTAGAAGAAATGGATAAATTCCTGGAAACTTGTAATCATCCAAGACTGAATCAGGAGGAAATAGAAAGTTTTAATAAGCCAATTTGGTTCAGTTCAGTTCAGTTCAGTCGCTCAGTCGTGTCCAACTCTTTGCGACCCCATGAATCACAGCATGCCAGGCCTCCCTGTCCATCACCAACTCCCAGAGTTCACTCAGACTCACGTCCATCGAGTCAGTGATGCCATCCAGCCATCTCATCCTCTGTTGTCCCCTTCTCCTTCTGCCCCCAATCCCTCCCAGCATCAGAGTCTTTTCCAATGAGTCAACTCTTTGCATCAGGTGGCCAAAGTATTGGAGTTTCAACTTTAGCATCATTCCTTCCAAAGAACACCCAGGGCTGATCTCCTTTAGGATGGACTGATTCGATCTCCTTGCAGTCCAAGGGACTCTCAAGAGTCTTCTCCAACACCACAGTTCAAAAGCATCAATTCTTCAGTGCTCAGCTTTCTTCACAGTCCAACTCTCACATCCATACATGACCACTGGAAAAACCATAGCCTTGACTAGACGGACCTTTGTTGACAAAGTAATCTCTCTGCTTTTTAATATGCTGTCTAGGTTGGTCATAACTTTCCTTCCAAGGAGTAAGCGTCTTTTAATTTCATGGCTGCCAGTCACCATCTGCAGTGATTTTGGAGCCCCCCAAAAATAAAGTCTGACACAAATTACTAGTAATGAACTTGAATCAGCAAAGAAAACCCCCAACAAACATAAGTCCAGGTCCAGATGGCTATACAGGGAAATTCTTCCAAACATTTAAAGAAGAACTCATACATATCCTTCTCAAAATTATTCCCCAGAAATGAAAAGGCAGGAATGCCCCAAACTAGAGCAAATAATTTTAAAATCTGGATGAAGATGCAAAAGACCCTGAAGAGCCAAAGTAATCTTAAGAAAGAAGAAAAAACTTTAAGTATTATGTTCCCAGACTTGCATTGTTATACAAAACTTTAGAAGAGTAAGGTACTGGCAGATTAATGGAACAGAGTACAGTGCCCACAAGTAAACCCATACTCATATATTCAGTTAATCTACAACAATGGAAGAAAAAATATACAACGGGAAAAAGACAGTCTCTTCAATAAATGATGTTGTGAAACTGGACAGCCTTACACCATGTACAAAAATAAATTCAAAATGGATTATAGACTTAACTGTAAGATGTGAAACCATAAAACTCCTAGAAGAAAACATAGGCAGTAATCTCTTTGACATCAGTCTTAGAAATACTTTTTTTTGATATGTCTTCTCAGAAGGGAAATAAAAACAAACAAATGGGGTGACACCATCCTAAAAATCTTCTGTATAGAGAAGGAAATCAACAACAAAACAATAAAGTATCCTATTGAATGGGAGAATATATCTGCAAGTAATATATTTGATAAGGCGTTGACATCCAAAATACATAAAAACTCACATAATATCAAAAAAAAAGAACTCAATTTAAAAAGAAGCAGAGGACCTAAAGAGACATTTTTCCAAACAAGACATACAAATGGGCAAAAGACAAATGAAAATATGTACAAATTCACTAATCATCAGGAAAAAGCAAATCAAAACCAAAATGAGATACCATCTCACATCTGTCAGACTGCTGCTGCTGCTGCTGCTAAGTCGCTTCAGTCATGTCCGACTCTGTGCGACCCCATAGACAGCAGCCCACCAGGCTCCCCAGTCCCTGGGATTCTCCACGTAAGAACACTGGAGTAGGTTGCCATTTCCTTCTCCAATGCATGAAAGTGAAAAGTGAAAGTGAAGTCACTCAGTCGTGCTCGACTCTTAGCGACCCCATGGACTGCAGCCTACCAGGATCCTCCGTCTGTGGGATTTTCCAGGCAAGAGTACTGGAGTGGGTTGTCATTGCCTTTTCCATCTGTCAGACTAGCTACTAACAAAAAAAGCAAGAAACAGTAAGTGTTAGTGAGGATGTGATGAAAAAGGAACCTTCCTACACTGTTGATAAGAATGTAAATTGGTACTGCCTCTCCTGAAAACAGTATGAAAGTTTTTTAAAAAACTTAAAATACAGCTATACCATATGATCCAACAATTCCACTTCTGGGTATTTATGCAAAGAATTAAAAACACTAGTTCAAAAAGATATGTGTACCCCTATATTCATTGCAGTACTATTTACAATAGCCAAGATATACAAGCAACTTAACTGTGTATAGACAGATGAGTGAACAAAGAGGACATGTCAAATGTACACACACATACACACATAGAGAAATAATACTCAGCTATAAAAAAGAATGAAATCTTGCCATTTGCGGCAACATAGGAGAATCTGGAGGGTATTATGCTAAATGAAATAGGTCAGACAGAGAAAAACAAATACTGTATGACTTCACTATATAGGGAAAACAAAATGAATGAATAAATCAAAACAGAAACAACTCATAGATACAACACAGAACAAACTGGTAGTTGCCAGAGGGGAGGGGTATGGGGAAGGAAACTAAATAGGTAAAGGGGATTAGGAGATACAATCTCCAGCTATAAAATAAAGTCATGAGGATGTAATGTACAGCATAGGGAATAGAGTCAATAATACTTAACAGCTTTGTATGGTGACAGATGGTAACTAGATCTTTGTGATGATTATTTCATAATGTGTAAAAATATTAAATCACTATGCTGGACACTTGAAACTAATATAATATTGTATGTTAATTATTAGTCAATTAGAAATAGTATAGATCAGTTGATTTGCATAGGATCTCTATTTATTCATTCATTAAAAGTTTTTTTCTGGAAAGCAAAGAATTGGAAACTTCCACATCTTAGAAAAGGACTTACATGTTACCTGTCATGAAAGCCATTTACTTTCTCAAGAACAAACTCTATAAACATAACAGTCTTTTGTCCCTCAGTTGGATTTTATACCCTGGACCATATACTAATTCAGGATGTGTGATAATTATGCCTTTGTAAGGTATGAAGAAGGAGATTGTGAATGGAAAGAAGGTAGGAAGAGAAAGTTTGTGCTCTATCACAGAAGAACTCAGGCTTTTTCATAAATTTTAGGAAAGAGTACACTTAGCAGTCAAGAGTCAGGATACTGATTACCTTAAGACTCTCAGTGACAGCTAAGCCTTGGAAAACCTCTGAAGGCATCCAGGGATGCAGGTCCTTCTATAGGAAGATCACTTTTATAGACATAGTGGTGCTTACAGAAGCTCACACAGGTAAAAAATAGGTATTACCAGGATAAACTATAAGATTCATAACTTGGGGAAATTAGATTCCATTTATAATGGTACACTTTGAATGTATATATTCACATAATATATATATATGTGTGTGTATATATACACACACACACACATATATACTGTATTGGAATCTAATTTCCCCAAATTATGAATCTTATAATTTAGTTTGTCCTGGTAATACCTATCATTTAACTGTGTGAGCTTCTGTAAGCACCACTATGTGTATAAAAGTGATCTTCCTATAAAAGGACCTGCATCCCTGGATGCCTTCAGAGGTTTTCCAAGGCTTTGCTTATTTAACTTATACACAGAGTACATCATGAGAAATGTTGGGCTGGAAGAAACAGAAGCTGGAATCAAGATTGCCAGGAGAAATATCAATAACCTCATATATGCAGATGACACCACCCTTATGGCAGAAAGTGAAGAGGAACTAAAAAGCCTCTTGATGAAAGTGAAAGTGGAGAGTGAAAAAGTTGGCTTAAAGCTCAACATTCAGAAAACTAAGATCATGGCATCTGATCCCATCACTTCATGGGAAATAGATGGGGAAACAGTGGAAACAGTGTCAGACTTTATTTTTTGGGGCTCCAAAATCACTGCAGATGGTGACTGCAGCCATGAAATTAAAAGACGCTTACTCCTTGGAAGGAAAGTTATGACCAATCTAGATAGCATACTCAAAAACAAAGGCATTACTTTGCCAACAAAGGTCCATCTAGTCGAGGCTATGGTTTTTCCTGTGGTCATGTATGGATGTGAGAGTTGGACTGTGAAGAAGTCTGAGCGCCGAAGAATTGATGCTTTTCAACTATGGTGTTAGACAATACTCTTGAGAGTCCCTTGGACTGCAAGGAGGTCAATTAGTCCATCCTAAAGGAGATCAGTCCTGGGTGTTCATTGGAAGGACTGATGCTAAAGCTGAAACTCCAATACTTTTGCCACCTCACGCAAAGAGTTGACTCATTGGAAAAGGCCCCGATGCTGGGAGGGATTGGGGGCAGGAGGAGAAGGGGACGACAAAGGATGAGATGGCTGGATGGCATCACTGACTCAAGGACATGAGTTTGAGTAAACTCTGGCAGTTGGTGTTGGACAGGGAGGCCTGGCGTGCTGCGGTTCATGGGGTCGCAAAGAGTCAGACACAACTGAGCAACTGAACTGAACTGAACTGAACACACCTAATATAGGGGCTTACCTTGTGGCTCAGCTGGTAAAGAATCCACCTGCAATTCAGGATACCTAGGCTTGATCCCTGGGTTGGTAAGATCCCCCGGAGAAGGGAAAGGCTACCCACTCTAATATTCTGGCCTGGAGAATTCCATGAACTGTATAGTCCATAGGGTCACAAAGAGTCAGACACGACTGAGCAACTTTTATTTTCTGTACCTTATATGATTCTGTTTCTGTCAAAAGGAGATTTAATATTTACCAACCTTCTTTAAAGAATTTGTATACTCATGTATTTTTTAGAGGAAATCATGCATTGCCAAAAAAACACTGATTTCCACCTCCAGTTTTCAGAATGTATTAGATATTTTCAAAAGCACCAAAGTCTAACACATTCTAATATTAGTGAGATGAATTCTTCTGATTCTAATATCATTCCTAGAGATGAGAAGATAATCAACACACTAATCAAGAACATGTATTTGGCATACTTAAAGGAAGCCTGGTGAATAGAACAAACAATCCTAACATTTGTATCAAAACATAAAGATCCTGAATAGCCAAAGCAATCCTCAGAAAGACAAAAGCCAGAGGCATCATGCTCCCTGATTTCAAACTATATCACAAAACAGTAATTATCAAAACAATATGTTATTGGCATAAAACATAAATCAAATCAATGGAAAAGACTAGAGAACTCAGAAGTAAACCCATGAATAAACACCAAGTGTTTAATTTACAAGAAAGGAATCAAGAATATACAACAGGGAAAGGGCAGTCTCTTCAATAAATGGTGCTGGGGAAACCGGACAACTACACACAGAAGAATGAAATTGGACTCCTATTAATATCTTATACCAAACACAAAAATTGACTCAAGATGGACTAAAGACTTGAAGGTAAGACCTGAAACCACAAGTTCCTGGAAGAAAACATTGGTGGGTAAGCATTTGACTTAGGTCTTGATAATAATGATTGTTCGCATCTGGTACCACAAGAAAAGCAAAAATTAAGAAGAGGGGCTACATCAAGCTAAACATCTTCTGAACAAGAGAGGAAACCATCAACAGAATGAAAAGGCAATCTATCGAATGGAAGGAAATATTTGCAAATCATATATCCTTACCCTTGTTCACTGTTGGTGGAAATATAAATTGGTGCAGCTACTATGGAAAATATTATGAAGGTTCCTCAAATAGAACTACCATGTGATCCAGTAACTTCACTTCTAAGTATTTATCTAAGGGGACTAGAAACACTATAAAAAGATAAATGCACCCCATGGTCACTGAAGCATTTTTTACAATAATCAGGACATTGAAGCTATCTAAGTGTGTATCAGTAGATAAGTGGATAAAAGAAATCACATTTCTTCTATACACATGCATGTGCATATGCACACACACACACACACGGAATATTATTCAACCATAAAGAAGAATGAAATCATGTGCCTTGTGACACCATGGATAGACCTTGAAGACATTATGTTAAATGAATAAGACAGAGAAAGGCAAGTACTGTATGATCTCACTTATTTGTAAGGTCTGAAAACAAACAAAATACAAACTCCTACATACAGAGAACAGATTGGTGGTTGCTAGAGTTAAAGGAGTAGAGGGTAGGCGAAACTGATAAAGGTGGTCAAAAGGTAGACTTCCAGTTATAAAATAAACAATTTATGCAGAATTAATGCATTGATACAATATGATAACTGGGATTCCCAGGTGGCTCAGTGGTAAAGAAACTGTCTGCCAAGAAGAACACGTGGGTTTGAGGCCTGGGTTGGGAAGATTCCCTGGAGAAGGAAATGGTAACCCATTCCAGTAATCTTGCCCCAAAATTCCATGGACAGAGGAGCCAGGTGGGCTACAGTTCATAGGGTAGCAAAGAGTCAGACACAACTGAGCGACTAAGCACAAGTATTCCACCTAGCATATCCTGAAGGTTCATCCACAGTGTAGCATGTGTCAGAATTTCCTCCTTTTTCAGGCAGAATAATACTGCATTGTATGTATATACACATTTTGCTTATTTATTCATCCATCAAGGGATATCTGAGTTACTTCCACACATCCATGAACAATGCTGCTGTGAACATAGGAGTACAACCATCTCCTTAACACTCTGCTTTCAATTCTTCTGGGTAGAGACCCAGAAGGGGGACTGCTGAATCATACAGTGATTTTATCTTTAATTTCTTGAGGAATGACCATGTTGTTTTCTATAGCAGCTGCACCATTTTACATCTGCACTAACAGCATACAATGATTCCAATTTCCTCACATCCTCACCAATTTGAGTTTGGGTTTTTGTTTTTGTTTTTGTTTTTTAGTAGCCCATCACCCTAATGAATGCAAAGTGGCCAAGTAGCTAGAATCTTATCTGACTGCCTGTAGTATCTTACTGATCCTCTTCTAAACAATAAGTTAAAACTATAATGTTTGCTCGCTTTGTAGGAGAACAATATTTTTACTTTTTTCAAATTTTTTCTCTTGGCTAAGCCGGGTCTCAGTTGCCGCATGTAAGATCCTTAGTTGTGACATGTGGGATCTTTTAGCTGTGGAAAGTGGGATCTAGTTTCCTGACCAGGGAATCAAACCCAAGCCCCCTGCATTGAGTGTGGAATCTTAGCCACTGGGCCACAAGGCAAGTCCCTGTTTTTACTTTTTATTTTTGAAAATTATCTTTTAACAAGCTGTTAAATTGATGCCTTCAAATTGTGGTGCTGGAGAAAGTTCTTGAGAGTCCCTTGGATAGCAAGGAGATTCAACCAGTCAATCCTAAAGGAAATCAACCTTGAATATTCACTGGAAGGACTAATGCCAATGCTGAAGCTCCAATACTTTGGCCAGCTGATGCAAATAGCTGACTCATTGGAAAAGACCCTGATGCTGGGAAACACTGAAGGCAGGAGGAGAAGGGGATGACAGAGGATGAGATGGTTGGATGGCATCATCAATTCAATGGACATGAGTTTGAGCAAGCTTCAGGAGATGGTGAAAAACAGGGAAGCCTGGAGTGCTGCAGTCCAAGGGGTGCAAAGAGTTGGATACGACTGAGCAACTGAGCAACAAACAATAATACAAGACAAGCAGTCTACAATGTTTTCTAAAAGTGAGATATATTTCAGCATGTTTATTTGCTAATAGATACGATGCAATAAAGAGGGAAATGTCTGATGCCAGAAAAGAGTGTAACAGCAACAGCAAAGTACATAAACAGAACTGAATTCAGAGAACCTTAGAATCACATATGATTTATTCATTGCAATTGGAAGACAAGCAGAATATTCACATAAAATGCAGATAGATTCTTTCACTTGGTTGTAGGAGCATGTGGAAGATATCTTTCAAATTTTTCTTTTCATTTTATTAATCTCTTCTTCTTAGCTCAAAAATCAATGTATGCTGGCTACTTAATATATGTTTCTAGTGTGAATATAACAAAAATAATCTCACTCTACAAGGAAGAGCACAGAAGGAAAGACCCATGTCTAATATCTAAACACTTTGGGTATTCAACTAGTTCAACTCACAGCCTTTGTTAGCAGATTCTTAAAATGCTTTAAAATTACTCATGTAAGTAATTTTATATTAACTTATTCAGCTGGTTTTATTGAGATATAATTGGCATACTGCATTCTGTAACTGTGTACAACATAATGATTTGACTTACATACATAATGAAATGATTACTACAATAAGTTTAGTGAACACTCAATATTTCATATAGACAGAAAGTTAGAGAAATAGAAAAACATTTTTTTCATTGTAATAAAAACTCTTAGGATTCACTCTCCTAGCAACTTTCATATATAACATACAGCAGGGTTAATTATTGTTCTCGTATTGTACATCACATCCCCAGAATACTTCTTTATCTTATAATTAGAAGTTTGTACCTTTTGACTGCCTTTATCTAGTGTACTCACACCTACTCCTGATCTCTTTTTCTCATGGAAAATTCTTAAAGACATAGGAATACCAGAATACCTTACCTCTCCCTGAGAAATCTGAATGCAGGTCAAGAAGTAACAGAACCAGACATGGAACAATGGACTGGTTCAAAACTGGGAAAGGAGTATGCCAAGGCTATATATTGTCACCCTGTTTGTTTAACTTATATGCAGAGTACCTCATGCAAAATGCTGGGCTGGATGAATCACAAGCTGGAATCAGGATTTCTGGGAGAAATATCAACAACATCAGACATGTAGATGATACCATTTTAATGGCAGAAAGTGAAGATGAAGGTGAAGGAGGAAAGTGAAAGAGCTGGCTTAAAACTTAACATTCAAAAAACTAAGATCATGGCATCTGGTCCCATTGCTTCATGGCAAATAGATGGGGAAAAGTAGAAGCAGTTACAGATTTTATTTTCTTGGGCTCCAAAATCACTGCAGATGGTGACTGCAGCCATGAAATTGAAAGACACTAGGTACTTGGAAGAAAGGTGAG
Organism: Bos taurus; assembly: GCF_002263795.3. Lineage (NCBI taxonomy): Eukaryota > Metazoa > Chordata > Mammalia > Artiodactyla > Bovidae > Bos > Bos taurus. The sequence goes on from NC_037332.1 coordinate 89,930,588, forward strand.
ACAAACCTAGACAGTACATTAAAAAGTAGAGACATCACTTTCCTGACACAGGTCCATATAGTCAAAGCTATGGTTTTTCCAGTAACCATGTACAGATGTGAAACTTGGACCATAAAGAAGGCTGAGCACCGAACAACTGATGCTTTTGAACTGTGGTGGTGGAGAAGACTCTTGAGAGTCCCTTGGACAGCAAAGAGATCAAACCAGTCAATCCTAAAGAAAATCAACCCTGAATATTCATTAGAAGGACTGATGCTGAAGCTCCAAATACTTTGGCCACCTGATGGAAAGAGCCAACTCCTTGAAAAAGACCCTGATGCTGGGAAAGTTTGAAGGCAGGAGGAGAAGGGGACAACAGAGGATGAGATGGCTGGATGGCATCACCAACTCAATGGGCATGGGTCTGGGTAAACTCTGGTAGTTGGTGATGGACAGGGAGGCCTGGCGTGCTTCTTTCATGGGGTTGCAAAGAGTCGGACACGACTGAGTGACTGAACTGAACTGAAGTGAGACAGCGTATTAAAATGCAGAGACATTACTTTGCCAACAAAGGTCCATCTAGTCAAGGCTATGGTTTTTCCAGTAATCATGTATGGATGTGAGAGTTGGACTATAAAGAAAGCTGAGTGCTGAAGAATTTATGCTTTTGAACTGTGGTGTTGGAGAAGACTCTTGAGAGTCCCTTGGACTGCAAGGAGATCCAACCAGTCCATCCTAAAGGAAATCAGTCCTGAATGTTCATTGGAAGGACTGATGTTGAAGCTGAAACTCCAATACTTTGGCCACCTGATGCAAAGAGCTGACTCATTTGAAAAGACCCTGATGCTGGGAAAGATTGAAGGCAGGAGGAGAAGGGGATGGCAGAGGATGAGATGGTGAGATGGCAGAGGATGAGATAGTTGGATGGCATCACCGACTCAGTGGACATGAGTTTGGGTGGACCCCGGGAGTTGGTGATGGACAGGGAGGCCTGGCGTGCTGCAGGCATGGGGTCGCAAAGAGTCGGACATGACTGAGAGACTTAAATGAACTGAACTGAACTGAACGTGGAAAATCATTTTAAAATCACACTCTTTACCATACCCTTTAGTAATCAAAAGTAAATGAGCTTTGCAGCAATGTCAATCTGTCTGCAATGTGACAACTCTTTGATAGAAAACAGACAAACTAATGAGAGGAAGCTAAATAGGGATATTGTTTACTGGGCTCTGATGACTTACTGCTGGCAAGCAGGTGAACCCTATCTAAGCGATAGTGAATAAAGAAAACATTATGCTTGCCCTCAGATAAGCAGAATATGATTTAAAACAAAACAAAATAGCTGACTGTTATTTAGAACTCACCAGGCCTCAGAAGCAGAGTCCAGGATGTATCCTGAGACTATAAATGCATAAAGAGCATGCCTGGTAAGAGCGCTAATTGATATTGAGTGGCAGTCTCACTGTGGGGGAGAAGATAGCTTGTGTGCTTATTAGCATAAACAACACATTCCAGGGCTCCAAACTATGCAACTTCCCACACTGACCCAGCTGACCCCAATGCTGAGTGAGCTAGTCAGCATCTGAGAATACAGTGAAAAGTTACATAGATGCCAGAGGTAGAAAAAGTTCAGCTGTATCTCCATTTAGTTCAGTTCAACAAACCTTAACACCTTACATTCAAAAAAACCACTGTAACAGAAAAAAGAACAGTAAAATGGATACTCTGCTGCCTTCCTATTTATTGATGTCATTGTTAACTTTTTTTTTCTTAGACTAGAATTTAAACTAAGAAAAAGGACTAACTTGTTATTACTTAATTCTAGATTATGGAAATAACAATATATGAATTCACTAAACATTTCAATTATGTCTTACTAATAAATTGTTGTTCAGTTGCTAAGTCATGTCCGACTCTTTTGCAACTCCATAAACTGTAGCCTGCCAGGCTCCTCTGTCCATGAGATTTCCCAGGCAAGAACACTGCAGTGGATTGCCATTTCCTTCTCCAGAGGATCTTCCCAACCCAGGGACGAAACCCAAGTCTCCTGCAGCTCCTGTACTGGCAGATGGATTTTTTTACCACTGAGCCAACTGGGAAGCCGCTTACTAATGGATACACATTGGTATATAGAAAATAAACAACCTACTGTATACCACAGGAAACTATATTCAATATCTTGTAATAATGTATAATGGAAACAATCTGAAAAAGGGTGTGTGTGTGTATATATATATATATATATATCTGAATCACTTTGCTGTACACCTGAAACATCTGTCCACCTATAAATCTAGCCTTCTGGCAATTGTGACCTAAATTATGAGCAATGACACCTCCTACCACAGTACACTCAGGATCGTTTTTTGAACAACTGCTGCTGCTGCTGCTACTGCTACTAAGTTGCTTCAGTCGTGTCCGACTCTGTGCGACCCCACAGATGGCAGCCCACCAGGCTCCCCCATCCCTGGGATTCTCCAGGCAAGAACACTGGAGTGGGTTGCCATTTCCTTCTCCAATGAGTGAAAGTGAAGTCGCTCAGTCGTGCCCGACTCTTAGCGACCCCATGGACTGCAGCCCACGGAGGCTTCTCTGTCCATGGGATTTTCCAGGCAAGAGTACTGGAGTGGGTTGCCATTGCCTTCTCTGATTTTTTGAACTAGGACGGCTAAATCTGAGTCTCAATCTGTCCCTCCTCCTCTCCATTTCCATCAGCTTGCCTTTTCTTTCTTCCATGCTTACAGGTATACGTATGGTTCCCCAGAGATTTATGGATTCTCCCTGCTTTCCAACAATCTTGCATTATTAAACCTTTATGTCTACCATCCCTTGTGTTCCTCTTTCTTCTAAACTTGTTAGTTCCTCTTCTGTGGTCTCTCTCTCTCTCTCTCCCCCTATCCTATCTGCTCTCCTTGATGTTGCAAAATCATTCACTTGACACCTTCAACACATATTTATGAAACATACTTGGCTGGCTTTGTGAGTTGTGCTACACTGTAGATTTTCTCCTGCTTTCCCACATTTATTCTTCCGGAGTACTTTTGCATACCCTATCTTACTGCAGTTATGCTTGTTTCTCTGCTCCTCTACTCCAAGAAATCCTATGGTTTAGTCTGGAAAAAACTGAGTTCATGAGCAGATACCTGCAGAAAGATCATGTCCCCAGAACACTCAACAAGCCTGAAGTCAGCCTGTCTGTCTCTTCTTGCCCTCTCTGCTCCTCTGTTTTTCTTTCTGGCCCTGAGGTTCTCAGTTTTCCAGAGAGTTACAATGTCATTTGAAAAATCTCCCCCACAATTTCATAGGTCACCTTCTCATCCATTTTTTTCTCCCAACACATACTCTGCAAAATATCATTTTCATAGCTAGAATTAGTTGCAGGACTTTTCAGAAAAGTTTTGGGGCTTTAATGTGTCTTATGAAAAATCTTGTGATGACTTACATCATAAGGGTGATGTATGAAAGTGTCATACTGATTTTAATTTTGATCCCTTATGTTTCCTCCCTACTCTGTCACTGTCACACTAATGACTGTTAAAATACCCCCAAAGACAGGCGAATAAGAAAACAAAGACAAGAGCCAGAGGACTGTAAGTTCCCAAATGAGCAAATATTGCCCATATTTGAGAAAAGTTATATTGGCTTAGCTTATAAATGTTTGAGCATTATGACAATCTCCAGAGGGAAGAAAAAGATAACCTTTGACCATAAGAATGAGATACTTTATTCGTGATGTCACCAGGCAGTTATTGCAATTTTAAAGATTAACACCTTCCTCTCCAGGTTAATTTTATTTAGGAACAACCACAAATGTATTGATCTGTGAATGAAACATGTTTCAAGCATGTTTCTTGCATGTTTCAAGCATATATGTTGTGATATCAAGTATAAAATCTGTTTAGATTCACTTGTTTAAGTAAAGCATTTTCAAAATAATTTTTAAAGAAGTTAGAAAAAAATTCTGTTCATGTTCAAAAGCTGTCCATGCTAACAAAGGGATGATGTATATGTATTTGGCATGGAAAATCTACCTAGAATGGAAAATTTGTAATAACTCATAACATAGTTAATTGCCCATTACTAAGACCTTCGCCATCTCCACTCTATCCCAGTGAGCTTAATATTAATAACTAGGGGAAGTTCCCAGGTGGCTCTTTGGGTAAAGAATCCACCTGCAATGCAGGAGACACAGGAGATGTGGGTTCAATACCCAGGTTTGGAAGATCCCCTGGAGAAGGGCAGGGCAACCCACTCCAGTATTCTTGCCTGGAGAATCTCAGGGACAGAGGAGCCTGGAGGGCTACAGTCCATAGGGTCACAGAGTCAGACACAACTGAAGCAACTGGGCATGCATTAATATCTAGATGGCCTGGGTCAGGTGTCAATAGTCACCTTCCTCTTATTATGCGTCTTTATCAACATCATCATCTCATGATCATTATCATCAAACAGTCACCATTCATTGAAGTCTCCTGTGCTCTGGGTGCTTTTAAAAACAGACCTCATTTAATTCTCACAACAAACATTTCAAGTAGGTACTATTATCCCCTTTCCAAAGGAAACTGAGGTTTAACAAGATTAAGAAATTTGCCCAAGGTCTTATACCTAATAAGTAGTGAAGCCAGGATTTGAAATAGTCATTGCTGCTTGCAAATTTGATCTAACACTGTGATGCTTCAACGATGGATATAATGGCAAAATTTCTCAAGTGGTTCAGAGTCAGCAACTCCCAGGAAATTCTTGTAAATATGTAGGGTGACAAATCGTAACTTTCTTCAGGAATGTGAAATTATTGTGTACATTTATCTTGGTCAGAGAAGCATGAAAAATGTGCTGCCCTTAATTTGAAGTTATGTTAATAAAATATTTTAAAATTTACAAAGAACTTTTCCGTTTGAGCTTACGAGAACAGGCCAGGCACTGTTAATCTCATTTTACAAAATGGAAGCTGAGTCTTGGAGAGGCAGAGTCAAATGACTAGGACATAGTGATATAAAGTCTAGAGCCCGTCTTTTGAGTTCTAGTTATTTGCTCTTTCCAACACATTTTAAGGAAGCCCATGTTTACAAATGATGAGAGGAAGCTCCCTGGACTTTGTTCCATGATTGCTTAAATTTTTAAAAAAGGGGAGAAAGAAAGCATCATAAATCAACTTGAAATACCCACTGAGAACTTCATTCATTAAGTGGTATTAACAAACACTGCAAGAAAATTGTTCCTGGAGTTACTCAGTTCTTCTGGGTCTCTCCAATGTTATCTAACTATTTTATTTTCTCCTGTTAAATAAATAAATAAAATCATTCCCTGTTATGTGACACAATGTGACTTCAAAACATATGAAACAAAGAAAATGAGAAGTTTGTAAGTCATAAAAATACCATAACCCATTTACAACCAAAAAGTGTTACAATTTTAACAGGACTATGCCTAAGCATTCTCAGAAGTCACCTTGCACATGCCAATTTCTTCATTACAAACTATCTTCCAGGATGATTTAGATATATTCCAAATATTTTTTCTGTATATACCATAAATCAAATTTGCTAAATCTTAAATATGCACTGTTGAGTTTTTTAAATTCTAATTCATTTTTTAAATTGGCAGAGTAACATTAAGATAAGTTTTCATACACAGTTTAATCGAAAATTAGGAAATAATTAAAACTACACATAAGGCAAAGATAACTAATTATACAAAGAGGATCCACACCTAAAATTGTGGACTTTGTTTTGTTCTGTCTGATACTGACTTTAAACCTTCCAAGTCATCCTTGTGCTCAGTTGCTCAGTCATGTCTGACTCTTTGTGACTCCATGGACTAGAGCCTGCCAGGCTCCTCTGTCTATGGAATTTTCCAGGCAAGAGTACTAGCTGCTGCTTGCTAAGTCACTGCAGTCGTGTCCGACTCTGTGTGACCCCATAGATGGCAGCCCGGTGTGGGTTGCCATTTCCTTCTCCAATGCATGAAAGTGAAAAGTGAAAGTAAAGTCGCTCAAGTCATGCCTGACCCTCAGCGACCCCATGGACTGCAGCCTACCAGGCTCCTCCATCCACGGGATTTTCCAGGAGGAGTACTGGAGTGGGATGCCATTGCCTTCTCCAAGTACTAGAGCAGGTTGCTATTTCCTATGTTAGGGGACCTTCCTGACCCAGGCATAGAGCCCACATCTCATGTATCTCCTACATTGGGCAGGCAGATTCTTTACCACTAGCACCACCTGGGAAGCCCTAGATCATCCTTATGTTGTGTCTGACTCTGTGACTCTATAGACTGTAGTCTGCCAAGCTCCTCTGTCCATGAGATTCTCCAGGCAAAAATACTGGAGTGAGTTGCCATGCCCTCCTCCCAGGGATCTTCCTGACCTAGGGACTGAACCCACATCTCTTGCATTGGCAGGTGGGTTCTTCACCACTAACACCACCTAGGAAGCCCAAGTCACCCTTAGGCCAAGCCAATAAATGTAGAAATAAATAGATTTTACTTATATATTTAGTCATAGATTTCATACTAGACTACAGGCTACAACCAAGATGTACAAATAACAATGAAACAGAATCAAAAGCATAAACTTAATAAAAAGTTAATGATCAGCATAAAAATAATAACAGTAAATTTTCAGGAGAAAAAATAGATTAACTTGCTCTTGATACAGTCCATTAGAATGCTATGAAGTCTCTCAGTCATGTCCAATTCTTTGCGACCCCATGGACTGTAGCCTGCCAAACTCCTCTATCCATGGGATTTTCCAGGCAAGAATACTGGAGTGGGTTGGGAAGTTATAAAAAATATGAAATTAAAAATGACAATGGCTGTTATACAATCTTCTTCTACTGGATGGTATTACAAACTACCATTAATGTATGCGCCTAAAGTTGTGGTTACATAGTCAAGTGACATGGTGACCTAAATCAATTAGCCTAATGTCAATCTATAACTCTGTTGTAGAAGAAAAATCTCACATGACCTCTGCTTTGACTAATCTTGCTATATAACTGCTCTATTCTAGTTCATGCTGAATGTAGAACATAAGTAAAATTAAATATTTTTATCTTCAGTTCAGTTCAGTTCAGTCATTCAGTCATGTCCAACTTTTTGCAACCCCATAAACTGCAGCATGCCAGGCCTCCCTGTCCATCACCAACTCCCAGAGTCCACCCAAACCCATGTCCATTGAGTCAGTGATGCCATTCAACCATCTCATCCTCTGTTGTCCCCTTCTCCTCCTGCCCTCAATCTTTCCCAGCATCACAGTCTTTTCCAATGAGTCAACTCTTCACATGAGGTGGCCAATGTATTGGAGTTTCAGCTTCAACATCAATCCTTCCAATGAACACCCAGAACTGATCTCCTTTTGGATGGACTGGTTGGATCTCCTTGCAGTCCAAGAGACTCTCAAGAGTCTTCTCCAACACCACAGTTCAAAAGCATCAATTCTTCCGCACTCAGCTTTCTTTATAGTCTAACTCTCACATCCATACATGTCCACTGGAAAAACCATAGCCTTGACTAGACGGACCTTTGTTGGAAAAGTAATGTCTCTGCTTTTTAATATGCTATCTAGTTGGTCATAACTTTCCTTCCAAGGAGCAAGCGTCTTTTAATTTCATTGCTGCAATCACCATTATCTTGCACACCATAATATCTGACTACAATTATTCAATTAAAGTAGGATTTAAAAAAATAACTGGGGGGATCTAAAACTACTATAGCAAAAGAACAGATGTCATTCTTACTTCAAAGTAGGATTTAAAAATTCTTTCTTCCCAGTCACCAGCCCCAAGCATCCAGTATCATGCATCGAACATGGACTGGTGACCCAGAAGGATGGTACGGGGAGGGAGGTGGGAGGGGGTTCAGGATGGGGAACATGTGTATACCCGTGGTGGATTCATGTTGATGTATGGCAAAACCAATAAAATATTGTAAAGTAATTAACCTCCAATTAAAATAAATAAATTTACGTTAAAAAAATAAAGCTTTAGGCTAGTGGAGCCAAAATGCTTGTGTGTGAGAATTAAAATTGAAATTAGAAAAAGAGAAAAAATTTTTCAAGTTTCAAAGTTCAGCAGTGGGAGAGGAATAAGAATTTTTAAAAAGAAAAGAAAACAAGCATGAAAAAGCAAATTAATATTTTTAATACCATTCCTAATACTGAATGAAATTTTAAAAAGATACTAACTACAGGAGAACATATTGGTAGAACATCACTTCTTTATGAATAGAAAAAGATACCTAGCTGAATTCATTAGTTGTAGAACTGTTTTATCTACATGAGTCAATTCAAATCATGGAAAATTATTTTAATGAATGTATTTTTAAAAATGATCTGTAGTTAATAAAATCAACTAAATACAAAACAAAACAAAAAAAACTTTCTTTAGTCAAATCAATGGGTAAGGAATTTAGGTCCAGATGTTTAAATATGGTCCTTCAAGGACCTTCCTGATGATCCAGTGGTTCAGAACCCACTGTGCAATGCAGAAGACACAGGTTTGATCCCTGATCAGCGAATGAAGATCCCACATGCTGTAGAGGAACTAAGCCCTCATGTGACAACTAGAGAGTCCATCTGCTGCAATGAAAGATCTTGTGTGCTGCAACTAAGGCCCTTAAAAAACCAACACAATATTATAACGTAATTAACCTCCAATTAAAAGAAATAAATTTATATTTAAAATAAATAAATAAATAAAAAGTGAATCCATGGGGGGGGACTATAATGAAATAAAATTTTAAAAATTGTCCTTCATATTTTAAGCCAGAGATTCTATTTGATTAGTTAAGAAACCTGCTATCAGTAGACAATTCATGAATTAGAATTTATTCTCTTATATGACATAATGTATAAGAAAGATCTGGACTCAAACTACAGATGGCCCTTAGAAATTATATGACCTTTATGGTCTATTTAACACTTTTAAGGTTTAGTCTCTTCATCTCTAAAGCAGAAGTAATCATCACACTCACTACTTATGATTATTTAGGATTATCTAATTTAATGTACAAAAAGTGTTCATCAACGTGCCTCACTCAAAGATAATGCTTAGCAATTGTTAGCTATTTTTAAATAGTAATACTAAACATGAATTTGATGAAGCTAGTGATGCCAAATTTAAATTACGTGAATGAGTCTTACAAAATTGTTAGTGCATTCAAATATATCTTTTTAAGTCAGTTCTCTTTTAACATTTTTAAGCAAAATTAGAGATGAAAGTGAAAGTCACTCAGCTGTGTCCAACTCTTTGCAACCCTATGGACTATACAATCCATGGAATTCTCCAGGCCAGAGTACTGAAGTGGGTAGCCTTTTCCTTCTCCAGAGGGTCTTTCCAACCCAGGGATCAAACTCAGGTCTTCCACAATGCAGGCAGATTCTTTACCAGCCACTAATATATTTATTCTTTAATAGGCTCCTCAATAACCAAAACTGACATTAAAACTTAAAATCTAAGACAGTAGAAGAAAGTAAATAGATCTAGAATGGGCTTCAGGTATTATTTTGTATAATCTCCATATTTTTCACTTAGGAGAAAATGGAAGCCTTAAGAGGTAAAGTGATCTCTAAAAAAATAGGTCTGGATGGGACTTCCCTGGTGGTCCAGTGGTTAAGACCCTTTGCTTCCAAGACAGAGGGCGTGTGTTCAGTCCCTGGCTGGGGAACTAAGATCCTACATAGTGCATATTGCAGAAAGCAAAAAACAAGGCTAGAATCTAGGCACCAAATCTCACTGAACACAGAGCCAAAGGCAAGGCACTGAATGCCAGTTTAATCTACTTCTCAAAAGAGAAAACTTTTTCCTGATATTAGACACTCTTCATTTCATTATCACTTGTTCAATACATATTTTAAAAAATCCAAAATTAATATTATCATGTAAATGAAATAAATTACAATGTGACCAAATGAGAATATGAAACCAGTATGTTAGTCCCAGGAAAAATAAACCTCAATGATTTAATTACGTAGAGTATTTTATACTATTTTTCTTCAACTTGTCTTTATCTCATTTTATTCTTTAATCCACCCTACAAAACAGGAAGGTTATATCTAATTAATTTCACTTTAAAGAAGGGTAAATTGAGACCCAGTAAAGTACAGTTCTATAGCTAGTGAAATGAGACCAAAATCGGGTCTTTGGACTCAACAGTTTTCTTCACATTTCTTTAAATTATGATGGCTTTATGCTACAAAGCATCGCTATGAACAAAGCTAGTGGAGGTGAAGGAATTCCAGCTGAGCTATTTCAAATCCCGAAAGATGATGCTGTGAAAGTGCTGCACTCAATATGGCAGCAAATTTGGAAAACTCAGCAGTGGCCACAGGACTGGAAAAGGTCAGTTTTCATTCTAATCCTAAACAAAGGCAATGCCAAAGAATGCTCAAACTACAACATAATTGTACTCTTCTCACACACTAGCAAAGTAATGCTCAAAATTCCCCAAGCCACACTTCAACAATACATGAACCGAGAACTTCCAAATGCTCAAGCTGGATTTAGAAAAAGCAGAGGAATCAGAGACCAAATTGCCAACATCCACTGGATCATCAAAAAAGCAAGAGCATTCCAGAAAAACATCTACTTCTGCTTTATTGACTATGCCAAAGCCTTTGACTGTGTGGATCACAACAAACTGAAAAATTCTTCAAGAGATGGGAATACCAGACCACCTCTCCTGCCTCCTGAGAAATCTGTATGCAGGTCAAGAAGCAACAGTTAGAACAAGACATGGAACAACAGATTGGTTCCAATTTGGGAAAGGAGTATGTCAAAGTTGTATATTGTCACCCTCCTTATTTAACTTATTTGCAGAATACATCATGCGAAAGGCCAGGCTGGATGAAGCATTAGCTGGAATCAAGATTGCTGGGAGAAATATCAATAACCTCAGATATGTAGATGACACCACCCTAATGGCAGAAAGTGAAGAGGAACTAAAGACCCTCTTGATGAAAGTAAAAGAGGAGAGTGAAAAAGCTGGCTTAAAACTCAACATTCAAAAACTAAGATCATGGCATCCAGTCCCATCACTTCGTGGCAAATAGATGGGGAAACAGTGGAAACAGTGATAGACTTTATTTTGGGGAGCTCCAAAATCACTGCAGATGATGATTGCAGCCATGAAATCAAAAGACACTTGTTCCTTGAAAGAAAAGCTATGACCAACCTAGACAGCATATTAAAAAGCAGAGACATTACTTTTCCAACAAAGATCCATCTAGTCAAAGCTATGGTTTTCCAGTAGTCACGTATGGATGTGAGAGTTGGACTATAAAGAAAGCTGAGCGCTGAAGAATTAATGCTTTTGAACTGTGATGTTGGAGAAGACTCTTGAGAGTCCCTTGAACTGCAAGGAGATCAAACCAGTCAATCCTAAAGGAAATCACTCCTGAATATTCATTGGAAGGACTGATGCCAAAGCTGAAGCATGAATACTTTGGCCACTTGATGCGAAGACCTGACTCACTGGCAAAGACCCTGATGCTGGGAAAGATTGAAGGCAGGAAGAGAAGGGGACAACAGAGGATAAGATGGTTGGATGGCATCACCTACTCAATGGACATGAGTTTGAGCAAGCTCTTGGAGTTGGTAATGGACAGGAAAGTCTGGCATGCTGTAGTCCATGGGGTCGCAAAGATTCGGACATGACTGAACTGAACTTTGCTACAAAATTGATACCCTCTGTCCAGCATTAATAAATATTAAATGTGGCTTTATGTATCTTTGTTTCTTTGTTGTTAGGTGTCTAATGGTTTATGATATCTGTCTTCTTTATGAATTGTACCATATGTCATTAAAAATATTCATCTTCATTTCATTTTAAAATAAAGATTGAAAATAAATAAACATTAAATGTGTAAAAGCATAACCATCCAAGGGAATCAATATTTTGATGTATATGAAATTAATATTCATCTTAAGATATATGTGTTTGACCTTAGAGGAAAGGTTACTACAGTCATTGTCTGTTTTATATTGTTTAAAATATACATTGACCAAAAATCATTTCTATAATGCACCTTCCAAAATAAACTTAAGATTAAAATCAAAAAGGGAACAGAAAGATTGAAAATGTGTCATTATGCCGGGGGAGTGTGTAATTTCCTCAGTTCTGTCTCACCACAGCAAAGATTTGAAATGGCATACTAGTGTTACAACTCGGTTACAACTCAGTTTTATTCAGCAAGGAAAGGGTAGTACACTGTCGAGGCATGAGGCCAGGCCACATATAAAAAGAGAGGGGGCTCATCTTGGCTCCTCTTTTTATATGAGCTGCCTCCTCCCCCAGAGCCTGCCCTATGTAAAGTGGGATAGCCAGGAGGGCTGTTTGTTTCTCCTGAGGTTCTCATTCCCATCTTTGGATTTTCTTTTGTTCCATTTTCGTGGGCTTTTCCCTTTCTTTGTCTTTTAGCCACTGCCATTTTGGACTCCTTTTTCACGTTCTAACAATTAAATAAAACACCTAAATTCAGTCAGTAACTTAATGACTCAAAAAAAATAAAACTTTTCATATTTGAATGCCACTCGTAGACGAAATCTCATAGGAAAACCATTAACAAACTGAGTTGAATTTTCAAAATGACCTTCACTTTTAAGTGCCCCTTTAAAGATATTCCTGAGTGTTGCTAAGTAGAGTAAAACAAATTCAACTGGCTGTACTTTAACACAATGACAAATTCATGTAACAGCATTATCAACTACCCACCCTGGTCAGATAATATCTTTCCCAAGGCATTAGGGCCATAAAGATTTGCTTAAGCCGGGCTGTCAGGATTGTAAATCCTCTCTGAGAAAAGCAATTTACCCCTTTGCCACATGTGCTGCAAGGATTAGGAGCAAACAAGGGAGACCTTCAGGGTATGGTGTTTGCATCCATGTGGTGAGTCCCAGGCAATGGAACTTTGTCAGCTGTGCCTGGAATTTGTCAAAAAGGCAGACAACAAGAAAGCAAAGAAGGGGAAGAGGTAACTGACCTTATAAGATCAATTAGATAAGTGTGAATTTGGTTTAAAGTTCTCGGGGACACCTAGCATAGGTAAAAGAAGATGGCATTTTTAAATTGGAAAGATCTAGGTCTGTATTCCTATTCCTCAATTTCTTTACCACCAGCATGACTTTGACCAATTAAGTCACATTTTCCCCCTAATAGGTAGGCGACCATCTAATAGGTGGGCGACCTTAGTAAAGTTGCTTAACTGTTTTAGGCCTCAATTTCCTTGTATGCAAAATGAATGATACAATGCCTCTTAGAATTGTGGTGGATTAAAGGAAGGGATATATTTAAAGCTCTTGGGAAACTCTACTTAATACTCTGTAATGGCCTATGTGAGGAAAAAATGTAAAAATGAGTGGACACCTCAATGGATAGGAGTTTGAAAAAACTCTGGGAGACAGTGAAGGAGAGGGAAGCCTGGTATGCTGCAGTCCAAGGGGTCACAAAGAGTCAGACAGGACTTAGCAGCTGAACAACAAGAACAAATATCTGTATGCATAACTGATTCACTTTGCTGTACACCTGAAACTAACACATGGTAAATCAACTTTACTTCAATAATTTTTTTAATTAAAAAATAAAAATAAAAACCACAAGGAGTTACACTGCTGCTGCTGCTGCTGCTAAGTCGCTTCAGTTGTGTCCGACTCTGTGTGACCCCATAGACAGGAGCCCACCAGGCTCCCCCGTCCCTGAGATTCTCCAGGCAAGAACACTTGAGTGGGTTGCCATTTCCATCTCCAATGCAGGAAAGTGAAAAGTGAATGTGAAGTCGCTCAGTCGTGCCCGACTCGTAGCGACCCCATGGACTGCAGCCCACCAGGCTCCTCTGTCCATGGGATTTTCCAGGCAAGAGTACTGGAGTGGGGTGCCACTGCCTTCTCCAAGGAGTTACACCACACTGAAAGAAAAAAAAGTACCTGGTATATGGCAGGCCCTACTTATTTATTATCTCTCTAAGCCTCGGTTTCCTCATGTGTGAAATGGAGATAACAGGCCATGCAGAGCTGTTTTGAGGATTATGTGAAAATTCAATATGTATCCAGTAAATGGTATTGTTATTGCTGCTGCTACTTTGTCGTTGTTTCTCTCCACACAAGTTAGTTTCAGTGTAGAACTGTGGTATCATATACTCTGGTGCTAAATGAAAATAGTGAGCTGGATCTTTCTCTAGTAACATAAACAGGACTGCAGTTTATGACACAAGTCTGGAATTGAACCCTAATTCAACCTAGGGTTGCCCAAGCGGTAGAAGACACTATTCTCAAAGTAAGGAAATCACTGAAATTGAGTGACATTGAAAAGTTCCTTCACACAGGTGATAAAACAGAGCTATAAAATTCAACATCAGAAACACACTCAGATTATCCCATTCTAAGATCTCCAGGAATAATAAGGGCTTCCCAGGTGGTGCAGCAGTAAAGAATCCAAGTGTCAATGTAGGAGACATAGGAGATGCAGGTTTGATCCTTCAGTCGGGAAAATCCCCTGAAGTAGGAAATGGCAACTCACTCCAGTAGTCTTGCCTGAAAAATTCCATGGACAGAGAAGCCTGTCATGCGTGACTGAGCATGCATGGATTTAGTTGCTCCAAAGCACCTGGGATCTTCCTGGATCAGAGATTGAATCTGTGTCTCCTGCATTGGCAGGAGGATTCTTTACCTTTGAGACATAAGGGAAGCCTTCCCACTTTCATTTTTAAGGACACATGGTTATATTGAACCCATCCAATCCAATCCAATCAATCCAATACAATGTCCCCATATCAAGGTCCTTTACTTAATCCCATCTGCAGTCTTTTTTGCCACTTAGGATAAGATACTCAAAGGTTTCAATGAATGGGTTTTAGTCATCGTTGGGGGCCATTGTTCTGCTAACCATGGAGCAGGTTCAACTCTGCACGCACAAGACCCAGCATCACTCTCCAAATCCTAATCTCTTCAGTCATGTCTGACTCTGTGCGACCCCATAAACAGCAGCCCACCTGGCTCTGCCGTCCCTGGGATTCTCCAGGCAAGAACACTGGAGTGGGTTGCCATTTCCTTTTCCAATGCGTGAAAGTGAAGTTGCTCAGTTGTGTCCGAATCTTTATGACCCCATGGACTGCAGCCTACCAGGCTCCTCCATCCATGGGATTTTCCAGGCAAGAGTACTGGAGTGGGTTGCCATTGCCTTCTCCGAATCTCAGCCCTGCAGCATTATTAATTAACAAACTGTGGTTGCTGTAGACCTGAGTTTTCTGAATTGGTAACACTCGATTCACAATAGCCTTATAAAATATAGAGATGTCACCAAACAAAGCTACTCTGACAGTGGCCTAGAAATATACAAGTAATCAAAAACTTGTAAAATGAGCATACTAAATAATTTGCTTATAGGCAAAGGCAGAAATGGCTCAGTATTTAGAAACCACCAAAAAAACTGAAGCCTCAAAAGCATTACTATTTTTTCTTATGAAATATAAATAAATAACTTACTGTGTTATTCTAAAAATTTTACTCTATTACTTTCATTTCACTTTTGACTTACTTTAGTACTGTAAATGCTTCATTTGAAAGTCTTGATTATTTTGTCTCAATTTTTAGCTAGGATAAAGCACCATAAGGATTCCCAGGTGGCTCAGTGGTAAAGAATCCACCTGCCAATGCAGGAAATGCAGGTCCAATCCCTGGGTCAGGAAGTCCCCTTGGAGAAGGAAATGACAACCCACTCCAGTATTCTTGCCTGAGAAATCCCATGAGCAAAGGAAAATGGTGGGCTACAGTCCACGGGGTCACTAAGAGTCACACACAACTTAGCGACTAAATAGCAACAACAAAAACAGCACATTTTCCTTCTGCAAGGCCCTGGGTGCTCTAAGGATTGCTTTCTTTTCATACCAAGTGGGTATTCCTGGCAATCTTGAGCATGCAAGTGCCTTCTCTGGACCTTATGTTACATTTTTCCAACTTGATCTTCCCCCATGTTTGTGAGTTCCAGGACACAGTGACTATTTAACATTTGACATAAAACACATATTAAGACATTTTTGCAAATGTCATCACTGAATTTTCAAAATAACCCAAAAAATTAAGTACTATTTTCTTTTTCTATGTCACAGAGAAGTGGAGTAGCTTTCCCAAAGCCACATAAGATATGAACTCAAACCCATCATGCACTAAAGCCACTGCCCTTTCCACCTGTCCTCTGCCCAGTTCATCACCACTGGGGGCAGTACCGTGTGCTTGCATGGTAAGTCACTTCAGTCGTGTCCAACTCTTTGCGAACGCGTGGACTGTAGCCCACCAGGCTCCTCTGTCCATGGGATTCTCCAGGAAAGAATACTGGAATGGGTTGCATGACCTCCTCTAGAGGATCTTCCCAAGCCAAGGATGGAACCAGCGGCTTTTATGTCTCCTGCATTGGCAGGCAAGGGTTCTTTACCACTAGTGCCACCTGGGAAATGTTGATACCCAAACGCAAGCTTAAATCAGGAAATAATTCATGTAGGTTCCAAAACATTTCATTTTCCTTGGGACTCTGAAGAGGACCAGAAAGGCACACACATCAAGAGACACCCTTTCTTTACACACACACGAAAAACCTGCTGACAAAAATAATCATTAAAACGTTGTTAGAAAATCAAGGATCCAGTTCCTAAAGTTGTATTAACTACCCTATTTCCAATCAAAGGAAAGACATGTTGCTTGCTATCAACATGTTCAGGGAAGCTAGGAAAAAGACAGCTGCTCCATGAACAGTATCCTTGCCAGAAGGGCCAATTAAATTAAGATGCTTTTTTTATCCCCAAAATATTTGGTTTCAAAGTTATTACACAAGTCATATTCAGAAAAATTTACTGCAAGGAGACCATTTATACTCATTAATCCTGGATTTTTCTTTTGCAATATTTTTCTATAGAAGAAATTCCCATGGTTTCCCTACGTTATTGGACATTTTTATTTGTACATAAAAGGAGCAAATTCTTCCTCTTCATGCCTTCGGCCAAAGCAGCCAACACCAGCACTAGGATCAGCAAGTACAGGTCCCAGAATCCTCTTGGTGCTGAATGCAGCATCAGATAAAAGCCTGAAGTCATCACTTTGAGGACAGGACATCATGGGCTCGCCCTCCAGAGCACTCGCCAGCGGCTGAAAACTGCCATGTGGAGGTCAGTGAGAGATCCAGGGCCATGGGCCTCTTGGCCAAATCAGAGTTCACTCAAGGGTACATGCTGCTCCACAGGGCAAGCATGGTTCTAGAAAAATAGTCTTCAGACACTTCCCCCTGCAGCTGATCCTCTTTTCTTTCAAGCACCAACATTCCTCCTCTAATTTCTGCCTTCCCAGCTTAGATCCTGACAACAAACTGGTCAAATGCCATCATGGCAAAATGCCCTCTCATAAAGACAAAGAACAACAAAATAAAACCCAACAGTGTTTGTTTTAAAGGACTTCAGAGTAAATTATGTGGACAAATTATAACATTCCATTTACCTGTAAAAGACCTTGCTTAAATATGTTTTCATCAATAAGCATGTTAAGAATCTAGCCTTTCTGAAAAATATTCCTTTTCAAAAAGTTATGAGGAGACATAAAGATTCATTTTTATTCAACTGACCCTGTTTTTCAAATTTAGTTAATCATCAGAACCATTTGGAAAGCTTATTAAAAGTCTGGATTCTTGGGCTGCCATCTAAATCTCATGCGTCAGAATTACTCAAGGAAATGCCTGAGAATTTGAATTTTTACTAGATTGATGATTATTGGACAAATTTAGGCAACAATGAATTAGGCAAATCTTTTTTGTTTTTATTCTATGGATAGCTTTGCACCAAACCATGTAGCTAATATAAAGATAAGAAGACTGAGAACTCAGATTCTGGTGTGTTAGTCACTCAGTAATGTCCAACTCTTTGCAACCCCATGAACTGTAGCCTGCTAGACTGCTCTGTCCATGGGATTCTCCCGCCTAGAATCCACTGGAGTGGGTTGCCATTCCCTTCTCCAAGGGATCTTCCTGATCCAGGGACTGAACCCAGGTCTCCTGCATTGCAGGCAGATTCTTTACCTTCTGAGCCACCGAAGTATTTGAAATTTAGTACTGGTTTTTCCAATAGTCATGTATGGATGTGAGAGTTGGACCATAAAGAAAGCTAAGCACTGAAGAATTCCTGATTTTGAACTGTGGTGTTGGAGAAGACTCTTGAGAGTCCCTTGGACTGCAAGGAGATCCAATCAGTCCATCCTAAAGGAAGTCAGTCCTGAATATTCATTGGAAGGACTGATGATGAAGCCAATACTTTGGCCACCTGATGTGAAGAACTGACTCATTTGAAAAGACCCTGATGCTGGGAAAGATTGAAGGCAGGAGAAGAAGGGGATGACAGAAGATGAGATGGTTGGATGGCATCACCAACTCAATGGACAAGAGTTTGAGCAAGCTCCAGGAGTTGGTGATGGACAGGAAAGTCTGGAGTGCTGCAGTCCACGGGGTCATGAAGAGTTGGACATGACTGAGCAACTGAACTTAACTGAACTGAGGAGAAATCAGACAAGAAAATAATAACAGGCAGACCTCATTTTATTGCACTTCACAGATACTGCATTTTTTTAATTTGTTCAATTTTTGTCTCTGTGTCACATTATGATATTTCAAACCTTTTCATATTTGTTATGGTGACCTGTGATCTGTGACTTTTGATGTTACTGCTATGCCTCACTGAAGTCTCAAATGATGGTTAGCATTTTTTTATCAATAATTTTTTTTTAGGCCATCCTACATGGCATCCAGGATCTTAGTTTCTTGAACCAGGGAAGTCCCAATAATGTAGCCTTTAATTAAGGTAAATACATTGTTTTTTAGACCTACATAATGCTATTGTGCACTTAATAGACTGCTGTATAGGGTAAACATAATCATCATAAGCAGCAGGAGACCAGAAAATTCATGTGACTCAATTGTGATATTTGTTTTATTGTGGTGGTCTGAAATTGAAACGATAATATCTCCAAGGTATGTTTTAAACAATAAGGCATAATAAGATAAGAAGTGTCATAAGAGTGTTCCACTAAAATAGAGCTAGGAGTTTAAAGGAAGAAAATATTGCAACAGATCATGAGGCGAGCAAAGAAGAAAAAGCTAAAGAACATATTTCATTTGAGATGGACTTTATGACAGTATAATCTCGATGAGAATCACAAAATGCAAAGCCACAGAGACATAAAACTCACTAAATAATGAGAAAGAGTAACAGTGATTGGCTATAGCACTGGGAGTAGCCAGCATGAAGACTAGAAATTTAAATCAGTGCCCATTGAGTAGGCATTGAGAGCTTAGCAGTCTGCGTGCATGCTCAGTTGCTCAGTAGTGTCCAACTCTTTGTGACGGTATGAACTGTAACCTGCCAGGCTCCTCTGTCCATAGCATTATCCCAGCAAGAATACTGGAGTGGACTGCCATTTCCACCTCTGAGGATCTTCCCCACCCAGGGGATGAACCTGTGTCTCCTGCAGTTCCTGCACTGGCAGGCAGATTCTTTACCCCTGAGCCACGGGGGAAGCCACTTGGCAGTATGGTGCATATTTAATTTTCTAAGAGATTGGATCAATGAACCAAAACACAGAGTTCCTTGGTGATAACATACTTTATACGGGGCTGCAGCCAGAGCCCTTAGAGAAAAAGCCGGAGGGGGAAGATTTGACATTTAGTGAAATTGATTATAAGGTCTGAGCCTGAAAAATATGAGATGCCAGGTTTTAAAATCAACCCAAATGGCCCTCATTTAATTTTATCTATTTCTTTTTATTATGTAATTTCTACACAGGTGATAGGACTGCATGCAATTTGTGAACATTCAGAAAGCTCAAAATACCAAACTCTTTGGGGATTTGCTGTTTTTGACAATGTCAACTCAGTCTAAATTAAGATTCATAGAGGCAAGTTCTGCCCACCAATAGACACATCTAAATCCCCAGAAGTCAAACAAATAGGCTTTGCTATCCTCCTGCCAATAGTAAACATGCTCAAATGGTAACAGAGTGATCTTTTCTAGGCATATCTGCCTCCGAGAAAAGTGACTGATGTCTCTGCAGGCTCTATTTATGTAAATATTAATCAACAGCTTTTGATAAAGAAAAATACAGCATATGCTTAAACAAACATACACATATGTTTTTTGAAAAATATTTTAAATACAAACAGCTTTGCGGAAATTCTCAACGTTTATTCCAAACGTTAGCAATTACATTCTCAAAGGAAAGATTGGTCTCTATAAATGAAATAAATGCAGGGACTTTTTTTTCTTTATTTAAGTACTTGTGATTGTGCAACACAGATGTCAAGATATGTTTATACTAAGAGTTGGAAAAATAAGCACAGGACTAGGGACACAGACTGAAAAGAAATCAAGAGCTAAGCAGGAAAGAGAGACTGGAAAAAACCTGTATATTATTTTCTCTTCTTTCTATTCCATTTCAGTGTGAGTGTATCAAAGCATTGCTTTCATGAGAGCTTACTGCTTGGACAACTCTACACTGAAAAGTAGGGAACAGGGAGGGAATAATAATGACTGTTTGTTAAGCATCTAGTTTGTGCTAGAACATCTGCTAGACTCTCTCATCTGTTATCCTTCAAATGAGGCAACTCATATTACTCACAGAAAGATCAAAGAAATTATCCAAGGTTATAGAACTATAATAATAGTGCCCAATTCATTGGGCTATTGTGACAATAAATGGATTAAAACATGGAAAGCATTTAAAACAATGACTGGCATGCAGTATGTAAACATAAGCCATCACTATTAGGCCATGAGAAGACCAGTATCTATCTCACTTTCTTTAAAATATAACTGAAATACATAAAAATACATTGGGACTTCCCTGGTGGTCCAGTGGTTGAGACTCCATGTTGCCAATGTAGGGGGTATGGGTCTGATCCCTGGTTGGGGGACTAAGATCCTACACATCACTGAACAGCCAAAAAGATAAAATAAAGAGAAAGAAAAATACATATTATGTAAACTGTGTGTGTGTGTGTGTGTGTGTGTGTGTGTGTGTGTGTGTGTAGCTTAACGCTTCAGTCATGTCCAACTCTTAGCGACCCTATGGACTGTAGCCTGTCAGGCTCCTCTATCTGTGGGATTCTCCAGGCAAGAAAACTGGAGTGAGTTGCCATGCCCTCTGACCCAGGGATGGAACCTGCGTCTCTTAAGCCTCCTGCATTGGCAGGTGGGTTCTTTATCTCTAGCGCCACTTGTTTATTTCCACAAAATATAATTTAGAATGTTCTCCATTTTTGTATTCTTGTCACATTTTTAGTGTTACTGATTCATGGAAGCACCATTTCTCAGCTATTTTATATTTAGAATCACCATTATAATCTAAAATTCAGTTACAGGATATTAAATCTCAAATATAATGGAAGGAAGGCCTCCCTGTGATTTTTTAGCAGAGTGAATAAACAAATCATATGGCACCATTAACAAGTTTCACATGCTTTATTTGTATAACTGTGCGGTGTGTACCCAATCACAGAGACACATTTGTAAGAGATATGTCCGTCTCTGCATGTTTAAATGTGTCACAGCCATGGCAAGGCCTCTTGGGCTCCTTTCCTGTGAGCGCAGAGAGCAAATTTCTGAAAGCCTCAGCCAAATTTTCTTATTGAATTCCTTTGTTTCAAAAAATATATAGTTGTCTCTTTGAGTAAAGTTGTCTAACCTAGAGATTATCATACTAAGGAAGTAAGCCAGATGGAGAAAGAGAAATATATGATATCACTTACATGTAAAGTTTTAAAAACGGATACAAATGAAGTTACCTACAACACAGAAATAGAGTCACAGACATAGAAAACAAACTTATGCTCGCCAAAGGGGAAGAGGCCAGGAGAATAAATTAAAAATTTAGGATTAACAGATACACACTATTGTCTATAAAATAGATAACCAACAAGGACCTACTATATAGCACAGAGAAATATAGTCAATATCTTGTAACATTCTATAAGGGAAAATAATCTGAAAACAAATAGATAGATAATATATATAACTGAATCACTTGGTTGTATATCCAAAACTAATACAACATGGTAAATTAACTACACTTCAATAAAAAAAGAAGGAAAAAAGTTGTCTAGGATAACATGTAATAGATTTATCACTTTTGTTTATAAATAAATATAAAGACATTCAAAAATGTTCTCAGTTTTAATTTCTAACATTTAATATATAATATTAATAGATATAGACCACAAAAATCAAGGGACCTCTGGGGATTTTGAGTAACTTTTAAGACTGTAAAAGGGGCTACACTTCCCTGCTGCTGCTGCTGCTGCTAAGTCGCTTCAGTCGTGTCTGACTCTGAGCGACCCCACAGATGGTAGCCCACCAGCTCCCCTGTCCCTGGGATTCTCCAGGCAAGAAGACTGGAGTGGGTTGCCATTTCCTTCTCCAGTGCATAAAAGTGAAAAGTGAAAGTGAAGTCGCTCAGTCGTATCCGACTCTTAGCGACCCCATGGACTGCGGCCTACCAGGCTCCTCCGTCCATGGGATTTTCCAGACAAGAGTACAGGAGTGGGTTGTCATTGCCTTCTCCATCACTTCCCTGGTGGTCCCCAGTGGTTAAGATTATTTGTTCCCAATGCAGGGGGCATGGTTTCAATCCCTGGTTGAAGAACTAAGATCCCACAGGCTACACAGCATGCCAAAAAGGAAAAACTATAAGAGGTGACTGAGACAAAAAGTTTGAGAATGGCTGTTGCAGGTGCTATTGTGTTAATTTTCACGGAAAAGCGGAGGCTTGACTCTACCCAGCCACAGCAGCACCAGGGCTGATCAGACTGTAGTATGAATCGGATGTGTGTGCACCCATTTTGCATGTTGCATGCATGCCTGGTGTGGGCAAGTGGGGGTGAGTGTGAAGCAAAAGTGGACATAAATCACAGCATCCCAGTATAGAGTGCATTTTATTTCATGTCCTCACCTGACAGTTTTAAGAGGTAAGTACTCTTACTATCTGCATGTGGCATTTGAAGTAATTAACATATAAAGAGAGAGGGAACATTCAGTAATAAAGGTATAGACAACGGGGCAGAAATAATAGGCAGGAAGCCTATTTTTCATCTGGAAGAGAAATTAAAGAAAGGCAGAGTAGGTGAAATAGAGCAAGTCTCAGAGGAAACAATCAAACAATAACCACCCACCACCCTCTGTTTGATCTTGAGAAATTGTTTGTCTCCATTTGAGGGCAGATCCTTTACTTGGGCTTCCCATGTGAAGCTAGTGGTAAGGAACCCACCTGCCAATGCAAGAAACTTAAGACCCGAGGTTAGACCCCTGGGTCCAGAAGATTCCCTGGAGGAGGGCATGGCAACCCACTCTAGTATTCTTGCCTGGAGAATCCCATGGACAGAGGAGTCTGTCCCATCAGGTCGCACAGAGTTGGACACCATGAAGCAACATAGCTCACATTCATATGTAGAGATATTAATACCTAATCTACCCCTCCCAGTGTTTTATAAGGATCAAAATGAATGCAAATATTTATAGAATTTCTCTTTGAGCTTTAAAGTCCAGAAATAATAAATAAGATCATATTGTGCATATTCAGAAAGCACTGTATATGTGCACTTATGAATATTTTAAGATTGATTATTCAGTTTAGATGGAATTTCAACTTATTAGTTTGATCATTTCTTAATATTAAGCACAGTGTTTTTGAATGGTTTTTTGGCTTTTTCCTACCTTGGGTTCTTAGTCCAGTTAGTTTGAAGTCATGAGATGTGTTAAGCTAATTGTTGCCAATGTGTTTAAATAACATTGATAATTATTGGCATTTTCATAAATTCTACAACAATTTGCTCTTCAAATGACTAGAAAAAAAAATCTCGATCACAGAGCTTTTCAGAAAGCCAAGATCCCTCTTGGGAGCTATCATGAGTGGAAGGCCAGAAAAAAAAAATGCTTTCTAAATTTCCCTTGTGGCTTGTTGATTTAAGGATTATTTTGTGAAATGGAGTTGGCTATAGTTTACTTTTTTTCATGTGTGTGTGAAGTCAAGCACCAGCAATCTGTTTGCAAATGGAATGTTACCAAGCTTCTCTCAGGCTTTGACCAAGCACATTCATCTCACTGTGTCTTTCAGAAACCACAGTAAGAGTGTCTATATTACCAATCTTGGCAATGAGCTGGCACCAGAGCTTGTCTGAAACCTGTTCAAGTGAACCCATGCAACTCCCCAAGCTGATATTAGTTTGGTTTAGCTTCAAAAGTCAGGAAACTTGAAACTTCCTGCATTTCTAACACTAGCTATACAATCAAAGACAAGTAGCTCCAATCTGCTCCTCTGTAAAATAATGAGGTTTATTAAAGCAAATGCAATCTGCAATCTTTATTTCTGTCCCCTAAAAGGAGCATTTTGAAATTCTGAAGGTAAGTACCATGGAAATGTCATTCATTAAAATCATTACGTAATGTCTATCCCATATCCACAAATGGATGTGTTCAAGAAAAAAAGGCCCACTCTGAAACTAGCCTTGTTCCATCTTTGACATTCAATAACATCTAGACAAAATTTTAAACTAGAAAACAAAAAGTAATAATAAAGTAATACATAGAAAGGATGAGGTTTATGATACAGACCAAGTACTCTAAGAGTTTGAAAGAAGAAAATTAATTAGGCTAGAGTGACTTGAAATTGTATTAATGATAGGAAAAGAAGAAAGTAAAAAGAAAGCTTTGAAACTTGATAGTGTTGCAATAACGTGAAATATCTTGTTTAATTCTTTCTTTCCAATATCACATGCTATGTACACATGTGTAGAAAAAGAAAGAGAACTCTTCTTGTCTTCCAGCTAATGTTTTCTTCTGAAGTCATTACATTCAGTGCCAAAGAAAGAAGTAAAGTTGACCCTTGAACAAGGTGGAGAATTAATCCAAGTGTAACTGGGGAAGATTGTAGGTAAGAGGAGAAGGAGACGACAGGACTAGATGGTTGGATGGCATCCCCAACTGAATGGATGTGAGTTTGAGCAAGCTCCAGGAGATAGTGAAAGACAGGAAAGCCTGGTGCACTGCAGTCCATGGGGTTGCAGAGTCAGACACGACTCAGCAACTGAACTGAACTCACACTTGGCCCTTTGTTTCCTCAGATTCAACCAACCATTCAACAGACCATGTGGTACTATAGTATTTATTATTGAAAAATATCCCTATATGAGTGAAACCATACAGTTCAAAATCATGTTTTCCAAGGGTCACCTATATGCTCCTTTTCACAGATACGCACACCATTCCAAATTTTATTTCTGAGAAAATATCTCAAAGTTCTTGTGAGCCACATGTATTCAGTGTCACCAGAAACAGAAGAATCAAAAGTACAGACTTTTCTTCCCCTGTAACTAAGGCTTGTAGTTTCCTTCCTCTGTAGGTTTTCCCAAACATGGCTCCTATGGTAAAATCTGAGACTTTGAACTTATTATTAGTCTCACAAGAATTTATGCCAGAGCTACCATTTCCTAAATGAAAGCACAGAAACAACTCCTTGAACTAAACACAAACAATTGCACAAAGAGATAAATGTGGCTCAGATGGTAAAGAATCTACCTGCAATGCAGGAGACCTGGGTTCGATCCCTGGGTTGGGAAGATCTCCTGCAGAAAGGAATGGCAACCCACTCCAGTATTCTTGCCTGGAGAATCCCAAGGACAGAGAAGCCTGGTGGGCTACAGTTGTGGGGTCAGCAAAGAGTCAGACATGACTGAGCAACTAACACTTTCACTTTTTTTTTCATAAATATTTTCAGAGGAATTTTTTAAATGAACATAAAGAGGAAAAAACATAGGAGAGTATTCTGCAAGATAATGAAGGTGAAAATATTTCAAAGCATTACTGATATGGAAGATGTTATTGAGTAATTCTCAGCACAGTTTCTTAAAAATAGAATTCAGAATAATATCTAAAAATGTGTATAAATAAAAACTACCTAATAAAGCCCTAAGAATATTTGACTTTCTCTAAGCAGATGAGTGAATAGTGGAACTTCTACCCAATTTCTGCTGTTGCATTTCAGGATTTGAGCAAGAAAAGCAAATATGTATGCAGTTTTTGGACCTAGTGATGTGTTGTTATTCAGTTGCTCAATTGTGTCTGACTCTTTGTGACTCTTTGCAACCCCATGGACTGCAGCATGCCAGGCTTCCCTGTCCTTCACTCTCTCCTGGAGTTTTCTCAAACTCATGTCCATTGAGTTGGTGATGCCATCCAACCATCTCAACCTCTGTCACTCCCTTCTCCTGGACCTTGGCTTTCTTAAGCTTCAGGTGGCATTCTCCCTGTTCTACATGACCACTGTAGATCCTAAATACTATACCTAAGATCTTTAAACATGTGCTATAGAAAACATTAAAGAATAGGTCTTGTAAGCATCACATAGTACTTATATAATATGTTTATACAAAGATATATCATAACAATTACACAGAAATGAACACAGTCATGAAGAGCATTTATGTAGGTTAACTCTAATTTTACTATAAAGCATGAGATTTTACATGGAGGCAGAGACCCTTAAACCAATGATAAGTACTGCTGATTAGTTGACTCATTCACTCATCCAAGGAGCAGTTATCAGGGACTTCTCTAGTGGTCCAGTGGTTAAGAATCTGCCTCGCAATGCAGGGGACATGGGTTCAATCCTTGATCAGGAAACTAAGATCCCACATGCTGCAGGGCAACTAAGCCTGTGAACTGCAACTACTGAGGTCAAGCGCCTGCACACCACAGCTAGAGAGAAGCCAGAGCCCACGCACTGCAATGAAAACCCTGTGTGCTACAGCTAAGACCTGATGCAGCCAAACGCAAAAAAAGCCATTGTTGTTACCTTATGCCAGGCACTGCATTAATCATATGAACAAGATGTGAGTAAATAAGATTTGATCCCTTTTTCAACTCACAGTGAAGTGGGGCTGACAAACAACTTGAAAAGGCTAAGAGAACACATAACAGATTCAGATTTAAAACACTGTACAGTGACAGAGGAAGCAGTAGCCAACTGGGCCCACAAGTCAGGGATGAGATGGTGCAGAGCCTTGCAAAAAAAGAAAGAATACTTATTTCACAATGGACACAGTGGGGACAGAGAATGCAAGCACAGGAAGCAGCCCGTGTGAATACATGGAGTCATGAAAGGGTATGTGGCTGTTCAATATGACATTGTGCACAGAGCATGCATAGGTGAGTGGCAGGAAGAGAGGCTGGGAAGGGAAGCAGAGCCAAAGCATGTATGCTGTGTTAAAGGAATCCAGATTGCTACCTGAAGGTATTGGGAGTGACATCAGATCTGTGGTTTTGAAAGAGAACTTGTGGAAGCATCAAGAACGACTTCATTGGGCTAAGAGATCCCTGAAATTTGTTTTTTAAAAAAATAACTATATTTGTTTATTTATCTTTGGTTGGGCTGGGTGTTTGTTGCTGGATGGGCTTTTCTCTAGTTGCAGTGAGCAGGGGCTCCTCTCTAGTTGCAGTGCACGTTCTTCTTATTGCAGTGGCTTCTCTTGTGGAGCATGGACTGTAGGGTACCCAGGCTTTAGTAGTTGTGGGTCCCAGGCTCTAGAACACAGGTTCAATAGGTGGGGAACATGGGCTTATTTGCTCCGAGGCATATGGGATCTTTTCAGATCAGGGATTGAACCTGTGTTTCCCACATTAGTAAGCAGATTCTTTACCACTGAGCCATCAGGGAAGCCCCCTGAAATTTGCTATTATACAGGCCAAGTTCCTTATGGGAAACAAGAATGTTCTGAAGCTGACTTTAGTTAACAACTGGGACCAATGCTGCTAGCTGCCTGCATACTATCTCTATTCCCTCTCATCACCACTGACAGAATTAGTATTTTCTTTGGAGTGGCAAGGGGCCAAATTAAAAGTGCTTATCTCCCTCAAAAATCTCATTTGATGCTAAAGCCATAGAACCATAGTTATGCCTGATAAGATTTAAGGGGAAGTCTACTGAAAGGAGTTTCTGTAAAATCTGTTGTTTTCCTGATTAAAAAAATGATCCATGGTGAACACATGCCTTTCTGTACAACCCTGCTCCTTCTTTCTGCCTGAAACATAAACATGATAGCTAGAGATGGAGCCATCATATCATAAACTTCAAGATAAAGCCACACACAAATGATGGTAACATGGAAATACAAAAAGAATCAGGGTCCTTAATGGTTCAGAATCCATGTACAAATCCTTGTGTCTCCTGTCCTTTGAAATCAAAGGCTTTTGCTTTAGTCTCCCAAAGCTCCCTTGAGTCTCAAAAAGCTGTCTCCAGAGTTAATGATTAGGAAATATGAAGATGTAGAAACAAAGAATGTATATTGGGCCAGGAAACTGATAACATTTAGACTATCCATCACATGGCAGAATCACCAAATTCCTAGCTTCCTGAAAGACACAGAACATCTGATAAACATTCCTAAGTGGTTTTTACAGGAAGCAGGCCCCCACTAGATGAAAAGTGCTGACTGCGAACATGGAGACCCCAGATCAGTTGAAACCAGACGGCTGATGATGCTCAAAACTTCACCTGATGCCAACCAAACCGAGAACTGAGCACAAGCTGATGCGGCACCCTGCGGCCCCTCCCTTACACTGTGTTTAGAACCCTTTTCTTGAAAGCCATCAGGAAGTTCAAATTTTTTGAGCATGATCTATCAGTTGTCTTTGTTTGGTACCCTCCAATTAAAAAAAAAAAAAAAAAACAACACTGTGCTTCCCTTCACTGGAAACCAGTCAGTAGACTGATTATACTGCATGCAGGAGAGTGGATTCAAGTTTGGTTCAGTAACAGTTCAATCACTTCAAGCCATTGTACCACCTCGAGTTGCCCATCTCCAGATTTCTTTTGACATGTAAAAGTACAATTCTGCTTCATATGGTACTGTAGTCACATTTCAATTATGTGTAGCAAAAAGTAATACTGACTCAGCAACAAAGGAAAATTTATGACCAAAAAAATCTTAAAAATTAAACAGTAAACAAGCAGAGAAGAGAATCTTGCTCAAGACAGAGAATGGACTAGAGAAGACCCACTAAGCCTTTTGTTGTGGTTTATAGTTCCCAAAGCCTCAATCTTGGTCTTAATCAACCTCATCTTTTATTGACTTTTTAAAAGTTTAAATCCATAGTATAATTCTTCATATTCTACCTCACTTAATTTTTTTTTTTAACATTTCCTAGGATTGAAGTAGGATTAAGAGTAAACTAGGCTTCAAACTTAAGGATGACCTCTGTTACTACCTAAAAAGCACAACCAAATAAATATCCAGGGTACTTAGAGGGCCCCCATGGCAACCTAAGCAATCATTTTTCTCTTATACTACTAGCTAAAAATTCCTATTAAAGGAGGTATAACTAAGATATCTTATTGTGGGGACTTCCCTGGTGGTCCAGTGGTTAAGAATCCACCTTCCAATGCAGGGGACACAGGTTCAACCCCTGGCTGAGGAACTAAGATCCCACATGCCAAGGGGCAATGAAGCCCATAAGCTGCTACTGAATCTGCATGCCACAACTAGAGAGTCTGTGTGCCGCAACAAAATATCTCACATGATGCAAGTAAGATCCTGCATGCTGCAACTAAGACTTGATATAGCCAAATAAATTCAAAAAAATATATAGCCAAATAAATTTTAAAAAATTTTTAAGTAAATAAAAAATATTAAAAATAAATAAATACCTTATTGTCACAAATTACTTTTGGTGAAAGGGCCATGAAGAGCCATAGTTGTTACTTTTTTTCTTTTTTTGTTTTCCATGTAAGAACTGAATGAACGTCAGCATTCAGTTCAGTTCAGTTCAGTTCAGCCGCTCAGCCGTGTCCGACTCTTTGCAACCCGATGAATCGCAGCACGCCAGGCTTCCCTGTCCATCACCATCTCCCAGAGTTCACTCAGACTCACGTCCATCGAGTCAGTGATGCCACCCAGCCATCTCATCCTCTGTCGTCCCCTTCTCCTCCTGCCCCCAATCCCTCCCAGCATCAGAGTCTTTTCCAATGAGTCAACTCTTCGCATGAGGTGGCCAAAGTACTGGAGTTTCAACTTTAGCATCATTCCTTCCAAAGAACACCCAGAGCTGATCTCCTTTAGGATGGACTGGTTGGATCTCCTTGCAGTCCAAGGGACTCCCAAGAGTCCTTCTCCAATACCACATCAATATACAATTTATATTTAAACCTTCTAGATCTACCAAGTGAAGCTTTGGAACCTCAATACACTGGGCAGGTCACATCTTCTCCTCCAGTCAATGTGCACAGTTCCCATTAGCGTTTCTGGGCTTCTAGCCATAAAGGCAGACTACCATGTGGCTCTCACCTATTCAGTTTCCTGGCACATCGCAGGAACTGTTTTGATTATATGTGGGCTAATGCCGACACATTGTGTTGTTTCAACTAAGCGATTCCAAACATTCCCATCTGAAGCCAACCTATATAACCACTCTGGCTGCCAGATGTTCTTGTGAAGAACTGTCTCCTCAGCCTTGTCATAAACCTTGATTAAAGCATATGAAGGGCATTCTATTTACTTCATCACCCTTATGTGGAACAATGCCCTGGCTATTGATTACAACTGGCCCACAGTTGGAAAGAATCACCATTACTATATGAAAAGTCCTAAAAGCTCAACTGAGCAAGAGCAAATGTGCAATACAATTTAGCTGATTGATTTTAACTAACAGTTAGTCAGCCCGACTTACATGGACAAATCCTTTGTGACACTACCTACATTTATTGTGGTCCAACAATCAGTCATATCACTTCTGGGAGGTTGGTTTTCTCTTGGGTGAGGATGATAAATAATAAAAGAGTCACTTCCATACAATACTGCAAAAAAGCAGAAAAGAAATATGTTATGCATAACATATTTTACCTCTCCACAGCTGCATGCTTGTTTGATTGATCCCAGATGCCAGCAAAGGCAAGGCAAAAAAGCAAAACCACATTGCATGTTTAAATATCTTTTTATTTATACCTGTATAATCAATTCAATAGTCAGGATACACATTTTAAAATAAGATTTGCCATGAATACTCTCAGTCAAGTTCTATCATGGCTCAACCTTTATGATGATTAAATATGAAAAGCCTTATACTGCATCAGAATGGTGGAGTTTTCACAAATGGTATTAAAGAGTGGGGAAACAAAAGAGAACGATCAGTTTTTACACCAAAAGCTGTGCTATCTATAACCTTCCAAATCTGAAACCTTCAAAAATTAGAAAAGCTGACATTAGTGCAGCCTTAACAATACAGGGAAAATGAGATGTTCTGTGGTAAATAGGGTTTTTAGTGACAGGGGAGGCCTTACAAATAGCTATGAAAAGAAGAGAAGTGAAAAGCAAAGGAGAAAAGGAAAGATATAAGCATCTGAATGCAGAGTTCCAAAGAATAGCAAGAAGAAATATGAAAGCCTTCCTCAGTGATCAATGCAAAGAAATAGAGGAAAACAACAGAATGGGAAAGACTAGAGATCTCTTCGAGAAAATTAGAGATACCAAGGGAACATTTCATGTAAAGATGGGCTCGATAAAGGACAGAAATGGTATGGACCTAACAGAAGCAGAAGATATTAAGAAGAGATGGCAAGATTACACAGAAGAACTGTACAAAAATGATCTTCATGACCCAGATAATCATGATGGTGTGATCACTCACCTAGAGCCAGACATCCTGGAATGTGAAGTCAAGCTGACCTTAGAAAGCATCACTACAAACAAAGCTAGTGGAGGTGATGGAATTCCAGTTGAGCTCTTTCAAATCCTGAAGGATGATGCTGTGAAAGTGCTGCACTCAATATGCCAGCAAATTTGGAAAACTCAGCAGTGGCCACAGGACTGGAACAGGTCAGTTTTCATTCCAATCCCAAAGAAAGGCAATGCCAAAGAATGCTCAAACTACCACACAATTGCACTCATCTCACACGCTAGTAAAGTAATGCTCAAAATTCTCTAAGCCAGGCTTCAGCAATACGTGAACTGTGAACTTCCGGATGTTCAAGCTGGTTTTAGAAAAGGCAGAGGAACCAGATCAAATTGCCAACGTCCACTGGATCATGGGAAAAGCAAGAAAGTTCCAGGAAAACATCTATTTCTGCTTTATGGACTATGCCAAAGCCTTTGACTGTGTGAATCACAATAAACTGGAAAATTCTGAAAAGATGGGAATACCAGACCACCTGACCTGTCTCTTGAGAAACCTATATGCAGGTCAGGAAGCAACAGTTAGAACTGGACATGGAACAATAGACTGGTTCCAAATAGGAAAAGGAGTACATCAAGGCTGTATATTGTCACCCTGCTTATTTAACTTCTATGCAGTGTACATTATGAGAAACGCTGGGCTGGAAGAAGCACAAGCTGGAATCAAGATTGTCGGGAGAAATATCAATACCCTCAGATATGCAGATGACACCACCCTTATGGCAGAAAGTGAAGAGGAACTAAAAAGCCTCTTGATGAAAGTGAAAGAGGAGAGTGAAAAAGTTGGCTTAAAGCTCAACATTCAGAAAATGAATATCATGGCATCTGGTCCCATCACTTCATGGGAAATAGATAGGGAAACAGTGGAAACAGTGTCAGACTTTATTTTGGGGGGGGGCTCCAAAATCACTGCAGATGGTGACTTCAGCCATGAAATTAAAAGACCCTTACTCCTTGGAAGAAAAGTTATGACCAACCTAAATAGCATATTGAAAAGCAGAGACATTACTTTGCCAACAAAGTTCTGTCTAGTCAAGGCTATGGTTTTTCCAGTGATCATGTATGGATGTGAGAGTTGGACTGTGAAGAAAGCTGAGCGCTGAAGAATTGATGCTTTTGATCTGTGGTGTTGGAGAAGACTCTTGAGAGTCCTGTGGACTCAAGGAGATCCAATCAGTCCATTCTAAAGGAGATCAGCCCTGGGTGTTCTTTGGAAGGACTGATGCTAAAGCTGAAACTCCAATATTTTGGCCACCTCATGCGAAGAGTTGAAAGAAAGAAAGTGAAAATGAAGTCACTCAGTCATGCCCCACTCTTTGGGACCCCATGGATAGTAGCCTGCACCAAGCTCCTCCATCCATGGGATTTTCAAGGCAAGAGTACTGGAGTATGTTGCCATTTCCTTCTCCAGGGAATCTTCCCAGCCCAGGAATCGAACCGAGGTCTCTCACATTGTAGACAGATGTTTTACCGTCTGAGCCACCAGGGAAGTTGACTCATTGTGAAGAGTTGACTCATTGGAAAAGACTCTGATGCTGGGAAGGATTGGGGGCAGGAGGAGAAGGGGACAACAGAGGATGAGATGGTTGGACGGCATCACTGACTCGATGGACATGAGTCTGAGTGAACTCTGGGAGATGGTGATGGACAGGGAGGCCTGGCGTGCTGTGATTCATGGGGTTGCAAAGAGTCAGACACTACTGAGAGACTGAACTGAACTGATTCTAGACCTGATGATGAAGACATACAAGTCTGGTGGGGCAGAGACAATGTGTAGTTCTAAAATGCTATGGGAGGCATACAGAAAGGTTTCAACTCAAGTATCAATTCTAATTGATTGGTAGTATTTCCCTAGAACCTTATGTTGAGAAAACTTTGGAAGAAGAATCTAAGATCAGAAAGAAAGAATGCAAGAATGGACTGATAATATCTGCCATGAAGAGTGGTTAGAACATGCATCAAATATACTATCCTACCTATGGCATGAGTTTCTGCAATCAATTGTTGTTTAAATATAAAAATTACAGTTCCCTGTCTCTTACTAAAGCCAAATAAATAATGTTTTAAGAGAATTTGAAGATTCTGGATTTTTTTTGTTACTATCTCCTATCTGTAGTTGCTAGAGCTTCCCCCTCACCCCCGCCATGGCACCTCTTTCCATACCAGCAGATTCATTTATTACTCTGACAAATATCCATGGTATCTCCCCCAACATATGACTTTACTTGAAGTAAGAAATAGACAGAAGTTCATTTATCACTTAGCCAGAACAGAAACATCTAGAATTTATCAGAATAGAGAATGGGTCCTAAAGGGTGTGGATAATCCAAATTGGACAATCAGCCCTTTTATTAAATGTTGACTTATATTCTATTTAACATCATCTATGTTTTCATGGTGTGATAGATGAAAATCAGTTGTATTCCAGAGCACACAACAATATTTCATTTATTTCAATAAATATTTATTGGGTATCTAGTCATTCTCAAGCATTATTCTAAGAATTAGACAAAAGTAGAACAGTTATTGTGGTGCACTTTAAAATGAACACAACCTGGTCTCTGTCTTCAAAACCTTATGATTTAGTAGAAGAGATCAAATATTCAACTAATTACATAAGACAATTTAATATGCACAGTATATTCAACTAATTATATAGGACAAATTAATATGCACAAAACAATAATGTGTACAATTTGTAACTATAGCAGAAATTATTAAATTTGAGAAAACTATTACTTTTCAAATTAAGGACTTAGAAATACTCCCAAATCCTTCTCTGAATAAACAAAATCAATGAATCAGGACTAGAATTACTTGAAAGCTGGCTGCTTATGTCTCATTGGAGGAGACCCAAAGGGATTCTGAGCATATTTTGCATCAAAGAAAACATGAAAGGAGTTTGGAGTTTACATGAAGCATCCATCCTTCCACTCTGCCCTAACAATCCTCCTACCACTCCAGGCATCTAAACCCAAAGTATACTCATCAGCTCAACATTCAAATCAAGACAGTCATCAGCAAGGTCTCCCAGATGGTTACTGTGAGAGGAAATGGCCAAAGTGAGCCAAGAGTATGAATTCAGAGGAAAGACAAGTTTACTAATTCATCAGCAATTCACTGCTGCCTATTGTATGCAAGACAGTGTATAAGGGACAAGGAATTCAAAGTTTATAGAATTTTAATTTCTGCCATCATATCAAGAATCTCTGGTCTGGAAAGGGAAGAAACACTTGTAAAGAAATGAGTGAAATGAATGTGAGCCTTTTCCTGATCATTTTCCCATTCCCCCCATTCCCCACAATATGTCAACTGCACAATATCATGGAGGGTAGCAGGGGGACTTACAAAGATTTGTATCAGTGTATCTACAGGTGCCTGAGAAAGTGAGAAATGGGGGATGGGAGGGACCCAAGCGGAAGACAGATCCATTTCAATTCAAGGGAGTGTGCCTGCTGACATCTTAGGTGGCAGGGCACGGGGAGTGGAGGTCTGGAGCTGGAGCTGGCAAAATTGGATGATAAACTGGTTGTACTGACTAAATTAAATTGTTGAGAATAATGAGAACTGAGTTTCTCACTGGCAAATGCATTTATACACATCGTAAAGAAGAGGGTCTAGAAAGAGTACTCTGAAGTGCTGTTCAGAAATTAGAGGTGTTCCAGGTGCTGCTAGTGGTAAAGAACCTGCCTGCCAATGAAGGAGCTATAAGAGATACAGGTTCAATCGCAGGGTTGGGAAGATCCTCTGGAGGAGAACAGGGCAACCCACTCCAGTATTCTTGCCTGGAGAATTCCATGGACACAAGAGTCCAGTGAGTTACAGTCCATGGGGTTACAAAGAGTCAGACATGACTGAAGCAACTTAACATGTATGCATATGAACTCATGTATATTTTTATGTGTATGTATGTGTATGTGTATGTATATACATATAATGTACATATATTCAAATAAATATAGAAATATTATAAATATGCTTACACTTTCTAGTTTTTTCTGTTGAGAGAGCTGAGAAACGATGGCATCTTACTAGCAATGAATACATCGAGAATTCAGGTCTTAGAACCAGAACTTCTTGGCTGGGTAACTGATTCCAGGATTGGGGCAGGGAAAATATAATATAAAGCAGGAACATATTTTGGAGGCAGAAATTAAGAAAGCATTCAAACAACAAGTACATGTCAAAAAGACGCAGGAGCCTTGAATGGAGTTCCTACTGGCCACATCTGGGGCATATTTGAATGTCAGAATTCATAATGTCAAAATTCATAATGTCAAAATTCATAGTAATAATATGACATAGTATGACAATTCATAGTAATGACAAAACAATGAATAGGAATCCATGAGACTAGGCTGATTAAATTCAAAAATAAATAAATGACAAGAGAAATTTCTTCTCTATACTGGAATGTCAACAAATAAATGTAGACTGTAAGAAAAAATTGACATTTAGCAACCATGATACTGAGCTGTATGCAAGTACTGGTTGTCAATAGAAGGCTTAAAGGTAGTAGAGGTTTGATGACAACAGGATATGGGCATAATCTTAGGGTATCTTCCCCACAAAGTACTGAGATTAGTATTAATATACTCAGGGAGAAGTGATGACTTTACAGTGGAGAAACCTAGAGGCGCCAACATGACCGGTGTCAGCATCCCACACAGTGCACATGTGCATAGTCGCTTCAGTCGCGTCTGTCTCTTTGAAACCCCATGGACTGTAGACCCCCAAGCTCCTCTGTCCCTGAATTTCTCCAGGCAAGAATCCTGGAGTGGGTGGCCATGCCCTTCCATGCAGATCCCTGAAGAAACAGTCCTCGTCCTCCCTTCACATAGTTTCTCAGGTTTGCTGCTGTCCATCCTAGTAACAACCTGGCCTTACATAAGCTCCCCTCACCCCTGCACCCTACTCCCCTCCAAAATACTGATATACAACTTTACAAAGGTAAAGTATGGTGGGAGGGAAATTCATGAAATCACCACCACTTTAAGGAATGGAGTACAAATTAAATATGTAACTGAATTGTAGAAAAAAAAAATTAACTACTTCTGCTGCACTCTTGGGGGCTTCCCTAATAGTTCAGTTGGTAAAGAATCTGCCTGCAGTGGAGGAGACCTGTTTGATTTCTGCATTGGGAAGATCTGCTGGAGAAGGGATAGGCTACCTGCTGCAGTATTCTTGGGCTGCCCTTGTGACTCATCTGGTAAAGAATTTCCCACAATGCAGGAGACCTGGGTTCAATCCCTGGGTTGGGAAGATCACCTGGAGAAGGGAAAGGCTATCCACCTCAGTATTCTGGCTGCACTGAAAGTTGGAGGATGGTGACAATAGGAAATTGGAGGATGGTGTTGGAGGGAGGTCCCACCTGGCTTCTGAATGTCACAATTGTAAACACTTAAGAGAGCAGAAAGGAAGACTTATGGCTCATATTAAATCATTTGGCAAAACATCATGAGTAAGGATGATGCTCTTTTTCCTGAAACGACTCTCCAAGACAGGAAAAGGATTATGTAGATGATGGAGAAGTAAGAGAGCCAGAAGAAGAGTAGGACATTGGTAGGACTCAAAGAGACGGGGGTCCTGGATACATTTTCCTGAGCTAGTCCAGAGAGGAAGCAAAACCCCAGGTAAGTCTGTGGGTTCAAAAACAGATTTACATCCCATCTTCCCAGGAGAGTCTTAGGGAGGTGGCAAAACCTAAAAGAGCAGTGGCTGCCGGACATGTCTAGGCCAGTGGTTCTCATCCCCAGCTAAACGTTGATTCCATATACTCCATACTGGCTCAGGGGTAAAGAATCTGCCCGCCAATGGAAGAGAAATGGGGTTTGATCCCTGGGTCAGGAAGATCCCTTAGAGAAGGAAATGGCAACCCACTCCAGTAATCTTACCTGGGAAATCCCATGGGCAGAGGAGCCTGGCGGGCTACAGTCCGTAGGGTCTCAGAAGAGTCAGCCACGACTTAGCAACTGAGCATACACACACAGAGAGACCAGCTGGGAACTGTTCCAACACTCAAATTCCTATCCAGGGCATGGTTTTCAAACTTTAACATGTACCAAAATCACCTCCAGCATACTCAAAAAAAAAAAAAAAATCCAAAACTATCTATTTGGATACTATCCAAAAAGTTCCTAATTCAGTAAATGTGGGATGTACCTAGAATTTCAGTTTCTAATCAGTCATCAGGTAAGGCTGAATATTGCTGCTTCTGGACTGCACTGTGAGATCCCTTTCCCAGGTACTTGTAGCTTTAAAGCTCCTCAGGTGGTCTTTCTGTTCAAGGGGGGCTGAGAACTGCAAATCTAAGCAGATGGAGCCTCAGGCAATCCCCCAGCCGTTCCTGTTTATTGCAAGAGAGAAACAGAAAGCATTCACAACATGGGTCTAAAAGTTGCACAGCAGTAGTGGAATGATCCCGATTCCAAAGAAAAGAATATACCCGTGAAAATCTGCATCAGTGTCTGATCAAGAACCTGGTGGAAGATAGACAGCTCAGAAGATGCCTCTGCAACCAGATGACATCCAAGTGCAGAAAGCCCAGGATTCCTTTCATACACATTCCCCCTCCACATACACACACAACATACTCACAACCCAGGGAGAGAAAGTAAGGGGTCAGTGGGATTTGCTATTTGGCTGAGAGATTTATATGTTTATCACCTTGGCGGAAACACTCAAAAGAGAAATGACATTAAGGCTGAGAAAGAATTTAAAGTTAAAAGTTTATGGTCTGATTTTTTTTTTTTAAGTGATAATAAGCAAGGTCATTTTTCATGGCTAAAGGGCCCAGAAAGGGTATGAGAAGAGTGGTTCAAGTTTGGAATGCTGACTGAGGTTAATGAACGTGGGAACTGACCAGAGATTGTTAAAAGGATTATCGACCTAAATTGCAGGGCCAGCTGAGATTGGAAACCATACATTTGCAGTGGCATCAATTCACACAGCTGTGTGACTTTTCATCACTGGTCCTGCCAGCCATCACACAGAAGCAGAAGGAATTGCTTATATTGATTTAAAGTTGGGGGTTTGTATAGCTAAAGGGCAAATCAATGAAAA
Source organism: Bos taurus (assembly GCF_002263795.3). NCBI lineage: Eukaryota > Metazoa > Chordata > Mammalia > Artiodactyla > Bovidae > Bos > Bos taurus. The sequence continues at coordinate 89,969,354 of NC_037332.1, forward strand.
AAAAAAAAAACTAAAGCTCTTGAATATGAGTCGTTTAACTATTAACTCTCATTGAAAAAGACAAGCAGTCAATTAGGTTTGAAGAAGGTGGAAACTTGGTAGCACCAGGTGTAATACAATGTACTACCAAAATGGGCAATGTATTCAAACTCAGTACTGCTATGGGGCAAGCACAGAAATCCTGAAGGATAGAGATAGGAAGTTGGGAAAACCAGTTTAAGAACCTAATCAAGCAGCAAGAGAGCAAATTACTTAACCACAATCAACATAAAAATAATTTGAGGGCAAATCTGAATTAAGTTTCTTTGAAAAAAGATATTCCTTTCTGAGACAAGAGAATAGCATCTATGGACACCCACAAAAAAGTTATTTTTGCCAACATTTTTGGGGACTCATTATTCTTGTATGACAAAAAAAGAAAAATCAATTAAAAGAGGTTTCTCAAATCATAATTAAAGAATTCAAACATCAAATTATTTAGTATCTTTGACTTAGTGCCAAATCAGACATTCCCAGAATTGTTACCTGGTGTATTTTTTAGATGCTTGCAATGATAAGCAGTTGTAGTGTGCAAAACCAAAGGGGTAATTGCTTGCATGTTTATCAGCAAGCTACATTTTCCTTTTCTTACCATGAAAAATCCACTGAATTGGCATCAAACCAAAAGTTATTTGTGGTGAGTCTGAGAATGTAGTATATATGTTTGCCAAAATAGCTACATGATTATAATGCTAAATTCAATGGAGCATTTATCTTATGAACTTTAAAAAAGAAGGAGAAATGGCACAATAGTCTCTCCTAGTCCACCCTGAAAAAAAAAATTCCTTTAAAAGAAAGCTGCTGATCATATTGTATAATTTATTTTAAATTGGAATTGCAGAAATGAGTAAGCAACCCACCGAAATGCCCGGAAGCACTAAATGAAATTCCAGAGAGTGATTGAAAGTGTTGATCCAGAAGGCGGTCAGACAGTGTTGGGGAACTCTGCTGTCGGTTTAATTGTGAGTAATGGCTGAACTCTGAGACGTTTGCACATTTGCATCAGATAAGCATCCACAATGTTGAATTCCTTCAAACTTTGTTTGAATGTACCCTGAGTCATTATTTATCTTTTTTCACTTGTTTTAATTTCTGATCTTTCCATTTCTAAGAAGATATTCAAAAACATATAACCAGTGGCTTTTAAAGCTAGCTTTAAATCTGTAATTTATTCTATCATCAAACTTTTAAAACTAAATATTTTGTACATATCACCAACTATTTACTCAATTTTTTAAATTCCTCTTTTATGCTGTCTTCTCCACCACTTTCCTCTCCCTCTCTCCTTCTTTTTTCCCTCAATATCTACCCTCAAGCCTGCACAAGAGTTTCAGAGATGACACAGTTTGGTGGGAAGGAAAAAACAAAAATACTTAAATAGAATTATTATAAAATTGTAATAAGAACTATAAAATCTTACTGGGTACCACAAAAATGAATATTGGCAGTGGAAGGATGGAGAAGATAAAAAGTCATGAATTTGCTTCAGAAATTTTGGTTATAGGTGATTTTGAAGACAAGTTGACTTTGGGAATAATAGTCTAAGCAAAAGGACTAAAATATGCATGCAGCCCTAGGAGAAAAACCCTTGGGTATTTCCAAAAGTGAAAGGAGATAAATGTAGCTGGAGTCCAGTGAAAGGACAGGGGCCAGAATTTACACTGGAGAAGCAGTTAGGGGCTAGACCACCAGGGGCTGGAGAGGTGGGAAGGGGTTTGGATTTTATTCTCAGTGCCTTAGGCAGTCACTGAAGTGAGTGAGAAGTGCAGAATAAAACAATCAGATCACATATTTGAAGCTTTTTTTTTTTTTTCACAAAAATCACTTACTTTGGACTTCCCTGGTGGTCCAGGGGTTAATAATCTGTCTGCCAATGCGGGGACAAGGGTTCAAATCCTAGTCTGGGAAGATCCCACAGGCCACAGAACAATTAAGTCCATGCACCGCAACTACTGAGCCTGTGCGCCGCAACAAGAGAAATCACTGCAATGAGAAACTTGCAACTCAATGAAGACTAGCCCCTGCTCACCACAACTAGAGAAAGCCTGCACACAGCAACAAAGACACAGCACAGCCAAAATAAATAAATAAACCTTAAAAAAAAATCACTGACTTTTAGTAAAGAATGGATAGGAGGAAGACAAAAGTAGTAGCAAGGAGAACAATTAGGGATCAAGGGAAATAGTCTAGATAAGAGATAAGAGTGGCCTGTACTAGGGTGATGGCAATGGAAAGAGACATCCTGCCCCACTGCAGCCCTTAGTATATCCAACTCTAACTTTACATCAGCAAAATAGCTTCATGTTTTGTCCCTCTTTTTTGCTCACAATCCTTTGTGTGTTGTTAGTTGCTCAGTTGTGTCCAACTCTTAGCAATCCCATGGACTGTAGTCTGCCAGGCTCCTCTGTCCATGGGATTCTCCACTGCAAAGGGCGCGGGTTCAATGCCTGATTAGGGAACTTCCTACATGTCACATAGTGTGGCCGTACATAAATAACAGATAAACAAAACAAAATAAAATTTACTAAGCATTATTCCTCTTCTCTATCAATAAGAATATCAGTGCTGATCTATCCAAGGAGTTTTTAGCACTATAACAGTGTTCATCTATATTTCCCAATCAGTTCAAGGAAAGAAAATTAGCATGCCTAGGCATTTATAACCCTCCACTGAATTGAGATTCTTCAGTGACATTAATTATAAGTGAAATTAATGCACACAGTGTGACACAGACTAAAACTTTTCACTTCAGAGTCAAGTTCCTTGTTCATTAATTTATTTGTTGGTTTATAAAGGGCTTAGTCTCATGGCTAGAATATTTTCCTTATTAGAAAGTGAGTAAAATAGATTCTTTATCCTAAATCATCTCTGCAGACAGGCCCAAATTACTTAATAATCCTTTAGTACTCACAGTTGGGCATTTGCTGTCTGCTCTGATTCTTATCACTGGCAAAACCTTCGAGGATAGTTAGCAATTCACAATATAAATTGAATGGCTATGTCAGTAAGAAGGAAAAATATAGGTCAAATGACAGTAATTAGCTAACCTTTTATAAAGGGAAGAAACTTATTTTTCTAAGGTGAAATAAAATAATTTTCCTTGGCTTTATTGAGCAGCAGGAGGGAGGAGCTGAAATCAGTTTGGGCTAAAGGCCAATCAATAACACTCCAGCACTCTACACATGGCTCAAATCCATTTGATAAATCCCCTCTGGGACTAAATCCCTAATTCCAAATTAGGTCTCCAAATAACTATGAATTCTTCAGCTTCTCCTAGCTGATCTGGGTAGATATTTACCCCAGACTCCTCCTTCCATTTTTTGTTTTCTTTTTCTTTTCATGTGTCATTCTTGTGATGAATATTTGAACATCAGCGTAGTGCTTACATAACTTTAAGTACCAAGCTTTTCAGAGGGAACTGGGGCAGCCAAGTGGAACATATTATGGCTGGGGAGGGGGGAAGTGCTACCATGTTGATTTACCCAGAGGACTCGCCCTACATGAATGTTGCATAAATTAAATTCCATTCATCATCCTGGTTGTCTTTGTCAAAGCTGTCTCTCCTTTTGTAAACAGCAGCAGGGTTCTGTAGTGCTGGAATACTCAGGAAAGCAGAAGAGAAAGGGCAATATATGCACTTCCACAGGGCATGCAAAAAATCATTTCCTGGTGAGATGACTGAAAAAAAAAATAATAATTGCACCAGAGAGACTTGTATCATAGCATGAGAAAATGTTTTGCAGAGGGTGGATGAAAGACGTGATGAACATATCTAGCATTATTAAACAGTGGCTCCTGAAACTGACCAGAGAAGGCAATGGCACCCCACTCCAGTACTCTTGCTTGGAAAATCCCATGGATGGAGCAGCCTGGTAGGCTGCAGTCCATGGGATCGAGAAGAGTTGGACACGACTGAGCGACTTCACTTTCACTTTTCACTTTCATGCATTGGAGAAGGAAATGGCAACCGACTCCAGTGTTCTTGCCTGGAGAATCCCAGGGACGGGGGAGCCTGGTGGGCTGCCGTCTATGGGGTCACACAGAGTCGGACATGACTGAAGTGACATAGCAGCAGCAGCAACCTGAAACTGACATACTAGTTACATACAGTGTTTCTTCAGATAAAACCAAGTGACAAATTTATCTTTGTCCATCTTTCTTACCCAGTACTTCATCCATCTTCGATAGTTCTTGAAATTTGTTCTGTGTAATATCTTATGTTCTATGGTTCCTTAACCCATAGTCAGTAAGAATAATTCACTCCCACTGTGACATCAGGTATCCAGCCATAAAAGGAGTCGTTTGAATAACTGCTGGCAACAAATATTAGAACGTCCTTGCTGTTTGCCAGCTAGGAGTTACCCCTGAGCCATTGATTTCCCTGGGTTTAGTATGGGTTTATTTGTGTATCTTCAAACTGCGTCACCAGAAACTGTGGGCTGTGGATTTGTAAAAGATTAGCATTCCTGACAGAGAGGCAATCAATAAGTGAGAAACTTCTGCTGCCTTAAAGGCACAATATCTTGTTGTTTATTCAACATTATTTCTGCTTCTCCCTTACTTGTGTTATGAATGGAGAGATTCAAACTGGTTTAAAAAAAAAAAAAAAAAACTCTAGATTACATATTAAATGTCTAATTCATGAACTCCAATACCTAAAAAGTTCTCTTTTCCTTACCAATTAAGCTTCATGAAATCATAATCATGGATTAATCCTAATTAGAACAGATTTTGTAATTAAGTTTCTTATTTTACCACTCAGGAACAAAGAGAGAATAAGAACTAAGTCAAAGGGAAAATTCCCTTCGAGTATCAATATTTTATAATGAAACTAGAGCATTTTAAATTGTAGAAGATATATTTATGTCCCAATGTAGAGCAACCAAAATCCAACACCAGGGCTGAGAAATATTCTCTTATTGCAAAGAAAAATGGCATTTATAAGAGAATTCTTGTACTTTGATCATCTGCTATAAGATAGTCCTTGAGCATAAAGCACTACCATTGAATAGTTTGCTACCTACAAACTTCTACAGATATGAAAGCACAGAAAAACAACAGGCCCAATACAAAATTTAAGGTTTTTTCAAACAAATTCCTTCCCCTATATGCTCTACCATCCACCCAGGTTCACAAGACACAAAATAAAAGGTCTCTGTCATTTTTATCATCCTCAGGCCCCACATCCTACCTAACAACAAACCTGTTGATTTTATCTCAATACATTTACCATGGTATACATCTCTCACGAAGATAGAGATGATCTAACTGGTTTTACTGAATCTTCACTTTCCAGTCTACAATCTAGCCTCCACAATACAGTCATATTGATTTTTTTCCAAATGCAAACCTCAAACCATCCTTAAAAACTTTACCCACAGGTGTCTGGGGCTCCAAGGCGAGAGGACAGATAACTGCTCAGCAGTCAGTTTCCATAATCAAAGGAGCAACAGCAATGCAACCTAAGAATGGTTCTTCAGCAAATCTTTATACACATTGCCCCTAAGCCCCAGCCATGCCAAGATATTAACCTCTTCCAGAGCATAGAATTGTGTTTAACATGAAAAGACGCTCAGCATTGCACATTCTTGGGTGCTATGTTTGCGCTCGGTCGCTTCAGGCTTATCTGACTCTTTGTGACCCAGTGGACTGTAACATAACCCAACATTTTCCTTCTGTCCATAGGATTTCCAAGACAAGAATACTGGAGTGGGTTGCCATGCCCTCCTCCAGATGATCTTCCTGACCCAGGGATCGAACCCACATCTCCTGCGTCTCCTGCATAGCAGGCAGATTCTTTACCCTCTGAGCCACACAAATCAAAACTACAGTGTGGTATCACTTCACACAAGTCAGAAAGTGTTCAGCACACAGCACTGCGCTGTGCTATGTCTCTTCAGTCATGTCCGACTCTTTGTGACCCCATGGACTATAGCCAGCCAGGCTCCTCTGGCCATGGAATTCTCCAAGACAAGAATACTGGAGTGGGTTGTCATTTCCTAATCCAGGGGATGTTACCAACAAAAGAATCAAACCTGGGTTTCTTACGTCTCCTGCATTGGTAGGTGGGTCCTTTACCACTAGCACCACCTGGGAAGTCCCACCAGTCAGAATGGCCATCATCAAAAAAAAAAAAAAAAATCTACAAACAGTAAATGCTGGAGAGGATGTGGAAAAAGGGAACCCTCTTGCACTGTTGGTGGGAATGTAAATTGATATATCACTATGGAGAACAATGTAGAGATTCCTTTAAAAATTAGGAATAAAATGACCATATGACCTGGCAATCCCACTACTGGGCAAATGCCCTGACAAAACCATAATTCAAAAAGACACATGTACCCCAAAGTTCACTGCAGCACTGGTTACAATATCCAGGTCATGGAAGCAACCTAGATGTCCATTAACAGATGAATGGATAGAGAAGTTGTGGTATACATATACAATGGAATATTACTCAGACATAAAAATGAACAAATTAGAGCCAACTGAACTGACATGGATGAACCTAGAGCTTGTCATATGGAGTGAAGTCAGAAAGAAAAAATATATATATCCTATATAAATGCATATGTATTGGATCTAGAAAAATGGTACTGATGAGCTTCTTTGCAGGGCAAGAATAGAGACACAGACATAAAGAATGGACTTGTGGACACTGGGGAAAAGAGGGTGGGATGAACTGAGAGAGCAGTATTCAAATATATATAATACCATGTGACAAACAGATAGCTAGTGGGAAGTTGCTGTAAAATACAGGGAGTCCAGCCTGGCGCTCTGTGACAACCTAGAAGGGTAGGAGGGGGGTGGGTGGGAAGGAGGCTCAAGCAGGGAAGGTGCACATGTATATTTATGGTTGATTCATGTTATTGTACGGCAGAAACCAACACAATATTGTAAAGCAATTATCTTCCAATTAAACATTAAAAAAAATAAAGGTATTTCATACTCTTTGCTTCTAAAGGAACTCTCTACACATTTACTTTATTTTTTTTAAGGTATTCCTATTTTTATCTATCTATTTATTTATTTATTTATGTTGGCCTTTTGTGGCTTCACCAAGGTTGGGTTACCTGATCCTAAGTGCTAGGATTTTAGGTCCTTAGGTTAAGACTCTTGTGTTTGAGCTATTATCAGCCCTTCTTATCCTCTACAAAAGAGTTACTGTCCAGATGTACAGCTATATGTGTACATATATGTGTATGTTACACTGGACTATTAAGTGTTTATGAAGGCTTCCACGGTATCTCAAGTGTTAAAGGAATCCACTTGCACTGACGAAGACCTCAGTTCAATCCCTGGGTTGGGAAGATCCTTTGGAGACAGGAATGGCAACCCACTCCAGTATTCTTGCCTGGAGAATCCCATGGACAAAGGAGCCTGATGGGCTACAGTCCATGGGGTAGCAAAGAGTTGAACATAACTGAGCAACTAACACACACACACACATACATTCATATATCTTCTCAATTTTTCAATGAAAAGTTTGGAGTGTCTACTATTATGTGCCAATACATATAACTCTAGTACATAAAGGGCATTCAGTAGACACTCGATGGTTGTCCTGAGATAAAAACATTATTTTCATGAGGCCCTTTGTCTTCTTTAGAAAAAAAGAAGGGATTGATAGTATTTTTTTTATCATTGTTTTGTTGTTGTTTTGATCTTTTTTTTTTAATCTTAAGTGTCCAGCACAATGCCTGGCACACACTAGGTGTCATGTAAAAGTTTTTTGACTAAATGAGTGAATCCCTAGAAAACTCTTCCCATATTTCTACTAGGGAAACTCCAACTCATGTTTCCTTCTTTGAGGAAGCCCTACTCAGGACCCCCAGACAATTTTATTAGCCTCTCCTTTACGCTCCCAGAGAAAATATGCATACCTCTCCAAGAGTACTTAACAGCATTTTAAAATCTTTTTTGGAGTATCTTCTTTTTTCACTGGAATATGAGCTCTCTATATCATGTGTCTTGTTGACCCAGCATAAAGAATAGATAAATGTAAGAGCTATAATAAAATACAATATCTGAAAGTGTACAAGAAAGGCCCATTAATTAATTCTGAATGGAACGACAGAAGGTTAGGTTTTTGGAGGAAATGGTATTGGGAGTTGAAAGATGAATAAAATTTCAGGGCTATATAACAGTGATAGGAAAATGGCAGTCTCAGTAGAAGAGAGCATAAAAAAGAAGGTATAACTGTCCATGTATGTAAGTGGCTGGGCCACAGGAGAATGAAGAACTAGGAGATGGTTCAGGGGGAGTTCAAGAAAAGAGCCTGGAGGCAGCTTGTAAGAGGCTAATGCCATGCTGGGAATTGCCATGTGTGAGATACGACTGTCACTGAGAAACACAGTGTACCACAGAGCATCAGAATATGATGAACACAGAAAGCCATCACTGGGCTTGGTACATAGAATGTGGGAACTTTTAGGAGACTTTCTGCTGATACTGGAAGACAGGAGTTTCCCAATGAGTGGAAATAAAACGCTAGATCTTCAACAATTAAAGAAGATAAAATGACAAGGACAATAATTCAAAGTTGATGAAGGGGAACATGTGAGGAGGTCTGATAAAAGGAGACTAATTAATGGAGGCACTATCAAGAAACAGATGAAAAGGACAATACAGGTAGAAGGGCAGACCTTTAAAAGGAAGAAGGATATTCCTCCCTTAGGGATAAAACTGGAACATGTGTATACCTGTGGCGGATTCATGTTGATATATGGCAAAACCAATACAATATTGTAAAGTTAAAAAAGAAAAAAAACTGATAACCTTAAAATAGCCAACATATTAATATACATATTATTAGAATCTATTAGAATGCACCTGGTAAGGGTAAATTTTAACCTCAAAAAGTATTTAATTGTACTTTATCAAATGGACAGGGACTATATTATTTAGAAGGGTAATGATCTAAGTAGTTTTAGCTGAGAGGAGCTTCCCAGGTGGCTCAGCAGTAAAGAATCTGCCCGCCAAGCAGTAGACATGGGTTCGATCCCTGGGATGGAAAGATCCCCTGGAGAAGGAAATGGCAACCTACTCAGTATTACTGCCTGGGAAATCTCATGGACTGAGGAACCCGGAGGGCTACAGTCCATAGAGCCACAGTCGGACAGCCTTAAATACCAAATAAGTATTAGCTGAGAGATGGTCCCTTAATTTTCTTGTAATTCTACATGTCTTTGTCTATAAAGTTGCTTCTAAATCACTGCTCTTGATCATTTCCAGTGTCAGAGATGACAGCAAGTTTGTTCTTTCCCATATACTGTAATGGAGAATGCTGATAGATGTATTGGGTTTTATGTCTCTAAAAAGATCTTCCATAGAGTGAAAAGTATCACAGTTAAATAACAGCAAACAAATATTGATTCCTTGCTACTATTTATTTTTTATTCTCCAAAATTCAATGGCTGAACAGACTATGTTGGAAAACTATTAAATGAAGTTGCCATATTTTAATTAAAACTTGATTTCAAGGCAATGTATATTTTTCTTATTCCTTTAAGAAATCATGGAGAATAGTGTAGAGATTCCTTAAAACACTGGAAATAGAATTGCCATACAACCCAGCAATCCCACTGCTGGGCATACACACCAAGGAAACCAGAATTGAAAGAGACATGTGTACCCCAATGTTCATCGCAGCACTGTTTACAATAGCCAGGACATGGAAGCAACCTAGATGTCCATCAGCAGATGAATGGATAAGAAAGCTGTGATACATATACACAATGGAATTTTACTCAGCTATTAAAAAGAATGCATTTGAATCAGTTCTAATGAGGTGGATGAAACTGGAGCCTATTATACAGAGTGAAGTAAGTCAGAAAGAAAAACACCAATACAGTATATCAACGCATATATATGGAATTTAGAAAGATGGTAATGATGACCCTATATACAAGACAGCAAGAGAGACACAGATGTTAAAGAACAGACTTTTGGACTCTGTGGGAGAAGGCGAGGGTGGGATGATTTAAGAGAATAGCATTGAAACACGTATATCATCGTATGTGAAATAGATCACCAGTCCAGGTTCGATGCATGAGACAGGGTGCTCAGGGCTGGTGCACTGGGATGAGCCTGAGGGATGGGATGGGGAGGGAGGTGGGAGGGAGGGTCAGGATGGGGAACACATGTACACCCATGGCTGATTCATATCAATGTATGGCAAAAATCACTACAATATTGCAAAGTAATTAGCCTCCAATCAAAATAAATTAATTTTTAAAAAAAATCAGCACAACAGTGGTTCCCACACACAGATCGTTCCATACTCTTAAACTGTTGCCACATGCAACAACAAAAAATGAAACTCTTATAAAGTGTATGGCAAAGCATTAAGTTAATTGAGTTTCTCTTAACATAGTAACAAAGTTAATTTTTTTTCATTATTAGAACACTGAATCAGTTACTTTATATAATCTGCTGAATAATTACCATGAGGTCGCAAAGAGACGGACATGACTGAGTGACTAACACTTTCAGGTATAGTAACATCTTAGATTACAAGAAAATTTCAATTAACCCTTAAACTGTACCATAATCATCACTGAGTAATTTTTCTTTCCTTTTACTTTCCAAAATAAATCTATCACTATAATCTATTATAAAAATTGTCTCAAATGATAAGTAATGCACTTACCAGCATATTAAGCCTAATTTGAATTATCTCTAGTTGTGGTTTTTTCTCATCTTAAATCATCCAACCTCCAAACTCTAATTTGTTTGTTTGCTTTTGGCTGTAGTAGATACAGACACAGTTTTTAATGATCCATCCCATATGTTTGTTAAGGTTAATTTTTCTTTGGCAGGAGTCTTTTTTTTTTTTTTAACCTACATCAGGCAAGAAAAATTAGGTTGACCTAATTGTTTTTTGGAGCATGGGATTTTCTCAGCCATATTTGCAATGTTTCCTTTTAAATTCTGGTGTTCTCCCCACTCTTATTACCTTCTGTAAGGTGCTGGCCTTGCTGGGTTTTAATACTACTGTGTCAAGCTTATCTTCCCATCTTGATTGATTAGAGATTGATGGCATAGTATAAGTTTGCAGCAATATCCAAATATTACTGCTATATCTCTTAAACATCATCCCCCAAAAGTGTCCATGGACAATCTGTTTACCTTCTCACTCCACCAGCTTCTGTTGTTATTAGAAGAAGGCATTGCCAGGTCTTGGCTCTCAAGAAATCAGATACCCCTCTTGAACAGTTCATAAGAAGGAAAGTACTGAGGGCTCAATAAAACTAACACCCTTATCATTCTCTTAGCCATTTATCTAGTCAACTCTCCCACTAGCATTTAAACAAATAATTTAACTAAAATAAAAGAGAAAAAACCTTTCTTTTGTAAATTGTAAATCTATCTGCCAGCATAAACTTATTTTCTAATTTAAGCTGATTTGTAGAATATTTGAAAGATAATATGTACCAAGTCTCCTGTAGATTGGAAAAATATTTTAAGGATTATTTTACTATGTGATAGAACAGGGAATCTATTTTAGAAAATAAAATTAATCTTGTGAGCACTACATTTTGTCTCTAGTGCTGTCTCAGGATGCACTGTACAAAATAGAATGGATTTTCACTGCCACCTAATATGCTAAGACAGGCTTCCCTGGTGGCTCAGACGGTAAAGAATCTACCCACAATGCAGGAGACCTGGGTTCGATCCTTGGGTTGGGAAGATCCCTGGAGGAGGAAACAGCAAACTACTCCAGTATTCTTGCCTGGAGAATTACATGGACAGAGAATCCTGGTGGGCTCACAAAGAGTCAGACATAACTGAGTGACTAACACAATATGCTAAGATGGTAATAGTTTTAACTTGTTTTTTTAGAAGTAAAGGTGGTAATAAACGCTTGTCTATGTAGATACAGTGTAAAAATGCAACAAGGATACAAAATATCTAATCCAAGAAATGAACAGGAATGATAATATATTCTACTGTGAATTAGGACTTTTAATACATTCATGCTTACCATTATGCATCAGTCATTCTTTATCAGAAACAAGTTCTATTTATACTCATCTTCATTTATGGGTTTCAGACTTGTTCATGTAAAGTTTGATGCTTATATCTTAGTACTTTAGTTTGAACAAACAGAATAAGATGGAATAGATATGTTTTTCCTTTTGTTATATTAGTTTGAGAGGTTTTTTTCTTTCTTAAAAATCAATGAGATGTGTAGTTTCAAAAAGCGGAGTTTAAAACATTTTCACTTTTTTCACTTCTCAAAGAATCACCCCAAAATAATGGGGATAACATGAAACATAAAACCAATTCCATCATCAACGCAAATGAGACCATATGAAAAACAAACTATTCATATAAATGTGGAAATATTAATAGATTAAATCAATGGCTTAACAAGTAGGAAAAGAGTCAAACCTAAGCAACTATGAAAGGTGGAAACCAACGAAAAGTCAGGTGATAGAAGAAGCACTTAGATCTGCAGCCCAAATGTAGAATTTTTAGAAGATTAGCAAGAGACCAAGGGTTTGTTATGTGGGCAGTTTACCAAGAGTAGCCCCGAGCTCCAGGCATGGAGAAGGCCAGAGTCAGAGGCCGTACCAAAGACAGTGGTTAAGTCTAAAACTCAACCACTGAGTCACACCCCAAACCCATCCCACCTGGTTCCAGAATAGAAGCAGCTAGATTGATATCTCCAAGCCAAAGACTGCAGGTCCTTTGCTAGAGAAACTAGAGATGAAGCCCTACAAGTACTAACATGTATGATCTCCTAATGACAAAGTTAACCAGCCATCTGACTACCCAAGACTTATTGTGGAAACCATTTTGAAATATATAGAAATATGGAATCACTATGTTGTGTACCAGGAACTACCACAGTGTTGTAGGTCAATTATTCCTCAAAAACAAAGTCATAGAAAAAGAGATCAAATTTGTGGTTACTAGAGGTGCAGGGTTTGGGGAGGGGGGACTGGATAAAGGTAGTCAAAAATTTCATGTGTTTTCATGTTTCCTAGATATTTTAATGAGAAATTTAAAAACTATGGCAAGATGTTTGTCTTCTGCTATGTGACAAGAAAAAAGTTTTTATTGTTGAGAGTCTATAGCACAGTTTACCATTTAATTGTAAACTCTAGTAATATTTCATGGCTACTAAATTTGTTTATCAAAATATAACCCACAAATAGTACTATCAAATTATTTTAACAAGAGTACCAAACTAAGTCAAAGGGAAAAGGAAAGTTACCTATGCAAAAATTATTTCAAGACAGCTCACATATGCAACCATAAAAACTCAAATTAAAATACTAGAAGAAGAAATATAAAACTATGTCTTTCAATTTTGAGAAAGGCAAATATTTCTTAGGTAATAGTGTGGAAGCATTAGTGATGAAAGAAAAAATTGATAAATCTTACTAATTAAAATTAAAAACTTGTTTTCAAACAAAATAAAACAACCCTATTAAGAAAATAAATAGGCAAATCACACACTAAGGTGATAATATTCACAACTCATGTAATTGATGAAAGATTTTAATTCCGAATATATAAATAACTTGTACAATTCAATGACAAAACGATAGGCAACTCAATTTAAAAATAGGCAAATGTATTCCTAAAAGAAGACTGCTGAGTCTATTTCTCCACTGCTGCCCTGTAAATAAATTCTTCAGTACCATTTTTCTAGATTCCATATATATGCATTAAAATACAGTAATATCTTTGTCTTTCTGACTTACTTTACCCTGCATAATAGGCTCGAGGTTCATCTACCTCATTAGAACTGACTCAAATGTGTTCCTTTTTATGGCTAACTAATATTCCATTGTGTATATGTACCAAAATTTTTTATCCATTCATCTGTTGATGCACATCTAGGTTGCTTCTGCCTGGAGAAACAGACATAGAGAATAGATTTATGGACATGGGGAGAGGTGGGGAGAGGGGAGGAGAGGGTGAGATGTATGGAAAGAGTAACACGGAAACTTACATTACCATATGTAAAATAGATAGCCAAAAAGAATTTTCTGTATGTCTCAGGAAACTCAAACAGGGGCTCTGTATTAACCTAGAGGGATGGGATGGGGAGGGAGATGGGAGCAAAGTTCCAAAGGGAGGGGATATATGTATACCTATGGCTGATTCATGTTGAGGTTTGACAGAAAACAACAAAATTCTGTAAAGCAATTATCCTTCAACTGAAAAATAAATAAATTTTGTTAAAAGTAACAACAACAACAAAAAAAAACCCATTGAGGATACACTGGATCTTAGTAGATCCTGGGAATCTCTATTTTGCAAAAGCTGCTTCCAGTCTCTATGAGGTCTGGCCAAGTGAAGGAATCTCTACTCTGTCACCTTATTTCAACTCAGACTTTTGTCTAATCCCAGCCCTTTCACAACCAAATGTTTCTGTAAGGAAAAAAAAATAAATACAAAGTCTAATAAGTACACTAAAAAGTGCTCAATATTACCAGTCATCAGGGAAAAGCAAATTAAAACCAAAACGAGAAATAACAAACCACTACACAACCACTGAAACAGTTAAAAATGAAAAAGAATGAATACAAATACTATTAATGATGTGGCTGTTGTTCAATAGCTCAGTTGTCTGACTCTTTGAAACAACATGCTCTGCAGCACATCAGACTTCCCTGTACTTCACTATGTCCTAGTTCATTTCAGTTCAGTCACTCAATCAAGTCCGACTCTTTGCGACCCCACGGACTGCAGGACTCCAGGCTTCCCTGTCCATCGCCAACTCCTGGAGCTTACTCAAACTCAGGTCCATCAAATAGGTGATGCCATCCAACCATCTCATCCTCTGTCATCCACTTCTCCTCCCACCTTCAATCTTTCACAGAATCAGGGTCTTTTCAAATGAGTCAGTTCTTCGCATCAGGTGGACAAAGTATTGGAGCTCCAGCTTCAGCACCAGTCCTTCCAATGGATATCCGGGACTGATCTCCTTTAGGATTGACTGGTTTGATCTCCTTGCAGTCCAAGGGACTCTAAAGAGTCTTTTCCAACACCACAGTTCAAAAGCATCAATTCTTCAGTATTCAGCTTTCTTTATGGTCCAACTCTCACATTCATACATGACTACTAGAAACACCATAGCTTTGACTAGATGGACCTTTGTTGGCAAAGTAATGTCTCTGCTTTTTAATATGCTGTCTGGGTTGGTCATAGCTTTTCTTCCAAGGAGCAAGCATCTTTTTATTTCATGGCTGCAGTCACCATCTGTAGTGATTTTGGAGCCCCCAAAAATAAAGTCTCTCACTGTTTCCCCATCTATTTGCCATGAAGTGGTGGAACCAGATGCCATGATCTTAGTTTTCTGAATGTGAAGTTTTAAGCCAACTTTTTCACTCTCCTCTTTCACTTTCATCAAGAGGCTCTTTAGTTCTTCTTCGCTTTCTGCCATAAGGGTGGTGTCATCTGCACATCTGAGGTTATTGATATTTCTCCCAGCAATCTTGATTCCAGCTTATACTTCATCCAGCCTGGTGTTTTGCATGATGTACTTTTTACAGAAGTTAAATAAGCAGGGTGACAGTATATAGCCTTGACACATTCCTTTCCTGATTTGGAACCAGTCTGTTGTTCCATGTCCAGTTCTAACTGTTGCTTCCTGACCTGCATACAGATTTCTCAGGAGGCAGGTCAGGTGGTTTGGTATTCCCATCTCTTGAAGAATTCTCCACAGTTTGTTGTGATCCACACAGTCAAAGGCTTTGGCATAGTCAATAAAGCAGAAGTAGATGTTTTTCTGGAACTCTCTTGCTTTTTCGATGATCCAACAGATGTTGGCAATTCTATCTCTGGATCCTCTGCCTTTTCTAAAACCATCTTGAACATCTGGAAGTTCACAGTTCACGTACTGTTGAAGCCTGGCTTGAAGAATGTTGAGCATTACCTTGCTAACGTGTGAGATAAATGAAATTGTCTGGTAGTTTGAACATTCTGTGGCATTGCCCTTCTTTGGGGTTTGAATGAAAATGCAAAGGAGAAGCCCCAGCAAGACGGTGGGAGGGGTGAAATGGCATTTAGGATCGAATCCCATACCTGCCAGAGATGTTTGGAGGGCTCAAACAAAACCTTGTGCGCACCAGGAAACCCCACAGAGACTGAGTTAGAGTGTCTCCTGTGGAGGTATGGGTCAGTAGTGGCCTGCCTCAGGGGCAGGGTCTCTGGGTGCAACAGACCTGAGCATGGCATAAGCCCTCTTGGAGGAGGTCGCAATTAACCCCACCATAGAGCCACCAGAACTTACACTTACACTTATGTCCTAGAGTTTGCTCAAATTTATGTCCATTGAGTCAATGATGTCATCCAACCATCTCATCCTCTGTCACCCCTTCTTCTCCTGCCCTCAATCTTTCCCAGCATCAGGGTCTTTTCCAGTGAGTCAGCTCTTCACATCAGGTGGCCAAAGTATTGGAGCTTCAGCTTCAACATTAGTCCTTCCAATGAATATTCAGTGTTGATTTCCTTTAGGATTGACTAGTTTGAGCTCCATGCTATCCAAGGAATTATCAAGGGTCTTCTCCAGCACTAGACTTCAAAAGCATCAGTTCTTCGGTGCTCAGCCTTCTTTATGGTCCCCCTCTCACTATCGTACATGACTACTGGAAAAAATCACAGCATTGACTATATGGACCTATGTTGGCCAAATGATGTCTCTACTTTTTAATACACTGTCTGCATTTCTCAAAATGTGGACCTTGTAGTATTCTCCTACCTTGCTAGTGGAAATTTAAATGGTCCAATTCCATTCACTCTATGATCCAACAGTTCCACTCATAGATATTTATCCAAGAGAAATGAAAACATATGTCTTCAAAAAGACTTGTGTACAAATGTTTATTGTGATTTTAGTCATAATAACCACAAACTGGAAACATATCAGTGTCAAACACCAGGAAAACAGATAAATAAACTGTATATTTTTTCTATGGTATACTTCTCAGTGACTTCCCTGGTGGTTCAGCAGTAAAGAATCTGCCGCAATTCAGGAGACTCTAGAGACACATGTTCAATTCCTCGGTCAGGAAGATTCGCTGAAGGAGGGGATGGCAACCCACTCCAATACTCTTGCCTGGAGAATTCCAAGGACAGGGGAGCCTGGCAGGCTACAGTCCATAGGATCACAAAGAGTAGGACATGACTGAAGTGACTTAGCCGGCATGCACACATGCATACTTCTCAGCAATAAAAAGGAACATGGATGCATCTCAAAAACATTATGCTAAAGAAAATGAGCCAGATATAAAGAGTGTGTGCAATCTGATTCCATTTAAATAAAGTACTAGATTAGGTAAAACTGATTAATTAGTGATCACTTGGTGCATGTGTGTGAGGGGGGTTATTTCATGGAAAGGGGCAATAAGTCCACTTTCTAGGGTGGTGGCAATAGTCTATATCTACATAAAAATGCTGGTGACACAGACATATTCATTTTTCAGTATTAATGAACTGTGCAATTAAATTTGTGCCTTTTACTCTATGTAGATGATTTCAATATACTTATCATATGGATGCAATGGCTGCATTCCCTGGTGGCTCAGATGATAAAGAATCTCTCTGCAGTGTGAGAGACCTGAGTTCAATCCCTGGGTTGGGAAGGTTCCCTGGAGGAGGGCATGGCAACCCACTCCAATATTCTTGCCTGGAGAATCCCCATGGACAGAGGAGCATGGCGGGCTGCAGTCCATGGGGTCACAAAGAGTCAGACATGGCTGAGTGACTATGCACACAGCACATGGAGGTGATAGAAAGCCCAGGATTCCATGTTAGATTTATAAGACATTTTTCCTCAAATTATCACATCATTGGGTAACATAGCATAGAGTCCAAATGACATATTCTAAAAACCCACCCAAAGTAGATTTTGATACCACTACATCAGGAGTGCCAGCTTTATGACGATTCCACTACTGCTTATGAGGAATTCTACTGCAGATGGAAGTTAAAAACTGAAAACTGCTGTGCTGTGCCTAGTCACTCAGTCATGTCCGACTCTTTGAGATCCCATGAACTGTAACCCACTAGGCTCCTCGGTCCATGGGATTCTCTAGGCAAGAATACTGGAATGGTTTGCCATCCCCTTCTCCAGGGGATACTCTCAATCAAAAATGGCAGAACAGAATCTTTAGTTCCTCCCTGAAGTACAAAAATAACAGTATCTGATACACATGCTTGAATTGTTTTACAGACACTAAAGCCCCCACTGAATGGAGAAAGTTAACTACATGATGACAGTGAGCACATATCCCTCAGACTGGCTGGAGCATGAGGGTAACTTTAACCCCTGTGATACTGCCATTCGACCTTACCATCAACAGATCAGAGAACTGTGCCTGAGTTGACCATGAACCCTGAAACTCCACTCCCGCATCTTGCCTTAAAAATTCTTCCCTGAGTATCCAAAGCTGGCACTCTGTGACAAACTAGAGGGATGGAGTGGGGAGTAAGATGGCAGGGGGTTTCAAGATGGAGGGGACACATGTATACCTATGGCCAATCCATATTGATGTATAGCAAAAAACTATCACAATATTGTAAAGTAATTATCCTCCAATTAAAATAAGTAAATAAAATTTTTAAAATGCTTCCCTGAAACCTACTGGGGGCCTTTTGAGCATAAACTGTCCCATTCTCTTGCTTGACCCTCTCAATAAATCTTTCTCCACTCCAAACTCCCATGTTTCAGTTTGTTTGGCCTGACTGTGCAAGGGGGACAGTAACTTGGATTTGAACAACAGATAGAGATTCTTAGGTTCTGTTGAGCACAGCTGAAGTGTTATATATTTCTAGCTAATCAGTATGTCTTGAATATCACTCATTTCATCAATACAAAATAAAATATAACTTCACTTATGCTAATTTATAAATACCCTAGAGCTGACCTCAAGTAAAAATAGTTGAAGTTTAGTAACCTTGTGAGTTTTAGAGTCTAGTAAGAGTAGTGGTTCTCAACCATGCCATATGCTCAAATCATCTCTGGAGAGTTTTTAAATCCCAAAGCCTAGGCCACAATCCAGGGCAGTAAAATCAGAGTTTCTAGGGGTGGGATCCAGTCAATAGTATTTTTCAAACCTCCCTAGGTGATTCCAATTTATAGACAAAGAGAAGCACTGGATTAGTCCATGGACTTCTCCAGGCCAGAATGCTGGAGTAGACTTTCCATTCTTCAGGGGATCTTCCCAACCCAGGGATCGAACCCAGGTCTCCCACATTGCAGAGGGATTCTTTACCATTTGAGTCACAAGGGAAGCCCTAAAACCTTCCAATCAAGCCTAATTTCACTGGATATTATTGAATAGGTGTTTTAAATGCTGTTTAACTACGTTTAATGGATAAGTAATACACATTATACAGCATACTGTTGAAGTTTAAATGTTTTTAAGTAAATACATAACATGAAACACATCCCATTTCCTCAATGATAGAACAGAAACAACAGAACTATAGATACCAACTAGGTCTATGGCCATACCACCCTGAACACGCCCGATCTCGTCTGATCTCAGAAGCTAAGCAGGGTCGGGCCTGGTTAGTATTCGGATGGAAGATACCACCAACAGCACCTGGCACCAGGAAGGGAATGTGGCCATTTTTGAATAATGGATCTAGAGAAGGGAATGGCTAAATGCATTTGTATACAGATGACTAAGACTCTGCACTGAAAATTTGGTTTTTGAGCAATTACATCCTGAGATTGCCTGTAAATAGTAATACATGCCCTGATTCAAAGAAGTGACTATCTCAGCCAGACCACATTAAAGTCAAAGCAGCAAGGTATGTACAATTAGTTAAGAATAGGATGACAAGAGAAGAAAACCTGAAACAGACCAGAGCATTGATAATTCCCTTAGCCCAGCAGGCCAAAGATTTTACTAGTTCCTGATGAGATATCAGAAGATATTTTCAGAACATTACTGCAAGTTACTTGTATTTGTGGTATATAAATAAATTTATGTAAATTGCTGAGTAAAGTGTATATATGAAACGAGTCGCCAGTCCAGGTTTGATGCACGATACTGGATGCTTGGGGCTGGTGTACTGGGATGACCCAGAGGGATGGTATGGGGAGGGAGGAGGGAGGAGGGTTCAGGATGGGGAACACATGTATACCTGTGGCAGATTCATTTCGATATATGGCAAAACCAATACAATATTGTAAAGTTAAAAAATAAAATAAAATCAAGATTAAAAAAAAGTGTATATTTTCATATGATTTGGTGATAGTGAGGATTTCTCTTGTAATCTTTATTTTTTAAACAGTCTGATATATCACAAACTTGGCCAAATCCTAATCAGTTTCCCCATCTTAAAAGATTCTCTTCTTGAATGGATACATATACATGTATGACTGAGTCCCTTTGCTGTCCACCTGAAACTATCACGCATTGTTAATCAACTATATTCAAATATAAGATAAAAAGCTGAAAAAAATTATCCTCTAACGAATGTGAACCCAGACCTCCAATGCCCTATAAATATTTCTCTTCTGACTCCCCACTTCAGAGTCACTGCTAAGGCTTGTCAAGGTGATATTCATTCCAACTGTAGTTATTTCTAAAAAATTTATCTTTAAGAAATTTTATAAAGATACTTTGGTGAGATCAACAGCAACATCATAAAGAATATCTAATCAAGGCTAATGCCTGCTTTGGAATGCCATTTACTACATGAACTCAGTAAATGTATATTGATAATGTTTAAGTAAAAACAAATTTAGCAACATAAAATTCCAATCGAATATTGCAAAATATTTTTTCCCATCCCATTTGTTAATCAAAAAGCCTGAGAGGATTTGAGGAGGAAAAAAACACCCAATCGCATCCCCAAGGAGTTCCTTCGTTAGAATCACATCACCTAATGCTTATTAGAGATTTACATCCAAATGCTATATTCAATCACAGTATTCTGTTCATTATTTCCCTCCCTCTGCAAATATCACCTTGAAATCATCTATCCAAATGTCATATACATGACATTTCTATCAAGTCTTTGAGGAACCCTTCCAACTTTCTCTTTATAATTAATCACTCCCTTCTCTCAGCTATGTCTTTTGTGTTTACCACACAGTAATATTTGTTTTCATTTCTTTCTCCATTTGCTTTGATCTATTTGAGGGCAGGATCCACAGTAGTTATATCCCTTTAGGGCTCCTCATTGCAGAGTCTAAATTAAAAAAAAATAATAAATAATAATAATAATAATAAGTATTTTTTCAAATATTTAACCAAGTTTTTGGTCCTGTGATTATTTTACTTAATTTCAAACTTTACTTATAATACTTACTTATTATTATATTACTTATTATAATTATTACTTACTTATTATATTATTATAATTATTACTTAATATATTATTATATTATATTACTTATTATATTATTACTTACTTATTATTATATTACTTATAATAATACTTATTATTAACAAATGACACCTGAGTACTATAATACTTCTGCATGAGAAAAAGGTCCACTAAGATTGAGAAACACAGTTATCAGCTGGTTGGAACAGAAATCCCAGCTAGAACAAGGGCAACTAAAATAGAAACTAGAAAGGCACCAAAGGTGAGAGTTGACTATTCGGGATTGTTCTGGGGAATGAGAATTTTATAGAAGTTCTGTAGTTTTTGCATCCTTTCTAGGGAAATTTCAAAATAATTTATTTTTGTATGCTTAAGCATTTCAGTTAAAAAAATAGCTAATATGTAAGATTCTATCAGGTTCAAAAGAGCAGGATTTGTGTGTGTGTGTATTTTCTTGCAGAAAATAAAAATCTATATTGTCAAGTCACATCCTGCATTGTTATTTTGCCTGAATTTCTTCAGAAATATATTCTAGTCACTATATTCCCTGTTTAAAAACAGAAAACTTTCTAATGTTGCATTCTTCAGTGGAAAAAAAAAAAAAAAAACTTGTTTTCTCTCTTTTAATGGATCTGAAAAGTAAATGACATATTGAGGTCACTAGGAAAATGAACGTCAAGATTGACATGAGTCAAGATTTACCTAACAAGCCTTCCTTCACCTGCAGTTAACGAGTGGTTACATGGTATAGAAGAAAGACATTAGCTTTAGTATCCAAGATCCTGAGATCTAATTAGAAGCTTGCAAATTTATCTGGGCAACAATGGACATTATTTCATGTCTCTGGGTCTCAGTTTCTTCTTTCATTAAATATAATAGTCCCTCTTTTATAGAATTTTCTTGAGAAATACATAAGTGAAAAAGTAAATAGTAGGCAATGAAAATATTTAAGTTGAACTGGAAATGTATTCATAGCAACTCTGTAAATCAGTTAGGTAAATAAGAATTTCAGTCACCTATATCATCATTCTATAGATGGGATAATGGAGTTCTGGGTTCAGAACCATGAATTGAAAGAAAAACTCTTGGGGAGCATAACTGAGGCAGTGTAAGATTTGCCAGGACAATGCAGACAATAAACCACCCCTAACATGAGACCATAGAAGTGTTTCCATATCCACAAGTGGTCCAGATCTCTGTTTTATGTCTCTTTTGAAAGAAGGCAAAGTGTTTTTTCTCTGTTTAGTTCTCACAAAAGAAGTGGGCAGAAATGTTAGCCGTGTGACTTTAATGAATATCATATGAACTAGTTTCCTTACACATTGCTTTGGCAATGTCACCAAATCAAAGGTTGCACTTAGAAAGGGCATAAAACTGAACAAGATAATGGGATAGTTGTTGCCAGGCACACAAGAGAGGACATCACCTTTGCAGCCAGAAAATAGAACAAGGACGCAGTAAATTTGGTTACTGCACACACAGCCATTACTCAGAATATGTTGATGCACCTGCTTTACCTTGAAAATTGGTTCCTCTAATGGCCAAAATTAAATAAGAACAATGAAAAATATATTTTTAAAGTACTATATGAAAATGATAGTAGATAGAAGATGTATAATGCAGAGCTGACACACCTACAATCAGAGTCTCTAAAGAAGAGAAGCTTTGTAGTAGGACAGAGCAAATACTTCCAGGCACAATTATGAAAGAACTTTTCTGAAATTAAAGAAAGACTTGAATCTATATGTTGAAAGTAAACAATATGCACTAAAGAAATCTGGTTTATGATAATTAAAACAAGACATATTTTGCCTCAGAATTAAATTTCTCTTCCTAAGAAGATGGCATCATCAATTCAATAAATATGAACATGGGCAAACTTGAGATGGTGAGGAACAGAAAAGCCTGGCATGCTGCAGTTCATGGGGTCACAAAGGTGGGACATGACTTGGCAACTGAACAAATAAAGAATAAATTAAAATTTTCTCTTAGGGAGAACACAGATGAAAAAAATTATGGGGACACATTATAGTAAAGTAATTATTTGGATTATATTCAGTTCAGTTCAGTCGCTCAGTCATGTCCAACTCTTTGTGACCCCATGGACTGCAATATGCCAGGCCTCCCTGCCCATCACCAACTCCCGGAGTTTACTCAATCTCATGTCCGTTGAGTTGGTGATACCATCCAACCATCTCATCCTCTGTTGTCCCCTTCTCCTCCTGCCTTCAATCTTTCCCAGCATCAGCATCTTTTCAAATGAGTCAGTTCTCTGAGACTTTCTGCATAAAGCACAGCAGATGGAACCTACTTCTTAAAAAATATTTTCTATAAATCTTTGCAGCAACTATAACCTGGAGGAAAGCTACAGGGTACAAATGAAAGCATTCACCTTCTTAGCATTCCCTTTTTCTATGCCTTAGCCCTTTATCATTTCTAATTTTTAGTATTTATATCTTTTTCCTTATTTTTTAATTGAAGTATAGATTTACAACATTACATTAAATTCAGGTATACATAATGACTCAATACACTTATAGATTATACTCTAAAATTATTACAAAATAATGACTATATTTTCCTGTACTGTACTATGTATCCTTGTTGCTTATCTATTTTTACATAGTAGTTTGTTTCTCTTGAATAATTTAACAATATTTTAGATATTTTTATAATTAAAAAAAAAAACAGCTTTGGGGGAAAAAATGGATTCTTCTCTCAAACAAAACCAAATAAACCTAAACAAAGTACACAGAGGGAAGGCCTAGCATATCGTCCAGGTACTTGTTTTCCTGTTGTTAGGCAGTTAGAAATTCAACTCATGCTTAAAATGCACACTTAGTCATCTACACTTAACACATTTTCTGTGGCCCTAAAGTGCTGTTGATAAACAGTTAAAAACTCTCACAGATAATAGTTCCAGAATGCCCTTCTGTTGAAAAGCCTGTTACCCATGGAACTCTTCCAAGCAAAACAAACAGTGGGAACTTCAGGACAACCTCTGTGGGGCTCTTACCTTGCATTCACATGATTCAACTCTCATCTAATTGCCATTTGGCTGCCAACAATTTTCCATGTCTCTACATGGTGTTGCAGCAAATACAGTCTACTGTGACTAGGAATCCTGACTGGACTATAATCAGCTGTGTGCCTTTCTACCCTCACCTGAGCTTGAGGGTGGTTCAGTGGGATGCCAGAATCATTTTTTATCATTGATGCTTAAAACAGGATATTGGTGTCTAATGGGTCCTCTGTAAATATTTGTTGACTATTTTAAGAATGCCATCATTGTCACATTCTCTTTCCTACCAACCCATGCCTTTGTTTATAATAGAGATCTTGTCTCCATGTCTTCATTCTGTCTAATAATATTAGGTGGCCAGAAAGTTTGTTCTGCTATGGCAGCAAAACCCAAATGAACATTTTGGTCAACTCAATACCTAGATTCCTGAGTGCCTGACAGCAAATGGTAACCCTCTGAATTAAATAAAATCTTTAAGCACTGTACCACGCATTCATTCATTCACTTTCACCAAGCCCCCCAACTACTTTCTCAATTCCAACAAATATTTATCATCTATTGCCTGAGAATACTGTGCAATATTTTATACAAGTTGGAAAACTGCACAATCACTGCCATTTATAACCAGCACTCTCCAATAAAAAGATAATGACAGTCATGAGTGAAAGCAAATGTGCACTTTCAGTTTTTCTAGTAGTTATATTAAAAAAGGGAAAAGGAAAAGGTAAAATTAAGTTCAATTGTAAACTTTAACTACATATATGAAAATTAACATTTCAACACGTTCAATGTAAAACTTATTAATGATAAATTTTACTTTTCTTATCAAGTCTTCAGAATCTGGAGTGTATTTTTAGGCTTACAGTATGTTGAGTTTGGAAGTATCAGTGACAACATGTGGCTAGTGGTTACCATATTGAGCAGCACAGACCTATAAAATCACCTTCTCATAAAAGAAAGAGAGGATTGTAATACAAAATAAAATAGAATGAATGCAATATTAAGTTACAGCAACAGAACGCAGGGACAATGCTAATGCTAAGTCGCTTCAGTCGTGTCCGACTCTGTGTGACCCCATAGACAGCAGCCCACCAGGCTCCCCCGTCCCTGGGATTCTCCAAGCAAGAACACTGGAGTGGGTTGCCGTTTCCTTCTCCAATGCATGAAAGTGAAAAGTGAAACTGAAGTCGCTCAGTCATGTCTGACTCTTCGCGACCCCATGGACTGCAGCCCACCAGGCTCCTCCTGGGATTTTCCAGGCAAGAGTACTGGAGTGGCGTGCCATTTGGACCCAATTCTAAGAGGAGGGAAGGAAGTAGACTCCTCTGGACCTACTCTAATTCTTTTCTCTGTACTAAACATGGCATCCTCTCATCTTACTCGCCACTTCTTCCTTCATCCTGTGTGATACTTCCATGACTGTGTGCATCCACATATCTGTGCAAGTAGTTCAGTGTTTCTTAGGACTACACATAAACGGATGACACATTTATGTGAGTGTAGGCTATGTGTAATTGAATATGACTCTCCAGTCTATATAAATCGTGATTTAGAATATATGGGAGGGGCAAATGCAAGATAAAAAGAAGGGGTGAACAAAAAATGAAAGACAGGGCTGCGACTGACAGACCTTCTAATGGTGTATTCCTTTCCTAGGGGAAACCTAGTTAAAAGGTAAGCCAGCTAATTCTGTTTGTCTCCTTCACAGGAAAATGAATCCAAAACCAAGCCGTCCACTTCAACCTGGGCTCTTTACACTACCACCGTGCCCACGATGCTATGAGCCAGAAAACCTGGGAACAGTGATGTGATAAAGGTACTGAGACTCTGAGAAGGACTAGTTGCACACTCATTTGTCATTAGGATTCTTGTGACTTATATTTTTTAGAATCTAGGTATCAGAGAGTCATTAGAAATGTGGAAATACATTAAGATCAACCAAATGAGACCCACCAAACGCTATTTATTCAGAGCTTGCTATAACAACAGGGTCAGCCAGCAACACCTCTGTTTTTTAGAGAACCTCAAAGGCAGACAGAGGAGTGGAAAAATTTTATTATGAGAAAGAGATGGCTTCCAGATTTGCCCTGATTGGAGGCTGCTGGCAGGGGAAAGCGTAGATGAACTAATTCAAAGCAAGGCATCCTGTGTGACTGGTTAGGGATACATAGTTGACTTTCTCTGGTTGGTCCTAAGTCAGAAGAGTGGACAAAAATTAGGGAAGTTCTTAGTTATTAATCAAGTTCTGGCTCTATGGGGTCGAATGTTACAGGAGTTATTACTGCTAGAGATAGTGTGTTTGTTTTAGATAGTAAGGTCACCTTCTTGGGCTGGTCACTGTAGATATTGGATTGGTTTCTTGGGTTGGCTGCTGTAGACTGTGGGTCACAGTACAGTTTTTACAGATAGCCTGTTCATTGTATGCATATTCAGCCTTTCAAAAGTCATCCGGTTGAAACCCCAATGCTATGCTATGCTAAGTCACTTCAGTCATGTTCAACTCTGTGCGACCCCATAGACGGCAGCCCACCAGGCTCCCCTGTCCCTGGGATTCTCCAGGAAACCCCAATAGGAACATGATTAAATGTGACCATTATGGAGTATAAAGGATAACTCCAAAATACAAGATGGCCAGTTTCATCTGAGACAGCTGGCCAGTGTTTTGAAGTTTTAGTCATTAATACTCACAAAAGTGTGTGTACTACTAATTTCTATTACTTGGTTCAAGGTTTGTGTTCTGAAGGATAATAAAACCCTCAGAGAGTACATAAAACTCTCTGATGGCCTATCCCTCAGCAGATAGACCTTGTATTAAAAGGAAGAAATGTAACCTCTGAATTTACACAGTCACCCTGGTGTCAGCCTAATCCCGCTATTTCTACATCTCACAGACAGTCTTCTGCTCAGACCAGTCACGTATTTCATAGCAAATCACCACCTCCATGAGGCTGGGCTAAATATAAATCTGGATACCAACAGTAGGACAAGATCTTTTCATCTATTTCTTATTTGAGGGAAAAAAAAATCTCAGAAAAACAATTACTATAACCTGTACCAGTCACCAAAAGGCACCTTAGACAGGTGCATAGGATTTGAATAAAATTTCAACTGATGAATCAGTATTTCTTTAATTTCTTTCCTAGCAGATATTCTGCTCCCTCCCTCTCCTCTACCCCCAAATTTTAGTCACAGAAAATTCACTTGCTTTTATTAAGAGCATATACTATCTCTCCTTCTAATAGCTCAAAGATGAAGAAGCAACATCAGAGAAAGACAGATAAATGGCTCTTTGAGTTTGTTCTTCTTGACATTGTTGAAGAGAGGGGCAGTTCTCTCAAAGCTTTTATCTGCTTACTTGGATGTACTGGAGAAAGGGAACAAGGAACGTCAGAGAACAAGTGAACAGGCTCTGCACCCACCAAGTGTGTGCTACCTCCTGACTGTCCTGTAGGAACACTGCACTCACTTTCTCTGGTCTGGCCTACTGCATTGGAAGACAGTTCTTACTCAGCAGAATAGATCATTTTCCCCAATGTGCTCCTAACTTATTTCAACCTCAAACATTTTAGTTACCACTCTGTCTGCCCAGCAAAAGAGGATTCCAAAATAAACTTGTCTTATGCTACTTTAAAGCAAATGACTATATACTCAACAGCATGACTTCCTATTATATTCAGATACACAAACCCATATGTGTAAACAATATCTCCACCAAGCCCTTGAAACACATGTGTAATTATTATAAAATGTTGTGAAGTCATTCAACTTGGGTCAAAGTGGGAGGACAAGTCAGATGTCAAGCAAATGAGAATCTCACCAATTTACTACCACCCTATCATTACCACAATGAGAAAAATGGAAGGCTCAACCATTCGACAGATAAAAACCATATGGAGAAACTTTTTCATAAAGGGAAATCCTATCAGCCTCTCCCCCCTGGCCAGAAAGAGTTCAACTGGTCTTAGATACAATCAACAAATACAACATAAATTTAGTAACAGCTGCTGAGGGAAAAAACAACAATGCAAAATAATGGATAGAAATTAACACATGAAATACTATATTTCATTCTATGCCTGTGGCAGATGGCCAGCTCTCTACCAAAGATGCCTGTTGTCCTTCCATGGTATTGAGTTGCTTCTGGAAAGCATTTACCCAATCAGCGCTCTTTGTATTTAGATGAGGCCACATGACTGGTCCTCACCAATGGCGTGTAAGCCAAAGTGAGTCACTTCCAGGCTGAAGTGGTTAAATAGCAAGTGTGGCTTCCTTCCCCACCACTCTTTCCTCATCTTCTGGCTGAAACTATAGGACTCTAAGGTCTGCAGCGGGAGGGCAAAGCCAGGGGAGAGAATAAGCCCGAGTCGCTGAATCACTGTGTGGAAAGCCATCCAAAGCATTTTATATGGACTTTGTGTGAGCAAAAAACATATTCTTATTGTTTTAACCACTGAGATTTCAGGTTTTTTTTTTTTAATTACAACTGCTCCTGTTATTTTTTATGTTATTTTTGCCAACCGTCTCAAAATATAATTGACACATAACATAAGGGCTTCCATGGTGGCTCAGATGGTAAAGAATCCACCTGCAATGCAGGATACTTGGGTTTGATCCCTGGGTGGGGAAAATATCCAGCTTAAGTGTACAGTATGATGATTTAATACATGTGTATATTGTGAACACGTTCACTGAAATGAGGTTAATTAACACATCCTTCACTGTACATAATTACCATTTTGTTGTCGTTGCTACAGTGAGAACTTTTAAGACTACTCTCAGAGCAACATTCAACTATATAATACAGTATTGTTAACTGTATTCCTCATGCTGTACATTAGATCCAGCACTTACTCATATTACTGAAAAGTGAGATCCTGATAGAATCCCGTGTTTCTTTGTTGCAATTGTACTACTGGTCCTTTCTCTTCCTAATTTAAGCCCCAGATAGACTCCTTTATCTTGCATTTACAAAACAGAAACAGGTTCAAACACACAGAAAACAAACTTTTGTTTACCAAAGAGGAAAGAGGAGAGGCAGAAATTAGGAGTTTGGGATTAGCAGACACACACTAGTATATACAAAATAGATAACAAGATCCTACTCTATAGTGCAGGGAACTGTATTTAATGTCTGGTAATAAGCCATAATGAGAAATAATATATATACATATGAATCACTTTGCTATAAACCAGAAACTAGCATAACACTTCAAATCAATACTGAATACTTCAATTAAAAAAAATAAGGATGATATAACCAGGCTTCAGCAATATGTGAACCGTGAACTTCCAGATGTTCAAGCTGTTTTTAGAAAAGGCAGAGGAACCAGAGATCAAATTGCCAACATCCGCTGGATCATAGAAAAAGTGAGAGTTCCAGAAAAACATCTATTTCTGCTTTATTGACTATGCCAAAGCCTTTGACTGTGTGAATCACAATAAACTGTGGAAAATTCTGAAAGAGATGGGAATACCAGACCACCTGACCTGCCTCTTGAGAAATCTATATGCAGGTCAGGAAGCAACAGTTAGAACTGAACATGGAACAACAGACTGGTTCCAAATAGGAAAAGGAGTATGTCAAGGCTATATATTGTTACCCTGCTTATTTAACTTATATGCAGAGTACATAGTGAGAAACATTGGGCTGGAGGAAGCACTAGCTGGAACCAAGATTGCCGGGAGAAATATCAATAACCTCAGATAGGCAGATGACACCACCCTTATGGCAGAAAGTGAAGAACTAAAGAGCCTCTTGATGAAAGTGAAAGAGGAGAGTGAAAAAGTTGGCTTAATATTCAACATTTAGAAAACTAAGATCAAGGCATCTGGTCCCATCACTTCATGGCAAATAGATGGGGAAACAGTGGAAACAGTGGCTGACTTTACTTTTTTGGGCTCCAAAATCACTGCAGATGGTGACTGCAGCCATGAAATTAAAAGACACTTACTCCTTAGAAGGAAAGTTATGACCAACCTAGACAGCATATTCAAAAGCAGAGACATTACTTTGCCAACAAAGGTCTGTTTAGTCAAGGCTATGGATTTTCCAGTGGTCATGTATGGATTTGAGAGTTGGACTATAAAGAAATCTGAGTGCCCAAGAATTGATGCTTTTGAACTGTGGTGCTGGAGAAGACTCTTGAAAGTCCCTTGGACTGCAAGGAGATCCAACCAGTCCATCCTAAAGGAGATCAGTCCTGGGTGTTCATTGGAAGGACTGATGCTGAAGCTGGAACTCCAATACTTTGGCCACCTGATGCAAAGAGCTGACTCATTTGAAAAGACCCTGATCCTGGGAAAGATTGAGGGCAGGAGGAGAAGGGGATGACAGAGGATGAGATGGTTTGATGGCATTACCGACTCCATGGACGTGGGTTTGGGTAAACTCTGGGAGTTGGTGATGGACAGGGAGGCCTGGTATGCTGTGGTTCATGGGCTCGCAAAGAGTCAGACATTACTGAGTGCCTGAACTGAACTGAACTGATCTGTTTTGCCTTTTCAAAAGATCACTTTGACTGCAGGATGGAGAATTAAGTTAATGAGGCCAATTAGAAGGTATAGCGATGATCCTGTCAAGAGATGACTTGCCTAAATTAGAGAGTGGCAGAAACACTTGATAAAGAAGCTTGTGGTACTAAGGACAGGGCATGGTGAAGGAAGAGACATGGATGAAGATTTCCAGATGCTAACAGAGATGAGGACACTTACTGAGGATAGATTGGGAGAGAACAGTCACCCTCCCCCACTGTTTGTTTTTATAATGTTTGTTTTGTTTTTATTTATAGTTGCTCCTTAAGCAATTGTTCTAAAGGGCTCCACACAGAAACATACACACACATACACACAAACACATATCTGCCAGCTGTTAGTAAACCAACCATAAGACTCCCTGTTACTCCTCTCTTTAGGGTTACCTGCTTCCCAAGAGAACCTCAAGAACCTGAAGGTTTATAAGTTTTGTAGCATAGGGGTTCTTTTTAAAATGGACCTACCATATGACCCACTAATCCCACTTCTGGGTACATATCTAGAAAAGACAAAAACTCGAATTAGAAAAGGTATAGGCACCACAACATTCAAAGCACCACTATTTACAATAGCCAAGACAAGGAAGCAAATCTAAATGTCCACTGACAGATGAATGGATAAAGGAGACAGGTCATATATCTGCTGTGGAATATTACTCAGCCATAAAAAAGAATGAAATATTGCAGCGACGTAGGTGAACTTAGAGATCATCACACTGAGTGAAGTATGTCAGACAGAGAAAGACGAATATTAGATAACTTACATGTGGAATCTAACAAATAACACAAATGAACTTATTTACAAAACAGAAACAGATTCACAGACATAGAAAACTTATGGTTACCAAAGGGAAAAGGGGTGGAGAGAGAGATCAGGTGTTTGGGATCAACAGATACCACACCATTGTATATAAACTAATAACCCACAATGACCTATTGTACAGCACAAGGAACTACATTTAATATCTTGTAGTAACCTATAACAGAAAAGAATTGAAAATATAGAGAAAGAACCGAATCACTTCACACCTGAAACTAACACAATATTATACATCAAATATACTTCAATTTAAAGAAAAAAAAGGCTGAAAAGTTCTCTTTCACTCTGATGTCGGTAGCCAGAAATACCACCATGTACAACTTAAGCCTGAGGTCCCCCACCTGCTGACACCACCACTCATATGTTTTCCCACAGCTAGTTCTGCCAAAAGTTTAATCCACAGCCATGCCTCAGCTACCCCTACAAAGGCCTAGACTCATATCATTTCAGATGACCCTCCACTGATATTCTCTTGGTTGTAAGGTTTCATTGCTTCTCTCCTTCTGCATGTTTTTAGGTGCCAAGGGTGATTCATCTCCCAGCTCCAACCCCACCCTACCACCACCACGACTACTGCCACCACCATCTGCAGGGATCCAATGAATTCACTTACTTTCGCATTCTCAGTTCAGTCAGTTCAGTTCAGTCACTTAGTCGTGTCTGACTCTTAGCAACCCCATGAATCACAGCACGCCAGGCCTTCCTGTCCATCACCAACTCCCGGAGTTCACTTAGACTCACGTCCATCGAGTCAGTGATGCCATCCAGCCATCTCATCCTCTCGTCCCCTTCTCCTCCTGCCCCCAATCCGTCCCAGCATCAGAGTCTTTTCCAATGAGTCAACTCTTCACATGAGGTGGTCAAAGTACTGGAGTTTCAGCTTTAGCCTCATTCCTTCCAAAGAAATCCCAGGGCTGATCTCCTTCAGAATGGACTGGTTGGATCTCCTTGCAGTCCAAGGGACTCTCAAGAGTCTTCTCCAACACCACAGTTCAAAAGCATCAGTTCTTCAGCATTCAGCTTTCTTCACAGTCCAAATCTCACATCCATACACGACCACTGGAAAAACCATAGCCTTGACTAGATGGACCTTTGTTGGCAAAGTAGTGTCTCTGCTTTTCAATATGCTATCTAGGTTGGTCATAACTTTTCTTCCAAGGAGTAAGCATCTTTTAATTTCATGGCTGCAGTCACCATCTGCAGTGATTTTGGAGCCCCAAAAATAAAGTCTGACACTGTTTCCACTGTTTCCTCATCTATTTGCCATGAAGTGATGGGACTGGATGCCATGATCTTCATTTTCTGAATGTTGAGTTTTAAGCCAACTTCTTCACTCTCCTCTTTCACCTTCATCAAGAGGCTTTTTAGTTCCTCTTCGCTTTCTGCCATAAGGGTGGTGTCATCTGCATATCTGAAGTTATTGATATTTCTCTCGGCAATCTTGATTCCAGCTTGTGCTTCCAGCCCAGCATTTCTCATGATGTACTCTGCATATAAGTTAAATAAGCACGGTGACAATATACAGCTTTAGTTGGACCCAAATCCATTCATAATCCCCACATGAGCACCATCCTTCCATTTCCTGTTCTTGGTTTCCAAATAGCTTATTTCCTCCAAGTCAACAGTGCAGACTCAGTACCTCTCACCTTTTTTCTGGAATCTCTACTACATAACATATGTTATCTGAAGAAGAGAGAGAAACACGTTTCCCCTTTTGGAAATTTGCCTCAAATCAATCAATTTGCCATAGTTAACATTCAAGCTTTGTACATATGCTAATAAATCATTAAAATTCATGCAAAGCCTAACATTTTGAGGTCGTCTTCTTTTTCTGTGTTCCATCATTTCAACCCAATTCTGCAAATTACAAATTTGCAAGTGAGAGCAATCACCCCCAGAAATCTGCATGATACATAGGACCAAACAGAGGAATCTTAAGTTAGAAACTTTCATCACTTGTTAGACACTTTTTGGTCTTGAATAGCTCACAATTCTGTTCCTGATTTCCCAAATGCAATACTGATTAACTTTTGTTATGGTTGAACACAGAAATAAAATATACTTCTTCAAATGCCCAGAGAGAACGTAAAGAAGCTTGGGACTTTGTGGGTCATAGGAGCCAAGAACCCTTTACATAAGACTTCCCTGGTGGCTCAGACTGTAAAGAATCCACCTGCAACACAGGAGATCTAGGTTCTATCCCTGGGTAGGGAGGGTACCTGGAAAAGGGAATGGCAACCCACTCCAGTACTCTTGCCTAGAGAAATCCTTGGACAGAGGAGCTTAGTGAGTTATAGTCCATGAAGTTGCAAAGAATCATTAAAAATTTAGCTCCTACTTGCATATTTCAGAGATTAAGAGACTCACCCACTGAGGCTGACAATCCCTATGTTGGTTGGTTTGTATTTGGGGAAAGTTTCTTGCATAAGAAATATATATAATAATTTACATATACTATGAATGTTCTTGGGCTTCCCTGTTGGCTCAGCTGGTAACAAAACTAATACAATTATGTAAAGTTTAAAAATAAAATAAAATTAAAAAAAAAAAAAAAAAAGAATCTGCCTGCAATGCAGGAGACCCAGTTTGATCCCTGGGTTGGGAAGATGCCCTGGAGAAAGGAATGGCTACCCACTCCAGTATTCTGGCCTGGAGAACTGCAGCGACTATAGTCCATGGGGTCGCAAAGAGTAGGACACAAGCAACTTTCACTTGTAACTTTGTATGAATGTTCTTATTCTTTTCACCTTTAGGTTTCCTAGAATACTAACCAATAAACTCATTTCCGCTTCTAAATTATAACCTTCAACATTTTGCACACAGTCGAGTCTCCATTAAGCAACTCTTTCTCAGACTGAGGATGTGCGGTGACCTCAACACTCCCTCAGAGGTCAGGTCTTACCAATCCGTCGCTCAACTGCACAGGCTTACTTCAACCACCTCAGAAGTCTTTCTACCTCCTCTCTCCCCATCCCACCCAGATGGTCCTCAATGATCGGAATGCTCCTGAGGTACCCAGGTCCTAACACAGGCCAGGAGACTTGATCCAAACACCAGAAAGCCGAGGGTCTTCTACAAACATCTTTGACCTGAGTTCAGTCCTCTTAGTTTTAGATTTTGCTAGCACTATCTGGCTATTTTTAAAACCATGGTCCAGTAAAACCCAAAGGCGTTTTTGACATTTTCCTATAAAATTAAGACTTCTCCATTATATTCCTGTTAATTTTTTTTTCTTTTTTTTTTCTGTCCAGATAAAGTATTTTTATTTTTTTAATTTTATTTTATTTTTAAACTTTACATAATTGTATTAGTTTTGCCAAATATCAAAATGAATCCACCACAGGTATACATGTGTTCCCCATCCTGAACCCTCCTCCCTCCTCCCTCCCCATACCATCCCTCTGGGTCATCCCAGTGCACTAGCCCCAAGCATCCTTAAACTAGTTTTTAGACTTTATATTTATCCTTGTTACATTACAAAGTAGTGTTTCCTCTCTAGTACTTTTTTTAATCTTATTTTGCCATTTTAAGTATTAGCTATTCTTTCTAGCTTTAAGCCATCTTTCCCATTATTTAAGTCAAATAATAACCAAAATATTCAATACTAAACAGGATAGGGTAAAGGGCAAAATATTGTCAAAATTTCAGCACTTAAATATATAAAATTAAAATGTTGAATTTCATTTAAATTATGTGCCAAAAAGTAAAATTCAAAATGTCCTTCATGATGTGAATTTTGTAGTGAATTTGCTTCTTGCATATGAGAGAATAAAAGTCTATTCAATTATAACTGTAATAGGATTAGAGATATCCATGGTTGCCAACTTGAGCAAATTCACTGTTTCTCAACTTAGTATTATTGACTACAGAAAAGTTGAAGAACAAGGAGTATGCTGATATCCTTATGGAAAGCATCTTTTGTTCTGTGCAAGGAAATTTAAGATGTATTATTCTATAACTCTTTCCACCTAATATGCTTACTTAGATTTTTACTTACGTAGATGCTCAGACTACTGAAAAATGTGTAACTAAATTTGATACTAGTCTACTAACAATATCAATTTGTTTTGAAATTTTGAATACATAAAAAGACTTCCAGTTACACCTCTCAAAGTGATCTCAAAGAGTCTTCAAAATGATAACACAAAAATCATGTAGTAAAAGGAAATCAATTTGTGTTAGCATTGCAATGTCTTTGGTTATATGTTTTACAGATAAATATGTGTGTATGCATTCAGTCTTGAAAGATATATATAGAAATGCCTAACTGCAATGCTTTTAGCAGTAAATCATGACCTAATTATTGCTATAAATTCATTACCAAAGCTTTTCCCTTTCTCGCACCAAGCTAAAATATAAACCTTGCACCATTACAAATTCTAACTGCAGCCAAATACATCCAATTATAATCAGCTGCAGTAAACTCTCACTTTGCATTAGGCATAATTAACCATGTGATAAATAATCAGTATGATAACATTTAATGTGCTGTGGTAGCATTTCTGAACTACTCATGAGAATTCTAGAAGACAGAATATACTGTGATTCCAACCATCTATGTTTTTAACCATTTCATGTTTGAAATTTCATGCCTATGACTTGTTAGAGAAATTTTAGTACACCCATCCAGAAATTAAAAATTGGATACACTCAAGCACATCCTTTCATGTATGTATTACAAAAATGTCCTCTACTTTCATCAAAATATTGTCAACTTTAATATTTAATTGAAGCATTTGCATTTTAAGAAAAATCTCACACGCTGTTCATTTCAATCACCATATCATCATTGGAGAAGGAAGTGGAGGAGAAAGAGGAAGATTTCTGCTCTGTCCTTATAAGGATGGAAATACAGTTCAATTCACTGAAGAATATTTTTATTCTAGCACATAACATTTTTATTATCACCACTAACATTGTCCTTCTTTTTATGTCTACAATAGCAGGGTCAATTAGTAATAATATCAAATAGTATTTCTGAATTGCATGCTCTTTGTTGAGTTTTAGGCTAATTTCTCTCATGTCATTCAATGACAAAATGATAATACCTATTACAATTCTGTGTTTTTATTTCACTAGAAATCCTATGACAGTAAACACTTTGGAATGGTTAAAATTAGTTGGCTACACTGTAAATCTTTTTTGGCACTGTAATAGTACTTTAAAAGATGGATCTTAAACTATGACTTAGATTTTTTTTTTCCTTTGGGCAGAAACTATCATAATAATATTTGCTCTAGTGAGCTTTGACCAATATATTCATTGCAATCATGGTTATAGGTTACATTTAATTATTTATCTCTTGTTTCCCTCTTCGGCCCACAAAAATTTTGGCTGGTAATCTCTCCGGCTCAGTTTCATATTTCCATCTTTAGAGGTTACTTTTAATTCACTCTTAATTAATCAGAGTTACTAAGTGAATTCCCTCTCACATTATCTATATAACTACTTTGTGTTCAATAACTTAAAATTGATTTTTAAAGGATACTCTCAGGCTTGTTTCTACTTCAGGTTTGCAACATTTTGAAAAGAAAATTTCAAGGTAATTAGGAGACCCTCTTTACCTGTCTTTTACATATACAAACAACTATATAAAAAAAGGATAACTGATAAGAACTTACTGTACAGAACAGGGAAGTCTACTCAATACTCTCTAATGACCTATGTGGGAAAAGAATCTAAAAGAAAGTGGATCATGTTTATGTATAACTGGTTCACTTTGCTGCATAACAGAAACTAACACAACACTGTAAATCAACTCTACTCCAATAAAAGTTTTTTCAAAAAAGGATTTTTACCTGTTAACCAAATAATTCAAATTGCTGTCCTTCACAAGAGAAATCTAAGTTACCAGAGCTTGGCTAATATGGGATTCTTCTAGAAAAGCTGGCAGAGTTAGATTAATCCATTCACAGTTCCTCACCATTATGAACAAATGCAGATTGAATGTTGGATGGATAAATATGAAGTAACAGAGTGACATCAATAAGCTTCTCATGAAGTTGAGCCTGTCACCTTGCTCTTATCACACATGTTCTGAGGTACCCACGTGTTCACAAAGAATAAAACAGGTGTCCTTGAGAAATTTCTTTCTCCACTGGATACAACGAAGATGACTATGGATTGTGTCAAAGTGTCCTACTTTTGTCCTACTCCACTTGTTACTGTTTATCAATGATGATTTTGGTATAAAAATTATTAGATCCCTAGAACCTATTCATCTTATTTCTGTAAGTCTGTATCCTTTGACTAATATCTACCTATTTCCTATATATGCCAGGCCTTGGTAACCACCTTTCTATTTTCTGTTACCTTGAATTCAGTGTAAAAACATCATGTTTAAAAAACTTAAATAAATATGGTTTTTATTTATTAATAATACCCCAGTAAAGCTTGAAAACAATAAAACGTTTAGAGGAAGAGAAAGAGAGGGATAAATATTGCTCTAGGAATGCAATGATTACAGCCTAAAAAGTTCATGAAAATATATAGGTGTAAGATAAGGTATTTTCATGTACATTATAAAATTCTGAAAAGTAAATTTTAAATGACTAGGAATTGAATGAATGTTGGCACACTCCTATTATCCTCTGGATAAGAACTGCATTTGTAGTTGTCATCAACAAAGCACAGTAACCACTTTAATAGAGCTGATTCACTCTTTTCTACAGCAGAAACTAACAAAAGATTGTAAAAGAATTATACTCTGATAAAAAATATATTTTAAAAAAAAGCAAAATGTATATTCTTGCTTTTATCTCTGGTTCCTCCTATCATCTGTTTAGTGCTGGTAACATCACCGTTTATGTTCCTGAATCATCCTCTGCTGTCCCTGTGCGTACTGGATTCCAACAACTCTGTTAAAGTTGACCACTGCCCACCATTTTTCAAAGTGCCTTTATAATAGCATCCAAAACTGTTTAATTTCAAATCATCCTTTAAGGTGTGCTTCAAGCTTTCTGCTACTCCACTGCATATTCTCAGATAACCCCAGGACTTCCTTGGCCTTGAGTATGATTTCTTATCATTTGCATCATTTATTTGGTTTTTGGCTGGAGTATTTTGGGAGAGGGGGTGGGTTTTGTTTTGTTTTTAGTGAACTCTTACTTTTTATGTTTCATGATATTTCTTCTCAACTGAGAATAAACTAGTTGGGAAAGGCAAATATATCCTCTGTGTCAGTCACAGAATTGAGGCTATAGTACATATCCAACACATTACTCTTGACTGACCAATAAGTAGACACATATACCATATTGTATGTAAAATGGTACTTTACCTGCCTCAGGCTTCCCCAGTGGCACAGTAGAAAAAAATCTGTCTGCCAGTGCAGGAGATGCAAGAGATGCGAGTACAATTCCTGGGCGGCGAAGATCCCCTGAAGTAGAAATGGCAATCCACTCCATTATTCTTGCCTGGGAAATCCCATGGATGGAGGAGCCTCGTGGGCTATAGTCCATGGGGTCACAAGCATCAGACACAACTGAGCATCACATCTAATAAACAGACACATATACCACAGTGTAGGTAAAATGGTGTTTTACCTGACTCATAGTATACTGGGGCATAAGCTCATCTACTGAGGGCTATTTTTGAGTTAGGTTGACTCATTTCTTAATTTGTTTGGGAAAAAATGAGATTAAATCAGAAACACATTTCTTGAAATGAAGAGACTCAGAATTAAAGGATTTTTTCCTCCAATAAACAGCATCAATATGGAATATTTAGAGTAAATGGCAGAGAAAATGAAGAAGAGCATTCCCTTCTCAGATCTCTTTTCCCAAAAGACAGGACTAAAACTATAAGCTCTTCTGGAAGGTTATTCACCAGCCTTCAAAAACTTGCTCATTAATTCTTTTTCTTCCGTCTTTAATTTTTAAAGTAAGTCTAAAGCATCAAGATGTTGGTCTTGAGCCAACAGAAAAATCATTCCTGGATGCTGCAAGCTTGCTGAGCTCTGATGAAGGCATGGAGCGCTGCTTGGAATTTTCAGGTTGTTTCTACACCAAGGGCTCCTGCAGTGACTCTCAAGTCCTGCAAAGAAGCTTCCTCAGAAGGACAGCAGATGTGACAGTCATATGTTGCCCTGATGTTCATGTTCTTGAACTTGATTTCATTTACGTTTTAAGTCTTTTTTTAAAAAAGAGAGAAAAGTGTCCTTGGCGCAAAAGGTTTTTATTTTGTATACATTTGCATAATGAGGAATTAATTCAAAGTATGGGTAACAAACCCAAGTGAATTCATTCATCAGCCTACAGTCATTATATTCAAGTTCAACATGGGTGGTATTACACACATAAAAATGTCTACAATTTAAAATTAACCATAGCCTGGATCAAGAAGAGATAAGAGTATTGCTGAAGAATACTGCTTAATAAACCTGTGAGACCCTGAAGTTATTCTGCTTTTATTAAATAATTCTACGGGAAACTGGCCAGAGCTCTATTTTTCCTACTAGTGCTACCAAAGGCGAGCATAGTTCAAGCTTTATCTTTTCTGTGACAGCATTTTATTAATCTTTGAATCCTTAGAACTGGGCCTCCCTGGTGGCCCAGTGATAAAGAATCTGCTTGCCAGTGTAAGAGATGCAGATCTGATGCCTGGCTCAGGAAGAGCCCCTGGAGAAGGAAATGGCAGCCCACTCTAGTATTATTGCCTGGGAAATCCTGTGGACAGAGAATCCTGGCAAGCTACAGTCCATGGGGTTGCAAAAGAGTGGGACACAACTTAACAACTGAACAACAACAAGCATTGTTGCCACAAAACAGTCAGAAGATCACCTCTCTTTTTTATTTGAGATTATTCAGTTTCTCCCCTCTCTAGCCCATAAACCAGTTTTTCTGAAAGTATGGTCTACTGAGTTCTTTCACTAGAATTATCTGCAGACTCTAGACCAAAGTTACTGGGTTAGTTTCGGAAGATGGGATATACAACTGTGAATTTTCAACAAGCTTCCTGAGTAATTCTCATTCACATGAGATTTGGAGAGCCATTCATACATACACACAAGCATATCACATAAATGTATTTCTTACTAAAAGAAAAATATACTAAGCAGATGGCAGAGAGTAGGATTTTTCTATCAGTCTTCTCCATCATTTAGTAAAAGGAATCATTATTTACCTGGAGGAAGGTGGGTACTTATTAATTATGTAAATAATAGAAAAGGTTAACAAGTCTTTTAAAATCTGCTTTGCATTTGCCATTCATAGGCAAGTGTGTCTTAGAAATCAGGACCCATCACCATCATGTTTTCTGTAATCCTCCCCCATTCCCATCTGGGGATATAACAATATTTGAGTGTGAATCCCTCAATTTCCAAGAGACCTACCATTTGGGCTTCCCTGGTAGTTCAGCTGGTAAAGAATCTGCCTGCAATGCAGGAGACCCCAGTTCGATTTCCAGGTGGATATCCTGGAGAAGGGATAGGCTACCCATTCCAGTATTCTTGGGTTTCCCTGGTAGCTCAGACGATAAAGAATCTGTCTGCAATGCAGGAGACCTGGGTTCAATCCCTGGGTTTGGAAGATCCCTGGAGAAGGGGATGGCAATCCACTCCAGCATTCTTGCCTGGAGAATCCCCAAGGACAGAGCAGCCAGGTGGGCTACAGTCCACTGGGTCACAAAGAATTGGACATGACTGAGCAACTAAACGGAGAAGGCAATGGCACCCCACTCCAGTACTCTTGCCTGGAAAATCCCATGGACAGAGGGGCCTGGTGGGCTGCAGTCCATGGGGTCGCTAAGAGTCGGACACGACTGAGCGACTCCACTTTCACTTTTCACCTTCATGCATTGGAGAAGGAAATGGCAGCCCACTCCAGTGTTCTTGCCTGGAGAATCCCAGGGACGGCGGGGCCTGATGGGCTGCCATCTCTGGGGTCGCACAGAGTCAGACACGACTGAAGTGACTTCGCAGCAGTAGCAGAGTGAATAAACACATTATGAAAAATACTCAGAGAAGAAAATTCTATAATGTCAAGTAATTTAACTTTGGAAATTAATGAAGTACTAAAGATCACATTGTAACTAAATATAGCTATTCCATATAATAAAGGACAGACTTTCCAACTCTCTTACATCATGAAAAAATTTCTCAATTCCAGTCGTCCTTGTTTTCTCGTAGCTTTTTTACATAGACTTTTATTGATAGTTGATTTACAACATATTCACTATGCACGGCATAGTGAATCAATAATTTTATAGCTTCTACTCCATTTAAAGTTATTACAATATAATGACTATATTTCCTTGTGCTACATCATGTATCCTTGCTGCTTATCTATTTTATACATAGCAGTTTATATCTCTTAATCCCCTACCCCTATCTTGCCGCTTCCCTCTTCCCATTTCCCACTGGGAACAACTAGTCTGTTGTCTTATACAGACTTTCTTTCCAGTACTGGAATGATGTGTGTGAGAGCTGGTTGAAAAAACCTATATAAAATAAGTAATTTTCATGTGACCAGATGTTCTGCTGGTTTCCTGATAGCTTTGCTGTCAGTCATAGGAGTTATCTGGAATCGCCAGAAGGCTCATCAGCCATTTTTTGACAAATGTCAAGTAATTAACTAATTACAGCTCTAGCTAACTTTTCCCCAAAAATTAATAAAACCCCTGTCAATGAGATGGACTCAGGCAATCTTCTTTCTTAACTTCCCCGAAATGTTTTCTAACATGACATCTTGTGCTAAGTGAACTCTTGTGCTTAATGATGAAATGTAGAATGCTTTAAGAAGTACCCTCTAAATTAGAAAATAGAAAACATCTAGTACATTTTAAAAAATATACTATCCAGAGACTTGCGGCCAGAGAGAAATCAGCAGGCTATTCAATCAACTTTTTCTGAGAAAGGAGAAAAAAAAAGCCCTTTGTATTAAAAAACAGTACACATGTTTGTCTCTCTGTGCTCTTTGAGTTGGTTTTCCAGTAATGATGGTCAGTTCATACTAATTTATTCACACTCACTCACGTGTTCCTCATCACTGTTGGTTCAGGGCATTAT
Source organism: Bos taurus (assembly GCF_002263795.3). Classification (NCBI taxonomy): domain Eukaryota; kingdom Metazoa; phylum Chordata; class Mammalia; order Artiodactyla; family Bovidae; genus Bos; species Bos taurus. Next base: position 90,012,079 of record NC_037332.1, read on the forward strand.
GGGCTGTTGCCAAGATAATAGAAGTGAGTTTGAGCCTAAAGCAGTGACTGGTCACATTCCATATCATCATCACCACTGAACATGGAAAGACAAGTAGCAAAACATTACATATATTGTTGAAAAATAGAGTTTCTGGTTATCAAATGATTGTAATAACAACACCAACAATAATAATGGATAACTTTTTTTGAGCACCAGAAAATGTTCTAAGACTCTAAAAAAACACTGATAGTCATTTAATCCTCATTACAACTTCATGAGTTAAGTGATATCATTATCTCCACTTTAAAGAGAAAAACTGAAACACAAAGAAGCTACATATTTCGCCCTAAGTCATGTAGCTGGTGAGGAGCAGAACCAAGATTCAAAACAGATACTAGCTTCAGAGCCCATGCTCTTCAGCACTCTGTTATGATACTCTCAAGTAAAATAAATGTGTTGAGGTAAGTGTGGACTCAAGACTTCATTATCAGAGTTCTAAACAACTAAGCTCACCAGTCACAAGTAAATTCTGCATAACACTTCAGATGCATACTGTAAGGCCTTCACAAAATTAAAATGGAATCATTTTTATGTAACATAAAATATGTCCAGGAAAACTAAGTAAGTATAATTTATAAAACTAATAAGAGAAATACTAAATGACTGTTACATTAGAATAAGTTTTAATGCAGTAATACATTTGGAGACACCAGAGACTGACCTTATACTTGGGGATTTAAGTCCTTAAATCCCCACAATACATTGTAACTACTTCATGACTTTTTCAAAAGTACTTAATTTATATCTTCAGTATACATCTTTAAGGTAAGAAATATATAGGTGACTTAGACGGTAAAGAATCTGCCTGCGATGCAGGAGATTTGGTTCAATCCTTGTGTTGGGAAGATCCCCTGGAGAAGGGAATGGCTACCCACTCCAGTATGCGTGCCTGGAGAATTCCATGAACAGAGGAGACTGGCAGGTTACCATCAAAGGGGTCAAAAAGAGTCAGACACAATTGAATGACCTAACACTTAACCTTCCTCACTTGTGAATGGAGAGCTTAAAATTGCCTACCTTCCAGGATGGTGGAGAGAGAGATAATGCCTGTATAGGTTGCAGACATAGTATGTGATACATGATAAGATTTCAAAAAATGTTATCTCTTAGCTATAACTCTGTGCCTGAAGAGCTGAAATGTTACTACAATTTGTGGGATCTCCTTTCTTTAATCTGCAAAAGTATGGCATGGAACAATGGACTGGTTCCAAATTGCAAAAGGAGTACATCAAGGCTTTATATTATCACCCTGCTTATTTATTTTATATGCAGAGTACATCATGGGAAACGCTGGGCTGGATGAAGCACAAGCTGGAATCAAGATTGCCAGGAGAAATATCAATAACTTCAGATATGCAAATAACACCAACACCACCCTTATGGCAGAAAGTGAAGAGGAACTGAAGAGCCTCCTGATGAAAGTGAAGATGAGAGTGAAAAAGCTGGCTTAAAACTCAACATTCAAAAAACTAAGATCATGGCATCTGGTCCCATCACTTCATGGCAAATAGATGGGGAAACACGGCAAACAGTGACAGACTTTCTTTTCTTGGGCTCCAAAAATCACTGCAGATGATGACTGCAGCCATGAAATTAAAAGAGGCTTGCACCTGCAGCCAGGCAAGTAGTGTGTTTTCTACCACCCTGGGGCACCACCCTGGAGGGGTCAGAAATTAGATCTTACCAAAAATGTGAGGCCCCTGCCCACTCTGCAGACTTCCAAGCCTCAAGCAGGTATGAGCTCTAGCTTGGGTGGAGTTCACAGAGTTGACTTCTACACAAGATTAGACATTTTAATTATTGAAACTGTTCTACGTATGGTCAGAGGACATATCATAACAAAAACACATTCATCTGTTCTCAACAAGAGAAACGTGTGGACAGTGAAATGTTCAGACCTAATTCTGAGCATAGTGAACATAAGAGTCTATTAACATAGACAAAGTCAAAATAGAATGTCTCTTCTCTCAGATAAGGATAAGGAGCATAAACCAGATGGTTGGGTTTTTTTTTTTTTTTTTTCCTTTTTTGAAAAGAATTGTACAAAAGAGAATGCCTTTTTCAATCAGTACTGGAAACAGGGTACATCTGTATGTAGAGCTGCATGTTTTATGCATCCTGACTATCAATAATAAATAAAAATGTAAATCAATCAGAAAAAAAAAATAAAATAAAAGAGGCTTGCTCTTTGGAAGAAAAGCTATGACCAACCTAGATAACATATCAAAAAGCAATGACATTTCTTTGCCAACAAAGGTCCATCTAGTCAGATCTATGGTTTTTCTAGTAATCATGTACAGATGTGAGAGTTGGACCATAATGAAAGCTGAGCACCAAAAAATTGATGCTTTTGAACTGTGGTGTTGGAGAAGACTCTTGAGAGTCCCTTGGACTCAATTTTAAAGGAAATCAGTCCTGAATATTCATTGGAAGGACTGATGCTGAAGCTGAAGCTCCAATACTTTGGCCACCTGATGCAAAGAATTGACTCACTGGAAAAGACCCTGCTGCTGGGAAAGACTGAAGGCAGGAGGAGAAGGGGATGACAGAGGATGAGATGGTTGGATGCCATCACCAACTTGATGGGCATGAGTTTGAGCAAGCTCTGGGAGTTGGTGATGGACAGGGAAGCCTGGCGTGCTGCAGTCTATGGGGTCACAAAGAGTCGGGCATGATTGAGAGACTGAACTGAACTCAGTGACTGAAGTAATGCAAGAGGTAAAGGATGGGTTATATATATGTTTTTCCTTTCCTTTCTATCATCTTTGCATTCTTCTAGTACAAAAAGGAAAGTAATAAATGCTTTTAGGGGAACTTCCTTGGGCAGTCCAGTGGTTAAGACTCCATTCTTTCAATGCAGGAAGCAGGGCTTCAATCTCTGGTTGGGGAATTAAGATCCCACATGCTGCACAGCATGGCCAAAAAAAATTTTTTTTAAGTTTTTAATAAAATAAATGCCATTTTTAAAAGATACAATTGCTTTTTTCTCACTGAGTCCTTATAGAACTTTGGGTCAAAACAGTCTCCCACAATGGAAGTTCAGACACCTTAATTTGTGTTTTGAAATTTCTTTTATAAAAATGTCACTATAATTCAGTGTGTTGGCAAATATGTATTAAATGCCTAAAAGCCCCCAGGCACTGTCAGGACACAAATCCAGGAAAATACAGAAGTCTTTCTCCTTAAGATACTCAAAAATGACTGAATAGACAGAATTGGGGACAATTATAACACCAAAATACCTGTTGCATTGGAGGATTATACAGTGGGATTCTAGACAAAGGATCAGCCATACCTGTATCAGAAAACTGAAGAAGGTTCATGGTTGCAAGTGTTTTCTAGATGGTCAGGAGAATTTCAAGGAGAAGAACAAGAATACTCAAAGCACAGAGGATGAAACTATAAAACCAGAAGCACTACTGGAGTAAGGTGAAAGTGTTAGTCGCTCAGTCGTGTCTGACTCTTTGGGACCCCATGGATTGTAGCCTGCCAGCCTCCTCTGTCCATGGAATTCTCCAGGCAAGAATACTGGAGTGGGTTGCCATTCCCTTCTCCAGGTCTCCTGCACTGGAGGCAGATTCTCTACCATCTGGGCCACCAGCAAAAGGGTGTGGGTTATGAGAGCTGGGATATGAGCCAAGCAGACAAGTAGGAATCCAATCACCACAGGTGTTTCATAGCATACAAAGGAGGATGGACATGATATGTATGGGTTAGAAAGCTAACTGTAATGACATTGTGACTGAATATGCAAGAATATCAAGAGGGATGCTACAGAAGAGCACAAATAACAGAAGATATGGACGAAGACATCAGGGGTAGAGGAGACAGGCATAAGAAAACTATTTAAAAGACTAATTGGACCTGTTGATTGACAGATCTTAGGAACGAGAAGGAGTGCTGGTCATGATGGTCTCTGTGATGAGGAAAGCCAAGAGGAGTTCTGTGTTTGTATCTGGGTCTAATGAGGAGACAGCGATCATGTGGTAATTTGAAGAAAGAAAATTTAAGTAAAACGGGGGTAACCTATATGACATGTGTCACAATGGTGAGGGACGGGGTGAGGGATCGGGAGGCCTGGCATGCTGCAGTCCGTGGGGTTGCAAAGATTTGGACATGACTTAGCAACTGAACAACAATAATATCAAAGGGATATCCTACTAAAAGGAAAAGAAACTTTAAAGATTACAAAATAACAGATACATGGAGTAGTCACTAACTCTTGGGCTCAAGCAAAATACTCAAGGATAGAAGAAAGTCTGAAAGAAACCCCTGTCTCCCACCAAGGTTGAATTCCAGAATTCAATGGAGAAGGGCAGCGAGGGCCCAGTGATGACCAAGTATTGAGTTGGACAAAAAGTTTGTTCAGGTTTTGTAGCAATTTATGGAGAAACCAAATGAACTTTTTGATCAACCCAATATTATGAAGAGCTGTCATGCCAGCTTCCCAGGTGGTGCTAGTAGTAAAGAATCCATCTGTCAATGCAGGAGACACAGGAGCCATCAGTTCGATTCCTGGGTTGGGAAGATCCCCTGGAGGAGGACATGGCAACCTACTCCAGTATTCTTGCCTAGAGAATCCCATGGACAGAGGAGCTTGGCGGGCTACAGTCCATGGGTTGCATAGACGCGGACATGACCGAGCAACTTAGCACACATGCACATCATGCCAGCAGACCGCTTAATCAGAGATTAAGACTTTAATCTCTGAGGTACTTGAGGAAGCCATCCATGCGGAGGCGCCACGCTGTGGGATTCACCAGAAAGCTACCCACGGAGCATCAAGGAAGCACACCCGTGGGAAAGTGCTATTCGTTGCTGGCTATGGTGAGCCTATCAAGGGGAAGGAGCTATGGAAGAGATAGCCCTACCCCCAGTGGTGTCCTTCAACACTTTCTTCTGCCATCTAGTCAGTTGGTAAAGGAAAAATATTTCCAGGTTCCAGCTGTGTCATTGTCACAGAGAAAACAATGAAGAATGGATTTGGGGCTGAGAAGCAATCAATTAAGAACTGACACAGTATGTGCAGGGAGAAAGTGAATTCTATTATGGAAATTTTGAATATGTGATGCCTTTGGAGTCTCCTCTTTTGCTTTGCAAAAAGCAAAGGAGAAAAGAAAAGATATACCCATTTCAATGCAGAGTTCCAAAGAATAGCAAGAAGAGATAAAAAAACCTTCTTCAGAGATCAATGCAAAGAAATAGAGGGAAACAGTAGAATGAGAAAGACTAGAGATCTCTTCAAGAAAATTAGAGATACCAAGGGAACATTTCATGCAAAGATGGGCACAATAAAGGACAGAAATGGTATGGACCTAACAGAAGCAGATGATATTAAGAAGAGGTGGCAAGAATACACAGAAGTGTACAAAAAAAGATGACCCAGATAATCACGATGGTGTGATCACCAACCTAGAGCCAGACATCCTGGAATGCAAAGCCAAGTGGGCCTTAGGAAGCATCATTGCAAACAAAGCTAGTAGAGGCGCTGGAATTCCAGTTGAGCTCTATCAAATCCTAAAAGATGATGCTGTGAAAATGCTGCACTCAACATGCCAGCAAATTTGGAAAATGCAGCACTGGCCACAGAACTGGAAAAGGTCAGTTTTCATTCCAATCCCAAAGAAAGGCAATGTCAAATAATACTCAGGTTCAGTTCAATTCAGTCACTCAGTCGTGTCTGACTCTTTGTGACACCATGAATCGCAGCACGCCAGGCCTTCCTGTCTATCACCAACTCCCGGAGTTCACTCAGACTCACATCCATTGAGTCAGTGATGCCATACAGCCATCTCATCTTCTGTCATCCCTTTCACCTCCTGCCCCCAATCCCTCCCAGCATCTGAGTCTTTTCCAATGAGTCAACTCTTTGCATGAGGTGGCCAAAGTACTGGAGTTTCAGCTTTAGCATCATTCCTTCCAAAGAAATCCCAGGGCTGACCTCCTTCAGAATGGACTGGTTGGATCTCCTTGCAGTCCAAGCAACTCTCAAGAGTCTTCTCCAACACCACAGTTCAAAAGCATCATATCTTCGGTGCTCAGCTTTCCTCACAGTCCAACTCTCACATCCATACATGACCAAAGGAAAAACCATAGCCTTGACTAGACGTACCTTTGTTGGCAAAGTAATGTCTCTGCTTTTCAATATGCTATCTAGATCGGTCATAACTTTCCTTCCAAGGAGTAAGCGTCTTTTCATTTCATGGTTGCAGTCAACATCTGCAGTGATTTTGGACCCCCCAAAAATACAGTCTGACACTGTTTCCACTGTTTCCCCATCTATTTCCCATGAAGTGATGGGACCAGATGCCATAATCTTCGTTTTCTGAATGTTGAGCTTTAAGCCAACTTTTTCACTCTCCTCTTTCACTTTCATCAAGAGGCTTTTTAATTCCTCTTCACTTTTTGCCATAAGTGTGGTGTCATCTGCATATCTGAGGTTATTGATATTTCTCCTGGCAATCTTGATTCCAGCTTGTGATTCCTCCAGCCCAGCATTTCTCATGATGTACTCTGCATATAAGTTAAATAAGCTGGGTGACAATATACAGCCTTGACGTACTCCTTTTCCTATTTGGAACCAGTCTGTTGTTCCATGTCCAGTTCTACCTGTTGCTTCCTGATCTGCATACAGATTTCTCAAGAGGCAGGTCAGGTGGTCTGGTATTCCCATCTCTTTCAGAATTTTCCACAGTTTATTGTGATCCACACAGTCAAAGGCTTTGGCATAGTCAATAAAGCAGAAATAGATGTTTTTCTGGAACTCTCTTGCTTTTTTGATGATCCAGTGGATGTTGGCAATTTGATCTCTGGTTCCTCTGCCTTTTCTAAAACCAGTTCGAACATCAGGAAGTTTACGGTTCACATATTGCTGAAGCCTGGCTTGGAGAATTTTGAGCATTACTTTACTAGCATGTGAGATGAGTGCAATTGTGTGGTAGTTTGAGCATTCTTTGGCATTGCCTTTCTTTGGGATTGGAATGAAAACTGACCTTTTCCAGTCCTATGGCCACTGCTGAGTTTGCCAAATTTGTTGGCATATTGAGTGCAACATTTTCACAGTACCATCTTTCAGGATTTGGAATAGCTCAACTGGAATTCCATCACCTCCACTAGCTTTGTTCATAGTGATGTTTTCTAAGGCCCACTTGACTTTACACTCCAGGATGTCTGGCTCTAGGTCAGTGATCACACCATCGTGATTATCTGGGTCATGAAGATATTTTTTTTTTTTTGAAGATCTTTTTTGTACAATTTTTATGTGTATTCTTGCCACCTCTTCTTAATACCTTCTGCTTCTGTTAGGTCCATACCATATCTGGCCTTTATCGAGCCCATCTTTGCATGAAATGTTCCCTTGGTATCTGTAATTTTCTTGAAGAAATCTCTAGTCTTTCCCATTCTGTTATTTTCCTCTATTTCTTTGCACTGATCACTGAAGAAGGCTTTCTTATCTCTTCTTGCTATTCTTTGGAACTCTGCATTCAGATGCTTATATCTTTCCTTTTCTCCTCTGCTTTTTGCTTCTCTTCTTTTCACAGCTATTTGTAAGGCCTCTCCAGGCAGCCATTTTGCTTTTTTGCATTTCTTTTCCATGCAGATGGTCTTGATCCCTGTCTCCTGTACAATATCACGAACCTCATTCCATAGTTCATCAGACACTCTATCTATCAGATCTAGGCCCTTAAATCTATTTCTCACTTCCACTGCATAATACTCAAACTACCACACAATTTCACTTATCTCACATGCTAGTAAACTAATACTCAAAATTCTCCAAGCTAGGCTTCAGCAGTACGTGAACTGTGAACTTCCAGATGTTCAAGATGGTTTCAGTAAAGGCAGAGAGGAACCAGAGATCAAATTGCCAACTTCTGCAGGATTATGGAAAAAGCAAGAGAGTTCCAGAAAAACATCTGCTTTATTGATTATGCCAAAGCCTTTGATTGTGTGGATCACAATAAACTGTAGAAAATTCTGAAAGAGATGGGATACCAGACTACCTGACCTGCCTCTTGAGAAATGTGTATGAAGATCAGGAAGCAATAGTTAGAACTGGACATGGAACAACAGATTGGTTCCAAATAGGAAAAGGAGTACGTCAAGACTGTATATTGTCACCCTGCTTTTTTAATTTATATGCAGAGTACATCATGAAAAATGCTAGGCTGGAAGAATCACAAGCTGGAATTAAGATTGCCAGGAGAAATATCAGTAACCTCAGATATCCAGATGACACCACGCCTATGGCAGAAAGCAAAGAAGAACTAAAGAGCCCCTTGATGAAGGTGAAAGAGGAGAATAAAAAAGTTGGCTTAAAACTCAACATTCAGAAAACGAAGATCATGGCATCTGGTCGCATCACTTCATAGCAAATAGATGGCAAAACAGTGGAAACAGTGTCAGACTTGATTTTTTTGGACTCCAAAATCACTGCAGATGGTGACTGCAGCCGTGAAATGAAAAGACGCTTACTCCTTGGAAGAAAAGTTATGACCAACCTAGACAGCATATTAAAAAGCAGAGATATTACTTTGTCAACAAAGGTCCATCTAGTCAAGGCTATGGTTTTTCCAGTGGTCAGATATGGATGTGAGAGTTTGACTATAAAGAAAGCTGGGCACTGAAGAGTTGATGCTTTTGAACTGTGGTGTTGGATAAGACTCTTGAGAGTCTCTTGGACTGCAAGGAGATCCAACCAGTCCATCCTAAAGGAGATCAGTCCTAAATATTCATCGGAAGGACTGATGCTGAAGCTGAAACTCCAATACTTTGACCACCTGATGCAAAGAACTGACTCACTGGAAAAGACCCTGATGCTGGGAAAGATTGAAGGTGGGAGGAGAACGGGATGACAGAGTATGATATGGTTGGACAGCATCACTGACTCAATGGACATGAGTTTGAGTAAAATCCAGGAGTTGGTGATGGACAGGGAGGCCTGGCATACTGTAGTCCATGGGATCACAAAGAGTCGGACACAAATGAGCAACTGAACTGAACTGGGGTCTCCTATTGGAAAACGAGTCTTGAAATTTGGAGACAGATGTGAGCTTGAGGTACAGATTTTTAGGTTTGGCAACAGGTATGTCACAAAGCCTTGGGCATGGATGTAACTCTCCATAGAAAATTTGTTATTTGAAAAATGCCAAAGATAAAGGAAAATAGAACACAGGAAAAGGAAGAGGAGGGAAGAAAGCCCACAAGACAAACTAGCAAATAGATCACAAGATAACAGATTTATGGTTAAGAGGATGAGCGAGTGTTAAATAACCTCAAGTATTAAAAGAAAACCTGCATTGTTTTAGTTGATTTGACAATTAAAAGGTAAACTTAGTAAAAGAACTTTCAGTGAAGTGAAGTTTTAGTTGCTAAGTCATGTGTGTCAATGTAAGGGTAATCATGAAAGCCAAACTTCATGGATCAAAATATGAGTAAGTGAGGATACAAAGACAGAAAACAGGTTTCCTATTTTTTGTTGTTTTTTTTCTCTAGGATGGTGTGTAAAAGAGGATGAAGTGTCAGTGGAGAGGGCAACTTTACTTGCTTTAGTGTGAGTGAGAGACAGAGAGAGGAAGTGGAGTGAAAGAAGTCTGAGCCATATGAAAGAAATCACTAAAAATTCAGGATTACCGGATAAAGAGGAGATAATTGACGAAGTAAGTGTTGGAGGAGGCAGCAGTCAGATTAAGGAATCAGATTCAGATAGAAGTAGAGATTCCACCTCCTCAAGAATTTAATTGAGAATTAGTGAACAGAAATAAAACGTGAAATTTCCATCCATCCTATAAACTTTCAACCTTTCTTACAACTCAGAACCAAAAGATTTGCTGATCTTTGGATTTTGAAGGGACCTCAGAGAAACAGTTCTCAAATGGTCGTTCACAAACTAGTAAAATCAGAAAGAGATGGCAAAACCCTTTTCCTGAGGAGCCAACTTAAAAACACGGGGAAGCCTAGCAGACAACACCTGGCCTTCAACCAATGCAGACTCCCTTTTCTTCTGTTTCTCATATTCAGCTTCCTTTTCCGATTTCATTCAAAGAGTCCTGCTATAGCATCATTTAAAAACTATGCTTTAGTCCAAGCCACTTGTTTTACAGATGAGGAATCTAGGGAACAGAGAAATCAAGTGATTTGTCCAAAACCCAGAGCTCCTCTGTCACTGGAACCTAGGTCTCCCTTCATTACCAATAACAAACTTATTAATTTATCAATTCTCCTGAACATTAATAGAAACAATTCTGACCTTAGACCTCATCCTTTTCTTGTCATGGTGACACAATGCGTGTGTGTGTGTGTGTATGTGTGTGTGTCTGAGCGTGCTCACTCAGTTGTGTCTAACACTTTTGTGACCCCATGGATGATAGCTCGCCAGTTTCCTCTGTCCATGGGATTTCCCAGGCAAAAATACTGGAGTGGGTTGCCATTTCCTACTCCAGGGGATCGTCCCAACCCAGGAATCAAACCCACATCTCCTGTTTGGCAGGCAGATTCTATTACCACTGAGCCACCAAGAATGGTGACACCCTATACTCTCAATTCAAGAAAAATCAATAAGTCATATAACTGTGGCTTCTTATGTGTTTGCTTAGCAGACAGGCATTCAGAAGTAACTATTCTAATGACTTTAAAGTCATAAACAAGAGAAAATCCTCAAGGAACTGATTGAATACAGTATTCTGCCACATTAATGCCCTAACTATTTGAGCCAGATGATTCTCTATTCCTCTTGCAACAAAAACAAAGTCCACAATCACCCTTGGGGAAAAATCTTCTGCATCTTTTCACTTTTGCCATAAGCAATCAAATGCAACAAAGTAAACACTCACACTCTCTAACCTGAGGATTTAGAGCGAAATCAGAATCACCTTAGGAGAATTTTACAAAAACATTTCCCCTTGCTTTAGCCAAGATACCCTGATGAATTGTTATTAGCCCCCAAAGAGACACAGTTTCTACATAAAAAAAAATAAGTAAGTTGAAGTTAAATGGACGTTAAAATATATATACCAAGCCAAAAATCAGAATATATATAATAAGGCTAGAGTACCTATATTAATAGCAGATAAGTTAGTCTTCAAAGAGAAAATAAAAATAATAAAGGAAAGCATAAATACGTATTAACCTAAAATTGCAGAATTAAAGGGAGAAACATACTATTCTACAATCAAATTCGGAGAGGTTAACACTCATTCATATCTTAGCAATTGATAAAACAACTAGACACAAATTCAGTAAAGAGATAAGTAATCTGAAAAGTACCATTAACCACTATAACATAATTTATATTTACCGAATCAGCAAACACAAAATACATATTATTTTCATGTGTACATGTGCATGTACATTCACCAAGATAGAACAAAGGGCCACAAAACTGTTCTCAATAAATTTTAAAATATCCAAATCTGAGTGTATATTCTCTGACCACAATATAGAATTTTTAAGTAGGAAACCAACAACAGTGAAAGCATAGATATTATTTTAATACCTATAAGACTTCTGGATAAGCAAAATTTCTTAGAACACAAAGAACACAACCATCAAAAGTTGATAAATTAGGCTTTGTCAACATTTAAAAATGTGTGGTTTGAAAGAGCATTCATGGAAGGAAAAGGCCAAACATTGACTAGGAAAGATTTTTTTTCTAACACACACATAAGACACAGGACTCAGGTTCAGAATATCTAAAGAACTCATAACTTGATACTGAGGCAATAAACCCAAGTTTAAAAGTGGACAAAAGATGTGAATAGACACATCAAGAAAGATGATATATGAATAAAGCTTATGAAAAGATGCTCAACATCACCAGTCACCAGGGAATTGCAAATTATAGCTACAGTAAGATACAAAGTACACTTCGAAGAGAATGACCAAATTTTTAAAAATACTCTTACCAAGACTTTGTGAGATGTGGAGCAAGTGGAATTCTCATATACTGCTGGTGAGGAGGTAGAATAGTGCATCCACTTTAGGAAACAGTTGGCAGTTTTGTTTTTTTAATCAAAGGGTTTTGCCATATACCCTAACCGTCCTACTGCTAGATATTTATACAAGAGGATCCAAGACATAAAAACCTGTACATGAATGCTCGTAACAGATTTGTTTTTCCTTAACAGTCAAAAACAGGAAACAGCCCAAATGCCCATCAACATGGATAAACAAATTATGGTGGATCTATACAATAAAACATAAAACTATTGAGATATACAATTATGTGGATGAATATCAAATATCATGCTTAGTGAAAGAAGCCAAGCAAAGAAAAAGAGTATATACTGGCTGAATTTACATAAATTTTTAGAAAACACAAATCAGTCTACAATAGGAAGTAGATCACTGGTTGTAGGCGAACATGTGAGGACAGATTACAAATGGGCAAAGGAAATTTTTGAAGATGCTGAAAATGGTTTGTATCTGGATTTCAGTGATGATTTGACAGTTGTATATGTCAAAACTGATGAAATGTACATTTTAAACATGTATATTGTATTGTACTCATTTATACCTCAGTAAAGATATAAGAAATTTTTTAAATAATCCAGTAATGGAATGAAGTGGTTTGACTATGAAAAAAATAAGATTAGCCTTGGGATGATAATAATTGAAGATAGGGGAAAAGTTTGTGACTTTTGCATATGTTTGAAATTTTACTTAAAAACCTTTCAAAAATCTCTGAACACTGCCTATTAAAAATACAATCTTAAATTTTTTTATGAAACCTGTAGAAAGAAGTTAATTTTCTGGCTTAGTAGTTGCTTAGCACTCTAGTCACTATAGTTGCTGACCACATCACAGGGCTTTCCAGTTGGCACTAGTGGTAAAGAATCTGCCTGCCAATGCAGGAGATGCAAGAGACACAGGTTCAATCCCTGGGCCAGGAAGATCCTCTGGAGGAGGAAATGGCAACCCACTCCAGTATTCTTCCCTGGAAAATTCCATGGAAAGAGAAGCCTGGCAAGCTACAGTTCATGGGGTCACAAAGAGTCGGACACAACTGAGAGACTGTGCATAGCCAGGGTGGCTTATATACATTAATCAATATTTTGCCATGGCTTTGGAAATGAACCAGATTAGAACACAATGATACCAGAATGAGTTTTGTAATCAAGAATTAACTTTGAATATTATTTGTGATTATTGTGATAAGTTGGAACTATTAAGGAAAAAGTATCCAAAACATGGAAAGGAGCAAATGGATGACTATTTTAAAAAAAAAAAAAATAGGCCACATTTCTTTTCAGTGTCTTGCTGCAACTTGTCTAATAAACATATCTAAGGTTTATTTAATTCTCTAGAGTATGTACATTTGGCTTACTATGCTTCCCTGGTGGCTCAGAGGGTAAAGTGCCTGCCTGCAATGCAGGAGATCTGGGCTCGATCCCTGGGTCAGGAAGATCCCCTGGAGAAGGAAATGGCACCCCACTCCAGCCAGTACTCTTGCCTGGAAAATCCCATGGACAGAGAAGCCTGCTAGACTACAGTCCATGGGATCACAAAGAGTAGGACACGACTGAGCAACTTCACATCACTTTCTTACTATTGATTAGAATATTTTACAACTCTGGATAGATGTGAACTTGTAGAGAACTTAAAATGATGCAAATGATTTTAAGTGATGATTCTTGTCCAATAAGAATCCAGTAAAAATAAATTTTTTTTATTGTCCAATAAGAATGATTCTTGTCCAATAAGAATCCAGTAAAAATAATTTTTTTAGTAGAGATTTCATCTAAGAAAGATGCAAATGACTCCTATCTGATAGGGGAAAAAAGATAACCCCAACTATTGGGTGGCCAAAAAGTTTGTTTGGGTTTTTCCATGACATCTTAAGGAAAAACCCAAATGAACTTTTTGGCCAATTCAATATTATATATAATTTATATATATAATTTATATATATTATATATATAATATATATATATATTTATATACATATAACTTATATAATAATTTATATATATATTATATTATATATATTATAAGTATATTGTATATATACTTCAATTATATATTATATTATATATATACTTCAATATATATACTTCACTATATATACTTATATATATATACTTCAATATTATAAGTATATTATATATATACTTCAATTGCTTTTTAGACATTAACTGGAACTGTACCTAATTGAACAATCATTCATTCAGTATTCATTCTTTCAGTGACTAAAAATACGCCACTGTACTCCTATGCTATTCTCCCATAGCGTACTCCTCCACTATACTCCTCTGAACCAGATTTATCTTACTTCTGGCTCTTTCAATAAACATTAGAAATAATAGTCAAGCTATGGGAAAAACCTAAGTGTCCATCTATTGATGAGTAGATAAAGAAAATAAAGAATGCACACACACACATATGATAATATGAATGGATCTTGAGGGCATTATGCTCAGTGAAACAAGCCAAATTCTATATGATTTCAATTATATGGATAATTAATCAAACAATAAGAACCAAAAACTAACTAAGCTTCATAGATACAGAGTACAAGTTGGTAATTGCCAGAAGCTTTGGGGCAGGAGACAGAATGGGTGACAGGAGTCAAAAGGTACAAATCTCCAGTTTTAAAATAAATAGGTCACAGGGATGTTAAAAGAAAAAAGATAAATCCTTATATACTCACTTTAAAAAAATGTCTTAAAAAATGCCCAAATCCTGCCTTGGATCAAACACACTGTCTGCCATAAAAATCTCATAGAGACTTTTTTCTCCAAAAAATCTCATGGAAGCAAAGTCTCATGGGGAAATCAAAGGGCATTGTTATTTTTGGCTCAGGTCATGCCTGCAACCCCAGGGCAGAACTCTCGGGTAAACTGGGTTCAAGGCTTATGGGGAAACTTCTCCTGCCACCTGTTCCCAAATCTAGATGTCATTATCAGGCAGACATATCACCCTGACTCTTGAAAATGAAGAGAGTCAGGGTGCCAAACCTGTCCTCTGGGTCAGTTTGCCACCTGGAAGGGGCACACTCACAGGTGAAAAGTGCGAGTGTTAGTCACTTAGTTGTGTCCGACTTCTGAGACCTCATGGACTGCAGCCCACCAGGCTCCTCTCTCCATGGAATTCTCCAGGCAAGAATACTGGAGTGGGTTGCCATTCCCTTTTCCAGGAAATCTTCCTGACCCAGGGATCAACCAAACCTGGGTCTCCTGCATTGTAGGCAGATTCTTTACCATCTGAGCCACCAGTGAAGGTCACAAGTGACCTCTCAGCCAATATTAACTCTCAGGCAACTCTGGTTTAATCAGCACCCTGAAATCTGATCAATCAAATTAACCACAATGTAGTACTTTAGCACCAGAATGAGGTTAGGAAGAAGGGTTAGGACAAAGAGCGGGGGCTTGCATTAGTGAATTGCCTAGTCAGATACCTATACTCAGGAGCAAGACTGATGTGAGTAAGCCCTAGAGTGGGTGGCAATCTAGTTGGAGAGGTCAAACTCTGAACATGAAAAAGTAACAGAGAGCTAGCAATTGATGCAGATGTTCAATGTTCTAAGTTAAAGGAAATCAAGGTTACCAGGACTGGGGCCTTCTGAATGAAACTTGATGAGTGAAATATACAATTTTTTTTTTTTTAATGGTAAAAAGCAACTGCAGGAATTTACAAAATGGGCACTCTGGAGAGAAGAGGAGGTCAGGGTCTCTCTTTGGATGCCAAGTCTAAGTCTTAAGAGTGGAGATACAGGAATGAGAATATTAATACAAATTACATGTGAATTTAAATAAAATATTGAAAGAAGAGGAGTGGGAGGGGACAGCAGGGCAGCAAGACCAGAGGCATGAAGCTAAGTCCTAACACACACTGACAGCAAGATTTCAATCCCCCGGAGTAAGGGAAACCCCAGCCCCCAGCAGTCAGGACATCTCTGTCTACAAGTACAGCCCCAAAGCAACTGTTACATGCTCTCTACACACCCCACTGCTTGAAGCTGAGAGAGTCTGAACAGCCCCCTAGACACCAACATTAACTCCCCAGATACATTAATCTTCTTCTAAAACACAGTGAACTGGAAAAAAAGAGAAATAAAAGGAGATGTGGTGAAAGATGTGTGGTTTGTGTTGGGGAGGGAAAAAGAGAGTGCGTTTTCAGGACTTTGAACCCCAGACTAAAGAAACTGTTAAGCTTGGTCTCCTGTGCAGGGCACAGAATCAGCAATGAATAGCCTGGCAGCCAATCCTGGTTAAGCCACTGGCTGTCCTGGGCAAGCCATTTAACCACTCTGATCTTACTTCCATATCTGTAAAATGAGAAAATTCAGTCAAAAGAATGATCTACTTTCTTCCAACTGTAAGGTGCTAATGTGCTTAGTCGTGTCCAACTCTTTGCAGCCCCATGGACTGTAGCCCGCCAGGCTTATCTGTCCATGGAATTTTCCAGGCAAGAATACTAGAGTGGGATGTCATTTCCTTCTCCAGGGGATTTAACCGACCCAGGGATCAAACCCGGGTCTCCCACACTGCAGGCAGACTCTTTACCATCTGAGCCAGTAGGGGTTAGGACTTCAACAATTAACTTATGATAAATGTGTGGCGCTATGCTCAGTCATATTCAACACTTCGTGGGTCCATGGACTGTAGCCTGTCAGGCTCCTCTGTCCCTGGGATTTTCCAGGCAAAAATACTGGAGTGGGGTCCTATTTCATTCTCCAGGGGATTTTCCTGACCTAGGGAGCAAACCCACGTCTCCTGCAAAGCAGATGGGTTTTTTTTTTTTTTTTTTTTTTACCACTGTCACCACCTAAGGTGCTAAATTCTTGAATATGATAAGTTCAAGAAATTAAATTTAACAATAGATTGAAAAAATAAGGAAAGATGAGGATTTAATGTTACATAAACAGACAACAACCCATCCTTAGATCTACCCTTTTATAAAATGTGTAAGTTCTTCCCTTTCTGATTAGAAACCAAGCTGTATTTCACAGGGAACTCTGCTGGATAGGAGGGGAGTTTGGGGGAGAATGGATACATGTATATGTATGGCTGAGACTCTTTGCTGTCCACCTAAAACTATCACAACATTGTTAATCGGCTATATTCCAGTATAAAACAAAAAGTTTTTTTAAAAAAAGGAGCCAAGCTATATGGAGAATGGGACAGTTACATAGTTACATTGCCCTCCCCCCCCAAAAAAAAAATTATATATATATATATATATCCGGGAGAAGGCAATGGCACCCCACTCCAGTACTCTTGCCTGGAAAATCTCATGGACAGAGGAGCCTGGTAGGCTGCAGTCCATGGGGTCGCTAATAGTCGGACACGACTAAGAGACTTCACTTTCACTTTTCACGTTCATGCATTGGAGAAGGAAATGGCAACCCACTCCAGTGTTCTTGCCTGGAGAATCTCAGGGACGAGGCAGCCTGCTGGGCTGCCGTCTATGGGGTCGCACAGAGTCGGACACGACTGAAGCGACTTAGCAGCAGCATATATATATCCAGGGGGAAAGGAATCACATGGTGATTGTTTTATTACTGAGATGCTGCCTCCTACAGTACAAGACAAACACAGCTCTTGAAGATGAAATGTTTCCTAATGGCAAAACCAAACAATATTATTTTAGTTGTCTTGCATTTTGAAATGTTTCTTGTTTTCAGTTAGGGTGATGGAAAGAAAATAGTATATATGCTTCAAATTTTTCAAAGCTTGCAGGCCTTTAGATAAAAATGCTTCCTAACTGAATGCCAGGCATGCCTGAGCTTGCCTTTGTCCGTTCCCTTCACACGTTCCCCAGAACTAAGCCTGGATTCCTTCTCTGGGCTTGGTGCCACCTGGTTTGCAGCTGAACATAGAACCAGCCTCTCTATTTTGCATTAGTCTTGCTTGATGGGTTCATAAGAAAACAGGAATACCTAATGTGGCTGATTCTTGAAAAAAGTGTAATTACATAGAAATAAATAGGGTATATGTTAGCCTGAATATGTCTGGAGTGATTTATTATTTTTGTTACAGTGCAATAAGTTCTTGTTTTTGATGTGGAGATTTTTCACTGAGGAAAATGTATGGTAAATTCTAACAGTAAAAGAAGCATTTGAAGAGCATGACTCTGGAGCCAGCCTGCCAGGGTTTGGAATCCAGCCCCAGCCCTGACTAATTATCTGACTTGGGGTAAGTTGTGTCACCAAATTGTGCCTCAGTTTCCTCATCAATAACATAGGCATCATAGTAGCACTTTTCTCCTGAGTTTCGAATAAGTTCATCTTTGTAAAGCCCTTCGAACAAGAGCTGGCACAGAGTAATGTTATGTAAGTATTCACTAGCACTAATAAATATTTGTTAAATAAACAAGCTGACTTTCTGATGTGCTTTCCCTTTCACAACCACCATCCATGTTTCTCTTCTGCATCTTTCTGTTCTGCAACAACAAATCCTCTTTTCCCCATCCTTTTTTTCCCGGATCTACACTTGTGCTCCCACAATTACAGAGAAAACAAGGATCTAAGAACCCGAAGGCAGGAAAGTGTATCTAATGGGGTTTAGTCCTTTTATCTGCAAGGAAAAGGAGCTGAGAACCAGAGAGATTAATTGACATGTCAAACAGCTAAGAAATGTTAAGCATCTTCAAAAGCTCCTTCTCCTTCAAAGCATGTTATTTCTGAGACTGAACTTCCCCATTATTCCCGACACCTCCTTTTTCTCCCTCTCTTCTTCTCCCTGCTTTTCTGTCCTCCCTCCCTCTTTGCCTCCGCCTACCCCCTCCTTCTCTGTCTCTCCCCTCCCTGCCCCACCCCCTCCAATGAAGGTCTGGAAACTGTGTTTCTTGCTCAAATCTGTCCTCAATGACCTTTCACTTTTGGTTCCTTTCATTCCCTTTTGCTGGCATAAATAACACAGCCCATAATTCTGAAACAAAAATGGAAACCCAGGGCAGGGTAAGAGATTTTTACCTTTTGCAAAAATTGACACACAAATTTTTCACCTTGAATGAGTAAAAACAAAATGTGAATCAGAGGTGTTTTTGCATTTAGAGAATTAACTCTTTAAAGAATGAAGTTACATAAAATTGGTACTATTTCAAAATATCAATGTACTCCACCACATAGGTACAGATCAGATCAGATCAGATCAGTCGCTCCGTTGTGTCCGACTCTTTGCGACCCCATGAATCGCAGCACGCCAGGCCTCCCTGTCCATCTCCAACTCCCGGAGTTCACTCAGACTCACGTCCATCGAGTCAGTGATGCCATCTAGCATCTCATCCTCTGTCGTCCCCTTCTCCTCTTGCCCCCAATCCCTCCTAGCATCAGAGTCTTTTCCAATGAGTCAACTCTTCGCATGAGGTGGCCAAAGTACTGGAGTTTCAGCTTTAGCATCATTCCTTCCAAAGAAATCCCAGGGCTGATCTCTTTCAGAATGGACTGGTTGGATCTCCTTGCAGTCCAAGCGACTCTCAAGAGTCTTCTCCAACACCACAGTTCAAAAGCATCAAATCTGCGGCGCTCAACCTTCTTCACAGTCCAACTCTCACATCTATACATGACCACAGGAAAAACCATAGCCTTGACTAGATGAAACTTTGTTGGCAAAGTAATGTCTCTGCTTTTGAATATGCTATCTAGGTTGGTCATAACTTTCCTTCCAAGGAGTAAGCGTCTTTTAATTTCATGGCTGAAGTCACCATCTGCAGTGATTTTGGAGCCCAGAAAAATAAAGTCTGACACTGTTTCCACTGTTTCCCCATCTATTTCCCATGAAGTGATGGGACCAGATGCCATGATCTTCGTTTTCTGAATGTTGAGCTTTCAGCCAACTTTTTCATTCTCCACTTTAACTTTCATCAAGAGGCTTTTTAGTTCCTCTTCACTTTCTGCCATAAGGGTGGTATCATTTGCATATCTGAGGTTATTGATATTTCTCCCGGCAATTTTGATTCTAGCTTGTGTTTCTTCCAGTCCAGTGTTTCTCATGATGTACTCTGCATATAAGTTAAATAAACAGGGTGACAATATACAGCCTTGATGTACTCCTTTTCCTATTTACAACCAGTCTGTTGTTCCATGTCCAGTTCTAACTATTGCTTCCTGACCTGCATACAGATTTCTCAAGAGGCAGGTCAGGTAATCTGGTATTCCCATCTCTTGAAGAATTTTCCACAGTTTATAGTGATCTACACAGTCAAAGGATTTGGTATAGTCAATAAAGCAGAAATAGATGTTTTTCTGGAACTCTCTTGGTTTTTTCATGATCCAGCAGATGTTGGCAATTTGATCTCTGGTTCCTCTGCCTTTTCTAAAACCAGCTTGAACATCTGGAAGCTCACGGTTCACATATTGCTGAAGCCTGGCCTGGAGAATTTAGTGTGTGAGATGAGTGCAATTGTGCGGTAGTTTGAGCATTCTTTGGCATTGCCTTTCTTTGGGATTGGAATGAAAACTGACCTTTTCCAGTCCTGTGGCCACTGCTGAGTTTTCCAAATTTGCTGGTATGTTGAGTGAAGCACTTTCACAGCATCATCTTTCAGGATTTGAAATAGCTCAACTGGAATTCCATCACCTCCACTAGCTTTGTTCATAGTGATGCTTTCTAAGGCCCACTTGACTTCACATTCCTGGATGTCTGGCTCTAGGTGAGTGATCACACCATCATGATTATCTTGGTTGTGAAGATCTTTTTTGTACAGTTCTTCTGTGTATTCCTGCCACCTCTTCTTAATATCTTCTGCTTCTGTTAGGTCCATACCATATCTGTCCTTTATAGAGCCCATCTTTGCATGAAATATTCCCTTGGTATCTCTAATTTCTTGAAGAGATCTCTCGTCTTTCCCATTCTGTTGTTTTCCTCTATTTCTTTGCACTGATCTCTGAGGAAGGCTTTCTTATCTCTTCTTGCTATTCTTTGGAACTCTGCATTCAGATGCTTATATCTTTCCTTTTCTCCTCTGCTTTTCACTTCTCTTCTTTTCACAGCTATTTGTAAGACCTCCCCAGACAACCATTTTGCTTTTTTGCATTTCTTTTCCATGGGGATGGTCTTGATCCCTGTCTCCTGTACAATGTCATGAACCTCCGTCCATAGTTCATCAGGCACTCTGTCTATGAGATCTAGTCACTTAAATCTATTTCTCACTTCCACTGTATAATCATAAGGGATTTGATTTAGGTCATACCTGAATGGTTTAGTGGTTTCCCCTACTTTCTTCAATTTAAGTCTGAATTTGGCAATAAGGTATTCATGATCTGAGCCACAGTCAGCTCCTGGTCTTGTTTTTGTTGACTGTATAGAACTTCTCCATCTTTGGCTGCAAAGAATATAATCAATCTGATTTCGGTGTTGACCATCTGGTGATGTCCATGTGTAGAGTCTTGTCTTGTTGGAAGTAGGTGTTTGCTATGACCAGTGCATTTTCAAAGGCAATGTTAAGTATCTATATTTTATCCTAAGTGCAATGAGGGACCCTTGAGAGATGATAAGCAAGGAGATGACATGATCTTATTTGCATCTTAAATAAATCACTATGAATACTGATGTGAAGATAGACGGAGATAAGAGTGGGAGGGGGAAAACCAATTAGGAAGCTCTTCCAGTGATAAAGTGAAGAGATGCTGATGGAATAGACTAAGTAAGAAGGTGGTAAAGACATGGGGGAAAAATTAGGTAATTCAAGACATATTTGGGGATTGAATACACATAGTTGATTGTTACAAACTGGGTGAAGGGGATGTTGATGTGAAGAATACTTTAGTCCCAAATTTTCTCTCTCAATCTCACCTATTATTTTCTTTGTTTTCTTCATTCTCTGGTCATCTTTCCTGTGCTCTTGGTACGCTGTAGACAGAAGCACAATATAGAACCAGGCTATGCTCTTAAAGTTTGCAAGCTGTAGGATTTCATAATGAGTAAAAATGTGAGCCATATCTATCAATACATTTTCCTTATGACTTGAGATTTCCAGGAAGGACCTATTGTGAGAAGATATCTTAGCATCTGTGCCTTAAATTATACCAGTGTAATAGTCATTTGGCCCTGGAAAGTATTCCATCTCTCAGAATTTTCCAATCAAAATGCAAATATCCTAGGCAAAGTCAATACCATGTAGCATTCATTTACTTTAGAAAGAAATATAGCTGCAAGGAAGGCTTTACCTGGATTATATCACAAGGTAGGAAAAAGTAAAAGAAAAAAAGGCAGGACAATGAAAGGAGAAAAGGGGAAGGCCAACTTTGGCCTTTTCAGAGTTCGAAAAATGGCCAGCTTTTGATGTTGCTCACTGATTAGAATGTTATTTTCTTGGGATGTGCACATATGCATACTGAGGTGAATAATTAGTGGACCCAAATATGAAAGGTACATCTAGGACAGATTAGAATAATGATTGAGAGGAAGCCACACTGTGCTTGCAAACATGACTAACACTATTGTATGATGTTCATTTTGCCATGGATGGAAAAAAAGACCAAGAGTGAAACTAACTGCACTAGAAAAAACACATCCAGACAGAAATTTAGAAAAAAAAGAAGATGTTTGCCACAATTAGAAGCACAGCCTTTCACAAAGTGAAAAAAATAATTAGAAGTTGACAGAGGAGATCACCAAGTACAGAGCCCCAAGAAGAATCAGTACAAGATTAATTGTAAGTTAGATTTTGATTCTGAGTCTTAACTTTATGTAAAAAAAAAAGACTATATAGTAAAAATAATTAGGAAAAATATAACAACAAACTTGAAAACTTACAAGCAATTATACTGCAAATTTAAATACAAGTCCAATTATTTCAGTCATTTATTTATAATTCAAATGCCATTTATTGAAACTCTGCTACATAAGAGTTCTTATTCATTTGCTCATTGACTGAATCTTTTCAGCAACTGTTAATTAGGAATTTACTACTTTCAGGAACTATGGTTCATAAACGAACAAGACTGATGAAGAATATAAACGGAGTTTACATTCTGGTGGGAGGCATAGATGATAAACATGCCATCAAATGACTATGCAAAAATTTCAAAAAGCACTAGATTTTTGAAAGTGGTAACTGGATGGAGTGTAACTCAGTAAATGAACAGAGGACAGGAAGAGTATGGTAGCAATGTAACAGAGAAGAACAAATCTGACTCCATATTAGATCTATTCCTTTTCCTGTGCTTATTCATGCTGGCTCTACACTTTTGTAAAAGAGTATTGTCTGTAGCTTCAAATATACAGGACAGCCTATTCTCAAGGTTCTGACCTTTAAAGGTATAACACTTTCCATTCATATAGAGGTAAAAAGTTGCAGAACAGAAAATAACAATTGTCTTGTTGCAGGTTTATAGAAATACTGTGACCAGACCTACATTGCCAGAATAAAAGATTACTAGACCAAGAAGTTTGAAACAAATAAACAGGCCCTCTCTCAACCTTACCTTTTAAAATGATTTGTTGAAATCTTTTGGGGAGTTGGGGACTTGGGGGCATGAGCCGTCTGTCTCCTTGCACAGCCATGTAATAAACATTGCCATTTTTTTCTATGGCAAACATTTCAGTATGGTTTGGCCTCAGTGGTTGTTGGGCACACAAACTTGTGTTATGCAACAGCAACAGTTAGTGAAGATCACTTAAGAGGATATAACATTTAAACTGAGAAATAAATGAGAAGAAAGCAGCCATGTGAATATATGGGGAATGAGGATCCAAGCAGAGGGAACAGTAATGGCCAAAACCCTGAGGTGGTAAGAGCCCCATATATTTAAGGGACAAAGAAGGCAAGTTTGACTGGATGATCATGACTAGCTCAGGGTAAGTGATAGAGACTTTCGTGGACAATCACAGATAAAGACTGGGGCCTTTGGGAAATGTGATGTTACATTTCAATTGCATTCTATTCACAAAGAGAGGCTAGAGGGGGATTTTAAGTGAGAGAGAGAGATGAACTGATTTGTTCTGGGAGAAACAAAAAATTTTAGACTTGTTTTACTCTAGGAGAGACAGGGGAACTCAGAGGTGCAGCCTTAGCCCCACCTATGTGGAAGGATTATAGGAATGCCTAGGGAGGGAACTAAGTCATCCGGTGAGCCTTTGAAGCTGATTTGGCCAAAGAGAGTAGGAAAAAGAAAACAGAGAGCTTCATGTGAGCACAAAAGCAGCATAAGCAAAGGTACTGTGGCAGGGCGTATGGTAGCATTCCCCTAAGCCATATGTGGGTAGGGGAATGCTGGCAGGTCAGAAGTAATGCAGAAACACAGTTAAGATGTAGCATGGTGAGGTTGAGGGAGAGCAGACCAGGGCAATTTATGGAAGGCTTTGTGTATGCTGGGATAAGAAATACAGATTCAATCCTTTGAATAAGATATCAGAGGATTTTAAGCAGCATGGCCAAAGGATTCAATTTATGTTTAAATAGGGTAACTGGAAGGCTTTGTTGAACTCAAATTTGACAGGAATAGTTGCAGAACGAAGTGTAGGAGGCAGATGAAATAGTCCAGATAGCAGTTGATCAGAACATGTTAGTAGTAACGATAATAACAACAACTTTAACATATTGTGGCACTTGCTCTGTTCTAGGCACTCTTTTAAGCAATTAACAGATTTTAACTCATTAAATGCTAAGAAAATCCCATAACGTAAGACCTATTACTATCCCCATTTTATGGATGAAGTAAAAACTGGTAAAGTAATTTGCCTAAAAGTAATAGAGCAATACAGTAATGAAGTAAGTTGTAAAGCTGGAAGTCAGAATAATTGGAAGGAATTCATGAAGTACTTAGGAACAAAAGCATTTCAAGAATATTTAAGGAAAACTGGTAACATTTTGTGAATAGGGAAAATTAAGAAAAAACCCACATATCCAACCATGCCTTGGGTGTTTGACTATGGCCTTAAATGAGATAGAAAAACAGTGGGAAGAAACCAGGTCTGTTGGGAAGTGGGTGAACTACATTTGAGATGTTGAAGCACCTGTGAAATATCCAACTGGGTATAGTGAGCAGAGATTTGGAAAAGTAGTTGAAATCTCAAGAGAAATGTTGGGGACAAAAATTTAAAATTACAAGGCATTCATATACAAATGGGAGGATTCCTCTGCGGCTCAGTGGTAAAGAACCTGCCTGCACAGCAGAAGACACAGGAGACCCAAGTTCGATCCCTGGATCCGGAAGATCCCCTGGAGGAGGGCATGGCAACCCACTCCAGTATTTTTGCCTGGAGAACCCCAAGAACAGAGGATCCTGGTGGGCTTCAGTCCACAGGGTCACAAAGAATTGGACAGGACTGAAGCGACTGGGCACAACATACAAACGGAAATAAACACCATGAAGAACTTCAGTAAGCAAGCTACCTTGATTAATAGCATCGATAGTAAAGGAGATTATTGGGATTCAGCAGGCATCTATTTCTTCCCTAAGGAACCAGCAGTCCTCACAGCTCCAGATATGCTCTTAGGTCAGATGATAAATAAAAACTGAGAGTGCTTTATGGTCAATTTAGAAGAATAAATGTACTATTTTAGTTGTTTGGTTTACAATTTAACAATTTAGTTAACAATTTTTAAAGAAAACTTTATCTTAATGCCAATATATAATTTAGAGTACAATCAACTAAAACATTTCAAGCTGTAGAGTTTGTTGAAATTGATGATGGAATTCTTATTACAAATTTACTTAAAAATGAAAAATTGGTGGGTAGATTTTATTTTTAGGTGTAAAATATATAAGGATCATTATTTTTCTGGGAACTATCAATCTTGTAGTCAAATACAATGAAGACTAAGTAATAATAAAATCAATCCTCTTTCTACCTACCATGCCATTTGAAAAATCTAATATATTTTTTTCATTAGGGGATTTTTTTCTACATGATCTGACTTTGAATTCCAAGTGCAGAAATTCTTTTAACTATAATGCTTAGAAAACTAGGAGATAGACACGTCCTGGTTAAACAAGGGAAGGAGACAACATTCTAATGAAAAGAATTCCATTATTGGTTTGTCAGTGAACCAAAGTGCTCTCTCAAGTGCTCTCTCATGCTCTCTTAATCCAAAGTCTCTGTCTCTCGGAATGAAAAGATGGAGCATAAAAAGCAGATGATAGTTTAAGATATAACGGTACATAAATCTACTAGCCTATACTTAAATTCACCAGCACGTTTTACAAAGCACTATGGCTGCAAGATACCTACATCTTGATGTACCATTGTCAATCACTAATCAGACAGATAAATAGGAAGAATATGAACATAGAAAAGTATGGATATATTTTATAACTTTTTTCTGTCCTTTTATTCAGGTCTGATATCAACACTTATTACCTGTTTTTCCTATATCCTGAGTATATTTCTCAAATTCAGGCTTTGAAAGTTGATTAAATGAAAGGAAATGTCACTGAATTCTTAATATTACAGAAAACGACAGAGACTTAAGAGAGGTTAATTAACATCTTAAATAGAAATTTAAGAGATTCCTATGTGCCAGGCAAATTTGGCCTTGGAGTATGGAATGAAGCAGGGCAAAGGCTGAGTTTTGCCAAGAGAACGCACTGGTCATAGCAAACACCCTCTTCCAACACAACAGAAGACTCTATACATGGACATCACAAGATGGTCAATACAGAAATCAGATTGATTATATTCTTTGCAGTCAAAGATGCAGAAGCTCTAAACAGTCAGCAAATCAAGACCAGGAGCTGACTGTGGCTCAGATCATGAACTCCTTACTGCCAAATGCAGATTTAAATTGAAGAAAGTAGGGGAAACCGCTGGACCATTAAGGTATGACCTAAATCAAATCCCTTATGATTATACAGTGGAAGTGAGAAATAGATTTAAGCAACTAGATCTGATAGAGTGCCCAATGAACTATGGAATGAGGTTTGTGACATTGTACAGGAGACAGGGATCAAGACCATCCTCATGGAAAAGAAATGCAAAAAAGCAAAATGGCTGTCTGAGGAGGCCTTACAAATAGCTGTGAAAAGAAGAGAAGCAAAAAGCAAAGGAGAAAAGGAAAGACATAAACATCTGAATGCAGAGTTCCAAAGAATAGCAAGAAGAGATAAGAAAGCCTTCCTTAGTGATCAATCCAAATAAATAGAGGAAAACAACAGAATGGGAAAGACAAGAGATCTCTTCAAGAAAACTAAAGATACCAAGGGAACACTTCATGCAACGATGAGCTCAATAAAGGACAGAAATGGTATGGACCTAACGGAAGCAGACAATATTAAGAAGAGGTGGCAGGAATATACAGAAGAACTGTACAAAAAAGATCTTCATGACCCAGATAATCATGATGGTGTGATCACTCACCTAGAGCCAGACATCCTGGCATGTGAAGTCAAGTGGGCCTGAGAAAGTATCACTATGAACAAAGCTAGTGGACGTGATGAAATTCCAGGTGAGCTCTTTCAAATCCTGAAAGATGATGCTGTGAAAGTGCTGCACTCAATGTGCCAGCAAATTTGGAAAACTCAGCAGTGGCCACAGGACTGGAAAAGGTCAGTTTTCATTCCAATCCCAAAGAAAGGCAATGCCAAAGAATGCTCAAACTACCGCACAATTGCACTCAGCTCACATGCTAGTTAAGTAATGCTCAAAATTCTCCAGGCCAGGCTTCAGCAATACGTGAACTGTGAACTTCCAGATGCTCAAGCTGGTTTTAGAAAAGGCAGAGAAACCAGAGATCAAATTGCCAACATCTGCGGGATCATGGAAAAAGCAAGAGAGTTCCAGAAAAATATCTATTTCTGCTTTATTGACTATGTCAAAGCCTTTGACTGTGTGGATCACAATAAACCGTGGAAAATTCTGAGAGATGGGAATACCAGACCACCTGACCTGCCTCTTGAGAAACCTATATGCAAGTCAAGAAGCAACAGTTAGAACTGGACATGGAAAAACAGACTGGTTCCAAATAGGAAAAGGAGTACGTCAAGGCTGTATATTGTCACCCTGCTTATTTAACTTATATGCAGAGTACATCATGAGAAACGCTGGGCTGGAAGAAGCACAAGCTGAAATCAAGATTGCTGGGAGAAATATCAATAACCTCAGATATGCAGATGGCACCACCCTTATGGCAGAAAGTGAAGAGGAACTAAAAAGCCTCTTGATAAAAGTGAAAGAGGATAGTGAAAAAGTTGGCTTAAAGCTCAACATTCAGAAAACGAAGATCATGGCATCTGGTCCCATCACTTCATGGCAAATAGATGGGGAAACAGTGGAAACAGTGTCAGACTTGATTTTTTTGGACTCCAAAATCACTGCAGATGGTGATTGCAGCCATGAAATTAAAAGAGACTTACTCCTTGGAAGGAAAGTTATGACCAACCTAGATAGGATATTCAAAAGCAGAGACATTACTTTGCCAACAAAGGTCCATCTAGTCAAGGCTATGGTTTTTCCAGTGATCATGTATGGATGTGAGAGTTGGACTGTGAAGAAAGCTGAGCATCGAAGAATTGATGCTTTTAAACTGTTGTGTTGGAGAAGACTCTTGAGAGTCCCTTGGACTGCAAGGAGATCCAACCAGTCCATCCTAATGGAGATCAGTCCTGGGTGTCCATTGGAAGGACTAATGCTGAAGCTGAAACTCCAATACTTTGGCCACCTCATGCAAAGAGTTGACTCATTTTCAAAGACCCTGATGCTGGAAGGGTTTGTGGGCAGGAGGTAAAGGGGACGACATAGGATGAGATGGCTGGATGGCATCACCAACTCGATGGACATGAGTTTGGGTAAACTCTGGGAGTTGGTGATGGACAAGCTGCTGTGATTCATGGGGTCACAAAGAGTGGACTGAGTAACTGACCTAAACTGAAATGATGTGCCTGGGGATAAGATATGAATACAATGCATTTCTTATCTTATTCATATCTTATCTCCAAGCACATAAAGTTTGTTTTATTTAGGCTTGTTCATTTTTTTTGCAGTAGACATGCTCATGGTCTGGTGGAGGGAACAAATTAGGTTTTACCAATCTCTCTTCTGATGACTGTAAACATCTCCTTTCCTTTTTCCTACTCTCATTAACAGAAAAGGCAATCCTGGATCAATCAATAAGGTTCCCAGATCATATTCTCTTGAATTTTCATGTTTTATGTAATACTAAGAATTCTAACTGAAATCGGCCAAGAGAATGAACTAGTCACAGCAAATACTCTTTTTCAAAAATACAAGAGATGACTTTACACATGGGCATCACCAAATGGTCAATATCGAAATCAAATTGATTACACTCTTTGTAGCTGAAGACAAAGAAGCTATATACACAATCAGCAAAAACAAGACCTGGAGCTGACTGTGGGTCAGATAATCAGCTTTTCATAGCAAAATTTAGGCTTAAACTAAAGAAAATCAGGAAAGACACTAGGCCAGCCAGATATGACTTAAATCAAATCCCATATGAATTCACAGTAGAAGTAATGAATAGATTCAAGGCACTAGATCACAGAAGTCCATAATACTGTATAGGAGGCAGTGAACAAAACCATCACAAAGAAAAAGAAAAGCAAGAAGGCAAAGTGGTTATCTGAGGAGGCTTTATAAATAGCAGAAGAATGAAGAGAAGCGCAAAGTAAGGGAGAGAGGGAAAGATACATTCAATTAAACACAGAGTTCCAAAGAATAGCTATATGAGACAAGAGGACCTTCTTCAATGAAAAGTGCATAATAATAGAAGAAAACAACAAAAGGAAACTAGAGAGCTCTTCAGGAAAACGGGAAACCTCAAGGGAGCATTCTGCCTAAAGACAGGCACAATAAAGAATAACAATTGGTAGAGACCTAGTAGACCCTGAACAGATCAAGATGAGATGGAAGGAATACATGGAAGAACTGTATAAAAAAGATCTTAATGGACCAGATTACTACGATGGTGTGGTTAGTCACCTAGAACCAGACATTCTGGATTGTGAAGTCAAGTGGGCCTTAAGAAACACTGAGGTTAATAAATCTAATGGATGCAATGAAATTATGTCCATTGGTGGACATCATCAAGGTTTTGCATTCATTATGTCAGCACATCTGGAAGGCCTAGCAGTGGCCACAGGACTGTAAAAGGTCAATCCTCATCCCAGTTCCCAAGAAGGGTGGTACCAAAGGATGTGCTAACCATTGGACAACTGCACACATCTCCCATGCTAGTAAGGCCATGCTTAAAATCTTGCATGCTAGGCTTCAGCATTATGTGAACCAAGAACTTCCAGATGTCCAAGCTGGGTTTAGAAAAGGAAAAGGAACTAGAGATCAAATTGCCAACATTTGCTGGATTATAGAAAAAGCAAGGGAATTTCAGAAAAACATTTATCTCTGCTTCATTGACTATGCTAAAGCCTTGGACTGAGTGGATCATGACAAACTGTGGAAAGCTCTTAGAGAGATGGGATATGAGACCATCTTACCTGTCTCCTGCAAAACCTGTATGCGGATCAAGAAGCAACAGTTAGAACCTTGTTTGGAACAACTGATTTGTTCAAGATTAAGAAAGGAGTACAACAGGGCTGCCTGCTGTCACCCTGTTTGTTTAACCTATATGCTGAACATATCATGAGAAATGCTGGCCTGGGTGAGTTATAAGCTGGGATCAAGATAGGAGGGAGAAAACATCAACAACCTCAGATTTGCAGATGATATCACTCTAATGGCAGAGAGCAAAGAGGAACTAAAGAGCCTCTTGATGAGGGTGAAGGAGGAGAGTGAAAGATCTGGCTTAAGACTAAATATTAAAAAAACTAAGATCATGGCATCCATCCCTAATACTGCACGGCAAATAGAAGGGGAAAATGTGGAAGTAGTGACAGATTTCCTCTTCTTGGGCTCCAAAATCACTGAGGACAGTTACTGAAGCCATGAAATCAGAAGATGATTGCTTCTTGGCAGGAAAGCAATGATAAACCTAGACAGTGTGTTGAAAAGCAGAGACATTACTCTGCCAACAAAGGTCCCTATAGGCAAGGCTAAGACCTTCCCAGTGGTCACGTACAATTGTGAAAGCTGGACCGTAAAGAAGGCACAGTGCCAAAGAATTGATGCCTTCGAACTATGGTTCTGGAGAAGACTCCTGAAAGTCCCCTGGACAGCAAGGAGATCAAACCAGCCAATCTTAAGGGAGACCAATCCTGAATATTCACTGGAAGGATGATGCTGAAGCTGAAGCACCAATATTTTTGTCCTCTGATGTTAACAGCTGACTCATTGGAAAAGTCCCTGATGTTGGGAAAGACTGAGGGCAGAAAGAGAAGGGGGAATCAGAAGATGAAATGACTGGATGCATCACTGATGCAATAAACATGAACTTGGGCAAACCCTGGGACATGGTGAAGGACAGGGAGGCCTGGTATGCTGCAGTCCATGGGGTCGCAAAGAGTTGGACATGACTGGGCGACAAAACAACAACAGCAAAAATCCCATGACATTTATTTATGACATAACAAATTAACAATATTTGTTGTTTAAATAATATATTTTGCTATTTATTGTTCATGGTTCTGTAATGTCTCTTCTATCATCATTTTGTTACATATCACTTTCAGATTCTATCTTTTGTATATCTTATATCCTCAAGTAGATTACAAACTAAAGTCAACAATCTTGTTTTATTCTTGTTTGTACCCCTCTATTATGAAAAAAAGAATTCCTTGTACCCAGAAAGTCAGTAATTATTTCTTGATCAAACAATTTTTAATTGACCATACTTAAAGTTCAACATTCAGAAAACGAAGATCATGGCATCTGGTCCCATCACTTCATGGGAAATAGGTGGGGAAACAGTGGAAACAGTGTCAGACTTTATTT
Organism: Bos taurus; assembly: GCF_002263795.3. Classification (NCBI taxonomy): domain Eukaryota; kingdom Metazoa; phylum Chordata; class Mammalia; order Artiodactyla; family Bovidae; genus Bos; species Bos taurus. The sequence goes on from NC_037332.1 coordinate 90,043,848, forward strand.
TTGGGGGCTCCAAAATCACTGCAGATGGTGACTGCAGCCATGAAATTAAAAGACGCTTACCCCTTGCAAGGAAAGTTATGACCAACCTAGATAGCATATTCAAAAGCAGAGACATTACTTTGCCAACAAAGGTCCGTCTAGTCAAGGCTATGGTTTTTCCTGTGGTCATGTATGGATGTGAGAATTTGACTGTGAAGAAAGCTGAGAACTGAAGAACTGATGCTTTTGAACTGTAGTGTTGGAGAAGACTCTTGAGAGTCCCTTGGACTGCAAGGAGATCCAACCAGTCCATTCTGAAGGACATCAGCACTGGGATTTCTTTGGAAGGAATGATGCTAAAGCTGAAACTCCAGTACTTTGGCCACCTCATGCAAAGAGTTGACTCATTGGAAAAGACTCTGATGCTGGGAGGGATTGGGGGCAAGAGGAGAAGGGGACGACAGAGGATGAGATGGCTGGATGGCATCACCGACTCGATGAATGTGAGTCTCAGTGAATTCCAGGAGTTGGTGATGGACAGGGAGGCCTGGCGTGCTGCGATTGCAAAAGAGTTGGACACAACTGAGCGACTGAACTGAACTGAACTGAATACCATCAGGTTTGATTAATATCTACCTTAATTCACAGATCTGGTAATTATGAAAGGAAAGCATATGTGTGAAAGCATGTTGAGTAAATATATAGAATTATGATTTCAACTTAAATCCTGAATTCTGCTTTAAGGTTTTCCAGTGGGTGCTGCTTAGACAACCCTGTTTCTTTTCTTCTTTAGTTTTCCTAAAATAATATTGCCTCAAATATTTAAAGCAAAAATTAACTTAACAAAGAAATATATATACATCCACAATTATAACATTTTTATATTTGTATATAAAATATGTATTTGTATAAAAATTTTAGTATGCTTCTCTCAATAATTAATAGAACAAGCAGATAAAAAATTTAATGATACAGAACTAGAGAGCAAAGAGATATACATACTTGACTTAATAGACATAAATAACAGTGCATCATACATTCTTTACAAATTGACATGGAACATTTGTGACTATATGTTTTCACAAACCAACTATCAACAAATTTCTAAGAAAAGTCATATGAAGGTGTTACAAACACAACACAATCTATAAATCAGTATTTCTTAAATATAAGAAAATGTCCATGGGTTAGAACCATGGTAGAAATCTTAAGAGTATAAATGAAAACAAATTAAAATACAAAATAGAAAAATTAAAAATATCTTTTTATTTTAAAGAAGTTGTAATCTTTAAAAGAAGATATTTTTTAAAAAACAAAAATTGCACTAAATATTTATTTCAATAAATTAAAGACAAATTAAAGTCTAAAAAACAGTAGAAGAAAGACTACTTTTAGAAATTAATGAACTAGAAAGCCTACAGAAAAGCCAGCAAAGGTTGGCTTTCTGAAAAGACAAATAAAACTGATAGAATGCTAGTGAACAAATAAGAAGAGACGACACACCCATATTAGAAATGACAAAAGGAACATCTTGCAGACATTAAGGAGATTAAGAGGATGTTATGAACAGCTTATGACAATAAATACAAATTTAGGAAAAATGGATAAATTCCCAGAAAAAATATAACTATGACTCAAGGAGAAAGAGGAAATATGAATAATCTTGAAGCCATGAAAGAAACTGAATCAATAATTAAAAGTCTTCCCACAACTGAACTCCAGGCACAAATGGTTCCACTGGCCAGTTAACCAATTATACTCATGCTTATCCTAAGAGGCTATCATAACTTAATTGCTGTTGCTGAGTCACTCAGTCATGTCTGATTGTATTATGACCCCCATGGACTGTAGCCCACCAGGCTCCTTCTGTCATGGAATTTCCTAGGCAAGAACACTGGAGTGGGTGGGTTGTCATTTCCTTCTCCAGCATAATTTCATACCAAAACTCAAAAGAAGACTAAGGGAAAGAAGATTTACAGTTCAGCCTAACTATATACAAAAATGCAAAATCCATAACAAAATAGTGGCAAACTCAATCGAGAAATATATTAAAAGAATAGTGCATTTTATGAAAGGAGGATTTATTTCAAGAATATGTTTAGTTTGACATGATAAAGACAATTTAATTCACAACATTATCATATTGTTTCAATGCAGGAGAAGTATTTAATAATATCCAATATTTATCATTGGTAACAAAATATTTAGCAAAAAAAGGAGTAAAGATGACAACTTAATCTGGTAGTATAGAGGTTGGCAAACTTTTTCTTGTTAAACAGCCAGACAATAAACATATTCAGCTTTGCAGGCCATCTGATCTCTGCTACACTACTTTGCCATCGTGATACAAAAGTAGCTGTAGACAACAGTATTTACATGAATGACATAGTTGCATTCCAATAAAATTTTACTTACAAAACCAGGTGGCAGGCCAGATTGGGCCAATAGACATAGACTGCCAACTCTTGAGCCAAAGTGTATCTAGAAAACATAGCCTATTGGTATTTATCACAATCAATGATGAAACCACTTACTTTGAGCCAGAAGCAAGATAAAACTTCCCAGCGTTACAAACATGCTGCACATTGCATTTGAGGTCAGTTCAGTAAGGTAAGAAAAATAGATAAAAGTACAAAGATGGAAAAAGAAGAAAAAGAACTGCCAACATTTGGAGAAGAAATAATTATGTATATATAAGATCTAAAAGAACTTATATAGATAATTGTTAATGAGAATTTGGCACAATTCCTTGACATAAAAAAATCAATATAAAAATGTATTCCTAACAAGAAATAAAATTTAAAACATGACATGTTTACAGTAGTGATCAAAAATACAAATTACCTAAAAATAAATTTATGAAAAAATATATAAGACTTCTGCAAGGCAAATTTATGAAAATATTAAAAATGGCCAAATAAAAGGAAACAGAAAATATTTTCATAGGTTGAAATCTCTGTAATTTAGAAATGGCAATTCTCCCCTGCTATATAGATTCAATATAATTGCAAACAAAATCTCAACAGTCATTTTGAAGAAGTTGACAAAATAATTCTGAAATATATACAAAATTTCAAGAGGTCACAAATAACCAAAATATTTTTGGAGAACAAGTTAGGAAAACTTGATCTACCAGATATTAAGACTCATTTTGAGACTCAAGTAAATAAAGCAGCATGGTGTTAGTTCAGTTACCGCTAGGAAACAAGCCACATTGTTATGGACATTCACATGACAGAAATAGCACCATCAGCAAAGACATGGCAGGTTTTTAAGTAAATGGTGCTAGGAAAAGTGGATATTCATGTGCGATAAAAGAAAATTAGACTCTTATTCATACAATCCACTAAAATAAATCAGAAAAGACCAAAATGAGAAGGATAAAACTGTAAATCTTGGAAAGTAAAGGAGAAACATGCCCATATAATCTTACAGTAGGGAAAGATTTCTTAATTTCATTTCATGAAATGAAAGTAAAAGACGCCTGCTTCTTGGAAGAAAAGCTACGACCAACCTAGACAGCATATTAAAAAGCAGAGACATTACTTTGGCAACAAAGGTCCGTCTAGTCAAAACTATGGTTTTTCCAGGAGTCGTGTATGGATGTGAGAGCTGGACTATAAAGAAAGCTGAGTGCCGAAGAATTGATGCTTTTATTTTTTTTAATTTATTTATTTTAATTAGAGGCTAATTACTTTACAATATTGCATTGGTTTTGCCTATTGATGCTTTTAAACTGTGGTTTTGGAGAAGACTCTTGAGAGTCCCTTGGACTGCAAGGAGATCCAACAAGTCAATCCTAAAGGAAATCAGTCCTGAATATTCATTGGAAGGACTGATGCTGAAGCTGAAACTCCAGTACTTTGGCCACCTGCTGCGAAGAACTGACTCATTTGAAAAGACCCTGATGCTGGGAAAGATTGAAGATGGGAGGAGAAGGGGATGACAGAGGATGAGATGGTTGGATGGCATCACCTACTCGATGGACATGAGTTTGAATAAGCTCCAGGACCTCGTGATGGACAGAGAAGCCTGGCATGCTGCAGTCCTTCGGTTTACAAATAGTCGGACACAACTGAGCGACTAAACTGAACTGATCCCAACACTAGGATCCATATAAATTGTGGTGGGTAGGTAGGTGTTAGTCACTCAGTCATGTCCGACTCTTTGTGACCCCATGGACTGTAGCCCACCAGGCTCCTCCATCCATGGACTTCTCCAGGCAAGAATATTGGACTGGGTTGCCATTTCCTTCTCCAGGGGATCTTCCCAACCCAGGGATTGAACCCATATATTGTGGTATATCCATATAGTGAAATATGCCCATAATGGTGTCAATATCCCCTTTCTTTATAGATTTATGACAAAATACCACAGAATGGATACATCAGGCCAAACAGATGAGTTTGTCCCAAGAGAGGGATAAAGGGGTTGGGAGTTTGAGGGAACTGGCCAGCCTCTATTTCTTCACCTCAGTGCTATCCAGTGTTCACCCCAGAACTATTTGTCAACATGACAAATGTCTGTTTTATGATTATTATATATTCATCATATATAAAAATAAAACAACAACAATAGAAACCAAGAGTACTATTTTTTTTTTTTTGGTAATATCCTATGTTCTCATTCATTTTGTTATACCAAATAGATATGATACAACTCCTTATATTTTATAAATTATATTTTTCCCACTTAAATGTATTCCCCTGTATTATCTAACTTCATTCTCTGGAAAATATGAGACTTCTCATCATGTTTATCTATACTTTAACAATGAATTTATACATACCAAAAAAATATACAGTGCACCAATTGGCAGTCTTCTCCATCCCTACCTTCCAAAGTTAGTTAAGACAAAAATCTGATTTGATATAGATCACAACACTAACATGAATACATAAAAGAGATATCATTTTTTTCCTGTCTACCAATAGATGAAATGTGTAATTGACAATGTCACCCATGATTTGTACAGCAAATAATAGTAGATTGCAAATGTATATTCAAAAGGCCTAGAGCAATCAAAGAAGACTGAATACTCAAAATACATTATTCTTTTACATAGGTTTCCAAAATCCTACTAAAAATATTATTATCCAGAGGATAAAAAAAAAAAAAAAAAACTGTGGCTTCAAATTAATAGCTCTAGATGCTGCATTTCCCCCCTTTTTAAAATGTCAATCCTACACTCTGTAAAAGGCAATTACATTTAACGCCATTGTATGGACTCAACTCCCTACATTTAAAAACAAGAATTAAAAAGTTTTAATGAGCACATTACAAAATCACTGAAGTAGTAATACTTCTAAAACAAAGTTTCATGAAGCTTTTTTAGTCTGACATTCCTCCATGCCTAGAATCTGTCTTCTCAATTCTATTTTGAGACTTTTAGTAATTTCTGTGATAGCAATGCCAATAAAGCCACCATTTGCCGTTAATCTCAGTTATAAGAAAGAGTAAATCATCCCCACAAGCAATTAAACAATAAATGCATTAAAATAAGACCAATTAGAGCTAAGTCTAGACATTCACCACATAGTTATGAGACAGGCTTGTAATTAGCATTTCAACTTCAATTGGAAATTTCTTTAATAATTCTTTCCAACAGAATCAAGACTGAAAATTTTGTTGTGGGAGTATTCAGATTCAATACAGTTTAAACTGAAATGCTCCATCAGGAATTTCAGTTGTATGTCTGCAAAACTTCCCTGTACTATTAATTTGTACATCCAGGATTAGTTCAGCAATAATCCACCATATATAACACACTCTGAAGTTTGTAGCTGTATCAGTTCTCTTTCACATTTCCAAAAATTTAATACATTGCCTTGCAAAGGTAAAAAGAACACATATCCAATGGCTATACATGATTTTTCTCCTTTTGGCAGTCAATGTTATACAGAAAGAAGACTGATTTTCAAGGTGTTTTAATAATTTGAACCTTTGTGGGAATAAAAATGTTTGAGATCTTCCTGAACTCATCGGGTGTCAGTTATTGTTATATACATTATTTCCTAATACTATGAATGTATGGGGAAATAGATGGGGAAAGAATGGAAACAGTGTCAGACTTTGTTTTTCTGGGCTCCAAAATCACTGCAGATGGTGACTGCAGCCATGAAATTAAAAGACGCTTACTCCTTGGAAGGAAAGTTATGACCAACCTAGATAGCATGTTCAAAAGCAGAGACATTACTTTGCCAACAAAGGTTCATCTAGTCAAGGCTATGGTTTTTCCAGTGGTCATGTATGGATGTGAGAGTTGGACTGTGAAGAAGGCTGAGTGCCGAAGAATTGATGCTTTTGAACTGTGGTGTTGGAGAAGACTCTTGAGAGTCGCTTGGACTGCAAGGAGATCCAACCAGTCCATTCTGAAGGAGATCAGCCCTGGGTGTTCTTTGGAAGGAATGATGCTAAAGCTGAAACTCCAATACTTTGGCCACCTCATGCGAAGAGTTGACTCATTGGAAAAGACTCTGATGCTGGGAGGGATTGGGGGCAGGAGGAGAAGGGGACGACAGAGGATGAGATGGCTGGATGGCATCACTGACTCGATGGACGTGAGTCTGGGTGAACTCCAGGAGTTGGTGATGGACAGGGAGGCCTGGCGTGCTGCGATTCATGGGGTCGCAAAGAGTCGGACACGACTGAGCGACTGATCTGATCTGATGGATGAACTTAGGTAATTTTCAGAGGAACTGTGAATAACTTTTTAAATTTACTTCTAAAGCTGTTATTGTTGCTATTACTGTTCCTGTTGTTGTCCAGTTTCATATGCCACAGTCTAGTCACCAAAAAGCACTTCCACTCCAACAGAGAAAAAAACAGCCCTTTATCTAATGATTTGCCCTCAGAAAAGTAAGTCCTCAGTAAGCACAGGCCTGTTGCTGCTGTTTATTGTTTAGTCACTAAGTCATGTCTGACTCTTTCACGACCCCATGGACTGTAGCCCACCAGCCTCCTCTGTCCCTGGGATTTACCAAGGAAGAACACTGGAGTGGATTATCATTTCCTTCTCCAAGGGATGTTCCTGGGCCAGGGATCAAATCCATGTCTCCTGCATTGACAGGCAGATTCTTTACCACTGAGCCACCAATAGCAAATTCCATTTCTTACATTCACTGATGAGCAACAGTTTTTCTAATAAAGGAATAAAGGGACAGAGAAGTTGCAAATAGAGATGAACATTCCCAACTTGTTGGCAGGGGAAAGAGATCAGGGTTGGAGAGAGGGAGTTTTATAGAGCCAAAGGAATGCTCGTCTGAGAACTCAAGCAAACACAGAAATGTTCTTAGGTGTAGCACATGAATCAGAAGGTCATGAAATGTCATGTTTTGGTTTACTACCATTAACAAGATATTTTCCAATAAAGGCAATTAAGATGGGAAATAATTTTGAGAATGTGTCCTATGTTTCGTGTTAATGAAGCAGTGTAGAGTGAGCCCAGTGTTTTGTTTCAGGTACAGAACAGACACAAGCAACCCCTTGAATTCAATCACAGTTGAGGCAAATTCAACAGGGGTTTGTTTAACCTTAGGGGGTCAACTAAGTGACTTCAAAATATGTAGCATATTAAAAACCAGAGACATCACTTTGCCAACAAAGATCCATACAGTTAAAGCTATGGTTTTCCCAGTAGTCATGTATGGATATGAAAGTCAGAAAACAAAAAGAAGGCTAAGCATCAAAGAATTGATGCTTTCAAATTGTGGTGCTGGAAAAGTGAGAAAGCTAATTCTCAGGTAGGTTGATAAGGAGTCCCAGGCCCTCAAGGAGGAGAAAAGGACAAATTCTTTTTCTACATTCCTTAGTTTTAGTCACATATTATTTCCTTTAAGCCCAGAGCTAATGATTACACAACAAAACAATTCAACTTAAACTCTGTACTAAGGATTATATAACAACACTGTATCTTACTCACGGACATGTTTCTCCTTTTTAACAAGAACCTTATGATTAATCTTGTTATCTTATGTGGAAGTGAGTCTGGTAAGACCTTTCTACTGTTAATTCTAATCTTGTAATGTTGTGGGATTGGGTCTGATGAAAGTATATAAGGCTTTAATAACACTATAGTGGGGCACTTGCTGGACCCCTTCTGATGTCTATGTCAGAGGCTTTCTCTGTCCCTTTTTATACTTTAATAAAATTCTGCTACACTAAAGCTCTTGAGCAATCAAGCCTGGTCCCTGGTCCTGAAGCTAAATCTTTGGCTATCACAAATCTAACATTGTTCACCATATGCGATAAGAAGGCTCTTGTGAGTCCCTTGAACAAAAAAGGAGATCAAACCAATCAATCTTAAAGGAAATAAATCTTCAATATTTACAGAAAGAACTGATGCTGAAGCTGAAACTCCAATACTCAGGCCACCTGATATGAACAGCCAACTCACTAGAAAAGACCTTGACACTGGGAAAGATTGAGGGCAGGAGGAGGAGGAGGATACAGAGGATGAGATGATTGGATGGCATCACTGGCTCAAGTGATGAGTCAGTTGAAAAGGCAAACAGATAGGACACAGAAACATGAACTCCCCAGGTCAGTAGGTGCCCAATGTGCTACTGGAGATCAGTGGAGAAATAACTCCAGAAAGAATGAAAAGATGGAGCCAAAGCAAAAACAACACCCAGTCATGGATGTGACTGGTAATAGAAGTAAAGTCCAATGCTGTAAGGAGCAATATTGCATAGGAACCTGGAATGTTAGGTCCATGAATCAAGGCATATTGGAAGTGGTCAAACAGGAGATGGCGAGAGTGAACATTGAAATTTCATGAATCAGTGAACTAAAATGGACTAGAATGGGTGAATTTAACTCAGATGACCATTATATCTACTACTGTGGGCAAGAATCCCCTAGAAGAAATGGAGTAGTGATCATAGTCAACAAAAGAGTCTGAAATGCAGTACTTGGATGCAATCTCAAAAATGACAGAATGATCTCTGTTTGTTTCCAAGACAAACCATTCAATATCACATTAATCCAAGTCTATGCCCCAAACAGTAACGCTGAAGAAGAATGCTGAAGTTGAATGGTTCAATGAAGACCTATAAGACCTTCTAGAACTAATACTCAAAAAATACACCAAAGAACTACGCAAAAAAGATATTCATGACCCAGATAATCACAATGGTGTTATCACTCAACTAGAGCCAGACATCCTGGAATGTGAAGTCAAGCTGACCTTAGAAAGCATCATTACAACCGAAGCTAGTGGAGGTGATGGAATTCCAATGAGCTATTTCAAATCCTGAAAGATGATGTTGTGAAAGTGCGGCACTCAATATGCCAGCAAATTTGGAAAACTCAGCAGTGGCCACAGGACTGGAAAAGGTCAGTTTTCATTCCAATCCCAAAGAAAGGCAATGCCAAAGAATGCTCAAACTACCGCACTCATCTCACATGCTAGTAAAGTAATGCTCAAAATTCTCCAAGCCAGACGTCAACAAACAGTACATGATCTGTGAACTTCCAGATGTTCAAGCTGAATTTAGAAAAGGCAGAGGAACCAGAAATAAAATTGCCAACATCCATTGGATCATGGAAAAAGCAAAAGAATACCAGAAAAACATTTACCTCTGCTTTAATGACTATGCCAAAGCCTTTGACTGTGTGGATCACAATAAACTGTGAAAAATTCTGAAAGAGATGGGAATACCAGACCACCCGACCTGCCTCCTGAGAAATCTATATGTAGGTCAGGAAGCAACAGTTACAACTGGACATGGAACAACAGACTGGTTCCAAATCAGGAAAGGAGTACATCAAGGCTGTATATTGTCAACCTGCTTATTAACTTATATGCAGAGTACATCATGAGAAATGCTAAGCTGGATGAAGCACAAGTTGGAATTAAGATTGCCAGGAGAAATATCAATAACCTCAGATATGCAGATCACACCACCATTATGACGCTCAGCTTAAGCAAAGAAGAACTAAAGGGCCTCTTGATGAAAGTGAAAGAGGAGAGTGAAAAAGTTGGCTTAAAACTCAAAATTCAGAAAACTAAGATCATGGCAACCAATCCCATCACTTCATGGCAATTAGATGGGGAAACAATGGAAACAATGAGAGACTTTATTTTGGGGGGCTCAAAAATCACTGCAGATGGTGACTGCAGCCATGAAATTAAAAAGACACTTACTCCTTGGAAGGAAAGTTATGACCAACCTAGACAGCATATTAAAAAGCAGAGACATTACTTTGTCAACAAAGTTCTGTCTAGTCAAAGCCATGGTTTTTCCAGGAGTCATGTACAGATGTGAGAGTTGGACTATAAAGAAAGCTGAGTGCCAAAGAAATGATTCTTTTGAACTGTGGTGTTGGAAAAGACTCTTGAGAGTCCCTTGGACTGCAAGGAGATCCAACCTGTCCATCCTAAAGGAAATCAGTCCTGAATATTCATTGGAAGGACTGATGTTGAACCTGAAACTTTGGCCACCTGATGTGAAGAGCTGACTCATTTGAAAGACCCTGATGCTGGGAAAGATTGAAGGCAGGAGGAGAAGGGGACAACAGAGGATGAGCTGGTTGGATGGCATCACCGAGTCAATGGACATGAGTTTAAGTAAACTCTAGGAGTTGGTGATGGACAAGGAGGCCTTGTGTGCTGTAGTCCATGGGGTTACAAAGAATCAGACATGACTGAGCGACTGAACTGACTGACTGACTGACTCAATGGACTGAGTTTGGGCAAACTCTGGGAGATATTGAAGGACAGGGAAGCCTAGTGGGCTGTATTTCATGCTGAGTAGCTTCAGTCATGTCCGACTCTTTCCAACTGCATGAATTATAGTCTGCCAGGCTTCTCTATCCATGGGATTGTCCAGACAAGAATACTGGAGTGGGCTGCCATGTCCTCCTCCAGGGGCTCCTCCCAACCCAGGGATTGAACCCATGTCTCCTGCAGTTCCTGCACTGCAGGCCGTTTCTTTGCCCCTGAGCTACTGGCGGAAGCCCCACATAGTGTCACAAAGAGTCAGACATGACTTAGTGACTAAACAACGAACAACAACAATCCAACTATTACATAGGAACTACACCAATTACAGACAGATCATGGGTGTCTAATCTGGCTCCTTCAATAAGCATCAGAAGTTTACAAACAAATTGTAAAGCAAAACACCATGTGTATATACATATATATCTCACAAATATTTAAGAAGAGAAACCATGGCATTTGTAAACAGATCTCTTAAATGTATAAGATCTTACAGAATGTTAAATGTGTTTGAAGCTTACATCACATTTGGCTCCGGATCCCATCAGAGTACCCTATATCCAAGCAGACAGAAGACAATGTTTCATTAAGGTTACATAACTAAACACTTTAAGGATTTTTTATTTTAGTTCAAAAACTATTTGAATTTTTTTTTAATCTAACTATATCAACCACTGTAAACAAATGTGCTTTTCTGGTGCACTGGGACGGCCCAGAGGGATGGTATGGGGAGGGAGGAGGGAGGAGGGTTCGGGATGGGGAACACATGTATACCTGTGGTGGATTCATTTTGATATTTGGCAAAACTAATACAATTATGTAAAGTTTAAAAATAAAATAAAATTGGAAGAATAAAAAAAAAAAAAAAAGAAAAAAAAAATAAATAAAGATAGAGCACAAAATGAAAAAAAAAAAAAAAAAAAATTACTAAGGAAACTATGTCTTCTTAAACTGTGATTTTGCCAAAGCAAAGAAATAGTTCATATTTTCTTCTATCATTGCTGGCTGGTTATAGGAATTATAAACAGGAATGCAATGATAGGGACACAAACTTTTAACAATGGTTGAACCACACTCTAGCCTTGTTCCAAGTCTTCAAGTTTCAGGTCACCCACTAGATCCCTTCATGGCAGTTCAAAATGTCTTTTCTGATAGCATTTGAGGGATTCATTTAAGATGAAATCTGTTTGTATGTATACATAATAGACATCACTGACTCCATGGACGGGTGTTTGAGCAAACCCTGGGAGATACTGCATACATGGAAGGCTGGCATGCTGCGTTTCATAGCGTCGCAAAGAGCGGGACACAACTTAGCAACTGAAGAACAACTACAGTAATAGGGAGAATGTGGAGGTTAATAAATGTATATTTCTTGTGTAATTAATGGACAACAAATTGTTTCTACAAGGGAAAAACAGATAAGAGAAAGTATATACGTGCTATGAGTACAAAAATAATTCAGACTACTCTTGAAAATTAGGGTAGGCCTAGTAAAATAAACCCTAAGAGGTATTAAAACTGACTAAAATATTTCAGCCTACAATCGGGGGGAAAAACCACTACAAACTGAAAATACAACTTAGCATCATAATACCTCATTCCTCTATGACCCTAGAAATGAGAGAATCTGGAATAAAATGTGCTCAGAAACATTCTAAGCCTCAGCTTTTATAGCAATAGTGTTAGAAATATACTAAAGTCTAATCTATATTCTTTGAAACACAGCTCACCTTTGTTTATCACCATCAGCATTAAAGTTAGTTATCTTTACTTATAAAGGAAATAAACTATGCTGAATCTAATTGGGAGAAACTCACACAGCTTAACCCTTGGGCACACACATATATATGTTTAAACATAGAGAAGGCAATGGCACCCCACTCCAGTACTCTTGCCTGGAAAATCCCATGGACGGAGGAGCCTGGTAGGCTGCAGTCCATGGGGTCGCTAAGAGTTGGACACGACTGAGCAACTTCACTTTAACTTTTCACTTTTAATGCACTGGAGAAGGAAATGGCAACCCACTCCAGTGTTCTTGCCTGAAGAATCCCAGGGACGGGGGAGCCTGGTGGGCTGCCGTCTATGGGATCACACAGAGTCGGACACGACTGAAGTGACTTAGCATAGCATAGCATAGCATATATTTACTACATTGGACAAATATTATAGCTCAAGGCTCACCTCAGATCCTAGCCTATTCACCCTTATTATTTTCTTTTATTCATTCAACATTATTCACTCTTTCCTGAACACAGGTGTGTGGTAACAGAAAGAACTTATACTTTGCAGCAAGAAAGACCTGAGTTCTCATCTCAAACCACCATCTACTAATTCACTTTAAACAAGTAACTTGAGGGCTCAACTTTTCCTCCTGTAAAATAAAAGTGACAACAGCTCCTTAACAAAGATTTAAGAAAGCTGGCTTATCAACAGAAACATGATTTCCTTCAGCCCCTTTTGTCACTGTTCTTTAATCTTCTTCCAACTCTGATTTCAAATTCATGTGTGAAAAATACTCAGAAGAGTGACTGGCACATTAAGTCCCTCAGTATACATGGAAAACTGCTGATTTGGTATAAAAGTGATCATAATAACTTATACTTGTGAATAATACCTTAGTTTTATGTTTAATTTTTTTTAATTTTTACATTTTATTATTATTTTCTTTGGCTACACCAGGTCTTAGTTGCTGCATGAAAGGGTTACTCTCTAGTTGCAGTGTATGAGTTTCTCACTGCAGGGGCTTCTCTTGTTGCAGCACACTGGTTCTAGAGCATACGGGCTTCAGTAGTTACGGCTCAAGGGCTCCAGAGTGCAGGCTCTATAGTTATGGCCCATGGACTTAGTTGGCCCATGGCATGTGGAGTCTTCCTGGACTAGGGATCAAATCCATGTCCCTTGCATTGGCAGGTGGACTCTTAACCACTGGGCAACCAGGGAAGTCCCTTTATGTTTGATCTTAAAAACATATAAATATTTAAAGACCCCAGTTCTTGACACCTGGGGTCTCAAGAACTGAATTGCCTCTGTTTGATATCTAAGAGTTTGGGTTTCCCAGGTGGCACTAGTGGTAAAGAACATGTCTGCCAATGCAGGGGATGTTAGAGACATGGGTTTGATCCCTGGGTAGGAAGATCCCCAGGAGGAGGAAATGGCAACCCACTCCAATATTCTTACCTGGAGAATCCCATAGACAGAGGCACCTGGAAAGCTACAGTACATGGGGTTGCAAAGAATTGGACATGACTGAAACAACTTAGCAATGTAAATCAAAATTAAACCTTGAGTTTTTTCACTCTAATGTGCTATGATCTCAATGGAAGATCTGACTCATCTCTTATCCACAAATTACCTCAGCAAACATGGAAGCAATTTACAACCAATCATGCTACACATTAAGATTTCACAATACCCTGTCATCTTTCGTTGTCATCAAGAAGACCGCTTCCTTCACGTGAACTTCTGTTTTATATTTTAAAACTGACTACACAGTCATCCAACACATTAAGAAGAGAGCCTCTTAAAACCATTTGCTCCAAGAGGGATAATGCAGTGAAAAATGCAATGTGTGAAAGATTATTTCCTTTTAATTGATGTCGTAAACATTTTAATTGGTTTGACTAAACACTAATTATCAAAGCTTCAACTTTGCTTTTGCCAAAATTCTTTCACTATTAATGTACTCATTACAATAACATCCTACAGATCCCTGTAACCAAAGTGTTGGAAAACGCTAAATCAAGAGTATATCCTTACTGGTCATAAAGACTTGTCTCTGAAAGATACATAAAAACAGGGCCTAAGGAGGGGGCTTTTCCCATTCCCATCTCATCTTTTCAGACTTGATTTGATTCTTCAGTTTCTATAGATTGGAGGTCATATCAATATTAACCTGGACTGTAGATTGCAAATGATAGAAACCCAAGCTAACAAGGTCACACACAGGAGAAAATAGTGGATGGTATTCTACTACTGTAGTTGAGATCATGTACCATGGAATCTTATTTGGGGGTGTGTGTGTGTGTGGATGCGTGCGTGGCTTTTTTTGAAATCTTTTCATTGAATCTGTTACAATATTGATTCATTTTATGTCTTGGTGTTTTGGCCACGAGGCATGTGGAATCTTAGCTCCCCAACCAGGGCTCAAACCCTCAACCCCTGCCTTGGAAAGTAAAGTCGTAATTTCTGGACCACCAGAGAAGTCCCTGGATTCTTATTTTGGTTCCACCCATTTTTAATTGTGTGATCTGTGGTGAGTGAATTAAGCTTTTCCTTCTTTGTTTAACAAAAACTATCTCATGGACCTGTTAGGAGAATCACATGATTTACCATGTGAAATGCCTTAGAAAACTGCTTGGCACATAATAAACACTCAATAATTTTTTAAAGAACAGAAATGAACCTAATTTTGGAGACAACTGGAATCAGAGGATAAATGCCATCAGGATTCACTTATTCTATTTTCTTTCTTTCTATCTGCATTTCAATATTTCCCAACTTCAAATAGCTTAGCAACCAGTCTGAGAGACCCTCTTTCCTCAGATCAATACAAAATATCTCAGAGGAGAACTCTGACTAGCCCAGTTTAGGGATGTGCCAATACATGGACTAGCCTAACCACTTTGCCTGCAGGTGGGGGTCTGTGATTAGTTTAGCCAGGGAGCCCAGTTTATAATACCTGTTGTCTCAGCATAATGACCAACAGTGTACAATTCCACTCTAAAGTACTCTAATTTCCATAACATTATCTACGTAGTATTCTTGCCAAATGTTTCATCTGAAGCTAATTATAAGGAAACATTAGCAATATCTAGACTGTGAGACATTCTATTACAACCATAATGGATGCTTTGAAAATGTCAATGTCATAAAAGATTTTTTTTTAAAGAAGATGGAGATTAGAAAACCCACTGAAATGCATGATCATAAGGAATGGTGTGAAGTTGTTACAGCTGTGTCCCAATTCTTTGAGACCCTATGGACTATAGCCCACCACACTTCTCTGTCCAAGGGATTCTCCAGCCAAGAATACCTGAGTGGATTACCATTTCCTCCTCCAGGAGATCTTCCTGACTCAGGGATCGAACCTGCATCTCTTACGTCTCCTGTGTTGGCAGATGGGTCCTTTACCACTAGCACCATCTGGGAAGCCCACAGGGTGTGGGGAAATACCTGTAAAGAAAATTTGTGGAACAGCTTCATGTGATGGCAGTAATGTGCCCATGTAGAAGAATGGCCTTTGCTCTGTGATATACACAGTAAAGGATGTAATGGGAAACTGTCAAAATGTCTGTGTCTTGCTTTCAAATGATTCAGGAAAAACAAAAAACCAAGGCTACATCAAAAGAGAAAGAGAGATACAGAGCAAATGCCACAAAATATTAACAAACTGCTAAATCTGGATAGTTCAACAGATTATATTCCCTGTATTATTCTTTTGATGCTCCTATAGGTTCAATATTTTTCAAAATAAAAAGTTAGGAGGAAAATGACTCCATGTGAGTAATAAATTATATGGTCACCCTTTCTTGACTGGACCACTTGGGTTGATCATTTAGCTCTAAACAATGACAAACTGCTACTTGACAGAGAAGCAAACTTTTATTTTTTCAAGCTGGTTTTAGAAAAGGCAGAGGAACCAGAGATCAAATTGCCAACATCCACTGGATCATAGAAAAAGCAAGAGAGTTCCAAAAAAACATCTATTTCTCCTTTATTGACTATGCCAAAGCCTTTGACTGTGTGGATCACAATAAACTGTGGAAAATTCTGCAAGAGATAGGAATACCAGACCACCTGATCTGTCTCTTGAGAAATTTGTATGCAGGTGAGGAAGCAACAGTTAGAACTGGACATGGAACAACAGACTGGTTCCAAATAGGAAAAGGAGTTCGTCAAGGCTGTATATTGTCACCCTGCTTATTTAACTTCTATGCAGAGTACATCATGAGAAACGCTGGACTGGAAGAAACACAAGCTGGAATCAAGATTGCCGGGAGAAATATCAATAACCTCAGATATGCAGATGATACCACCCTTATGGCAGAAAGTGAAGAGGAACTAAAAAGCCTCTTGATGAAAGTAGAAGTGGAGAGTGAAAAAGTTGCCTTAAAGCTCAACATTCAGAAAACAAAGATCATGGCATCTGGTCCCACCACTTCATGGGAAATAGATGGGGAAACAGTGGAAACAGTGTCAGACTTTATTTTTCTGGGCTCCAAAATCACTACAGATGGTGACTGCAGCCATGAAATTAAAAGACGCTTACTCCTTGGAAGGAAAGTTATGACCAACCTAGATAGCATGTTGAAAAGCAGAGACATTACTTTGCCAACAAAGGTTCGTCTAGTCAAGGCTATGGTTTTTCCAGTGGTCATGTATGGATGTGAGAGTTGGACTGTGAAGAAGGCTGAGTGTCGAAGAATTGATGCTTTTGAACTGTGGTGTTGGAGAAGACTCTTGAGAGTCCCTTGGAGTGCAAGGAGATCCAACCAGTCCATTCTGAAAGAGATCAGCCCTGGGATTTCTTTGGAAGGAATGATGCTAAAGCTGAAACTCCAGTACTTTGGCCACCTCATGCAAAGAGTTGACTCATTGGAAAAGACTCTGATGCTGGGAGGGATTGGGGGCAAGAGGAGAAGGGGACGACAGAGGATGAGATGGCTGGGTGGCATCACTGACTCGATGGACGTGAGTTTGAGTGAACTCCAGGAGTTGGTGATGGACAGGGAGGCCTGGCGTGCTGCGATTCATGAGGTCGCAGAGTCGGACACGACTGACCGACTGATCTGATCTGAGTCCCATTCAGAACAAGTGTCTCAAATATGAGGATGAAGAACAAATTCCCAAGGAATTTGAAACCAAGGAAGAACCACTGTATGTCAAGCAGTCACCCAGCTTGTATATTGGAACATGCAAATTATCTCTAGATCAAATGCTGTGATTCTTTAATTCCATTTATGAAAAGGAATAAGCCAAACCATTGTCCTTTTAGCAAAGGAAATGCCTCTTTCTCAGTGTTCCCTAAAATTGGCATGGCCCTGTACCTAAGAGTCGGGAAAACTTCAAGGAACAAAGTCTTAAGAATTCTTTCAATCATGGTCCCCAAAGCTGGGTTCCATCCAACCTGCAAACTCTTGACCATTATGATTATTGCTATTATTTTTCTAGAACCCCCTCTTTCCCTAATCAAAACCTAGGAAGATGTGCAAATTCTCCTATCACAAAGCTTTTCATTTCATTCGCTAAACTTTTAAAGAATGCTCACCATTTTTTAAATTTTATAATCATGTAAGATTTTTGAGAAATAAGATCACACACAGAGGTCTGAGTCTGACTACCATTCTAGGATGTTACTTTGGGCAAGTTACTTTACATTTCTGAGGCTCAGTTACATCACTGGTAAAATGAGAATAACCCCACCTGAACTGCAGGGTTGTTGCAAGCATTGGAAACAAATAAGGTAAAACATGTAAATGTTGCTTTTCATAAAGAGGGAACAAGGATGACAATGATAGCACTGCCACTGCCCTCAGGGGTCCCACTGTTAACAACTTCCGTCTCCCTTCACCCACATCCCTACTTGTCTCAGTCAATTAGAACTTTGGTTCAGGACGAGTGAACGTTCCCCTATGTGGGCAAATGCAATACCGAAATACAGGCTTTTTGCTGTCTGAGGCACCCTAATTGCATGGCATCTTATTTCCATTTGCATCTTGTTTTGTTTTCTAAACATTACTGTGACCCAGATTCATTCCAGTGCATCAGGTTCTAAAAGTTCTCCCTTTCAGACCTTCCTATGTGAAGTATGACTTTCTCTTTGCACAAAAAGAATTGGCATTTAGATTTTCCCATCACTAGACGTGTCTAAATGTTTGTGTGAGTAAGCAGGACCTTGTTACAGAGTAATGCGTCATCAATAAAACAGGAGACACAGCTGGTGTATTATCTGGTGCAAATCCATTTTTTCCAGATTATAGGATCTTTGTTAGCAGTAAGTGTGTAATAGATGGAAAGAATGCAGTTAAACCACTTGGTATGAGGTTTGGATTCACAAAATTAGAAGCAAAGTATTTGGGTTAGAAAATTAAGAAAGAAAAAGACCTCAATATCAGTGTTTGAAACAGTTTGGAATACTAAAAGTCACTGATTTTTTTTTTTTTTTCTAAATTGAATACAGAAATTTCAAATATAGGCTGGGAACTAGTCATGTTTGAAGAATACAATTTCTTCATATTTATACCACAAATACTCTAGCACATGGACAAAACAGGAGAAAATCGATCACCAATCAATTTTGAATGACACATCAAAAAATTAACAAAAAAAAACTAAAACCAATTTTAATGCACTTAGGGCCATAATATTTCAAATAAATTAGTAGGATCTCAACTATGTTTGAAAATGTCTATAATTTAAGCACTTAAGAGAGTCACACATTTCCTATATATTCAAGAATGACTCTGTACAAAGAAAGTTGCCTATTTAACACAGTTTCTGAAACCCCTAAAGGCCTACTGTAGTTTGAATGATTTTAAATAACTAAATTTTTACTTGTAAGT
This sequence comes from Bos taurus, assembly GCF_002263795.3. Classification (NCBI taxonomy): domain Eukaryota; kingdom Metazoa; phylum Chordata; class Mammalia; order Artiodactyla; family Bovidae; genus Bos; species Bos taurus. The sequence goes on from NC_037332.1 coordinate 90,063,114, forward strand.
TTCCAGTGTAGTGAATTCTTTTGCCTAAGGCCATTAAAAGCAAAATACAAAGTTTACACAAAGAAATGATGGCTAACAGTTCCTATACAGCTAGATATCAACTTCTCTCTTGTCCTCCGAACCGCTCAACCTAAAAGAACACACAAACACAAAAAACAAAATAGGAGCAGACGATGCTACACGTGGCCATGAAGTGCTGATAAAAGAAGGCTCTTGAGACAACCAAGTTCATTCATATAGCTCTTCACGTGAGCCTCAAGAGAGACATTATCTATAGAGCTGCCCAAAGGTAGAGCAGTTTCCTTGAATGATTTTCCCACTCAATTCAGTGTACCACTTACATGGGATACTGACTAGCCCTATGTAAAAATAACTGGTCTCACTTTTAGAACTTTCTCCAAAGATGACAGCCTTAGTTTCTCCATTTGTCCAGAAACCCAGTCTCTCTATCTATATTTTCTGCACACTAAGTTCTATATAGTGTCTCATTATTTTTCCTTAGATGCAGGAAATTTTCTTCTGGCTGCTATCTCAACATCAATTTCAGTTTCTATCATTCAGTCTATTTCAGTTATCTATACGGATGCTCAGATACCTATTAATTTATCGATTTAGTTATAATATACTATATAAACGTTCAGTAACTTTAAAAAGTAACAACCATTTACTTGCTCATGGTTCTGTAACTTGCGCAGGGCTCAACAAGCACAGCCTCATCTCTGCTTCATGTGATGTCAACTGGAGCTCTACTAGGACCCAAGAATCCAATTCACTCACATGCCTGGAACCACAGCTGAGAAGTGTGAAGACCTAGAGACTGACCATACCTCACTCTTCACAGTATGCTAGTTGCAATTCTTTACCAACTGGCTCAGGGCTTCAAAAGAGAAGCAGAGACACCAGGACTCTTAAGCCCAAGCCCAGAATAGGCACACTTTTACTTCTGCTGCCATTTGGTTGGTAGAAGCAAGTTATGAAGTCAGCCAAGCCCCAGGGGAAGGGCAAAAAGATCTCACATTGGATGAGCGGAATGGCGCAGGCTTGCAGGCATGGGAGGAACTAACGGTGGTTGTCTTTCCAGAAGATCAGCTTATGATTCATTACATTATTTTAAGATATTTTTTTAATGTGGAATATTTTTTTAAGTCTTCATTGAACTTCTTACAACATTGCTTCTTCTTTTTTATGTTCTGATGTTTTTGGCTGCGAGGCATGTGGGATCTTAGCTCCCCAACTAGGGATCAAGTCTGCACTCCCGACATTGGAAGGCAAAGTCTTAATCACTGGGCCACCAGAAAAGTCCCTCATTTCACAACATTTCAGCTAATGCCCAATACACCATCATCTTTGATGATGACAGAGATGAAATTATATTCTTACTTCCTAAATTCCTATAATACAAATCATTTCTTACCTTATAACTTTCACATAAAGTCATGTGTAAGATAATCTAAGAATATCTCTACCTTCTGGCAGGTGGGATTAAGTCCTTCAAAGCCTGCATCCAGCTCAAAATAAGTCTTTATTTCATCATGGAAACACAGTTCCAAACAGTCCCACCACTACAACCCTTCTTTAGAGTCAGGCATTGAGATGGGACTGAAAATGAGCATGTGTTATCTAGACCTGAAAACACAGTACATGATAAGCATAACTACAGAGATGAGCTTGAAAATCACCTGCATACAATATTTGTAGAAAGACACATGAAAGAGACAGATTTGAAGAAGATTAAGGAGAAGAGAGGCAAGAAAGAGAAAAAATTAACCCACCTAATTTGAGGCAGATGCCACTTTAAAAAAAACCCTCTTAGAAGGAGCAATAAATATGAATGAACAGTTATGAGACACACAGTTGGCATTTCATATCCACAGATAGAAGAGCCATAGATATGCAGGACCCAAAGTGCTATGGCTCCATCTTGCATAAGGCATTTGGGCATCTGTGGGTTTTCGTACTGCAGGGAGGGAGGTCCGGAACCAATCCCTGGTAGGTACCGATGGAGAACTATGCTAAAGAGAAACTCACCTGTGGTAAATTGACCTGGGTGAGTAATTTCATTTGGTTTACACGGTTCTTTGGTAAAAACAGTGGAAGATGTTTTTGTTTCATCACATATAAACCACAATGCAGCTGACTAACGTTTATTAGTATATTATTCTTAACTGACAGCTTATCAGTTAAGGCAAGAGTATATACTGGCTTCCAACTTTCTGGACTTTAATATCTATTGCAAAACTAAAATCTCTGAATGTTCTTTTGGATCCAATACAAGGATAAAAATACTTTTAATTGCCAAAGTAGATACTACTTCAAAGATCAATTTCTACCTTTTATTAGCATTTCAAGGAGTGTACAGTTGATCCTTGAATAACTTGAGGGTTGGGAAGCAAATCCCACTGAGTTGATAAATCACTTATAACTTGACTCCCTAAAACGTAACTACTAATAGCCTACCATTGACAGGAAGCCTTACTGATAATTATAGATACAAACTACTATGCATAAAATAGATAAGCAATATGGACATAGCATACAATATGGGGAAATATAGTTGCTATTTTATAATAACTTTAAATGAAGTATAATCTATAAATAGATTGACTATGTTGTACACCTGAGACTAATATTGTAAATCATCTATCTTTTTTAAAAGTGAAAAGGTAATATGAAATCCATATTTATTTGCAGGTATAATAATTCATGCATTAATAATGAAGCAGAGCAATATGATTTCTTCATGACATTCTAGTACAATGGACATGAATTTGAACAAACTCTAGGAGACAGTGGAGGACAGAGGAGCCTAACATGCTACAATCCATGGCGTCATAAAGAATCTGACACAACTTAGCCACTGAACAACAACAATCTTAGTATAATCCATATTGATTGTACATTGCCTAACCTATACACTAATGGATAAATTGCTACTAAAAATTTTATGGCATACAGTATTACAGTCATATTAACAATATAGTATTGGAAATATTGCTATCATTTTTTACAAAAACACAACAGCAATGATAAGTTGATACACAGTTTCTCCAATGATGAGAGAGGCATACTGTAATGTAATTCTTTGAAAATGTTTATAAAACAGTAAGAAGAAACATACACAATTAATTTTATATTAAATATCACTCTCCTATGCCTATGCAAGGACAGGCTATCTGCTTCAATAGTGTCTAGCACACAAGGGTCTACAGGATCTTAGGCAATTAATGATGACACAGAACCTCTCATATAGTTCTTGCCATTCAGTTATTAGATTTTCACATGAAGACACTTGTATACACACAACAGATAAGTTGATTAACTGAAAGACCTGGTAATTATTTACCATTCATGAAGATCTTCATCCTTGTCATCTTCACACTGAGTAGTCTGAGGAGAAGGAGGAAGAGGAGTGGTTGATCCTGCTGTCTCAGAGGTGGAGGAGGTGGAAAAAATGGAAGGGGAGGCAGGAGAGGAAAGCACACTCAGGGTAACTTCATGGAGATAAAGCATAATTTCGGATATCTCTCTCTTGCACCTTCCGCTTTAGTTTCAGTGTCCATATCCTAGAAGGGTCCATGTCACAAAAGAAGTCAAAACCACTCTTGAATAATCAGAAACCTTCTGCCAGATTGTCTGTTTCCTGGCACTGATTCTTCTACATCTTCCCCATCATCTGGCACTGGTTTGGAAGAACTTACTTCCATCTAGTCATCTTCTGTTAATTCCTCCAGTGTGGTATTTATTAGCTTCTGGATTGCTCCAAGATCTATATCTTGAAACCCTTTACCTCCTCCTCACCATTTTTGGCCATACCTATTTCTCCAGGAGGAAATGTTTCTGGCTTGATGGCTTAGTTTTTTGCTATTGTTATTTGTTTGTTTGTTTCCTTTGGCAATGCCAAAAAGGCATCTTCAGTTGTATAATCCTTCCAGACTTTCATGACATCCTCTTTATGGGGTTTTCTTCCATACCACTGACAATCCTTTCCATAGAATACCATGTGTAGTAAGCCTTAAAGGTCCTTATAACCCCTTGATCTAGAGGCTAAATTAGAGATGATGTTATGTTGTGGGCAAGTAGATCACATGGACATCATTGGTGTTGAACTCAGGCAGTTTTATGTGGCGAAGGGCATTACAGTTCCTAAAAAACTTGAGATGACAGTCCCTTATTTGGCAAGGTTCCTCCTGGCTTCAGGGACAAAGCATTGATGGAACCAATCTAGAAGAAGCATCTCATTGTCCAGTGCTTCTTGTACAACCAAAAGACTGGTAACCAGTTTTTATTTTTTCCCTCAAGGCTGGGGTATTAGCACCTTTACAGATAGGGGCAGTCATTATAAACCCAATGCATCTGCACCAAACTGCAGAGTTAGCCTGTCCCTTCCTGCCTTAAATCCTGGTGCTTGTTTGTCTTTCTTACTAATAAATGGCCCTTTGCAACAATATATTTTTCCAGAATAGAGCACTTTTGTTTGTATTAAAAACCTGTTCAGTCAGATCTTTCCTCTTCAATTATTTTCTTAATGGCGTCTGGGAACTCGTTTGCTGCCTATGTGTTGGCAGAAGTTGCGTCTCCTGTTATCTTGACATTTTTAAAGCCGAACCTCATTCTAAAATCATCAAGCCATCAATCATCTCCACCTTTAGATCCTTCATCTTCCTTTAAATTGTATTATAACGACTTTGATTTTCTCAATATTAGAGTCTATAAGTATGCCTTCTTATAGCAATCCTTCCCCCACATAAAAGCTACATTTTCGATATGACATAAAAATATATTTTACACAGAGTCGAGGTTTTCATGTTTGCTGTTGAAGCTGCAGTGACAGCTTCATGAATTTCCTTTTCTTTTTTTTAACAATGGTTCTTACACTGGATTCATTTATCTTGAAATGGTGGGCAAGCACAGCTGCAAACCTCAATCTATGATACAAATCAAGCAATTCTACTTCTTCTTGTAAGTCATGACTTTTCCCTGCTTCTTGGGAATACTTCCAGAAACACTAGTGGCATGTCACATGGATCCCATGGTATTATTCAAGGTTTATGCTATTGCACGAAACATGATGAAAACTAAGCAAGAACCTCAAGAGATCATTTTTTTTTTACTGCGATGAACAAGCCAGTGAAAAGATGAACTTCTCACATGGACGTGATTAGCCTCACATTTCATTTTAAGCAGATAACTTGCAACACTTGAGTTCATTGCAACAGCAACAGGAAGTGGCTGAGAAATTATTACAGTAGTACAGTGTGTGCTACAGTTTATTTTATGCAGTCATGATTTAATATTGTTTTCATGCTTGTTCATATTTCTCTCAACTGCAAATTGTGCCATATATAATAGTCTTTGTGTGTCTAAGTTTTGATAAATTTTAACTTTGTATAATAGGTTTGTGTCTGCTTCATGGTAGTAAATAATAAAATAAATTAGTATCTACATATGCTGCTGCTAAGTTGCTTCAGTCGTGTCCGACTCTGTGTGACCACATAGACGGAAGCCCACCAGGCTCCCCTGATGTATCTACATATATTTTGGCATTAATAACATTTAATTTTTTAAACAATTTTTTAAAATATTTCTAGGCTATGGGGTTTATCTGAAATTTTTTTCAAACTACTTCAAATCTCAAAAAAGTTTTCCCATATATTTATTGGGAAAAATATATGTATAAGTAAATCCACTCAGTCTAAACCTATGTTGTTCAAGGGCCAGCTGCATTCATTACAGTAATAGTGGCTAAAATTGGGCTGAATAGACAATTAGAATAAATTAAAAAAAAAACAAACTTCTCATGGTTCAGTTCAGTTCAGTCACTTAGTTTTATCTGACTTTTTGAAAACCCATGGACTGCAGCATGCCAGGCTTCCCTGTCCATCACCAGCTCCCAGAGCTTGCTCAAACTCATGTCCATCAAGTCGGTGATGCCATCCAACCATCTCATCCTCTGTTGTCCCCTTCTCCTCCTGCCTTCAATCTTTCCCAGCATCGGGGTCTTTTCTAATGAGTCAGTTCTTCACATCAGGTGGCCAAAGTACTGGAATTTCAGCTTCAGCATCCATCCTTCCAATGAATATTCAGGATTGATTTACTTGAGGATTGACTGGTTTGATCTCCTTGCAGTCCAAGAGACTCTCAAGAGTCTTCTCCAACATCACAGTTAAAAAGCATCAATTCTTTGGCTCTCAGCTTTCTTTATGGTCCAATTCTCACATCCATACATTACTACTGAAAAAACCATAGCTTTGACTAGACAGACCTTTGTTGGCAAAGCAATGTCTCTGCTTTTGAATATGCTGTCTAGGTTGGTCAAAGCTTTTCTTCCAAGGAGAAAGCATCTTTTAATTTCATGGCTGCAGTCACCATCTGCAGAGATTTTGGAGCCCAAGAAAATAAAATCTGACACTGTTTCCATTGTTTCCCCATCTATTTGCCATGAAGTGATGAGACTGGATGCCATGATCTTTGTTGCTTGAATGTTGAGTTCTAAGCCAGCTTTTTCACTTTCCTCTTTCACTTTTATCAAGAGGCTCTTCAGTTCCTTTTCACTTTCTGCCATATGGGTGGTGTCATCTGCATATCTGAGGTTATTGATATATCTCCCAGCAATCTTGATTCCAGCTTGTGCTTCATCCAGCCTGGCATTTTGCATGATGTACTCTCCAGTAGTCATGTATGTATGTGAAAGCTGGACTATAAAGAAAGTTGAGCACTGAAGAATTGATGCTTTTGAACTGTGATGTTGGAGAAGACTCTTGAGAGTCCCTTGGACTGCAAGGAGATCCAACCAGTCAATCCTCAATTAAATCAGTCCTGAATAGTCATTGGAAGGACTGATGCTAAAGCTGAAACCCTAATACTTTGGCCACCTGATGCAAAGAACTGACTCATTGGAAAAGACTCTGAAGCTGGGCAAGATTGAAGGCAAGAGGAGAAGGGGACAAAAGAGGATGAGATGATTGGATGGCATCACTGACTTGATGGACATGAGAGTGAGCAAGTTCCCGGAGCTGGTGATGGACAGGGAAGCCTGGTGTGCTAAGGTCCATGGGGTCGCAAAGAATTGGACCTGACTGAGCAACTGAAGTGAACTCTGCATATAAGTTAAATAAGCTGGTAATATACAGCTGTGACGTACTCCTTTCCCAATTTGGAACCAAGTCTTATGGATAAAACATATTAATTCATATAAACAAATATCTTGTGAACAATTATTGTGTGAAAGGAAACATCAGAGATCCCAAGAATGGTTGTGCCCTTAAAGACCTTAAAATCTAGTAGAGAAGATAAGATGTGAGACAAACACATAATATCAGATGCAGTGTCAAAATGCAATAAGAAAGATAAAAGGAAAAGAGCTCCAGAATATCAGAAACTAGAACAAAGAAGAGCTCAGGGAAGAGAAGACTTTTGATCTGCATTTTGAAATGTGGGCAGGCTTTTTAGAGTGGTAAATGGGGAAAGACTACCATTCAACATGGAGACAATGGTGCAAACAATGAAGAATGTAAAACATTTTTCAGGAATAGAAAGTGCACTAAATTGGAGAGTTTGGAAATATTGGTAGATGAAGAATAAAAGTAAAAAACTGAAAGTTGAAAAGGTAGATGGAAATGTCACTGCTCTGCTAAAGATTTCAGGTTCTATTCCAGGGTCTTTAAGTATCTTTGCTCAAGTACCCCCAGAAGAATGGTTAAAAAACTACGCGTTCTTGCATAATTTTTTATTTATAATTACAATTTTTTGTCTGAAGCTTAAATAGTGGCAAGGATGTAATTTCCAGCATCATAAATACTGACATTAAAAAAAGCATTGTCATATAATTCTTTTAATGTCTATTGTAGTTCACAATCATCCATTTAAAAATATCTGTATACACGCCTCTGAAGTAATCAGAAATTCTCCATTGTCTCTTTTTCTTTCTTGAACTTCTGCTCCTGTTACCTCTCTCCCACAGAATTTTATCCTAAAATTCTTAAGTTATATTGATGAAGCTTTCACTTTTCTCTGGAAAAAAATATTTAACATATGAATAGAATATAATTTGTTCCCTCTTATAAAGCTATGATATTTCAATAATGTTTCAGATTAAATTATCATTTCCATGATCATCAGTATCCAATTTATCAAGACAAATATTTTTTAAATGTTAATAAATGATTAAATATAAGATAAAGATATTAATGGAAATGTATTCCTTAAAAAAATGAGGCCTTATCATCAAAAAATCTACAAACAAAATGCTGGAGAGGATGTGGAGAAAAGGGGATCCTCTGCACTGTTGGTGGGAATGTAAATTGATACAGTCAGTCAGTATGGAAGATAGTATGGAGATTCCTTAAAAAAAAAAAAACTAGGAATAAAACCTCTATATGACCCAGCAATCCCACTACTGGGCATATACCCTGAGGAAATCAAAATTGAAAAAGACGCATGTACCCCAAAGTTCATTGCAGCACTACTGACAACATCTAGAACAGGGAAGGAACCTAGATGTCCATCAACAGATGAATGAAGTAAAGAAGCTGTGATATATGTATTCAATGAAATATTATTCAGCCATAAAAAGGAACACATTAGAGTCAGTTCTAATGAGATGGATGAACCTAGAGCCTACTTCACAGAGTGAAGTAAGTCAGAAAGCGAAAAACAAATATCACATACAATAGTGCATATATATGGAATGCAGAAAGATGGTACTGATGAAATTATCTGCAGGGCAGCAATGGAGACATAGACATAAAGAACAGACTTATGGACACGGGGCAGGAGGAGGAGACGATGGATGTATAGAGAAAGTAACATGGAAATGTATATTACCATATGTAAAACAGACAGCCACTGGGAATTTGCTGTATGACTCAGTGAACTCAAACTGGGGCTCTGTAACAACCTAGAGAGGTGGGATGGGGAGGAAGGTAGAAGGGAGGCTGAAGAGAGAGGGAACACATGTATACCTATGGCTGGTTCATGTTGATGTTTGCCAGAAACCAACACAATTCTGTAAAGCAATTATCCTTCAATTAAAATAAATAAATGATTTTTTCAAAATGAGGACTTTTTAAAAAAGCTTATTTCATGCATCAGTGGATAAATATTACAGAAGCCGAGTTAGCATTAATTCTACTTCAATTTTTTGCTTTTATATTTATCACTAACATATAAATCTTGAGTTATACATGAAAATCACAATGCTCTAGCATCAAAAATTATTTTTACTTATCATCTGACAATTTGATTGGATATATCTTAATATTTTAAATCAAGAAATTACATATTATCTAATCAAGAAGTTAGTAGAGCCCAATTAGCTCCAATATATTAAACTGCCCTTTTCTTAACACTTCAAAAATTTCACAACCTGAACTAACATGTAAGATTCAAGATGACTCATAAGGCAGGCATTTTCTTTTTTCACATGAGAAAGGAGCCATTGTACAAAAAGTCATAGGAAAAGAAAACCCACAGTTTGCAGCTCACCTCCAAAGATGGTAGATCAATTTGAGAAAATTGAGAATCTACAAACTGAGGGTCATTAAACTATCTAGGCCTGGAAATTTCTTAGGAAGTCTTTGTGTATCTCTGGGGACACATATACCCAATTAGAAGACTGCTAGCAATAGGGAACAAGTGACAGTTTTAGATCAGGGAAGTAATATAATTGTGCAAGAACTTCCAGATGTTCAAGCTGGTTTTAGAAAAGGCAGAGGAAATTGCCTTTTCCTCTGGCCAACATCCGCTGGATCATGGAAAAAGCAAGAGAGTTCCAGAAAAACATCTATTTCTGCTTTATTGACTATGTCAAAGCCTTTGACTGTGTGGATCACAATAAACTGTGGAAAATCTGAAAGAGATGGGAATATTAGACCACCTGACCTGCCTCTTGAGAAACCTATATGCAGGTCAGGAAGCAACAGTTAGAACTGGACATGGAACAATAGACTGGTTCCAAATAGGAAAAGGAGTACATCAAGGCTGTATATTGTCACCCTGTTTATTTAACTTATATGCAGACTACATCATGAGAAACGCTGGACTGGAAGAAACACAAGCTGGAATCAAGATTGCCGGGAGAAATATCAATAACCTCAGATATGCAGATGACACCACCCTTATGGCAGAAAGTGACGAGGAACTAAAAAGCCTCTTGATGAAAGTGAAAGAAGAGAGTGAAAAAGTTGACTTAAAGCTTAACATTCGGAAAACTAAGATCATGGCATCTGGTCCCATCACTTCATGGGAAATAGATGGGTAAACAGTGGAAACAGTGTCAGACTTCATTTTTGGGGGCTCCAAAATCACTGCAGATGGTGATTGCAGCCATGAAATGAAAAGACGCTTACTCCTTGGAAGAAAAGTTATAACCAACCTAGATAGCATTTTCAAAAGCAGAGACATTGCTTTGCCAACAGAGGTCTGTCTAGTCAAGGCTATGGTTTTTCCAGTGGTCATGTATGGATGTGAGAGTTGGACTATGAAGAAAGCTGAGCACTGCAGAATTGATGCTTTTGAACTGTGATGTTGGAGAAGACTCTTGAGAGTCCCTTGGAGTGCAAGGAGATTCAACCAGTCCATTCTGAAGGAGATCAGTCCTGGGTGTTCTTTGGAAGGAATGATGCTAAAGCTGAAACTCCAGTACTTTGGCCACCTCATGCGAAGAGTTGACTCATTGGAAAAGACTCTGATGCTGGGAGGGATTGGGGGCAGGAGGAGAAGGGGACAACAGAGGATGAGATGGCTGGATGGCATCACCAACTCGATGGACATGACTGTGAGTGAACTCCGGGAGTTGGTGATGGACAGGGAGGTCTGGCATGCTGCATTTCATGGGGTCGCAAAGAGTTGGACACAACTGAGCAACTGAACTGAAGTGTGCTTTAGAAATATTAAGCTAGAAACAATGTACAGATTGGATTGGAAGGAGAAATTGTTCAAAAAATGGAGACAAATGGAGACCTTACTACAGATCAGAAAACATTGGAGGATATGGACTAGAATATTAGCTTTGATTAAGAAACAGTGAAAAGTATTATAGAATAAAAACAGAAATGATTTAGTAACTAAAATTTGATGTGGGAAATTTAATTAGTAATTAAAGTTTATACTCCAAACGTATACTTCTACCTCAAATTAAGAAACTTTGAATAAAAGAAAATTTAAATCCATATTGTGCTTAGTCACTTTGTGACCCCATAGACTGTAGCCTGCCAGGCTCCTCTGTCCATGGGGATTCTCCAGGCAAGTAAACTGGAGTAGGTTGCCATGCCCTCTTCCAGGGGATCTTCCCAACCCAGGGATCAAACCCAAATCGATATTGGCTAGATCCAATACCTTAATGGAAATGAAGATTGATACTTCAAAGTCATGGTAGTGAAAGAAATCTAGCATATGAAAGAAATGGCTGTTATCAGAGTTGAGAAAAGTTGGCCACATCTTAGCAATCAGGTTTTTGTTGATTTATTAATTAGATTTAAACATAAAGACATAACCAATGATTAATTATCTCACTTTTCTAACATTCCCTACTATCAAACAGACTAGCAGATGTTCAAGTACTTCTTATGACTATGTTAGGGGAAACACACTGACTGAAACCACCTACTCTGGCCAGGCACCATAGTAATCATTTGCATAAGTTATTTTACAACAGGAGGTCCTGGTAAAGAATGTGGAACTAATATGCCACCACCAACCAGAAGAGTTCAGGGAAGGTCAAAAGGAGACACCACAGGTCCTACCATTTCCCAGAATCCTCGCAGGCATCCATCTTGGCTGAGCAATGTGTGTGCCACCAGGAAGGACCCTGAGTCAGAATGATTGACCAGAGACAACTCAGAAACTAATCCTGTCACCATAAAACCTGAGACTGTGAGCCACATGACAGAGTAGTCCTCCTTACCCTCCTGCTCGCCACCTGGGTGCCCCTTCCCAACGAAGTCTTTTGCTTTGTCAGCACATGTGTCTCCTTAGATGATTCATTTCCAAGTGTTAGACAAGAGCCCACTCTCAGGCCCTGGAGGGGGTTTCCCTTCCTGCAACAATTAGAAACCCTCAGTTTCCCAAATTAGTCCCTTCTGTCAGAGGAAACTCTGAATTTGAGTAACAAACTTGTAAAGGTAGCCAAAAACCAACCTATCACACTTTAGCTTCACCTACCAATTTCAGCACTACCCTTTAGGGTCATAAATAAGGTATGTTTATTATCATCATTTTCCCTTTAATTGTTTAAAAATAACTCTTTAATTGTTTAAAAATAACTCTTTTAATTGTTTAAAAATAACTTCTTCACTTTTTCTTTTTGAGCTAAATATGTCCAGTCCCTTCCACAGTACTTCGCATGCCATGAATTTTAATTTTTCCACCTTCTTAGTCTCTCTCTTGCCTGTAAATGGCTTTTTCAAGTGTGACTCTACAATAGAATACAACTTTATCAGTTCACACCTCCCAGATGAGAATACAGCACAAAACTCACCATCCCTCTACTGAATGACATACTGAGGATGTGGTCAACAGGTCAAACATTGTGAAGAAGGAAAATTTTCCCTTCTACCTTTCTAGGCTCTGTGGCTGGTCTAAGAATTAAATTGACATAATACAGATTAACAGAAGAAAAAACAGTTTTAATTATGTACGTATGCACAGGAGCCTCTCAACTACATAATACTACAAAGGCCACCAGATGATTGAGGCTTATAGGTCATCCTGAGCTAGGAAAAGGGGTAGGGGTCTGGGGTAGAAGCATAATTCATGGGAAAAGGAGAGAAGAAAATGTCTGCTAAATAAAGTTTGCCAGACCACACAGATAAGTCTCTCTTGGTGGAGTTATCTCCCTCTTACAATAGCTCTCTTCCTGGTTCATGCCCCCATTCTAATGTAAATTTCCCTTACAAAAGGATCGCTTCTACTCTGTGTCTGCATTTCTCAAAATAAACAGCTCAAAACAACCCTTACGCCAAGAAGTCATATTTTGGGGTGGTATATTCTACCCTTCAACATGAGTAAAAAAAATTTATAATTTAAGAAAATGGCATAACTTCACCAGCACCTTTGCCATCCATTTATATGTGTGTGTGTTTAATACTCTGAAGTTTCCATTTTACCAAAAAAAAAAAAAGCAGCAAGTTTTAAAAAAATCTTTCTTTTTTTTTTTGGCTACACGGCATGTGGGATCTTAGTTCTCCCATCAGAAATTGAACCCACATCCCCAGCAGTGCAACAGTAGAGTCTTAACCACTGGACTGCCAGGGAAGTCCCCAAAAAGCAGAAATTTTAAATGCAATTAGGATATTTACTAATAGAAAGACCAATTGCTTGGCTTCTCTGGTGGTTCGGTGGTAAAGAACCTGCCTGCCAACACAAAAGACAAGGTTTGTTCCCTGATCCGGGAAGATCTCACATGCTGCGGAGCAACTAAGCCCCTGCTCCACCACTACTGAGCCTGCGCTCTAAAGCTTGGAAGCCTCAGTTACTGAAGCCTGCACGCCCTAGAGTCTATGCTTGGCAACAAGAGAAGATATCACAGTGAGAAGCTCTCACACTCCAGCTAGAAGAGTAGCCCACGCAGCAACAAAGACCCACAACTGTCAAAAATAAATAAAAATATTTGTTTAAAAAAAGAATTTCCAACTGTCATCAATCCTGCCCAGAATTAAAAATCTTAAATTATGCTATTAAAAAGCCTATTGCTTTAAGAAAGTCATCTCAATTGTATAATCTAAATAGTGTGAAGCAAAAACATTTCATTATTTATACAATCCAGTCATTTACTTAAGACTCTCAGAGGTTAATGAGCATACTACTATAACATTAGACAGGGTTCTCCTTGTGGTGGGAAAAGTTCAAGCAAAGAAGACAAAAGCAAAAGTTATCCCCCAGATAGAAAACAAAGCACTGTCTTAAAGGCAATAAAGCGTTTATACCTTGATGTGCTATTGTGCAGTATTTCAAGGAGAAAAAATGTTCAGCAAAAACAAAACTTAATTTTTTTTATGTTTTTCTTTATTAGGAAACCATTAAAGCAGAATTCATGTTTGCTAAATTCCTAGAAGAGATGAGTCACTATCTAGAGCAGAAATAGTGAGGTGTAAACGGCTCTTGCACAGATCTTAAACGTAGTCAACTGCCAAACTATGTTTCTCTCATAGCTTAATGAATAGTCAAGATTTTAAAAGTCAAGGGAAGATCATCTGACAGAAATCCTGGCAGAATCAAGTGAAGTCTGGAAGAATGAGCCTCTAGTTTTAACATTTTAAATATTTTCATTACTCAAAAAACTCAAATTCTTATATGGGTTAAGCTATTCTTTCTTTATGATATTAAGTCCCTGAATTGTCTACAACTCAATCCTCTCCATTCAAGCCTTCCAGGCATCCTAAAGACACTGTGAATTAATATGATAGAGTTTTTTAGTTCCTTAGAGCCTTGTAAAATTTGAAATCAGGGTATTACTACTGTCTCTATATCTGCTATATATATTAAATAATTTCTATAAAGCTATTTGTGAATAGAGATGCTATGGCTTGAATGAACACATCCCCACTCAAAATTCAAATGTTAAATCTTAATGCCCAGTGTGATGGTATTAGGACTGTTTGAGAAGTAGTTTCAGCCACCCCAGTAGGCTTACTCATGGAGATACTTATTATAATTTTATCACAGTCCTTTGTAACACCTCTAAAGGTTTATTTGGCCATTGGTGTTGATTGTCTTGGTGACCATGTGTCTCCTCTTTCACTCCCCCCTCTAAAGTAGGAATGTGCATTCATTATCAGTAATTATTAGACAGCAGACAATGTCACCTACTCAGCAAATTGAAGCCTTTATAAAAGCAGCTCCGGAGAAATCCCTAGCCCCTCCCACCATGTGTGGATACAATGAGAGGTTTGTGACCTGGAAGAGGGCTCTCATCTGACCATGCTAGAACCACGAACTCAGACTTCCAACCTCCAAAACTGTAGAGATAAATTTGTTTCTTATAAGACACCCAGTTATGGCCTTTTGTTATAACAGCATGAAACAATTAAGACAAGATTTATTAGAAACATGGTAAAGCAAAGTCCTCTACAGTGAATAAAACTGTATTTAGAGGAGAATTAGGCCCACTTCTTACTGCCAACCAAGTTTTAGTTCAGTTCAGTTCAGTCACTCAGTCATGTCCAACTCTTTGCGACCCCATGAATTGCAACATACCAGGCCTCCCTGTCCATCACCAACTCCAGGAGTTTACTCAAATTCATGTCCATTGAGTCAGTGATGCCATCCAGCCATCTCATCCTCTGTCATCCCCTTCTCCTCCTGCCCTCAGTCCCTCAGAGTCTTTTCCAATGAGTCAACTCTTTGCATGAGGTGGCCAAAGTATTGGAGTCTTTTCCAGTGAGTCAACTCTTCACATGAGGTGGCCAAAGTATTGGAGTTTCAGCTTTAGCATCAGTCCTTCCAAAGAACACCCAGGGCTGATCTCCTTTAGAATGGACTGGTTGGATCTCCTTGCACTTCAAGGCACTGTCAAGCGTCTTCTCCAACATCACAGTTCAAAAGCATCAATTCGTTGGCGCTCAGCTTTCTTTACAGTCCAACTCTCACATCCATACATGACTACTGGAAAAACTATAGTCTTGACTAGATGGACCTCTGTTGGCAAACTAATGTCTCTGCTTTTGAATATTCTGTCTAGGTTGGTCATAACTTTCCTTCCAAGGAGTAAGCGTCTTTTCATTTCATGGCTGCAATCACCATCTGCAGTGATTTTGGAGCCCCAAAAAATGAAGTCTGACACTGTTTCCCCATCTATTTCCCATGAAGTGATGGGACCAGATGCCATGATCTTAGTTTTCTGATTGTTGAGTTTTAAGCCAACTTTTTCACTCTACACTTTCACTTTCATCAAGAGGCTTTTTAGTTCCTTTTCACTTTCTGCCATAAGGGTGGTGTCATCTGCATATCTGAGGTTATTGATATTTCTCCCGGCAATCTTGATTCCAGCTTGTGCTTATTCCAGCTCAGCGTTTCTCATGATGTACTCTGGATATAAGTTAAATAAGCAGGATGACAATATACAGCCTTGATGTACTCCTTTTCCTATTTGGAACCAGCCTGTTGTTCCATGTCCAGTTCTAACTGTTGTTTCCTAACCTGCATATAGGTTTCTCAAGAGACAGGTCAGGTGGTCTGGTATTCCCATCTCTTTCAGATTTCCCACAGTTTACTGTGATCCACACAGTCAAAGGCTTTGGCATAGTCAATAAGCAGAAATAGAATTTTTCTGGAAGGCTCTTGCTTTTTTAATGATCCACCGGATGTTGGCAATTATCTCTGGGTCCTTTGCCTTTTCTAAAACCAGCTGGAACATCTGGAAGTTCACAGTTCACGTATTGCTGAAGCCTGGCTTGGAGAATTTTGAGCATTACTTTACTACATTACTTTAGCCTGTGAGATAAATGCAATTGTGCGGTAGTTTGAGCATTCTTTGGCATTGCCTTTCTTTGGGATTGGAACGAAAACTGACCTTTTCCAGTCCTGTGGCCACTGCTGAGTTTTCCAAATTTGCTGGCATATTGAGTGCAGCACTTTCACAACATCATCTTTCAGGATTTGAAATAGCTCCACTGGAATTCCATCACCTCCACTAGCTTTGTTCGTAGTGATGCTTTCTCAGGCCCACTTGACTTCACATTCCAGGATGTCTGGCTCTAGGTGAGTGATCACACCATCGTGACTATCTGGGTCGTGAAGATCTTTTTTGTACAGTTCTTCTGTGTATTCTTGCCACCTCTTTTTAATATCTTATGCTTCTGTCAGGTCCATACCATTTCTGTCCTTTATTGAGCCCATCTTTGCATGAAATGTTCCCTTGGTAGCTCTGATATACTTGAAGAGATCTCTAGTCTTTCCCATTCTGTTGTTTTCTTCTATTTCTTTGCATTGGTCGCTGAGGAAGTCTTTCTTATCTCTCCTTGCTATTCTTTGGAACTCTGCATTCAAATGCTTAGATCTTTTCTTTTCTCCTTTGCTTTTTGCTTCTCTTCTTTTCACAGCTATTTGTAAGGCCTCCTCAGAGAGCCATTTTGTTTGGTTTTGTTTTGCATTTATTTTCCATGGGGATGGTCTTGGTCCCTGTCTCCTGTACAATGTCACGAACCTCTGTCCATAGTTCATCAGGCACTCTATCAGATCTAGTCCCTTAAATCTATTCCTCACTTCCACTGTATAATTATAAGGGATATGATTTAGGCCATAACTGAATGGTCTAGTGGTTTTCCCTACTTTCTTAAATTTAAGTCTGAATTTGGCAATAAGGAATTCATGATCTGAGCCACAGTCAGCTCCCAGCCTTGTTTTCGCTGACTGTATAGAGCTTCTCCATCTTTGGCTGCAAAGAATATTATCAATCTGATTTCAGTGTTGACCATCTGGTGATGTCCATGTGTAGAGTCTTCTCTTGTGTTGTTGGAAGACGGTGTTAGTTATGAGCACTGCATTCTCTTGGCAAAACTCTATTAGCCTTTGCCAGGTGGCTGCACGGGCGCAAGAGGGCTGAGAGGAGCTATTCCACGTTCAAGGTCAGGAGGGGCAGCCATGAGGAGATAACCCTTGTCCAAGGTAAGGAGCAGTGGCTGCGCTTTGCTGGAGCAGCCATGAAGAGATACATGTCCAAGGTAAGAGAAACTCAAGTAAGACGGTAGGTGTTGTGAGAGGGCGTCAGAGGGCAGACACACTGAAACCATACTCACAGAAAACTAGTCAATCTAATCACACTAGGACCACAGCCTTGTCTAACTCAATGAAACTAAGCCATGCCATGTGGGGCCACCCAAGACTGGCAGGTCATGGTGGAGAGGTCTGACAGAATGTGGTCCACTGGAGAAGGGAATGGCAAACCACTTCAATATTCTTTCCTTGAGAACCCCACGAACAGTATGAAAAGGCAAAATGATAGGATACTGAAAGAGGAACTCCCCAACTCGGTAGGTGCCCAATATGCTACTGGAGATCAGTGGAGAAATAACTCCAGAAAGAATGAGGGCATGGAGCCAGAGCAAAAACAATACCCAGTTGTGGATGTGACTGGTGATAGAAGCAAGGTCTGATGCTATAAAGAGCAATATTGCATAGGAACCTGGAATGTTAGGTCCATGAATCAAGGCAAATTGGAAGTGGTCAAACAGGAGATGGCAAGAGTTAATGTCAACATTCTAGGAATCAGCAAACTAAAATAGACTGGAATGGGTGAATTTAACTCAGATGACCATTATATCTACTACTGTGGGCAGGAATCCCTTAGAAGAAATGGAGTAGCCATCATGGTCAACAAGAGAGTCTGAAATGCAGTACTTGGATGCAATCTCAAAAACTACAGAATGATCTCTGTTTGTTTCCAAGGCAAACCATTCAATATCACAGTAATCCAAGCCTATGCCCCAAACAGTAACGCTGAAGAAGCTGAAGTTGAATGGTTCTATGAAGACCTAAAAGAACTTTTAGAACTAACACCCAAAAAAAGATATCCTTTTCATTATTGGGACTGGAATGCAAAAGTAGGAAGTCAAGAAACACCTGGGGTAACAGGCAAATTTAGCCTTGGAATACGGAATGAAGCAGGGCAACCAAGTTTAATGAGTTATAAAATTTCAGAGCTAAGTATTTCATTTGCTGAGTAGGTGACATTGTCTGCTTTCCTAATAATTACCAATAATGAATGCACATTCCTACATTTAGAGGGCGGAGTGAAAGAGGAGACACATGGCCACCGAGAAAATCAACACCAATGGCCAAATAAACCTTTAGAGGTATTACAAAGGACTGTGAGAAAATTATAACAAGTATCTCCATGAGTAAGTCTACTGGGGTGCTGATAATATTTTATAATTTGACCTGGAAAGAGGTTGCACAAAGATGTACATTGGGAAAATTATCAAGCTGTATCTTACATTTGGCATCCTTTTACTCTATGTAAGTTATACTTCAAAAAGGAAAGGGGAAAAAATGTATCTATGAGCTGATCTTGTCTCAATGGCTCTAAAACCCAGTTCTCCTTTGGAGCTAAATCCTTCAGTTATTATAATGGTCAGCAGTTCTCCATGGCTATTATGTATCAGTGACATTCATGTTAAAACCCTGTAACACTCTCGAGCAGACATGTCCCTCCCTGTTTAATCAAATATAGGAAAACCAAGGCTAGCATTTGATTTCTAAGGGAGCAGAAAACTTGTAACTTGTGTTATATCAAAAGATTTCTGTGTCCAAAAGTTCTTTCCACCAACCTGAGGGAATCCTAGGAATGTCCACTTAATCAAACCCTTTGGGTAAATGGATAGAAGTATTTAACAAAAATATAATTTTTCAGGTTTTCCAGTGTCATCCAGAAGGGCTCTGAAGGAATGGAACAGAGAGCAAGTATTTACTTGGTGTGTTTAAAAAACCCAGAGTATGGCTACTACCCAGAAAGGATAGACCCAAATATGATTATGAGGATGTTGTTTGATGGCAGGGAAAGCTGTGGCATGGGAGGGAGAGATTGTTCAAGTATTAACAATGCCGCCAGCCCACTCCCTCACCACCAGATATAGATGCTGAAAATCTGAGTGTAGGAAGCATGGAGCAAGGCTGGTGAAAGGGAAGAAAAGCTATTTTTCAAAAATCAATCAGCCTTAATGTGGAAAAAAACACACTAGAATAATGAACTGGGGAAACTTTGTTTCAGTTCCAAATCTGTAACTACGGAGCTATATCAGTTCAGTTCAGTCGCTCAGTCGTGTCCAACTCTTGGCAACCCCATGAATCGCAGCACGCCAGGCCTCCCTGTCCATCACCAACTCCCAGAATTCACTCAGACTCATGTCCATCGAGTCAGTGATGCCATCCAGCCACCTCATCCTCTGTCGTCCCCTTCTCCTCCTGCCCCCAATCCCTCCCAGCATCAGAGTCTTTTCCAATGAGTCAACTCTTCCTATGAGGTGGCCAAAGTATTGGAGTTTCAGCTTTGGCATCATTCTTTCCAAAGAAATCCCAGGGCTGATCTCCTTCAGAATGGACTGGTTGGATCTCCTTGCAGTCCATGGGACTCTCAAGAGTCTTCTCCAACACCACAGTTCAAACGCATCAATTCTTCAGCACTCAGCTTTCTTCACAGTCCAACTCTCACATCCATACATGACCACAGGAAAAACCGTAGCCTTGACTAGACGGACCTTTGTTGGCAAAGTAATGTCTCTGCTTTTCAATATTCTATCTAGGTTGGTCATAACTTTTCTTCCACGGAGCTGTATAGCTATCACTTAATTTCTCCCATTCACCGTTTCTTCATTTATAAAAGGAAGAGGTAAAACAAGATGATGTATAAGCCCAGGGATTCCAAGTGCTCCAGGTCTTGCTGAATTTAATGTCTCCTACTGTATCCTGTTGGGTTATATAATTTTTCAGTTAGGAAGAAGAAAGGTTGTCATTGTTTATTTTCATGTCTAACACAGCAACATTCAAACATGCCAGGATCACAGAAATGTCTGGTTCTCACCCTAGTATATTCTTGTTGGCAAGCTTTCCAAAGAAGCAGACTTGACACAATAAAGTACAAAATCATGGGGAATCCCTACCTTGAACCTAACATAACACATCACTATCAGCATTGGAGGCTGGCCTCTGTCAGTATTTTTGCTACTAACACCAATTTCCCCCCAGGTTTTCATGTTGGAACTCATAGGTAATTGGCCCCAGGTGATAGTCACTGGATCTTTACTGAAGACGTACACTTTTAAAAGTTAAAATTATGAACATTGCTCTATTTCAGAGGGCAAACCTGCTGACAGAGCTGAAATTGCACAGCTAGCAAAAGCCCAGAGATTTAACATGTGAGTTCTTTTCTGTACATTCCAGAGCAATACCTCAAAAAAGCTATCTCCAATGGGTTGAACTGCAGTCTGTAACATTAGAATGACATCAAGGAATCTGTCAATGATGATAACATCCAATGACTTACAGGATGCAAAGTGTTGCAGACCCATGGATGTGAAAGCCCTGACACATTATCTAGGATCTTGCACTATCAAGATAACTCAGACATACAGCAAATACATTTTTTAAAAAGGAAAAATGTCAGCATTTCTCCCGTTCAGAAAACAAGTTTCCAAGACAGGACCTTAGGGACTCTGGCAGCCATCAAATCACAGACAGATTAAGTAGAATGTTTCTAATTGATTTGACAACTACTACCCCCAGGAGGGCTCACTATCCATCTACTGTTGCCATCACAAACATCTGTCTAACCCCTGGGGTGGAGTGGATAGAGATGAGAGAGAAGGGATGTAGGAGAAGAGGCTTAAAATTTAAATTATGGCTGCAGATGTAGAATCCAGAGAGGAAAATTCTCTCAGTTACCTTCAACCTGACCCATGAAGTTCTATCAGGAAAAAAAAAAGGAAAAGAAAGGTCTAGCTCCAGAGGGCAGACTAGGAAGATTCTAGGCTCATGTCCTCCCACAGACACACCAAAACTACAACTATGTATAGAAGAACTGTTTCTGAGTGACCTGATGACTAGGAAAATAGATTTTCTGCAACTAAGGATGTAAAGAAAAGGCCACATTAAGAGAGGGAGGAGTCTCAGAGGTTCAGGCAGAATCCACAGTAGAGTGACCTACAAGTAGGAAAGGTCACAGTTGTGAAGTTCCCCTGTGGAGAGTGAGAGGTCCAAATCCCATGCTGGGCTCCTTAACCCAGGCCATCATTACCAGGAAGACAAGCCCCCTCACATCTTACTTTGGTAACTAGCAGAGCTGTGTCCAGGAGAGCCAGAGGTTGTAGGACACTCAGACTCCACTCCTGAAGGGCGTGTCTATAAACTCACTCTGAGTCCCACTCCAGATACAGCAGCTTGAAAAACACCTGGGTCATAGAAGAAAGAACACTGGCTAATTTCAGGGTATGTGGAGAAGGCAATGGCACCCCACTGCAGTACTCTTGCCTGGAAAATCCCATGGATGGAGGAGCCTGGTGGGCTGCAGTCCATGGGGTTGCTACGAGTCGGACACAACTGAGCGACTTCACTTTCACTCTTCACTTTCATGCATTGGAGAAGGAAATGGCAACCCACTCCAGTGTTCTTGCCTGGAGAATCCCAGGGATGGGGGAGCCTGGTGGGCTGCAGTCCATGGGGTAGCTAAGAGTCAGACACAACTAAGCGACTTCACTTTCACTCTTCACTTTCATGCAGTGGAGAAGGAAATGGCAACCCACTCCAGTATTCTTGCCTGGAGAATCCCAGGGATGGGGGAGCCTGGTGGGCTGTTGTCTATGGGGTAGCATAGAGTAGGACATGACTGAAGCGACTTAGCAGCAGCAGCCAGTGGAGCAGGGATCTGGTGGAACTTTCTCTTTCCAATGAAAGAATAATGACAAAACCTCAGAAAAAAGAACTAAGTGAAAGAGGATCAATTTATCAGATGAAGAATTCAAAATAATAGTCATAAAGATGTTCACCAAACTTGGAGGAACAGTGAATAAACTCAGTGAAAACTTCAACAAAGAGACAGAAAAGTTTAAAAAGAAACCAATCAGAAATGAAGAATACAACAAGTGAAATAAAAAATATGCTAGAAGCAATCAACAGCATACTAGATGATTCAAAAGAACAAATCAGTGATTCGTTAGATAGGGCAGTGGTAGTAACTCAACCAGAACAGCAAAAAGAAAAAACAATACAAAAGTGATGATAGCTTGAGATATTGGGATATCTAGCATACTAACAGTTACACTATCTATATAAAGGTCCCAGAAGGAGAAGAGATAGATAAAGGCAGAGAAACCATATTGAAGAAATAATGACTGAAAACTTCCTTAATCTAGGCAAGGAAACAGACACCCAAGTCCAGGAAGCACAGAGAGTTTCAAACAAGATGAACTGAGACACATTATCATTAAAATGTCAAAGTTAAAGATAGAATCTTAAAAGCAGCAACAGAAAAACAACTAGTTAGGTACAGGGTACTCCCATAAGAGTATCAACTGATTTTTCAGCAAAAACTTTATAGATCAGAAGGGACTGGAATGGTATAGTCAAAGTACTGAAAGGAAAAAAAAATTACAACCAAGAGTACTCTAGTTATCAAGATTATTGTTTAGAATTGAAGGAGAGAAAGATCATCCCAGCAAACTGAATTCAACAATATATAAAAAGGACCATACACTATGATCAAAGGGGATTTATCCCAGGAACATAAGAATGTTTCAATATCCACAAATTAATGTGTGTGATACAGCACATTAACAAAGGATATAAGTCATATGATCATCTCAGTAGATTCAGAAAAAGTATTTGACAAAATTCAACATCCATTTACAATGAAAACTCAAAGTGGGTATGAAAATTATATACTTTATTTTTTATTAAATTTATTTATTTTAATTAGAGGCTAATTACTTTACAATATTGTATTGGTTTTGCCATACATCAACATGAACCCGCCACGGGTGTACATGTGTTCCCAATCCTGAACGCCCCCACCACCTCCCTCCCCATACCATCCCTCTGGGTCATCCCAGTGCACCAGCCCTAAGCTTCCTGTATCCTGCATCAAACCTGGACTGGTGATTTGTTTCTTATATGATATTATACATGTTTCAATGCCATTCTCCCAAATCATCCCCGCCCCCTCCCACAGAGTCCAAAAGACTGTTCTATACATCTGTGTCTCTTTTGCTGTCTCGCATACAGGGTTATCATTACCATCTTTCTAAATTCCATATATATGCGTTAGTGTTTTTCTTTCTGGCTTACTTCACTCTGTATAATCGGCTCCAGTTTCACCCACCTCATTAGAACTGATTCAAATGTATTCTTTCTAATAGCTGAGTAATATTCCATTGTGTATATGTACCACAGCTTTCTTATCCATTCATCTGCTGATGGACATCTAGGTTGTTTATATATAATGGGCTTCTCTTGTGGCTCAGCTAGTAAAGAATCTGCCTGCAATGCAGGAGACCTGGGTTCAATCCCTGGGTTGGGAAAATCCCCTGGAGAAGGGAAAGGGCATCCACTCCAGCATTCAGGCTTGTAGAATTCCATGGACTGTATAGTATATAGACAAAATTCAACATCCATTTAATGGACAAAATTTATATAGACAAAATTCAACATCCATTTAATGGACAAAATTTATATAGACAAAATTCAACATCCATGAATTTTGTATATAAACAAAATTCAACATCCATTTATAATGAAAACTCAAAGTGAGTATAAAAGTGATACACCTTAATATAATAAAGGCCATATATGACAAACTCACAGCTAAACTGAAGGGTTTTCCTGTAAGATCTAAATCAATCTTAGAACTGCCCACTATGGACACTTATTCAAAACAGGATTAGAGTCCCAACCATGACAGTCAGACTAAAAAAAGAGATAAAAGGAATCCCAATTGGGAAGGAAGAAGTAAAACTGTCATTATTTGCTGGTAACATGATATTAAATATAGGAAACCCTGAAGCTTCCACCAAAAAATTAAATAAATAAAAACTATTAGCACTAATAAATGAATTCAATAGTTGTATAATACAAAATCAATATACACTAATAACAAGCTATTAAAAAATGAAGAAAACAATCCCATTTACAACTGCATCAAAAAATAATAAAATACCAATACAATATTGTAAAGTAAAATAACTAAATAAAAACGTATTTCACAAAAAAAAAATTTAAGAAAAAAAAAAAATAATAAAATACTTGGGACTAAATTTAACCAAGAAGGGGAAAGCTCTGTACTCCTGCACTCTGAAAACTGTAAGATGTTAATAAAAGAAACTGAAGATAATGTAAATAAATAGAAATATACACAAGCATACCTCAGAGACATTGAGTTTTCAGTTCTAGACCATCGCAAAACTAATACAATATTTTAAAGTTTAAAAATAATATAAAATTTAAAAAAAAAATAGACCATCACACTAATGTGAATAATATAATAAAGCAAGCCACAATAATTTTTTGGTTTCCCAATGCATGTGAAAGTTCACTACTAAGGATGCAACAGAACCATGTAAAAAAAAAAGTATTTATCTTAGTTAAAAAGTACTTTATTGTATTGAAAACTGCTAGCCATTATCTGAGCCTTCACAAATTTTACTTTTTTGCTGGTGAAAGGTTTAAAATATTGTGAGAATTATCTAACAGCAACACCAAGATACAAAGTGGGCAAATGCTGTTTAAGAAATAGTGCTGACAGACTTGTTCTGTGCCTGGTTGCCACAAATCTTCAATCTATGAAAGACACAATAACTGTGAAGTGCATAAAGCAAAGTGTAATGAAACAAGACATGTATGTACCATGCTCATGTACTTGAAGAATTAATATTGGCAAAATGTCCATCCTACCCAAAGCAATCCACAGACGCATGCAATCCCTTTTAAAAATACCAATAACATCTTTCACAGAACTGAAAAAAATGATCTTAAATTTTGTATGGAACTACAAAAGACCCTGAAAAGTCAAGTAATGTTAAGAAAAAGAAACAAAGCTGGAGGTATCCTGCTTTCTGATTTCAAACTATACTGCAAAACTAGAGTAACCATGGTACTATGGTACTCGCACAAAATTAGGACACAGGTCAATGGAACAGAATACAGTCCAGAAATTAACCCATGCATATATAGTCAATTTATGACAAAGGGGTTAAAAAAAAAATACAGTGGAGAAAAGGCAGTCTCTTCAATAAATAGTATTGTGAAAACTGGATAGCTATATCAAAAGCAGGCTTAAATTGTAGAAAGTAGGGAAAACCACTAGACCATTCAGGTATGACCTATGCTGAAGCTCCAATACTTTGGCCATCTGATGCGAAGAGCTGACTCACTGGAAAAGACCCTGATGCTTGGAAATTGAGGGCAAGAGGAGAAGGGGGCAAAAGAGGATGAGACAGTTAGATGGCATCACTGATTCAGTGGACATGAGTTTGAGCAAACTCAGGGAGATAGTCTGGAGAAGGAAATGGCAACCCACTCCAGTATTCCTGCCTGGAGAATTCCATGGACAAAAGAGCCTGGCAGGCTACAGCGCATGGGGTCGCAAAGAGTCGGACACAACTGAGTGACTATCACTCACTCACTCAGGAAGATAGTGTTGGGCAGAGAAGCCTGGCTTGCTGTAGTTCATGGGGTCACAGAGTCGGACATGACTTGGTGAATGAACAACAACAAATCCCTTATGATTACACAGTGGAGATGACAAGTAGATTCAAGGGGTTAGATTTAGTAGACAGAGTGCCTTAAGACAGGATGCTTGGGGCTGGTGCACTGGGATGACCCAGAGGGATGATACAGGGAGGGAGGTGGGAGGGGGGTTCAGGATGGGGAACACGTGTACACCCGTGGCAGATTCATGCTGATGTATGGCAAAACCAATACAATATTGTAAAGTAATTAGCCTCCAATTAAAATAAATAAATTGACATTAAAAATAATAATAAAAAAAATAAAAGAGATGACATTTCCCACTAAACAAACAAACAAAAAAAAGAATTATGGATGGAGGTTCATAACACTGTACAGGAGGCAGTGACTAAAACCATCCCAAAGAAAAGAAATGCAAGAAGGCAAATTGGTTGTCTGAGGAGGCCTTACAAATAGCTGAGAAAAAAAAGAGAAGCAAAAGGCGAAGGACAAAGAAAAAAAACATACCCAACTGAAGGCAGAATTTCAGAGAATAGCAAGGAGAGATAAGAAAGCCTTGTTAAGTGAACAATGCAAAGTAAACTACAGAATGGGAAAGACTGGAGATCGCTTCAAGAAAATTGGAGATACCAAGGAAACATTATATGCAAAGATGGGCACAATATCAGAAGAATGAAACTAAACCACTATCTTAAACCATATACAAAAATAAACTCAAAGTGGATTAAAGACTTAAATGTAAGGCCTGAAACTATAAAACTCTTAGAAGAAAATAACCAATAATCTCTTCAATATTGGTCTTAGCAATATTTTTTTTGGATATGTCTCCTCAGGCAAGGGAAGTAAAACTAAAAATGAACAAATGAGACTACATCAAACTGACTAGCTTTTACATAGCAAAAGAAACCATCAGCAAAATGAAAAGGCAGCCCACTGAATGGAAGAAGATACTTGCCAAGGATATATCCAGTATGGGGGTTAATGTCCAAAATACATGAAGAACTTACACAGCTCAGTATCCCAAAATCAAACTACCTGATTAGAAAATAGGTAGGACATGAATAAACATTTTTCCAAGGAAGACATATGGATGGCCAACACAGGAAAGATGCTCAAATCACAAATCATCAGGCAAATTAATTCAAAACCATAATGAGTTATCACCTCACTCTTGTCAGAATGGCTATCATCAAAAAGATAACTAATTAGCATTGGGAGGGTGTGGAGAAAAGGAAACTCTCATACACTGTTGATGAGAATGTAAATTGGTGCAACCACTATGAAACACAGACCCCAAAATTAAAAATACAGTTGATCCTTAAACAGGAAGGTTTGAACTGTGCAAGTCCATTCATATACAATTTTTCTATAGGTGTGTTTTACAGTACTGCACAAACAAATAGGATCTGTGTCCAAATCCCTACTTTGTTCAGAGGTAACCAGTAGAACTACCATTCAATCCAGCAATCCAATTTTGGAGTATCCAAAGAAAACAAAAACATTAATCCAAAAAGATAAATGCACATCTATGTTCATCCCAGCATTATTTACAATAGCCAAATATGGAAGCAACCTAAGTGTCCATCAATAGAAGAAATAAAGAAGTTGTGGCATACGTACCACATATGTACATACATATGTACACACAAAGGCACACATACACTGGAATATTATTACTTAACCATAAAAAAGAATGAAATCTTCCCATTTCTGATGACATGGATAGACCTAGAGGTATTTTGCTAAGTGATAAAGTCAGACAGAGAAATATATGATTTCACTTATATATGGAATCTAATAAACAAAACAGAGAGACTCAAAGATACAGAGAACAAACTGGTGGTCACAATGGGGAAGGGATGGGAGACTGGGCAAAACAGGTGAAAGGGATTAAGAAGTAAAACTTTCAGTTATAAGATAATAAATCATGGGGAAGAATAATGTGCAGCATAGGGATGATGGTCTGTAATATTACAGTATCTTTTTATGGTGACAAATGGTTACTAGACTGGTCATGGTGCTCACTTCATAAGAGATATATATGTCAAATCACTCTTGCACACATGAAACTAATATTGATGTAATATTGTACATCAACTATTTCAAAGAGAAAAGAGATAAAAATATATTTCAGTTGGTAACAGAGTCTTTTTAATATTTTGTTTACCACTTTCATTTGTGTTTTCACAAAACTAAATTTTGCTACCCAGCACACCTGCTAAAAATAAAGGCATGGTTTAATAATAAGAATATCATTCTGATTTCTATAAACCCAATCCTAAACAATCCTGATTTTAAATTAAAAGTTCACTCTCTTTTTTATGTAATTTCTAAAAATAGCATGCTTCGCTAAATGTGTAGGTCCTGTAGAATTGGCTGGCTTTATGAAACATTCTTTAATAAAGCAAACAGTGTCTATATAAAAAGCAGATGCAATACCTTTGTAATTCAATTTTATAGTTTAAAAATATTCTACATGGAAGTGCCAAGTTCTGCCCTGCAGAGACACAGGGCTCCCAATGACGTCAATGAGAGCCATGTACCCACAAAGGAGGGCAAAACTATGCCCTGAGCACTTAAATTTAGTAATCCATTAGGCGCGGCAAAGAAGAAAAAGATCAGTTCAAATACCATCTCATAAGCATTTAAATCCGCCGATGCTAGATGCTGTTTGCAGCATGTTTAAGCCCACAGAGCTGATGAACAAAGAAAGAAACACAGGAGCAGAACGGTCAGTGTTCTGACCAATTTTTTAATTGGAATTTAATGTACACTTCTAGTCCCAAAGATAACTATGCCTTCATTCCTTCTGAGACCATCTTTTACCATTTTTAAGATACCTGAAGACTCTGATTTTCTGAAAGAAAATATAGAATTTGTGGTTGTATAAACAAGGAAAAAACCTCCTCTTTAAATGAATAGAAAGAAGATTTATACATGAGCTAATGACTGCTTCTGATGTTAGCCAGCACTCTGTATTTTCAGTAGCACAGGCCAAGAGAAGACAATGGGAAGACAGAAAGGCTAAGAGCTGCAAGATCTGAATGATGCTTCCAAAGAAGCCATTAATTTTCTGTGTACCTTTGGTACCCTGTCCAAGCTCAAATGACTTATGGAGAGCTATTATTATCTTAACCACATGCTGTTAAAAACAAAGGGGGAATGCAGCGCCACACTGTGCATAGAAATACTGTAAAGAATTATATGCATCATAGAAGAATGAAGTAGGAGTAGCACGAACGGCTTGTGGATATAGCCTTCAAATTCAAACCCTCTATCGTTAATAATGTTTCCTTGTCAGTCTGTCATTAATGGAATTTTCCACAGGAAAGTTAATGCCTTGACTGCCCCATGAATTTTAAACATCTTAGAGACATACCGGCTGAGTTTAATTTTAAAACGAGACTAAAGTTGGACGATCCTCAGCCCTAATAAGTCTTGGTTCTTTCTAACGTCTTCCCCTTTCCATCAGTTTTACTTCCTGCTGCCAGAATAACCTTACTAAAGAATGTCTTCCCCATATGAACACTTTTATTGCCTCTCCATTAACCAAAGGGCAAGTCTGAATGCCTAACCTGGCCCCACTCTCTAGGAAGCAACCAGAACTATTCACGCCCTTCTACAAAGGCCCAACACACTTTGCCACTTTTGTGACTTTGCCATTTTGCTCGGTCAATGACCCCATCTTCGAAGGTCCCTGTCTAGATGTCTTTTAAGGTGGCATCTGTCCATCACCTGCTCCACGATACCACCCACAATCCCTTGCTACAAGTTAGAAGTACAACCCTGTTCCTCCCCAAACGGCCCCCAGCCATGAGCTTGTACCTCCCTCAGTGTGCTCAGTCATATCTGATTCTTTGTGATCCCAAGGCCTGTAGCCCACCAGGCTCCCCTGTCCATGGGATTCTCCAGGCAAGAATAATGGAGTGGGTTGCCATGCCCTCCTCTAGGGAATCTTCCCAATCCAGAGGTCAAACAAGCAGACTCTTGTGTCTCCTGCATTGGGAGATGGATTCTTTACTATTAGCACCACCTGGGAAACCCTTGTACCCCTCTGACTGCAATCAGTGAACTTCTCCATTCAGTTTTAATTGCTAACATGTCATTTATTTATTAGGCTATACACACCTTATGGGCCAGTTGCAGATTTAATTCATACTTTTTATTATTAAATCCTTGGACCAATACTTCACTAGAATTACCAGAGCCAAAGACATTTTCAACTAAATATAATGTTATAATTATTGGTGAGGAAAAACGATCATTACAGTCAAAGTCAAAACAGAGAAAAATGTTGGCTCCATCTCAAGAGTGGTCAGAGAGCCAAGGAGAACTGTAAAATGCTCTGGCACAAGTGGCTTCTTGTCTGGCAACAGCTACAGGTGAGAATTTCCTTCCTGGGATCATGTCTTGAAATGTGAAGACATCATTTGTTGCATTATTGCTGAAGGAAGATAAAGAAGTAACCAAGGGGCCTTTTTTTGCATCATTACCATGGAATTCTCTCAGTTCATCTGAATGCTGCTTGAGCTGACTTGAGAAGCACAGCAGGTTCAACTGAGCCACAAGGGAAGCCCTTAGAAAAGACAGATTCTCAATAACACCATATGTTTTGAGAAGGAGAGACTTCTCTGGGTGGCACAGGTGAAACCAAGATGGAAAAGACAAGAAAAAGGAAGCTTTGGCTAGATGGCTGCATATTAAGCTGAAAGAATCCTTTTCAGAGAATACAAATAAGACACCACTGCAGAGCCCTTAACGGTTTCCAGCTCTATAGAGCCTGATACAGGGGCTCACCTGGGACACTTAGGGAGGATGCAGAGACTGAGTCCACCCTCACAGTCACTGATTTAGAGAAACTGGCCCAAAGATTGGGTGATTGTATTTTTAACAAGCACTCAAGACACTGGGTTATATAAACCAGAGATGAATATTCAAGTTGAGTTTAAAGCTATTTCCCTGTGTTAATTTCATTACTCCCATGTAGTGAAATGATGGTGCTTTACATCAGCAACTTAAAATGACCCATCATTGCCACTAGGTTCATCAATGTAAGGCAATCAGAATCAACATTGGGTACATACTAGATGAGAATATTTTACCAGGTATCTTACTGATCAGTTATAATCTCAGTATTTGCAGGGGCAGGGGTGCATATACAAATGCCAAGGAAAGTTTGCTGATTAAAACAGAACCAGTTCCTCAGCATTTTGTAAAGGAATCACCTCCTTGGCCAAAATACAACAGAATTTCATTAATGTAATCAATATTTTTGTTTCAAATAGACACTGTTTCAGGTAGGTGAAGCTAGATATAGCTATTCATCAGCTTCCCTGCAGTGTTTGAAGGACATTGTCACTTAACCCTTTCCCCTCCCCTTCATTTGCCAGCAATGTCTTAGTGAAAAAGGTATAGCCAAGGCTTACTTTTTTTCTAGAAATTGATGCTTTTTCTTTCTCATCCTCCTCCTTTCCAATTGTTCCTTTCTTTTCTAAGTGACAACTGAGTCATTTCGAGGGTTTTGTTAGAATAAGAATCCACCCTGAATGAGACATTAGAACTTGATCCAATCAATCTGAAATCTCTAAATGTCAAAAAAATAAAAAATATATTGGAAATAACATTCTCTCATGAGAATGTCTTCACATGTCCTACTGCATATGTTCTGTTTGTTGTGTTACCTAAAAATTAAGAAATAGAAAATAAAATTATGAAAGCTACTCATTATTTTAAAACTTGCAGTTACTTCCTCCTTCCTCTTACCTTAAATACAAACAAGATTGCAGGGGTTGCAGCAGCCGTTTTTGACCATGAGGTAAACTTAAGGAGAGATGCTACATGCCAAGGATGGTGTAACAGAAAGGAAGTCACTGATGAACCTGTGGATGTCCCTGGGCTACTTCTAGGTTTTTCTTAAGGAAAAAAAAAAATGTTATTTATGTAAGCAACTGTAGTCACGTCTTTGTACTAACAACTAAACACAACACATTACTCATGACAGTAGGTAAAGCTCACAATAATTTGCACGGTGCTAAATAAATGATATTTGAGGAAGAAATTTTAAATAAAAAAACTTGCAAGAGAGTATGTTTCAGGTTTGTTAATTATAAGTTTCCTGCTTTGGATTCATTTTGCCTTTTAATTATTTTCTCCCTTTTTCATCAGGTCAGAATTTTGTCACAGATCTAGTTAGATTTTCCAAAGAAAAATCTTCCCCTTTTACCAACCGTCATTAATTTTGCCTTATTCCATAACTCAATGTTTTAAAATTTACATGAATAAGACATTCTTCTCTATTTGGCTATAATATACGGGCCAGAGTGAGCATATGATAAAACTAAGTAAAAAATAATAACTATGAGAACAAAGAGAAATTAACCATGTTAACATGCTTCAGCAAAATAATTAAACTTCTCCTCACTTAGTTTAAGAAAAGGCCATTGTACTATTACAGGACATAGTGGATCATAAGTACAAGGGAAATAAGACAAACAACCAAAAAACAGTATCACTCAGCAGATACTAATTCAAATAGAAATTTCATGATTCTGAATCTTTCAAATATCAGGCTCAGTCTCTCAAAAACTGCTAGCCCATGTGACAACTTTTTGAATAAGCTGCCACATGGCTTAGTATGAAGCCAAGTGCTACTTTTGATTCAGTTCAGTTCAGTCACTCAGTCGTGTCTGACTCTTTGTGACCCCATAAACCGCAGCATGCCAGGCCTCCCTGTCCATCACCAATTCCTGAAATTCACCCAAACTCATGTCCATTGAGTCGGTGATGCCATCCAACCATCTCATCCTCTGTCATACCCTTCTCCTCCTGCCTTCAATCCTTCCTAAAAGCAGGGTCTTTTCAAATGAGTCTGCTCTTCGCATCAGGTGGCCAAAATATTGGAGTTTCAGCTTCAACATCAGTCCTTCCAATGAACATTCAGGACTGACTTCCTTTAGGATGGACTGGCTGGATCTCCTTTCAGTCCAAGGGACTCTCAAGAGTGTTCTCCAACATCACAGTTCAAAAGCATCAATTCTTCAGCACTCAGCTTTCTTTACAGTCCAACTCTCACATCCATACATGACCACTGGAAAAACTAGTCTTGACCAGAAGACCTCTGTCGGCAAAGTAATGTCTCTGCTTTTTAATATGCTGTCTAGTTTGGTCCACAGCTTCCCTGGTGGCTCAGAGGGTAAAGCGTCTGCCTGCAATGCAGGAGACCCGGGTTCAATCCCTGGTTTGGGAAGATCCCCTGGAGAAGGAAAGGGCAACCCACTCCAGTATTCTTGCCTGGAGAATCCCATGGACAGAGGAGCCTGGCAGGCTACAGTCCATGGGGTCACAAAGAGTCGGACATGACGAAGTGACTTCACTTTCACTTTCTAGGTTGGTGCACTAGGGAAAGGAATGGCAAACCACTTCAGTATTCTTGTCTTGAGAACCCCATGAACAGTATGAAAAGGCAAAAAGATAGGATACTGAAAGATGAACTACCCAGGTCAGTAGTTGCCCAATATGCTACTGAAGAAGAGTGCAGAAATAACTCCAGAAAGAATGAAGAGACACAGCCAAAGTAAAAACAGTGCCCAGTTGTGGATGTGACTGGTGATGGAAGCCCAACGCTGTAAAGAGCAATATTGCATAGGAACCTTGAATATTAGGTCCATGAATCAAGGCAAATTGGAAGTGGTCAAACAGGAGATGGCAAGAGTGAACATCAACATTTCAGAAATCAGTAAACTAAAATGGACTGGAATGGGCAAATTTAACTCAGATGACCATTACGTCTTCTACCGTGGGCAAGATTCCCCTAGAGGAAATGGAGTAGCCCTCATAGTCAACAAGGAGTCTAAAATGCAGTTCTTGGGTGCAGTCTCAAAAACGACAGAATGACCTCTGTTCGCTTCCAAGGCAAACCATTCAATATCACAGTAATCCAAGTCTATGCCCCAAACAGTAATGCTGAGAAGCTGAATTTGAACAGTTCTACGAAGACCTACAAGACCTTCTAGAACTAACACTCAAAACAGATGTCCTTTTCATTATAGGGGACTGGAATGCAAAAGTAGGAAGTCAAGAAATACCTGGAGTAACAGGCAAATTCAGCCTTGGAATACAAAATGAAGTTGGTCAAAGGCTAACAGAGTTTTGCCAAGAGAACACACTGGTCATAGCAAACACCCTCTTCCAACAACACAAGAGAAGACTCTACACAGGGACATCATCAGATGGTCAATATCGAAATCAGATTGATTATATTCTTTGCAACCAAAGATGGAGAAGCTCTATACAGTCAGCAAAAACAGACCAGGAGCTGACTGTGGCTCAGATCATGAACCCTTATTGCCAAAATCAGACTTAAATAGAAGAAAGTAGGGGAAACCACTAGACCATTCAGGTATGACCTAAATCAAATTCCTTATGATTATACACTGGAAGTGACAAACAGATTCAAGGTATTAGATCTGATAGAGTGTTGGATGAACTATGGACTGGGGTTTGTGATACTGTACAGTGATCAAGATCATGCCCCCAAAAAAGAAATGCAAAAAGGCAAAATGGTGGTCTGAGGAGGCCTTACAAATATTTGAAAAAAGAAGAAAAGATAAAGGCAAAGGAGACAAGGAAATATACATCCATTTGAATGCAGAGTTCCAAAGAATAGCAAGGAGAGATAAGAAAGCCTTCCTCAGTGATCAATGCAAAGAAATAGATGAAAACATTAGAATGGGAAAGACTCGAGATCTCCTCAAGAAAATTAGAGACACCAAGGGAACCTTTCATGTGAAGATGGGCACAATAAAGGACAAAAATGATATGGACCTAACAGAAGCAGAAGATATTAAGAAGAGGTGGCAAGAATACACAGAAGAACTGTACAAAAAAGATCTTCATGACCCAGATAACCATGATGGTGTGATCACTCACTTAGAGCCAGACATCCTGCAATGTGAAGTCAAGTGGGCCTTAGGAAGCATCACTACAAACAAAACTAGTGGAGGTGATGGAATTCCAGTTGAGCTATTTCAAATCCTGAAAGATGATGTTGTGAAAGTGCTGCACTCAATATGCCAGCAAATTTGGAAAACTCAGCAGTGGCCACAGGACTGGAAAAGGTCAGTTTTCATTCCAATCCCAAAGAAAGGCAATGCCAAAGAATGCTCAAACTACCACACAATTGCACTCATCTCACACACTAGCAAAGTAATGCTCAAAATTCTCCAAGCCAGGATTCAATAAACAGTACATGAACTGTGAACTTCCTGATGTTCAAGCTGGTTTTAGAAAAGGCAGAGGAACCAGAGATCAAATTGCCAGCACCCGTTGGATCATCCAAAAAGCAAGAAAGTTCCAGAAGAAACATCTACTTCTGCTTTATTGACTACTCAAAAGCATTTGACTGTGTGGATCACAACAAACTGTGAAAAATTCTTAAAGAGATCGGAATACCATATCACCTGATCTGCCTCCTAAGAAATCTGTATGCAGGTCAAAAAGCAACAGTTAGAATTGGACATGGAACAACAGACTGGTTTCAAATTGGGAAAGGAATATGTCAAGGATGTATATTGTCACCCTGCTTATTAAACTTCTATGTAGAGTACATCTGCCAGGCTGGTTGAAGCACAAGCTGGAATCAAGATTGTTGTGAGAAATACCAATAACCTCAGTTATACAGATGACACCATCCTTATGGCAGAAAGCAAATAAAAACTAAGTGCTCTTGATGAAAGTGAAAGAGGAGAGTGAAAAAGTTGGCCTAAAACTCAACATTCAGAAAATGAAGATCATGTGATTCAGTCCCATCACTTTGTGGCAAATAAATGGGGAAACAATGTTAACAATGAGAGATTTTACTTTTTTGAGCTCCAAAATCACTGCAGATGGTGACTGCAGCCATGAAATTAAAAAACGCTTGCTCCTTGGAAGAAAAGCTATGACCAACCTAGACAGCATACTAAAAAGCAGAGACTACTTTGTTGACAAAAGTCCATCTAATCAAAGCTATGGTATTTCCAGTAATCATGTATGAATGTGAAAATTGGACTATGAAGAAAATTGAGTGCCAAAGAATTGCTGCTTTTGAACTGTGGTGTTGAAGATTCTTGAGAGTCCCTTGGACTGAGAGGAGATCCAACCAGTCCATCCTAAAGGAAATCAGTCCTGAATATTCACTGGAAGGACTAATGCTGAAGCTGAAATGCCAATACTATGGCCACCTCATGCAAAGAACTGACTCATTGGAAAAGACCCTGATGCTGGGAAAGATTGAAGGA
Source organism: Bos taurus (assembly GCF_002263795.3). NCBI lineage: Eukaryota > Metazoa > Chordata > Mammalia > Artiodactyla > Bovidae > Bos > Bos taurus. The sequence goes on from NC_037332.1 coordinate 90,099,557, forward strand.
AGGGGGTGCAGGGGATGACAGAGGATGAGATGGCTGGAAGGCATCACCACTCTATGGACTTGAGTTTCAGCAAGCTCTGGGAGCTAGTAATGGACAGGAAATCCTGGTGTGTTGCAGGCCATGGAGTTGCAAAGACTCGGACATGACTGAGCCACTAAACTGAACCAAAGCTTCTAGAAAAACTTAAAAGTTACTTAATCCACTTTTTCATAAATGCAAAATCCCATGTGCTCTATAACAGAAGGAGGTTGACCATCTATAAATTTGAAATGCTTACTTAGTACACAGAAGACCACTAGCATATTATGCAAATGCAAAATATTTTCTACCAAGTTCACTCCATTTAATCTATAATGACAGAGAAAAGAGAGAATGGAGGTACAGTATACATGAAAATCAACTTCAGGCTGCTTGGTCTCTGCCTGAAATCCTCTTCCTTTTGCCTACATATTGTATTTACATTCCTTTTCTCACAAGCACGCTATAAATCATATGACGTAAGATCTGCTTTGCTTGTCTTTCTATCTCCCCATTTAGCTGAGGAGTTCTTGAGGGCACAGGGCAGGAGGCAGAGAGTGTTTATCTTTGAAATCCTGTTGCTTAGCACACTATTGTGCTGGGCATCTGATTGCATGCCTGATCCTAGTAGTAATAAAGGAACTATTTACGAAACACCCAATAAGCACTAAGCCCAGTGTTGGCAGCTGGCTCAATGGGTAAAGAATCCACCTGCAATGCAGGAGATACAGGTTCAAATCCCAGGTCTTCAAGATCCCCTGGAGGAGAGCATGGTAACTCACTCCAGTATTCTTGCCTGGATAATACCATAGACAGAGGAGCCTGGTAGGCTACATTCCATGAAGTCACAAAGAATCAGACACAACTGAAGTGACTGAGCACACACTGTGCTGGCAACTTCCTTAATAGTATCTCTGGGCTGGAAAAAGATTTTCCATGCAAATAGGGACCAAAAGAAAGCAGGAGTAGCAATACTCATATCAGATAAAATAGACTTTAAAACAAAGGCTGTGAAAAGAGACAAAGATGGTCACTACATAATGATCAAAGGATCAATCCAAGAAGAAGATATAACAATTATAAATATATATGCACCCAACACAAGAGCACCACAATGTGTAAGACAAATGCTAACAAGTATGAAAGGAGAAATTAACAATAACACAATAATAGTGGGAGACCTTAATACCCCACTCATACCTATGGATAGATCAACTAAACAGAAAATTAACAAGGAAACACAAACTTACTAGTATCTCTGATAATGACAATAATCTTAAGTAGATTTTATTGAAATAAATTTTACAGATGAGGGAAGAGGCAAAAAGAGGATTTGAAATTTGGCTAGGATCAGACTGCTTTTAAGTGGGGGATTTTGAATTTTAACCCAGATAGAAAATAATTGACACATATATAATTTTCCCTATACCATTTAGCAGATGCACAAAAATGTCAAATTAAATATATAAATAAAAATAATATGAAAAAAGAAAAAAATTATATTACACTGTATGTGAAACATAATGCAATATATGAATAACTGTAAAACAAGTGATAAAACTAGACAAAACTGACAAATTTATCCATTTTTCTTCAGAATGAAGATTACAAATTTGACAACTGACCTTGAAAATAACAAGGACATATAAAAGTGTAAAGAATAAGATTTTAAAAGAAAACATTAAATCTTTCTACACAGACATTAGTATTTTGGTAAACATTGTTTCCATATTCCAAAGCCAAACCTGCCTGTTACCCCAGGTGTTTTTTGACTTCCTACTTTTGCATTCCAGTCCCCTATAATGAAAAGGACATCTTTTTTGGCTGTTAGTTCTAAAAGGTCTTCACAGAATCGTTCAACTTCATCTTCTTCAGCGTTACTGGTTGGGGCACAGACTTGGATTACTGTGATATTGAATGGTTTGCCTTGGAAATGAACAGAGATCATTCTGTCGTTTTTTTTTTTTTTTCTCTAATTTTATTTTATTTTTAAACTTTACATAATTGTATTAGTTTTGCCAAATATCAAAATGAATCCGCCACAGGTATACATGTGTTCCCCATCCCGAACCCTCCTCCCTCCTCCCTCCCCATACCATCCCTCTGGGCCGTCCCAGTGCACCAGCCCCAAGCATCCAGCATCATGCATCGAACCTGGACTGGCAACTCGTTTCCTACATGATATTTTACATGTTTCATTGCCATTCTCCCAAATCTTCCCACCCTCTCCCTCTCCCACAGAGTCCATAAGACTGTTCTATACATCAGTGTCTCTTTTGCTGTCTCGTACACCGGGTTATTGTTACCATCTTTCTAAATTCCATATATATGTGTTAGTATACTGTATTTATGTTTTTCCTTCTGGCTTACTTCACTCTGTATAATAGGCTCCAGTTTCATCCACCTCATTAGAACTGATTCAAATGTATTCTTTTTAATGGCTGAGTAATACTCCATTGTGTATATGTACCACAGCTTTCTTATCCATTCATCTGCTGATGCACATCTAGGTTGCTTCCATGTCTTGGCTATTATAAACAGTGCTGCGATGAACATTGGGGTACACGTGTCTCTTTCCCTTCTGGTTTCCTCAGTGTGTATGCCCAGCACTGGGGTTGCTGGATCATAAGGCAGTTCTATTTCCAGTTTTTTAAGGAATCTCCACACTGTTCTCCATAGTGGCTGTACTAGTTTGCATTCCCACCAACAGTGTAAGAGGGTTCCCTTTTCTCCACACCCTCTCCAGCATTTACTATTTGTAGACTTTTGGATCGCAGCCATTCTGACTGGTGTGAAATGGTACCTCATAGTGGTTTTGATTTGCATTTCTCTGATAATGAGTGATGTTGAGCATCTTTTCATGTGTTTGTTAGCCATCTGTATGTCTTCTTTGGAGAAATGTCTATTTAGTTCTTTGGCCCATTTTTTGATTGGGTCGTTTATTTTTCTGGAGTTGAGCTGTAGGAGTTGCTTGTATATTTTTGAGATTAGTTGTTTGTCGGTTGCTTCATTTGCTATTATTTTCTCCCATTCTGAAGGCTGTCTTTTCACCTTGCTAATAGTTTCCTTTGATGTGCAGAAGCTTTTAAGAAATTAGGTCCCATTTGTTTATTTTTGCTTTTATTTCCAATATTCTGGGAGGTGGGTCATAGAGGATCCTGCTGTGATGTATGTCGGAGAGTGTTTTGCCTATGTTCTCCTCTAGGAGTTTTATAGTTTCTGGTCTTATGTTTAGATCTTTAATCCATTTTGAGTTTATTTTTGTGTATGGTGTTAGAAAGTGGTCCAGTTTCATTCTTTTACAAGTGGTTGACCAGATTTCCCAGCACCACTTGTTAAAGAGATTGTCTTTAATCCATTGTATATTCTTGCCTCCTTTGTCAAAGATAAGGTGTCCATATGTGCGTGGATTTATCTCTGGGCTTTCTATTTTATTCCATTGATCAATATTTCTGTCTTTGTGCCAGTACCATACTGTCTTGATAACTGTGGCTTTGTAGTAGAGCCTGAAGTCAGGTAGGTTGATTCCTCCAGTTCCATTCTTCTTTCTCAAGATCGCTTTGGCTATTCGAGGTTTTTTGTACTTCCATACAAATTGTGAAATTATTTGTTCTAGCTCTGTGAAGAATACTGTTGGTAGCTTGATAGGGATTGCGTTGAATCTATAAATTGCTTTGGGTAGTATAGTCATTTTCACTATATTGATTCTTCCAATCCATGAACATGGTATATTTCTCCATCTATTAGTGTCCTCTTTGATTTCTTTCACCAGTGTTTTATAGTTTTCTATATATAGGTCTTTAGTTTCTTTAGGTAGATATATTCCTAAGTATTTTATTCTTTCCGTTGCAATGGTGAATGGAATTGTTTCCTTAATTTCTCTTTCTGTTTTCTCATTATTAGTGTATAGGAATGCAAGGGATTTCTGTGTGTTGATTTTATATCCTGCAACTTTACTGTAGTCATTGATTATTTCTAGTAATTTTCTGGTGGACTCTTTAGGGTTTTCTATGTAGAGGATCATGTCATCTGCAAATAGTGAGAGTTTTACTTCTTCTTTTCCAATTTGGATTCCTTTTATTTCTTTTTCTGCTCTGATTGCTGTGGCCAAAACTTCCAAAACTATGTTGAATAGTAATGGTGAAAGTGGGCACCCTTGTCTTGTTCCTGACTTTAGAGGAAATGCTTTCAATTTTTCACCATTGAGGATAATGTTTGCTGTGGGTTTGTCATATATAGCTTTTATTATGTTGAGGTATGTTCCTTCTATTCCTGCTTTCTGGAGAGTTTTTATCATAAATGGATGTTGAATTTTGTCAAAGGCTTTCTCTGCATCTATTGAGATAATCATATGGTTTTTATTTTTCAATTTGTTAATGTGGTGTATTACATTGATTGATTTGCGGATATTGAAGAATCCTTGCATCCCTGGGATAAAGCCCACTTGATCATGGTGTATGATCTTTTTAATGTGTTGTTGGATTCTGATTGCTAGAATTTTGTTAAGGATTTTTGCATCTATGTTCATCAGTGATATTGGCCTGTAGTTTTCTTTTTTTGTGGGATCTTTGTCAGGTTTTGGTATTAGGGTAATGGTGGCCTCATAGAATGAGTTTGGAAGTTTACCTTCCTCTGCAATTTTCTGGAAGAGTTTGAGCAGGATAGGTGTTAGCTCTTCTCTAAATTTTTGGTAGAATTCAGCTGTGAAGCCGTCTGGACCGGGGCTTTTGTTTGCTGGAAGATTTTTGATTACAGTTTCAATTTCCATGCTTGTGATGGGTCTGTTAAGATTTTCTATTTCTTCCTGGTCCAGTTTTGGAAAGTTGTACTTTTCTAAGAATTTGTCCATTTCTTCCACGTTGTCCATTTTATTGGCATATAATTGTTGATAGTAGTCTCTTATGATCCTTTGTATTTCTGTGTTGTCTGTTGTGATCTCTCCATTTTCGTTTCTAATTTTGTTGATTTGATTTTTCTCCCTTTGTTTCTTGATGAGTCTGGCTAATGGTTTGTCAATTTTATTTATCCTTTCAAAGAACCAGCTTTTGGCTTTGTTGATTTTTGCTATGGTCTCTTTTGTTTCTTTTGCATTTATTTCTGCTCTAATTTTTAAGATTTCTTTCCTTCTACTAACCCTGGGGTTCTTCATTTCTTCCTTTTCTAGTTGCTTTAGGTGTAGAGTTAGGTTATTTATTTGACTTTTTTCTTGTTTCTTGAGGTGTGCCTGTATTGCTATGAACTTTCCCCTTAGGACTGCTTTTACCGTGTCCCACAGGTTTTGGGTTGTTGTGTTTTCATTTTCATTCGTTTCTACGCAAATTTTGATTTCTTTTTTGATTTCTTCTGTGATTTGTTGGTTATTCAGCAGCGTGTTGTTCAGCCTCCATATGTTGGAATTTTTAATAGTTTTTCTCCTGTAATTGAGATCTAATCTTACTGCATTGTGGTCAGAAAAAATGCTTGGAATGATTTCTATTTTTTTGAATTTACCAAGGCTAGCTTTATGGCCCAGGATGTGATCTATCCTGGAGAAGGTTCCATGTGCGCTTGAGAAAAAGGTGAAATTCATTGTTTTGGGATGAAATGACCTATAGATATCAATTAGGTCTAACTGGTCTATTGTATCGTTTAAAGTTTGTGTTTCCTTGTTAATTTTCTGTTTAGTTGATCTATCCATAGGTGTAAGTGGGGTATTAAAGTCTCCCACTATTATTGTGTTATTGTTAATTTCTCCTTTCATACTTGTTAGCATTTGTCTTACGTACTGTGGTGCTCCCGTGTTGGGTGCATATATATTTATAATTGTTATATCTTCTTCTTGGATTGATCCTTTGATCATTATGTAGTGACCTTCTTTGTCTCTTTTCACAGCCTTTGTTTTAAAGTCTATTTTATCTGATATGAGTATTGCTACTCCTGCTTTCTTTTGGTCCCTATTTGCATGGAAAATCTTTTTCCAGCCCTTCACTTTCAGTCTGTATGTGTCCCCTGTTTTGAGGTGGGTCTCTTGTAGACAACATATGTAGGGGTCTTGTTTTTGTATCCATTCAGCCAGTCTTTGTCTTTTGGTTGGGGCATTCAACCCATTTACATTTAAGGTAATTACTGATAAGTATGTTCCCGTTGCCATTTACTTTATTGTTTTGGGTTCGAGTTTATACACCATTTTTGTGTTTCCTGTCTAGAGAATATCCTTTAGTATTTGCTGGAGAGCTGGTTTGGTGGTGCAGAATTCTCTCAGCTTTTGCTTGTCTGAAAAGCTTTTGATTTCTCCTTCATACTTGAATGAGATCCTTGCTGGGTACAATAATCTGGGCTGTAGGTTATTTTCTTTCATCATTTTAAGTATGTCTTGCCATTCCCTCCTGGCTTGAAGAGTTTCTATTGAAAGATCAGCTGTTATCCTTATGGGAATTCCCTTGTGTGTTATTTGTTGTTTTTCCCTTGCTGCTTTTAATATTTGTTCTTTGTGTTTGATCTTTGTTAATTTGATTAATACGTGTCTTGGGGTGTTTCTCCTTAGGTTTATCCTGTTTGGTACTCTCTGGGTTTCTTGGACTTGGGTGATTATTTCCTTCCCCATTTTAGGGAAGTTTTCCACTATTATCTCCTCAAGTATTTTCTCATGGTCTTTCTTTTTGTCTTCTTCTTCTGGAACCCCTATGATTCGAATGTTGTAGCGTTTAATATTGTCCTGAAGGTCTCTGAGATTGTCCTCATTTCTTTTAATTCGTTTTTCTTTTATCCTCTCTGATTCATTTATTTCTACCATTCTATCTTCTAATTCACTAATCCTGTCTTCTGCCTCTGTTATTCTACTATTTGTTGCCTCAAGAGTGTTTTTAATTTCACTTATTGCATTTTTCATTATATATTGACTCTTTTTTATTTCTTCTAGGTCCTTGTTAAACCTTTCTTGCATCTTCTCAATCCTTGTCTCCAGGCTATTTATCTGTGATTCCATTTTAGTTTCAAGATTTTGGATCAATTTCACTATCATTATTCGGAATTCTTTATCAGGTAGATTCCCTATCTCTTCCTCTTTTGTTTGGTTTGGTGGGCATTTATCCTGTTCCTTTATCTGCTGAGTATTCCTCTGTCTCTTCATCTTGTTTAAATTGCTGAGTTTGGGGTGTCCTTTCTGTATTCTGGCAGTTTGTGGAGTTCTCTTTATTGTGGCGTTTCCTTGCTGTGTGTGGGTTTGTACAGGTGGCTTGTCAAGGTTTCCTGGTTAGGGAAGCTTGTGTCGGTGTTCTGGTGGGTGGAGCTGTATTTCTTCTCTCTGGAGTGCAATGAAATGTCCAGTAATGAGTTATGAGATGTCTATAGTTTTGGGGTGACTTTGGGCAGCCTGTATCTTGAAGCTCAGGGCTGTGTTCCTTTGTTGCTGGAGAATTTGCTTGGTATGTCTTGCCCTGGAACTTATTGGCCCTTGTGTGGTGCTTGGTTTCAGTGTCGGTATGGAGGCATTTGATGAGCTCCTGTCAATGAATGTTCCTTGGAGTCAGGAGTTCCCTGGAGTCAGGGTTTGGACTTAAGTCTCCTGCTTCCGATTATCGGTCTTATTTTTACAGTAGTTTCAAAACTTCTCCTTCTATACAGCACCATTGATAAAACATCTACATTAAAGATGATAAGTTTCTCTGCAGTGAGGGTCACTCAGAGAGGTTCACAGGGTTACATGGAGAAGAGAAGAGGGAGGAGGGAGTTAGAGGTGACCCAAATGAGATGAGGTGAATCAATAGTGGAGAGAGTGGGCTAGCCAGTAGTCACTTCCTTATGTGCACTCCACAACTGGACCACTCAGAGATGTTCACGGGGTTATACAGAGAAGAGAAGAAGGAGGAAGGTAACAGAGGTGGCCAGAAGGATAAAAGGGGGGAATGAAAAGGAGGGAGACAGATCCAGCCAGTAATCAGTTCCCTAAGTGTTCTCCACCGTCTGGAACACACAGAAATTCACAGAGTTGGGTAGAGTAGAGAGGGGTTAGGGAGGAGACACAGGCGACCTGGTGGAGAAAAAGGAGGGTCCAAAGGGAGAGAGAGCAGTCAAGCCAGTAATCTCACTCCCTAGTGAAAAATGGGTCCTGAAGATTGGGTCCTTATAGGTACAAAATTGGTAACAAATACATAAAAGCAAAAATTAAAAATCTAGAGTAGAGTTTGGAATTTCAAAAATACGATGTTAAAGAAAAGAAGAAGGAAAAGACAGAGAGAAAAAACGAACAAACAAAAACAAACAAGGTCGCGAAAATTATAAAGAAAGTACAAGTACAAAATTGATAACTAATACCAGAAAGCAAAAATTAAAAATCTAGAGTAGAGTTTGGAATTTCAAAAATACAATGTTAAAAAAAAAAAAAGAAGAAGAAGAAGAAAAATAAAGAGAGAAAACAAACAAACAAATACAAACAATGTCACAAAAATTATAAAGAAAATACAGGTACAAAATTGATATCAAATACCAAAAAGCATAAATTAAAAATCTAGAGTAAAGTTTGGAATTTCAGATATACAATGTTATATAAAAGAAGAAGAGAAAGAAACAGAGAAGAAAAAAAAAAAGTCACAGAAATTATATAAAAAAAAACTATAGGTACAAAATTGATAACATATACCAAAAAGCGAAAATTAAAAATCTAGAGTAGAGTTTAGAATTTCAAAAATACAATGTTAAAGAAAAGAAGAAAAAAACAAAAACAAACAAACAAAAAACAAGGTCAAAAAATTATAAAATATATATATATGAAGTTTGCTGAAGAAGAAAAAAATAGGGTCTTTATTTTTTTTTTTTTTTTGCAAAGTAATAGGATATAAAGGTGAAAATTAAAGGAACAATAGAGGACTTAAAATTTTTTTTTTAATTAAAAAAAAAAAGAAAGAATGATCGTAAAAATAATAAAAATATATCTAGGACTTTTTTTTTTTTTTGTGGGTGTTGTGGGTTCAGTTCATTTTTGGCTAGTTCCTTGGTCAGATTTATATTTCTCAAGATCTATAGGCCCCTTCCTATGTAGTCCGTAGTAACCACAGGGTTTTGATCTATTGCCTGTAGCTTCCAAGGCGTTTCCCTCTGTTATATCTTCTTCTGTTTGCTAGTCTCTTCAGTATCTGGTTTCCGCCCTGACTCAAAGGGCACGGTGGAGGACACTTTTTTTTTTTTTTTTTTTAGGCTTACTTGTTCAGTCGCACTGTGGGGAGGGAGGGAGGGATGCTGCAAACAAATAACACTGGCGTGGGCTCGCAGTGCCTCAGCCACCCTGGGTCTGCCCCGCTCACGGCGCGTGTAGCCTCCCTGTCCACACTGCTCGGACTCTAGGTTGTTCCTCCGGGAACAATCCGAGGCTGGCCCTGGGCTGCATGCACCTCCCAGGTCCAAGCCGCTCAGGTTCAGGCACTTGGGTAGTCCTCAGAGGCGCAGACTCAGTTGGGCCTGCGTTTTGTGCTCTTCCCAGGTCCGAGCGCCAATTTGCTCTTCCCAGGCGAGTGCCAATGCTGCGACTTATCGCCTCCCCGCCACTCGGTTATCTGGATGTAAAACCGGCGCACCTTCTCAGGCAGATGTTGACCGTCCAGACCCCCAAGAAGTTTTAGTTAGCAAAGAAGCCTGCTTACAATTTTATAGATAATGTCTCTCTGGGGCTGTGATTGCCCCCTTCCGGCTCTGGCTGCCTGTCACCAGAGGGGGAAGGTCTGCAGCCGGCTATCTCTGTTCAGTCCTTTGTTCCGTGCGCGGGCCTGGCGGTCTTAGGTTAGGGCTGGCTTTTCGCGTGGTAGGTATCCCACAGTCTGGTTTGCTAGCCCAAATTATTTCGCTCGGATAGCGCTCAGGGTATTCAGGCCAGATTCTTACTCTCAGCGATGCAGCCCACGCCGCGCCTCCCTGCCCAGCCCCGGTTTGCTAATGGCGGATGCAGGCGTCTGCGCTGCTTCTCTGCTGGGGGAGTTACCATAGGGCTCGCAAACTGCGAGTTTTAAATTGTTTATTTATTTTTTCTCCCTGTTATGTTGCCCTCTGTGCTTCCAAAGCTCGGCACAGATTCGGCAGTGAGAAGGTTTCCTGATGTTTGGAAACTTCTCTCTTTTTAAGATTCCCTTCCCGGGACGGAACTCCGTCCCTCCATCTTTTGTCTCTTTTTTTTGTTTTTAATATTTTTTCCTACCTCCTTTCGAAGAGTTGGGTTGCTTTTCTGGGTGTCTGATGTCCTCTGCCAGCATTCAGAAGTTGTTTTGTGGAATTTACTCGACGTTTAAATGCTCTTTTGATGAATTTGTGGGGGAGAAAGTGTTCTCCCCGTCCTACTCCTCCACCATCTTGGCTCCTCCCTCCATTCTGTCGTTTTTGAGATTGCATCCAAGTACTGCATTTCAGACTCTTTTGTTGACCATGATGGCTACTCCATTTCTTCTAAGGGATTCCTGCCCACAGTAGTAGATATAATGGTCATCTAAGTTAAATTCACCCATTCCAGTCCATTTCAGTTCGTTGATTCCTAGAAGGTCGACATTCACTCTTGCCATCTCCTATTTGACCACTTCCAAATTGCCTTGATTCATGGACCTAACATTCCAGGTTCCTATGCAATATTGCTCTTTACAGCATCAGACCTTGCTTCTATCACCAGTCACATCCACAACTTGGTATTGTTTTTGCTCTGGCTCCATCCCTTCATTCTTTCTGGAGTTATTTCTCCACTGATCTCCAGTAGCATATTGGGCACCTATCGACTTGGGGAGTTCCTCTTTCAGTATCCTATCATTTTGCCTTTTCATACTGTTCATGGGGTTCTCAAGGCAAGAATACTGAAGTGGTTTGCCATTCCCTTCTCCAGTGGAACAGATTCTGTCAGACCTCTCCACCATGACCCGCCCGTCTAGGGGGGCCCCACATGACATAGCTTAGTTTCACTGAGTTAGACAAGGCTGTGGTCCATGTGATCAGACTGACTAGTTTTCCGTGATTATGGTTTCAGTGTTTCTGCTCTCTGATGCTCTCTCAAAACACCTACCATCTTACTTGGGTTTCTCTTACCTTGGACATGGGGTATCACTTCAGAACTGCTCCAGCAAAGCGCAGTCACTGCTCCTTTCCTTGTACGAAGGGTATCTCCTCACGGCCACCCCTCCTGACCTTGAACGTGGAGTAGCTCTTCTCGGCCCTCCTGTGCCCAGAATACAGAATGAAGCAGGCAAAGGCTAACAGAGTTTTGCCAAGAGAACGCACTGGTCATAGCAAACACCCTCTTCCAACAACACAAGAGAAGACATCTACACATGGACATCAGCAGATGGTCAACACTGAAACCAGATTGATTATATTCTTTGCACCCAAAGATGGAGAAGCTCTATACAGTCACCAAAAATAAGACTGGGAGCAGACTGTGGCTCAGATCATGAACTCCTTATTGCCAAATTCAGACTTAAATTGAAGAAAGTAGGGAAAACCACTAGACCATTCAGGTACGACCTAAATCAAATCCCTTATGATTATACAGTGGAAGTGAGAAATAGATTTAAGGGACAAGATCTGATAGAGTGCCTGAAGAACTATGGACGGAGGTTCCTGACATTGTACAGGAGACAGGGATAAAGACCATCTCCATGAAAAAGAAATGCAAAACCCAAAATGGCCGTTTGAGGAGGCCTTACAAATAGCTGTGAAAAGAAGAGAGGCAAAAAGCAAAGGAGAAAAGGAAAGATATAAGCATCTGAATGCAGAGTTTCAAAGAATAACAAGAAGAGATAAGAAAGCCTTCTTCAGCGATCAATGCAAAGAAATAGAGGAAAACAACAGAATGGGAAAGACTAGAGATCTCTTCAAAAAAATTAGAGATACCAAGGGAACATTTCATGCAAAGATGGGCTCGATAAAAGAATGAAATGGTATGGACCTAACAGAAGCAGAAGATATTAAGAAGAGGTGGCAAGAATACACAGAAGAACTGTACAAAAAAGATCTTCACGACCCAGATAATCATGATGGAATGATCACTCACCTAGAGCCAGATATCCTGGAATGTAAAGTCAAGTGGGCCTTAGAAAGTATCACTATGAACAAAGCTAGTGGAGGTGATGGAATTCCAGTTGAGCTATTTCAAATCCAGAAAGATGATGCTGTGAAAGTGCTCACTCAATATGCCAGCAAATCTGGAAAACTCAGCAGTGGCCACAGGACTGGAAAAGGTCGGTTCTCATTCCAATCCCAAAGAAAGGCAATGTCAAAGAATGCTCAAACTACCGAACAATTGCACTCATCTCACATGCTAGTAAAGTAATGCTCAAAATTCTCCAAGCCAGGCTTCACCAATACATGAACCGTGAATTTCCAGATGTTCAAGCTGATTTTAGAAAAGGCAGAAAACCAGAGATCAAATTGACGACTTCTGCTGGATCATGGAAAAAGCAAGAGAGTTCCAGAAAAACATCTACTTCTGGTTTATTGAATATGCCAAAGCCTTTGACTGTGTAGATCACAATAAACTGTGGAAAATTCAGAAAGAGATGGGAAAACCAGACCACCTGATCTGCCTCTTGAGAAATCTGTATCCAGGTCAAGAAGCAACAGCTAGAACTAGACATGGAACAACAGACTGGTTCCAAATAGGAAAAGGAGTACGTCAAGGCTGTATATTGTCACCCTGCTTATTTAACTTATATGCAGAGTATATCATGAGAAACTCTGGGCTGGAAGAATCACAAGCTGGAATCAAGATTGCTGGGAGAAATATTAATAACCTCAGATATGCAGATGACACCACCCTTATGGCAGAAAGTGAAGAGGAACTAAAAAGCCTCTTGATGAAAGTGAAAGAGGAGAGTGAAAAAGTTGGCTTAAAGCTCAACATTCAGAAAACGAAGATCATGGCATCTGGTCCCATCACTTCATGCCAAATAGATGGGGAAACAGTGGACAGTGTCAGACTTTATTTTTCTGGGCTCCAAAATCACTGCAGATGGTGACTGCAGCCACGAAATTAAAAGATGCTTACTCCTTGGAAGGACAATTATGACCAACCTAGATAGCATATTCAAAAGCAGAGACATTACTTTTCCAACAAAGGTCCATCTAGTCCAGGCTATGGTTTTTCCAGTAGTCATGTATGGATATGTGAGTTGGACTGTGAGGAAAGCTGAGCACTGAAGAATTGATGCTTTTGAGCTGTGGTGTTGGAAAAGACTCTTGAGAGTCCTTCGCACTTCGAGTAGATCCAACCAATCCATTCTAAAGATCAGTCCTGGGTGTTCACTGGAAGGACTTTTGCTAAAGCTGAAAGTCCAATACTTTGGCCACTTCATGAGAAGAGTTGACTCATTGGAAAAAACCCTGATCCTGGGAGGAATTGGGGGCAGGAGGAGAAGGGGACAACAGAGGATGAGATGGCTGGATGGCATCACCGACTCAATGCACATGAGTTTGGGTGAACTTCGGACTTGATGATGGACAGGGAGGCCTGGCATGCTGCGATTCATGAGGTCGCAAAGAGACACAACTGAGACTTAACTGAACTGAAATATTGTTTAGTCATTTTTCTATGTAAATCTACATATAAACCCCCTCTCCTGCCTTCAATCTTTCCCAGCATCTAGGTCTTTTCAAATGAGTCAGTTCTTCACATCAGGTGGCCAAAGTATTAGAGTTTCAGCTTCAACATCAGTCCTTCCAATGAACATTCAGGACTGACTTCCTTTAGGATGGACTGGTTGGATATCCTTGCAATCCAAGGGACTCTCAGAGTCTTCTCCAACATCACAGTTCAAAAGCATCAATTCTTCGGTGTTCAGCTTTCTTTATAGTCCAACTCTGTCATGACCACTGGAAAAACCATAGCCTTGACTAGATGGACCTTTGTTAACAAAGTAATGTCTCTGCATTTTAATATGCCATCGAGGTTGGTCATAAGTTTCCTTCCAAAGAGTAAGCATCTTTTAATTAATGGCTGCAATCACCATCTTCAGGGATTTTGGAGTCCCAAAAAAATAAAGTCTGCCACCGTTTCCACTGTTTCCCCATCTATTTGCCATGAAGTGATGGGACTGAATGCCATGATCTTAGTTTTCTGAATGTTGAGCTTGAAGCCAACTTTTTCACTCTCCTCTTTCACTTTCATCTTGAGGCTCTTCAGTTCTTCACTTTCTGCCATATGCGTGGTATCATCTGCATATTTGAGGTTACTGATATTTCTCCTGGCAATCTTGATTCCAGCTTGTGCTTCATCCAAGCCAGCATTTCTCATGATGTACTCTGCATGTAAGTTAAATAAGCAGGGTGACAATAGGCAGCCTTTTCCTATTTGCTGACGTACTCCTTTTCCTATTTGGAACCAGTCTGTTGTTCCATGTCCAGTTCTAACTGTTGCTTCCTGACCTGCATACAGATTTCTCAATAGGCAGGTCAGGTGGTCTGGTATTCCCATCTCTTTTAGAATTTTCCAGTTTATTGTGATCCACACAGTCAAAGACTTTGGCATAGTCCAACCTATACTTGGTTTTATTTGCTTACATAGACTTAGAAGAATAACAACATGAAAGTCAATTCTAAAAATGTTTAGTATTTTGTAAATGACTTTCTGTCAATGCTTTCACCTAAAATGGTCTTTAAAATATGTGCACGTACTTGTACATGCCTAAGAAGAGTGCATTTTACCTGGAAAATTTTGGGGGGGAAATCATTATATGTCTATACGCTAACAACAACAATACAAAATAAACTAAAAAAGAGAGATAATTTTAGAAAACAATTCAATTCACAATGATATCACAAACAAAAAGTATTTACTAACCAAGGAGGCAAAAGATCTGTATCCTGAAAAGCATAAAACACTGATGAAGGAAACTCAGGACACAAATAAATGGAAGATATTCCATGCTCATGAACTGGAAGAAGTAATAAATGTTGATACTGCCCAGAGCAATCTGGAGATTCAATGCAATCCCTATCAAAATTCCAATGACATTTTTCACATAGAAAAAAATCCTTAAATTTGAACAAAACCACCAAAGACTTCAAAGAGCCCAAGTAATCTTGAGAAAGAACAAAGCTGGTGGCATCATATGTCCTAATTTCAAATTATAGTACAAAGCTATAGTAGTCAAAATAGTATGCACTGGCGCAAAAACAGACTCACAGATCATGGAACAAAATAGAGACCCCAGAAATAAGCCCACTTATGTACTGCCAATTATCTTTTTTACAATGACACTAAGAATATACAAAGCAGAAAAAATAGTCTCTTCAATAAATGGTGCTGGAAAAATGATATACACAAGCAAAAGAATGAAACTGGGCCCTATTTTTCACAAAACATAAAAGATCAACTCAAAATGGGTCAAAGACTTAAACATGAGGCCTGAAATCTTAAAATTCATAGAAGAAAGTACAGAAGATAAGGTCATTGACATTGGTTTTGGCAATTTTTTTTTTTTTTTTAACATCAAAAGCAAAGGCAACAAAAGCAAAAATAAACTAGGACTACATCAAAATATGGCATCACGGACTCGATGGACGTGAGTTTAAGTGAACTCCAGGACTTGGTGATGGGGGGGAGGTATGGTGTGCTGCAATTCACAGGGTCTCAAAGAGTCAGACACGACTGAGCAACTGAACTGAACATCAAAATAAAAAATTTTTGCATTTTACAAGAATCAATAAAATAAAAATGCAGCTACAGAATAAGAGAAAAGACAAAATGTATCTGATAAGAGGTTAATTTATGAATAGAGCTCAACAGCCAAGTGGAGAAGGCAATGGAAACCCACTCCAGTTCTCTTGCCTGGAAAATCCCATAGACTGAGGAGCCTGGTAGGCTGCAGTCCATGGGGTCGCTAAGAGTCAGACACGACTGAGCGACTTCACTTTCACTTTTCACTTTCATGCATTGGAGAAGGAAATGGCAACCCACTCCAGTGTTCTTGCCTGGAGAATCCCAGGGACGAGGGAGCCTGGTGGGCTGCCGTCTAAGTGGTTGCACAGAGTCAGACATGACTGAAGCGACTTAGCAGCAGCAGCAATAGCCAAAAAGGCAAGTAGTCTGATTTTAAAATAGGCAAAGGACTTGAACAGACAGTTTTGCAGAGAGACACACAAATCACCAACTGGTACATGAAAAAGTGTTTAACATCACTAATCATCAGATTAGATCAGATGCTCAGTCATGTCCAACTCTTTGCGACCCCATGAGTTGCAGCACGCCAGGCCTCCCTGTCCATCACCAACTCCCGGAGTTCACTCAGACTCACATCCATCGAGTCAGTGATGCCATCCAGCCATCTCATCCTCTGTCATCCCCTACTCCTCCTGTCCCCAATCCCTCCCAACATCAGAGTCTTTTCCAATGAGTCAACTCTTCGCATGAGGTGGCCAAAGTACTGGGGTTTCGGCTTTAGCATCATTCCTTCCAAAGAAATCCCAGGGCTGATGTCCTTCAGAATGGACTGGTTGGATCTCCTTGCAGTCCAAGGGACTCTCAAGAGTCTTCTCCAACACCACAGTTCAAAAGCATCAATTCTTTGGCTCTCAGCCTTCTTCACAGTCCAACTCTCACATCCATACATGACCACTGGAAAAACCATAGCCTTGACTAGACGAACCTTTGTTGGCAAAGTAATGTCTCTGCTTTTGAATATGCTATCTAGGTTGGTCATAACTTTCCTTCCAAGGAGTAAGCGTCTTTTAATTTCATGGCTGCAGTCCCAATCTACAGTGATTTTGGAGCACAGAAAAGTAAAGTCTGACACTGTTTCCACTGTTTCCCCATCTATTTCCCATGAAGTGATGGGACCGGATGCTGTGATGTTCGTTTTCTGAATGTTGAGCTTTAAGCCAACTTTTTCACTCTACACTTTCACTTTCATCAAGAGGCTTTTTAGTTCCTCTTCACTTTCTGCCATAAGGGTGGAACAAATGAGATATCACCTTACATGTATTAGGATGTTCATTATCAAAAACACATAATAAATGTTGATAAGGATATAGAGAAAAGGAAACACTGGGAATGTAAACTGGTACCCAGGACAGGACTGGCAGATGGACTTCACCCAGATGCCAGTTTCTCAAGGGTATAAATACCTATTAGTTATGATAGATACATTCATAGGATGGATTGAAGGCTTTCCCACCCAGACTGAGAAGGCTGAGGAAGTGGTAAAAAAAACTGCTCCATGAAATCATTCCAAGATTTGGTCTGCCCAGGTCATTACAAAGTGACAATGGGACATCATTTACTTCTAAGGTCACCCAAGGGGTCTCGAAAGCATTGGGCATTACTTATTATCTCCACTGTGCCTGGAGGCCTCAATCTTAAGGGAAAGTACAAAGAGTCGATCAATTCTTAAAATCAGTGATAAAAAAAAGATAACCCAGGAGACCTCCCTGGGATGGAAGAAGGCTTTAGCAATAGCTCTCCTCTGCACCCACATTGCCCCTAAGGAACAGGTTGGTCTTAGTCCTTATGAGATGCTATATGGGAGACCTTTTGTTTATGTCAATGACCTCCTCCTAGATCCAGAGGTTCAGACCCTCCAGTCTTATACCATGGCCATCGGGCAATTCCAACAGGATATACGCTTGTGGGGTATGAACCAGGACCCAAAAGATTCTAAAGAGTCACCACTATATGCTCCATGAACTCAAGTCCTAATTAAAGTCTGGAAAGATGGGTCCCCAAAGGCTCAACTCCAGCCCACATGGAAGGGCCCCTACACTGTAATACTTTCTACCCCCACAGCAGTCAAGGTACCAGGACATGACTCCTGGATTCACTACTCACGAGTCAAGCCATGGAAGAAAACAGAAGAGGACACTCAATACACCTGTGAGCCCCTGGGAGATCTCAGATACCTATTCAGGATTACCAATGAGTGTCATTCTAATGAACACCCCCAAAATCTGGTTTCTGGGGATAAGATTTCTCAGGATAACTCTAAAGAGCTAACAGCTTGACAGAGACTGTACTCCAAAACAGACAGGAGATAGATCTTCTGATCCCTGAACAAGGAGGGACTTGAGCCATCCTGGCCATGTGAATTTAAAATTGACTAATGTCCCTACTAGTCCTTGTTATGCTATATTGATGATGCTTATGATTATTCCATGTACTGTCAATTGTCTAACCTGTTTTGTCTCTGCCCAGGTCAACCAGCTACAACATGCAGTGCCAGTTCAACAAAGATATAAAACTACAGCCAAACAGGGAAAATATCACACACCTTTGGACACCACTATAAGGACTCTGAGGATTGAGACTAGCAAGAGGGGGAGGCCCAATATCCCTAGAGGGGGAGGCCCAATATCCCTCGCCATCCCAGTTCAGCAGGAAGTAACCAGAAAGACCTCGATGCCCCTATTCCCAAAGAATTGGGCCTCCCGTCTCTTGAGGGGGGAATGTTAGGTAGGTAGAATAGGGAAAAGGAGTCCAAAATGGCAGTGGCTAAAAGACAAGGAAGGTCAAAGGAAGGTCCGAGGACCAGAGTGAAGACTTTAGGCAGAACAAACAACACTCCTAGCTAAGCCCAGTTTGCATATGGCAGGCCCAGGTGGAGGAAAAAAAAATTAAAAGGAGGAGCCAAAGCGCTTTCTGACGGGCTCTTTCTCTCCCGCGTGTCGCTCTGTCTCTCTCTCTCACTCTCTCTCTCTCTCCCCCTACCCACGCACTCCTCCACTCTCTTCTTTTGAGTCTTTGGGTTGGCATGCCCTCACACTTCGAGGATGGATTTTACTGCTATCTTCTAAATAAAATAGAGCCGTAACACTGATTTGGCTAAGAGCTATAACATGGCTTGTCCAAGACCAGAGAGCTGTGACATGCCAAGGGCTTTAATGGCCGTTGCTCAAATTCTTTGTTGTGACGAGACAAAGAACCGAGGAACATACACTCGCATGACATGGAGCCAAAGCAAAAACAATACACAGTTGTGGATGTGACTGGTGATAGAAGAAAGGTCCGATGCTGTAAAAAGCAATATTGCATAGGAACCTGGAATGTCAGGTCCATGTTCAGGGCAAATTGGAAGTGGTCAAACAAGACATGGCAAGAGTGAACGTCAACATTCTAGGAATCAGCGAACTAAAATGGACTGGAATGGGTGAATTTAACTTGGATGACCATTATATCTACTACTGCAGGCAGGAATCCCTCAGAAGAAATGGAGTAACCATCATGGTCAACAAAAGAGTTCGAAATGCACTACATGGATGCAATCTCAAAAACAACAGAATGATCTCTGTTCGTTTCCAAGGCAAACCATTCAATATCACAGTAATCCAAGTCTATGCCCCAACCAGTAACGCTGAATAAGCTGAAGTTGAACAGTTCTACGAAGACCTACAAGACCTCTTAGAACTAACATACAAAAAAGATGTCCTTTTCATTATAGGGGACTGGAATGCAAAAGTAGGAAGTCAAGTAACACTTGGAGTAACAGGCAAATTTGGCTTTGGAATACGGAATGAAGCAGGGCAAAGACTAATAGAGTTTTGCCAAGAAAATGTACTGGTGATAGCAAACACCCTCTTCCAACAACACAAGAGAAGACTTTACACATGGACATCACCAGATGGTCAATACCAAAATCAGATTGATTATATTCTTTGCAGCCAAAGATGGAGAAGCTCTATACAGTCAACAACAAGACCAGGAGCTGACTGTGGCTCAGACCATGAACTCCTTATTGCCAAATTCAGACTTAAATTGAAGAAAGTAGGGAAAACCACTAGACCATTCAGGCATGACCTAAATCAAATCCCTTATGATTATACAGTGGAAGTGAGAAATAGATTTGAGGCACCAGATCTGATAGATAGAGTGCCTGATGAACTATGGATGGAGGTTCGTGATATTGTACAGTAGGCAGGGATCAAGACCATCCCCATGGAAAAGAAATGCAAAAAAGCAAAATGGCTGTCTGGGGAGGCCTTACAAATAGCTGTGAAAAGAAGAGAAGCGAAAAGCAAAGGAGAAAAGGAAAGATATAAGCATCTGAATGCAGAGCTCCAAAGAATAGCAAGAAGAGATAATAAAGCCTTCCTCAGCGATCAATGCAAAGAAATAGAGGAAAACAACAGAATGGGAAAGACCAGAGATCACTTCAACAAAATTAGAGATACCAAGGGAACATTTCATGCAAAGATGGGCTCGAGAAAGGACAAAAATGGTATGGACCTAACAGAAGCAGAAGATATTAAGAAGAGGTGGCAAGAATACACAGAAGAACTGTACAAAAAAGATCTTCATGACACAGATAATCACGATGGTGTGATCACTCACCTAGAGCCAGACATCCTGGAATGTGAAGTCAAGTGGGCCTTAGAAAGCATCACTACGAACAAAGCTAGTGGAAGTGATGGAATTCCAGTTGAGCTATTCCAAATGCTGAAAGATGATGCTGTGAAAGTGCTGCACTCAATATGCCAGCAAATTTGGAAAACTCAGCAGTGGCCACAGGACTGGAAAAGGTCAGTTTTCGTTCCAACCCCAAAGAAAGGCAATGCCAAAGAATGTTCAAACTACTGCACAATTGCACTCATCTCACATACTAGTAAAGTAATACTCAAAATTCTCCAGGCCAGGCTTCAGAAATACGTGAACTGTGAACTTCCTGATGTTCAAGCTGGTTTTAGAAAAGGCAGAGGAACCAGAGACCAAATTGCCAACATCCACTGGATCATGGAAAAAGGAAGAGAGTTCCAGTCTATTTCTGCTTTATTGACTATGCCAAAGCCTTTGACTGTGTGGATAACAATAAACTGTGGAAAATTCTGAAACAATGGGAATACCAGACCACCTGACCTGCTTCTTGAGAAATTTGTATGCAAGTCAGGAAGCAACAGTTAGAACTGGACATGGAACAACAGACTGGTTCAAAAATAGGAAAAAGGAGTATGTCAAGGCTGTATATTGTCACTCTGCTTATTTAACTTATAGGCAGTGTACATCATGAGATATGCTGGGCTGGAGAAGCACAAGCTGGGATCAAGATTGCCGGGAGAAACATCAATAACCTCAGATATGCAGATGACACCACCCTTATGGCAGAAAGTGAAAAGGAACTAAAAAGCCTCTTGATGAAAGTGAAAGAGGAGAGTGAAAAAGTTGGCTTAAAGCTCAACATTCAGAAAACAAAGGTCATGGCATCCGGTCCCACCACTTCATGGGAAATAGATGGGGAAACAGTGGAAACAGTGGCAAATTTTATTTTTGGGGGATCCAAAATCACTACAGATGGTGACTGCAGCCATGAAATTAAAAGACACTTACTCCTTGGAAGGAAAGTTATGACCAACCTAGATAGCATAATCAAAAGTAGAGACACTACTTTGCCAACAAAGGTCCATCTAGTCAAGGGTATGGTTTTTCCAGTGGTCATGTATGGATTTGAGAGTTGGACTGTGAAGAAAGCTGAGCACCGAAGTATTGATGCTTTTGAACTGTGGTGTTGGAGAAGACTTGAGAGTCCCTTGGAGTGCAAGGAGATCCAACCAGTCCATTCTGAAGGAGATCAGCCCTGGGGTTTCTTTGGAAGGACTGATGCTAAAGCTGAAACTCCAGTACTCTGGCCACCTCACGCGAAGAGTTGACTCATTGGAAAAGACTCTGATGCTGGGAGGGATTGGGGGCAGGACGAAAAGGGAACGACAGAGGATGAGATGGCTGGATGGCATCACTGACTCGATGGACGTGACTCTAAATGTACTCCGGGCATTGATGATGGACAGGGAGGCCTGGTGTGCTGCGATTCATGGGGTCGCAAAAAGTCGGACATGACTGAGCGACTGAACTGAACGGATGACTACTATAGAAACCAGTGTAAAGGTTCTTCAAGAAATCAAATACAGAACTATCATATGATCCAACAATCCCACTTCTGGGGATATATCCAAAGGTAATGAAATCATTATCTCAGATAATATCTGAATTCCCATGTTAGCAGCACTATCATAATAGCCAAGGTATGGAAAAAGTTTACAAGTCCTGTGGTAGATGGATGGATAAGAAAATGTGGCATATATTCAGATGACACTGGAATAACATGAGTTAATCTCTGTATAATTTATAGTATCCACATCCTTAGTTCCTCCACATCTATGGATTTAACCAAAGACTGCTGTAGTATTTACGATTGAAGAATATGCATGTATAACTGGACTTGTGCAGTTCAGACTCACATTATTCAAGGACCAACCATATACAATGAAACATCATTCCACCTTAAAAAAAAAAAAGAAAAGAAAAGAAATTCTGTCATTGCAACAGCATGGATGAACCTGAAGGGCATTATGCTAAATGAAATCAAACAGAAAAGGACAATAGATTGAGTTGATCAAAAAGTTAGTTCAAGTTTTTCCATAACATCTTATCACAGAACCCAAATGAATATTTTGCCAACCCAATAAGTGTACAGTGTCACCTATTTATGTGGAATCTGAAAAAAATAAAAATTCAAACTCATAGAAACAGAGTAGAATGGTGGTTGCCAAAAGTGGATGGTGGTGGAAATAAGAAAAGGTTTGTAACAATGTATAAAGTTTGATTTATAGGATGAATAAGGAAATCCTTTGCATTCCTATACACTAATAATGAAAAAATAGAGAAATTAAGGAAACAATTCCATTCACCACTGCAACGAAAAGAATAAAATACTTAGGAATATATCTACCTAAAGAAACTAAAGACCTATATGTAGAAAACTATAAAACACAGATTAAAGATATCAAAGAGGACACTAATAGATGGAGAAATATACCATGTCATGGATCAGAAGAATCAATGTAGTGAAAATGAGTATACTACCCAAAGCAATCTATAGATTCAATGCAATCCCTATCAAGCTACCAATGGTATTTTTCACAGAGCTAGAACAAATAATTTCACAATTTGTATGGAAACACAAAAAACCTCGAATAGCCAAAGCAATCTTGAGAAAGAAGAATGGAACTGGAGGAAGCAACCTGCCTGGCTTCAGGCTCTACTACAAAGCCACAGTTATCAAGACAGTATGGTACTGGCACAAAGACAGAAATATAGATCAATGGAACAAAATAGAAAGCCCAGAGATAAACCCACGCACCTATGGACACCTTATCTTTGACAAAGGAGGCAAGAATATACAGTGGAGAAAAGACAATCTCTTTAACAAGTGGTGCTGGGAAAACTGGTCAACCACTTGTAAAAGAATGAAACTAGAACACTTTCTAACACCATACACAAAAATAAACTCAAAATGGATTAACGATCTAAACATAAGACCAGAAACTATAAAACTCTTAGAGGAGAATATAGGCAAAACACTCTCTGACATACATCACAGCAGGATCCTCTATGACCCACCTCCCAGAATATTGGAAATAAAAGCAAAGATAAACAAATGGGATATAATTAAAATTAAAGGCTTCTGCACAACAAAGGAAACTATTAGCAAGGTGAAAAGACAGCCTTCAGAATGGGAGAAAATAATAGCAAATGAAGCAACTGACAAACAACCAATCTCAAAAATATACAAACAATTCCTGCAGCTCAACTCCAGAAAAATAAACAACCCAATCAAAAAATGGGCCAAAGAACTAAACAGACATTTCTCCAAAGAAGACATACACATGGCTAACAAACACATGGAAAGATGCTCAACATCACTCATTATCAGAGAAATGCAAATCAAAACCACAATGAGGTACCATTTCACACCAGTCAGAATGGCTGTGATCCAAAAGTCTACAAGCAATAAATGCTGGAGAGGGTGTGGAGAAAAGGGAACCCTCTTACACTGTTGGTGGGAATGCAAACTGGTTCAGCCACTATGGAGAACAGTGTGGAGATTCCTTAAAAAACTGGAAATAGAACTGCCATACGACCCAGAAATCCCACTGCTGGGCATACACACCAAGGAAACCAGAATTGAAAGAGACACGTGTACCCCAATGTTCATCGCAGCACTGTTTATAATAGCCAGGACATGGAAGCAACCTAGATGTCCATCAGCAGATGAATGGATAAGAAAGTGGTGGTACATATACACAATGGAGTATTACACAGCCATTAAAAAGAATACATTTGAATCTGTTCTAAAGAGGTGGATGAAACTGGAGTCTATAATACAGAGTGAAGTAAGCCAGAAAGAAAAACACCAGTACAGTATGGATGGCATCACTGACTCGATGGACATGAGTCTGAGTGAACTCCAGGAGTTGGTGATGGACAGAAAGGCCTGGCGTGCTGTGATTCATGGGGTCGCAAAGAGTTGGACACAACTGAGCAACTGAACTGAAAGCATATATATGTAATTTAGAAAGATGGTAACAACAACCCTGTATGCGAGACAGCAAAAGAGACACAGATGTATAGAACAGTCTTTTGGACTCTGTGGGAGAGGGAGGGGGGGATGATTTGGGAGAATGGCATTAAAACATGTATAATATCATATAAGAAACGAATCGGCAGTCCAGGTTTGATGCAGGATACAGGAAGCTTGGGGCTGGTGCACTGGGATGACCCAGAGGGATGGTATGGGGAGGGAGGTGGGAGGGAGGTTCAGGATGGGGAACACATGTACATCTGTGGCGGATGCATGTTGATGTATGGCAAAACCAATACAATATTGTAAAGTAAAAAAAATAATAATAATAATTAAAAAAATAAAATAATCATTAAAAAATTAAAAAAGAAGAAAAAGAAAAAATAAAATAATGTTGTTTGTGCTCTGTTAGAAAGTAAAAAAATAAAATAAAATAAGATGAATAAGGTCTAAGGATCTAACATTACTATAGTTAATGCTCAGTCAAATCAGTTGTGTTTGATTCTTTGTGACCCCATGGACTATAGCCACCAGACTCCTCTGTCCATGGGATTTTTCAGACAAGAACACTGGAGTGGATTGCCATTTCCTTCTCCAGGGGATCTTCCCAACCCAGGGATTGAATCTGGGTCTCTCACATTGCAGGCAGATTCTTTACCATCTGAGCTACCAAGAAAGCCCCACTATAGTTAATAATACTGTATTATATTATTGAAATTCACTGAGAGAGTAGAACTTTAGTATTCTCAACAACAACAAAAAAAGTAACTCTGTGAGCAATGGAAGTTAACTAACTCCATATCAGAATCATTACACAACATATATTACAATAAAATATCATATTTTGCACTTTAAGTACATTATGGTTCTGTATGTCAATTATATCTCAATAAAGCTGGAAACATAAGTAAAACAAAAAGATATTGATAAATTGATTTCAAAATTTATATGAAAAAGGACCTAGGATAACAAACAATCTTGAAAAAAATAACCTTTAAGAACTCACTACCTGACTTTAAGACTTATTCTAGAGCTACAATTATTAAGACAGTGGGATATTGAGGTAAAGACAACCAGTAATTCTGAAGAGTCTTGGTCTCTGAAGAGACTTCTACACACTCTTACAAATTATTAAGGATTCTATTGAGCTCTTGTTTATATGGGTCATATCTATCAATATTTACCATATCCCCAACAACACTGGGAAATTTTCAAACTTTATTTTTAATTCATTTAAAAACAGTAATTACGGGAGGTGGTCCTAAGATGGCGGAGGAATAGGACAGCGAGATCACTTTCTCCCCCACAAATTCATCAAAAGAACATTTAAATGCTGAGTAAAATCCACAAAACAACTTCTATATGCCGGCAGAAGACATCAGGCACCCAGAAAAGCAGCCCATTGTCTTTGAAAGGAGGTAGGAAAAATATAAAAGACAAAAAAAGAGACAAAAGAAGTAGGGACGGAGCTCCGTCCCGAGAAGGGAGTTTTAAAAAGAGAGAAGTTTCCAAACACCAGGAAACACTCTCACTGCTGGGTCTGTGCCCAGCCTTGAAAGCACAGAGGGCAACATAATAGGGAGGAAAAATAAATAAATAATTAAAACCCACAGATTATGAGCCCAACGGTAACTCCCTCAGAGGAGAAGCAGCGCAGACGCCTGCGCCTGCCACTAGCAAGCGGGGACTGGGCAGGGATGGGAGGGCTGCATTGCTTAGACTAAGGATCAGGCCTGAATGCCCCTGAGGCTAATCAGAGCGAATTAATTTGGGCTAGCAAACCAGACTGTGGGATAGCTACCATGGGAAAAGCCCTAAGACACCGCCAGGCCCGTGCATAGAACAAAGGGCGAAACAGAACTAGCCGGCTGCAGACCACCCCACTCCAGTGACAGGCAGCCAGAGCTGGAAGGGGGCAATCGCAGCCCCAGAGAGACATTATCTACCAAACTGCAAGCAGGCTTCTTTGCTTAATAAGACTTCTTGGGGTTCTGGACAGTCATCCGCCTGAGAAGGTGCGCCGGTTGTACACCCAGAAAACCAAGCAGTAGGGACGGGAGAGGCGATAAGTCGCAGTGACCGCGCTCGCCAAACACCTCATCACCCGAGCTGCTCGGAGCTGGGAAGGGCACAAGACGCAGGCCCAACGGAGTCTGCGCCTCTGAGGACTACCCGAGTGCCTGAACCTGAGTGGCTTAGACCTGGGAGGTGCATGCAGCCCAGGGCTGGCCTCGGACTGTTCCAGCAGACCAACCTAGAGCCTGAGCTGTGTGGGCAGGAGGGTGCATGTGCCATGAGCAGGGGCAGGCCCAGTGTGGCTGAGACACTATGAGCACACGCCAGTGTTATTTGTTTGCAGTGTCCCTCCCTCCCCACAGCGCAACTGAACAAGTGAGCCTAAAAAAGTGTCCACCACCACCCCCTTGTGTCAGGGTGGAAATCAGACACTGGAGACCAGCAAACAGAAGCTAAAACCAAGGGAACTGCCTTGGAAGTGACAGGTGCAACAGATGAAAAGCCTGTAGTTAGTACCAACTACATAAGAAGGGGCCTATAGATCTTGAGAAATATAAGCCGGACCAAGAAACTATCTGAAAATGAACTGACCCCACACTGCCCGCAACAACACCAGAGAAAGTCCTAGATATATTTTTACTATTTTTATGATCATTCTTTTCTTCTTCTTTTTTTTTCTTTTTCTTTTCTTTTCTTTTTTTAACTTTTAAAAAAAAATTTTTAAGTCCTGTATTACTCCTTTAATTTTCATTTTTGTAACCTATTACTTTTCCAAATAAAGACTATTTTTAAAGCAAACTTCATATATATATATACATATTTAATAACTTTTGTGACTTTTTTTTCTTCTTCTTTTCTTTAATATTGTGTTTTTGAAAATCTAACCTCTACTCTAGAATTTTAATCTTTGTTTTTTGGTATTTGTTATCAATTTTGTACCTTTAAAAACCCAATCTTCAGTACCTATTTTTACTTGGGAGCGAGATTACTGGCTTGACTGCTCTCTCCCCCTTTGGTCTCTCCTTTCTCTCCACTAGGTCGCCTCTGTCTCCTCCCTTCCCCTTCTCTACTCAACTCTCTGAATCTCTGTGTATTCCAGACAGTGGAGCACACTTAGGGAACTGACTACCGGCTAGATCTGTCTGTCTCCTTTTCATTCCCCCCTTTTATCCTCCTGGTCACCTCTGTCTACTTCCTCCCTCTTCTTTGTATAACTCCATGAACATCCCTGAGCGGTCCAGACTGTGGAGAGCACATAAAGAAGTGATTACTGGCTAGCTTGCTCTCTCCTCTTTTGATTCCACCTCATCTCATTCGGGTCACCTCTAACTCCCTCCTCCCTCTTTTCTTCTCCATGTAACTCTGTGAACCTCTCTGGCTGTCCCTCACTGTGGAGAAACTTTTCATCTTTAACCTAGATATTTTATCAGTGGTGCTGTATAGAAGGAGAAGTCTTGAGACTACTGTAAAAATAAGACTGTAAGCCAGAAGCAGGAGGCTTAAGTCCAAATCCTGAGAACATCATAGAACACCTGACTCCAGGGAACATTAAGTGATAGGAGCTCATCAAATGCCTCCATACCTACACTGAAACCAATCACCACCCAAGGGCCAACAAGTTCCAGAGCAAGACATACCACGCAAATTCGCCAGCAACACAGGAACATAGCCCTGAGCTTCAATATACAGGCTGCCCAAAGTTACTCCAAATCCACTGACATCTCATAACTCATTACTAGACACTTCATTGCACTCCAGAGAGAAGAAATCCAGCTCCACCCACCGGAACACCGACACAAGCTTCCCTAACCAAGAAACCTTGACAAGCCACCAATACAACCCCACCCACAGCGAGGAAACTCCATAATAAAGAGAACTCCACAAACTGCCAGAATACAGAAAGGACACCCCAAACTCAGCAATATAAACAAGATGAAGAGACAGAGGAATACCCAGCAGGTAAAGGAACAGGATAAATGCCCACCAAACCAAACAAAAAAGGAAGAGATAGGGAATCAACCTGATAAAGAATTCCAAATAATGATAGTGAAAATGATCCAAAATCTTGAAATCAAAATGGAATCACAGATAAATAGCCTGGAGACAAGGATTGAGAAGATGCAAGAAAGGTTTAAGAAGGACCTCAGATCAGAGCAGTCGCTCAGTCGTGTCCGACTCTTTGCGACCCCATGAATCACAGCACACCAGGCCTCCCTGTCCATCACCAACTCTTGGAGTTCACTCAGACTCACGTCCATCGAGTCAGTGATGCCACCCAGCCATCTCATCCTCTGTCGTCCCCTTCTCCTCCTGCCCCCAATCCCTCCCAGCATCAGAGTCTTTTCCAATGAGTCAACTCTTTGCATGAGGTGGCCAAAGTACTGGAGTTTCAGCTACAGCATCATTCCTTCCAAAGAAATTCCAGGGCTGATCTCCTTCAGAATGGACTGGTTGGATCTCCTTGCACTCCAAGGGACTCTCAAGAGTCTTCTCCAACACCACAGTTCAAAAGCATCAATTCTTCAGTGCTTAGCCTTCTTCACAGTCCAACTCTCACATCCATACATGACCACTGGAAAAATCATAGCCTTGACTAGATGGACCTTTGTTGGCAAAGTAATGTCTCTGCTTTTGAATATGCTATCTATGTTGGTTATAACTTTCCTTCCAAGGAGTAAGCACCTTTTAATTTCATAGCTGCAGTCACCATCTGCAGTGATTTTGGAGCCCAGAAAAATAAAGTCTGACACTGTTTCACCATCTATTTCCCATGAAGTGATGGGACCAGATGCCATGATCTTTGTTTTCTGAATGTTGAGCTTTAAGCCAACTTTTTCACTCTCCTCTTTCACTTTCATCAAGAGGCTTTTGAGTTCCTCTTCACTTTCTGCCTTAAGGGTGGTGTCATCTGCATATCTGAGGTTATTCATATTTCTCCCAGCAATGTTGATTCCAGCTTGTGTTTCTTCCAGTCCAGCATTTCTCATGATGTACTCTGCATATAAGTTAAATAGACAGGGTGACAATATACAGCCTTGATGAACTCCTTTTCCTATTTGGAACCAGTCTGTTGTTCCATGTCCAGTTCTAACTGTTGCTTCCTGACCTGCATACAAATTTCTCAAGAGGCAGATCAGGTGGTCTGGTATTCCCATCTCTTTCAGAATTTTCCACAGTTTATTGTGATGCACACAGTCAAAGGCTTTGGCATAGTCAATAAAGCAGAAATAGATGCTTTTCTGGAACTCTTTTGCTTTTTCCATGATCCAGTGGATGTTGGCAATTTGATCTCTGATTCCTCTGCCTTTTCTAAAACCAGCTTATATAGAAAACTATAAGACACTGGTGAAAAAAATCAAAGAGGACACTAAGAGATGGAGAAATATACCATGTTCATGGATCAGAAGAATCAATATAGTGAAAATGAGTATACTACCCAAAGCAATTTATAGATTCAATGCAATCCCTATCAAGCTACCAACGGTACTTTTCACAGAGCTAGAACAAATAATTTCACAATTTGTATGGAAACACAAAAAACCTCGAATAGCCAAAGCAATCTTGAGAAAGAAGAATGGAACTGGAGGAATCAACCTGCCTGACTTCAGGCTCTACTACAAAGCCACAGTCATCAAGACAGTATGGTACTGGAACAAAAACAGAAATATAGATCAATGGAACAAAATAGAAAGCCCAGAGATAAACCCATGCACCTATGGACACCTTATCTTTGACAAAGGAGGCAAGAATATACAGTAGAGAAAAGACAATCTCTTTAACAAGTGGTGCTGGGAAAACTGGTCAACCATTTGTAAAAGAATGAAACCATACACAAAAATAAACTCAAAATGAATTAACGATCTAAACATAAGACCAGAAACTATAAAACTCTTCAGTTCAGTTCAGTCACTCAGTCGTGTCCGATTTTTCACGACCCCATGAATCGGAGCATGCCAGGCCTCCCTGTCCATTACCAACTCTCGGAGTTCACTCAGACTCACGTCCATCGAGTCAATGATGCCATCCAGCCATCTCATCCTCTGTCGTCCCCTTCTCCTCCTGCCCCCAATCCCTCCCAGCATCAGAGCCTTTTCCAATGAGTAAACTCTTCGCATTAGGTGGTCAAAGTATTGGAGTTTCAGCTTCAGCATCATTCCCTCCAAAGAAATCCCAGGGCTGATCTCCTTCAGAATGGACTGGTTGGATCTCCTTGCACTCCAAGGGACTCTCAAGAGTCTTCTCCAACACCACAGTTCAAAAGCATCAATTCTTTGGCGCTCAGCCTTCTTCACAGTCCAAATCTCACATCCATACATGACCACAGGAAAAACCATAGCCTTGACTAGATGGACGTTTGTTGGAAAATAATGTCTCTGCTTTTGAATATGCTATCTAGGTTGGTCATAACTTTCCTTCCAAGGACTAAGCGTCTTTTAATTTCATGGCTGCAGTCACCATCTGCAGTGATTTTGGAGCCCAAAAAATAAAGACTGACACTGTTTCCACTGTTTCCCCATCTATTTCCCATGAAGTAATGGGACTGGTTGCCATGATCTTCGTTTTCTAAATGTTGAGCTTTAAGCCAACTTTTTCACTCCCGACTTTTACCTTCATCAAGAGGCTTTTGAGTTCCTCTTCACTTTCTGCCTTAAGGGTGGTGTCATCTGCATATCTGAGATTATTCATATTTCTCCTGGCAATCTTTATTCCCAGCTTGTGTTTCTTCCAGGCCAGCGTTTTCATGATGTACTATGCATATATATTAAATAAGCAGGGTGTTAATATACAGCCTTGACGAACTCATTTTCCTATTTGGAACCAGTCTGTTGTTCCGTGTCCAGTTAACTGTTACTTCCTGACCTGCATACAGATTTCTCAAGAGGCAGGTCAGGTAATCTGGTATTCCCATCTCTTGAAGAATTTTCCACAGTTTATTGTGATCCACATAGTCAAAGGCTTTGGGATAGTCAATAAAGCAGAAATAGATATTTTTCTGGAACTCTCTTGCTTTTTCCATGATCCAGCAGACGTTGGCAATTTGATCTCTGGTTCCTCTGCCTTTCTAAAACCAGCTTGAACATCAGAAATTTCACGGTTCACGTATTGCTGAACCCTGGCTTGGAGAATTTTGAGCATTACTTTACTACATTACTTTAGCGTGTGAGATGAATGCAATTGTGCTGTAGTTTGAGCATTCTTTGGCATTGCCTTTCTTTGGGATTGGACTGAAAACTGACCTTTTCCAGTCCTGTGGCCACTGCTGAGTTTTCCAAATTTGCTGGTATGTTGAGTGAAGCACTTTCACAGCATCATCTTTCAGCATTTGGAATAGCTCCACTGGAATTCCATCACCTCCACTAGCTTTGTTCGTAGTGATGCTTTCTAAGGCCCACTTGACTTCACAGTCCAGGATGTCTGGCTCTAGGTGAGTGATCACACCATCGTGATTATTGGGTCATGAAAATCTTTTTTGTACAGTTCTTCTGTGTATTCTTGTCACCTCTTCTTAATATCTTCTACTTCTGTTAGGTGCATACCATTTCTGTCCTTTATCGAACCCGTCTTTACATGAAATGTCCCCTTGGTATCTCTAATATTCTTGAAGCGATCTCTAGTCTTTCCCATTCTGTTGTTTTCCTCTATTTCTTTGCATTGATCGCTGAGGAAGGCTTTCTTATCTCTTCTTGCTATTCTTTGGAACTCTGCATTCAGATGTATATATCTTTCCTTTTCTCCTTTGCTTTTTGCTTCTCTTCTTTTCACAGCTATTTGTAAGGTCTCCTCAGACAGCCATTTTGCTTTTTTGCATTTCTTTTCCATGGGGATGGTCTTGATCCCTGTCTCCTGTACAATGTCACAAACCTCATTCCATAGTTCATCAGGCACTCTATCTATCAGATCTAGGCCCTTAAATCTATTTCTCACTTCCACTGTATAATCATAAGGGATTTGATTTAAGTCATACCTGAATAGTCTAGTGGTTTTCCCTACTTTCTTCAATTTAAGTCTGAATTTGGTAATAAGGAGTTCATGATCTGAGCCACAGTCAGCTCCTGGTCTTGTTGTTGACTGTATAGAGCTTCTCCATCTTTGGCTGCAAAGAATATAATCAATCTGATTTCGGTGTTGACCATCTGGTGATGTCCACGTGTAGAGTCTTCTCTCGTGTTGTTGGAAGAGGGTGTTTGCTATGACCAGTGTGTTTTCTTGGCAAAACTCTATTAGTCTTTGCCCTGCTTCATTCCGTATTCCAAGGCCAAATTTGCCTGTTACTCCAGGTGTTTCTTGACTTCCTACTTTTGCATTCCCATCCCCTATAATGAAAAGGACATCTTTTTCTGGTGTTAGTTCTTAAAGGTCTTGTAGGTCTTCATAGAACCGTTCAACTTCAGCTTATTCAGCGTTACTGGTTGGGGCATAGACTTGGATTACTGTGATATTGAATGGTTTGCCTTGGAAACGAACAGAGATCATTCTGTCGTTTTTGAGATTGCATCCAAGTACTGCATTACAGACTCTTCTGTTGACCATGATGGCTACTCCATTTCTTCTGAGGGATCCCTGCCCACAGTAGTAGATATAATCGTCATCTGAGTTAAATTCACCCATTCCAGTCCATTTTAGTTCACTGATTCCTTGAATGTCGAAATTCTCTCTTGCCATCTCTTGTTTGACCACTTCCAATTTGCCTTGATTCATGGACCTGACATTCCCGGTTCCTATGCAATACTGCTCTTTACAGCATCAGACCTTGCTTCTATAACCAGTCACATCAATAGCTGGGTATTGTTTTTGCTTTGGCTCCATCCCTTCATTCTTTCTGGAGTTATTTCTCCACTGATCTCCAGTAGCATATTGGACCCCTACTGACCTGGGGAGTTCCTCTTTCAGTATCCTATCATTTTGCCTTTTCGTACTGTTCATGGGGTTCTTCAGGCAAGAATACTGAAGTGGTTTGCCATTTCCTTCTCCAGTGGACCACATTCTGTCAGATCTTTCCACCATGACCCCCCCCCCCCCCCCGTCTTGGGTTGTCCGAAGGTCATGGCTTAGTTTCATTGAGTTAGACAAGGCTGTGGTCCTAGTGTGATTAGATTGACTAGTTTTCTATGAGTATGGTTTTTGTGTGTCTGCCCTCCGATGCCCTCTTGCAACACCTACCATCTTACTTGGGTTTCTCTTACCTTGGGCTGGGATATTCTCTTCACAGCTGCTCTAGCAAAGCACAGCTGCTGCTCCTTACCTTGGACGAGGGGTATCTCCTCACTGCTGCCCTTCCTGACCTTCAACGTGGGATAGCTCCTCTATGCCCTCCTGTGCCTGTGCAGCCACTGCTCCTTGGACGTGGGGTTGGTCCTCCTGGCCACCGCCCCTGGCCTCGGGTGTAGGTTAGCTCCTCCCACCCGCCACCCCTGACCTCGTTCGCAGGGTATCTCCTCTCAGCCCGCCGCCCCTGACCTCGGACTTGGGTAGCTCTTCTCTGCCGTTCCTGCACCGTCGCAGCCTGGCATTCTTGGCCACTGCCCCTGACCTCGGACATGGGGTAACTCCTCTTGGTCGCTGCCCTTAGGGCATGGGGTCCTCTCTGCTTCTGCCCCTGACCTCGGCAGTGGGGTAGCTCCTCTTGGCCACGCTTAGTGCGCTGGTCACAGCCGCTGCCACGCTCTTAGAGGAGAACATAGGCAAAACACTCTCCAACATACATCACAGCAGGATCCTCTATGACCCACCTCCCAGAATATTGGAAATAAAAGCAAAGATAAACAAATGGGATCTAATTAAAATTAAAAGCTTCTCCACAACCAAAGAAACTATAAGAAAGGTGAAAAGACAGCCTTCAGAGTGGGAGAAAATAATAGCAAATGAAGCAACTGACAAACAACCAATCTCAAAAATATACAAACAACTCCTGCAGCTCAACTCCAGAAAAATAAATGGCCCAATCAAAAAATGGGCCAAAGAACTAAACAGACATTTCTCCAAAGAAGACATACACATGGCTAACAAACACATGAAAAGATGCTCAACATCACTCATTATCAGAGAAATGCAAATCAAAACCACAATGAGGTACCATTTCATGCCAGTCAGAATGGCTGCGATCCAAAAGTCTACAAGCAATAAATGCTGGAGAGGATGTGGCGAAAAGGGAACCCTCTTACACTGTTGGTGGGAATGCAAACTAGTACAGCCACTATGGAGAACAATGTGGAGATTCCTTAAAAAAACTGGAAATAGAACTGCCATACGACCCAGAAATCCCACTGCTGGGCATACACACTGAGGAAACCAGAATTGAAAGAGACACGTGTACCCCAATGTTCATCGCAGCACTGTTTATAATAGCCAGGACATGGAAGCAACCTAGATGTCCATCAGCAGATGAATGGATAAGAAAGCTGTGGTACATATACACAATGGCGTATTACACAGCCTTTAAAAAGAATACATTTGAATCAGTTCTAATGAGGTGGATGAAACTGGAGCCTATTATACAGAGTGAAGTAAGCCAGAAAGAAAAACACCAATACTGTATACTAACGCATATATATGGAATTTAGAAAGATGGTAATGACAACCCTGTATGCAAGACAGCAAAAGAGACACAGATGTATAGAACAGTCTTTTGGACTTGGGGTGGGGGCGGTGATTTGGAAGAATAGCATTAAAACATGTATAATATCATATAAGAAATGAATCGGCAGTCCAGGTTCAATGCAGGATACAGGAAGCTTGGGGCTGGTGCACTGGGATGACCCAGAGGGATGGTATGGGGAGGGAGGTGGGAGGGGGGTTCAGGATGGGGAACACGTGTACATCCGTGGCAGATGCATGTTGATGTATGGCAAAACCAATACAATATTGTAACGTAAAAAAAAGTTAAAAAAAAAAAAAAACAGTAATTACAAACCAATTTCATGTTAAAACAAATTAGGTAGTTTTATGAAAACTAAGTATTGTCCAAAACAAGGAAAAATCAGTGAGAAAACTAGCTTTGTTTTACATTTTAAAAAATCTCTTTAGTAACAAACTTAGTAGAAGATGACCGGATTTTCCTATCTGATCCTGCATTTAACTCTTTGCTGTGCTGCTTGGGTTGAAGTACATGAGGAAAGTCATGCAACACACTGACATGTACTGGAATGAGTATTTTCATAGACTTTTCAGATTTTTACATATATTCTCTTTGGAAACTACATAAAGACTCAAGTGGTAGCTTTTTAAAGGTTAGTTGCAGTGTAGGACCTGAAAACATATCGATGGAGTTTTCACACGCCATCGGTCTGTCTTGCATTCTGAATGGATCTTCTGCCCATGCACGTCTTTCTAATATCAGGTTTAGTTCATTCGGAAAATATTGATTCATTTAGTTCAGCACATTTTCCTGGCAACAACGCATATGATTAGAAAATATCAAACAAAATCACATTTATTAATCTCACCCATCTTATCAACAAAGTCATTAAGTTCTGGGAAGTGATTATGCCTATGGTGTCAGGCACACATTCCACAAAATTATAATGTTATCATTGGCAACAAAGGTGGTCAGTTTAGCTCCTCAGAATGACAAGCTTGCTTTACTCATTCTTGAGGAAATATCTGCCAAATACTCAAATCTGAATAATCATTCAGTGTCAGTCACACTTTCAAGTAATGATGGTGTTTCATGGAAGACAAACAAAAAAGTTTAGTTCGGCTTGCAAATCAAATAAGTGCATTTTTCCTGAACCAGAGAAGTCCCCAAATTATGACCAAACGAGGCCAAATCTAGCTTTAAGCTCATTGTAGTAAATAAAAACTAACTGGAACACAGCCACACT
Organism: Bos taurus; assembly: GCF_002263795.3. Taxonomy (NCBI): domain Eukaryota; kingdom Metazoa; phylum Chordata; class Mammalia; order Artiodactyla; family Bovidae; genus Bos; species Bos taurus. The sequence goes on from NC_037332.1 coordinate 90,135,693, forward strand.
CATTCATCTCTATATTATCTATGACTGCTTTCACATTATGGTGGCAGTGTTGAGTAATTGTAGGATTTGTTGTGCAAAGCTGAAACTATCACTCTCTGGCCCTAATTCCTGCTCTAGGCAACCATCACATTACAATTATATTTGACATGTAATTGAAGTGCTTTATGCATCCCTTCCATTTCATCAAATGAAAAATTTTAAAGATAAAGACTCTCAATCCTTAGATTGAGATTTTGGGATTCATATGTACACACTGCTATATTTAAAACAGATAACCAACAAGGACCTACTGTACAGCATATAGAACTCTGTTTAATACTTTGTAATAAATGGGGAATATTTTTGAAAAAGAATAGATATAACAATCATTTTGCTGTATACCTGAAACAACATTCTTAATCAATTAAGTTATACAGTCCACAGGGTCACAAAGAGTTAAACAAAACTGAGCACACAATCATGATGATGACAGAGCTTAAATTTTTAATTTAATTAATTATGCAAACCCAGGAGTCAGTTTTAATAAAATTATTAGTTTATCTTCAGTGTATATACTAACAATGAGTATAGTTTGGCACCAGGGCCCAGATTCATACTAAAGTACCAGCAATTTTACCCACAATTGCTTTTATACTATCAGTGTAAACAGTAAATGTATCTTAGTATCATCATGTAGTATTATGAAAATAGTTTTGGTTACACAAAACCCTCTGAAAGGTACTCAAGGACCCCTACAGGTCTGTAGACCAGATTTTGAAAACCACTTTGATGGGCAAATAAATTAAAAGAAAAGAAATTTAAGAACTATAACCACACATATATATCCAATTGATTTTCAATAGGCAGCGAGGCAGTCAATGGAGGGGAAAAAAAGGCTTTTCAACAAATTAAACTGGAATAATTAGATAAAACATGTGGAGAAAAAATGACACTTGACCCTACTTCATCCCAAATAATTAATTTGATATAAACCATAAACCTAAATACTGAAACTGTATCTATAAACTTCTAGGAGAAAAGGAGATCTATATCATCTTGGGCCAGGGAAAGATGTTTTAAGAAAACATAAGAAGAACTAACCAGAAAAGAATTATCTAATTTGTCTTTTCTACGAAAATGTGCCCCCCAAAAGTTTCTTTTCCCTCAGACATCATATGACACAACCGTGCAGATTAACATAGACTTAATCAGATGACCTTGGTATGCCAGCAACTTTTGTTAAGGTGCCAGAGAAAAACACCATTTTTCTCCATTGTCACCCCCCCGCCCACAGGCTCGCATGTCACAGCTGAGTCAGATCGGAAGCTCCTACCCCCTGACATTTCAAGTTACCGAAATTTCATCACAAAACATGAGACCAGAATCTCTACTTCTGGTTTCAGGCAGACGGTTTTCAGGAGCAGGTAAACTTCTTTGCCAGCTACAACATGGTGATCATGACACATTTGCATAAGTAATTTGAGAGAGGAGATATGAGGTCACTGAAGAGGAAGTGGTAAATAAAATTACCACCAGAAGTATCTTAGCATGCACTAACAGCTACAGATGTAAAGCAATCACGCCTAGCTCCAGCTCCTTCATCGACGCCAGTAGTACTGCCAACAAAGCACAGATGCACACCACGTGAGCAGGTGCAAGCATGGTTTCATGAGCTGCACGATGGCTGTGTGGAAACTAGTGGGACCATCCCACACTGCAACTGTATCTGTCATTTAGCCAGCATTTCATTACGGAAAATCTTTGCATTCATTTAACCCCTTTGGTGGTGCATTTATTTAGCTGGGCTAAGTGTCTCATGAATATTCATCAGTGTACCTTATTTACATGGTTACTAAGCTATTAGACACTGCAGCAAATATTCTAAACCAGAACTCGGTATTAACCATCATTCATTACAACCATAGGGCCAAAACAACTGATGTTCATAATGACCCTAACATCTTACATGATTTTTGAAGACCCTTCCATATCGCAGGAAATAAATTCATCTTCAAATTAAATCTCAACTGAAAATTTTAAATGGTAATGAGATACCGTGTCTGGTCTATTAAACTGGCAAAGATTAAGAGCAATGATGATGGTATGGGGAAATGGGTCCCCTAGACACCACTAAAGGGAAAGTAAACTAGTACAAACTTTTTAGACAGAACAGTTTGTCAAGATGTGTTAAAAGCCTTATAAATAATAATAGCTAATGCTTACACGATGCTTATTATAAGTCATACAATAGTCCGAATGTTCTGCATTTATTAACTAATTAATCCTAAAAATAACTATATATAATGGGGATTATTAGCCCCATTTTAAAGATAAAACACTGAGCCTCAGAGAGACTAATATGCATGTCCAAGGTCACACAGCTGGTAAATTGCAGAACAGAAATTTGAACACAGGAAACTGGTCTTCAACAGCTCATGAGCTTCCAAGAGGCAGATGAAAAGATGCTCAACATCACTAATTAGAGAAATGCAAATCAAAACTACAATGAGATATCGCCTTAAACCAGTCAGAATGGCCATCGTCATAACCAACAAGGACCTACTGCATAACACATGGAATTCTGCTCAATATTATGTGGCAATCTGGATGGGAGGGGAACTTGGGGGAGAATGGATACATGTATATGGATGGCTGAGTTTCTTCACTGTTTACCTGAAACTATCACAACATTGTTAATCGGCTATGCTTCAATATAAAACAAAAGCTTTTAAAAAATTAAAACCTAAAAAAAAAAAAAAAAAAAAAACACCATCATGTACTGCACTTCCCTTGTGGTCCAGTGGTTAAGAATCCACCTTGCAATGCAAGGGACACTTGTTTGATCCTGGATCCAGGAAGATCCCATATGCCACATAGTGAGTAAGCCTGTGTGCCACAACTACTGAGCCTGTGCTTAGAGCCCTTGAGCCACAACTCCTGAAGCCCGAGCACCTAGAGCTGCTGCTCCACAACAAAAGAAACCACTGCATCAGGAAGCTTGCACACTGCAACTAGAGAGTAACCTCTGCTCACCGCAATTAGAGGAAAGCCCATGCGTAGCAACAAAGACCCAGGGTGGCCAAAAATAAATAATTTTTTAAAAAACAGAATGGCCATCATCAAAAAATCTATAAACAACAAAGGCTGGAGAGGGTATAGAGAAAAAGGAATCCTCCTACACTGTTGGTGGGAGTATAAATTGGTACCAACATTATGGAGAACACTATGAAGAAGATTCCATTAAAAACTAGTTTAGTTCAGCTCAATCACTCAGTTGTGTCCGACTCTTCGTGACCCCATGAACAGCAGCACACCAGGTTTCCCTGCCCATCACCAACTCCCGAAGCTTGCTCAAACTCATGTCCGTCAAGTCAGTGATGCCATCCAACCATCTCATCCTCTGTTGTCCCCTTCTCCTCCTGCCTTCATCTTTCCCAGCATCAGAGTCTTTTCCAATGAGTCAGTTCTTCGCATCAGGTGACCAAAGTATTGGAGCTTCAGCTTCAGCATCAGTCCTTCCAATGAATATTCAGGTCTGATTTCCTTTAGGATGGAATGGTTGGATCTCCCTGTAGTCCAAGGGACTCTCAAGAGTCTTCTCCAACACCACAGTTCAAAAGCATCAATTCTTTGGCACTCAACTTTCTTTATAGTCTAACTCTCATATCCATACATGACTACTGGAAAAACCATAGGTTTGACTATAGAGACTTTTGTCAACAAAGTAATGTCTCTGCTTTTTAACATGCTGTCTAGATTAGTCATAGCTTTTCTTCCAAGGAGCAAATGTCTTTTAATTTTATGGCTGCAGTTACCATCTGCAGTGATTGGTAAAAAAATAAACATTACAAAAAAAAAAAAAAAAAAACCCTCAAAATTCAAAAAGCTAAGATCATAGCATCTAGTCCCAACACTTCATGGAAAATAGATGGGGAAACATTGAGAGACATTATTTTCTTGGGCCCCAAAATCACTGCAGATGGTAACTGCAGCCATGAAATGAAAAGATGTTTGCTCCTTGAAAGAAAAGCTATGACTAATCTAGACAGCATGTTAAAAAGCAGAGACATTACTTTGTTGACAAAAGTCTCTATAGTCAAACCTATGGTTTTTCCAGTAGTCATGTATGGATATGAGAGTTAGACTATAAAGAAAGTTGAGAGCCAAAGAATTGATGCTTTTGAACTGTGGTGTTGGAGAAGACTCTTGAGAGTCCCTTGGACTACAGGGAGATCCAACCATTCCATCCTAAAGGAAATCAGACCTGAATATTCATTGGAAGGACTGATGCTGAAGCTGAAGCTCCAATACTTTGGTCACCTGATGTGAAGAACTGACTCATTGGAAAAGACTCTGATGCTGGGAAAGATTGAAGGCAGGAGGAGAAGGGGACAACAGAGGATGAGATGGTTGGATGGCATCACCGACTTGACGGACATGAGTTTGAAGTAATTAACCTCCAATTAAAGTAAATAAATTTATATTATTAATTGGAGGTTAATTATGTTACAATATTGTATTGGTTTTGAGTTTTAAGTCAACTTTTTCACTCTCCTCTTTCTTTTTCATTAAGAGGCTCTTTAGTTCTTCTTCACTTTCTGCCATAAGGGTGGTGTCATCTGCATATCTGAGGTTATTGATATTTCTCCCAGCAATCTTGATTCCAGCTTGTGCTTCACCCAACCTGGCATTTCACATGATGTATTCTGCATAGAAGTTAAATAAGCAGGGTGACAATATACATCCTTGTCATATTCCTTTCCCAATTTGGAACCAGTCCATTGTTCCATGTCTGGCCCTAATTGTTGCTTCTTGACCTGCATACAGATTTCACAGGAAGCAGGTCAGGTGGTCTGGTATTCTCATCTCTTTAGGAATTTTCCACAGTTTGGGTGATCCACACAGTCAAAGGCTTTGGCATAGTCAATAAAGCAGAAGTAAATGTTTTTCTGGAATTCTCTTGCTTTTGCTATGATCCAACAGATGTTGGCAATTTGATCTCTGAAAGGAGGCAAGAATATACAATGGATTAAAGACAATCTCTTTAACAAGTGGTACTGGGAAATCTGGTCAACCACTTGTAAAAGAATGAAACTAGACCACTTTCTAACACCATACACAAAAATAAACTCAAAATGGATTAAAGATCTAAATGTAAGACCAGAAACTATAAAACTCCTAGAGGAGAACATAGGCAAAACACTCTCTGACATACATCACAGCAGGATCCTCTATGACCCACCTCCCAGAATATTGGAAATAAAAGCAAAAATAAACAAATGGGACCTAATTAACCTTAAAAGCTTCTGCACATCAAAGGAAACTATTAGCAAGGTGAAAAGACAGCCTTCAGAATGGGAGAAAATAATAGCAAATGAAGCAACTGACAAACAACTAATCTCAAAAATATACAAGCAACTCCTACAGCTCAACTCCAGAAAAATAAACGACCCAATCAAAAAATGGGCCAAAGAACTAAATAGACATTTCTCCAAAGAAGACATACAGATGGCTAACAAACACATGAAAAGATGCTCAACATCACTCATTATCAGAGAAATGCAAATCAAAACCACTATGAGGTACCATTTCACACCAGTCAGAATGGCTGCGATCCAAAAGTCCTCTGCCTTTTCTAAATCCAGCTTGAATGTCTAGAAGTTCTTGGTTCATGTACTGTTGAAGCCTGGCTTGGAGAATTTTGAGCATTATCTGCAAGCATGTGAGATGAGTGCAATTGTGTGGTAACTTGAACATTATTTGGCATTGCCTTTCTTTGGAATTGTAAGGAAAACTGAAAGGAAATCTTTTCCAGTCCTGTGGCCACTGCTGAGTTTTCCAGATTAAAAACTAGAGTTACTGTGAAAGCGTTAATTGCTGAGTTGTGTCCGACCTTTTGCAACCCCACAGACTGTAGCCTGCCAGGCTCCTCTGTCCATGGAATTCTCCAGGCCAGAATACTGGAATGGATAGCCATACCCTTCTCCAGGGAATCTGTCCAATCCAGGGACAGACCCTGGGTGTCCTGTATCGCAGGCAGATTCTTTACCACCTGAGCCACCATATGACCCTACAATCCCACTTCTGGGCATATATCCAGAAAAAAACATGCTTCTAAAGTATTCCTGCACCCCAATGTTCACTGTAGCACTGTTTACAATAGCTAAGACATGGAAGCTACCTAAACGTCCATCCACAGAGGAATGGATAAAGATGTGGTACATATATATAATGGAACATTACTGAGTCATTGAAAGAGTGAAATAATGCCATCTGCAGCAACATGGGTGGACCCAGAGATTATCATGCTGAGTGAAGTCATATAGAGAAGAAAATATACCACACAGCATCCTTTACATGTGGAATCTAAAAAGAAATGATACAAATGGACTTATTTACAAAATGGAAACAGACTCATAGTTAGGGAGTTTAGGATCAACATGTACACACTGCTATATTTTAAATGGATAACCAACAAGGACATATTGAAAACATTGAACAAATCATCTTATGTCATGTAGTCATTTATAAACAAAAAAATAATAATGCCCACCTCTTTGGGTTTTTAATGGATATTGAATAAAATAGTCTGTGTAAAGGTCTAAGTATGCTGTAGTTGTTTATAGGATGCTTTGCTTTTAATAACTTCCTAATACATGATTATGTGGTAAAATTGCATAGCATGATAAAATTACATATCAAAAGAACACTGAAAATTATCAAAGGCCATATAAGTATATATTTTGAAGCTATATAATGAAAAAAAAAAACTTCCACACATAATAAATAGTGATCTTGAATATTTTGGGGTAATTTTTTTTGAAATGACTATACATCTACTCATTAAATTCTCACACCAAATACATGTGTGGAATAAAAGGAAGAGAAAGCAATTCCTGGTTTGTAAAGAAAGTTGAGAGCTACTTTTCCATAGAAAAGTAAGTAGAATTTCCCTGTAACTAGCATGTTCTTGATAGATATAAGCTTGCAAGACTGCCACATTGAAGGTAAAAAGCACATGCCAAAGCCCCCTTGAGATACAATCCATCTTTTGACAACAAATGAACTTAAATTTCATTTTGGGCTTATTCACAGCCAGACTTGCAAGCCATTCATCTTATAGCTCATGTGTGACTCAGTATACATTACAACACTCTCCTTCCCACCCCAATCAATGCTGGGTGACTTAAAGATTTTGTTCTCCAATCACTCATCTGTGTCCAACTCTTTGCAATCCAATGGAAGGCAGCATGCCAGGATTTCCTGTCCTTCACCATCTCCTGGAGTTTGCTCAAACTCATGTCCATTGAGTCAATGATGCCATCCAATCATCTCATCCTCTGTCATCCCCAGATTTCCATCATTCAATCCAAAAATACTGTTTAAATCAGGGGTCCCCAACCTCCAGGATCTAATGCCTGATGGTCTGAGGTGGAGTTGATAAAATAATAATAGAAATAAAGAGCACAATAAACGTAATGCACTTGAATCATCCCAAAACCATACCTCCAACAGGTCCATGGAAAAGCTGTCTTCCAAGAGACTGGTCCCTTGTGCCAAAAAGGTTGGGAACCACTTGTTTAAAAATGGTAATTTTTTTCACTTTTCTCCCTGCACATGAGCCACTGGACAAAATTTCACAATAAAAACAAGTAAAATTAACCAGAATTCTGCCAAGCTGAAGGTATGAAAGAAGCCAACACCACTGAAATGTCTGAAGAAAGACACGGGTTCAGGGGTTCACAAATTCATTCATTATGGGAAACTAATGGAAATGTGGTCAGACCTGCTATCGGTTTAAAGAATATCACTGAAGCTTTGCAAAAATGATGTATGTTCCCATTCAAACATATCAAAAGCTATTAAAAATTAATTTACTTTTTAAACATGTACTCTATCCTTGATTGCTGATGGGTGAGGAAATGCTTTAATCCACAGGGTATTTTTGGTTCACTAACAAATGTATTTAAAAGCAGCAGACTGTTCCCACAAACATGTCTTTAGTGTCAGATTTCAAGTATCAGTGGATTTCCACCTTTTCAAAGGTCCTGATTCTCTTCATCCATTTTCCTCTTGAAGAATCCAGCCATCTGCCCACCCTACCACCACCTTTCCTCACCATGTGTCAATTTTGTGCTACAATCCTAACATCTTCTAAGTTTACAACACTGATCATCAAAATTGAGTTATATTATTGGTCTCCTTCAATTTTTCAATGTGTGTATACTTGTTTGTACAGATTTTACTCTAACATGGCTCAACTGATTTGTTAAACTAGTTTGACTTTCCTCTGAAACATCAGCCAAACAAAGCCCTGAAGCAAAACACCAGCTTCAGCATCCAAGACCTTTACATTTAATTTAATTCATGGATATGGGAACTTCTGACCCTAAAAAATAAAAGTCATGAATTGCTTCTGAGCTGATTCTGAAAAAGCTATAAGGGAAAAATAAGAATCATCTCTACCGTTATAGAGGTATCACCTCTGGCCATGTTGTTGTTGTTGTTGAGTGACTAAGTTGTGTCCAACTCTTTGCCACCCCGTGGACTGCAGCATACTAGGCTTCCCTGTCCTCCACTATCTCCCAGAGTTTACTCAAACTCATATTCATTGAGTCAATGATGCCATCCAACCATCTTATCCTCTGTTGTCCCCTTCTCCTCCTGCCTTCAATCTTACACAGCATCAGGGTCTTTTCCAAAGAGTCAGTTCTTCACATCAGGTGGCCAAAGTATTGAAGCTTCAGCATCAGTCCTTCCAATGAATATTCAGGGTTGATTTCATTTTTGATTGATTGGTATGATCTCCTTGCAGGCCAAGGGACTCTCAAGAGTCTTCTCCAAGACCACAGTTCAAAAGCATCAGTTCTTCAGTGCTCAGCCTTCTTTATGGTCCAACTCTCACATCTGTACATAACTATTGGAAAAACCATAGCTTTGACTACACAGAACTTTGTCAGAAAAGTGATGTCTCTGCTTTTTACTATGCTATATATAAGTTCAGTTCATTCACTTAGTCATGTCTGACTCTTTGTGACCCCATGGGCTGCAGCACCCAAGGCTTCCCTGTCCATCATCAACTCCCAGAGCTTGCTCAAACTCATGTCCATCAAGTCGGTGATACCATCCAACCATCTCATCCTCTGTTGTCCCCTTCTCCTCCTGCTTTCAATCTTTCCCAGCATCAGGGTCTTTTCCAATGAGTCAATTATTCGCATCAGGTGACCAAAGTATTGGAGCTTCAGCATCAGTTCTTCCAATGAATATTCAGGATTGATTTCATTTAGGATTGACTCATATTCTATACGGCCATTGGTAAAGATTAAACCCAACATTCAGAAAACTAAGATCATGGCATCCAGTCCCATCACTTCATGGCAAATAGATGGGAAAACAGTGTAAACACTTGCTGACTTTATTTTAGGGGGCTCCAAAATCACTGCAGATGGTGACTGCAGCCATGAAATTAAAAGATGCTTACTCCTTGGAAGGAAAATTACGACCAACCTAGACAGCATATTAAAAAATAGAAACGTTACTTTGCCGACAAAGGTCTGTTTAGTCAAAGCTATGGTTTTTCCAGTAGTCATGTATGAATGCGAGAGTTGGACTATAAAGAAAGCTGAGTGCCAAAGAATTGATGGTTTTGAACTGTGGTGTTGGAGAAGACTCTTGAGAGTCCCTTGGACTGCAAGGATATCCAACCAGTCCTTCCTAAAGGAGATCAGTCCTGGGTGTTCATTATAAGGACTGATGTTGAAGCTGAAACTCCAATACTTTGGCCACCTGATGCAAAGAGCTGACTCATTTGAAAAGATCCTGATGCTGGGAAAGATTGAAGGCAGGAGGAGAAGGAGATGACAGAGGATGAGATGGTTAGATGGCATCACTGACTCAATGGACATGAATTTGAGTAAACTCCAAGAAATGGTGATGGACAGGGAGGCCTGGCATGCTGCAGCCCATGGGGTCACAAAGAGTCAGACATGACTGAGCAATTGAAGTGAACTGAACTGAAAGATTACATGGGCTTTCACTGGTGGCTCAGTGGTAAAGAATCCATCTGCCAATGCAGGAGACACAGTGAGGGGATTCCTGATCCAGGAAGATCCCACATGCCTTGGAGCAACTAAGCCCCCAAGCTACAACTACTGAACTCTATTCCCTAGAGCCCATGCTCTGCAACAAGAGAAGCCACTGCAATGAACAGCTCCTGCACCATTAGAGAGTAATCCCCACTCCCACATCTAGAGGAAAACCCATGCAGCAACAAAGACTCAGCACAGCCAAAAATAAATACAATTATTAAAAAATAAATTTGCAAGGAAAGATGGGGAGGCTGATTTGCATTCTTGTTTCCTGCATTTTTTTCCTTGCTTAATATCAGTGGAAATAAGGTAAGTTAATGCAAAAATTTCTGTGCATATTGAAAATGTAGAACAAACCTCTGTGTACAATTAAAAACACATACACAATGTTTGTGTGCATTATAATATCTTCATTACAAACTATCAGATAAGACAACACAGTTCAGCATTTAGCAGTTCAATGACTTATAAATGACTAAATGTCAATTGAACTACTCTTCTCTAGTTTTATCTTAATGTCCTTTGGAGATTATCAGATAAAGAAGTTACAGGACAGAATATGAATATAATTTGAGAAATTCTACTTATTGCTGTCATGACTAGCTGCCGTTCCTCCAGTTGTATAAGCTGATTCAGAGCTAATTTCTGTTACTTCTAAACTGCATCTAGTGAGACTTCCCTGGTGCTCCAGTGGTTAAGAATCCACCTGCCAGTGCCAGTGACATGGGTTCAACCCCTGGTCCAGGAAGATTCCAATGCCATGGGGCAACTAAGCCCATGCACCACAACTATTGAGCCTGACTTCTAGAGGCTGTGCACTGCAACTAAAGAGTAGCCCCCTCTTGCCACAACTAGAAAAAGCCTGCACAGCATCAGTGAAGATCCAGCACAGCCAAAAATAAATAAAATGTTTAAAAAATAAATTGCATCTAGCAATATGGAACAAGAGGCCAGGCACATGTCAACCAGGTAACTGTAAGCACAAAGAACTCTAGCCCTAGAAATAAATGAAAGACATGGTTACTTGCACTCAAGGAGAATTTTTATTTCTAAAAGTTGTGAGGTATACAGTATCAATTTAACTTTTTCAACTCCTGGTAGAAAAGTAAATACTTAAACTCTAAGACACACTGATAAAAGGATTACTATTTTTTTTTTACCATCATCCCTCCCTCCCTCTAATGCTAGGTTGCATTAAGCCAAAAAGAAATATTGATTGCCTGCTGCAAATTCACTTCATTGCTTTTGTGATATTTGCTTAGACCACGGTCACATCCTGCCACCATTACCTTTCCCTCTCAGCTGTTTAGTCAGAATTTAAATGACGTGGGATATCACAGACAGAAAGTGCTCACATATTTACTCAGTGAATGAATGAATGACGTGAGTGCAAATTATTAAATACAGGGAATTGGGTAGATAGTATAATATTTAACACTTCACAGAAGCAATCCAAGCAACTCAATTCCCATATAAACAATGCTAGTTATTCATTCATACTCAATTCTCAGTTATTAAAAAACAGCATGCTCTCTCTCTCTCTCAGTCCCTCTCTTTAATCACAATGGTTTAAAAAACTCCTAGAGAAAGTATAGGAATATTTGAAATACTCTAATTAGTTTCTGTTTTTTAATCTGCACATTTAAATTTGTTGCTATTGCTTTTTCAGTAATATTATCCTAAGAGCTAAGTTGAAACCAGAAGAATAAAAGACACAGGTGTGAGCTGCCTTTAAAATCTCTGCTTCCAATGATCCTATATATTCATTATTCCCTGGAAGGTACCACCTACACAAGCATTAAACTCGTAGAGTTGCTAACTGAATACATATCACAGTCGGAAATTCTTATTCTGAAAGTATTCACTGAGAATACCTTCCTAATGGGCCATATATTACTAGGGTCGTGTTTTAAACTTCAAACTGCATTAAACATCATCTAAAAACTCTATGTGGTGTCCTACTCAGTGATGTCTGGCTCTCTGTGACCCTGTATACTGTAGCCTGCCAGGCTCCTCTGTACATGGAATTCTCCAGGCAAGAATACTGGAGTGGGTTGCCATTCCCTTCTCCAGGAGATCTTTCCAACACAGAGATCAAACTGGGGTCTCCCGTATTGCAGGCAGATTCTTTACCATCTGAACCACCAGAGAAGCCCCAAAACCCTACAATGGTTTTTTTCTTTTTCTTTTTTTAATCTTTTCTATCACAGGCATATATCATATAAAGAGTTAGTTGTTACATGAAGACAGAACTATAACAAGTGGGAACAAGCTTCAAAAAGCTGATGGTAAACCTACGTATGTATTCAAGCACTAAAAGATGTCTTCCTGATCTTGCATCTCTCCTGTTAGAGTGCTACACAGACTAGGCCATCTCACTTCCTTCACATTCTGATGTTCTTTCTGGCTAAGGCTACCCCTCTCAGGGCAATCCCAGACCAGTTGCCTAGACCAGCCACACTCCAAGCATATGCCAAATGCTTTCAGTATTATGCCTTTGGTTCCTATGAAGATGTAGGTATGTTCTTTTTGCCATCGTGTGTGTGTGCTCAGTCATGTTCGACTCTGTGATCCCATGGACTGTAGCCTGCCAGGCTCCCCATCCATGGAATTTTCCAAGCAAGAATACTGGAAAGGGTTGCCATTTTCTTCTTCAGGGGATCTTCCCAACTCCAGGGATTGAACCCATGTCTCTTGTGCCCCCTGCATTGGCAGGCAGATTCTTTACCCCTGTCCTTTTTTCCATTGGTGGTGGTGGTTTAGTAGCCAAGTTGTGTCCAAGTCTTGCAACCCCATGGACTGCAGCCTTCCAGGCTCCTCTGTCCATGGGATTCTCTAGGCAAGAATCCTGGAGCGGGTAGCCATTTCCTTCTCCAGGGGGTCTTCCTGACCCAGGGATAAAACCCAGGTCTCCTGCATTGCAGGCAGATTCTTTATTGACTGAGCTACAAGTGAAGCCCTTTTTTTCCATTAAGATGATATATTTCAAAAATTCAATTCTGACAGTAAAGGAAAAGAAAATAGTGACTGGCCTTGCCACAGTATTCTTTAGGTTCACCTGGTATAGAAAACAAAACCCTCCAGTCTGTCTGGCAGAATCCTACAGTGCTGCCCAACAACCCAACTGATTGTAGATATCTTGCCTTACCTTCCAGGGGAACAAGTTTTCCATGGAGACACACAAAAAGTGATAAGCTATGGAACATTACCATAGCTGATCATGATCATAATGCTGCATTATTTCTTGAAACAATCTGTGATCATAACCAATAATACAGATATCATATGTTATAACTTTAAGTTAGCATTACCCTCTCAGTTTCTAATCCTATCACTGGTAAATAATAATACTATCCAAGATAATGAAACATAGACCATTGATAAATAGTGTGCTGTGCTTAGTCGCTCAGTCATGTCCAACTCTTTGAGACCCCATGGATTGCAGCTTACCAAGCTCCTCTGTCCATGGAATTCTCCAGGCATGAATACTGGAGTGGGTTACCATTTCCTACTTAAGGGATCTTCCCAAGCCAGGGATCAAACCCAGGTCTCTATGAATAGCATATTAACAAAGTAATCTTCTAATCCCATAATTTGTTCTGGAAGTGTTATAACTAATATGAGGAAGCTAAAATACAAAGCATAGAAGAAATTTATTTTTAATACAAATAAGTCTTTATTCACTTCTTATGGAAACTGCTACTTGTCTCAATGTTGACAAATTTGAATATTGCTATAGAGCCATTTGACAGCTTTTAGAACTTTAAAAGACTTGGCAAAGGTCACCATTTCAAATATTAGCATACAACATTGGGCATCATACTTTTCTCAGATCGCCTAAGAAAATTTTTTGCTAGCACAGGGAACTATACTCAATATCTTATAATAACCTATAATGGAAAAGAATCTTGAAAATAATAATATATGTGTGTGTGTATATATATATGCATATATATGAATCACTGTGCTGTACACTTGAAACTAATACAACATTGTAAATTAACACTTCAATAAAAAAATTTATTGAAGAGTTCCTATGTATCAGATACTGTTCTAAGTGTTTATATGTATTAGTTTATTTTTTCCTCACAGCAACTAAATGATGTTTTAAATATGAGTAAAACAAGGCAAAGAGAGTTTCAATAAGTTTCAGTAAGTTGCCCAAGATCTCAAGCAGTAAAAGGTAAAAGTAAAATTCACATCCAGGTTGTCTGGCTCCAGAGGCCCTACCCATTACCACTGTGATCTAAAACATGAAATTAATCAAAACAAAGTTTTGCTCACCAAATGTATATGTTAGGTAAGGGAATATTTATGTCATCAATCAAGTTAGACTTTAGTTGTTTGACTGTTGTTGTTTACATTTAGATAAGGCTATATGTGCTGTATATCATTTTGTAATGTTTTATAAAGTATTTGAAAAAGCTTATAAGAACATATATGCAAATAGTTATATAATAAAAAATTTAGAGAAAACACCAAGAAAAGCACAAATAACACAAAATACATGATATTATGCATTTTTATAAGTGAAATTCCTGGTAGTCAAAAAATAAAAATCATTTACATGACTCTCACTGTCCATCAAGAGAAAACACAGCACCTTTCTAAAAGGTCAGGGTTTCCAAAGACTCTTACAAGTCAAATAAGTTTACGCAACTTGGGAAGCTTTTAATTCTGCTTCAGAAAATTACAGAATCCTTAATGAAAGAAGTAGTTTGGTAGCATCTTAGAAGGCAAAAGAAATATGGGCAAGACCATTCTAGGCAGAGGGAAAGATGTGCAATAGTAGAAAAGCATGAAACATTTTTTGTGTTTGTAAAATGGTGAATAGACTGACATGTTTGGAATAGTATTTCCTAAAAGGTGTTCTGTGAAATGCTCACCAATGACCCCAAAAAAGTTTTCACTGTAAAATTAAGTTGAAGAAATGCTGAGATAAAATATTAATAACTGGAGGTGGCTTTTGGGTCTATGATGAAATAGCTGTAACAGACTAACCTACTTCAAAAGCACAAGCAAAACAAAAACCAAACATGATGCATATAAAGCTCCTTGAAGACACTGGAAAGCAACCCACGCAACCAATACCTAAGGGGCAAACGACCTAAGGGAAAAGGAGTAAACAGAGGTAAGCCCCACCTTAGCCTGCTGCTTTGTTCTTCTGGGGCATTTGCCAACTCACAGTTCAAAGCACAGAATACAAATAGAAAGCAGTGGCTTAGAATTTGTGTCTGTGTCACTAGACTGGAGAAACAAAAGAAGCAGTTCAGGGATACTAAGACCATGCAATGGTGGTGGTTGCTATTGTTTTGTCATTGAGTCATGTTGACTCTTTTGCAACCCCATGGACTGTAGCCCACCAGGCTCCTCTGTCCATGGGATTTCTCAGGCAAGAACAGTGGGGTGGGTTGTCATTTACTGCTCCAGGGGAACTTTCCAACTCAGGGATCAAATTCACATCTTCTGCTTGGCAGGAGGATTTTTTTTTTTTTTTTTTTAACCACTGTACCACCTGGGAAGACCATGCAGTGTGATGCCCAAATTCTGAGTGCAATTTCCACCTCAAGTGGTTTGCTGACTCTTTAGTGTACCACATAGGTTGCTGAAGAAACAATTAAAAATAAACTGCTGAGACATTAAAAAGGCAAGTAGAATTTTTGGCCATCTGAAGAAAAATAAGTTTGAGTTACAGCGTCTACCTATAAACAAAGATGCTGATAAATATGCCAGGATTTCTGTTGAGACCTCTGAGGGACTACACTCCTGGATAAGGACAACTCTGAAATTGGGACTCAACTGAATCAAGGTGATCTTCCTGTATTTCAACTGCCTTAAATTCTTTCTAGTAGATGATAACATAATTCAGACCTCTTAAAATTTCTCATATGAAGGTTTGGCATTCATTCAAACATTAATAAAGAAGCCAAGGAACAGAACCATGTGACTAAAATTTGGAAGAAAAAAATAATAGCGATCCATGGATGACACAGATAGGGGAGTTACTGGCAAAAGACTTAAAATATCCATAACTAATACGTTCAAGGAAACAAGGGGAAAACATGAAGAACTTGACCATGTTTTATGAATTCATAAAAAAGTGATACAACTTTTATTCTAGAAGTGAATTATAACCAAAATTAAGAATTTGACAGATCAAACATCACATAAAATAATGAATGCAGTGAGATAAATATTAAAATTAAAGCTCATAGAGAAAAGAGAATGAAAAGAAAAGATGAGAGCATAGCAAACATATGAAACAAGGTGAAAAGACCTAAAATGGGTATAACTAGAGTCTCAGAATGAGAAAGTGAGAATAGACAAAAGCAATATTTAAAGAGGTCTTAGGTGGCAGTTTTCTAAAACTGATGAAAATCATCAGTTTATGAATTCAAAAAGTATTATGAACTCCAAGCAATTCAAATGCAAAGAAAGGTATACCTAGGCACACCCAACAAAGAAAATTCTTAAAAACAGGCAAAAGAAGAAGCAAATCTCTTTTAAAGAAACAGTACCAAGACTGACAAATGCACTTTCAGTAAAAATGACGACCAGAAGGCAATGAATGCTGTTTGCAAAGTACCAAAAGAAAATTATCACCTACCTATTATCCTACACTCAGGGAAATAATTTATTAAAATATACTATAGTAATAGCATAAAAGAAAATAGCACTAAATGGAACAAAGTTGTGGCAAATAGAATAAAGTATGCTATAATTCTAGGGTTGTTTTAGAAGTGAGAATATACAAACTTAAAGCCTCTAAAAATTAGACACATAAACTAGGGTTGGAAAATAAATATAATTTGAATAACCTATGTGTCAATGAAGAAGCAATATAAAAAAGAAAACAGTTTTAACTAAACAACAATGAAAATAAGAAATACCAAAATTTGTGGCATGCAGCTAAAACAGTTCCCATAATATAGCCCTATAAGACTGTTTAAGCAAAAAAGAAAGGCATGAGCTATCAATACAAGGAATGAAAAGGAGGCACCACTACAAATCTGATACTAAATAATAAATTATAAGGGAACATTATTAATTATGCAACAAATTTTAAAATTTAGACGAAATGGGCAAATTTCTTGAAAAACACAACTTAGCAAAACTGACATCAGACACAATGTAGAAATTTGGAATATTCCTAAATATATTAAATAAATTGAATCTACACTTTACATAGTCCCACAAAGAAAACATCTGATTCAGATGAATTCATCAAGAAATTCTTCCAAACATTTAACCAAGATAACACAAAATTTACACAAATTTTCCCAGAGAATAGAAACTTAGTTTATGATGGCAGCCTAACCTTGACACCAAAACAAAATGGAATAACAAGAAAGGAAATCACAGACCAATCTCCCCTAGAAAAATTGATACAAAAATCCAAAGGAAGTGTTGAAAATTGAGAAACAGACCCACAGATATATGGTCAATAAGTTTGTGTTAAAGGTACCATAGTGCAGTAGGGCAAAAGATAAACATTTCGATAAATGAAGGTGGATATTGATTTTTTTTTTTTTCCTTAAACAACCAGGATAGTAGAAGGTAATACAGGTCCTCTGGACTTCGAACCTGACCTGGTGTCCTTAGGAAACAGTACTGTAATCAGGGTCTCTGAGATTCTCTCGTGAATTTGAGCCCAGCTTAGGTATCACTTGGATTAACTTGGCCTTCTTTACAAAGCCACAAGTTTTAAGAGGGGGCCTAGATTACAGTATGTTGTTCAAAGGAAACCAGGCCACACTGTTCATGTGTGTGTCCCCCAGCAATGATCTCCTGGGGTTCTAAACACTGTGGTGGGGATTAGTCCTCACCAGGATTGTTGCTAGAACACAGTTCCTGCAGTTACCAGGGTTCTGCAGCCTCAAGGTTACCAAGAATATCAGCTGAACATTCACATGGAAAAAATAAACCTTTAGCCTAATCTCACACCAAACATAAAAATAACTTTCAGATGGATTGTAACCTAAGTGCAAAACATTGAACAATAAAGGCTCTAGAAGATAACACAAGAGAATACTTTTATGTTTTGGAGGGTAGGCAAAGATGCTTCTAAACAGGAAACAATAAGAATTAGCCATAAAGTAGATTTGAAAAAATTGGACTACATAAAAATGAACAACTTAAAATGGCAAACCAAAGAGCAGATATTTACAGTATACACATCTGACAGCACTTGTATGCATAATATATAAAGAAGTTAAATAAATCAAGAGAAAGAAAACCAACCAATTTCTTTTTAATGAGCAAAACAATAGAAGGTTCTTTACAAAAAGGCTGTCCAAACATCAATTAGCACATGAAAGACATTATGCTTCCTCAGAGAAAAGCAAATTAAACTCAAAATGAGGCACCACTGCACATATACAATAAAAGAACTAAAATTTTAAAAATCCATCAGTATCAAATGTAGAGCAACCAGAATTCTCATACACTGATGAGGGCATTTTAATTGGCATGATCATTATGAAAATCTTTTTAGCAGTATCTCAAAAAAGTGAAAACAAAAATTCCACCACACTTTATGGTCCAGCAGTTTCACACCCAGCCAAAAAACAGACATGTATTCACCAAAAGATGTGTACCAGAATGTTCACCCTGGGCCCAGTACTCAGTGATGACCCAGAGGGGTGGGATGGGGAGTGGGTGGGAGGGAGGCTCACGAGGGAGGGGACATGTGTATACTTATGGCTGAGTCACACTGTTGTACAGCAGAAACCAACACAAGGTTGTAAAGCAATTATCCTATTACAATTTTTAAAAATAAAATAATATAAAATAAGAGAATGCTCATAGCAACGCTATTTGTCATGACCAAAACCAGGAAATAACTCAAATGCCTATAACTAGTACAGTTCAGTTCAGTTCAGTCGCTCAGACATGTCCGACTCTCTGCGACCCCATGAATCGCAGCATGCCAGGCCTGCCTGTCCATCACCAACTCCCGGAGTTCACTCAGACTCACATCCATCAAGTCAGTGATGCCATCCAGCCATCTCTTCCTCTGTCGTCCCCTTCTTCTCCTGCCCCCAATCCCTGCCAGCATCAGAGTCTTCTCCAATGAGTCAACTCTTCGCATGAGGTGGCCAAAGTATTGGAGTTTCAGCTTTAGCATCATTCCTTCCAAAGAAATTCCAGGGCTGATCTCCTTCAGAATGGACTGGTTGGATCTCCTTGCAGTCCAAGGGACTCTCAAGAGTCTTCTCCAACACCACAGTTCAAAGGCATCAATTCTTCGGTGCTCAGCCTTCTTCACAGTCCACGTTTACAACTTTTAAAAATATCAAAATCATTCTTAGCTCAGAGGCTGTACAAAACAGATGGTGGGCAGGATTAGGCCTACCGGCAGAATGTATGTGATAATATGAATGAAAGTCATAACTATAACCTTGAGCAAAAGACATTGGACACAAAAGAAAACATACTCTATGATCAGATCAGATCAGATCAGTCGCTCAGTAGTGTCCGACTCTTTGCGACCCCATGAATCACAGCATGCCAGGCCTCCCTATCCATCACCAACTCCCGGAGTTTACTCAGACTCACATCCATCGAGTCAGTGATGCCATCCAGCCATCTCATCCTCTGTTGTCCCCTTCTCCTCCTGACCCCAATCCCTCCCAGCATCAGAGTCTTTTCCAATGAGTCAACTCTTTGCATCTGGTCGCCAAAGTAATGGAGTTTCAGCTTTAGCATCATTCCTTCCAAAGAAATCCCAGGGCTGATCTCCTTCAGAATGGACTGGTTGGATCTCCTTGCACTCCAAGGGACTCTCAAGAGTCTTCTCCAACACCACAGTTCAAAAGCATCAATTCTGCGGCGCTCAGCCTTCTTCACAGTCCAACTCTCACATCCATACATGACCACTGGAAAAACCATAGCCTTGACTAGATGGACCTTTGTTGGCAAAGTAATGTCTCTGCTTTTCAATATGCTATCTAGGTTGGTCATAACTTTCCTTCCAAGGAGTAAGCGTCTTTTAATTTCATGGCTGCAGTCACCATCTGCAGCGATTTTGGAGCACAGAAAAGTAAAGTCTGACACTGTTTCCACTGTTTCCCCATCTATTTCCCATGAAGTGGTGGGACCAGATGCCATGATCGTTTTCTGAATGTTGAGCTTTAAGCCAACTTTTTCACTCTCCACTTTCACTTTCATCAAGAGGCTTTTTAGTTCCTCTTCACTTTCTGCCATAAGGGTGGTGTCATCTGCATATCTGAGGTTATTGATATTTCTCCCAGCAATCTTGATTCCAACTTGTGTTTTTTCCAGTCCAGCTTTTCTCATGAGGTACTTTGCATATAAGTTAAATAAGCAGGGTGACAATATACAGCCTTGACGAACTCCTTTTCCGATTTGGACCCAGTCTGTTGTTCCATGTCCAGTTCTAACTGTTGCTTCCTGACCTGCATACAAATTTCTCAAGAGGCATACTCTTTGATACCAGCTATGAAAAGTTTGAAAACAAGCAAAACTCACCTATGGTGACAGAAGCCTGAATATTGTGGTGGACATGAAAAAGACTCTGGAGTGCAGGAAATCAGCTCTATTTTTCTGTTTGGATAGAGTTTATACAACCCAAATTGTGTTCACTTTGCAAAAATTCACAGACGTGAACACTTAAGGTCCATGCATTTTAGAATATTTATGCTTACTCCACTAAAAATTTATAAACTGAAAACATAATAGTTGTCTTTACTACGGGACTTCTAAGACTAAATAATTCACTAATACGGATTTTGAAGTTCCCAGTAAAATGTGAGAAATACAGCATTTTTTCCACATTTATTTAATTGCAAAATGCTTTCTCCCAAAACACTTCTCAAAACTAATATAACTCTTTGAGAAAAAGAAAAAAAAATGGACCAGAACAAAGGCATGTGAAAGTGTGAAAGTCACTCAGTCATGTCTGATTCTTTGCAACCCCATGGACTATACTGTCCATGGAATTCTTCAGGCCAGAATACTGGAGTGGATAGCCTTTCCCTTCTCCAGGGGATCTTCCCAACCAAGGTATCAAACCCAGGTCTCACACATTGCAGGCAGATTCTTTACCAGCTGAGCCACAAGGGAAGCCCTGTATACGAGACAATAAAAAATGAAATAATAGGCTAAGATCATCCAATGCTTCAATGTCATATTTTCAAATACCATACCCAGTTTTAACTTTTATCTGATAGACATCTTACAGCATGTTAAGTAAGAGAGAGACAAAATCAGATCTATGAGCTTACACAATAGGACTGGCAGTAGAGCAGGGAGTAACTGGATAGACGAAAATAAGCTCAAAGGAGTGGAACAGGGGAAACTATGGGCTGGGGATTAGTTAGTGATACTGTGGCTGCTGTCCAGTCACCAAGTCCTGTCTGACTCTTTTGCACCCCTACAGGAGACAGGAATCAAGACCATCCCTAAGAAAAAGAAATGCAAAAAAGCAAAATGGCTGTCTGAGGATGCCTTACAAATAGCTGTGAAAAGAAGCTGTGAAAAGCAAAGGAGAAAAGGAAAGATATAAGCATCTGAATGCAGAGTTCAAAGAATAGCAAGGAGAGATAAGAAAGCCTCCCTCAGTGATCAATGCAAAGAAAGAGAGGAAAACAATAGAATCAGGAAAGACAAGAGACGACTTCAAGATAATTAGAGATACCAAAGGAACATTTCATGCAAAGATGGCCTCAATAAAGGACAGAAATGGTATGGACCTAGCAGAAGCAGAAGAAATAAGAACAGGTGGCAAGAATACACAGAAGAACTATACAAAAAAGATCTTCATGACCCAGATAATCACAATGGTGTGATCACTCACCTAGAGCCAGACATCCTGGAATGTGAAGTCAAGTGGGCCTTAGGAAGCATCACTACAAACAAAGCTAGTGGAGGTGATGGTATTCCAGTTGAGCTATTTCAAATCCTGAAAGATGATGCTGTGAAAGTGCTGCACTCAATATGCCAGCAAATTTGGAAAACTCAGCAGTGGCCACAGGACTGGAAAAGGTCAGTTTTCATTCCAATCCCAAAGAAAGGCAATGCCAAAGAATGCTCAAACTACCACACAATTGCACTCATCTCACATGCTAGTAAAGTAATGCTCAAAATTCTCGAAGCCAGGCTTCAGCAATACATGAACCGTGAACTTCCAGATGTTCAAGCTGGTTTTAGAAAAGGCAGAGGAACCAGAGAACAAATTGCCAACTCCGCAGGACCATGGAAAAAGCAAGAGAGTTCCAGAAAAACATCTATTTCTGCTTTATTGACTATGCCAAAGCCTTTGAATGTGTGGATCACAATAAACTGTGGAAAAATCTGAAAGAGATGGGAATGCCAGGCCACCTGACCTGCCTCTTGAGAAACCTGTATGCAGATCAGGAAGCAACAGTTAGAACTGGACATGAAACAACAGACTGGTTCCAAATAGGAAAAGGAGTATATCAAGGCTGTATATTATCACCCGGCTTATTTAACTTCTATGCAGAGTACATCATGAGAAATGCTGGACTGGAAGAAACACAAGCTGGAATCAAGATTGCTGGGAGAAATATCAATAACCTCAGATATGCAGATGACACCACCCTTATGGCAGAAAGTGAAGAGGAACAAAAAAGCCTGTTGATGAAAGTGAAAGAGCAGAGTGAAAAAGTTAGCTTAAAGCTCAACATTCAGAAAACGAAGATCATGGCATCTGGTCCCATCAGTTCATGGGAAATAGATGGAGAAACAGTGGAAACAGTGTCAAACTTTATTTCTGGGGGGCTCCAAAATCACTGCAGATAGTGACTGCAGCCATGAAATGAAAAGACGCTTACTCCTTGGAAGGAAAGTTATGACCAACCTAGCTGCTAAGTAGCTTCAGTCGTGTCCGACTCTGTGCAACCCCATAGACGGCAGCCCACCAGGCTCCCCTGTCCCTGGGATTCTCCAGGCAAGAACGCTGAAGTGGGTTGCCATTTCCTTCTCCAATGCATGAAAGTGAAAAGTGAAAGTGACGTCGATCAGTCATATCCGACCCTCAGTGACCCCATGGACTGCAGCCTTCCAGGCTCCTCCATCCATGGGATTTTCCAGGCAAGAGTACTGGAGTGGAGTGCCATTGCCTTCTCCGACCTAGACAGCATATTAAAAAGCAGAGACATTAATCTGTCAACAAAGGTCCGTCTAGTCAAGGCTATGGTTTTTCCAGTGGTCATGTATGGATGTGAGAGTGTGACTATAAAGAAAGCTGAGTACCAAAGAATTGATGCTTTTGAACTGTGGTGTTGGAGAAGACTCTTGAGAGTCCCTTGGACTGCAAGGAGATCCAACCAGTCCATCATAAAGAAGATGAGTCCTGGGTGTTCATTGGAAGGACTCATGTTGAAGCTGAAACTCCAATACTTTGGCCACCTGATGCGAAGAGCTGACTCATTTGAAAAGACCCTGATGCTGGAAAAGATTGAGGGCAGGAGGAGAAGGGGACGACAAAGGATGAGATGTTTGGATGGCATCACCGACTCAATGGACATGGGTTTCGGTGGACTCCAGGAGTTGGTGATGAACAGAGAGGCTTGGCGTGCTGCGGTTCTTGGGGCCACAAAGAGTCAGACATGACTGAGAGACTGAACTGAACTGAACTGGGGAAAGGGATGGGCTTCCAGGTGGCACTAGTTGTAAGAACCTGCCTACCGGTGCTGGAGATATAGGAGACTCAGGTTCCATTCCTGAGTCAGGAAGATGCCCTAGAGGAGGAAATGGCAACCCACTCTAGTATTCTTGACTGGAGAATCCCATGGATAGAGGAGCCTGGCAGGCTACAGTCCATGGGGTCACAAAGAGTCAGACACAACTGAAGTGAGTTAGAGCACTTGCAAGGAGAAGGTGATGATGAAGATTTGAGAAGAGTCAAAATCTTCCCATCTGATTAACCCCTTGTCTGGGCACACAAAATAATTCATAATATTTTAATGATGTCACTCTCTTACGAAATCACCATCATTGAATGCTTTGTTACCTGCCATTCAAGTATCAAAAAATTTAATAGTGGCCATATGTAAATGTTTGGACTCCAAACAGCTTTTTTGGAAAAATAAGCACAGAAAAGTCAAATAAATACATAATGAATTAAGTGTGACAATCTATTATTCAACCTCAATTACATTCCTGGTTTCTACATGAGGAGTTATCATGGGGTCTAGATTAAACTGAGTAATACCCCCAAAGATACCTACATCTTAATCACAGGTAACCATTAATGCTATTTTATATGGCAAATGGGAAAGGGTTTCCCTTGTGGCTCAGGTGGTAAAGAATCCATCTGCAATGTGGGAGACCTGGGTTCAATTCCTGGGTTGGGAAGATCTCCTGGAGAAGGGAACGGCTACCCACTTCAATATTCTGGACTGGAGAATTCCATGGACTGTGTAGTCCATGGGGTCGCAAAGGGTCAGACATGACTGAATGACTTTCACTTTCATATGGCAAAAGGGACTTTGAAGAAGCAACCAATATAAGGATCTTAAAATGAAGATTATCCAGGATTATCTGGGTGGGCTCAATGTAATCAGAGTGGTCTCTTACAGGTAGGACACAAAAAGGAGAATTAGAGAAGGTGTTATGATGACAGGAACAGAGGTTCGAGTGATACAATTTGAAGATGGAGATTACTGCCAGCCATCAGAGGCTGAAAGTTCAGTTCAGCTCAGTTATTCAGTCGTGTCTGACTCTTTGCGACCCCATGAACCACAGCACGCCAGGCTTACCTGTCCATTACCAGCTCCCAGAGCTTACTCAAATACATGTCCATTGTGTCAGTGATTCCATCCAACCATCTCATCCTCTGTCATCCCCTTCTCCTCCTGCCTTCAATCTTTTCCAGCATCAGGGTGTTTTCCAATGAATCAATTCTTTGCGTTAGGTAGCCAAAGTATTGGACTTTCAGCTTCAGCATCAGTCCTTCCAATGAACATTCAGGACTGATTTCCTTTAGGATGGATTGGTTGGATCTCCTTGCAGTCCAAGGGACTCTCAAGAGTCTTCTCCAACACCACAGTTCAAAAGCATCAATTCTTCGGTGGTCAGCTTTCTTTATAGTCCAACTCTAACATCTATACATGACCACTGGAAAAACCATAGCCTTGACTAGACGGACCTTTGCTGGCAAAGTAATGTCTCTGCTTTTTAATATGCTGTCTAGGTTGGTCATAGCTTTTCTTCCAAGGAGCAAGTGTCTTTTAATTTCATGGCTTCAGTCACCATCTGCAGTGATTTTGGAGCCCAAGAAAATAAAGAGGCTGAAAAGAGCAAGGTATGCTTGCCTTCCCTAGATCATCCAGAAGGAAAGTGCTCTGCTGAAACCTTCTTGAGCCCAATGAAACTAACCTCCAGAATTACAAAAGAATAAATTTGTATTGTTTTAAGCCATAAAAATTGTGGTTTTCAAAGCCACAATAGGAAACAAATGCAACATCCGAGTGAAATGTTTACCAACATTTCGTTTCAGAATCACTTGGGCAGATTGTTAAAGACACAGATCCTTGAGTCCCATTCCTAGAAATTCTCATTCCTGGATCTGTGATGAGGAGCAGGCATCAAAACTTTTTAAGAAGCTTCTTGTATAATTGTTGTGCTTCAAACCAGAGTACAAATCAAAAGAAGGGGACTTCCCCGGTGGTCCAGTGGTTAAGAATCTGATTGTTAAAGAAAGGAACACGGGTTTAATCCCTGGTCTGCGAAGATCCCACATGCCACCAGGCAACTAAGCCCATGAGCCGCAACTACTGAGCCCATTCTTCACAACTATTCAACCTCCTATGCCCTAAAGCCCGTGCTCCACAATAAGAGAAGTGACCACAATGAGAAACCCGTGTACCACAACTAGAGGAGCCCCTGATCACTGCAACTAAAGAAAGCCCAGGCACAGCAATGGAGAGCCAGTACAGCCAAAAATAAATAAGTTTTTAAAAACTAAATCAGAAGAAGAAAATTCACTGCCTGAATTACTTTCCTAGAGCTCCCATACCAAATTACCAGAAACCTGAAATCCTAAAATGACAGAAATGTATTCTTTCTCCATTGGGAAGATCAGCAGTCCAAAATTAATTTCACTAGGCCAAAATCAAAGTGTCCACAGGGCTGCAGTCCCACACACAGGAAGGGCTAGGAATCTGTTCCTTGCCTCTTTCAGTTTCTGGTGGCTGCTAGCTTTCCTTGACTTGTGGTCATATCACTCCAACCTCTGCCTCAATGGTCACATTGCCTCCTCTTCCATATGTATCCAATCTCCGTCTTCCTCTCTCTTATAAAGACATCCATGATTGGAATGAGGACTCACAAGGATAATCCAGAACAATCATTCCCTCTCCTTGTGGATCAGCTGGTAAAGAATCCGCCTGCAATGTAAGAGACCTGGGTTCAATCCCTGGGTTGGGAAGATTCTTCGGAAAAAAGGCTACCCACTCCAATAATCTGGCCTGGAGAATTCCATGGACTGTATAGTCCACGGGGTCCCAAAGAGTCAGACACGACTGAGCAACTTTCACTTTCACTTTCAAGATTTGTAATCACCTCTGAGAAAAACTCTTTTTCTTACAGAACAACACTTACAGAATCTGGGAATGAGGACGTAACATCTCTGGGTGGCCACTATCAGTCTACTACCCTGCTTTAGTGCCCTTGGAGGTAATTCAATGATAAAAGATAAAAGAGCTGAAAAAGATTTTCCCAAAAAAACGACAAACATTTTTATATTCAAAACTTCTTTTGACCTTTTACAAAATTCAATTATGCTGTTTTTTTTTTTGTTAATTCCCAGCCTCACTGGAATATCCTGACAATTTTTAAAAAATATTTATTCTTATGTATTTATTTCACTGTGCCAGGTCTTAGTTGTGGAGCACACAACATCATTTTTAGTTGTTATATGTGGGATCTAGTTCCCCAGCTGGTGATTGAACCCAGGTCCTGTGCATTAGGAGTTTGGAGTCTTTACCATTAGACTACCAGGGAAGTCCCTGGAGTATTCTGATGGTTAAGGAGGCTTTAGTAAGCAGGGAACTGAGAGATTATTGGAAGAAGGAGGTCCCCGGGATTCAGTAGTATTTTTATTATGAAGTAATATGCCCATTTTTAAAATTGGCTTCTCATAAGGGTACTTCTGAACAAAAAAGTATTGCCAGACAAAGGAATCTTCACGAAAGTTGTCTATCACAGAGGACTTTTCTACAAGTGGCCATACAAGCAGATTGCATGAAATGTTGGTTGGGAGTGATTTCTTTATGCAAAAGCATATTTGAAATTTAAATAAATCATAGATTTCCTTTGCTTGCATTTTTACTCTATGCAACCAATAAATTTAGACTCCATGGTGCACTCCATGGTTCTTATTCTGTTTGGCTTTTTAAGGTATTTCAGATAAATAAACCAGAACAAAAACCACCCTGAAAAGTCACAAGCACACATTATCATTCAAACAATGGCCTAAAAAAATGTGTATAGTGTGGTGATGCTCCATAGAAATAAGAAGTAGCATAGATCTTGTTTTTAAAACATGTCCTCTTTCATAAATGGCATGAACTCATTCTAATATTTTCCTAATATCCCTGCACAATCAGGCTTATGCCCTCCCCTAACTATGAAAAGTTATCCTTTTCTCAAATGTACCTTTTTATATCCATCTCCTAAAGACTTTTAAAGCTCCATTTCCCTTTACTATTACCTATTCAAAATCTAAATAACCATCCCCTTAAAATAATCCATGCCTTGGCTTTCAAAGACCTAATTTTCATTTTAAGAGGTCATCATTCCACCCTGAATAGATTTTAGGGGAAAATTTTTTTTCTAATTCATCCCACTGGAGTATGACCACACTGCCACCTACACGCTATTTATTATTCACTCGTTTGAATCTCCTCAAAGGCTCCAAATTGTGCTGTTAATGCTCTGACCTAATCTGCCAAATTCTCAGAGCAAGTGTTGGCTAATAACCCACTGATAATAAGTAATAACCAATACTGTCTGGTAATAATTCATAGAGTGCTAAGAAGCACCTCATCAGAAGCAACTAAGAAGCCTGCAAAAATGTAGATTCCAGGGCCACACTTCAGACCTACTATATCTAATTTCTATATATTTACATATGTATTTACTTCTATATGCCTGCACACACATGCCAATCCATGTCCCAATCTTTAAGACCCCATGGACTGTAGCCCACCAGGCTCCTCTGTCCACATGGATTTTCCAGGCAAGGATACTGGAATGGGTTGCCATTTCCTCCTCCAGGGGAATCTTCCCAACCCAGGGATCAATCAAACCCACTTCTCAAATATACAAGCAACTCCTACAGCTCAATTCCAGAAAAATAAACGACCCGATCAAAAAATGGGCCAAAGAACTAAACAGACATTTCTCCAAAGAAGACATACAGATGGCTAACAAACACATGAAAAGGTGCTCAACATCACTCATTATCAGAGAAATGCAAATCAAAACCACAATGAGGTACCATTTCACGCCAGTCAGAATGGCTGCGATCCAAAAGTCTACAAGCAATAAATGCTGGAGAGGGTGTGGGGAAAAGGGAACCCTCTTACACTGTTGGTGGGAATGCAAACTAGTACAGCCACTATGGAGAACAGTGTGGAGATTCCTTAAAAAACTGGAAATAGAACTGCCTCACGACCCAGCAATCCCACTGCTGGGCATACACACCGAGGAAACCAGAATTGAAAGAAACACATGTACCCCAATGTTCATCGCAGCACTGTTTATAATAGCCAGGACATGGATGCAACCTAGATGTCCATCAGCAGATGAATGGATAAGAAAGCAGTGGTACATATACACAATGGAGTATTACTCAGCCATTAAAAAGAATACATTTGAATCAGTTCTAAAGAGGTGGATGAAACTGGAGCCTATTATACAGAGTGAAGTAGGCCAGAAAGAAAAACACCAATACAGTATACTAACGCATATATATGGAATTTAAAAAGATGGTAACGATAACCCTGTATGAAAGACAGCAAAAGAGACACAGATGTATAGAACAGTCTTTTGGACTCTGTGGGAAAGGGCGAAGGTGGGATGATTTGGGAGAATGGCACTGAAACATGTATAATATCATATATGAAACAAGTCGCCAGTCCAGGTTCGGTGCAGGATACAGGTTGCTTGGGGCTGGTGCACTGAGATGACCCAGAGGGAGGGTACGGGGAGGGAGGATGGAGGGGGGTTCAGGATGGGGAACACGTGTATACCCGTGGTGGATGCATGTTGATGTATGGCAGAACCAATACATTATTGTAAAGTAATTAACCTCCAATTAAAATAAATAAATTTATATTAAAAAAAAAAAACCACTTCTCTCATGTCTCTTGCATTTTCAGGCAGACTCCTTACCACTGTGCCACCTGGGAAGCCCCTTATGTCTATATATTTACATAGACATTTATATATATATACTTATATATATATTTCTCCATTTTTCTATACATATATTCTAAATATGTCTAATAATTTAGAATTTGCATTTTTTCCAAACAAAATGCAGCTGCTAGGAAATTGGAATCCAGTGATCAGAAAGGCCTGACACTTGGAAATTCCCACTTCATGCATTCGCTCCTCCCCGTAAACACTCAGGCTGTAGTGGTTTGATGACAATGTTTTACAGAAACAAAGTAGTCTGCATCAGCACCCTAAACTTAAGCATCACCCACACACCATTCAGTAACCAAGACACACCCTTACTGCACTCTTAAATGCTGACTCCATTTTTGCTTTTAAATCCCTATGCAATTTTACCCTTCTGTTTTCAATCACTATGACTCCATAATTTCCTGGAGGAATCCACCCTCACTTACTCTTCATTTCAATTCCCAGTTTCATTTTCTAGAGACTTCTCCCTAGTGCCCTTATCCCAATCCAGAAATCCCTTCCATTAAGGCCAGAGGGCGGGTAGGCAACAAAACCAAATATCTAGAGTAAATGTCATTTGGAAACCTTTTGAAAAAATTTTAATTGGGGGATAACTGCTTTAGTCAGCTATATGTATACATATATATTCTCTCTCTTAAACCTTCCTCTCACCCATCTAGGTCACCACAGAGCACTGAGCTGAGTTCCCTGTGCTATACAACTAGTTATCTACTTTACGCAAGGTGGGTATATGCTGCTGCTACTGCTAAATCGCTTCAGTCGTGTCTGACTCTGTGCGACCCCATAGATGGCAGCCCACCAGGCTCCGCCGTCCCTGGGATTCTCCAGGCAATAACACTGGAGTGGGTTGCCATTTCCTTCTCTAATGCATGAAAGTGAAAAGTGAAAGTGAAGTTGCTCAGTTGTGTCTGACTCTTCACGACCCCATGGACTGCAGCCTACCAGGCTCCTCCGTCCATGGGATTCTCCAGGCAAGAGTACTGGAGGCGGGTATATATGTCAATGCTATTCTCTTGATTTGTCCCACGCTCTCCTTTCCCCACTGTGTCCACAAGTCTGCTCTCTATGCATGAGTCACTATCCCTGCTTTGAAAGTACATTCATCAATACCATCTTTCTAGATTCCATATATATGCATTAATGCACAATATTTGTTTTTTTTTTTTTCTAACTTCACTCTGTATGACAGACTCTAGGTTCATCCACCTCCCAAAAACTGGCTTGATTTCTTTTTTGACTAATATTCCATTATATATATTTCAATATATATATATATATATATATATATATATATATACCACAACTTCTTTATTCATTCATCTGTTGATGTACATCTAGGTTGAGTCCATGTACTGACTATTGTAAATAGCGCTGCAATGAACATTGGGGTATATGTGCCTTTTTGAATTATGGTTTCCTCACAGTATAGGCTTCCTGGATGGCTCAGATGGCAAAGAATCTGCCTATAATGAAAGAGACTCGGGTTTAATCCCTGGGTCAGGAAGATCCCCTAGAGAAAGGAATGGAAACCCACTCCAGTATTCCTTCCTGGGAAATCCCATGGACAGAGGAGCCTGGCAGGCTATAATCCATGGGGTCTCAAAGAGTCCATGGGGTTTCAAAGAGTCGGACACGACTGAGTGACTAATCCTCAGTTACTTACTCACTTCCTCAGGGCATATGCCCAGTAGTGGGATTGATGGGTCGTGTGGTAGTTTTATTCTTAGTAGAAACTTTTTTTCAAACAATTGGAACAAGAGAGGGTAGCTATGAACATATTTTGGACCACAACATTTACCAGCAGAACCGAACTTCCCCTTGGTTAGCATCACAGAAAAGAGGATGCTTCTTGGGGCAGGGGGGTGGTAGAGGGGGTGTGTAGTCTATTTCTGCATCAAGTGACACAGGGAACCTCATTTCTCCTATCGGTAGAGTTTTATTTCATCAACTCAACAGTGTGAGGACAATTTAATCTTGCTTGGTTTTTACCACAAATCAACAATTTTTTTTTTTTCCAAAAGGAGGTTACTTTATCTGCCACAGACACAAGTCTTCACCAAATGCCACCAACAAGAGCAATTGCCATCGAGCAGTTTACACTAATGTAGCAGAACCTCTGGGGCAAGAGACCGAGAAAGAAAAACCCAGTTGTAACTGGGACACACAGCACGCTGTTCCTCCCCACAAAGCGCAGCGCCTCCATTCCAGCCGCCCTGGTGAAGCGCTTGTTGGCCAGTTTACATGGCATTTGGATTTGAAGTTATATGCCATTTGGGGAAGATTACTATAATTAGAAAAATGGCCTAATTACTTTTCTGGCAACTGCAAAGAAAGAGAACAGATTTTTCGGCTTAGAGAGACAAGTCCTTGAGAAACCTCAAAAAGTTTCTGGATCTTGTTTGACAGGAAAGAATATCTCATCTGAACCTCTTAATCTGTTGAAAATCGAGTTTTTTGTTCTTTTCATTTTTTTTTTTTTTTGGAAAAGCCAAAACCACAAGAGAGGGAGAAAGGGGGGATAAAATGAAAAGCAAGAAAAATACTTCTTCCTACTGGATTCTGAAACAGAGATGACAGGAATGGTCCTTTCTGTTCCATGGCAAGTTCCATCTGCTGGTCCTCAGAAGCGCAAACAGGAAAGAAGGAGGCAGGGAGGGAAAAGTGTGCCTTTTCTGCAACAGGGCCTGGAAGATGGTTTTACACCAATGTTGCTTGATGGTCTCATCTGTTCTAATTGCGCATATTACATAATACAACTTCAGAGACTGAAAGAGCAGCTTTTCGTTATTTTAGGTCTCCGGTTAACAGGATATACTAGCCTGGCCAAAAAGTCCATTCGGGTAAACAGCTTACAAAGACAACCGAACGAACTTTTTGGCCAAATCCAAGAAACGGCAAAATCATACTAAATTCTGTTTTACTCTATGTTGAGGGGAGGGTGATGTGGCTGCATTGATTCACACATTCCCCAGGACTTGGTTCTACAGGACACTGCCTTTCACCCAGAAGCAAAGTGGTAACAGTGAGAGCTCTGTTGGAGAAAAATGACCCCAGGATTTCGCTAGTTAGGTTCTACTTCCTGAACTTAGCAATGGGAAAACCTGTACTCCATCAAATACATCTTCACAAAAACACAATTTAAAACAGTCATGATATTTTTTTTAAATATACGGGTAAAATCGGGACAGCGAATAAACTTCAAAATGTGCACTTTGTGGGGAGAGAGAGAAGAGTGGTAACTGGGAAGAAGGGAAGAGTGTTATGAAATGGTTGCTTTTTGCAAGTCGTGGCTGTCTGAAGAAAATACTCCCATGGTCAGTGTGGCTCTCGCTAGAATGCTTCCTGCCATGAGTGACTGCTAGTAGGTTCTCTCCCCTTCCAAGGCCCTTGCTCAAACCCCCCCCGAAAGGAGACGTTGGATTTCAAGCTGTGTTCAAAGTCCTTTGCCAGCCTTATATAGAGTCACCATATAAAGGCTCCTTTGATCCAGAATCTCAGGGTTTGTTTTATGGCAAATGTAAACATGTAAAAATACTTCCCCCTCCCCGAGTGATTCTGGACCTTTTCCAATTCAACCTATCCTTTAAAAAGCTTTTAAAAGGCCGTAACAAAGCATTTATTAATTTATTTCTTACTTTATATCAGGTAGCTCATGTGAACATTTTAAAGCATAAATGTTGTTCCAACTGGATTCTTGTTAATTTTATTTGTTTTCTGGAAAAAAAGGATTTGCTGTGCTGTATCACAGAATTAAGTAAATCTGGTGCTGTTTTTCTTTTTGACAATAATCAGTTCCTTTGGAAGAAAAGAAAAATCTTCTATACTCACATATCCTCAGTTAATCTTTGGTATGTGTTATCAGGGTCAACTAATTGAAATATAATCTTTTAATGCAACTAGAAAGTATCTAACTTACTGCATGGACTTTTTATAAAAATACAGCTTAAAAATTATTTTCAAAGGAAGGAATATAGGCTTTCTTTATTGAGCTGCTATTAATGAACAGATTAATTAAAGATAGGTTACCATCTTGGGTCAAGAATCCTTTTTATTATTTTCATTTTTATGGCCATGTGGCATGTGTTATCTAAGTTCCCCAACCAAGGATTGAACCTGTGCCCTCTGCGTAGGAAGCACAAAGTGTTAACCATTGGACCATCAAGAAGTTCCAGTCAAGCATTCTGAAACCCATTTTACAGACTGAAATTACATCACTTCAAGATTCACAGGTTGAAGCACTAACCCCAAAACTTTTGAATGTGAAGTGAAGAGGAACTAAAAAGCCTCTTGATGAAAGTGAAAGTGGAGAGTGAAAAAGTTGGCTTAAAGCTAAACATTCAGAAAACGAAGATCATGGCATCCAGTCCCATCACTTCATGGGAAATAGATGGGGAAACAGTAGCAACAGTGTCAGACTTTATTTTTCTGGGCTCCAAAATCACTGCAGATGGTGACTGCAGCCATGAAGTTAAAAGACGCTTACTCCTTGGAAGGAAAGTTATGACCAACCCAGACAGCATATTCAAAAGCAGAGACATTACTTTGCCAACAAAGATTCATCTAGTCAAGGCTATGGTTTTTCCAGTGGTCATGTATGGATGTGAGAGTTGGACTGTGAAGAAGGCTGAGCACCGAAGAATTGATGCTTTTGAACTGTGGTGTTGGAGAAGACTCTTGAGAGTCCCTTGGACTGCAAGGAGATCCAACCAGTCCATTCTGAAGGAGATCAGCCCTGGGATTTCTTTGGAAGGACTGATGCTAAAGCTGAAACTTCAGTACTTTGGCCACCTCATGCAAAGAGTTGACTCATTGGAAAAGACTCTGATGCTGGGAGGGATTGGGGGAAAGAGGAGAAGGGGACGACAGAGAATGAGATGGCTGGATGGCATCACTGACTCGATGGACGTGAGTCTGAGTGAACTCCAGGAGTTGGTGATGGACAGGGAGGCCTGGCGTGCTGCGATTCATGGGGTCGCAAAGAGTCGGACATGACTGAGCAACTGATCTGATATGATCTTATCTGTGTTTGTATTTGATAGCCCTTTAAAGCCCTGGAGGAAGACACGACAATCCAATCCAGTATTCTTGTCTGGAGAATCCCTTGGACAGAGGAGCCTGGTGGGCTACAGTCCATGGGGTTGCAAAAAGTCAGACACAACTGAAGCAACTTAGCAAAGCACAGACGTTTAAAGAGGTGATAGAGTTGAGATGAGGCCATCAGGGTGGACTCTAATACAATCCGACTCATTCTTACAAGAAGAGGAAACTTAGACATACAGACACCAAGAGCAAACATGAAGAAAAGACCATGTGAAGACACTGAAGCAAGATGGTTGTCTGCCAGCCAAGGAGAGAGGCCTTGGGAGAAACCAACCCCACCAACACCAACATCTTGGACTTTCTAGCCAGAGGTTAAAAGACTGCTTAGATGTCTGAAAGCAAGGCCCTGAAAGTAGATCAGAGTTGACCACATGGAAGCCTGGTATAAAACAGACAACCAGGAGTGAGGTCAGGAACACAGGAGAAAAGAGGTTGCTAGGTCAAGGCAAGAGACAAAAGAAATAAACATCTTGACTTCCAGGCTATAAAGGAGCAAGGTGGGAGATACAGTTTTTTGCTCCACCAGATGAGGACTTTGCTGAATGCTGTGCCAGAGAGTATCAATGTCTTTCTGTGAAGGAAGAGAGGAGAATGACCAGGTCTTCATTTTATGAGATGTAGAGATGGCAAGAGCATGATCTTTTGGTTCTGCAAGATATTATGCAAAAGAGAACTTTGGTTCTAATTAAGGCAGGATTAAAGACATCCCAAAGATTGAAAATGACAGAATTAACCCAGGGAAGAAAGAGAGAGTAAGCCAGGAAGATAAGCAAAATACAAGCATGGCTAGATGGAGAAAAACATAAATTTGACTGAGTTTACTTCCAAGTTGCTAGATGTCTTTCAGTAGTAGGAAGAATGGTACTCAAATAAACTCAGTTGCAGAAATATAACACTACATTTTCTCACTCCTCAGTTTGCTGTGAAATATCTTTCATCTACACAATACATAAAACCTCTGCTCAGAAGTATTGCTGCTGGTTTTTAGTCACTAAGTCATATCCAACTCTTTGAGACCCCATGGACTGTAGCCCACCAGGGTCCTCTGTCCATGGGATTTCCCATGCAAAATTACTGGAAAGGGTATCTATTTCCTCCTCCAGGAGATCTTCCCTATCCAGGGATCAAATCTGTGTCTCCTGCATTGCAGGCAGATTATTCACTATTGAGCCACCCTGGAGGCCTTCTATAAGAGTTACAATTTTGAAATTTGAGGGGGGTTGTTATTACTGAGCAGTTTTATTTCCCCCATGGTTTAGCCATGATGGTAACATGGACCAAATGCAAATAATAAGCTTTTGTAGTGTCACTAATACATTCCAATTTTCACGAAAATAAGTATTTCTTTTTAGTTTACTCTCTCTTTAACCAACTATACAGGCAGAACAAAAAGCAAAATACAAGAGGGCACTGGAGAACATAGCTCACCTCATTTTCAATATTTCAGGAAATAAATTCACCCCATTCATCATAGAATTAGGTCCAGATTCCCCAGTCTGAAATTCAATATTGTTCACAATTTGAACCAGTGTTGCTTGTCTAAATGACCATTCACTCATTCAGTCAAACCCACTCAGTCCAGTTCAGTCACTCAGTCATGTCTGACTCTTTGCAACCCCATGAACCATAGCACGCCAGGCCTCCCTGTCCATCACCAACTCCCAGAGTTCACTCAAACTCATGTCCATCGAGTCGGTGATGCCATCCAGCCATGTCATCCTCTGTCGTCCCCTTCTCCTCCTGCCCCCAATCCCTCCCAGCATCAGAGTCTTTTCCAATAAGTCAACTCTTCGCATGAGGTGGCCAAAGTATTGGAGTTTCAGCTTTAACATCAGTCCTTCCAATGAACACCCAGGACTGATCTCCTTTAGAATGGACTGGTTGGATCTCCTTGCAGTCCAAGGGACTCTCACGAGTCTTCTCCAACACCACAGTTCAAAAGCATCAATTCTTTGGCACTCAGCTTTCTTCACAGTCCAATTCTCACATCCATACATGACCACTGGAAAAACCACAGCCTTGACTAGACAGACCTTTGTTGGCAAAGTAATGTCTCTGCTTTTGAATATGCTATCTAGGTTGGTCATAACTTTCCTTCCAAGGAGTAAGCGTCTTTTAATTTCATGGCTGCCAACTGATCAACTCCATTAGCAAGAATACACCACTTATATTCCACTCTTCATATTCTCAGCTGTCTATAACACCCTCTAGAAGAGGTTGTCTGTAATGCTTTCCTTCTCTCCTCAATTTATTTAATTACTACTAAAATTTTCAAGGCACAGGTCAAAACCTTTAACCTCAATGAGCCTGCCAAGAATTTACCCCACCAGCAGTTACTCACTGTCAGAACCATCATTTGAGGCTGCATGTGTATGAGAATGAGGGCTTCCTGGGTGGCACAGTGGTAAAGAATCTACCTGCCAAAATAGGAAACACAGGAGATGCATCTGGAAAGGGAACAGAGGATCCCCTAGAGGAGGAAATGACAACGCTCTTCAGTATTCTTCCCTGGATAATTCCGTGAACAGAGGAGCCTGGCAGGCTAGCCCATGGGGTAGCACAGAGTCAAAGACACAACTGAGCGACTGAGCACATGCACACATTTATGAGAAGAAATGTTTCCTGTTTTATTCTTTGTAACAAAAATATATTTGTCAAGTAATGTCTACTTCTTTGAAATAATAGGAAATCATATCAATTGATATATTTTTGCAGGGAGTTCCTTCAGGCTAGGCAAAGCATCATAGTTACGAGGGATTACAGTCCAAAGACCTAAATATATGAGAGGGAAGTTCCAAAGATTCTGAAGGAATGCACAGACCCTTGAGTCTCCCAGGATGACAGGAAGGGCAGTTCACTCTTTGAGAGGGAAGAATGGTGGAAAGGGAGGAAAATGGAAATGGAGAGCTTCTTCAGTGACTAGCTTACAGGTCTCAATTCTGCCAAAAACATTCATGCAACTTTATGTCTACACAAACACATCCTTAATTTGCTTGCCTTAGGAACCTCCAATCAGCCTATGGGGTCACCATAGCAACCACATGCCTAGATCCAGGATCAAACCTTAAAGCATGTGGAATGCAAGGAAGGGCTGAGAAAGTTTAAGAAAGAAATAGATTGATTGTAAATGGGCATGAAGTAGAGGCTTCCCTGAGAAAGCTGTATCTAAGTTTGAGAATCTTACTTGATAGGGCAAAACTCAGTTCCCCAGGAGAGGACTATTTTTACATCAGCAGTTTGAGATTCTGCAACAGGGCTGAAAAGCCATAAGCTGCAGGGAGAAAACATGAGTGTCACATTAATTTATCTTGATGCTGAATTCTTCTGAAATTAAAAACTCAGAAAAGCACACACATCCAGCTCTATTAAGAAATAAAGCCTTGGTGACTCACTAATAGTTTCATTCCACTTATTTCTGAAAGTCAATCTTAATGGAAATATTACAAGATAAATATTAAGAGATCGCTTCAGGGCATCATGCCTCAGAAATATGAAGCTGCCATTCACGATATGTCAGGCGTTGCCCACTGTTATTCTAAAGCGGCCATCAACCTTTTTTGTACCAGTGATGTACTGTACTGTCAAGGTTCATTCAGTGCCATAGGACACTGTCTACGTGTGTGTATGTGTGTGTGTGTGTGTGTGTGTGTGTGTGTGCCATACAGATTGAATCCAAGTGGGGAACAATGAACTTCAGATAACAGTCCTAAGAAAAGTCAACGAGCCTAACAAAGAATAGTCCCATTCTTCTTGCCTTAGAAATGCCCTCTAACCCTTCAGTTACACTGGGATCCCAGTGAGCCAGCTCCTGAAACTAAAGACACGTATTTGGAGTTTTTTTGAGCAGTCTCCATGACAACTCCTAAGATTGCCTGGTCTTCTCAGAAGTCTGTTTTCACACACCCAAAGGAGCACAACCACACCACACATGGACTGCAAAATTTTGTTGTTGTTGTTCAATCACTCAGTCATATACAACTTTTTGTGACCCATGGACTGCATGCAACACACCAGGCATCCCTGTCCTTCATTATCTTCCAGAGCTCAAACTCACATCCATTGAATCGGTATGCCATCCAACCATCTCATCCTCTGTCGCCCCCTTCTCCTCCTGCCTTCAATCTTGCCCAGCATCAGGGTCTTTTCCAATGAGTCAGCTCTTCTAATCAGGTGGCCAAAGGATTGGAGCTTCAGCATCAGTCCTTCCAGTGAATATTCAGGGTTGATATCCTTTAGGACTGACTGGTTTGATCCCCTTGACTCCAAGAGATTCTCAAGAGTCTTCTTGAGCACCACAGTTTGAAAATCAACTCTTTAGTGCTCAGCCTTCTTTATGGCCCAGCTCTCACATCCGTACATGACTACTGGAAAAATTTACACTAGCTCCTCATTCAGTGAAGGATCTTTCCCAAATTGCCTTCCTAGTCATTGTGGACTTTCTCCCTGAACATCCTCCAGCTCCCTGAAACACCTTCACCCCTACAAGCTTATTCTTCACTCTATGCCTTCAACACCAACTATCAAGACCTGGAGAGGACTGGTTTCCTGTTGCACCAATAAATCCCCAGCAGCTGATGAAAGTGCCTGGTGAGGACTCCTTGCTGCCATTTTTCTCCAGCCCATTTCCTCCCATGCAACCCAGCCAGACACTCTTCTCCCAAAGAGGCTTTAATAACATCCCTGCTCCAAATCCGTTTAGAAGATTAAGTCCAAATTCATCAGCTAGACATACCAGCCCCAGCCCCCACAACCTGGCATCTAGACCTTATCTACAGCAATTGCTTTTCAGTCTTGACGCCAATTAGAATTGTCTAGTTTGCTCATTACACAACCACAAATTCCCCCACCTCTGCTTTTTAGTTCATGTTTGCCAACAATATCCTCCCATCCTCTCTTTATACTATCAAAGTACAGTTGATCCTCATGATCTGCGGTAGTTATGTTCTCCAAAATCACCATGAATAATGAATTAGCAAATCCTGAACCACTGCTCTTAGAAGAAATACTGGATTATGTTCCTGTGAGCCTCAGGTCACAACATTTTTGTCATCTCATTAATACTTGACCTTGTGTGATGTGTGTTTCTGCTGAAAGATACATCAGTGAATCTATATTGCTGATTCATCAGCATGGAACTCACAGCTAACAACACTAGGTAACTCCTGCCTGAATGAAGCTAAAACACACACATACATTTTCCATGAGATAGATCACAACCTTCTTGCGTTCAGGAACACCAGATAGCACTTCAACACTGTGCTTGAGGGCCATTTTAAGCAAAATCACCAAAGAAAATGTGAAAAACATGGCACTAAATAGCTTAAAGGACACTTGATTACGGTCTGAGAGCTGAAGCAAAAGGGCAGAGCTTGGCTTTGTTTGACCTTAGCTGGGAACACGCATGCATGGGGTGTGTGTGTGGAGGCGGGGGTGCGGGGGGGTGCCAGTCAGATCTTTCACCACTCTGTCCATGCCCATGAGTGACCACAGAATGCCACAAGTACCGATTTGGGGATAGCAAAGTTAAGTAGGCAAATTCTCAAACACAGAATCAAAGAAAACTGAGGATTGGGGCTTCCCTGGTGGCTCAGTGGCAAAGAATACACCTGACAATGCAGGAGACACGTTCAATCTCTGATCCAGGAAGATCTCACATGCTGCAGAGCAACTAAGCCAGCGCACCACAACTACTGAGCCTGTGCTCTAGAGCCCAGGAGCCGCAACTGCTGAAACCTGTGTGCCCTAAAGCCTGTGCTCTGCAACAAGAGAAGCCACTGCAATGAGAAGCCTGTGCACCACCACTAGAGAAAAGCCCACACAGCAATGAAGACCCAGGAAAGCCAAAAATTTAAAAAAAAAAAAAAAAAAGGAAAGGAAAGAAATGAGAATTCGCTGTATTACTTTTTCATCAAGGAAGCCACAGAGTGGTGAATGCTCCTGAACTTGAAGTGGAAAACCAAGGTGTGAGGACTCCTCTCTACCTGTTTACAAATTAACCAGAATTTCGTTTCTCTAGGCCTCAGTGTCTTCAGCTTTAAAATGGCAGTAATAACATGACACTCAAGTAAGAGATGATGTATGTAAACCCACCTATTGCCATAAAGCACTATATAAATAAGAGGTGGTCGGGTGGGCCCATCTTCCACAACAACTTTCCTGA
This sequence comes from Bos taurus, assembly GCF_002263795.3. Lineage (NCBI taxonomy): Eukaryota > Metazoa > Chordata > Mammalia > Artiodactyla > Bovidae > Bos > Bos taurus. The sequence goes on from NC_037332.1 coordinate 90,176,439, forward strand.
AGATTCAAGACTGTCCTATCTCTGTCAGCCCTGAATTCAGAGCACTTATTATTTCTTTTCCATTTTTAAAGTTGTTATTGAAATTTGTTACAATATTGCTTCTGTTTAACATTTTGGTTTTTTGACCCACAGGCATTGTGGGACCTTAATTGGTTGGATTAATTGGTTGGAGACATTGTTGGATCCCAACCAGGGATCCAACCTGTACTCCCTGCATTGGAAGGCGAAGTGTTAACCACTGAACCACCAAAGAAGTCCTCAGAGCACTCATTGTTTAAAATGCACACTTCTCATTCGACATAGCCTTTTTTTAATTTTGCACTTTCCCAATTCATTTGATTATTTACCTTCTGACCTTTCAACTAGAAGATAAGCTCCTTGGGTGCTTCTCTGTCTCACTCACTCTCACATGGAGCAAGTCTATTCATAAATGGCTGCAGAAGTGCAAGGCCCACCTAAATCATTTCACAGACTTCTGGCAGGACCCTGAGAGCAGGAGTGTGAGGTTCCCTATCAGCAGACATCCCTCAGGATGCCAGGGTAGGGCTCTTGGCACCTGGCTGCCAGCAGTCAGACCAGCAAACTTGAGGTCTGTTTGCCAAAGAGCTTATCTTGCCCTGTAGATAAACCATTTGGCACTAAACCAAAGGCACTCACAGACAAGTTAAGAAAGTTCAGTGGACTTGCTGATAATTTCTATGCTTCCATTTTTTTGACAGAGAATAGCCCCAAGCATGCTAACCTTGAAAAAGCAAATCTTGCCCTAGGACACATGATCTGGAAAAACTAAGTGAGATTTTTTTTGCCCCATGAAATAGCTCTGCAGGGTTTGGGGTTTTGTTTTTGTTTTTGTTTTTTTTCACATATTCGAGGTTTATAAAACTGTCTCTGATTTAGATTGATGTCTGGGTGTAAATGAGGGCCCAGTCCGCAAACATCCTGATACTCTCCCCTTTGCTAATAACCTGAGCTATCCATTTCCAGTCCCCATTCACAGCAGCCCACAGCATCATGTGATTCCATGATGGGATTAACTGGGGAGAGGAGAAAGGGCGATAGGGCGATACTCAAAAGAAAGCCCTCTGCCCGGGTAACAGCAGAGAATCGTATCACACGGATAGTCCATGACGTGCTCTTGGCTGTTGGTCTAGCCTTTGACTTTCTTAGTGATTTATTCAAGGGACTCTGCTTTGTTTCACTTGCAAACTATTTTAACATTGCTGTGGGTAAACAGAGTGTCACCAGATTTCCCGTCTTTCCTGGGTCATTTTTCCTGGTTATATAAATGTTTGTCTTAATCCTACTTCTTCCTCTGCACTTTTCAAAACGTTTTCCAATGCTTCCAGTTCTGCACAGGGTCAGTGTGCTAATTACCCAACGAGATGGAGAGGAAAGAGGCTAAAGATCTAGGCTACAGGTCTTCAGGCAACACCATAGGTTTTTTTTCTTTCTTTTTTTTTTTTTAAATAGCATTCATAGTTATCCATCCAGGCACCCTTCACCCTCACGTGTTGTTTCAGATTATTAGCTCACAGCTCTAAATGGGCTCAGAGCAGAAAACTCCAGGTCAAGGATCCAATAATGGCCGCTTCTGCTTTTGTGGCTTTCGGAAGTGAAAAATACTAAAATCAGGGATGCCGATTTAGTAGCGTGTTTCTTTCGGCTCCAGACTTGGGTATTAAGGGAAGAAGTCTAGGTTAAATGTGAATGCTCCAGAGTTTTCCCACCATCCCAACTGTGTTGTATTTGGCAAATGATTTTCTGGAAGAGGAACATGTTAAGCTCTGGCCATGACACAGTTTGTGATAAGCTTAACTGAATTCAAGAAGGAATGAATCTATGCCAACTGTCCTGACACTCTTACAATTTCTCATGCACGCAGGAGCTGGGTGGGGGAAATCTCAGACAAAGCTTGAATATTTCAAAAGTGATTTGATATATAAACCATATTAATTAATCCTGATGCTATTCTGAAGTGGCTTGAGAATTATAAACAATCCTCTGCTCACATCCACAGAGAAATATTTAGACTAAAAAATTAATGGTTGAAACAGGATAAAAATATGCCACTAAGTTTTTTTTAATACTTCCTATTTAACTCCAAAGTGAACAGAAAAAATAGACCTTTTTTTTTTCCTTTAAGCTAACAGTTGAAATAATCACAGACATTAATTTTTCTCTTTATGAGAACTGCTTATATTTTTCTAAAACTCACCATCAAAACAGTATTTCTGTTGACACTGCTTAATGGTAGAGGTGAAAAATTCTGTTACCTAAAATCTAGCAGCTTCCATGGATTTCCCTGACAGTCCAGTGGATAAGACTCCACACTTCCAATGCAGGGGTGCACAGATTTGATCCCTGGTTGGAGGAACTAAGATCCCATAGGCCACTCGACCAGAAAAAAGAAAAAAAATTAGCAGCATCCAATGTTTACATAACTAAGCCCAGCATACCTCTTGCTAAGGGGACTAGCTGTGAGGAGATAATTTATTCATGAGCAATCAGCCTGTGCATTCCATTTTATCTACAACAAGACTGACCACAGAGCTAAAGTTTAGTACATGACTGAAAGAGAAAATACCTAGAGAAGATTTCTGGGGCCATAGCAATGACATTTCAAATGGTTTTATTTTTAGACCTCTGAGGTGAAGCCAAGGATCAAGAGAATGGCACAGGCCAACCTACATAAATGAAATGACTGTATGCTTTTCATTGAGGACTATAGTCAACAGCATTCATTGCAGAACAAAGGAACTCTCTTAGATGTAGGAAAGTAGACAGATGCCAACTCAAGTACGACTTAAGAGGTGTAAGAAAGGTATTTGCTCATCCTTTGCTCTGTCTCTAATGCCCAGTGTCTTCAGCGTGATATTAGAAGGCAGGCAGGTAAAGTTAACATGAGGGCAGAATGCCTTTTAGAGTCGGATAAAAATCATGATTTTGTTTCCTGCAAGAAGGATGATATGCACAATTTTGCAAATGTGCAGAAAATTTCTGAGCTTTGTGAAACTCACTGACAAAATTGTAACAACTTATGGACCACATATTAAGAATCCCAGAAAAAAGGTATCTCCCCCGGCCCCCTGCTATAAGAAGCAAATGTTATTGAATGAAGTCATTTCAAACAATTTGAATCACTGGCACTCATTCATTTACTGTCTTTTAATATTTAAATTCTTATTCAGTACCCATCCTCAACCAAAGTTAGTTAGTGTTAGTCATTCAGTCTTGCCCAACTCTTCGTAACCCCATGGGCTGTAGCCAGCCAGGCTCCTCTGCCCATGGAATTCTCCAGGCAAGCATATTGGAGTGGGTAACCTTTCCCTTCTCCAGGGGATCTTCCCAATCCAGGGATCAAACCCAGGTCTCCTGCACTGCAGGCAGATTCTTTACGATCTGAGCCACCAGGGAAGCCCTACCCTCAAACAAAGCACTGTGCAAATGCTGCATACCCCTGGTAATCTCAGCAGAACATGGCCACTCAAAAGTAGGTTTGGATAAAAGGCAGCATTTCTCTTTATAGTAGTACTATTACTGCAACTAAAGGGTTTTGGTCTTTATTGTTGTTCTGCTTACGTTTAACTTTTTATATTTCCTTTTAAAAGAGAGATGTATGTAAGCCCAGAAAACATGTCAACTTGTATTTACATGATTTGGGGTAAAGGTCTGCAAAAACCTCCTAGAGAGAGCATCAGTATTAGTTACTATTCCAAAGCATGGCTCCACCTGTATATAATACTGCCCCCAGCTATGCGACAGGGCCCAAGGGCATAGTCAGGAAGACGCCTCCTGAGCTCAGCTTAGGGGGAACCAGCCTTCCACTGCTGTGATACAGGCAGCTCCAGAGAGCAGTGCCCCTAAATGGAGGGACTGAAACAGTTGCTGGATGCCAGCAAAGTAGGAAACACAACCTTAACACTTAGATTGAGACCCTTGAGCTGAGACTCTCCAAGGCTCCTTCAGCTATTTCTACTAACTTGTCTTTGGAAACTAAATTCCCAGATAAAAAGGCACTCTTGAGGTAGGTGGGTTTGTGGCCTGCCTTCATCTGTTACTTCCTAGTTTTGGAACTACAGATTGGGCCAGTAATATTTTAAAAACTAATAAATTCTCTACTGTTATTCCCTGGTGGCTCAGATGGTAAAGAACCTACCTGCAGTGCAGGAGGCCCAGGTTCAATCCCTGGGTCGAGAAGATCACCTGGAGAAGGGAATGGCTACCCACTCCAGTTTTCTTGCCTGCAGAATTCTATGGACAGAGGAGCCTGATGGGCTATGGTCCAGAGGGTCACAGAGTCAGACATGACTGAAGTGACTTAGCACACAAAGTCTCTACCATGGAGGTTCTCTTGAAAACTAAACGAAATCATCTTCTACAGGATTTAGTGTGGTGTTACACAAGGAGAAACATTAAAAAAATGTTAATTCTTTTTATTACCATACAGTACCCACCCTGACCCATGCAACTTCTGAAAGTTAGATGAGTTTGGCTCCCAAAGAGCAAAACTTGTTCTTCAAAGTCACACAAGTTAAAATACTGGAGATCCTGAATTGTAAAGAAGGTCTTCTGGTCCCTTGTGAGCAAGAGCTCTAAAATATAGCACAGATCAGATCAGATCAGTCGCTAAGTCGTGTCCGACTCTTTGCGACCCCATGAAATGCAGCACGCCAGGCCTCCCTGTCCATCACCAACTCCTGGAGTTCACTCAGACTCACGTCCATAGAGTCAGTGATGCCATCCAGCCATCTCATCCTCTGTCGTCCCCTTCTCCTCCTGCCCCCAATCCCTCCCAGCATCAGGGTCTTTTCCAATGAGTCAACTCTTCCCATGAGGTAGCCAAAGTACTGGAGTTTCAGCTTTAGCATCATTCCTTCCAAAGAAATCCCAGGGCTGACCTCCTTCAGAATGGACTGGTTGGATTTCCTTGCAGTCCAAAGGACTCTCAAGAGTCTTCTCCAACAACACAGTTCAAAAGCATCAATTCTTCGGCGCTCAGCCTTCTTCACAGTCCAACTCTCACATCCATACATGACCACAGGAAAAACCATAGCCTTGACTAGATGGCAAAGTTTGTTGGCAAAGTAATGTCTCTGCTTTTGAATATGCTATCTAGGTTGATCATAACTTTCCTTCCAAGGAGTAAGTGTCTTTTCATTTCATGGCTGCAGTCACCATCTGCAGTGATTTTGGAGCCCAGAAAAATAAAGTCTGACAGTGTTTCCACTGTTTTCCCATCTATTTCCCATGAAGTGATGGGACCGGATGCCATGATCTTTGTTTTCTGAATGTTGAGCTTGAAGCCAAACTTTTTCACTCTCCACTTTCACTTTCATCAAGAGGCTTTTGAGTTCCTCTTCACTTTCTGCCATAAGGGTGGTGTCATCTGCATATCTGAGGTTATTGATATTTCTCCTGGCAATCTGGATTCCAGCTTGTGTTTCTTCCAGTCCAGCGTTTCTCATAATGTACTCTGCATATAAGTTAAATAAACAGGGTGACAATATACAGCCTTGACGAACTCCTTTTCCTATTTGGAACCAGTCTGTTGTTCCATGTCCAGTTCTAACTGTTGCTTCCTGACCTGCATACAGATTTCTCAAGAGGCAGATCAGGTGGTCTGGTATTCCCATCTCTTTCAGAATTTTCCAGTTTATTGTGATCCACACAGTCAAAGGCTTTGGAATAGTCAATAAAGTAGAAATAGATGTTTTTCTGGAACTCTCTTGCTTTTTCCATGATCCAGCAGATGTTGGCAATTTGATCTCTGGTTCCTCTGCCTTTTCTAAAACCAGCTTGAACATCAGGAAGTTCACGGTTCACATATTGCTGAAGCCTGGCTTGGAGAATTTTGAGCATTACTTTACTAGCGTGTGAGATGAGTGCAATTGTGCGGTAGTTCGAGCATTCTTTGGCATTGCCTTTCTTTGGGATTGGAATGAAAACTGACCTTTTCCAGTCCTGTGGCCACTGCTGAGTTTTCCAAATTTGCTGTCATATTGAGTGCAGCACTTACACAGCATCATCTTTCAGGATTTGGAATAGCTCAACTGGAATTCTATCACCTCCACTAGCTTCTTCATAGTGATGCTTTCTAAGGCCCACTTGACTTCACATTCCAGATGTCTGGCTCTAGGTGAGTGGTCACACCATCGTGATTATCTTGGTCGTGAAGATCTTTTTTGTATAGTTCTTCTGTGTATTCTTGCCATCTCTTCTTAATATCTTCTGTTTGTTAGGTCCATGCCATTTCTGTCCTTTATCGAGCCCATCTTTGCATGAAATGTTCCTTTTGTATCTATGAGTTTCTTGAAGAGATCTCTAGTCTTTCCCATTCTGTTGTTTTCCTCTATTTCTTTGCATTGATCGCTGAAGAAGGCTTTCTTATCTCTTCTTGCTATTCTTTGGAACTCGGCATTCAGATGTTTATATCTTTCCTTTTCTCCTTTGCTTTTCGCTTCTCTTCTTTTCACAGCTATTTGTAAGGCCTCCTCAGACAGCTATTTTGCTTTTTTGCATTTCTTTTCCATGGGGATGGTCTTGATCCCTGTCTCCTGTACAATGTCACGAACCTCATTCCATAGTTCATCAGACACTCTATCTATCAGATCTAGGCCCTTAAATCTATTTCTCACTTCCACGGTATAATCATAAGGGATTTGATTCAAGTCGTACCTGAATAGTCTAGTGGTTTTCCCTACTTTCTTCAATTTAAGTCTGAATTTGGCAATAAGGAGTTCATGGTCTGAGCCACAGTCAGCTCCTGGTCTTGTTGTTGACTGTATAGAGCTTCTCCATCTTTGGCTGCAAAGAATATAATCAATCTGATTTCGGTGTTGACCACCTGGTGATGTCCATGTGTAGTCTTCTCTTGTGTTGTTGGAAGAGGGTGTTTGCTATGACCAGTGTGTTTTCTTGGCAAAACTCTATTAGTCTTTGCCCTGCTTCATTCTGTATTCCAAGGCCAAATTTGCCTGTTACTCCAGGTGTTTCTTGACTTCCTACTTTTGCATTCCCGTCCCTTATAATGAAAAGGACATCTTTTTTGGGTGTTAGTTCTAAAAGGTCTTGTAGGTCTTCATAGAACCGTTCAACTTCAGCTTCTTCAGCATTACTGGTTGGGGCATAGACTTGGATTACTGTGATATTGAATGGTTTGCCTTGGAAACAAACAGAGATCATTCTGTCGTTTTTGAGATTGCATCCAAGTACTGTATTACAGACTCTTTTGTTGACCATGATGGCTACTCCATTTCTTCTCAGGGATTCCTGCCCATAGTAGTAGATATAATGGTCATCTGAGTTAAATTTACCCATTCCAGTCCATTTCAGTTCGCTGATTCCTTGAATGTCGACATTCACTCTTGCCATCTCTTGTTTGACCACTTCCAATTTGCCTTGATTCATGGACCTTACATTCCAGGTTCCTATGCAATACTGCTCTTTACAGCATTGAACCTTGCTTCTATCACCAGTCACATCCACAGCTGGGTATTGTTTTTGCTTTGGCTCCATCCCTTCATTCTGGAGTTATTTCTCCACTGATCTCCAGTAGCATATTGGGCACCTACTGACCTGGGGAGTTCCTCTTTCAGTATCCTATCATTTTGCCTTTTCATACTGTTCATGGGGTTCTCAAGGCAAGAATACTGAAGTGGTTTGCCATTCCCTTCTCCAGTGGACCACATTCTGTCGGATCTCTCCACCATGACCTGCCCATCTTGGGTTGCCCCACGGGCATGGCTTAGTTTTATTGAATTAGACAAGGCTGTGGTCCTAGTGTGATTAGATTGACTAGTTTTCTGTGAGTATGGTTTCAGTGTGTCTGCCCTCTGATGCCCTCTTGCAACACTTACTTGGGTTTGTCTTATCTTGGGCATGGGGTATCTCTTCATGGCTGCTCCAGCAAAGCACAGCCATTGCTCCTTACCTTGGATGAGGGGTATCTCCTCACCGCACAGTTGAGGAGATACAGCACAGGTGCATATAAACATAGATCCAGACAAAGTAGGCTAAACACTGCGTGCTCACACATTCCCTCATGTGTGACTGTTAGTGATTCCATGGACTATAGCCTGCCAGGCTCCTCTGTCCATGGGATTTGCCAGGCAAGAATACTGGAGTGGGTTGCCATTTCCTTCTCCAGGGGATCTTCTGGACCCAGGGATCAAATCTGCATCTCCTGTGTCTCCTGCATTGGCAGGTAGACATTTTACCACTGAGCCACCTGGAAAACCTACTATGGTAATAAACAAGACAGGGTCCATCCTAAAAAGGATGGAACAGTCCATTGAGAGAAGTATCTGACATGTGCATGTTTATGTATACCAGGTGATTTTTCAGCAGTAAAAACAAACCTAGGAGTCTCCAGGGTAGAGCACAGAGTCAGCAATGGCTTTCAATTTTAAAAACATGACACAATCTAGGTATCAAGGTGCAGTAAAAATATCTGAAATCAGAATATCAGGACAGAATTACTCTAGCAGTTGTATGCAGTGAGACTTGGAATAAATCCCTTAACATTCTCTAAATTATAGTTCTTCTCATATGGAGAGTGAAAGTGATAATCTCCATCTCACAGAATTGCTTTGAGGATTCAATTAAGCAACCTGGTAAAAACTTTATCATCACACACATCATTATCTAAAGTAGGGCATTTCTGAAAGGATGAGAAGGCACTATTAAAAATTATACCATGGTAAGGGGCAAAAATCTGGATATCTGGCCACACTCTTCATCACACATATGGCACATGCCTGACACACTGCTGCTGCTGCTGCTAAGTCGCTTCAGTCGTGTCCGACTCTGTGCGACCCCAGAGATGGCAGCCCACCAGGCTTGCCCGTCCCTGGGATTCTCCAGGCAAGAACACTGGAGTGGGTTGCCATTTCCTTCTCCAATGCATGCAAGTGAAAAGTGAAAGTGAAGTCGCTCAGTCGTGTCTGACTTTGTGCGACCCCATGGACTACAGCCTACCAGGCTCCTCTGTCCATGGATTTTCCAGGCAAGAGTACTGGAGTGGGGTGCCATTGCCTGACACACAGAGGGCACTAAATATATATCAGTTCTTTTATTTGTTTCTGAGCCTTGAAGAATGATAGTAATTTCTGACAGAGGAAAGGGGCAGCAGAAATATGTAACAAACAGAGGGAACTCTGCAAGCAAAGGAATCAGTTCAGTCGCTCAGTCGTGTCCGACTCTTGCAACCCCATTAATCGCAGCACGCCAGGTCTCCCTGTCCATCACCAACTCCCAGAGTTCACTCAAACTCAGTCGGTGATGCCATCCAGCCATCTCATCCTCTGTCGTCCCCTTCTCCTCCTGCCCCCAATCCCTCCCAGCATCAGTTTTTTCCAATGAGTCAGCTCTTCGCATTCCAATGTAAAAGTTTGTGAAAAGTTCTATCTTGTTCATGTTGCTGTTCAGTTGCTAATCGGTGTCCAACCCTTTGTGACCCCATGGACAGCAGCACACTAGGCTTCCCTGTCCTCCACTATCTCCCAGAGCTTGCTCAAATTCATATCCATTGAGTCAGTGATGCCATCCAACCATCTCATCCTCTGTCACCCTCTTCTCCTCCTGCCTTCAGTCTTTCCCAGCATCAGGGTCTTTTCCAATGAGCTGGCTCTCCCTGTCAGGTGGCTCAAGTATTGGAGCTTCAGATTCAGCATCAGTTCTTCCAATGACTATTCAGGGTTGATTTCCTTTAGATGGACTGATTTGATCTCTCTGCAGTCCAAGGGACTCTCAAGAGTCTTCTCTCATATAATCACATAATTATAAAATATCACAGCTGGAAGGAACTGAAATATCATTTAACCCAAACCATTTCAGAGATGAAGAAAATGAACCTCTGAATGGTTAAATGACAGGGACATCTAGTTTCAAAACAAGGACGAGCACCGAGGTTTTCTGACTGCTCGCCCAGGGACCTTCCCATGCTCTCATCCCTCATCTCTAAGAAAGGTTTCTCCTAGGCCAGAGCTATCATAGGAATGATAGAAAATCTGTAACTTCCCTCAACAGCTTTTCTCATACTTCTTAAATTCTTACCGTCTGTGTCCAACCAATTGCACAGCCAACCAGTACAATCTTCAGGGAAGATGAGTACAACAAGCAGTACTCTTGCCAAGGAGAAAGAAGCACGTTTACTTCCCTTAGCAATATTTACTGCTTAGTTAAGAAAGAACAAATAGCTTCTTCATCACTTATATAACTTCTTTGGATCTGCATTTTCCTTGGATTTGCCATTCACAATAGATATGTTTGATGGAACAAATAATTTAGGAATAGGACTCTATAAGTAGTATAGTTCATATAAAGCTCATTCTTCCAATTTATGAAATGGTTCCCTAGCACAGAAGTTATCACTAGGTGTCTGCACAGCATGAATGAACTAACTGGCACACACTCCCATAGCTAATAATGGAAGGAAGTATCCCCAAGTGACTCTAGTGGTAAAAAATCAGCCTGCCCATGCAGGAGATGCGAAAGGTACCTCCTCTGGGTTGAGAAGATCCCCTGGAGAAGGAAATGGCAACCCACTCCAATATTCTTGCCTGGGAGAGCCCATGGACAGAGTAGCCTGGCAGTCTTACATTCCACGGGATTGCAAAGAGTTGGGCATGACTGAGCACACAGGCACAGAGACAGTGAAGAGCAGAACATAATTTTTTTTCAGAAAGGTCCTCCAGTTATACTTTCATGACTTCCTCTCAAAATTCCCCCAACTACTAAGACAATTTTCATAGCTCTGAGTGTAATGAACATACAGTGTCCACCTGGAAGTATAAGTTGGATAGAAGAGATCTCCATGCTTATTTTTTGTACTGTTGAAACTTTGCTCAACAGTTGCTTCTCTAAAAAGTTTAGAGCCTCTTCTCCAAAGAGAGTTCATTACTCTGTCCTCTTGAGATCCCACGGCATTTGAATTCACCCCTGTTAGAGTTCTTAGCCACGTTCTCTGTTATAATCATTTTCTCGGCTCTCTCTGCTCAAAAGACTGCTACCCAGAGAGATGCCTGAGGCTTTACAGTGCTGTGTAGACTCAGTGACATCCTGGCACATAGTAGGAGCTCAAATAATCACTCATTGCATGAATTACTTGTGGCACCCAGGGAACAATATATTAATAAAGAGCACTATCCAGGAACCATTTTTAGGACAAAGGAAATGGTCTATGTAAGAGCATTATATGTTCTTTGGAAGAAAGGAACTATAAAACTACAAGGCATTACTCTCCGTTATTGTATGGCAAATCACTACAGTGCTCTTCTTAAATGGTACTTGGTGGCCTGGAAAGCTAATGTCTCTCATTAAATGCTGACTCCCTGAGAGTCACTTATGTAACTGGAAGCACTTGAGTGATTTTGTTGCAAGAAGTCATTTTGTCTTGAAAAGTGCTGCACACAGGAATTTCTTATCTTACCTAGCTCATTATTTGTAACATTATGAAAATGATTTTAAAAAACTAAAAAAAAAAAAAAAAGTTAAACTCTAACATGAAGAAGTATTTAGGCTCTCAAATCTTGTTAGAGGTGTGATATTTAAAAAAAAAAAAAAAAAGATGTACTTCTGCTATATTTAAAATGAATAACCAACAAGGTCCTACTGTATAGCACAGGGAACTCTGCTCAATGTTATGTGGCAGCCTAGATGGGAGGGGAGCTTGGGGGAGAATGGATACATGTGTATGTATGGCTAAGTCCCTTCACTGTTCACCTGAAACTGTCACAACACTGTTAATCAACTGTACTCTAATACAAAATAAAAAGTTTTTTTTAATGTACTTAAATAGGCTTTCATAAATGTACTTTTTGGCTTAAAGAAGGGGACAAGAATCCCAAGATGATGTGTTCAAAGAAAACAGTATGATGTAGTCACATGAGTTTAAATTTCACCTCACATGATTTTTCAGATAGTATAAAAGGTTGTCAGATTCATTGAAACAACTGCTGGATTTTATGTCCTACAGCAATTTTATTTTCTTTATGACCAGATCAAATGGAAATAGTAATTCATCTGCTGGCCTACTGATACTTATTTGTTTTAATCCTTCACAAGCATGTTGTGCAAAAACAAATAGCAAGCACACTTCCCTGCACTATGAGTGGAGGTTTAAATCCAAAAATCTGTTCCTGGGCCTGCCAAATGTAGTCACTGACTTCACAAGTTAATAAAAAGATTGTAACGTCCATCTGCAATACCACCACCACCCTCAAGAAAGAAAAATAAAACCACAACATTTCAATCTGTTGATCAAGTCACCACAAATTAATTCATTTATCATTAAATACATTCATTCCAAACTGTCTCTCAGTGTTTTATGAATTCCAAATGCACTTTCTGAGATGTCCAGACTGAATTATAAACATTTAAGCCCCTTACTCGTATATTCCTGATTCCTTACTAAAGAGCTACCTCAAGGAGAAATAGTGTATGACATCCTTTATACGCAAAATCTAAAAAGACATGATACAAATGAACTTATTTACAGAACAGAAACACACAGATTTAGAGAAGGAATTTCTAGTTACCAGGAGGGGAAGAATGGGGAGAGGGGATAATTAGGGCGTTTAGAATCCATAAGTACACATTTCTGTATTTAACATGGATAACCAACAAGGACCTACTGTATAGCACATAGAACTCTGCCCAATGTCATGGGGCAGCCTGGATGGGAGTGGAGTTTGGTGGGAAAATGGATACATGTATATCTAAGGGCTGAGTCCCTTTGCTATCCACCTAAAACTATCACAACACTGTTAATCACTGTAATTGGAGTGATGCTCCAATAAAAATTAAAAGTTTTAAAAAAGAGAGGCATACTTCAGCATCTCTCCTGCATCACAACTCCAAACAGATATTTTCACAAGCATTTCTTGAGCCCCTCTCACATGAAATGGGGCTAGAAAGTGCTACAGCAGCTGTAAAACTTAATTTTTGCCTCAACAAGCTTTGTTATCATTGTGCACTTTAAAGAAATGTAAGGACTTCCCCGGTGGCCCAGTGGCTAAGACTCCGTACTCCCAACGCAGGTGGCCTGGGTTCAATCCCTGGTCAGGAAACTGGATCCTGAAGGCTACAACTAAGACCTGGTACAGCCAAAAAAAAAAAAAATTAAAAAAAAAAATGTGGGCAAGGGAAATCAAAATATTTAAACTTATTTGTCCTAAGAAAAATGTATCTTTCACTTTGTCACCATATTTAAGATATGTTCAGCCTCCACGCTGATGACACTATGAATTTATTTTTTTCTTTTTCTTTCCACTGGTTCAGTGACTATCATAGGGATACAATTCCAGTAACCTTTGGCACACAGACACACAATGAGGGCCACTACAGCACACTGAGATTTGATAAAAACATGTTCAGGCCAGAGAATGTGCGTCATATTCTACTGGCTGGGGAGAGAGATTTTGCTTTTCTAGCTCTTAATCTTTTTACTTAATTGAATAAACATTAGGACACACCCAGCACGTGCCCAATATATTATATTAAGCAATGCAGATACAAAAATGAATATGTCCCCTGCCCTCAAGAAAGCAGTCACCAGAAGGCTTATAAATCATAATAGTCTAGAAAAGCTTGCAAAGGCCAAATTTCATGCATTTTGTTTATTTTTTTTAAGTCTTAATTGAATGTTACAATGTTGCTTCTGTTGTTTATGTTCTGATTTTTTGGCCTCCAGGCATATGGGATCCTAACTCCCTGAACAGGGATCCAACCCACACCCCCTGCATTGGAAGCAAAGTCTTCACCACTGGACCACCAGGGGAGTCCCCAAGCATTTTCACACTGCTTTTAATTTGTTTTTCAGAGCATGGTTTACTTGATCATCTCAAGAATCACCACATGAACCTATTTGCAGGGCAGCAATAGAGACACTGGATCGTGGAAAAAGGAAGAGAGTTCCAGAAAAACATCTATTTCTGCTTTATTGACTATGCCAAAGCCTTTGACTCTGTGGATCACAATAAACTGTGGAAAATTCTTCAAGAGATGGGAATACCAGACCACCTGACCTGCCTCTTGAGAAATCTGTATGCAGGTCAGGAAGCAACAGTTACAGTTAGAACTGGACATGGAACAACAGACTGGTTCCAAATAGGAAAAGGAGTACATCAAGGCTGTATATTGTCACCTTGCTTATTTAACTTATATGCAGAGTACATCATGAGAAATGCTGGGCTGGAAGAAGCACAAGCTGGAATCAAGATTGCCAGAAGAAATATCAATAGCCTCAGATATGCAGATGACACCACCCTTATGGCAGAAAGTGAAGAGGAACTCAAAAGCCTCTTGATGAAAGTGAAAGAGGAGAATGAAAAAGTTGGCTTAAAGCTCAACATTCAGAAAACGAAGATCATGGCATCTGGTCCCATCACTTCATGGGAAATAGATGGGGAAACAGTAGACACAGTGTCAGACTTTATTTTTCTGTGCTCCAAAATCACTGCAGATGGTGATTGCAGCAATGAAATTAAAAGACACTTACTCCTTGGAAGGAAAGTTATGACCAACCTAGACAGCATATTCAAAAGCAGAGACATTACTTTGCCAACAAAGGTCTGTCTAGTCAAAGCTATGGTTTTTCCAGTGGTCATGTATGGATGTGAGAATTGGACTGTGAAGAAAGCTGAGTGCCAAAAAATTGATGCTTTTGAACTGTGGTATTGGAGAAGACTCATGAGAGTCCCTTGGACTGCAAGGAGATCCAACCAGTCCATTCTAAAGGAGATCAGTCCTGAGTGTTCATTGGAAGGACTGATGCTAAAGCTGAAACTCCAATACTTTGGCCACCTCATGCGAAGAGTTGACTCATTGGAAAAGACCCTGATGCTGGGAGGGATTGGGGGCAGGAGGAGAAGGGGACGACAGAGGATGACATGGCTGGATGGCATCACCGACTCGATGGACATGAGTTTGAGTGAACTCCGGGAACTGGTGATGGACAGGGAGGCCTGGCATGCTGCAGTTCATGGGGTCGCAAAGAGTCAGACACAACTGAGCGACTGAATTGAACTGAACTGAACTGAATGGAGACACAGACATAGAAAACAGACTTGTGAACACAGAGGGGAAGGAGAGGGTGGGACGAATTGAGAGAGTAGCGTGGAAACATATACATTGCCATATGTTAAATAGATAGCCAGTGGAAATTTGCTGTATGATGCAGGGAGCTCAAACTGGTACTCTGTGACAACCTAGAGGTGTGGGATGGGGTGGGTGGGAGGGAGGCTCAAGAGGAAGGGAACATATGTAGACTTAGGGCTGATTGATGGTGATACACGGCAGAAACCATCTCAATGTTGTAAAGCAATTATCCTCCAATTAAAAATATATTTTTAGAAAAGAATCATCACAGACTCACTCCTCTCCTTTTATCCTAATGTGCAAACAGAATACAAGCCCCACCTTCTGAATTCCTCAATCACTGCCATAGCTCAGATAGGCTTCTCTTTCTTTTTACTTTTGATGCCTGGAATGCCATGATAATTTCCGTACTTATCAGAAATGCGTTAATAGGAAAAAACAGAAACCTAACTCAATCTAGCCTAAACCAAAAACAAAAGTCAAACACAGTAATGATGGGGGAGGTAATTTTCAGAAAAGAAGGAATGTGGGAGTGGCTATAAGAGTAACTGTGGGACCCAGTACAGTAACGATAGGACTCTTAGAAACTAGAAACCAGGATCCCTCGCCTGCTAATATTCTCTCCACCTGTCATCTCTGTTTCACTCTGTGCTGTGGACTTCCTCTGTCCTACTCAAGTGGGTCTGCTCAGGCACCAGGGAACACAGCTCTACTGAGCTGAACAGTACTCCACCACCATCCACCCCACAAAATCCACATCCACCCGGAACCTGTGAATGTGACCTTACCTGGAAATAGCATCCCTGCAGATGTAGTCAAGTTAAGGTGAGATCGCACTGGACTGTGCGTGTGCTCAGTCGTGTCTGACTCTCTGCAGCTCCATGGACTGTAACCCACCAGGCTCCTCTGTCCATGGGATTCTCCTGGAGTCAAGAATACTGGGGTGGGTTTCCATTTCCTACTCCAGGGCATCTTCCTGACCCAGGGATCGAACTCGCGTGTCTTACATCTGCACGGGCAACCGGGTTCTTCACCACTAGCACAACCTGGGAAGCCCACTGGATTAGGGTGGGCCTTAATTCAATGACCAGTGTCCTTATACGAAAGGGGAAGTTTGGGCAGAGAGACACACAGTGAGAAGACCACCATGGGAGAGTGGAGGCAGGGTGGAATGCTGCAGCCACACACTGAGGAAAGCCAAGGACTGCCTGACTCACAAGGAAGGCCCCACCCCTAGAGACTTCAGAGAGAGCAAAGCCCTGCTGACGGCCTGACTTTGGACTTCCAGATCTATGAGGACATGCATTTCTGTTGTTACAAGACTCACAGTTTAAATAGAAAAACAAGGTCCTACTGTATAGCACAAGGAACTATATCCAATATCTTATAATAACCTATAATGGAAATCAGTATAGAAAAGAATACACACACTCACACACACACATATGTGTGTGTGTATGTATACTGGAATACTGGAGTGGGTTGCCATTTAAGGAAATGGCAACCCACTCCAGTATTCTTGCTGGAGAATTCCATGCACAGAGGAGCCTGGTGGGCTATAGTCCATGGGGTCGCAGAGTTGGACATAACTGAAGCGACTTAGTACACAGCACATATATAATTGAATCACTTTATTGTACACTTGAAACTAACACAACATTGTAAATCAACTATATTTCAATAAAGTTTAACCAGTTTGTGGGACTCTTCTGGCAACCCTAGGAAGCTAGCATAATGGTCAACAGCATTTCCAAACCTCACTTCTATTTGGGAACCCTAAAAGAAAAAATGCTCTGTCTTCCATAGTGTATTTAAAAGTCAAGCCCCAGAATCGGATAGATTCTTGAGTCAGGTGCCTATTCTTGGACATACCAGTGTGTGATCTGTCCATGGAGGATGTAATGCCACCACTGTCCATGCATGGGAAATGCGTGCATCTCTCTGATCCAAGGAGCAAAGGATGGCGAATGCAAGTTTGACCAAAAGCATATGGGGTGTGAAAGGAGAAAATCTCAGACAAGAAGACAAAGATATAAAAATGGTGGGGAAGGGGGAAGAAAATTCTTTTCTGTCTTTTCCAGTTTGTCTGTTTATCAAGCAGACAAACAACATCAAATATCTTCTTTAATTTCACCTTCTTCTACCATTAATCCATTCTCCAAATTGTTGCTAGGCTAGTCTTCCCCAAAGATATCACTCAAAATTCTTTATCAGCTGCCTTTAGTTTTCAGAGTAATGCCAAAAAGTAAGAGCTGACAGGAAACCCGAACAAACTTTTTTGGCCAACCAAGATCTCGTCTTGACCTGCCTCCTGAATCACTCCTGACACTCACTGCACCTCCAGCCAGACCAAACCTCTTACAGCTCCCTCAGTACTTCGGTATTTTTACACCATCTCTGGGCTCCTCCTTCGAATGCTCTTTCTAGTGATACTTTTCTCCATTTTGTTAATTCCTATTCATCACTTCACTTCACATTCATCCTTTAGGATTACATTTAAATATCAACAGTGATGTCCTTTTATACACATTACCTTACCTCTGAAGCTTCAGAGCTCTCCTCTTCAACGTAAGGTCTGGCTATTATTCATTTCCAAGAGAAATCTCTTCAAACCACAGTGTGCTTCCTGGGTAACTGATAAGTAAGGCTCTGCTTTCTTTGATGAGGCCAACAGGCCTGACAAAACCATAGAAATACTCTAAATGACTGCTGGCAAATTGCTGTCTATCCAGCAAGAAAATAGGTCTTTTTAAACTGAAAAAAAAAAAAAAAAAAGCACAATGTGAGAGTTCTACTTGGGGCAAAATGAGGACTACAGCCTAGGAGACAGCATTTCAGATAGTTCTGACAACTGCTCCAAAGAGGTAGGGAAAGAGGTATTATATATGATTTTAGTGAAAGGTGTATGTGCCCTCAAACACACATTCTGGCAGATATTTGCTGCTGGTCACAGGGAGCATATGTCATCATTAATGATTTTATTGCTCTTCTAGATGAGGAGATACAAGAACTGGCCTCATAAAATCTTCTCCTGAAAATATCTAACTATCTGAAGGCTTCTTCTGCCCATTTTCCTCCAGGGCACAGAGTGCCTCATTCCTGATCTCCACCCCTGAACTCTTTTTAGAGTATGTCGTAGGTCAGTGACTGCAATGGCTTGTGACTTCATCTTTGTAGAGGCAGATAGCAAGAGCCAATTTTTTGTTGGCACTCCTAATTCTGAAATCCTAGCTTTGCTGTAAGAAATCCAGAAGCTAGAAAGAGTTATTATGCAGTAGATGAAAGAAATCACTTATTTCAAAAATAATAGTGGAAAGAGGAAAGGAAGGTGAAATTTACCAATATGTTTGGAGGGTTATTGTGAAAGACCTGAATCCCTCTTCAATAAATTTCCCTGGTCTCATTCTATCTGGAAATCTCATATAATTTATCCCCTACACAGTATCACAAATTCTGGATAAGACAGCAGGGACAGCACATAAGCCAGGGTCATTTATTTATATGTCAGCATTAATTGTCATGTGTAGACTTGAACTATTTAAGCCCTAGACTCAGATTACTTTGGCTCAAAAGTATGTTCTGCCATTACATAATGAACTGATCAGATCAGATCAGATCAGATCAGTCACTCAGTCGTGTCAGACTCTTTGCGACCCCATGAATTGCAGCACGCCCTCTCAAATTTCTAAAATCTCTAAAGTTCTGTAAATACTTTGTGATATTCTGTGATAATAATAGTTCCTCTATCATAGGGGTCATATAGGCATCTAGTGGCTTAAGGTATACAAAGCACTTAGAACAGGAGTTGACATATAGTAAGTGTTTGGTAAATGTTTTGATTATACTATCTCCAGTCTTTTAACAAGACCATAAGAAATAAAAGGAAACTTCAGGACAGGGAGACAAAGAGCACAAAGCAGACCCCACATAAAAGAGGGGCTGGCAAGGACACAACCTAAATATTCATCAACAGGTGGGTGGGTAAAGATATGTTGTGTGTGTGTGTGTGTGTGTGTGTGTGTGTGTAATGGAATATTACTCAGCCATAAAAAGGGAAAATAGGATTATTTGTAGAGATGTGGATGAACTTAGAGCTTGTCATCCAGAGTGACATAAGTCAAAAAGAGAAAAGCAAATATCATATATTAATGCATATCTAGGGAATCTAGAAAAATGGTACTAATGCACCTATTTGCAGGGCAGGAATGGAGAGGCAGACATAGGGAACAGACTGGTGGACACAGCAGGGAAAGGGGAGGGTGGGACAAACTGAGAGGGTAGCACTGACATATCCACACTGCAATGTGTAAGAGAGATAGCCGGTGGGAAGCAGCTGTATAGCACAGGGAGCTCAGCTCAGTGCTCCGTGATGACCTACAGGGCTAGGATGGGGTGGAAAGGAGGCTCAAGAGGGAGGGGACATATGTATACCTACAGCTGATTCATGGTGACGTGTGGCAGAAACCAACACAGCATTGTAAAGCAATTATCCTTCAATTACAAATAAATAAATTTTTTAAGAATAGAGGGAGGGGCTATGTATACACAGCTGATTCACTTTGTTGTACAGCAGAAACTAGAACAATATTGTGAAGCAATTATACTCCAATTAAAAATAATTAAAATAAACAATAAAAAATAAATAAAAGAGGGCCTGGCAAGATAGCTAATGGAGAAGGACAGAAGAGATGCTAAAGTTGGGTTCTAGAGACATCCTAGCTTTAGCAGGGGCTGGTGTTCACTGAGAAAAGTTGAATAACATAGGACTCAGCTACTGATTCTGGGCCAGCTGTTGCTCTGCCATGGCCTCTCTCAGACTGGAAGCTCTTATAGTTGGAACTACAAGTAGGAGTCTCATCTTCATTTTTTTTCCTTGCTTCTCCATGCTAACTCCTGGCAGGAAAGGGTAACTTTAAGTGATGCAACTTATAGCTCCTCTATAACCCATCAGGGAAAAATTTTCCCATAGGTGTGGCAATCACCATGCTCCCCTAGCTCAAAATGGATGGTGTGAGGGTCTGCCAAACATGGCAAAAGTTTGGAAACAAGAAAACAAAAACAAGTATGAAAAGAAAATTACACCAACTGATGAGAGAGGTCATTTTAGACACAGTAATTCCATTAGGGTTCCTCAGGAAAACAGAACCAATAAGATATGTGTGTATGAATATTTACACATGTTTATCCAACCAGGCAATTCTAAAGGAGATCTGCCCTGGGTGTTCTTTGGAAGGAATGATGCTAAAGCTGAAACTCCAGTACTTTAGCCACCGCATGCGAAGAGTTGACTCATTGGAAAAGACTCTGATGCTGGGAGGGATTGGGGGCAGGAGGAAAAGGGGATGACAGAGGATGAGATGGCTGGATGGCATCACTGACTCGATGGACATGAGTTTGAGTGAACTCCGGGAGTTGGTGATGGACAGGGAGGCCTGGTGTGCTGCGATTCATGGGGTCACAAAGAGTCGGACACGACTGAGCAACTGAACTGATAATATATACATAGATACATAAATACAGAGAGAAAGAAAGAGATTAAGGAATTGGCCCATATGTTCGTGGAGGCTGGCAAGTCCAAATTCTCAGAGCAGGCAGAGAGGCCAGAAACCCAAAGAAAGGGCTAATGTTGCAGCTCAAGTTCAAATGCAGTCTGCTAGTAGAATTTCCTCTTCCTTGGAGGAAGTCAGTCACTTTTCTCTCAAGACTTTCAACTGGTTGATTGAGGCCCACTCATATATGATAAGTAATATGCTTTACTCAGCTACTGATTTAAATATTCAGTTCAGTTCAGTTGCTCAGACGTGTCCAACTTTTTGCAACCCCATGGAGTGCAGCACGCCAGGCCTCCCTGTCCATCACCAACTCCCAGAGTTTACTTAAACTCATGTCCACTGAGTTGGTGATGCCATCCAACCATCTCATCCTCTGTCATCCCCTTCTTCTCCTGCCTTCAATCTTTCCCAGAATTAGGGTCTTTTCCAATGAGTCAGTTCTTCACATCAGGTGGCCAAAGTATTGGAGCTCCAGTTTCAACATCAGTCCTTCCAATGAACACTCAGGATGGACTAGTTGGATCTCCTTGCAGTCCAAAGGACTCTCAAGAGTCTTCTCCAACACCACAATTCAAAAGCATCAATTGTTCAGCACTCAGCTTTCTTTATAGTCCAACTCTCACATCCATACATGACTATTAATCTCATCTAAAACATATTTTCATAGCAACATCCAGACCAGTGCTTGATTAAATATCTGGGGTCTGTGACCTGGCCAGGTTGACATATAAAATTAACCACAGTTACCAATTAGTCTTTTTCTTTCCCAGTTCCCAGAGAAATGCCATTTCTACCATTTTAACCAACCAGATATTAGTTTAGCACTAAGTCTCTGTTTCTCTTTGTAAATAACAAAGACTATATCAAGTACAAATTTTGTTTTATTTGTACTCTTTCTTGAAAAAGATAAAGTTTTCAGCCCCAAATTCTCTGAGTGCACTATCTCTGGGTTCCACTTTGCGTGTCTCAAATTAGTCATACTATGGAAAATCACAAGCCAAACGCAGTTTCCTAAGATTGGTGTGAATCTAGTTCTAAGTTGTTTAAAGTAGAGCCAAATGATGCCAAAAGAATTTGAATACTATTACTCTTAACTCTGAGTGAACTTAATACACTATGATATGAAGCATGCATTCACACAAAGTAAGAACCAAAGAACTGATTAGTAGGTAAATTTAAAGTCACTGTCAATAAACAAAAGTTACATGAAACTGTTTCTCATTAAGTTGAGGGAAAACATTTTTATGATAAAAAATAAATAGAACTTCTGAATCTAACTAAAGTCACAGTTGAAATAATATTAATAACAAGGTAAGAACTGCACTGTATTTACTTTTATATTACCAACAGAGTCCTACGTGCCACCAATGCAAACCTAAAAATCATCTAAGTAGAAATCCACACTAAGAATTTGCTGTAAAACATTCTACATTCTCAGAATAGTTGTCAACATCACCATAACTGTCCGAGCCCTTACTCTTCTGGGTGCCATTTACTTCTCAACTTTGTCTACACATTGTATAAAAGGTTCTAATCATCACAGGAAGCCAAAGAATGAGTTGTGGTTCACTGCTCCCTAAAGTATACAAACTACATTTATGCATTCATTCATTCAGCAGTATTTATTCATGTCTGCATACTCCACAGAGGCCTTGGATATACTGATGAATAACTCATATTCCATAACCTCTTTGAGCCTACAATACATTGGGAGGAGAAAAACCCTCTGGAGTTTGCAGACTAACATGGAAAAAAATAAGCATCTGATTACAACTCAATGTGACTGAGAGAAATATACAAGTACTTTTCCTGAAATATATGTTTTTATAAGAGTGAATGGGTGAACAAATACAGTGTGTGAAGTGGAGGATCAGACACCAACTGAGATATTAAGCTTGAGAAGACTTTAGGCAGGATAATGATAAAGAGCATTCCTGGGAGGAAGAAAATAGCAGGGCAAGGCCTTTAGGTAGGAAGCAGCTGGACAAGTACGGGGATAAAGAGTGGCTTGAGGCATAGAGCGTGAACAGGGGCAAACAGTGTCCCATCCTGCAGTGCTTCCTTATGTCACTATAACCTCAAAACATAGCCCAACCAAAAAAAAAATCCATACTTAAACTGTAACATCTAAAAATGATCTTTCCATCTATTCATTTAGGAGATTCAAGTCATTTGGGGAAAAGATGTATCTTGTAATATCAATAAATTGGTTGCAAACTTCTCTGCCTTTATACTGAAGTCTCAGATCTACAGAGATAAACTAATATTTGTTTTTAAATTATTAAGAGTATATTAATTAAATAATATTTTTTCTAAAACTAAATATTCCCTCTACACTCTATTTTTACTATAAGTGCTAACAAACCTGGAGAAAAGTAGGAAGAAGGTCACAGAGACTTCCAAAAGCAACAAAATTCAACAAAATACTTAAGAGTGAATAAAAATGTTAAGACAGAAAAAGTTAAGTGATATCAACAGACAGAACAATGGATTCTCTTCCTAGGATATGTGAAAGTACATTGTACTTCAATTCATGTCAACATATGGCAAAAACTATCACAATATTGTAAAATTTACAACTATTGTAAAATTGTAAAAGTAATTATCCTCCAATTAAAATAAATTAATTCAAAAAATAAAATAAGGAACATAATTATTTCCTTCCACTTTAATATCAAAGTTCAGTAAGAATAAAGAAGTGAAACTGCAGAGACAATCCTAAGTTAATACAAGATGCATGTGAAATACTGGGGGAGTCACAGACTACAGTGTACTGCTAATATGGAAGGATGCTGGGACATCGCAACTTGGATGCCTCATGTGAGTTTATGGATAAAGGGTTCCACTGTGGTGCTGTCAAAGGGAACTTAGTGCACTGGACATGAGCTCAAATGGTTGTGAATTCAATGATAGATCTTTAGAAAAGATATGATGCCAGATTCCTAAGCCTTCTCTCTGACTGTGATTTGTGCTTTCTGCATTTTTCTTCCCTCCATCTTTAAGAATCTAGGAGCCAGGGCGCTGTCTCTGAAGATAAGTAATTGGTTATTATTTATTCTTCTCTGTTCACTAGGATATGAATGTCTCCATTTTTCTATTTTGACACTGAAAATAAGAACTGCACCATATGAGTCAACATTTACAAGACACACTGACATCCTAAAACTAAGAGTGTGGCGTGAGGATTACAATTTCTTACCAGAAAAAAATGACCTCCAAGGTCTCTCTGTGTCCTGAGATGCTATGATAGGCTCCATTTGTTGTCTATTCATCATAACTTGGGGCCAAGGTCAACACTTCTTGCAATAGCAAGAAGCACTGGCCTAACTCAGACACTAAAATGGTGGGAAAAGAATGTACTCTCAGGATCTTACATTAACAGCCAGTAAAATTCAACACATCTTAAGAGTTGATAATCAAAATAAAGTTAATTTTAAAATTCAAAACAGAATTGGGATGGGGCAGGGGAAGACCCATTTAGGAAACAGAGTCAACCCTAACTTTCAAAAAATCATAAATTAGCAGAAAAGAGAAGAACAAATTTCTCTTTTTTTAAATACCAGATAAGGAAGTTAAGTAGCCACATTTCCTTCAGATGAGGAGCAGATTTGAGGAAACACAATTTGCCTGGATGACTGGGCTACCTAAATTACTTAATTGGATGAGGGTCATTTGATCATAGTAACTGATACTGCTTTAACGTCACATAATTCTCCAATAACAACAGATCAATCCACAGAACCTTTTGGAGGTCTTAACTGATGACGCTATCATTTGCCTTTACCGTATTATTTCCTTAAGCACTTGAAAATGTTACTAAAGATTTTCTTCATTTTTAGGTCTTTTTTTTTTTTTAAGGTCTTTTCTTTTTCAATATGCCAAATTACTAAGCCAGAGAGCATAAGGAGTAAAATAATTAAAGGCAAATTTTATGCAGCATTTTAAAATGTAAAAGGTAGCTTTTCAAGATCTTGGATATTCTAGATTAAATCAGTGAAGTGAAGTTGCTCAGTCGTGTCCGACTCAGCGACCCCATGGACTGCAGCCTACCAGGCTCCTTTGTCCATGGGATTTTCCAGGCAAAAGTATTGGAGTGGGGTGCCATTGCCTTCTCCGAGATTAAATCAGTAGGAACAGATTAAGAAAGAAATATAATATTGTAACAAAATTCTGAAGCAGCAGCCCACAAGAATCCATGAAAAAACTGCTAATAAATTCAGCAAGTCTTCAGGGTGCAAGATCAACAAACAAAAATCAGTTGTTTTCATATTCCAGCAGTGAACAACCTGAAGAAAAAATTAAGAAAACAATTCCATTTATAAATGACTGTAATGATTAGTTTTGAAGGTGAACAACTTGAGTTCAAGGCCTAACTACCATTCAGTTCAGTCGCTCAGTCATGTCTGACTCTTTGCAACCCCATGGACTGCAACATGCCATTCCTACCTGTCCATCAACAACTCCTGGAGTTTACTCAAACTCATGTCCATTGAGTTGGTGATACCATCCAACCATCTCATCCTCTGTCGTCCCCTTCTCCGCTCACCTTCAATCTTCCCCAGCAACAGGGTCTTTTCAAATGAGTCAATTCTCCCTGTCAGGTGGCCAAAGCATTGGAGTTTCAGCTTTGGCATCAGTCCTTCCAATAAATATTCAGGACTGATTTCCTTTAGGATGGACTGGTTGGATCTCCTTGCAGTCCAAGGGACTCTCAAGAGCCTTTTCCAACACCACAGTTCAAAAGCATCAATTCTTTGGCAGTCAGTTATCTTTATATTCCAACTCTCACATCCATACACGACTACTGGAAAAACCATAGCTTTGACTAGACAGACCTTTGATGGCAAAGTAACGTCCCTGCTCTTTAATATGCTGTCCAGGCTTCAACAGTATGTGAACACTGAACTTCCAGACATTCAAGCTGGATTTAGAAAAGGCAGAGGAAACAGAGATCAAATTGCCAACATCCACTGGATCATCAAAAAGCAAGAGAGTTCCAGGAAAACATCTACTTCTGCTTTATTGACTATGGAAAAGCCTTTGACTGTGTGCATAACACAAACTGTGGAAAATTCTTAAAGAGATGGGAATACCAGACCACCTGACCTGCCTCCTGTGAAATCTGTATGCAGGTCAAGAAGCAAGAGTTAGAACTGGACATGGAACAACAGACTGGTTCCAAATAGGAAAAGGAATACGTCAAGGCTGTGTATTGTCACCTGGCTTATTTAAATTATATGCAGAGTACATCATGAAAAATGCTAGACTGAATGAAGCACAAGCAGGAATCATTTGCCAGAAGAAATATCAATAATCTCAGATATACCTTTATGGCAGAAAGTGAAGAAAAACTAAAGAGCCTCTTGATGAAAGTGAAAGAGGAGAGCAAAAAAGTTGGCTTAAAATTCAACATTCAGAAAACTAAGATCATGGCATCTGGTCTCATTATTTCATGGCAAATAGATGGAAAACAGTGGAAACAGTGACAGACTTAATATTTTGGGGCTCCAAAATCACTGCAGATTGTGACTGCAGTCATGAAATCAAAAGATGCTTGCTCCTTGGAAGAAAAGTAATGACCAACCTATCAACCTTATTAAAAAGAAGAGACATTACTTTGCCAACAAAGTCTGTCTAGTCAAAGCTTTGGTTTTTCCAGTAGTCATGTATGGATGTGAGAGTTGGACTATAAAGAAGGCTGAGCGCAGAATTGATGCTTTTCAACTGTGATGTTGGAGAAGACTCTTGAGAGTCCCTTGGACTGCAAGGAGATCCAAACAGTCAATCCTAAAGGAAATCAGTCCTGAATATTCTTTGGAATGACTGATGCTGAAGTTGAAACTCCAATACTTTGGCCACCTGATGTGAAGAACAGACTCATTTGTAAAGATCCTGATACTGGGGAAGACTGAAGGCAGGAGGAGAAGGGACAACAGAGGATGATGGTTGGATGGCATCACCGACTCAATGGACATGAGTTTGAGTAAACTTCAGGAGTTGGTGATGGACAGGTAGGAGTGGCATGCTGCAGTCCATGGGGTTGCAAAGGGTTGGACACGACTGAGCCACTGAACTGAACTGAGATTGGTCGTAACTTTTCTTCCAAAGAGCAAGTGTCCTTTAATTTCATGGCTGCAGTCACCATCTGCAGTGATTTTGGAGTCCCCCCAAAAATAAAGTCTGTCACTGTTCGCATTGTTTCTCCATCTATTTGCCATGAAGTGATGGGACCAGATGCCATGATCTTAGTTTTCTGAATGTTGAGCTTTAAGCCAACTTTTTCACTCTCCTCTTTCACTTTCATCCAGAGGCTTTTGAGTTCCTCTTCACTTTCTGCCATAAGGGTGGTGTCATCTGCATATCTGAGGTTACTGATATTTCTCCTGGCAATCTTGATTCCAGCTTGTGCTTCACCCACTCCAGCATTTCACATGACGTACTCTGCATATAAGTTAAATAAGCAAGGTGACAATATACAGGCTTGACGTACTCCTTTTCCGAATTGGAGCCAGTTTGTTGTTCCACGTCCAGTTCTAACTGTTGCTTCTTGACCTACCTACAGATTTCTCAGGGGACAGGTCAGGTGGTCTGGTATTCCCATCTCTTTAAGAATTTTCCACAGTTTGTTGTGATCCATACAGTCAAGTTTTAGTCACTCAGTCATGTCCAACTATTTTGTGACCCATGGACTGTAGCCCACCAGGCTCCTCTGTCCATGGGATTCTCCAGGCAGGAATACTAAAGTGGGTTGCCATTCCCTTCTCCAGGGGACCCTCCTGACCCAGGCATCAAACTTGGGTCTCCGGCATAGGAAGGAGATTCTTTACCATCTGAGCCACCAGGGAAGCCACTAACAAAGAGGCTTCATGCAAATCACCTAATCACTCTGTAGCTTAGTTGCCTCTGCTGTAAAAAGTGAACATAAACCACCACCTACTTCATGGTGTTGCTGCCAGAACAAATCAGTTAATTCACTTAATTTCTGAAAACCATCACTTGACAAATCCTTGAGCTCTGAATAAATATGAGATATAAAAGAAATCTAACAATGAACAAGCATAAGGAAGGATAAAGCCTCCTTTACTTATCAATGGTTTTGGAGTTGGATTTGTGTATTTGGAGAAACTTGTCATGTTTTTGTCATTTGGCTGGGCTGCTTCAGACTCTCAGGTAGGTGACAGCTTACCATGGACACTAGTAAAAGTTCATTGACACCGATAAACATGCAAAAGCCACTCTCTTCTCTATCGGATGCTCTAATGAGGAACTAGTCTTTTCTGAAAGCTTCCTTTGTCTCAGTCATTTCCACATCTAATCACATACCAAGGTCTGTGATTCCACCTTTAAAACGGTTCTGCAGTCTTGTCTTTCTACTTCCCCTCTGCTCTCACTACTCTGGTCCTAGTTTTCACAGTCTTTCACCTGGAATATTGCCACAGCCTCCAAACTTGTCCCCTAACCTCCAGTCTTCAAATCTCTCCTCTACATGTCCTGCACAGACGTTCTTTCCAACCATGTCACTTCCCTGTTGAAATGTGTCAGACTTTCTATCAGGGCATCCCAAGGCTTCTATGCTAGATCTCTGCATTCCACTCCACCCTCATCCATTACATCACTAACTTGTTGTTTTTCAGTTGCTCAGTCATGTCCGACTCTTTGCAACCCCATGGACTGCGCACACCAGGCCTTCCTGTCCTTCACTATCTCCCGGAGTTTGCTCAAACTCAGGTCCATTGAGTTGGTGATGCCATCCTACCATCTCATCCTCTGCTTGCAGTGTGGTGCGCTATACGTAACTGTTTCTCCCTCCATCACCTTCATTCATGCTGTCTTCTTTTCCAAGGTCTGCCCACTACACTACCCTAGAATGATTCCCAAGTGATTTTAGGACACTGTCCAAATAGCTCTACCATTTCACTTGATATCAGGTCTTTTAGGGTTTATTTTTATGCCTTGTCTGCCCACTTAACTGTTATTTCCTTGGAAACAGAGCTTGTTTATTTGTATTTATATTCTCCATGCAATCACTACATAATACCTTGTACACACTATAGACAAGAATTCAAATATTCTGAATCACCCCAGTATCTCCAGCACCTGACCTAGGGCCTGACCCATGCTATGCTAAGTCACTTCAGTTGTGTCCGACTCTGTGCGACCCCATAGATGGCAGCCCACCAGCCTCCCCCATCCCTGGGATTCTCCAGGCAAGAACACTGGAGTGGGCTGCCATTTCCTTCTCCAATGTATGAAAGTGAAAAGTGAAAGTGAAGTCACTCAGTCATGTCCGACTCCTGGCGACCCCATGGATTGCAGCCTAACAGGTTCCTCCGTCCATGGGAGTTTCCAAGCAAGAGTACTGGAGTGGGGTGCCATTGCCTTCTCCGAGAGCCTGACCCGTAACAGACACTTAATAAATACTGAAAAATAAAGGGAGGGACAGAAGAACATAGGTTGAGAGGGTAGTGTTAAGAGTCACAAAGTTCTGGGTTCTGCATATACAATAAGCAGAAGGGTCTTTGACAGAACCAATGTCCCACATTGGCTATAATATAAAGTACAACTGCCCAAAATCTGTTCAGTGATACCCTTAACTCTGCTGTTTTCCATGTGACATATGTCATGTACTCTTCAGTGGTCTCACCCATAAAATTGAGGTATTACTACCTGTACCATTATTTAACGTTATGACAAACTAAGCACTTGGTACATGGACAGAATCTGGTATATATTTCTCAATATATGGTAGCTACTAATTTGGGGAATAATTATAACATTTGTTGACTACATTAACAGATGGAGACAGATGAATGACATAGATGATATCTACTCAGACAGAAAAATGGGTAGATGGAGAGATGATATATAGATGGATAGGGATAAATCCATCAAAACTCAGAGGATATCTAAAACCATATCTTACCTCATACAGTTATGCTATCTTCACCAACTTTTCTCTGTGCAATTCTCCAACATTTAAATAACTGAGATGGCTGGATGGCATCACTGACTCGATGGACATGAGTCTCAGTGAACTCCGGGAGTTGGTGATGGACAGGGAGGCCTGGTGTGCTGTGATTCATGGGGTTGCAAAGAGTCGGACACGACTGAGAGACTGATCTGATCTGATGTCTCTTCTAAGATTTAATTAAATATTCAACGATGGTCTGTGCTAGCTTCTCTTTTATTCATTTTGGTCACCAATCATAGAATGTGTGGAGAAGGCAATGGCACCCCACTCCAGTACTTTTGCCTGGCAAATCCCATGGACAGAGGAGCCTGGTGGGCAACAGCCCATGGGGTTGCATAGAGTCAGACATGACTGAGCGACTAAGCACACAAGCATATGCTGAAACAGATTCCTAAACTATATTTCTTTTATACATAAATACTACCTCCTTGAGGCTTAATGGTTGGTCAATGCATACCTATATAAGACCACTTATATCAACAATATACCCATTTATCTCTAGATAGTGATATTAGAAAGATATCTATGATATACTAAGTAAAAAGAAAATGCTAGCTGTATAAAAGATAAAATATGCATTAACTTTTGTTTGCATATTTCAAAGACACATAAGAATAAAAGAAAATGAGACAAGTGCATAAGTTCAGTGCAGTTCAGTTCAGTCACTCAGTCATGTCCGACTCTTTGCGACCCCATGAATCACAGCACAGCAGGCCTCCCTGTCCATCACCAACTCCCGGAGTTCACTCAAACTCATGTCCATTGAGTCGGTGATGCCATCCAGCCATCTCATCCTCTGTCATCCCCTTTTCCTCCTGCCCCCAATCCCTCCCAGCATCAGGGTCTTTTACAGTGAGTCAACTCTTCACATGAGGTGGCCAAAGTACTAGAGTTTCAGCTTCAGCATCAGTCCTTCCAATGAACACCCAGGACTGCTCTCCTTTAGGATGGACTGGTTGTACAAGTGCATAACCATGGTTAAAAACAGGTAAGAGCAAGATTTCTCAGTATTACCATTATAATATTGCTTTCTTTGGAACCATATAAAAACATAACCTATTCAAAAGTTTAAAATCTAAAATATCCACCTCATTAGAACTGATTCAAATGTATTCTTTGAATCAGTTCTAATGTGGTGGATGAAACTGGAGCCAATTATACAGAGTGAAGTAAGCCAGAAAGAAAAACACCAATACAGTATACTAACGCATATATATGGAATTTAGAAAGATGGTAACGATAACCCTGTATGTGAGACAGCAAAAGAGACACAGATGCATAGAACAGTCTTTCGAACTCTGTGGGAGAGGGAGGGGGGGATGATTTGGGAGAATGGCATTGAAACACGTATAATATCATATAAGAAATGAATCGCCAGTCCAGGTTCGATGCAGGATACAGGAAGCTTGGGGCTGGTGCACTGGCATGACCCAAAGGGATGGTATGGGGAGGGAAGTGGGAGGGGGTTCAGGATTTGGAACACATGTATATCCGTAGCGGATTCATGTTGATGTGTGGCAAAACCAATACATATTGTAAAGTAATTAGCCTCTAATTAAAATAAATAAATTTAAATTTTAAAAAATCTAAAATATTAGTGGACAAAAACAATAATTACTAAATTTTAAACATTGAAAATAAAAAGAATTGGCATAAGAATGGAGAAAACTAGAACTCAAAAAAATAATGGCATAGAGATGAAAGAGCAAGTATAGATTTTTGTTTCACATTCTTCTATGATTTCTCCCTATGAGATGACTGTCTTTACTGGAAAAGCCCATACAAGGACTGAAGAGGAGAACTGTATCAGTTCCAGGTCCAAACCACACCCTTGTTCTCGGATAACTCTTGAGCATTCCTCTATTTCCAACTGCATCCTTTTCACCTTGACTTTCCTAAACATTTGGTGTCTCCACCCAAGTTGGGTTGGGAAGTTGATTCACAAACTAGTTTCTCACTTCTCCATTCTCTGATCATTGAATAAAGTCTGTGCTGTTTCAGTGTCAGCCGTAGTTTTCATTATTGCCTGAACAAATCTGATCAGAAAAGAACCTCCTGGGCTTGAGACTGGGGCCTTGGCTGAAGCTAGGACCCCAGTGTGGGTTCCCTCAACCAGTTCAACAACAACTGCACCCGGCCAGCAAAGAAACTGATGAATAAAGTTAGAAGCTCTTAACATTGGCAGAGAAGGACCTTAAGAGCTGATGTGAGTTTGTTGTTTTCTAACAAGTCACCCAAGAACAACAGCATACTACTCTCCCTTCAAAGGTATAATCAATATTACTTACATTCCATAATATTCTTTGTGCAAGTACCAAAAAGAGCCAGAAGAAACAGGCTTCACTCAAGAGCAGTCAGGAAAATAGAGTGGAACTGTAACTATTCCAAGAACAGTCGCATACAATCAAGTTCTACAATCTTAATGTGTCAGAAATGGGTAACTGAAGTCAATCTGCTTCCCCACAAATGGGAGGGAGAATGCCTTCTCCTGTGGGGAAACCTTTCCTGCCAAATCACCCCAACTGATGGCAACAGATACACCAAATCTTCCAGCACTAGGATATGAAAGACAAACACAGGAGACATTCAAAACAATCAAGCATCTGGGGAAAATAAGAAGGAATGAATAAGTTGGTTCTGTCTGAATTTAAAATGCTAAAGTAGACAAATTTGGAAATAAAGTAACAGGAAATATCACATACTGAAAGGCTATATTAAGGGCACCTTAAGATGGACAATATATTCTTAAGTTCTTATCCAGATCACAAAAAGAGATAATACTGTATTTTCAAATTCATAGAGCCATTTCATGAAGAATACAGACCCACATTTTATAGTAGAAAAACTGTGGTTTAAAGAAACAACAGTACATTTGCCTATAATCAGCTAAACCAGTCAATAGTGGAACCTGGGGTTTCTGAAGCCCACATTCCTGACCATTAAAAGAATCAAAAAGTGACAAAATACAACCAAGGAAGAAAAAATAAGTAAATGCAGATTCGCAAACAAACCGAAAACAAAATTAGCAAATTTGAGGCCACTTTTCAAGTATGCAAATATTTTCCCACACCATAGGAGCACATGTAGATTCTCACCCTTTCATATAACAAGAGAAATCAAAAGAGCAACAACATAGAGGTTTCTTTAAAAAACTAGAAAGAAAACTATCATATGACTCAACAAGTCCACTACTGGCCATTTACCCTGAGAAAATCATAATTCAAAAAGACACATGCACCCTAATGTTAACTGCAGTGCTACTTATGATAGCCAGGACATGGAAGCAACCTAAATGTCCACTCACAAATGAATGGATGAAGAAGATGTGCTCCATATATACAATGGAATATTACTCAGCCATAAAAAGGAATGAAATTGGGCCATTCATAGAGATGGACTTAGGGTTTGTCTTACCGAGTGACATAAGTCAGAAAGAGGAAAACAAATACTATATATTAAAGCGTATAGATGGAATCTAGAAAAATGGTACAGATGAACCTATTTGCAGCACAGGAATAGAGATGCAGGTGTTGAGAACAGACATGTGAATACAAGGGAGGAAGGAGAGGGTGGAATGAACTGAGAGTATCATTGACATATATACATGACCATAGCTAATGGGGACCTGCTGTATGACACTGGGAGCTCAGCTCAGTGTTCTGTGATAAACTAGAGGAGTGGACGAGGGTGGAAGGAGGGGATATATGTACACATACAGCTGATTCACTTCATTGTACAGAAGAAACTAACACAACATTGTAAAGCTATCATACCTCAATTTTTTTTAAAAAAGGGGGCAATACTTCTTGATGATTTCCTAAGTGCCAAGCTCTTTGCTGGCACTATTTCATTCTCTCCTCACAAGAACCTGCACTTCAGTGCTACTATCATTATTAGTAATTTAGAGTTTTTTGTCATTCTCATTTTAAGAGAAGGAAACTGGAACTTGGGAAAGTTAGTCCACTTACCTCCTCACTCAAACACCAACTAGCAAACCCAAAATTCCAGCTTGATCTCAATCTCACGCTTATCTTAGAAGCCAGAAAGGCCAAGGCTAAGGGTCAAGTTCTAGATGGACAAAAGCCTGATTGTGAACCCAGGCATCACCACCTCTAAGCTGGGCCACCTGAGGCCAGTTACTAAACCTTTCCTTGTCTCAGCTGACTCATCTGCAGCTTGGGGATGTTACTAGTATTAATACTTCACAGTGTCCTTATAAGAATTAATAAAAGCATTTAAAAGCATGCTTGCACACAATATTCTACATGATCACAAATGTTAGCTGTTATGAAGATGACGATGATGATTGTTACTATTATCTTTATTGCTCCAGACTGTCTTCCAGCCCTGCAAAATAATTAACACTTATGAGATTCCCCTGCACTATTAGGAAAAGTTTAATTTATCTTCAAGAAGCTTAACAGAAAAGAAAGTTTGCAGTATATTTTAGAAATTTTTCTGTTAAAAATATCTATGTGCTCAAGAGTCTGCCTTAGTTATCCCAAAAAGTCATTATAAGGAACAATGAGTTTAGATAAATAAGCTGCCTTTTTTTATGAGGACATTATTTGATTCACAATAGCAAGGGCCGTGTACCAACATTTGATTGTATTTCCTTTTTATTCATATTTTTGACTACCGAAGGATTTGCAATTAATATTAATTCTTTTGAAAAAGAAAACCAAAACTTTCTAGCAATCAGAATGTAATACTGAATTCTTTTAGAGCTTATCTCTGCTTTTTGCTATTAAAAATAAATCTTTCCATGCTGATCTGAAAAGTAAAATGCCATAATAATCTAAGAGTTTATCCACATTGGGTATAGATGCAGAAAAAGTAGTTGCCCTTCTAGGGTTCCACTTTGTATATATTATTCCCAGAGCATAAGGTATGACCTTGTGTAAAGTCTTTTTAAAAAAATGAAATTGTTAGTCACTCAGTCGTGTTCAACTCTTTACCCACCAGGTTTCTCTGTCCATGGGGTTCTCCAGGCCAGAATACTGGAGTGGGTAACCATTCCCTTCTCCAGGGAGATCTTCCCGACCCAGGGATCGAACTCAGGTCTTCCAGATTACAGGCAGATTCTTTATCATCTGAGCCTCCAAGAAAGCCCATGTAAATTCTAAATGCCAAAATAGTTACTTTGGGAATAATGACAATATTTTCAAGGGGATATCCCTTTTATGCAAACATTCAACCAAAAGTGTTTTCTCTTCAGTTTAGAGACACAGTGAAAAGAAATAGATTTTACTGAATTCTAAATTGGCCCAATTTCCCTGCTGGCTCATTTCTTTATGTTTGCACAGGTTGATTTTTTTAATTTAACTGCTCTCCTGACTTTGGACAGCACTTACATTCTCTATATACAAAAACATTGTATTTCCTGTTCACTACGTGTTAGACACACTTGTCTGTTTCACCACACTGGAAAATTAAGTTAGAATGCATATTTTAGAGACATGGAGAGACCACAAAGAACTGAGGGAGGAGAGAAATCACTCTTTCTGCCATTGAATGGGGAAAAAATACGAATTTGCTAGAGACAAACACAATACCACAGAAGAAAAAATTAAGAAGCCTAATACTTCCCCATTTTCAACAAAACTTACAGGAAGTTTTCTAAGTGACTCAATAGGAAGAAGGCAGAGGAAACTATTTTAAGTCTAGAATATCTTTATTTTTTCTCATTTTTTTATTGAAATATAGTTGATTTACAATATTTTGTTAGTTTTAAATATAATAAGTAAGTAAGTGTGAGTGGCTCAGTTGTGTCCAACTCTTTGAGACCTCATGGACTGTAACCTGACAGGCTTCTCTGTTCATGGAATTCTCCAGGCCAGAATACTGCAGTGGGTAGCCATTCCCTTCTCCAGAGGATCTTCCCAACACAGGAATCAAACCCAGGTTTCCTTCATTGCAGGCAGATTCTTTACTGTCTGAACCACCAGGGAAGCCCAGTTGGGACTATACAGTCCTAGGAATTCTCCAGGGCAGAACACTGGAGTGGGTAACTGTTCCCTTCTCCAGGGGATCTTCCCAACCCAAGGATCAAACCCAGGTCTCCTGCATTGCAGGAGGATTCTTTACCAGCTGAGCCACAAAGGAAGCCTAAGAATACTAGAGTGGGTAGCCTATCCCTTCTCCAGGGAATTTTTCCAACCCAGGAATCAAACCAGGGTCTTCTGCATTGCAGGCAGATTCTTTACCAACTGAGCTTTGATGGAAGCTCAGTTTCAGATATACAGCGCTGCAGTTCTATAATACACACACACACACACACACACACACACACACACACACACACATTCAGGTTCTCTTCCCTTGTAAGTTATTACAAAATATTGGGTATAGTTCCCTGCATTACATAGTAGGTCCTTGTTGTTTATTTTCTATATAGTAGTGTGTATCTGTTAATCCCAAACTCCTAATTTATCCCTCCCCTTGCCCTTTCCCCTTTGGTAACCATACATTTGTTTTTTTATGTTTGTGAGTATCTTTCTGTTTCAGAAATAAGTTCCTTTGTATCTTTTCGTTTTTAGAAGAATATTTTACTAACCTCTTGTGGTAATATGTTTTTACACTTTAAAACATGGGAAACAGACACAAGGAAAATACATACAGGAGGCAATGGTCCACTTTACCAATTAAATGAGAAAGCTTTCCAGTATGGCGGGCACCCCCTGGTTTTCCACTTCAGGTTTTTCTAGCTATTCCGTGTCTTTTGCCAGTAACCTTCCTTGCAGTAAAAGGCCAGCTGCAGACTGTTGACATGGGGAGCCACACAACTGGTGAAATGCCCAAAACAGAACACAGGGCGCCACAGGCCTCTCTAAGATGCTCCCCCTTTCAACTATCAACCTACACTGTTACAAGCAAGGGTGCAGGCATAACACTGTTGGGGGCACAGAGGGGTTGGGGAGGAGGTGGTAATGGAAAAGAATACACTATAAACTAAAACTTTACACTTTAAAATACTGCAAATCTGCACAAAGTAATATTTAAAGGGGTTTGCTCAAGGCAATTAAGCAAATATTGTATGGCCACAGTGCGCTTTTGGTGCTAGCAGTAAAGTGCCAATGCGGGTAGATATAAGCATCACAGGTTCGATCTGTGGGTTGGGAAGATCCCCTGGAGGAGCGCATGGCAACCCACTCCAGTATTCTTGCCTGGAGAATCCCATGGACAGAGGAGCCTGGTGGGCTACAGCCCATGGGGTCACAGAGAGTCAGACACAACTGCAGTGACTTAGCACACGCTGTGTGCCTTGCTCTGCACTTATAATCGAGCTGTATAATAGCCTTTAGTATACTCATAAGTTCATTTTTGTTTTCCCGAAGAAACTGGAATCATAGACAGCAAAACATCCTCAAGGAACAATGAATAGATCAGCACAGGTGTCACCGCCTGTCACTGTATAATCCATCTGTAGCAGTGAGCGTATTGTAAACATTTCATATATGCAGCTGCTGCTAAGTCACTTCAGTTGTGTCCAACACTGGAGTGGCTTTGATGTATTATTTATGTGCAAAATCCTATATATTTCTATTGATAATGAGTTTTAAACTATAATAAAGGGTCAAGAATAAAACATAGGAAGTGTTAACAGCAGAGACCTTTAGGAAGGCACAAAAAGGGGGATGTAAGATGAGTTCTTTTTAACTAAAAATCCCACACATCCAAGGGTCAAATATAAACTATAAACAAATGCTTTCTTCTACAAGTTTTTTTTTTTTTTGGCTTCTCCAGGTCTTAGCTGAGGCCCACAGGACCTTTGATCTTTTTCCAGGCATGCTAGATCTTTAGTTGCAGCATGTAGGATCTAGTTCTCTGAGCAAGGATCAAACCAAGAACTTGGATCTTCACCACTGGACCCCCAGGGAAGTCCTTTCTCCATAACTATTAGCAATATCTGCTTCACATGAATTTGCAGTGATGTTTGCAGAGCCCCAGGAGACCACACACAAGGCTGAGCCCCCTGGGGCTCTGCCCCAACCTCCTGATTGCTGAGAAGTGCTGACTGGGCTCTGGTGCCCAAAATGCACTGAAGGGCAGGAGCCCAAGAGCACAGGTTTCCCTCTCTCTTTCCTTACTATAGAAAATTGTTTCCAACCACAGAATTCAAATCCATTATGATTATTCAGTGAGAGTGAGAAATAGATTTAAGGGACTAGATCTGATAGACAGAGGACCTAATGAACTACGGATGGAGGTTGGTGACACTGTACAGGAGACAGGGATCAAGACCATCCCCATGGAAAAGAAATGCAAAAAAGCACAATGGCGGTCTGATGAGGCCTTACAAATAGCTGTGAAAAGAAGAGAAGCGAAAAGTAAAGGACAAAAGGAAAAATATTCCCATTTGAATGCAGAGTTCCAAAGAATAGCAAGGAGAGATAAGAAAGTCTTCCTCAGAGATCAATGCAAAGAAAGAGAGGAAAACAACAGAATGGACAAGACTAGAGATCTCTTCAAGAAAATTAGAGATACCAAGGGAACATTTCATGCAAAGATGGGCTTGATAAAGGACAGAAATTGTATGGACCTAACAGAAGTAGAAGATGTTAAGAAGAGGTGGCAAGAATACACAGAAGAACTATACAAAAAATATCTTCATGACCCAGATAATCACAATGGGGTGATCACTCACCTAGAGCCAGACATCCTGGAATGTGAAGTCAAGTGGGCCTTAGGAAGCATCACTACGAACAAAGCTAGTGGAGGTGATGGAATTCCACTTGAGCTATTTCAAATCCTGAAAGCTGATGCTGTGAAAGTGCTGCCCTCAATATGCCAGTATATTTGGAAAACTCAGCAGCAGCCACAGGACTGGAAAAGGTCAGTTTTCATTCCAATCCCAAAGAAAGGCAATGCCAAAGAATGCTCAAACTACTACACAATTGCACTCATCTCACATGCTAGTAAAGTAATGCTCAAAATTCTCCAAGCCAGGCTTCAGCAATACATGAACCGTGAACTTCCAGATGTTCAAGCTGGTTTTAGAAAAGGCAGAAGAACCAGAGATCAAATTGCCAACATTCATTGGATCATTGAAAAAGAGAGTTCCAGAAAAACATCTACTTCTGCTTTAATGACTATGCCAAAGCCTTTGACTGTGTGGATCACAATAAACTGTGGAAAATTCTTCAAGAGATGGGAATACCAGACCACCTGACCTGCCTCTTGAGAAACCTGTATGCAGGTCAGAAAGCAACAGTTAGAACTGGACATGGAACAACAGACTGGTTCCAAATAGGAAAAGGAGTACGTCAAGGCTGTATATTGTCACCCTGCTTATTTAACTTCTATGCAGAGTACATCATGAGAAATGCTGGGCTGGAAGAAGCACAAGCTGGAATTAAGATTACCGGGAGAAATACCAATAACCTCAGACATGCAGATGACACCACCCTTATGGCAGAATGGGAAGAGGAACTAAAAAGCCTCTTGATAAAGGTGAAAGAAGAGAGTGAAAAAGTTGGCTTAAAGCTCAACATTCAGAAAACGAAGATCATGGCATCCAGTCCCATCACTTCGTGGGAAATAGATGGGGAAACAGTGGAAACAGTTTCAGACTTTATTTTGGGGGGCTCCAAAATCACTGCAGATGGTGACTGCAGCCAAGAAATTAAACGGCGCTTACTCCTTGGAAGGAAAGTTATGACCAACCTAGATAGCATATTGAAAAGCAGAGACATTACTTTGCCAACAAAAGTCCGTCTAGTCAAGGCTATGGTTTTTCCAGTGGTCATGTATGGATGTGAGAGTTGGACTGTGAAGAAAGCTGAGTGTCGAAGAATTGATGCTTTTGAACTGTGGTATTGGAGAAGACTCTTGAGAGTCCCTTGGACTGCAAGGGGATCCAAACAGTCCATCCTAAAGGAGACCAGTCCTGGGTGTTCATTGGAGGGACTAATGCTGAGACTGAAACGCCAATACTTTGGCCACCTCATGGGCAAACTCTTCCTCATGGGAAGAGTTG
Source organism: Bos taurus (assembly GCF_002263795.3). Lineage (NCBI taxonomy): Eukaryota > Metazoa > Chordata > Mammalia > Artiodactyla > Bovidae > Bos > Bos taurus. Next base: position 90,216,037 of record NC_037332.1, read on the forward strand.
ACTCATTGGAAAAAACCCTGATGCTGAGAGGGATTGGGGGCAGGAGAAGGGGATAACAGAGGATGAGATGGCTGGATGGCATCACCGACTCGATGCACATGAGTTTGGGTGAACTCCAGGAGTTGGTGATGGACAGGGAGGCCTGGAGTGCTGCGATTCATGGGGTTGCAAAGAGTTGGACATGACTGAAGCGACACAGCAGCAGCAGCAGTGTGTATCTATTAATCCCGAATTCCCAGTTTATCCCTCCCCCATACTTTCCCCTTTGGTAACTATAAATTTGTTTTCTATATCTGTGAATCTATTTCTATTTTATAAATAAGTTCATTTGTATCATTTGCTTAGATTCCACATATAAGTGACATGTGATTTGTGTTTCTCTGTCTTACTTAATTCACTTAATGATAATCTCTAGGTTCATCCATGTTGCTGCAAATGGGATTATTTCATCTTTTTTAAAGGCTGAGTAGAATCCCACTGTATGTATATAGTACATCTTTTTTATCCATTCATCAGTCAATGGACATTTAGGTTGCTTCCATGTTTTGACTATTGTAAATAGTGCTGCAATAAACATTGCGGTCCATGTATCTTTTCAAATTAGAATTTTCTCCAGACATATGCCCAGGAGTGGGATCACTGGGCCATATGTTGGTTCTATTCCTAGATTTGTTTTTAAGTACCTCCATATAGTTCTAAACAGCATATTAAAAAGCAAAGACATCACTTTGCTGACAAAGGTCTGTATAATCAAAGCTATGGTTTTTCCAGGAGTCATGTATAGCTGTGAGAGTTGGACCATAAAGAAGGCTTAGTGCCAAAGAATAGATGTTCTCGAATTGTGGTGCTGGAGAAGACTCTTGAGAGTCCCATGGACTTCAAGGAGATCAAACCAGTCAATCTGAAAGGAAATCAACCCTGAATATTCATTGGAAGGACTGATGCTGAAGCTGAACCTCTAATACTTTGGCTACCTGATGCAAAGAGCTGACTCATTGGAAAAGACTCTGATGCTGGGAAAGATTGAAATCAAAAAGAGAAGAAGGTGACAGAGAATGAGATGATTGGATGGCATCACCAACTCAATGGACATGAATTTAAGCAAATTCTGGGAGACAGTGAAGGACTAGGAAGCGTGGCATGCTGCAGTCCATGGGGTCACAAAGAGTTGGACATGACTTATCAACTGAACAAAAACAACACTGTTCTAATAGTGGCTGCACCAATTTATGTTTCCACCAATAGCATAAAGAGGTTCCCAAAGGTCTCCTTTTACAATGTAGCTTTTTTTTATATACTTAACTCTGAAGTTGTCATGACAGGCTATGTACTGTTCCATCTCTCTGTAAGGAGATCTCTAGTCTAAAACTCGAAGACTTTAAGAAGATCAAGTAGGGCAAGAGATGAGAGTAAGAGAAAGTTGCTTCATCAGTATGCCTGGTCTGACTTCAGCTAAACCACCCACAGACTTCTATCAAAGAAGCCAAAGCACAATGTCCATAATCAGATTTCTGACATCATTTCTATGTCAGCCAGATTCTGATATACTGATTTCTAGCTTCATCTTCTCTCAACAGTCCTGTAGAAGGATCCTTCCATGTATCAGTTCCTAGATATCTTCCTTCATTATGAGACACAATAGGAGGCTCTATGGAGCTGAGCGGATCCTCCATGAATGTGGAGAGAAAAGAGTAATTCATTTTGTTTTGTCGAGTCACCTCTGCTTTAACTGTATGACATCATAAATGTAAAGTCACTAAGTGTATGGTTCATTTAGCCTATCAAAACCAAATGGAAAGATGATGTTCCTTCAACTAGAGAGGTTTACATGATTCACAGGATGTCTCAGGATATAGTCAAACAGCTCAGTTTGGGTTTCTTACTGGCTCAGACAGTAAAGAATCTGCCTGCAATGCGGAAGACCTAGGTTCAATCCCTGGGTTGGGAAGTTCCCCTGGAGGAGGGCATAGCAACCCACTCTAGTATTCTTGTCTGGAGAATCCCATGGACAGAGGAGCCTGGTGGGCTACAATCCATGGGGTTGCAAAGAGTCAGACACAACTGAGCAACTAACACTTTCACTTTCCTATGTCACTCCCTCAAAGAGAAATACAAAGTTATACTGAGAAAACAGCCCAGTTAGTTTTCTGGAGTTGTGCCATAATGTTAATTCTTATTTCCTGTAGTTTTCTCCCATTATGCCTCCTGTTTATTCTTTTTGGATCCTCTCTCTGTGGACCCAGCCTGCTGTTGCACAATCTCTATTATTTTATTCCAGTCCTTCCAGTCCTAGGAAATGACACGAGCCAAGTACCCTGAGTAAAGATCCAACTCATCAGGCCATTCTTAACCATCCAGGACAACCCTCTGCATTCAGCTCACTCACTCATAAACGTCCCTCAGGTCCCCCAAGATCTACCCACCTGAGTTCTCGCCTGGCCTGTTTTATTTGATCTGCTCAAACAGCAACTGCAATTCAAGCTGATGCTAAGCTGTATAATTATGCCAGCATCTAAATTTCTTTATCATCAGGAAATGAGCATGCCTCGCCAGCAAATGATCACAAAGGGATTCAAGCAAGGATACAATGGGTTGTTCTTCCGAATCCATTTTAATGGTATTTCATGCTTGCACGTATGCTGTTGCTTCAGTTGTGTCCACCTCTTTTGTAACTTCTGAGACTGTAGCCCGCCAGGCTCCTCTGTCCATGGGATTCTCCGGGCGAGAATACTAGAGTGGGTTACCATGCCCTCCTCCAGGGAATTTTCCTGATCCATGGATCGAACCCGAATCCCTTATGTCTCCTGCATTGGCAAGCAGGGCTTTTGTTTATCACTAGTATCACCTGGGAAGCCCCTTTAATGGTACTTGGTTGGCTCAAAAGTTTGTTTGGGTTTTTCTGTAAGATGTTATGGAAAAACCTGAACAAATCTTTTGGCCAATCCAATATATGTCTGTTGTAAGAGACCTGTATTTTAGAAATCTTTTTGCTCATATTCAGTGTTTAAGATGCTCCCCTCTTTTCCCCCAGCCACAGAGGGGAGAGATAGACAATAAAAAGCCCACTCTGATAGCTGTTTCTGAGGCTGACTGCCGTGCAGTACACTCTCTAGAAACGTTCATTCTGCTCGTTCTATCAGTTTCTTGATATCCCACATGCCTGGCCCACCTAACCTGTGATCAGGAGCAGAAAGCTTTGCCAGTATCTTTTTCTAATACTTTGTTTTGTTTCCAACTCTTAACAGAATGCTTATTTAATAAAGGTCCTAGATATACTCCAGAAAATGATTTTAAAAAGTTTAGCTATGCTATTAGAAGTCATTAAAGGAAAGATGCCTAATCAGGGGCTTCCAACAGGCTTTCCAGAAAAGGCATTCATGAATTTCCCCCCAAATTTACCAAGTTGCTTGGGTTCAGGGAAGCGATCATGGTATTGGATGGCAGAGAGTGTTAAATGGTTTGTGTGCTTCAGAGACTTACAGAAAGCTTCTGCTAAAATCCAAGAGCAGAAATAAATACATCACTTGCTGCCAAAATAGGAAAATAAAATATTAAATAATAAAAATATTCCACTATAAATCCACTTAGAGACAGAAACTAGCTATAAACAAAAGCAAGAATTTGAAAATCTTGCCCAGTCAGAGGTAATATCATTTAGAAAGTATGACCAACACCAAACTATACCTATACTTAATATCAACTGTTTCCCAAGGTTCTGAGAGACATAAATTCAGTAATGCCTGCTGTCATACATGAAGCAGGCATTACTGCTCATACACATGGAATAATCTAATACAGGGGATTAAAAAAAAAGTCTGTCCAAATGTGGTGTTCTCACATTACTTATAATGTCTTTGATCTGAAGCCATCTAAATGATCTGAAATTATGAAATGATGAAGCAATGATTAGTAAGTGAATTGATCAATGTAATATACAATAGAATAAGCTACTATGTTGAAAATTATTTGTAAAGACATTTTGTAATAACATGAGAAAATGATATTTTACAATGATATTAATTGGAAGAAGGAAGAAAAAATTTTAACAAGCAGTCTATATGCTAAAAATACTAAAAATAAAGAAGTTTTAGATGACAGAAATATCATAGTTAGGTACAGAAAATGATGACACAACACATACATGAATGCAAATTCAGGACTTCCCTGGTGGTCAGTCGTCAAGAATCTGCCTGCCAACACAGGGGACATGGGCTCAGTCCCTGGTGCAGGAAGGGATGGATCCCACATGCCACACAGCAACTAAGCCTGTGTGCCACAACTACTGAGCCCTTGCGCCCTAGAGGCCATACTCTGAAACAAGAGAGGCCACGGCAATGAAAAGCCTGTGCACCACAACTGGAGAGTAGCCCCCACTCACCGAAACTAGAGAAAGCCCACATGCAGCAATGAAGACCTAGTGCAGCCAAAAATTAATTCATCAATGTTTTAAAAAAGAATGCAATCTCCTCTTTCCCCCAGGGGCCCAATAAACCTTGGGGAACAATACAGAACTCAAAAAAGGGAAGAGATGTGACTCAGAGGCAAGTCACATCCCTCCCCACCTTGCCACCTTTACTCCACACTGGGAAAAAGGAGGAAATAGTGTCTTTGGAGCCTAAGCCTGGCTGGTGCTGGGGGAAGGGAAGAAGGTATTCGTTGAACTGAACATGAGATGCAAGCTTCACATTTGGTCACTGTGTTTAACAACTGAAAGTAACTGAAAAACTGGGGATAGGCACACAGTGTTGTTAAGCAACGTAAAGAAAAGTTCACCATGACTTGGTAGAATTGAGAGGAGAAAATATTTGGGACGAGTCAAGATATATAAATTCTTAAGTCTGAGGGCCCTTTATTGCCTCCTATAATAGGGCTTTATGTATTTTGTAGAACATGTCTAATTTTTTTTCCTTAAACTGACACCTCTTTGAGTACAAAATTTAAGTTTGATGTATCATTTTATCCCCAAAGAACTAACACTTTGCCTTGCATATAGAGGGTACTCTAATATTAATGAAACAAGCTATTCATATATTTTACTGCTATTTCAAAGAAAATGAAAAGCTGTTCACACATTTGTTAATAAAGAGTGATCTGAGTGATAAGTCATTTCATTTTGGAATTATAATTTGGGGATCTTTAAAGATCTTCCACCCCTGTAAACCAGTGGTTAACTGATATTGTTGTACTAAATATTTATAATCCAATGAAATACAGATCTTCCAATTTATTCTAAATTGAGAAAAATCTCCCAACTGATTTTAAATTGGGAAAATCCTAGAGTCAAGGCAGTTATCTCTATTATCAACTTCCAAAAGTATAATTCATCTAATGCTAAAATTTGAAAATGTTATTCATCCTCAGCCTATGACTAATGATTAATATGATAAAGCATTCTATCTTATAAATCATTCCTATAAATGTGTCAAAATTAAATATTAATTGAGGAAATTAAGATTAGATTCCTAACCTCTTAGGTGGTAAATTACATTTATGCAAATTGGCTAATCACAGTTGGCCAGGTAAGTTGTATGCATATAAACAGCCTGGAAGTCACCTAGGTTGCATTCTGAAATCTTTCATTAAAATTTCTGGATGGAAACTCTATAGAACATAAGAATCAAGGCCAAAGTGCTATTTTAAATGCATAGGTTAAAAAAACCTATTTTATAATTCCATATTTTAACAACAAAAAATTATTCAAAGTCTAGAATAACAGAAATGCTTTCTCCAGACCAAAACTTTACCAGGAAAATTAATATAAAAAGCAATTTTTTCTCAATTGTCTGTTCCAAATTGCATTCTGAATATTTATCTTTTTACTAGTTCTCTCCCAAAAACATAACTGTAAAATGTATTATATGGTTGCAAATGTTATATGTATAAAGAGACAAAAACTTGACTTAAAGGTGCATGAATTATAGTAGATGTTTGTGTCATCATTTCATTAGTGAAAATATCGATAGGCTAAGATCCAACTTAGGAACTCAACTCATAATTATACAATGTCCATGCTGCTGCTGCTGCTGCTAAGTCACTTCAGTCGTGTCTGACTCTGTGCGACCCCAGAGATGGCAGCCCACCAGGCTCCCCCGTCCCTGGGAGTCTCCAGGCAAGGACACTGGAGTGGGTTGCCATTTCCTTCTACAATATCGACAGATGAACGCAATTGAATGTAAAATTCAATTATTTTTTACCCTGTTTCTCTTCAAAAATATATGCAATCACTTAAAAATAATGAATATAACTATTCTGAAGGGTGTTTCGAGAAAACATGAAGAATAGTCATATTTATACATACATTTTATATAATGTATACATAAAATATGCCAGAAGCCTTAAACTAAAGTCATCCTATCTGAATGTCTAAGCATTTTTATTATTTATTTATTTTATTTATTATTTTATTTATTTATTTATTATAAATAAATAATAAATAAATTTTATTTATTTTAATAATAAATAAATTTAAATAAATAAATTTAAATAAATAAAATGTATTTATTAATAAATAAAAATAGTAAATTGTTTTATTTATTTATTATTATTTATTATTTATTTATTTACTAAGCATATTTATTATTTTACCTAAGGTAAAATAAATGTCTTTTATGCTAAACAAAGACAAAAGGTGAGGTCAGTGCAGCTGCTGTGATTCAGCTTAACACCAAGCTCTAGGCTTACTAGTAGCAAAAACACAAACATACCAAAAAACCTGTTACTTCACCTCACCAGTGGAATTACGACAGTGTGCCTTTAAAGACACATCATGGGAACATCCTAAGAAAATGCAGACAAGGTGTTTGGCACAGTGCTTAGCTCGTGGGAGGTGACTAAGGATGCTATCTAGTATTGCCATCCAATAACACACAAAAAAGTAGTGTCTCAGAAAAGACAGGATTGTGGCTGCTACCAAATCTTTAGAGAATTTCCTACACAGATCACTGTAGTAGGATCATAAATGAGTCATTTCCTCAAACCTGATTTCAGTAGAGTTTGAGTGACAAAGATATTTTCTTCAGGGAACGCTCATTGTTCTGGTGCCAGCTACAGTGCCTTTCACGTGTGTGCATGCTAAGTTGCTCCCGTCATGTCCTACTCTACTACCCTATGGTCTGTAGCCTGAAAGGCTCCTCTGTCCGTGAAATTCTTCAGGCACGAATACTTGAATGAGTTGCCATGACCTCCTCCAGGTGATCTTCCTGACTGAGTGATCAAACCCAAATCTCTTACATTTCCTGCATTGGCATTTGGGTTCTTTACCACTAGCACCACTTGGGAAGCCTTGCACATAATAGTCATTTAATGGATCTGGTCACAAAAGAAGGCTGTACAAAAAATATTTCTGGGCATCAAAACCTTTCTCTTTTCCTTCCACAGTCCTTAAATTCTCCAAGCTTTGGCCAAGGCTCTTCTTTTCAACTCTTCAACTACCTGGAGAGAGGAAGAGAAAATCTGAATTCCCAGTCAGTGCCACCTGCCATGATGGAGCACATCAACTGATCCAGAGCTAAGAGAGGGACAGAGTAGAAAGAGATGACACCTTCCTGAGTGTCTTACAGTTGAAATTCTATCTTCTTTTAAAAAAAAAAAAAAAATCTGAGAATTTGAGTAAATTTCAACTTCTTCATCTCCATTCTAACCTCTCATTCTCTTTATAACCAGGCTCAAACTTGCTTGGTTACAGCCCTATTCTCCATGATACAGGTGGGTTTCATGCCACCAACTCACCACTGTAACAGTCCTTGCTTTGTTTCAAGGTCTCAAGTGAAAAGCGACAGTGTTTTTGTGCTTCATTCAGTCGTTTCCAACTCTTTGCAACCCCATGGATTGTAGCCCACCAGATTTCTCTGTTCATGGGATTCTCCAGGCAAGAATACTAGAGTGGGTAGCCATTCCCTTCTGGAATCCAAGTTTCCTGCATTGCGGGTATATTGTTTACAACTGAAGCCGCCAATGACTTCTAATTACCAAACCTAGAAGGCAATGGCACCCCACTCCAGTACTTTTGCCTGGAAAGTCCCATGGACGGAGGAGCCTCGTAGGCTGCAGTCCATGGCGTCGCTAGAGTCGGGCACGACTGAGCGACTTCACTTTCAAGCATTGGAGAAGGAAATGGCAACCCACTCCAGTGTTCTTGCCTGGAGAATCCCAGGGACGGGGGAGCCTGGTGGGCTGCCGTCTATGGGGTCGCACAGAGTTGGACACGACTGAAGCGACTTAGCAGCAGCAGCAGCACGGACCTCTTAATTTGTGTATTTTTGGCTAGACTGTCTTCATAATTACTGTTGGGCAGAATTTGATAGCTGCTGTGCATAGTGATTTCTACACCTTTCTCATTTCCCTCTTTCCCTTTTTCAACTTATTTGACTGTGCCAAGTCTTAGATGTGGCACGCAGGATCTTCAGCTGCTCCATGTGAGATCTAGTTCCCTGACCAGAGATCGAACCCAGAGAGTCTTAACCACTGGATCACCAGGGAAGTCCCTCCCTCTTTTCTGAATGGGAAACTTTATAGTAGTTATTCTACTTCTTTTCTACTATTAGGATTTGAGTGCTCATGGGGCAAACAAAATGTCTTTTAGATGGGTTACCAAACTGCAGGAAGCTGAATCTGGCCCTGGAGGAGAACACCAGGCATGCACAGAGATCGAGGACTGTGTTGGATGAGTAACTTGATGGAATTTGGGGGTTACCTTTCATATGGAGGAGCTGATGGTGACCTATGAATGATCAGAAGTGTGTTCATGGATTTTTAAAAGACCACAATGTGGTCCCCCAATATCCATTTTCCTTTTTTTCCAGTGGTGACAGAGTCACCAATTTTGAGCTTGGCACATGGCTTCCCAGGATGGAGTTAGCAACTTCTTTGCAGATATGGAGTCATATAACTAGGTCCCTGGGGTGCTAGGCAAATGTGTTCATGTAGCAGCTTCTGAAAATCCTTCTGATGAGATGGAACACACATGCCCTTTGCTCTGTTCTTTCTCCCTTCCTCTAACCTGCTGTCTGGAACTTAGATGCCACCATCTATGACAAGGCAGTAAGATACAAGGAACCCTTGTCCCTCAAGTTATACAGCATATATTAGTCTTCAAGTGCCAACTCAGATTTTTATGTGCAGTTAGAATCAACTTCCATATTTTTTGCAAGCATACATGCTAAGTTGCTTCAGTCGTGTCTGACTCTTTGTGACCCTATGGACTATAGTACACTAGGCTCCTCTGTCCATGGGGATTCTCCAGGCAAGAATACTGGAGAGGGTTGCCATGCCCTCCTCCAGGGGATCTTCCTGACCCAGGGATCAAACCTGTGTCTCTTATATCTCCTGCATTGGCAGACAGGTTCTTTACCACTAGCACCACCTGGGAAGCCCTCCATATTGTTTAAGCCACTGCTAAAAGGGAATTTCTGTAACAGAGTCAAACCTCATCCAAACTGACACAGGTATATGAAATAGAAAATGATCTCTCACTTGAGAAGAGATAAATGGTGATACCCAGGTGGCGCTAGTGGTAAAGAACCTACCTGCCAATGCAGGAGACATAAGAGATGCAGGTTCGATCCCTGAGTCAGGAAGATCCCCTGGAAGAGGGCATGGCAACCCACTCCAGTATTCTTGCCTGGAGAATCCCATGGACAGAGGAGTTTGGAGGGCTACAGTCCTTACGGTTGCAAAGAATCTGACATGACTGACTTAGCACACACATATACACACCATTCACTAAGATAGAGAAAGGGCAGGCTTGAGTGGAGAATTGGATCTTGGATGTGTTGAGTATGGGCTATGCATAAAAATTCAAGTACTAACACTATCAGATAACACATAAATGGTAGATGAAGCCTCGAGGATGAATAAGTTTATCCAAGGAATATATATATATATATATATATATAAAGTAGATTGTATGAACCCAAAAACTACTTGAAGCTTACAAATGTCTATCATTTCTCACATTCCAGCTTCCATGCTTATGTTTACCCAGGATGCACAGTATTTATGTTGAGCTGATCTCATATCAGATCTGCCCTTGCCTCTCAGGAATAACCAGTGGAAAACACTGTTCTAATAAAGCCAGTGGAAAGTTCACAGACTTGTCCAAATCTTATCTGCCCTATTTATAGCCTAAGAAGCAAAACTAGAACATTTAGGGTAAACTGGGCTTTTCTGAATCACTCCCATCATTCATAGTCATGACTAAAAAAATATCATAAAGTTTCAGAATAGAAAGTATCCTCAGACTCTTCCAAACTAGTGTGTGTGTGTGTGTGTGTGTGTGTGTGTGTGTGCATGCATACTCAGTCATGTCTCACTCTTTGCAACCTCATAGACTGTAGTCTGCCAGACTCCTCTGTCCATGGAATTATCCAGGCAAGAATACTGGAGTGGGTTGCCATTTCCTATTTTAGGAGATCTTCCTGAGCCAAGGATTGAACCCACATCTCCTGCATTGCAGGCGGATTCTTTACCACTGAGCTACCAGGAAAGCCTCCAAACCAATACACCACCATAAATGTTATTGTACAGAAAGAGTACAGATCATAGTTTACTTAACAAGAATCCTAAGTGAACAAAGTTAAGAGCTATCCCTATGTTTAAAAGAATGTGAGTTTAAAAAAAAAAAAAAAAAGCTTCTCTTTCAAGAAACAATATAATTCCAGGGCAGGAACAGACACAGATGTAGAGAAGGGACACAGGGACAGAGTGGGGGGAGAGGAGGGTGGGACGAATTGGGAGATTAGGATTGACATATATCCACTACCATGTGTAAGAGAGATAGCTAGTGGGAAGCTGCTGTAAAGCATAGGAGGCTCAGCTCGGCACTGTGATGACCTAGAAGGGATGGGGTTGTGGGGTGGGGAGGTCCCAGAAGGAAGGGGTATATGTATCTGTATAGCTGATTCACTTCATTGTAGAGCCAGAAACTAACACATCATTGTAAAGCAACTATACTACAATTTTTTTTTAAAGAAATCACTTTTAATCATAAGCCTTTCCCGCATAGCCTCAAGACAGATCTTTCCCATCTCTAATATTCACAGAAGCAAACTCACTGATTATATTCAGATATCAACAAGAAAATTCAGTTTAAACATTGGGAGCCACCTTTTAACTACAACATCATTCAAACACTGCTAGAGTTTACCAAAGGAGTTATGGGATCTCCCTCAGAGGTTTTCCAGCATCCGTTAGACATTCATTTGAAGGAATTAGTTTAAGATAACTTGCATGTACTCCTTTTGCAGCAGGGAGCTGAACCACAAGATTGTTTTTCTATGACACTATTTCCTGGCTGGAAATCGAAGGTGGCAGAAGAAAATAACAGTGAGTTGGAAGTTTGGGGGTTTATTATTTAAATCATTTCCTCACATTAAATGAGTTGCAAGTTTCACCACTAATGGCATTTAAATATATTCAAGACTCTAGGACATTTTTCATGTCCTTGCCAAATGGGATTTATTTAATTTCTGACTAATTTATACTTAGGGTTTCTCTAAAGGAGGTTCTGGCTCCAGCTTTATAACTTCCAGTCAAAGCAGAGAACCACAAGACTGAGCTACCACAGTGGACTGAACTCAATTGTTCAAGGACATCTTGGCTTGCCCAGACACTCTTTGATACTTGAAACTAGTATCTGAAGCCATAGAGAGAAGTCATCTCCATCATTTGGAAGCAGTTACCTTTTCCAACCAACAAATCTATGCAGTCAACTTTTGATGAATGGATTAACGAGGTGGAGAAAGGTAATGACTGAATTCCAAATCACAGATAAAACAAACTGCAAATATCATGGTTAATCCACACCCTCAACATTCTAAGTGAATAACAAAAGGACATGTAAAAGGAGAAATTGACTCAAATGCTTATGCAGAATGCTACCTTGGAAATCAGGGCTGTCAAGTGCAGAGTATACAGCAGAGTGAATAGCTATGTCCTAAACACCCCCATCTTTTTTTGGCAAAACTAATACAATTACATAAAGTTTAAAAATAAAATAAAAATTTAAAAAAATGGTCAAAAAAAATAAAGTAAAATAAATCTGAAAAAAAAAATCTGGATGTAGAATTCTCTCTTAAGGGGTGTAAGTAAACAAAATTACTTTCAATTCCTCATGTCCCAGCAAGACCATAATTAGCAGCAAAGTAATTGCTGAGCTTCTCAGGTGGCAGGACTGGTAAAGAACCCACCTGCCAATGCAGGAGGTATAGGTTTGATCCCTAGATTAGGAAGATCCCCTGGAGAAGAGAATAGCTACCCACTCTGGTATTCTTGCCTGGAGAATCCCATGGACAAAGGAGCCTGGTGGGCTGCAGGCCATGGGACTGTAAAGACTCAGACACAGCTGAGTAACTAAACACACATGGAATGGAATGTGACTGAGCACAACAGTTGAGCAGATAATCAGGTGGCTGGCTAAAGAAGAATATTGCTGGTGGAGGGCTACTACAAACGACACCATTTTATGATTCACAGATTGTCTACTAATTCAAGGATTTATGCTAACGGTGCTCTTCTGGAAATAGAGATATAATCATTGCTGTGCTTCTCTGTGAGTCAGCCAAGACTACAGCAACGAAAGTTCAATGATCCTGTGGATAAGGGTATCTAAGCTACTACTGCTATAACATTTACTGGGCTACCGATTAAAGCACAGGGCAACACCGCCAAAGCACCCTCACCCTCAGCGCTTTCTGTCTGAACTATGTTCCAAACGGCAAAAGAAAAGTAACTGATGAAGGTGGAAAGAGACTAAAACCAGACAGTCTTCTTTCATGAAGGAGGAATATGAATGGATGTGACTGGCTGACCTTAGACACAGCAAGCAGTAGATAAACTGACTTCAGTCAATAAAATCTGTGTCCAAGGCTTCAATTCTTCTGTTTCCTGCCCATACAAGTGGGAGAGTCTTCTGTTACCCCTCTCCCGGAGAGGGAGAGAAGAAAGAGGGAAACAAATCTGTATGCCACTACTTAATGGATTATTATGAAAAATATAACTGTTCATTCAAAGTCAAAAAGTAAATTATATGACAGTTCCTTGCAAAGTACACACTTCTACAGAAAATAAATTTCTATGTTTGTTATTTGATGATCATTCCTTGAGTGCATTCAATTTGATATTCATTTGAGTGCATTCAATTTGAAATTTCCTTAAATGTCTCCTAAATGATGATGCTATGAAAGTGCTGCACTCAATATACCAGCTGCACTCAATATGTCAGCATATTTGGAAATCTCAGCAGTGGCCACAGGACTGGAAAAGATCGGTTTTCATTCCAATCCCAAAGAAAGGCAATGCAAAGAATCCTCAAACTACCACACAACTGCACTATCTCACATTAGCAAAGTAAGGCTCTAAATTCTCCAAGCCAGGCTTCAGCAACACATGAACCATGAACTTCCAGATGTTCAAGCTGGTTTTAGAAAAGGCAGAGGAACCAGAGATCAAATTGCCAACATCTGCTGGATTATTAAAAAAGCAAGAGAGTTCCAGAAAAACATCTATTTCTGCTTTATTGACTATGCCAAAGCCTCTGACTGTGTGGATCACAATAAACTGTGGAAAATTCTGAAAGAGATGGGAACACCAGACCACCTGACCTGCTTCTTGAGAAACCTGTATGCAGGTCAGGAAGCAACAGTTAGAACTGGACATGGAACAACAGACTGGTTCCAAATAGGAAAAGGAGTACGTCAAGGCTGTATATTGTCACCCTGCTTATTTAACTTCTATGCAGAGTACATCATGAGAAACACTGGGCTGGAAGAAGCACAAGCTGGAATCAAGATTGTCAGGAGAAATATCAATAACCTCAGATATGCAGATGACACCACCCTTATGGCAAAAAGCAAAAAAGAACTAAAGAGCCTCTTGGTGAAAGTGAAAGAGGAGAGTGAAAAAGTTGGTTTAAAGCTCAACATTCATAAAACTAAGATCATGGCATCTGGTCCCATCACTTCATGGGAAATAGATGGAGAAACAGTGGAAATAGTGTCAGACTTTATTTTTGGGGGCTCCAAAATCACTGCAGATGGTGATTGCAGTCAGGAAATTAAAAGACGCTTACTCCTTGGAAGGAAAGTTATGACCAACCTAGATAGCATATTGAAAAGCAGAGACATTACTTTGCCAACAAAGGTCCATCTAGTCAAGTCCAGTGGTCATGTATGGATTTGAGAGTTGGACTGTGAAGAAAGCTGAGTGCTGAAGAATTGATGCTTTTGAACTGTGGTGTTGGAGAAGACTCTTGAGAGTCCCTTGGACTGCAAGGAGATCCAACCAGTCCATCCTAAAGATCAGCCCTGGGAGTTCTTTGGAAGGAATGATGCTAAAGCTGAAACTCCAGTACTTTGGCCACCTCATGCGAAGAGCTGACTCATTGGAAAAGACTCTGATGCTGGGAGGGATCGGGGGCAGGAGGAAAAGGGGATGACAGAGGATGAGATGGCTGGATGGCATCAACAACTTGATGGACGTGAGTTTGAGGGAACACCAGGAGTTGGTGATGGACAGGGAGGCCTGGCGTGCTGTAATTCATGGGGTCGCAAAGAGTTGGACATGACTGAGCAACTGAACTAACTGAACTAATGCTTTGAAAAACTTTCATGCTCCAAGCACTGTAATAGTTTCCACATGTTATTTCATTTAATTCTGACAGCAGTAATTAAAAATGCCTACCTTTCAGATGAGAAAAGTGAGCTGCAGTAAGGTTGTGGTTAGTTGCTCAGTCATGTCCAACTCTTTGCAACTCCAAGGACTATAGCCGTCCAGGCTCCTCTGTCCATGGGATTTTACAGCAAGAATACTGGAATGGGTTGCCATTCCCTCCTCCAGGGGATCTTCCTCATTTTTCCAATAGTCATGTATGGATGTGAGAGTTGGATCATAAAGAAAGCTGAGCGCCGAAATTGATATTTTTGAACTGTGGTGTTGGAGAAGACTCTTGAGAGTCCTTTGGACTGCAAGAAGATCAAACCAGTCCATCCTAAAGGAAATCAGTCCTGAATAGTCATTGGAAGGACTGATGCTGAAGCTCCAAAACTTTGGCCACCTGATGCAAAGTATTGGCTCATTGGAGAAGACCCTGATGTTGGGCAAGACTGAAGGCAGGAGGAAAAGGGGACGACAGAGGATGAGATGGTTGGAAGGCATCACTGACTCAATGGACATGAGTTTGAGCAATCTCCAGGAGTTGATGATGGACAGGGAAGACTGGCATGCTGCAGTTCGCAAAGAGTCAGACATGGCTGAGTGAGTGAACTGAAAATACTATGTTCTCATCCTTACCACAATGTCATCTTCAGAGTAGACACCCTCTTTTATCATTTTATTGCATCTTGGATGTTTTCTTTGTAGCTGTTTAACATTTTTCTGCCCCATGAGATCATACACTAAGCTGTAAAAGACAGGAGTCCCCAACCCCCAGGCCAAAGACCAGTATACTGTCTGTGGTCTGTTAGGAACACTGGGCCACACAGCAGGCGGTGAGTGGCTGGTGGGTGAGGGAAGCTTCATCTGTATTTACAGCCATTCCCCTTCCCTCACATTACTGCCTGAGTTCTAATTCCTGTCAGATCAGCAGTGGCGTTAGATTCTCATAGAAGCGTGAATCCTACTGTGAAAGGCGCACGTGAGGGATCTAGGTTGCGTGCTCCCTATGAGAATCTGATGCCTGATGATCTGATTCTGCATCATGGTGAGTTGTATAATTATTTCATTATATATCACAATGTAATAATAATATAAATGAGATGCACAATAAATGTAATGTGCTTGAGTCATCCCCAAACCATCCCCTCTCTCCTCATCCGTGGAAAAACTGTCTTCCTTGAATCTGATCCCTGGTGCCAAAAAGTAGGCTTAGGACTACATAGTAGCCTTGGTGTCTGCTCTATTCCCAGATACACACACACACACACACACACACACACACACACAGCATTTACTGTACAGTCCTTGGCAGAGCCCTTTCATTAGTGTTTCCTAGAGGGACACCAACTCTAAGCAAATCTTAAGTATAAACAAAAGACCACCTGGCTTCAGTGTTTCAAGTATAACATTGTGCATACCTTTTGCCTTGTCAGAATATTTCCTGTGGCTTTTCTGCCTATAAAGTGACTAAAGCCAAACTGTCTAAACTGATGGAAATGGAAATGGCAACCCACCCCAGTATCTTTGCCTAGAGAGTCCCATGGGCAGAGGAGCCTCGCAGGCTACAGCACATAAGGTCGCAAGAGTTGGACATGACTTAACAACTAAATCACCACCACCACCATCTAAACTGATCTCATTCAAAAACAAGACTGCAGCCTGCCATGACACCTATATAAAGCCATTTCTGCTCATTTCCAGAGTCACATTTACTTTCAAAAGCAAGACCTTCTTTCATATTTTCATGATATTTTTTTCCAAGTGTATTTCTCAACAAGCAGCCAAACCTGCAAGGCTTTATCTCCTGCCCATTGTTAGCTATTAATATTATAATTCATCTCACCAGCAAACTGGTTAAAATAAAAATTGTCATTGTATGGCAAAAACCACCACAGTATTGTAAAGCAATTAGCCTCCAATTAAAATAAATTAATTAATTTTAAAAAAGAGTAACAACCCTGAGGAAAAGAATAGGAAAACTATGCAACATTTAAAGTAATAAAAACTATTATTAAGGATATATGTCAATTTAACTTCAGATTATACTACAAAGCTACAGTCATCAAGACAGTATGGTACTGGCACTAAAACAGAAATATAGACAAATGGAACAAGTTAGAAAGCCCAGAAATAAACCCATGCACCTATGGGTACCTTATTTTTGACAAATGAGGCAAGAATACACAATGGGGCAAAGACAGCTTTTTCAATAAACGGTGCTAGGAAAACTGGACAGCTATGTGTAAAAGAATGAAATTAGAACACTTCCTAACATCATACACAAAGATAAACTCTAATTGGATTAAAGACCTAAATGTAAAATAAGAAACTATAAAACTCTTAGAGGAAAACATAGGCAGAACACTCGATGATGTAAATCAAAGCAAGATCCTCTATGACTCACTTCCTAGAGTAATGGAAATAAAAACAAAAGTAAACCAGTGGGACCTGATTAAACTTAAAAGCTTTTTCACAGCAAAGGAAACTATAAACAAGATGAAAAGACAACCCTCAGAATGGGAGAAAATAATAGCAAATGAAACAACTGACAAAGGATTAATTTCCAAAATATACAAGCAATTCATACAATGCAATACCAGAAAAACAAACAGCCCAATCAAAAAACGGGAAAAAGACCTAAACAGACATTTCTCCAAAAAAGACATACAGATGGCTAACAACACGTGAAAAGATGCTCAGCATTGCTCATTATTAGAGAAATGCAAATCAAAACTACAATGAGATACCATCTCATACCAGCCAGAATGGCCATCATCAAAAAAGTCTACAAACAATAAATGCTGAAGAAAGTGTGAAGAAAAGGGAATGCTCTTGCACTGTCAGTGGGAACATAAATTGATACAGCCACTATGGAAGATGGCATGGAGATTCCTTAAAAACTAGGAATAAAATCACCATATGACCCAGCAATCCCACTCCTAAGCATATACCCTGCTGCTGCTACTGCTGCTGCTGCTAAGTCGAATGTCCAACTCTGCTTCAGTCATGTCCAACTCTGTGCGACCCCATAAACGGCAGCCCACCAGGCTCCCCCGTCCCTAGGATTCTCCAGGCAAGAGTGCTGGAGTGGGGTGCCATTGCCTTATCCACATATACCCTGAGGAAACCAAAATTGAAAAAGATACATGTATCCCATTATTCATTGCAGCACTATTTACAATAGCTAGAAAATGGAAGCAACCTAGATATCCATCAGCAAATGAATAAAGAAGTCGTAATACATATACACAATGGAATATTACTCAGCCATAAAAAGGAACACATTTGAGTCAGTTCTAATGAGGTGGATGAACCTAGAACCTATTATACAGAGTGAAGTGAGTCAGAAAGAGAAAGATAGATATTGTATTCTAATGCATATATATGGAATCTAGAAAAATGGTACTGAAGAATTTATTTACAGGGCAGCAATAGAGAAACAGACATAGAGAATAGACTTATGGACATGGGGAGTGGAGAGGAGAGGGTGAGATGTATGGAAAGAGTAACATGGAAACTTACATTACCATATGTAAAATAGCCAATGGGAATTTGCTGCATGGCTCAGGAAACTCAAACAGGGGCTCTGTATCAATCTAGGGGTGGGATGGGGAGGGAGATGGAAGGGAGGTTCAAAGGGGAGGGGGATATATGTATGCTGCTGCTGCTGCTAACTTGCTTCAGTCACGTCCGACTCTGTTCGACCCCAGAGACAGCAGCCCACCAGGCTCTGCTGTCTCTGGGATTCTCCAGGCAAGAACAATGGAGTGGGTTGCCATTTCCTTCTCCAATGGATGATAGTGAAAAGTGAAAGGGAAGTCGCTCAGTCATGTCCGACTCTTCGTGACCCCATGGACTGCAGCCCACCAGACTTCTCCATCCATGGGATTTTCCAGGCAAGAGTACCTATGGCTTATTCATGTTGAAGTTTGAGAGAGAACAACAAAATTCTGTAAAGCAATTGTCCTTCAATAAAAATAAATATTTTTAAAAGACTATATGTCAAGTCAAAATTCAGAGGAAGTTCTAAAAAATATCTAATAACTCATCCCCATTGGTGATTAGCATTAATTTAATTACAAAAATATTTTAACTTGATAAAATTATTTAATCAGGTTGGATTTTTAAGTCTAGAATCACTGCAAACAGGCTGGTATGTACAAATAGAAATCACCACTTTGATTTCAAATCCTCATTTTCTATAGCTTTGTCATCCTTTATATAACACTATCTTCTCTTAGATTTCTTTCATCATAGGTAGCAAGATACCCTCTCTGCAGCATTCTTTGCAAGCTAAGCCTTTCTCTCCCAAAAGGATCATGTCCTTTTTCCTGAACAACTCATGCAGGAGTTTTTACCCAATGAAACTCATTGGGCATCTCTGGTAGCTCAGTCGGTAAAAGAATCTGCCTGCAGTGCAGGAGACCTGGGTTCAATACCTGGGTCAGAGAGACCCCCTGGAGAAGGAAAAGACAAACCACTTCAGTATCCTTGCCTATAAAGTCCCATGGACAGAGGAGCCTGGTGGGCTGCAGTCCGTGGGGTTGCAAAGAGTTGGGCATGAGATTTATTGCCTGTGTTTAAAATGGCAACACACATTACTTTCACTTACATTGACAGATTAATAATCTGTGATGCATATTTTTATATCAACTCAAAATATAAATATGAATTACCTTTTCTGTAATCTTTGGCCCATAGCTCTGAGAAGAAAACAGTTTTCTCAGTGTATTTTGATTAGACTTGCTGAACTCATATTTTTTCTTATGTATTTTCTCCTGCTGTTGGATTTCTTCCTCACTGTGCAATGGCATCTTTTCTCTTTAGTAGTCATTGGAAAATCTTATAATGAAAATTATACTCTCCCTCTGAAAATTTCAAAGATTTGTCAAGATGCCAATTTCCAAGTTTAAATTTCTTTATCATTGAGGAGAAATAATCTTAGGATTATTATATTTTCTATTCTTTAATAATGATTGTAAAAATTTTATTTTATTTTTTTAGCTTTTTTCAAAAATTTTTAATAGGAAGAAAATTGCTTTACAATGTTGTGATGGTTTCTCCCACACAACAGTGCCATACAACAATGCGAATCAGCCATAATTATACATAAATCACCTCCCTCTTGAACCTCCCACCCCTCCCCCATCCCACACTTCTACATTATTTTTCTCTTTTGCATTTTTGCTATGAAATATATCACATATGTAAAAGAGTGTGCCAATTGTTTTACATTTCATAGAGAAATAATAAAATGATCAACTCTATATCAGACACTCGCCTTAACAGAGCTTTCCTGCTAACTATAAGCTCCCTGGGAGAAGTTTTTTGTTACCAAGTTCTCTGAATAGACCCTGAATTCTTTGAAAGACCCCTTTCATCCACCTTCATTCCACTCCTTCATTCCATTTCATTGTGTGCTTAGTCGCTTAGTCATGTCTGACTCTTTGTGGCCCCACAGACTGTGGTGCACCAGGCTCCTCTGTCCATGGGGATTCTCCAAGCAAGAATACTCGAGTTTGTTGCCATGCCTTCCTCCAGGGTGTCTTCCCAACCCAGGGATCCAATCCGGGTCTCCTGCATTGCAGGTGGATTCTTTACATCTGAGCCACCTTATCTCTGCAAACATTTCCAACCATTCTCTAGGTCCCAATCTGGACCACATGACCACTTATTTCAAATACCGCATTCCTGTTCTCTAGACTTCCCTACGTCTTTGGCTTTCTGGTATACCAATGTGCATGTCTAATATTCTCAATAGCTAATATTTACTGCGCTTCTATGAGATACACAGCACTGAGCTCAGTCCCACACATTTGGCCTCTTAGGTAACTCAGTGGTAAAGAATCCGCCTGCCAGTGCAGGAGACATGGGTCGAGTCTTAAGTTGGGAAGATCATGCGGAGAAGGAAATGGCAACACACTCTAGTATTCTTGCCTGGAGAACCCCTTGAACAGAGGAGTCTGGCAGGTTATAGTCCATGGGTCACAAAGAGTAGGACATGACTGAGTGACTGGACAACCACCAACAACACATTTAATCCTCACAACAAACCAGTGAAGTTGATATTATTAGCTTTAATATCTTTGTTGTCCTTTTATAATACAAGATTTTTTCCTCTATAAAAAAAAATTGAAGTTTTTAAAATAATGTTTGCCAAATGGAGACTTTACTGAAAAAATCTATACATACTTGTAAATAAATAAATACACTTGCACTTACCCATCAAGAATTCAAGGGGAAAATGTGCAAAGAGGAAAATACGTAGAAAGTTTGGTATCACTGATGAATAATAGGAGGATAAACAACACGTGCTAATTCATTCTTAATATGAATTCCTTAGGACACTTTAAAATGAGGGAATTTCACCTTTATGCCCTTTTAGTCCTTTTTGTCTTTGTTGAAATTCTATTCAGGGAAATTCGTATTTGTGACATCTGTAATTTTTCTCTTTGATATATAGTTTTCTGGCAGAAGTTACATTAAGGTCACAAATACACAGCAGGTAAGACTTTTTTGAAAAAAACAAAGACTATTTGGGGCTCTGTCATACCCTAGCTGAGTGAATTTGAAGAAATCATGAGCTCTATTTTTTCAATTATGATATAATAATCTTGCCTCCTGTCTCTAAGAATTATGTGAATTAATGTGATAAAATTATTTGAGTCCTTTCAAAATAAGTACTCTAAAAATAAAGTTGTTTCACACTGTTCCATTAATATTGAATCTCTTTATTTTAAAAAGGAAATTTAAAAAGGGAACAAATGGCAACCATTGCTTATTTTCTAGAGAAAATATCTCTATTTTCTCTTAAGAAAATAACTGTTTTTGATGTATGTCTATTACAATCTATTTCTGCCATTTCTTGATGAAGAGCATTTAAAAATTTTAAATGCATCTGCCCTTTGACCCAGTAATTCTATTCTTATGAATTCTGCCTAAGAAACATGTCCCTCCCAAAAAAGTTTCATATACAAACATATTTATTGTATCCTTACTAGCACAGAAAAACAGTAATGATTAAATAATAGGGTCATGTTTAAGTAAATTGTGATTTAGCCACATGAAGAAACATCACATAAATATTAAAATATATTATGTAAAGTATATATAAAAGGAACTTTATAATAACAAAGAGGGCTTCTTATAAAGTTAACTAAAAAAAGACAATGAAATTGCTTAAATACTCTGAGTTCAGCTCAGATTAAGATGAAAAAGGTTAGCAATGCACATGTTAAAACAGTCCCATTATAGATAATTATACATAGAGTGCAAGTCGCTCAGTCATGTCCAACTCTTTGCAACCCCATGGACTGTCTCTAGGCCAGAATACTGGAGTGGGTAGCCTTTATCCTCCTTTAGTTTTACAATCATCTGTAGTGAGTTTTTATTATGTTTATAATAAGGAAAATTGGAAATCATATTGTAGACAAAATGCTTTCAGGATACACTTTCAATTCAATGGGTTGAGTTTCCCATCCAACTGAAGCAAAGCAACATATGACACTCTGTATCCCACACGTGGACACTCTAGGAGACGAACCAGCACCTCACTCATTTTACTCAACGAAGAGTAAAATTAAGCCACTTGTGGGCCTCCATACTGTGAGATCTCAAAGCCCTAGCATGACACGCACACACACACAAATTCTGCAAAACAGCACTTAAGTCACTTAGTACACCCCAGGTCCATTGTTCATTTCAACGCTCTCACTAGACCAGATACCTGGTTCTGGAGCTCGGGTTCTGTTTTCCCAAACTGGCCCCTTGGGCAGTTACTGTCTGGCTCCATGATAGCACTAAATGATTTACCTTTCTCAAGTTCACAAACAGATCATCTTAGTCTTGAGACCACTAACAACTTGTTCTGCAAGATAAAATGGTGTCAGTCATCCACAGTGGCTGAGTCAGTTTCTGAGAACAATCGTCTTCACTCTTCCATTTTGTTTGGTTTAGGACAGGCCTGGCTCTGCCCACCAAGAGAGCTATAGACATCCTAGAGAACTTCCTCTGGTTTCAAGCCATCTCTGTTCACCAGACTTGAGTCCTTGATCTAAGACTGAAGATGGTTTTATGGGGAAAAGCCTGGGCTTTGGAATCAGAGAACTTTGGGTTCAAATCCTGGCCCTGCCATTTGTTTGTCCTGCAACTTTGGGCAAGTTACTTGACTCCTACAGACTTCACATGAAAAATAAAGGTAACAATTGTTAACTCTTCGAGTGTGTAGGAAGAGTTCCTGAGACAATGTAAAAGGCTGACATAATGATATTAACATTCACTCAGTTGTATTTAAAAAACAAATGCACAGGACTGAAGGTTTCAATTGGGACTGCTTTTTTTAAAAATGAGGAACTAGGATAAGATATAAAACTGAGAGTTGAAGAACCAGAGTAAAGACCCGCCATCAAAGAACATAAAGATTGAAAGCTGGAGATTAGAAGATATTAGTCACATTGATTTTAGCACCTGGTTGATATTACTGTGACTCTTTTTCCTTAAAGTATTATTGAAATCTAATACAAAGTTACAAAGTGTAAGTACACAGAAATTCTTCAAGAGATGAGAATGCCAAACCACCTGACCTGCCTCCTGGGAAATGTGTATGCAGGTCAAGAAGCAACAGTTAGAACCACACATGGAAAAACAGACTGGTTCCAAATCAGGAAAGGAGTACATCAAGGCTGTATACTGTCACTCTTACTTATTTAACTTAGATGCAGAGTACGTCATGAGAAATGCTGGGCTGGAAGAAGCACAAGCTGGAATCAAGATTGCCAGAAGAAATATCAACAACCTCAGATATGCAGATGACACCACTCTTATAACAGAAAGTGAAGAAGAACTGAAGAGCCTCTTGAGGAAAGTGAAAGAGGAGAGTGAAAAGTTGGCTCAAAACTCAACATTCAGAAAACTAAGATCATGGCATCCAGTCCCATCACTTCATGGCAAGTAGATGGGGAAACAGGCAAACAGTGACAGATTTTATTTTCTTGGACTCCAAAATCACTGCAGATGGTGGCTGCAGCCATGAAATTAAAAGACGCTTGCTCCTTGGAAGAAAAGCTATGATGAACATAAACAGCATATTAAAAAGCAGAGACATTACTTTGCCAGCAAAGGTCCATCTAGATAAACCTATGGTTTTTCCAGTAGTCACATATGGATGTGAGAGTTAGACCATAAAGAAGGCTGAGCACCAAAGAATTGATGCTTTTGAACTGTGGTATTGGAGAAGATGCTTGAGAGTCCCTTGGACTGAATGGAGATCCAACCAGTCCATCCTAAAGGAAATCTGTCCTGAATGTTCATTGGAAGGACTGATTCTGAAGCTCCAATACTTTGGCCACCTGATGTGAAGAACTGACCCGTTGGAAAAGACCCTGATGCTGGGAAACATTGAAGGCAGGAGAAGGATGAGATGGTTGGATGGCATCACTGACTCAATGGACATGAGTTTGAGCAAGTTCCAGGAGTTGGTGATGGACAGGAAAGCCTGTTATGCCAGAGTCCATGGGGTTACAAATAGTTGGACATTACTGAGCAACTGAACTGAACTAATATAACACCCAGTACCACAGGTCAAGATCTTCAACATTGCCAGCACCACAGACAAAAGAGGGATTTTGAAAGAAAGTATTTTAAGTGCTCTTAGAAGGAATATTGTCTTATTTCAATGTGGTCAGTGGCAAAAACATTCTCATATCTCCATGTCACTCACCTGAACACCAGGAAACTGCATAATGTAAGTATAGTAAAAACAAGGAAGAACACCTGTGGCTCCAGGTGGGTCTCCAGGTCACTTTCCAGATCCACGCACACCCATGTGCACTCTGCTTTGGTAGGCGTCCAGAACATTTCCCTACACAACCTCCGTGAAGCATAACGTGGAAAAGTTCATCCAAAAAAAGCGTCTTTCCTGGGCTCTGACACCGCTTGCTCTTGTCATAGTGGTGTTTGGAGCACTGCATTGTATCAAAAGAGCAGGGCAGTTAGCATAAATGAACAGTCACTCAAAAATAATCAAAAATGTGACTTTCTTCCTCTGTTTATAGCCTGTGATATAAAATTGAAAACTCAGTGAGAATCAAAGGTGGTAAACATCAAACACCAGAAATATGCTGTCAATTAGTTCCCAAAGATAGAAGTAGATTAAATAGGGTTCTTCAGATACAGAGTCACAGACTTGGAGAACAAACTTACAGTTGCCAGGGGGATGGATGGGGGAAGGGATGGTTAGGGAATTTTGGATGGACATGTACACACTGCTGTATTTTAAATGGCTAACCAACAAGGTCCTACTGTGTAGCAGGGGGAACTCTACTCAATGTTATGTGGCAGCCTAGATGGGAGGGGAGTTTGGGGGAGAATGAATACATATATATGGATGGCTGAGTCCCTTTGCTGTCTACCTGAAACTGTCACATCATTGTTAATATGTGGTGGTGGTGGTGTAGTCACTAAGTCATGTCCGACTCTTGTGACCCTACCAACTGTAGCCCACCAGGCTTCTCTATCCATGGGATTTTATAAAATAAAAAGCTTAAAAATAAGGTTCTTAAATATCAAAGCTGGTACTGGTTTATATTTAATAGAGTCTTGCAGTTTTGGAGCTTAAAAACTAAACAAATTAAAATCTCTCTCCCAGATCTTTGTATGATGACCAAGGAATTAAATTTTGTGATGTGCCTTTAGCCAAGTTCTAGCCTCAACCTAGTACTCTGTGTACCTGTCATCATTAAGGGGACTAGGTCCTGAATCTAAAGGTATCTACATTGAAAAGAACCTTGAAAACAATTTTATTCCACCCTCCTCCATTTTTCACGTAAGAAAAACAAAGACCAGAGGAACAGAGTTCCTTATCTAGAGTTACCTTGCTAATTAATTGTGAAGATGAGTCTAGAATTACAACTAATATCCTTTCCGTTACACAGAAGATTTTCCAACCCTGTTCTCCACAACCTCTGCATCTCCAGATGCTTTGGATTAAAGGCTGCCCCAGGTATTAAGAAAGATTTTTAGCAGTTTGCTACAGAATACCAGACTTCATTACCCTTTCTCCATTTCGGACTAAGCAACTCCACTTGTTTTACATACTGGCTTCCATGTTAGATTTCATTTGAGGAACACATTTGGCTAAAATAATCTGACAGCCATTGCTTTCTATGAGCATCAGTAGACTTTTTGTTTTTAAAAAAAACAGGCAATGAGAATCAACAGAATCAACATAAATCTTATTTATATTTTGCCAGGCTCAACAACCATGGGGTGACAAAGAGCTGGACACAACTGAGCAACTGAACTGAACTGAGGCTTAACAAGATAAACTTGAACTGCTGTTAACCCTCAACAAAAACAATAGACATCAAATACCCTCCCCTCCTGAAAGATGCTGCTACTGCTGCTAAGTCACTTTAAGTCGTGTCCGACTCTGTGCAACCCCAGAGATGGCAGCCCACCAGGCTCCACCGTCCCTGGGATTCTCCAGGCAAGAACACTGGAGTGGGTTGCCATTTCCTTCTCCAATGCATGAAAGTGAAAAGTGAAAGTGAAGTCGCTCAGTCGTGTCACTCTTCTCGACCCCATGGACTGCGGCCCACCAGGCTCCTCCACCCATGGGATTTTCCAGACAAGAGTACTGGAGTGGGGTGCCATTGCCTAACTTGCAAATAAACCACTAATTGGCTGTTAGTTGCTCCTTGACTGAATAATAGATTTTAGCTACTTCATCTATTGTATCTTTGTTTCATTTTACAGAAGAAAACCACTCAAGGAAAGCATGTTTAGAACGTAAGTTCTAAACATGAGAAAAGGTAAAAACACCAATATTTGTACCTTGGGCACATTTCCACAGAACACAGGCCAGTTATTAATATATTGAGAATGTCAGCTGTTGTCCAGTCTTCAAAATCCTGTTAGTATTTGAGAACTTTGCATCTCAGGACATCTTTGGTCAGATGTACACATCTCTAATCACTTAGTTGTATATAAAGTGCTCTGATACTAATAAGAGAAAAATCTATGCATTGGCAATGCCTAAAATATCCTGACTGGTAATCAATATCTTCACAGTTGGTTTTCCAATTAACTGAAAGGTGACAGGTAGAGGAGATGGATAGAAAAACAACAACAAAAATGCCTTTTGGCATAAATAGTACTAATTAATCCAAAGATTAATAAGATGGAAGTCACTTAAGCTAAGATGAATAGAATCCAAATTAGTACTGAGTGAGGAGTTCAGCATATACCTGAGGGCAAAAGGATTAATACCTGTCCAGCTTCTACATGAGAACCTCCTCGTTAATTAACTTTCTAGCTCTGTCCCCTGGGTAACCCAATAAAAGCTGACAGATTACATGTCTTAACAGGTAACTTTGCTTATGGTAGAAAAGATTTCTGACTGGTCGATTGCATCTAGGGGAACATTTCCTTTGGGCTCCACTGAGAGACAGGCTTCTTTCACTCAACCTAATGTTTTCAAGATTCATCCATATTGTAGCATGTATCAGCATTTCCTTTCCTTTTTGCTTTTCTTAACTTATTGAGATATAATTCACATAACATGCAATTCATTCATTTAAAGTTAGCACAACTGGGACTTCCCATGTGATCTATTGAGCTAAGACTTCACATGACCAAGCTCGATCCCTGGTCAGGGAACCAGATCCCACGTGCTTCAACTAAGCGTTCATATGTTGCGACTAAAGGTTCTGCATGCCACAATGAACAGCAAAGACCCTGAGTGCTGCAACTAAAACCCAGCACAGCCAAACCAATCAGCCAATATATTTTTTATATATATATAAAAATACATGTGTGCAATTAATTTATTTTTAATATATTCACAGAATTGTGCAAACATCACCAGTTAATTTAGAAACTTCTCATCTCCTCAAAGTAACCCTGTATCCTTTAACTGCACCCCACTCTCTGCCCATCTCCTCTAGCCTGAAGCAACCACTAATATACTGTCTGCACGGATTGCCTATCCGAGACTTTCATGTGAATGGAACCACATAGTAGGTGATCTTTTGTGACTTCTTTCATTTAACGTAATGTTTTCAAGGTTTATCCATGTATCAGGACTTCATTCCTTTTTATGGTTGAACAATGTTCCATCATAGGCAGAGATCACATTTTATCCATTTGTCAACTGATAGACTTTGGGTTGTGACCACCTTTTGGCTATTATTAATAAAGCAGCTATAAACATTTGAGTACAAGTTTTTGTGTGGACATACGTTTTCATTTATCTTGGGCATATAACCATGTAATGACTCAATGGAAATTCCATGATTAATCATTTGAGGGATTCCAGACTGTTTTCCAAACTGGCTGCAACATTTTATAATCCTAACAGCAGTGTATGAGGATTCTTAGTTCTTATTTCTCCACATCCTCCTCAAATCTTATCCAACTTGGTTAAGATGCCACATGGTTATTTTTTTTTTTATTTTATGGAAGTATAACTGATTTACAATGTTGTGTTAGCCTCTGGTATACAGCAAAATGATTCAGTTATACATATTCTTTTTCTTATTCATATAGTTATTTTTAATGATCATTTTTTCCTTATCCACAGGGCTTGCAAACTCCATTCTATGATATTTTCAAGAATTTTGCACAGGATTACCAAATTCTCCAGCTTTCAGGTTGTAAAAAATTTCTTTTTTTTTTTTAAGAGACAGTACAATTATGTTTGCCAATCTCTTACACTCATTCCCATTCTTCAAACTTGCCCAAATATCATTCTTTCTCAAAGATCACTTTGCATTGAAAGAAGATTGGGTATCCACTTGTCTTTTTCTTTGACACTAGAAGAAATTTTGCATAAAAAAACTCCCAAACACAGATGCTTTATTTAAAAAAGAAAAAAATTATAATCTTGGTTATTTGGCATGACTTTTTATTTCCCTATATTATTTCCATATTGAGTTATAATATGTAACGTGTCATGAAACAACATTATAAAAGATTATTTGACCACACACAATTTAGTAAAATATATTCAATCAATAAATGAGCAAGTGTCAGTTCTAAGCTTTTTGAAATGATCTGTTGATTCTAATGAATAACTGTTTCCCCAAAAGTTTTTAATCAAATTCAGATTTTAAATAGAAAGATTAACAACACTGCATTTTACTACCAAAAAGTTATTGAATGATTCTGATAATTTCAAAATAGAGAGTATAACAAGAAATTTCATTATTATTTCAACCTAGTCTTGTTACTCTATACAACCTGAGCAAAAGATATTCTACTGAAGTATAATTGACATATAATATAATTAGTTTCAGTTGTACACCGTGATTCAAAAGTCTGTATATATCATGAATGATCACAATAAATTTAGTTAGCATCATTACCACACATAGTTAAAAAAACTTTTTTTAACAAGGACTTTTAAGACCTACTCTCTAAGTAACTTTCAATTATGTTATACAGCACATTAACTGTGGTCATGTTCTGTATCATATCCACAAATTATTTGTACAGCAAGTTTGCACCTTTAGATCCTCTTCACATATTGTGCCCACCACTTACCCCCCACCTCTGGCAACAACCAGCCTTTCCTCTGAATCTATAAGTTTGGTTGTAGCTTTTGGGTTTGGTTTTTTTCTCTTTCTGAGTCCATATATAAATGAGATCATATGGTATTTGTCTTTCCCTGTCTCAATTATTTTGCTTGGCATAATGCCCTCAAGGTCCATCCATGTTTTTGCAAGAGGTATGTATGTATGTGTGTGTGTGTATATACATATATATATGTACACCTCACAAACATGTAAAACAAACATATATATCTTACCTTCTTTATGCATTCATCCATCAGTTGAAATTCAGGTAGTTTCCATATCTTGTGTATTGTAAATAATGCTGTAATGAACATGGAGGTGCATATGTCTTCTCAAAGCAGTGTTTTTATTTTCTCTGAATAAATAGTAGAAGGGGAATTGCCAGATATGGTAGTTCCATTTTTAATTTTTTGAGAGACCTCCATGCTGTTTTCCATAATGCCTATACCAATTCACCTTCCACTAACATGGCACAGAATTTTATTCCTTTTCTCCATATCCTTGCCAACACTTGTTCTTCTCTTTTTGATTTGCATTTCTCTGATTAGTGATGTTAAGCATCTTTCCATGTATTTTGGATATTCAGATCAGATCAGTCGCTCAGTCGTGTCCGACTCTTGGTGACCCCATGAATCGCAGCATGCCAGGCCTCCCTGTCCCTCACCAACTCCCGGAGTTCACTCAGACTCACGTCCATCGAGTCAGTGATGCCATCTAGCCATCTCATCCTCTGTCGTCTCCTTCTCCTCCTGCCCCCAATCCCTCCCAGCATCAGAGTCTTTTCCAAATATACAATCTGAAAATATTTTCTCCCATTCAGCAGATTGCCTTTTCATCCTGTTAATGGATTCCTTTGCTGTTCAGAAACTTCTGTTCTGGCATCTTGCTTATTTTTCCTTTTGTTGCCTTTGATTTTGAAGTCATATCCAAATAATCATCACCAAGAGCTTCTTGCCTGGTATTCTTCTAGGAGTTTTATGGTCTTAGGTCTTATATTCACCTAAACCACTTTGAATCAATTTTTGTGTATGGTGTAAGATAGTAGTCTAGCTCATTATTTTGTATGTGGGTGCCCAATTTTCCCAGTTGAAGAGATTACCTTTACCCATTGTATATTCTTAAAGAGATCTCTAGTCTTTCCCATTCTGTTGTTTTCCTCTATTTCTTTGCATTGGTCACTGAGGATGGCTTTCTTATCTCCTCTTACTATTCTTTGGAACTCTGAATTCAGATGCTTATATCTTTCCATTTCTCCTTTGCTTTTCACTTCTCTTCTTTTCACAGCTATTTGTAAGGCCTCCTCAGACAGCCATTTTGCTTTTTTGCATTTCTTTTCCACGGGGATGGTCTTGATTCCTGTCTCCTGTACAGTGTCATGAAACTCCATCCATAGTTCATCACGTACTCTATCAGATCTAGTCCCTTAAATCTATTTCTCACTTCCAACGTATAATCATAAGGGATTTGATTTAGGTCATACCTGAATGGTCTAGTGGTTTTCCCTACTTTCTTCAATTTAAGTCTGAATTTGGCAATAAGGAGTTCATGATCTGAGCCACAGGCAGCTCCTGGTCTTGTTTTGTTGACTGTATAGAGCTTCTCCATCTTTGGTTGCAAAGAATATAATCCATCTGATTTCGGTGTTGACCATCTGGTGATGTCCATGTGTAGAGTCTTCTCTTGTGTTGTTGGATGAGGGTGTTTGCTACAGGAAAGACTAGAGATCTCTTCAAGAAAAGTAGAGATACCAAGGGAACATTTCATGCAAAGATGGGCTTGATAAAACACAGAAATGGTATGGACCTAACAGAAGCAGTAGATATTAAGAACAGGTGGCAGGAATACACAGAAGAACTGTACAAAAAAGATCTTCATGACCAAGATAATCATGATGGTGTGATCATTCACCTAGAGCCAGACATCCTGGCATGTGAAGTCAGGTGGGCCTTAGAAAGCATCACTATGAACAAAGCTAGTGGAGGTGATGGAATTCCACTTGAGCTATTTTAAATCTTGAAAGATGATGCTGTGAAAGTGCTGCACCCAATATGCCAGCACATTTGGAAAGCTCAGCAGTGGCCACAGGACTGAAAAAGGTCAGTTTTCATTCCAATCCCAAAGAAAGGCAATGCCAAAGAATGCTCAAACTACCGCACAATTGCACGCATCTCACACGCTAGTAAGTAATGCTCAAAATTCTCCAAGCCAGGCTTCAGCAGTACGTGAACTGTGAACTTCCAGATGTTCAAGCTGGTTTTAGAAAAGGCAGAGGAACCAGAGATCAAATTGCCAACATCCGCTGGATCATGGAAAAAGCAAGAGAGTTCGAGAAAAACATCTATTTCTGCTTTATTGACTATGCCAAAGCTTTTGACTGTGTGGATCACAATAAACTGTGGAAAATTCTTCAAGAGATGGGAATACCAGACCACCTGACCTGCCTCTTGAGAAACCTGTATGCAGGTCAGGAAGCAACAGTTAGAACTGGACATGGAACAACAGACTGGTCCCAAATAGGAAAAGGAGCTCATCAAGGCTGTATACTGTCACCCTGCTTATTTAACTTCTATGCAGAGTACATCATGAGAAATGCTGGGCTGGAAGAAACACAAGCGGGAATCAAGATTGCTGGGAGAAATATCAATAACCTCAGATATGCAGATGACACCACCCTTATGGCAGAAAGTGAAGTGGAACTAAAAAGCCTCTTGATGAAAGTGAAAGTAGAGAGTGAAAAAGTTGGCTTAAAGCTCAACATTCACAAAATGAAGATCATGGCATCTGGTCCCATCACTTCATGGGAAATAGATGGGAAAACAGTGGAAACAGTGTCAGACTTTATTTCGGGGGGGCTCCAAAATCATTGCAGATGGTAACTGCAGCCATGAAATTAAAAGACGTTTACTCCTTGGAAGGAAAGTTATGTCCAACCTGGATAACATATTCAAAAATAGAGACATTACTTTGCCAACAAAGGTCCATCTAGTTAAGGCTATGGTTTTTCCAATGGTCATGTATGGATGTGAGAGTTGGACTGTGAGTGCCAAAGAATTGATGCTTTTGAACTGTGGTGTTGGAGAATACTCTTGAGAGTCCCTTGGACTGCAAGAAGATCCAACCAGTGCATTCTGAAGGAGATCAGCCCTGGGATTTCTTTGGAAGGAATGATGCTAAAGCTGAAACTCCAGTACTTTGGCCACCTCATGCGAAGAGTTGACTCACTGGAAAAGACTCTGATGCTGGGAGGGATTAGGGGCAGGAGGAGCAGGGGACAACAGAGGATGAGATGGCTGGATGGCATCACTGACTCAATGGACGTGAGTCTGAGTGAACTCCGGGAGTTGGTGATGGACAGGGAGGCCTGGCGTGCTGCAATTCATGGGGTTGCAAAGAGTCGGACATGACTGAGCAAGTGAACTTGATTGTATATTCTTGGCTCTAGGTTGGAATATAATTGACCACACATGACTGGTTTATTTCTGGGCTCCATATTCTGTTCCACTGATCTATGTGTCTGTTTTTATGCTAACACCATACTGTTTTCATCATTATAGCTTTTTAATATAGTTTGAAATCAAGAAGCATGATGCCTCTAACTTTGCTCTTCCTGCAAGACTGCTTTAGCTATTCAAGGTCTTTTAAGATTCCATATGAATTTTAGGATATTTGTTCTATTTCTGTGTGTGTTTTTAATCAAACATTCAGTTATCCCCTCCTGTGCAGATAAACTGAGAACTAAAAGGTAGACAAACTTATAAAAGAAATGACCTCAAGTTTAGCTATCCTAGCACATTGAACTGGCAACTGACATGGTTGATCTTTGTCAACTATGGAAAAGAGTTGAGTTATGAGACAAACTGTATAA
This sequence comes from Bos taurus, assembly GCF_002263795.3. Classification (NCBI taxonomy): domain Eukaryota; kingdom Metazoa; phylum Chordata; class Mammalia; order Artiodactyla; family Bovidae; genus Bos; species Bos taurus. Next base: position 90,249,124 of record NC_037332.1, read on the forward strand.
GAAATCTCAAAAACTCCAATCCTTAAGAATAGTATCTGTATGTCCACAGTTGAAATTTCATTAATTCCCAGAGCATTCAAAACATAAATACAAACATTTTATTACCAAATGTGGTTTTAAATTTAATAAATAAATAAATAAATAATCTGCCACTTTATCTAATGCAAATCTAAGCCCTTCCTCAATTTAGCATGTTTGAAAGTTTTCTATAAATCTAAAATATATCTGTAAGGATTCTCACATTTTCGAGGATGAGTAGTTAGTAGATGTACATATGTGGACCAATGCCTAAACCTAATTTTACTCACTCTTTGTTTAGTTCAAGTCCTGTCCAGTCCTCTGGAATTAATCCTCCAGAAAGAAGGGGAAAGCATCTGGTCACGGCCAGGGTGCTAAATTAGAGAAGGGAAAAGTACCGTAGGAACAGCAAACATCTGTCTAATTTTGTTGGTATCTTCTACTCTCAGGTAGAAGGCTCATCTACACAGGGACATCTAGTGGTAAAGAAGAATCAATGCAGTTATCTGCCTCAACATTTGAATTTTACCTTTGCTCCATCTTCATATAATCAAGGAGGAAAAAAAATTCTGAACTCTAGCTAATGGCCACAGAAAGTATTTATAACAGCACTTGAGAATGAAAAAAAATACTCAAAAAAAAAAGCAAATAATTTGGACTGCTTCTATTTTTCTTCATGATAAAAAACCAGCTTAGAGCCAAGATGAATTTATTCCAGTTGGGTTTCTCTAATTTTTTTTTAAGCCATAGCACTAAGATATAAAACAATTTTATCAAAATTAATCTTTCATAGTAAAGCAACTATAATAAAGGTATTTATATTTTCAGAGACATCAAAAGCCAGAATAAACTGATCCCCTTTAAAACATTAGTTTAATAGGATTACTTTTTTTTTTGCATTTTCCCTTATTTATTCTAATATTAATTATTATAGCTTTTTTTTTTTTGGTCTTGAAATTTTTTTTAGTTTTATTTTATTTTTAAACTTTACAATATTGTATTGGTTTCTTTTTTAATTTTATTTTATTTTTAAACTTTAAAGAATTGTATTAGTTTTGCTAAATATCAAAATGAATCTGCCACAGGTATACATGTGTTCCCCATCCTGAACCCTCCTCCCTCCTCCCTCCCCATACCATCCCTCTGGGTCGTCCATATGACTATAATAAAAAAAACCAATAGAAAAGTAATGATCTATGTCACAATAGAAATCATTAAAATGAAATAATATTAAACCATTCAGTAACCTTGAGATAGTTTCTTATGTGTCTCTTTTATAGAAATCTTTTTTTTTTCTTTGAAATGAGATTGAAAGCTAAGCAAAAACTTCCTTCAGTGGAAATCCTCTTTTTCCCACTAGCTTTATTTCCTGATGGAGAAAAGGCAACTGCTTTTCAGGTATTTGTGGAGAGTTGTAGAGCAAAAGACAAGAAAAGGTTAGCATTTAGATCTGGGTCTCAAAAGGTATACATTGTTAAGGATAACAGGTACAATGTTTTGACTTCATATTAATTACTGACAATGATTTCAGCAGACCAACCTGGAATCTTTCTCAAGAGTAAACTTCAGAATGAGAATTTAATTGACTAAACATGTTATTTCACCTATTCCAAGATCATAAGCTGATCCTATTTTTATGCAACTATATGTCATATACACATTATATATATATATATATATATATATATATATATATATAAATCATGGGCTTCCCTTATGGCTCAGCTGGTAAAGAACCCGTCTGCAATGCGAGAGACCTGGGTTTGATCCCTGGAGAAGGCAAAGGCTACCCACTTCAGTACGCTGGCCTGGAGAATTCCATGGACTATATAGTCCATGGGGTCACAAAGAGTCAGACATGACTGAGCAACTTTCACATGTATATAATAAGCAAACAAGCTGGTAAAAACTTGAAGAAACTTAGCTAAAAAAGCAACAAAAGCATAAGTAAGGATTCCCTCCATCCAGATGGGGGAGATGTTGAACAGATGTGACTTTCTTATGAATTTTAACAAAGACTATGATAGTTGTCTTATCCACAAGCTAGAATCAAGATTGCTGGGAAGAATATCAATAACCTCAGATATGCAGATGACACCACCCTTATGGCAGAAAGCAAAGAAGAACTGAAGAACCTCTTGATGAAAGTGAAAGAGGAGAATGAAAAGGTTGGCTTAAAACTCATCATTCAAAAAAATGAAGATCATGGCATCTGGTCCCAATCACTTCATGGCAAATAGATGGGAAACAATGCAAACAGTGACAGACTTTATTTTCTTGGGCTCCAAAATCACTGCAGATGGTGACTGAAGCCATGAAATTAAAAGACGCTTGCTCCTCGGAAGAAAAGTTATGACCAACCTAGACAGCATATTCAAAAGCAGAGACATTACTTTGCCAACAAAGGTCCATCTAGTCAAAGCTATAGTTTTTCCAGTAATCATGTATGGATGTGAGTTGGACCATAAAGAAGGCTGAGTACCGAAGAATTGATGCTTTTGAATTATGGTGTTGGAGAAGACTCTTGAGAGTCCCTTGGACTGTAGGAGATCCAACAAGTCCATCCTAAAGGAAATCAGTCCTGAATATTCACTGGGAGGACTGATGCTGAAGGTGAAGCTCCAAAACTTTGGCTACCTGATACGAAGAACTAACTCACTGGAAAAGACCCTGATGCTGGGAAAGATCGAAGGCAGGAAGAGAAGGGGGTGACAGAGGATGAGATGGTTGGATGACATCACCGACTCAATGGGCATGATTTTGAGCAAGCTCCAGGAGTTGGTGGTGGACAGGCAAACCTAGCATGCTGCAGTCCATGGGGTCACAAAGAGTTGGACATCACTTAGCAACTGAACTAAACTGATGATAGTTGTGAAAACCTATTATTACACATTCATTTAATATTTAGTATATATTTTTGAATCTTTTCCTTTATGTCCCAACCCCAAATGTTCCATCTACCCACAGCTTTTCTTGGACAACAGATGTAAAAGTCATCATGGATGGGGTTCTTTTTTAATTTGCAATCAAAGGACAGACTATACTTGGGAAAGAGTCAGATAAAGTATCATGTGCATAAACTAACCCAATGGATAGATTAGGGTATGTTTAGGGAAGACTGCACTAGACCAACTGTGTGAATTTATAAATTCTGATAGAGAGATACATATAGAGCTTTTTAAACATGTATATGAACATACACAGAGAAATATATAGATATAAGTATGTGGATTATCTATAGTTTTATTGCCTAGATCTGCCCACTGAGACGGCCTTGAAGCAAAAGCACCTCGTTGACAATGAACACACCTAGTGTCCAGATCAGGCTTCCCTAGTGACAATGACAGCAAAGAATCTGCCTGCAATGCAAGGACCTGGGTTCAATCCCTGGGTTGGGATGAAACCCTGGAGTAGGAAATGGCAACCCAATCCAGTATTCTTGCCTGGAGAATTCCATGGACAGAGGAGCCTGCCGGGCTAAAGTCCATGGGGTCACAAAGAGTCGGACTTGACTGAGCAACTAACACTTTGACTTTCAGTGTCCAGATCTTGACTTTTAGTTACCATCCTCCACTAAAAGAAATTATGGCTCCTCGGAGAAATGGCTGACTATAGAGATAACTGAAGTAAAGTAAGAACAAGATGAGACTGAACATCCTATTATGTCAGAGAGTAAGGATGTACATGAAGAATGATGGAGATAGGTCAAAAGGCATGGAACCCAGCTTCAACAAATTCTACTGGTTAAACTGGGAGCAATTTGAGGATCATATCCAATAAAGACAGTATGGGGTATAGTTCATTGAATAAAGTAGGAAACAATCATATTTAAATAAATAGATAAATGGAGGGTTTGGTGAGGAAAGAGATATTTATATCGTCTTCAAGTACCTCCTCATGAAACACTTATTACAAAGAGAAAAAAACAGTAACTGTGCAGTGGGAAAAGTCTGGCAGACTCCACCTTAATTAAAAAAAAAAAAAAAACAATCATTAGCAATGGGACAAATCAAAATCCTTCGTCAATAAGATGCAGTGAAAAGAACTTAGCATCACTTCTGGCAGAGTTCCTGACAGACTCACAATTGAGTCTAATCTTGAGGAAATATCTGACAACCTAAATGAAGGAATATTCTTTAAAATAATCGGCCTTTTATTTTCAAAAGTGTCCAGATTATGAGAGTCAAGACTAAAGAAACATTTCAAAGCAAAGGAAGCCAAAGGGAGATGACAGTTAAATGCAACAAGTGATTCTACAGGATCATTCTTCTACAAGTGGCCCTGCTGGTACAACTGATGAAACATGAATGAATTCTGATGAATACAAAGCAAGGCATAAATGTAAGTTTCCTGATTTGGTGGTTAAATTTAGTAATGTAGGAGAATATCCTTGTTAGAAATACACATGAAAGAACTCAGGAGAAAGTAGCACACTACCAAATAATTCAGGAAAAAAATTGGGGGCACTGTACTTCCAACTTTTCTGTACATTGATGCTTATTTCAAAATTTTAAAAATGATGTATATGGAAGTCTGCCCAAGCATTTAAGCAAAACTATTTTCAATATATTTATATAAAATTAATACAAAACCAATTTCCACACCTCTATTAATTGGCTATTTGAAAACATCACTATTTAGAAAGGGGTACATTTCTTTTTCTAGTTGACATGATGCATTCGACAAATACAGACAATGAATACATATTAGGGAAGGTCAGAAGATCCCAGCAGACAATAAAGCAGACAGTGTCTTAGTATTAACTAAGTTTACATTCTGTGAGGAGATGGAGATAATAATTTCAGATAATAATTGTGACATGGAGAAAATAAAATAAGGCAATGAGAGTAAGTGGAGACAGTGCAAGAGGGTGACTTTATAGAGGTCAGAGAGGGTTTCCCTTGGGCAGTGACACTCAAATGACAAGACCTAGCAATGAGAAACTCTAGACAAAAGTAGTCCAGGCAGAGACTCCCCGGTAGTCCAGTGGTTAAGACTTCGCCTTCCAATGCAGGAGGTGCAGGTTCGAGCCCTGGTCAAGGAGCTAAGATTCACATGCCTTAGGGTGAAAAAACAAACAAAAGACCATAAAACAGAAGCATTATTTTAACAAATTCAATAAAACAGTCCAGGTAAGGGAAACACTGTGTAGGAAGGCCCAAGGCAAGAACTGTAAGAAGAGAAGTACAGCCAGTGTGGCTGAGAAGCACCATGCAAGGGGAGACAAGAAAGAAGGCCCAAGATAAGAGGTAGGGCCAAAGTCAGACTGGGCCTTGTGGGCTATACAGAGAAGTTAGAGTTTTATCCTAAAGGCAATGGATGATTTTGAAAACCATTTGACCTCTAGTGGTCACTCTTATCTTTGAAAGATCACATTGTCCAGACTGCAGGACAAATGCATTGGCCACAGGGATGCAAGAAAGATAGCAAAGTGATAAATTAGGAAGTTATTATAGTACAAATAGGAATTGATTGGGTAAAAACCAGGATAACAGTTGGGACATAAAGTTGACTGGAATGTATGTTGGACTTGATAATACAACATAGTTTTATAAGATACTATGAATTTTTGACTGAGCAAATTCTATGTACTCAAATTAACTTCTGCCTATTTTAGTACTTAGCTATCTAATCCTGGCAGGAATAAAGTAATTAGGAACCTGTGAGAGTGTGTGTGTGTGTGTGTGTGTGTGTGCGTGTGTGTGCGTGTGTTAATCACTCAGTCGTGTCCCACTCTTTGCAACCCCATGGACTGTAGCCCACCAGGCTCCTCTGTCCATGGAATTCTCTAGGTGAGAACACTGGAGTGGGTGGCCGTTCCCTTTTCCAGGCGTTCTTCCCCAGCCAGAGATGGAACCTGGGTCTCCTGCATTGCAGGCGGATTCTGTACCATCTGAGCCACCAGGGAAGCCCATGAGACTAGTTAAACCAAAACAAAACAAATTCAAGGCAAAGTAAATGAACAAAAAGAAAGGACTTCCTCTTGATATCTACTTCTTTCAATAAAAATGTATATTCTACCTTAATGTGAGAAGTGCTAAGTAGTACTATTATTCAAGGGGATGTCAACTGACACAAAATGAACACAAATTTGTCATTTGAAACAAGAAGGGAGAATACATTTACATTTGAAAAAACGGGAGCTGATGCATTTTTATATCAACAAGTTAGATATTTTGCATGAATGTTCTCTTCTCTGTTTATGTTTCCTAAGCTACTTTTGCTGTGAAGCTGAAATGCATGCAGAAAAAACCTTTTACTATATGAAACCTTGCAACACTTGTGAAAACAATTCAATTTGGTTTATGTCCAGTGTAATATTTCTCCGGGTATCATCCAAAATTCCCCACAGACAAGGTTTTCACCCTCATTAAGTGTTGGCCTCAGTCTAGCCAACTGGGACTGTTCTATTAACAGTCCTGGGATTTTACCTCCAGTTACCTCCACTTCCTGGAACATGCTCTCTACCAGTGTTATCGAAACCAAGTTGTACTTCATACAGATGTTTTTGGAACATGAGTTTTTTCTTCCACGAATTGAGCTAAGAAAATTATTACCATTATCCATTTTGTACAGTACTATTTTAACACTGCTTCCTGAACTTATATTATTTTAACTGATTCGTTCCTCACCCTGGTGTCACCCCTCCTAACTGCACTCCCTCAATAAAGCAATAGACTGTTAAAAAAAAAAAAAAATCAAGAGATGAGATGTCAGGAATTACCATAATTCTGAAGGTTTATATAGTGAATTGGAGCAAAGAAATGGAGCGTTTGAAGAAATCAAAATGTCAACACTGCACTTTGAAAACTTTATCAGAGGATACAACATCACAGCTAGACAAGAAAGGGTGTGTTGAACCATCAGATTGGACTAAAAATACATCCCTGGAGGCCACTGTAACCTACAAACAAACTCTGCAATGTCAAATGACCTAGCAGATGAACCTCCCTCCGTGAGAACAGTGTTCTTTGGAAGTAAAAAGATTCAGGATATATCTCTGTGAAAAGTTTTGGGTTTTTTTGTTTTGTTTTGTTTTTCCTGAACTCTCTTTATCTGCGTAAAAGGAGAACTTCCCAAAAGAATCATTTGTCATAAACGCGCCCTCTGGGAGAAATTACCAAGGAAGACTGACTCCTATGACAGATGACAAGAAGTTGATATCAGCATAAGAAATTGCCTAAACAGACGTCACAAAACTATCATATCTCATATCTAATCTTCTAAGGGCACATATTTCTCTTTCCTAGAGTCATTTATTTTGTTATAAGTGGCCTTCTCCCTTTTTCCCTTATTAAGATGGTACATATGCCCCAAATTCCAACTGCCTCCTTAAGTCATATTTTTCTGTGAACACTCCTATATGTAACGAAGAAAAATCTGTCTTTTCTCTTGCTAATCTATCTTCCTCAACTTAATTTGCACACCCACAATCATTAAACCTAAGAGGGTAGAGAAAAGGGTTTTTCTCCCTAACAAAAGAAAAAATGGAGGATTTCTTTTCCAAAAAGAACTAGATAAAGGATAAAACCCATTTCTCATCCAGTTGCTAGTCTCACAACAAATTCAATTTATACATATTTTATAAAATGAAAGTATGAAAGTGTTAGTCACTCAGTCGTGTCTGACTCTTTGCAATCCCATAAAACATAGCCTGCCAGGCTGCTCTATCCATGGAATTCTGCAGGCAAGAATAACGGAGTAGGTAGCCATTCCCTTCTCCAGGGGATCTTCCTGACCCAAGGATCAAACCCGTGTCTCCTGCATTGCAGGCAGATTCCTTACTGTCTGAACCACCAGAGAATTACACCCACACTAAATCTTACAAAGAATTTTAAGCAATACCCAAACATGGGGGCTTCCTTGATAGCTCAGTTGGTAAAGAATCTGCCTGCAATGCAGGAGACCCCGGTTCAAATAGTCATGTATGGATGTGAGAGTTGAACTGTAAAGAAAGTTGAGTGCTGAAGAATTAATGCTTTTGAACTGTGGTGTTGGAGAAGACTCTTGAGAGTCCCTTGGACTACAGGAGATCCAACCAGTCCATCCTAAAGGAAATCTGTCCTGAATATTCATTGGAAGGACTGATACTGAAGCTGAAACTCCAATACTTTGGCCACCTGATGCAAAGAACTGACCAATTTGAAAAGACTCTGATGCTGGGAAAGATTGAAGGCAGGAAGAGAAGGGGATGACAGAGGATGAGATGGTTGGATGGCATCACCAACTCAATGGACATGAATTTGAGTAAACTCCAGGAGTTGGTAATAGACAGGGAGTCCTGGTGGGCTGCAGTCCATGGGGTCACAAAGAATCAGACACAACTGAGCAGCTGAACTGAACAAAAACATATATATTTAATAGTTAAAATATAATAAGCTATTGCTGACCTAAAGAAAAATGCACAACATGAGAATTGTAAGTTTAAGTTTTACTCAGGGAATTACTAAGGACTACCCAAGAGACAGCCTTTCAGTTATTCTGAAGAAGCCAGTTTACATATGAGTGTTTTGGGCTTGGAAATACCTGCAGTCAAGCATATATCTTGATGAAACATTACTGCTAATTACAAACAGATATTTCAAGTTAATGATTTTAGTGCTTTAAAAAAAAATTTTTTTTATTGGTGGATTCTTGCCTGGAGAATCCCATGGACAGAGAAGCCTGGCAGACTCCAGTCCATAGGGTCAAAAAGAGTCAGACAGGACTCGGGCGACTCAGCAGGACGCACACACATGGTTGATTTACAATGTCGTGTTCGTTTCAGGTGCACAGAAAGGTGAACCACTTATACATACATCTATTTTTTTTCAGATTCTTTTCCCATACAGAAAATTACAGAATATTGAGTGGAGTTCCCTACCCTATACAGCATGTTCTCACTAGCTATCTATTTTATACATAATAATGTGCATATGTCAATCCCAATCTCCCAATTTATTCCTCTCCCCCTTCTTATCCCATGGTAACCATAAGTTTGTTTTCTACCTCTGTGCCTCTACTTTTGTTCCATTGGTAAGTTCATTTGTATTTAGGGATTTTCTATGTATGAGCAGACACCAGAAGCCAGAGTCACTAAAATTCTCCCTGAGATGTATGTCTAACTATCTAAATATGTGTTTACCCAATGCACAGAATGCCTCATTCTGTTTTGCATTTTGAATTCCTCTCAAGGTGCACGTTGGTGGGCACAAGCAGTAGGTTATGACTTAACCCTTGTAGAACTGGGTGATGAACAAAGCTCTTTGTTTTTCTTTGCTCACACTAGTCGAGAATAAAAAATCACCCCTGGGAAAATTTAACAGAGAGAGTAAAGCAAGTATTTAGATTATAAATGCCCATATAATTCTTTCTTCTTAAGTAGTCAAAAGGAAAAGTAAATTATGGTTGATTTTTTCCTGTTAAAAGGGGAGCAATTAAGATGCAACAGTTCGTCAGAGAAAGCAGGACTTCTCTTAGCTCTTAGGGCTAAATGGGATTTCTCACATGGGATTTTGCTAATGGGGCACTGAGCCATGTGGTAGGCACCATCCTTGACAACATTCCCACTGCAAATGCAGTATCAGAATTCATAAGAATGTTTCTGGCTGCATTTTTTGCTCCAAGAAACACAAGAATAGCTCAGTGGAGCCACGCTTAGCAAAGGGGCAAATTAGATGATTAGCATCTCTGTTCATTTTCTATTTTGCTGGTAGGACTTGGCATATTAAAATCTTATTGTTCCCAGTTATACAGATCAACAAAGTCCGACAGAAGCCAGAACAGGAGTTCCTCGGGTCCTCAGAACACATTGGGTCTTTTATTTGGTACATTTTCAAATATATATATAAACAACCAGCCCTCAAAGAGGCAGACCACTTTTTAAAGCACACTTTCTTGCTTGACCGGTATTTGCCATGATCAAAGTACACTTAACATGAGAGAAGGAGAGAGATTAAGCTGAAAGTGTTCTAAGTTAAGACGATCACTCCAGCTCTGGCTATCCAAACACATGACCTTTGAAAAGTCATTTATCTTCTGTGTCTCCATGCCAAAAGTATAGAAGATATGCTTTGGGAAAAGTTAGGTTGATACAAAGAATATCAAGAACTAGAAATGAACTCTTCTCAGTCACTGTGCTGTGCTAAGTGGCTTCAGTCATGTCCAACTCTCTGCGATCCCATGGACTGTAACCCACCAGGTTCCTCTGTTCATGGGATTCTTCAGGCAAGAATATTGGAGTTGGTTCCCATACCCTCCTCCAGGGGATCGTCTCTACCCAGGGACTGAACCAGAGTCTCTTACGTCTCCACTGGCAGTCAGCTTCTTCACCACTAGTGCCAACACTAGCAGCTGCTAATTCATGACTTGCCTAAAGAGGAGCAAAACTACATTCCTAACACAGTCAAAAAAAAGTGGAAGTGCTAGTAGATGGGTCGTGTCCAAGTCTTTGTGACCCCATAGGCTGTAGCCTGCCAGGCTTCTCTGTTACCATCTGAGTCACCAGGGAAGCCCAACACAACGGAGCATATGAACAGTGAGCAACCAGTTGGAGAGGTTCATTTGCAAATCTGTCATTTTCTACAGAGTTACAAGTGTGAAGTGGGGAGGAAAAATGAGTTCGTCCCTGAGAGTCAAACAACCATTTTCTAGGAAGATGTAGGAAAGTCAAAAGTATGGAATATGGAATGTTCAACAGATGGTTCCATTTTTGATTACATGCAAAGCAAAAGTGTCTTAATCAAGAAGTGAAAGGGGGAGAAAACATAACAGGAAATTTTGTCCACATGTGTAAAAGAGAGCTGCAAAACTGATTTCTCTTTCTCTAATCACTTCCAGGAAATGATTTCGCCTGGTCTGCCTTTTGGGAATGAGATACGTAAACTGTGTCATTGTCAGTGAAGCCTGTTTCACCAGTTGTTTGACTAGTTAGGGTAGGAAGAAAGAGGTCAATTAAAGGAAAACCAATTAAATGCGTTGCTTCCTTTTGAAGGAAGGTCATAGAGCATTGTGGTTAAAAGTATAGATGTAGAGTCAAAATGCCTGGTTTCAACATCAGCTGGCTAGATGACAAAGAGCAATTCATTCACCTCTCTATACCTTTCTTTCTCTTAGGTGGTGCAGTGGTAAAGAATCTACCTGTCAATGCAGGAGATGCAAGATATGAAGGTTTGATCCCTGGGTTGGGAAGATCACCTGGAGAAGGGCACGGCAACCCACTCCAGTATTCTTGCCTAGAGAATCCCATGGACAGAGGAACCTGGTGGGCTACACTCCATGGGGTCACAAAGAGTTGGACACAACTGAGCACACATGCATGCACAAACACACACACACCTTTGTTACGTTATTTGCCAAATGGGGATGGTATGTGTAGGCACAACATCACGTCTTTTTGAAGATGCAATAGCATAACTCATGTGAAGGGCATGAAACAGGCTCTGCTTTATAATATGTGCTCATAAATGTTCACTGCAACGATTATACCTTTAGCAAAATAACTCAGGTTCCTCAGCCTGACACCCATCCCAAAAGGTGGTCCCAGTAAATAACAGCTAAGAAACAAAAAGAGGACTCTTATGTTGATATAGTTTAAGACAGACTCAAAAATTCAGCCATTTCCATTCCCCCAAACTATTATTTGTTCTAAAAATCTCCCAAAACTGTTTTCCCCTTAAAAAATTCAGTTCGACACTTCTAGTGTAGCTTAAATGTACTTTAACTAGCCAAAGAGCCTCCCATCTTACATAAACACATTTGAAAAATACAATTAAAAGAAACAATGAGATTCCACATGGGGAAAGAAGACAATGAAAATGTGTTCATGATGCAAACTTCATAGATTACAGCTGGGATATTTGTACAGCTGCACTATTTAATTGGTTTGCTATCTTCCCAGAATTACAAGCAATGTAAGGGGAAGACTGCTAGGCTGTTCTCTGCGGGAAGTTAGGGGAAAACTTGTTGCAGAAGCAGTTTAGTTTACAGATGGAGGCAAGTGATTTATCTTGAGTTTGGTAGACTGGGAAAAAAGACTAAAAGTGCTCCAGATCACAGATGACGGGAACTTCTATGTGTATCAAGGATGTAGCTATCATACCCAGAAAAGGATGTAACAGAAGTGCACAAGATCATACAATAATGTAGGAATCAAATAGGGAGCCTTCTGCTCCCACAATTGAACCCAGTAGCCATTGATGAATAATCTTGAGCCATTTAACTCAGATGAAACTCTCCCCAGAAATTCCAGACTCTTATCTCCCAAGACAAAACTTTCTTCCCCTGAACTCAATAATTTCGATGATCTCCATCCTCTTTTCAGAAATCAGAAGTCTACCACATCCCATACGGATCAGACAGCTGTGTATGCCAAGTCACTGTTGCCCCATGGAAAGGATAACTCTACTCTCTCCTGAATCCCTGCATCCCCATATCCAGGAAAGGAAGAGATGATGGAATTCCAAAACATAGAGACCATTCACAGCTAGAGGTACAGCAAAAAGGACACTGGATTTTGAGTCTGAAGACCCGGCTTCAGCTCCTAGCAGTGACCACCTGGATCACCTTGTTGTTGTTCAGTGTCTACATTGTGTCCGACTCTTTGTTATCCCATGAACTGCAGTACACCAGGCTTCCCTGTCCTTCACTATCTCCCGGAGTTTGCTCAAACTCAAGTCCTTTGAATTGGTGATGCCTCCAACCATCTTGTCCTTTGTCTCCCCCTTCCCCTCCTGCCCTCAATCTTTCCCAGCATCAGGGTCTTTTCCAATGAGTCAGCTCTTCTAATCGAAGTGGCCAAAGTATTGGAGCTTCAGCTTCAGCATCAGTCCTTCCAATGAATACTCAGGGTTGATTTCCTTTAGGATCATCTTGGGTAAATAATACATCCTCTCCAGGCCTCAATCTTCTCAGTTATGAAGTAGGTATAATACTATCCTACCTAAAAGTTTGAGGGGATTAAAAGGGACAAGAGATGTCAAAAATTCTTTGTAAACTAACATGCTATCAGAGTTCGTTACGATGATTGTTTGACAAGGTTTCCAACAACTTTATCTCCCTCAAAGAGATTGTGACTTTCTTGGGAATAGATTCTGTTTTCTTATTTCTTTAATATTCATTAGTTTCTGAAGAAGTATCTTCAGAGATTACGCAGAAAGAACACTGAATTGTAAGATTTGGATTTCAGTTTCTTCCATGAGTCATCTAACCTCTTGATCTGAGTTTCCTTAGCTTAAGTGTTTATTTTCTCACATAAGAAGAAGTCCAAAGGCACAGCAAGTTTCAGAGTTAATTGATTCAATGGCTTCAAGGTGTCATTAAAGATCACTTTCTCTGCTTTATTGTCCAAAGTATCAACTTCATCCTAAGGCTGATCATGAGATGACAACTGGCAGCAACTGCGGCCACATATTTCCTCCTTAACTTTGCCCTTAATTGTGAATATGCATCCTCGCCTAATAGTAAACTACTAACAGCCACCAGGGGAAATGTCACCACACTGACTGACTTTACAGTTCTCCATTACAACTGGACTTTAGAATCATCTAGGAAGTATTTTCAGAGAAGGCAATGGCACCCCACTCCAGTACTCTTGCCTGGAAAATCCCATGGATGGAGGAGCCTGGTAGGCTGCAGTCCATGGGGTCGCTAAGAGTTGGGCACGACTGAGCGACTTCACTTTCACTTTTCACTTTCATGCATTGGAGAAGGAAATGGCAACCCACTCCAGTATTCTTGCCTGGAGAATCCCAGGGACGGGGGAGCCTGGTGGGCTGCCGTCTATGGAGTCGCACAGAGTTGGACACGACTGAAGCGACTTAGCAGCAGCAGGAAGTATTTTAAAAACACCCAGTTCTGGGACTTCCCTGGAAGTCCAGCGGTTAAGGTTACGTGCATCCACTGCAGGGGGTAAGGGTTCAATCCCTAGTCAGGGAACAAACGTCCCACGTGACATCATGCGGGGCAGCCAGGAAAAAAAAAAAAAAAGCCAAAAAATAAAATTAAATATCAATAAATAAAATAAAAATAAAAACACCCAGTTCCCATCTGGAAGGGAAGGGGGTTGGAGCATTTTTTTTAACACACACTGCTGCTGCTGCTAAGTCGCTTCAGTCGTGTCCAACTCTGTGCGACCCCAGAGACGGCAGCCCACCAGGCTCCCCTGTCCCTGGGATTCTCCAGGCAAGAACACTGGAGTGGGTTGCCATTTCCTTCTCCAATACATGAAAGTGAAAAGTGAAAGTGAAGTCACTCAGTCGTGTCCAACTCTTAGGGACCCCATGGACTGCAGCCAACCAGGCTCCTCCATCCATGGGATTCTCTAGGCAAGAGTACTGGAGTGGGGTGCCATTGCCTTCTCCACTAGATGATTCAAATATGAAGGCATGGATGAGAAACCACTGCAGAGTAATTGAGATACACCCATAAAGCTGGAGAAGGAAATGGCAACCCATTCCAGTATTCTTGCCTGGAGAACCCCATGGACAGAGGAGCCTGGTGGGCTACAGTACATGGGGTTGCAAGAGTCAGACATGATTGAGCAACTAAGCACACACACACATATACATAAAGCTGGGGATGGAGAGGTTTATAAGGTAACAAAGAAGTAGATACTGTAGTGGCTACCATAAGTTACATAGTATATGAAAGTTAAAGTGTTAGTTGCACAGTCCTGTTCAACTCCTTGCAACCCCATGGACTATAGCCTAACAGGCTTCTCTGTCCGTGGAATTCTCCAGGCAAGAATGGCAAATAGGTTGCCATTCCCTTCTCCAGGAGATCTTCCCAACCCCAGGATCGAACCTCTACCCCTCTAAATGCTCAGAGTGTACATCTGCATATTAAATATTCAAAAGTAATGAAAGCTAGTTAATGTTTTGTCATTGTTTTGCAGCAGCGGGGAGGGGAAGTGTTGGTTGGCAGGGGGCTAGTGGGGATTGTCTATTTAATAAAGAAGGATCCTGGCAAACAACAAAAGAGCTAACAGCTGAGTGAACAACTAAGAACAAAATCCATTTTTACTAGTTTAGATCAATATTTTTATGGGAATTTCTGAGATAAATTAGACCTAAATGAACTGTACCAGCATAAACCAGGATATTTAGTAAGACCGCAATTAAGGAGCATATAGCCCAGAAGTCAAGGTAAAGTCGTCATTCAGAAATCTGAAGAAACAAAGTCAGTATCAAGACCAGGGGACCATGAAGTGACAGTAATCTAAGGCAGAAGTGATTTCTATTAGGAAAGTAACCAGTTTCAGAAAATAGGCAACTAAGAACCCATAGAAGAAAAACGTTATGGAAATGACATTAGCTAGAAATGGTACAAGAAAGGACAGCAGTTGCAGATACTCTTCAAGGTCAACTGGCTGTCTTTATTTTAAAGACTTTATTTTAAAAAATGCTTCTCAAAAAGTAACGGGTGAGGCCGGGAGGTGAACTACAGGAGACCTCTGAATATGCAATATTCCTCATTATCAGGCCTCCAGCAGAAATTTTCTCGCCAAGGTGCAAGGCTCATGGCCTGGTGAACCAAATATTTGGGTTCCAGCCAAAAGGGAATTGAAAGTACAAAACAGTAACAACTCAAAAAACACATCAAACAAATATGCGGTCAATGAAGGATGTGGGGAAATGTAGCAGACATTCTGATATGCGTCAAGAACAAGATATAAGAGAAGCAATGATGTAAATGTTTTATCAAAATGGCATTAGTGAGGTCATTAGTGATGTCTGAATGTTGGCAAGTCAAGGAGTCTTGGGTATGTCAGAAGAATCACACAGAACACAGTTCTGGCAAAGTTACAGACAGGAAGCACTTGTGCAAACAGTATATGACAATGTCCCTTTGGGAAAAGCAGGAGTGTCGTCCAAAAAGAATTGTATTTGTCCAGTCAAAAGCATCTGTTAGGTAATTCCTGACCACTTCTACAGGCACTCCTTTGAATACTTTCACAGTCAAATCATCAACGGATTCTAGTTGGCAGCCACAGATAGAACAACCTTCCAACACACACCACTTCAACATAAATGAGGATCAAGAAGCCCATCTGTCTAAATTGAAATTTTTATCTTTTAAGAGACTTCTGTCTCCCATCTTAGAACAGCCTTTACCACAAGTCTCAGAAAGGTTGTCAGTAATGCCTCCTACTCTTCTCATTATTATGAAGGGCTCTATATTATATATTTTTCCTCTGCAAGGGGAGGAGTGGAGGGAGACTGGAGTGAGAAAGTTTCATTAATAAAAACAGGGTGGATTTAAAAACAAGAAAAAGAACTGAAGACAAAAAATATGAGAAAATCTGTTATCAGAAATTCATTCAACCAATATCTGTAAAAACCTATGATAAGCCAGACACCCTGATAGGGGCTAAGATCATGAAAGTATTCTGTTGACCAACTTCAAAAGTAGTGACTAATAGGAATTTGTGAACCACAACTTGGGAAAGTGATGGTAGAAATGTATTTGAGCTGAAATGACAGTTCACAGACATTCTGTCAGTGGTGTTTTGATGAATTAGAGGGATAAAGTGATAGAAAATAGTGACCACTTCCTTGTCCCTGTAAATTTCTTAGTACATGTGGCATTTATTCCTTCCAGAATTTTAAATGATTTTCAAATTTGTAATCTATGTGCTTGAGTTGTTAATATAGCCAATGGCATGAGACCACAGACACATATGTCAAAAACTGGCTCCAAATTTGCATCTTTCAGGAAATCTTCCCTCCTGGATCCCTCTGAAGCTGTCCCGTGAGCACCCATTTACACTAGTGTGTATAATGTGATAGCTCTACTGCAGAGGGTTAACCCCAAATGTAGACCACTTGTGTTCCTATCCAGTGAGATTTTTTGCAGAAACGAATGATCCCTTGAAAGCCTTTGTCACAGTTCCTGGCACAGAAAAAGTAGACAGTAAATGTTAAATATTATTTATTATTTTAAATTCTTCTTGATTTGTTTCATATACAAATGTTTGGTCTCCAAAGACATCTGTTAAATAATTGCCTTCATAAATAAACTCCAGCACATGGAAACTTAACAATGGAACCAGGATCTTAGTTTATAAGTGGCCCCATGTCAAATTCTGAGCATTTTTCTTATATTAGGTTGGGTTAGTAAGATTAGGTATGAGGGTTAAACTGATTTTAGAAGTGTGTGCTCAAGTCCATGAACTTTTAATATCTGACTTGCTTAAACTCACAGGAAAACTCCATTATTCTTGTGACTCTAACCCTCAAATACCCAAAATTCACTCCTAATAAAATATGAGTTAAGGAAAAAAAAACCAGCAGAAACTAACACAATGTTGTAAAGCTATTAAACTTCAATGTAAAAAATAAACAAGCAAAATAAAATATAAATAAATAAAAATACAGCAGAAACCAACACATTATAAAGCAATTTTAGGGCTTCCCAAGTGGCCTGTGTGTGCATGCTAAGTGCTGTCAGTACTGTCTGACTCTTTGGGACCCCATGGACTGTAGCCTGCCAGGCCCCTCTGTCCATGGGATTCTCCAGGCAAGAATACTGGAGTGGGTTGCCATGCCCTCCTCCCAGGTGGCACCAGTGGTAGACTCTGCCTGCCAAAGTAGGAGATGTGAGTTAGATCCTGAGTCTGGGATTTTCCTAGATCAAGAAAATCCCCGAGAGTAGGAAACAGCAATCCATTCCAACATTTTTGCTTGGAAAAGTCCATGCACAGAGGAGCCTGGAGGGCTACAATCCATGGGGTCACAAAGAGTTGGACACAACTGAGTACACGTGCATGTGCGTGGGCACACACACACACTCCAATTAAATTTTTTTTTTTTTTTACTTTACAATATTGTATTGGTTTTGCCATACATCAACATGCATCCGCCATGGGTGTCCATGTATTCCCAATCCTGAAACCCCCTCCCACCTCCCTCCCCATACCATCCCTCTGGGTCATCCCAGTGCACCAGCCAATAAAAAGTTTTTAAAATATAAGAAATGTCATTAGGGGTGAACTTCTGGATAACCATTTCAGGGCTAGAAAATACAAGAAAAGAAGCCTCTATATGAAGTATAAAGTTACGTTAAGTTCCTGTACTCTAGCCAGACTCCATGCCAGACCAACTGTTCCTGCAGAGATGAAGGAGGGAATCCAGCCAGCCAGGTAGAGATGCACATCTGCAGAGCTCATGTATGGTTCACCTCTCTCTCTGAATTGAGGCTCAGAGCTCCAGTGCATCTGTGGTTCACACCAGATGCTAAGATATTTTAATAAAGCCAGCATGAGATGTTGCTGGAGTTGGAAGCCTGTACTGATGACTTCTTGAGGATCTTGGAGGCACTGCTTGGTGAGTCTATGGCTGTGGAGCTGAGTCCATGAAGTATGAACAGCAACTACAGAGACGGCGGCATCAGCAATGATACAAGCTTCCACATCCTAGAAAAAGGCCTCCCACCACTTGCCTTCATTTCTCACAGAGGTCTTACTTTTTGCTCTTTTTCAAACAATAATATTTGATACCTGAGCTTCTTGGAGACTTAAGAGAATCCTCAACTGTTTAGCAATCCTGCTATGAAATATGATAATAATACACTGAAAACCATTTCTTTGTCCTTTCAGTTCAGTTCAGTTGCTCACTTGTGTCCAACTCTTTGCAACCTCATGAATCGCAGCACGCCAGGCCTCCCTGTCCATCACCATCTCCCGGAATTCACTCAAACTCACGTCCATTGAGTCGGTGATGCCATCCAGCCATCTCATCCTCTGTCTTCCCCTTTTCCTCCTGCCCCCAATCCTTCCCAGCATCAGTCTTTTCCAATGAGTCAACTCTTCACATGAGGTGGCCAAAGCACTGGAGTTTCAGCTTTAGCATCATTTCTTCCAAAGAACACCCAGGGCTGATCTCCTTTAGAATGGACTGGTTGGATCTCCTTGCAGTCCAAGGGACTACTCAAGAGTCTTCTCCAACACCACAGTTCAAAAGCATCAATTCTTCGGCGCTCAGCTTTCTTCACAGTCCAACTCTTGCATCCATACATGACCACTGGAAAAACCATAGCCTTGACTAGATGGACCTTTGTTGGCAAAGTACTGTCTCTGCTTTTCAATGTGCTATCTAGGTTGGTCATAACCTTTCTTCCAAGGAGTAAGCATCTTTTAATTTCATGGCTGCAATCACCATCTGCAGTGATTTTGTCCTTTACCATGGCTCTAATAAAAATTAAGACCACACTTGATAGTGATAAACATTACTGAGTCAAACACAGAATTTGGTTTATGGAAACAGAGGTGTTTGGGGAAAAGGGGGAATTTTTTTTTCAACCCTGTTTTGCAGACATCAATTCATTATCCCATTTAATCCACTGACATCCCCTGAGGTTTAGCACAATATTCCTTAGAATCTGTGATAACTGTCAAAGTGATTTAGGTTTAACAGGACAGATCTCTGATAGAACCTGGGAAAAAGAAGCTGAAAGAAGAAAAAAAAACAACGTAGATTACAATACAAATTTGTTGTTTTCTAGTGGCTAAGTCGAATCCGACTCTTTTGCAACCCTATGGACTACAGCCCACCAGGCTCCTCTGTCTATGGGATTTCCCAGGCAAGAATACTGGAGTGGGTTGCCATTTCCTCCTCCAGGGGATCTTCTTGACCCAGGGATTGAACCTGTGTCTTCTGCATTGCAGGCAAATTCTTTACCACTGAGCCAGCAGGGAAGCCCTTACAGTACAAATAGCTTTCTAAAAATAGAGGTTACCTGCAGTAGAACTGAATTGTATTCCTTTATTATCTCTCCATATACCTTTTTAAAACACTGATTCAAAAGATTTTTCCTGCTTGCTTTCTTATATTTTTCTTTTTAGGAAATAGAAGTCATGTTATATTGGCCCACAGGCAATTAACTTCTGTTAAACATAATGTTAGCATTTAAAAACTACTACTATCAATATATTTTGAAGGGAAGGCAATGAATAGTCCTCCCATTATGAATCACCCAAGCTCTCCCTGAGATACTTTTCATATGAGGTTGAAAAGAAAAACCACTTGGTTTTCCCAGTCACTTTTGAAAAATAAATTTTTTAGTGAGTGAAGCGAGTGTTTCTCAGTCGTGTCCTACTCTTTGTGATCCCATAGACTTTACAGTCCATAGGATTCTCCAGGCCAGAACACTGGAGTGAGTAGCCTTTCCCTCTTCAGGGGATCTTTCCAACTCAGGGATCGAACCCAGGTCTCCCGCATTGCAGGAGGATTCTTTACCAGCTGAGCCACAGGGGAAGCCCAAATGATTTAGTAAACCAATTCAAAAGTGATTTTTAGGCTGCAGTGGGCTAAGGGTTTAAGAATCAGCTATCTTGCAGATATTCCCACTGTGGCTGGTTTTCAGCTACTGTCATGATGCTCCAAACACCATGTTCGGAAGAGATACACACCATCGGTTTCCACAAACTGGCCTGAATCTTCTCCGACATAACCGAACTGACATAGAAGATGAAGCACACTTCCAAGTTCAGCTGTTATACCAACATTTCTGGAGGTAGGGGAGTGTATCAGAAATGATTTTTTTCCTCTGCCTCATTGGAAAGTTTTCTAGTAGTTTATCTCAGATCCTAGTCTAGGAAATACATCAAGAACAACAAAAAAAAAGAGGGGATGAGGGGACTGGTTTCACTTGCCTAGATGATGTCTTAATAGTCCTTATTTGTATCATTATTGACTAGGATAAAGCAGTTAGCATACATTAGCCCAGCGTATCCTCAAGGATCCCTGAGGAGTAAGTAGGCAGTCAGTGTGAATTCCAGTAAGTAGGCAGTCAGTGTGAACTCCAGCCAAGAGTTTCTAAGAAGATAAGAAATCAGGTTGGGCCATAGAACATTGAGCAGCAAGAATTCTCTCCAGCTACACAGTTGATGAGGCCCATACCTCCAGGAAAAGCAACTCATCTTTCTCCCCCAACACACAATCTAACAATTGTTCCCCTTAAACTCGACCTATTTTTCACCCAGCAGGTGCTCAGGGACTTGGTAAGAAAAACAACTAGAAGCAGCAACCTCTGTGAATTTGAATTTTTCTTTTACCTCCTGGGAAAACATCACCCATCCTAAAAACGTGTGTCTAGAATAAAGTGTAGCCTCATGAAATAGGCCGTATTATTGAGAAACTAAAATCTATCTTCTCTTTCTTGCTAAAAACTCACTCACTGGCCAAAAAAAAAGAAAAAATCAACACTCGATTTCTGTTTTACTAGACATGGCTTGTCTAGTAAACTCAATTCAGGAGAAAAGGTTCTGGTTTCAGATCCATTGGGGTGAATTAAAGTTATGCTCTCAGAGGTGGAGGGCATGGAGGTTTTTGCCCCAACAGACCCTGAAGAGAACTGGACTGGCAGCCAGGGGTGATGGTCTCGAGCGGAGGTGGGAGGCTGGGAACACAAGACACTGGCCCCTCACGGCATCCAAGAAGCAGCCATGCCTCTGCGTGACTTTCAGGATGCTGAACATTGCACAGTTCAGGGGCCCAAGCCTGTCTGCCCCTGGAGGCAGTGAACCACCTTTGAAGGTGGGGAGTCACCTTCAAACAAGCCACACAAGCTTAAACAGCAAACCCTTCAGCAACTATCGACCAGGACAGAGAACAGAGGCCCCTCTGTCCAATATTCCTGGTGTTTTTTCAGCCCCCTTGGCTCTTCCCACTGTTCTGAGTGAGACACAGGGAAGGGAGTTGGGGGAGGGGGTGAAAGGGGACCGACTTGAGTGTGGATGACCTGCTAGCCAGGCAGCGCCATCCATATTTAAGCTGATTCAGAACAATAAAATGAGATGCTTTTTGCCTCTCAGCATCATGCTGTAGCAGGAAGGGCTTTCCAGTTCCCTGTTGCCATAAGCTAACTGGAAACTTTACCCTGCTAATCCCATACTCCTTCTATGAATGTTCCTTGGCTCTACAAATCTCTCTACAGCAAAGGAAGCAACTATTCATGAAGTTAAGTTTACTTAGTTGACTCAGAGTTTTGACATCTTGTACCTGCGGCACATGGTTACCTAAGGTCTAGGGATTTCCCCCTCGCTGGTTAAATTTGATTAAGGATGCACATGGCCCTCCTTAAATTAGTAATTACCACAGGAAAAAATATTGCTCCTGACATACGCCTTTTGGCCTCATTTGAACACTTAACTATCTCTGAGATGCACTTTTGGAATTTTAACTGCTCTGTGCAAATTTTTTGAAGGCAGGCAAAGCATGGCGAATGAACCAATCTCTAGCAAAAGGTCAAGTGCCCAAAGCTTCCTGCTTTCTGGGCCATCAGAGAACAATAAGAGGAACATGAAATTAGAGAGTATTAGGCTATTCGAAGAGGCCCATTTTCTGCTTTTAAGTAAAAGCAGGTGTTTCTACCCTCAGATTGGACAAATTGTTTAACCTATATAGGTCATGGTTTCCTCACCTAAAAGTTTGTTCAACTAGAGGAGCTCTTTAAGATTGCTTGAAGCACTAAAATTCTACGACTCCAAGATCATATGAAATTTCCAAAACAAAGGAAAAGAGGGGCATTGTTCTCGTTCTATTGTCCACCC
This sequence comes from Bos taurus, assembly GCF_002263795.3. Lineage (NCBI taxonomy): Eukaryota > Metazoa > Chordata > Mammalia > Artiodactyla > Bovidae > Bos > Bos taurus. The sequence goes on from NC_037332.1 coordinate 90,271,670, forward strand.
AGCTGAATTTATCAGATTAAGATTCTGAGCTATAAATAAAAGGAAGAAAAGACACTGATACAATCTAGAACTTGCATTTGGAGGAAGTGCATTTTTCATCCATATGGATCTTAACGGTTTCACATGCTAACAAATAATTTAACAGCCTATCTATAGAAGTGGTTTTGTCCGTTCATCTGCTTTTCTCTATAACAGTAAAAATAACTTTATTGCTTTGCTATAAAACTGTGTTCAAATTAAAATAGGGAAATGCAGTCCTCAACAGTTTTTGAGATCTGGCTGAGCAAAGTCACCACCAGCCCAAGCAGCTCTCTATAAAAGCATAAAGGTAAGAGTGCCATCTGCTGGCGTAAGCTGTATAATACTGTCTTTCTAACCAATAAAATTAACTCCACAGGTAACTCCTAAAACTTGAGTCTTCACCTTGCCTCATGTAAACACTGAGCTCTCCACTAACTTAATGTAAAGAGCCTAAACAGAAAAATCATGTGATGTAATGTCCAAAATATACAAGCTGTATGAATGTACCCAAGTGTTACTCTCTGAAATGAAGTACTTAATTATACCTTACAATATTTACCGTATCAAAAAGCTATAAACCTATGAGGTCAAAGTGTAAGTAGACAATGTCTTTCTTTTAAAAGCTTTCTTTAAAAAAAGTAGAATATTTGGAATGCTTATAAGAGTGAGAAATACTGTTGGAATTGTTAAAAGGTTCCTGTTTGACAGCAGCAAACTGAGGGGCAGCTCTGTTAATGGAGTTCAGTTAAGGAAGAAAGAACACAGTTAAGTTGAAAAGTCATACAACTGATATAACCATCACTTCACTCCTCCACACTGACGTCAGTGGGCAGGTGAAGGTCAGGCCAAAATACATACTGGCCCTGTCCTTTATGAGGTGCCGTGATGGTAACATCTGGGCCACCAACTACACTCATTCTGCTCAATCCCTCCCAAAACCTCCTTCAGCAAAGATTTTCTTTTAAGCAGATCCCCACACACAGCAGTGGAGCTTCTGAGAGAGTATTTCACATCAAAACAAAATAATTCAACCAATAACTTGGCCCTAAGCCTGAGATGAGGCCAGGAAAATGTATCCGATTGCCTGAAATACTGGATAACTGATTGGCACAATCCTAAAATCACTAAGGAGTGTATAAGGCAACTGGAATACTCTTTATTCAAAAAGTGCATAAAACTTCCTATGCAGAAAGCATTTAACTAGAAAAAAATACTTTAAGTATATGATATTCAGTATCAACAAGAAGCCAAATGATGGACTAGCACAGCTCTTAAGGGTCCCTGTGTGTGTGTGTTAGTCGCTTAGTCAGGTCTGACTCTTTGCGGCCCCATGGACCATAGCCCATGAACTGTCCATGGGATGCTTCTTGGCTTCCTATTAATTTTCTGCCTTCCCATATTGCCAGTATAATCCCATAACGATTCACTCATTCTTGGCACTGCAGCTGCTGCTAAGTTGCTTCAGTCATATCTGACTGTGTGACCCCACAGACAGCAGCCCACCAGGCTCTGCTGTCCCTGGGATTCTCCAGGCAAGAACACTGGAGTGGGTTGCCATTGCCTTCTCCAATGCATGAAAGTGAAAAGTGAAAGGGAAGTCGTTCAGTCGTGTCCAACTCTTCGTGACCCCATGGACTGCAGCCTACCAGGCTCCTCCGTCCTTGGGATTTTCCAGGCAAGAGTACTGGAGTGGGTTGCCATTGCCTTCTTCACATTCTTGGCACCAAAATTCTTATTTTCTCATAATGCCATGCTTTGAGGTTGTTTGGAAAAGTCAATTATTAAAATATTAAATTAAGTAACTAGTATACTTTAAATGAATTTAGGCTTAGGCATAGACAAAATCTATATGGGAAAAAAACAACATATTTGCTGTTCTTCTGTTGAAAGATGGTAACACATCTTGTGTTGTTTCCTCTGTGTATGAGCATGAATGAGTATAAGCCACATTGTACATCGCTCACCGCCTGCATTTTAAATTAAAACTATCTCAGGATCAATGAGTCATTCTGGTTAGTATTTTCTGGTGACATATTTTCCCTCCTTTTTCATCACTGGCACCAGGATGAAAGGATGCAGTTGTCTGCAGCTCACATACTGCTGCTTCCAGTTCTGACAACATCTTTAGGTCACTGTGTACGCCGTCACTAACCATGCCAAAGAACTAATGACAGAGCTCTGAAACCATATCCACAAGCACGCAAGAAACCAGTCATGAGCTTATACCAAGCTCATGACCACAGTCAACCTGGAGGAAATTAGTTTATGTAGAACACGCCACTTCTCATATTCACTCAACATTGAAAACTACCACAAATTAACTATGATGACAATATTTGGACCAAGAACAGTTTATATTTGCATTACATTCCATAATGTAATAATTAAATATGTTTTAATATATTTAATAAATATTCATTCCACAATGAAATATTTTCCTATATATTATTTCATTTGTTTTTCAAAACACCCTTTGAGATGGGCAGATCATTTTACCAATCACTTGAGATCACTCACTCACTTTTCCATAATTGGAAAATACCTACTGAGTTTCTCCACTCAAAAAATGTTAACCATAAGTAAGACTAAAAGTACAGGAGAGCTTGTCAGTAATATACTGCTGCTGCTGCTAAGTCGCTTCAGTCGTGTCCGACTCAGTGCAACCCCATAGACGGCAGCCCACCAGGCTCCCCCATCCCTGGGATTGTCCAGGCAAGATCACTGGAGTGGGTTGCCATTTCCTTCTCCAATGCATGAAAGTGAAAAGTGAAAGTGAAGTCACTCAGTCGTGCCCGACTCTTAGCGACCCGATGGACTGCAGCCTACCAGGCTCCTCCGCCCATGGGATTTTCCAGGCAAGAGTACTAGTAAACACTAAACCATAAACTATAGGCTTATACACAACTCAGTGAAGCACAATAGGTTCTGCTAGAACTATTACATTCTCTCCTGATGAAATTCACCTATCAGTCAAAAAGTTGGCCCTGCCCCCACAAAACAAGAAATGACATTTCCCTCAAGACCGAGGGATGCTACTCCCAAGTGAAAATAATGGTATCACACATCAAATTTTCTTTTTGAATATATCAAACTGATAGCAGTACCAAAATATATTTGAGACAATCTAGATTTTAAAAGAGAGGCCCTGAAATGTTAATTTTATCAAGTTCCCATAGTTAGTTATTAGCAGAATCAAGGCTGGAACTCACTTCTAACCTTGAGCCCAGAAATTAGCATTTTGGAAACAATGTGAAAGAATAATTCATCAAAGTGGTAAAAATAAAAATATCTGTGGCCAATAAATTAAAAGTCAAAGAATTTCTGTAATTCACCAGTCTAGCTGAGAATTTAATTAATGAGAGTGTAAGGAAATCACCCTACTCACATAAGCAGCTGGTGGGAAAAAGAAAAGTAATATAGATACAGATGATATAGTTATATCCTTTAAAATATACAAATATCCATACCTTTCCATTCACCAATCCCGTTTCTAGGATGAACACTGAATTATTTATAAGGTTGTTTAATGAAAGTTAATAACAAATTGAAAAAACATAAATGTCCACCTACACTAAATTGATAAAATGAATTTCTATCTCTCATTAAAATGGAATACTGTAGCACCAGGAAAAAATTATACTTCAAAAAATAGCATATGAGATTGGAATATGCTATGGGCATATTTTGAAACATTTATATATGCTTTTAGTATATTTTGATATAAAAAGGGTTTATTAGGTATGATCCTAATTAACGTAGTGTTTGTGAATGAGCATATTTAGCAAATACATAGACATTAATGACATATAAAAAGAGACTATATCCATTTATGATAAGAAACACTCAAAGTGGGTATAGAGAGGATATAGCATAAGAAAGGTTACATATATCACTTTAGAGATATTTATTTTGAAATAAAATATAAAAAAAGAAAGGCCAGAGGAGACAAACCTACACCAACATCAAACTCAATGCTGAGAAGCTAAAAGCATTTCTTCTAAGATGAGGAACAAGACAAGAATTCTTGTCAAGAATTCATTCTCACCACTTACATTCAACACAGAATTGGATGTCCTAGCCAGAGCAATAAGATAAGAAATAAAAGGAACCCAAATTATAAAGGATTAAGTAAAATTGTCACATTGCAGATGACAGGACAGTATATATGAAAATGTCACCAAAAGACCACCAGAAAAGTTTTAGAACTAATAAATGAATTAAATGAAGTCATAAGATACAAAGTTAATACAGAAATCTGTTGCCTTTCTATACACTAATACTGAACTATCAAAAAGAGAAATTTTTTAAAATCCCATTTACAATGGCATAAAGCATTATGCCACAAATCAAAAAGCATGAAATAACTTAGGTAAAAGACAAATACTTGGAAAACTGTAAGACATTGATAAAAAGAAACTGAAGAAGACACAAACAAATGGAAAGATATACCACATCCATGAATTGGAAGAATCATGGTCATTTGTTAAAGTGACCATAACTACCCAAGGCAATCTACAGATTTGGTGTAATCTCTATCAAAATACCAATGGCATTTTTCACACATCTAGTATAAATCAATCTGAAATTTATATAGAGACACAAAAGCCTCTGAACAGCAAAAAGAATCTTGAGAAAGAAGAACAAAACTAGAGGTAGCACACGCCCTAATTTCAAACTATACTACAAAGATATGGTCCTCAAAACATTATGATACAGCCACAAAAACAAGCACATATATCAACTGAACAGAATGGAAAGCCCAGAAGTTAATCCACATGTATTTGGTCAATTACATATGAGGCTACAAATTACTCAAAAGGAGGCACAAATATACACTCTCTTTAAGAAGAGAGAGTGTTCAATAAATAACAGCCTCTTCAATAAATGGTGTTGGGGGAACTGGACAGTCACATGCAAAAGCATGAAATGGGATGACTTTCTCAAACCATATATAAAAATAAACTAAAAAGGGTTAAAGACTTATGTAAGACTTCAAGCCATAAAACTCCTAGAAGTAAACACAGGCAGTACACTCTTTGACATTGGTCTTAGTGATATTCTTTTTGGATGTGGCTCCTCCAGCAAGCAAAACAAAAGCTACAATTAACAAATGGGATTACATTGAATTAAAAAGCTTTTACACACTGAAGGAAACTATCAAGAAAATTAAAAGGTAGCCTACTGAATGGGAGAAGATATTTGCAAATAATATACCTGATAAATGGCTAATATTCAAAATATACAAAAAACTCATACAACTCAACAACGACAAAACACAACCACCTGATCGAATAGGCAGGCATTTTTCCAAAGAAGACTGGTAGTTGGCCAAAAGACATGAAGATATTTCAGCATCACTCATAATCAGGCAATAGTGAATCAAAATCATAATGAGACATCACCTCACATCTGTTAAAATGGCTATTACCAAAAGACAACAAATAAGTGTTGGTGAGGATATGTAGAAAAGGGAACCATAGTATACTGTTGGTGGGAATGCAAATTGCTATATTCATTATGGAAAACAGTATAGAGGCTCCTCAAAAAACTAAAAATAGAACCTCCAAACAATCCAGCAATTCTACTTCTGGATATGTATCCAGAAAAAAAACAAAAACACTAATTTGAAAAGATATGAATCTTTATGTTCATTGCAGCATTATTTACAATAGCCCAGATAAGTGAACAAAGTGTCCATGAATGGGTAAAGAGGGCTGTGGTATATTATACACAATGGAGTTTTATTCAGCCATAATAAGAATGAAATCTTGCCATCTGCAACAATATACATGGATCTAGAAGGTATTATACTCAGTGAAGTAAGTCAAACAGAAAAAGGCAAATACCATATGATTCCATTTATACGTGGAATCTAAAAAACAAATGAACAAAACAAAACAGAAACAGGCTCATAGAGAAAAACTGCTGGTTGCCATAGGGGAGTAGAGGGGAGAGGATGGGTAAAATAGAAAGATGAAGGGATACAAATTAACAGTTTCAAAATTAATAACTTACAGGGATATAATGTATAGCACAGGGAATACAGTCAATAATAGTACAACTTCATATTGTATTAGATGGTAATTAGGGTTATCATTACCATCTAATACTGATATTATAATCAGTTCAGTTCAGTCGCTCAGTCGTGTCTGACTCTTTGCGACCCCATGAATCGCAGCACGCCAGGCCTCCCTATCCATCACCAACTCCCAGAGTTTACCCAAACTCATGTCCATTGAGTTGGTGATGCCATCCAACCATCTCATCCTCTGTCATCCCCTTCTCCTCCTGCTCTCAATCTTTCCCAACATCAGGGTCTTTTCAAATGAGTCAGCTCTTTGCATCAGGTGGTCAAAGTATTAGAGTTTCAGCTTCAATATCAGTGCTTCCAATGAACACAGAGGATTGATCTCCTTTAGGATGGACTGGTTGGATCTCCTGGCACACCAAGGGACTCTCAAGAGTCTTCTCCAACACCACAGTTCAAAAGCATCAATTCTTTGGTGCTCAGCTTTCTTTGTAGTCCAACTCTCACATCCGTACATGACTACTGGAAAAACCATAGCCTTGACTAGACTGACCTTTGTTAGCAAAGTAATGTCTCTGCTTTTGAATATGCTGTCTAGGTTGGTCATAACTTTCCTTCCAAGGAGTAAGTGCCATTTCATGGCTGCAATCACCATCTGCAGTGATTTTGGAGTCCCAAAAAATAAAGTCTGACACTGTTTCCACTGTTTCCCCATCTATTTCCCATGAAGTGATGGGACCGGATGCCATGATCTTAGTTTTCTGAATGTTGAGCTTTAAGCCAACTTTTTCACTCTCCTCTTTCACCTTCATCTAAAGGCTCTTTAGTTCTTCTTCACTTTCTGCCATAAAGGTGATGTCATTTGCATATCTGAGGTTATTGATATTTCTCCTGGCAATCTTGATTCCAGCTTGTGCTTCTTCCAGCCAGCCCAGCGTTTCTCATGATGTACTCTGCATATAAGTTAAATAAGCAGGGTGACAATATACAGCCTTGACGTACTCCTTTTCCTATTTGGAACCAGTCTGTTGTTCCACATCCAGTTCTAACTGTTGCTTCCTGACCTACATACAGGTTTCTCAACAAGGCAGGTCAGGTGGTCTGGTATTTCCATCTCTTTCAGAATTTTCCATAGTTTATTGTGATCCACACAGTCAAAGGCTTTGGCATAGTCAATAAAGCAGAAATAGATGTTTTTCTGGAACTCTCTTGCTTTTTTGATTATCCAGTGGATGTTGGCAACTTTACCCTACCCTTAAGTAAATAACTGTTCCACCAGTCATCCGATCAAAGGCAAAACAAAGCAAAGGAATGAGTCTCTCTTGGCTGATCCACATATGCCCATCTCTCCCTCACCTAAATCCTAACTGTCATACAGGGTACTTGCCTTCACTTTGCTTTGGTCCTGTCCATGGCCACTGCATGGCCTCATCTGTGTTTCTCAATGATCATAAAGCCAAAATGTACCTTTGGAAAAAACACTATTGATACTCATGTGCTTAGTTGTTCAGTCACGTCTGACTCTTTGTGACCCCATGGACTGGAGCTCGCCAGGCTCCTCTGTCTATGGGGAGTCAGGGCATCTTCCTGACCAAGGGATTGAACCCAGATCTCCTGCACTGCAGGCAGATTCTTTACCAGCTGAGTCATAGTATGTCTCAAAAAAGGGATAAGCACACCCCAGACATCCCTGTTTGCACTCTGATACCATTAGTTTAGATGTTTTCATTTCTTAACGTGTGCCAGTACTAGACCCTATACAAAACAAACTAGAGACAGATATGTGAGGGGAAAAATGAAATAAAGTGTTACAATTGCCATGGTAACAATATGCACATAGTTCAATGAAAAGTAAAGGAGAAAAATGTCAAGTTTATCTAAATAAGGGCAGTAAGCTCATTACTATAAACTATGTGTTCATATTCATCTTTTAATGACCTTTAATCTTTCATTCTAATATATTGAGATTTTAGGGTTGAGTGACTAACCATTTTATTAAGATTTTTCTGACGTGGGCCATTTTTTAAAAATTTTTATTGAATTTGTTACAATATTGATTCTGTTTTATGCCTCGGTTTTTTTGGCCACAAGACATGTGGAATTGAACCTGCCCCCTGAATTAGAAGGCAAGTCTTAACCACTGAACCACCGGGGAAGTTCCTCCAACCATTTTTGTAGCTTTGATATATGCTTTTTCCATCCACAGCACTATAGATCTAACCTAAAATACATACTACAACATTTTATTACTACTGTATTATAAATGCAAATAGCATTTAATTAAATTACTGATATGAATTAAATGATATTAATTACATGGTTATATTAATTAAATGGTTGATATTAAGTTAAATTAATTAAATGATTGGAACACAAAGCTGGTAACACTTCTCTCTTATACCATCTACCACTTCTGGGGGTATGGTGAATACTTGTCTTGTCTGTGGTAATGCAGCACTCATTTGAACATTACTCTTTTGAACATTCTCACACATACTGACTGTTGTCTCTGCTTGCACCAGGGTAAAGTTATGCAATGTACCCACACGAGACTTTAGTCTGGGAAGCCGGTGATGTGAGAAAACAGACACAGATGTAACATGCATCTTTCTGTAAGCGTGGCAGCAGAAGTACCTGGGTTTTCAGGGTCAGAAAACCCAAAACTTCTGGGACCCGGTCCAGTATCATCCTTGGAAGTTGCAATGTCCAGAACAAAATGTGACACTCACACCAGGTGGAGGCAAACTTGGTGTCTTTGCTGGGGTAGCCACCAAGGTCTGGCCTGAGTACCATTTCTGGTTGTGCAGTGGCTGAACCAGCCTCCCTAGGTCACATGTAGATTCTTTGATGGGCCAAATGTATTTTATTTTAATAAGTTTCTTTCCTGCAGGGTAAAGCTAAAATGAATTTTACTGTTTGGTACACACTTCCAAGGTCTACTGACCATGGAGTGAGTCTCCAAGTAGGGACAACTGATTCCAAGCACCGCTGATCATCACACAGGAGTACCTGAGGGTTGCTGACTCTCTGAGCACTGCTTTCCCAACAATGAAACATGGCTCAACAGCTACTTAGTCAGCTTTTGGAAACAACTACGTTTCTTTGCTCTTGGGTACACACACCCATTCACTCCCTTCCTCTAAACCTTAGCACAGAACACTATTAATATTCTTTACCTCAAGAAGTATCTGTATCTCCCTACTATTTATCCTCTGCCTCTAAGCCAATTCTCTCTACATTATAAAACATTATTCCAAGTTCACAGGGACTAATTCAATAGTTACGTTTGAAAATATTTCCAAAGAGTTTTGAAAGTCTTAGTGAGGTATTTAAACTTCCCCTAATAGACCTGGTCATTTCATTCAGAAAAAAATTCTCAAAGGGAAGTCACATTTACTTAATGGACTTATTCTGTTAAAGTGTTTGTTCTGTGAGTCTATTCATAATTATATATCCTGCTGACCAATGTGACATCTCCTGGTTCCTTCAGTAATATTAGCTTTAAAGGCTTATTTTTGGTACAATACAATTTTTTTTAATAGCAGCTTAGTATTTTCATCTACAAACAGAAATCTCCACAGGTTATCACCTTTTTTAATAAATATCATTTGCATATGCAGAAATACATGCACTAATTTGTACTGTATCATAATTTATCAAGACAGAGTTGAAATTTGCTTTCATACTATATATGAAAGGCAATATTACTGAGCAAAGTGTACTATAAGTGAAAAGGAGATGAGAGGTTATATTGATTAAGAAAACAAATTATTCTCAAGGCTGTGAGTAGCTTCTATTTACATATGAAATACTATTCCAGCTCAAATCCATGACATCTCATACCACATATCAAGAATACAGAAGGAAATGGCAACCCACTCCATTGTTCTTGCCTGGAGAATCCCAAGGGACGGGGGAGCCTGGTGGGCTTCCGTCTATGGGGTCGCACAGAGTCGGACACGACTGAAGCGACTTAGCAGCAGCAGCAGCAGCATAGGCTGTGTTGACTTTCTTGAAAGAAAGAAATCAAAGAGTACACTAATAGATGGAGAAATATACCATGTTCATGGATCGGAAGACTCAATATAGTGAAAATGAGTATACTACCCAAAGCAATCTATAGATTCAATGCAATCCCTATCAACAGTAAGCTACCAACGGTATTTTTCACAGAGCTAGAACAAATAATTTCATAATTTGTATTTAAATACAAAAAAACTCGAATAGCGAAAGCTATCTTAAGAAGAATGGAACTGGAGGAATCAACCTGCCTGATTTCAGGCTCTACTACAAAGCCACAGTCATCAAGACAGTATGGTACTAGCACAAAGATAGAAATATAGATCAATGGAACAAAATAGAAAGCCCAGAGATAAACCCACACACCTATGGACACCTTATCTTTGACAAAGGAGGCAAGGATATACAAAGGAGGCAAGGATATACAATGGAGAAAAGACAATTTCTTTAACAAGTAGTGCTGGGAAAACTGGTCAACCACTTGTAAAAGAATGAAGCTAGAACACTTTCTAACACCATACACAAAAACAAACTCAAAATGGATTACAGATCTAAACATAAGACCAGAAACTATAAAACTCTTAGAGGAGAACATAGGCAAAACACTCTCCGACATACATCACAGCAGGATCCTCTATGACCCACCTCCCAGAATATTGGAAATAAAAGCAAAAATAAACAAATGGGATCTAATTAAACTTAAAAGCTTCTGCACAACAAAGGAAACTATAAGCAAGGTGAAAAGACAACCTTCAGAATGGGAGAAAATAATAGCAAATGAAGCAACTGACAAACAACTAATCTCAAAAATATACAAACAACTCCTACAGCTCAATTCCAGAAAAATAAACGACCCAATCAAAAAATGGGCCAAAGAACTAAATAGACATTTCTCCAAAGAAGACATACAGTTGGCTAACAAACACATGAAAAGATGCTCAACATCACTCATTATCAGAGAAATGCAAATCAAAACCACAATGAGGTACCATTTCACGCCAGTCAGAATGGCTGCGATCCAAAAGTCTACAAGCAATAAATGCTGGAGAGGGTGTGGAGAAAAGGGAACCCTCTTACACTGTTGGTGGGAATGCAAACTAGTACAGCCACTATAGAGAACAGTGTGGAGATTCCTTAAAAAACTGGAAATGGAACTGCCTTATGACCCAGCAATCCCACTGCTGGTCATACACACCGAGGAAACCAGAATTGAAAGAGACATGTGTACCCCAATGTTCATTGCAGCACTGTTTATAATAGCCAGGACATGGAAGCAACCTAGATGTCCATCAGCGGATGAATGGTTAAGAAAGCTGTGGTACATATACACAATGGAGTATTACTCAGCCATTAAAAAGAATACATTTGAATCAGTTCTAATGAGGTGGATGAAACTGGAGCCTATTATACAGAGTGAAGTAACCCAGAAAGAAAAACACCAATACAGTATACTAACGCATATATATGGAATTTAGAAAGATGGTAACGACAACCCTGTATGTGAGACAGCAAAAGAGACACAGATGTACAGAACAGTCTTTTGGACTCTGTGGGAGAGGGAGGTGGGGGGCGATGATTGGGAGAATGGCATTAAAACATATATAATATCATATAAGAAATGAATCGCCAGTCCAGGTTCAATGCACAATACAGGAAGCTTGGGGCTGGTGCACTGGGATGACCCAGAGGGATGGTATGGGGAGGGAGGTGGGAGGGGGGTTCAGGATGGGGAACACATGTACACCTGTGGCAGATGCATGGTGATGTATGGCAAAACCTATACAATATTGTAAAGTTTAAAAAGTAAATTAATTAATTAATAAAAAAGAATACATGTGGGACTTCCCTGGTGGCTCAGTGGTAAAGAATCCACTTGCCAATGCAGGGGACATGGGTTCAATCCCTGCTCTGGGAAGATCCCACACGCCTTGGAAGCAGTTAAGCCCATGCACCACAATTACTGATCCCATGCGCTGCAACTACTGAAGCCCTCACACCCTAGAGCCCATGCTCCACAACAAGAGAAGCAACTTCAGTGAGAAACCCGAGCACCACAACTACAGAGTAGCACCTAGAGAATGCCCATGTTCAGCAATGAAGATCCAGCATGGCCAAAGTAAATAAATTTAAATTCTTTTAAAAAAAAAAAGGAGTATGTGTGACACCTATGGCTGATTCATGTTGATAGGTGGCATAAACCAATACAATATTGTAAAGTAATTATCCTCCAATTAAAAATAAATTTTTAAAAAGAATATGTGTGGATGCTACTACACACAGAAAATAGATAACTAATAGGAACCTACTGTATAACACAGAAGAACTCTACTCAGTATCTCAATAATGTAAAACAGCCTATATGGAAAAAGAATCTAAAAGAGTAGATCTATGTGTATATACATGTGTGTATAAGGATATATGTGTGTGTATGTGTATATGTATATATATATAAAAACTGACTCATTAGGATATACAGCAGAAACCCATTGTAAATCCAATAAAGTTTTTTTTTTTAAATAAAGAGTATGTGTGAGTGATTTTATAACATCACTACTACTTCAGATATTTGATCAACAGTTACTGTTTGTTGACAAATTAATAACTTCTGCTTTTCTGTTTGAGATTCCTATAAGTTCAGTTTCAGAGAGTGTGCCCTACAAAAAACAAAACACATGATATAGGAATTAAGTAAGATACTGACCCAAGGACACATTCCTTCATCAGCCACAGACACTCCCTTTCTTCAGTGAGAGCTAAAAGTTGGAGCCTAGAATGGAGGTAGAGATTACAAATACTAAGAAGCATTCATCAAAACACACAGGGGATCTTGGCACTAATCCTTTATGTCACTGGTATGAATATAGGTCATACCAGTGACATAAAGAATTATGGGGAAAAATGAAAATTTAGCATCTAGCACCTAGAAAAAAGATCAATACTGATATATAACCTCAAGACAATATGGGAATAACAACAATAATTGGCTGCATAGGACATGCTAAGCATTTCTGTAAGAGATTTATAAGTATTACCTCATTTAATCCTACAACACTAAGATATATCTTCCTAATCCTGTTTTACAAATGAGATACATAAGGGTACTAAGTGTATGACCTTGAAGAAGGTCATACACTTGGTACCATTGAAGATGGGCCTCAAAGTGAGGCAACCTAAATCCAGAGCCTATGCTTCTTATGATTTACTGTGTTGCCTCTCTATTTCCCCTCCTGGGTCCTTGAAATTATACATCTAAGTTTTCTAAGCATGTGCTTGAAGTTGTGGGGACAAAGAGGGAAAGAGGAAATGCTTAGAGAAATATCTACCTAAAGACATTTCCCTACTTTGTGAATTTGAGTGACATTGTGTGTGTGTGCTCAGTCACTCAGTTGTGTCTCTTTTCGACCCATGTAGCCCACCAGGTTCCTCAGTCCATGGAATTTTCCAGGCTAGAGTGGGTTGCCATTTCCTTCTCCAGAAGATCTTCCTGACCCAGGGATCAAACCCTTATCTCTTGAATCTCCTGCATTGACCAGCAGATTCTTTATCACTGTGCCACCTGGGAAGTCCCATGAGTGACATTACCCCAAGTTAAAAATTGTGACTCAATGTTACTCAAATATACTGTGGTGGATTCATTTTGATATTTGGCAAAACTGATACAATTATGTAAAGTTTAAAAATAAAATAAAAAATTTTAAATTAAAAAAAATATTAGTAAATACATATCCTGATAAAATATGCTTCCAGGTGTTCAAGCTAATTGCCTTTTTTGGGACTGGCTTTTTCAGAGCACTCGTGATATTTTTAGCTGTGTTCCCTATTTGCATAACAGAATGAACAAGAGGCTACTGCTTTAATAATCAACCAATTCTCAACAATTAGCCACTTGTTTCATCATCAAATGTTTCTCACCTGCAGTATATAGACTTGAGAATTTCTACAGCATGTTTGCCAGGCTCATCAAGCTGTCCTGTGCCACAATGAATAACACGAACTTGACCCCATTAACCGCATATTTCACAGGTATGTGTACTCTCTGTGGATTATTACCTGATTACTAGACTCCACAGAGTGGCTGCAACTGTGAAGAAAGCACCCATGGTAAGAGAGACTTCCCAAAGGAAGGAAAGCAGATCACTTCCATGAGTAGAGTTCCAGGTCATCGTCAACTCAACAAATGAGTATTGAGTGCTACTTTGTAGTTCAGGTAAGGAGGATAACAGTAGGGATAAATATAGACCTTATATTATGATACACCAATAACTCTTATCATTAAGAAGGTAAAGGCATTGTAAGAACCCAGCAATTGGAGAAGGAAATGGCAACCCACTCCAGTGTTCTTGCCTGGAGAATCCCAGGGATGTTGGAGCCTGGTGGGCTGCCGTCTATGGGGTCGCACAGAGTCAGACACAACTGAAATGACTTAGCAGCAGCAGCAGCAAAGAGTGTATGAATCACTCTCTGGGATTGGATAGGGAAGTGCTTCCAAAATAAAAGGCACTTAAATCAAATTTAAGAGTGAGAGGGCTTTCCTGGTGGTCTAGTGGTTAAGAATTAGCCTTGCAACACAAGCAATCCCTGGTCGGGAAGATCCCACAACTAGGCCCGGGCACTACAACCACTGAGCCAGCGCTCTAGAGCCTGTGAGCTGAAACTGCTGAACCCATGTGCTGTTTCTAGCCCATGAGTGCCTAGAGCCCGTTCTCCACAATGAAAGTCACTGCAATGAGAAACCCAAGAACCGCATCAAAAGTAGCGCCCACTTGCTGCAACTAGAGAAAGCTCTCATGCAGCAATGAAGACCCACCACAGCCAAAAATAAATAAATCTCTTTTTTAGAAAGAGAGTGAGAGATCTACCCTAGACAAACAGGATTCCAAACCCAGAGAACATAACCAACAACTGTTCTTAGAAAATAACATCAAAACAGCAAACTACAGGTTGGTTGATGTGACTGAATAACAGTGTACATGTGGGGGTGTGATGAATGATGGCACTCAAAAGACTTGCCAAAGCCTGGATTTCAAAAGCTCCTTGTCCCAATAGTTAGATGCTATAAATTAGTCACTGTTATTCTCTGATGCTCACATATCCCCTTAAAAATAAATAAATATATGCCAAGGAGAAAAATTAGACAACTACGGCATGGATTCTGACTAAGCATGGTAGACTAAACAAACAAGATTCA
This sequence comes from Bos taurus, assembly GCF_002263795.3. NCBI lineage: Eukaryota > Metazoa > Chordata > Mammalia > Artiodactyla > Bovidae > Bos > Bos taurus. The sequence goes on from NC_037332.1 coordinate 90,286,927, forward strand.
AGATATGAAAATACTAATATAAATGAACTAAAAAAGAACGATTAATAAATAAAAAGTGAATGATCCACAGGACAACAGAAATAGAATGAATACAGCCGCCAATGAGAGTTAACAAAATTTTGGAATACGGAAAGCGAATTAATGGATGATAACCAATGTATCAGATCTGGAAACTTTGAGTGGGTTCAAATGAAGAACAAATATGACCCATGACCAACTACTGCAGAATCCCATAAAAGACAGGAATTGGAGCCAAAGAGTATTTATGAAAGTGGGTAGGAGGGCTGGAGCACATACCACTCCTGCATCTTGGAAGAAGATGGAACGTCTGTCACAGAAAATGCAAACCGAAAGCCTCTGAAAAAGCACAGTGGAAGGAGGTCACAGAGGGATGACATAAACAATCTATATGCTGAAGGGTTACTGCCCTAGGCTTCCCGAATGCTGGCAGCCAGACCTACACCTCAAAAACAGAATAGGAAAAGATCCACCTCTGGGGAATTCCCTTGTGGTCCCATGGTTAGGACTTTCACTGCTAGGGCCCAAGTTCTATCCCTGGTTGGGGAACTAAGATTCCCACATGGCCAAAAAAAGGTAAAGTGAAAATAAAGACCTAGGACTTGATCCTGTATCTAGATATCCATCTACAAAGCACTCTGAGGATATTCAAAGGAAAAAATATAAAAAGATTGATACAACTTTGAGGGGCATGAGTGGGACATCCCAGGCAGAAGGCACAGCTCGCAAAGATATATAGTCATGAAGGACTATGGCAATTCTCAAGTGTGGCAAGAGCTTCAGTGTGTTTGACCAACGGGATGCCTGGGATGGGTAAGACTGAGAAATGATGGGGCCAAGTACCAGGTCCACCCATGAAAGATTTCTAAGCTGAGGAGAGTTCAGTCAGTTAGTCAGTTCAGTCGCTCAGTTGTGTCCGACTCTTTGCAACCCCATGAATCGCAGCACGCCAGGCCTCCCTGTCCATCACCATCTCCCGGAGTTCACTCAAACTCATGTCCATGGAGTCAGTGATGCCATCCAGCCATCTCATCCTCTGTCATCGCCTTTTCCTCCTGCCCCCAATCCCTCCCAGCATCAGAGTCTTTTCCAATGAGTCAACTCTTCACATGAGGTGGCCAAAATACTGGACTTTCAGCGTTAGCATCATTCCTTCCAAATGATCACGCAGGGCTGATCTCCTTCAGAATGGACTGGTTGGATCTCCTTGCAGTCCAAGGGACTCTCAAGAGTCTTCTCCAACATCACAGTTCAAAAGCATCAATTCTTCAGTGCTCAGCTTTCTTTACAGTCCAACTCTCACATCCATACATGACCATTGGAAAAACCATAGCCTTGACTAGAATGGACCTTTGTTGGCAAAGTAATGCCTCTGCTTTTCAATATGCTATCTAGGTTGGTCATAACTTTTCTTCCAAGGAGTAAATGTCTTTTAATTTCATGGCTGCAGTCACCATCTGCAGTGATTTTGGAGCCCCCCAAAATAAAGTCTGACACTGTTTCCACTGTTTCCCCATCTATTTCCCATGAAGTGATGGGACTGGATGCCATGATCTTCGTTTTCTGAATGTTGAGTTTAAGCCAACTTTTCACTCTCCTCTTTTACTTTCATCAAGAGGCTTTTTAGTTCCTCTTCACTTTCTGCCACAAGGGTGGTGTCATCTGCATATCTGAAGTTATTGATATTTCTCCTGGTAATCTTGATTCCAGCTTGTGCTTCTTCCAGCCCAGCATTTCTCATGATGTACTCTGCATATAAGTTAAATGAGCAGGGTGACAATATACAGCCTTGACGTACTCCTTTTCCTATTTGGAACCAGTCTGCTGTTCCATCCAGTTCTAACTGTTGCTTCCTGACCTGCATATAGGTTTCTCAAGAGGCATATCAGGTGGTCTGGTATTCCCATCTCTTTCAGAATTTTCCACAGTTTATTGTGATCCACATAGTCAAAGGCTTTGGCATAGTCAATAAAGCAGAAATAGATGTTTTTCTGGAACTCTCTTGCTTTTTCCATGATCCAGCGGATGTTGGCAATTTGATCTCTGGTCCCTTTATTGCACATTATATATAAGAAGGGAGTTTCCACAGAAGAAGGACATGATCAGATTTAGAAAGACAATGCTGATTGTAGTATAAAAGTTAATCAGGATTGAGGTAGAATGTAATAATAAGAAAGACTAGAGGACAGTGACTTTCTTATCTCTAGGAGAAAAACTAGATACTGAACTAGGGCAATCATAATAGAATAAGGAGGAGAGTTGGCATTTGAGAGACATTTATAAACATCAATTTTTTTCCTGCAAGATTTTTTTTGAAACATACATTCAACTTTATTTCATTAGAAAAATTTACTTAAGCCACATGATGGCCAAAATGTCCATGTCCCAAGCAGGCACTGTCATTCCCCTGCCCACTTCAGACCAATAATCACACACAGACTTGCTAAGTTGGAGGAAGAACTTTAAAAAATGTAAAAATGAGAACAGGACACAGAAGACTCCACCTTTCCCCTTCCTACAGCCAACCCTAACACCTCTTAACTGTTATCTGCACACAGAGGAGCTCTCATGAGAGAAAAGCTGAATACCAACTAAACTGACCATAAGACACCCAAGTCCAAAGGAATTCTTGGCAGATGCTTAGAAAGTAGGGTTGAAAATAACACCATCTCCCAACAGCTAAAGTTGCAGCACAAGTACTCATCTAAGAGAAGACAAAGCCAGGCTGCTCAGGACATCTAAGCAGACGCAGTCTGGGGAAGAGAGTGAGATCCCGCCATTCCACAGCCACAGGCGACCCACTCAAATCTGTGATAAAACAGGCCTTTTTCAGAACAAGGAGTATCCAATGAAGAGGCCCTTTGAGGGCCTTGTAACAGTTAGTTCTCTGATAACACTGACATTGAGAATGCCTGCCCAGAAACTGGTAGAGCTGGAGGTATTTTGGACACTGTTCTAAGGTCGTAGCCGGTGGACGGAGGTCTTATCATACCACTCTGGATAGATGGTCTGGAACGCCCTTGGGGGCTCTTTGTTGGGAAGCTGACCTCTGGTAGTCCAGTAGCTCCCAGGAGATGGGCTCTCCAGTAAGCCCTCCAGGGACTTCATTAGACTAATGAGTTTAATGAAGATGGAGAACAAGGTCAGCTAAGAGATAGATGTTCAACCTATGCTTCATGGTGGCACCAAGGATCCCTCTCCTTAATAGAGCAGTAGAGTTGCCTTCTGCTTCTGGAGGGCTCTGGATCCTCCAAGAGGAAGGGCCAGGAGTGGCCTATTTGCTCTAATAATGGGTCGCATGGAATCAGAAGGAAAATCAGTTAATGAAATGTCAACCCAGACACCTCTCCCTAGATAAAAGTGCAGCTCTCAGCGAAAACTCATTTTATTTTTAAAATACATTGCATGTAAAAAGTAAAGGAGAAAAGGAAAGATATACCCATTTGAAAGCAGAGTTCCAAAGAATAGCAAGGAGAAATAAGAAAGCCTTCCTCAGTGATCAGTGCAAAGAAATAGAGGAAAACAATAGAATGGAAGACTAGAGATCTCTTCAAGAAAATTAGAGATACCAAGGGAACATTTCATGCAAAGATGGGCTCGATAAAGGACAGAAACGATATAGACCTAACATAAGCAGAGGATATTAAGAAGAGGTGGCAAGAATACACAGAAGAACTGTACAAAAAAGATCTTCACGACCCAGATAATCACGATGGGGTGATCACTCACCTAGAGCCAGACATCCTGGAATGTGAAGTGAAGTGGGCCTTAGAAAGCATCACTACGAACAAAGCTAGTGGAGGTGATGGAATTCCAGTTGAGCTATTCCAAATCCTGAAAGATGATGCTGTGAAAGTGCTGCACTCAATATGCCAGCAAATTTGGAAAATTCAGCAGTGGCCACAGGACTGGAAAAAGTCAGTTTTCATTCCAATCCCAAAGAAAGCCAATGCCAAAGACTTTAAACTACCACACAATTGCACTCATCTCACACACTAGTAAAATAATGCTCAAAATTCTCTAAGCCAGGCTTCAGCAATACGTGAACCGTGAACTTCCAGATGTTCAAGCTGGTTTAGAAAAGGCAGAGGAACCAGAGATCAAATTGCCAACATTAGCTGGATCATCAAAAAAGAAAGATTTCCAGAAAAACGTCTATTTCTGTTTTATTGACTATGCCAAAGCCTTTGATTATGTGGATCACAATAAACTGTGGAAAATTCTGAAAGGGATGGGAATACCAGACCACCTGACCTGCCTTCTTGAGAAACCTGTATGCACGTCAGGAAGCAACAGTTACAGTTAGAACTGGACATGGAACAACAGACTGGTTCCAAATAGGAAAAGGAGCACATCAATGCTGTATATTGTCACCCTGCTTATTTAACTTATATGCAGAGTACACCATGAGAAATGCTGGGCTTGTAGAAACACAAGATGGAATCAACATTGCTGGGAGAAATATCAATAACCTCCGACATGCAGATGATACCACCCTTGTGGCAGAAAGTGAAGAAGAACTAAAGAGCCTCTCGATGAAGGTGAAAGAGGAGAGTGAAAAAATTGGTTTAAAGCTCAACATTCAGAAAACTAAGATCATGGCATCTGGTCCCATCACTTCATGGCAAATAGATGGGGAAACAGTGGAAACAGTGGCTGACTTTATTTTGGGGGGCTTCAAAATCACTGCAGATGGTGATTGCAGCCATGAAATTAAAAGATGCTTATTCCTTGGAAGGAAAGTGACCAACCTAGACAGCATATTAAAAAGCAGAGACATTACTTTGTCAACAAAGGTCCATCTAGTCAAGGCTACGGTTTTTTCCAGTAGTCATGTATGGATGTGAGAGTTGGACTATAAAGAAAGCTGAGTGCCAAAGAATTGATGCTTTTGAATTGTGGTGTTGGAGAAGGACTCTTGAGAGTCCCTTGGACTGCAAGGAGATCCAACCAGTCCATCCTAAAGGAGATCAGTCCTGGGTGTTCATTGGAAGGACTGATGTTGAAGCTGAAACTCCAATACTTTGGCCACCTATTGTGAAGATCTGACTGATTAGAAAAGACCCTGATCCTGGGAAAGATTGAAGGCAGGAGAAGAAGGGGACAACAGAGGATGAGACGGCTGGCTGGCATCACTGACTCAATGGACATGAGTCTGGGTAAGCTCCAGGAGTTGGTGATGGATAGGGAGGCCTGGCGTGCTATGGTTCATGAGGTCACAAAGAGTCAGACAGGACTGAGTGAGGGAACTGAACTGATACAAGTTTTTCCCTTTTAAGAGACTTAAAAGTACCCCAAGAGTTCCACTAAGACAAGAAACTCCACTTTCCTTCTAACAAATTACACATGTAATCTTTCCCCACTTATTACTATCAGTTCAGTTCAGTCGCTCAGTCATGTCCAACTCTTTGTGACCCCATGAATCGCAGCACACCAGGCCTCCCTGTCCATCACCAACTCCCTTATTACTATAATACTAATCAATAAAATAATCTTACTTGCATTTGGAAAATAACATATTAATACACAATAGTTGAACTAGGCTCAGAAATCAAGCTCAATTTTTTTTCCAAGAGTTGGAAGAATTTCTTTCGTAGTTTAAATTCCTGAGCCTTCTGAATTCTCATGTCATCAACATCACTCTTTCTTCATCTCTGGATTGATGGAATATTCTTTATCAACTGGATGTAATGGAGTCAGGGAAGGCCAAGAGGAAAGGAGGAATCTTCCATTTCTCGCTTAAGAAACAGGAATGAAGATGAGGCCATGAACTAAAGTAGGGAACATGACAGAACTAATCACTTTGCCAAGGGAAAATAACAGAGTCGGTTTTGAGATACAATGTCTAAAAGTTCCCACAAGACATCTAAGAAGAGATGTTCTATAGAAAGTTGGAAATTATCTACAATCCAAGAAAGAGACTGCACCAAGAGGTACAGATTTGAGAGTCAAATTTTTGAAAAATCAAAAACTCTGAATCAGTACCACATTCATAATGAAGCCATGGTAAGAACTGCAGCAACAGAGGAGGCAAGCAAACACCACTACTCTCAGAGCTTTGTGCCCAGGGAAGACATCACAAAACTGTCAGAGCTCTTTCTTGCTAAACCCAAATGAGATTTCAGAAACCTCAGTACTGCTCTTCCAACATCTACAACCTACCAACCAGAGTTAGCACTTTTAAGTAAAAATCCATTTGTCTCTAGAGAATAGAATGTAAACATGGGGCAGGGGGTAGGATGAAGATCAATCCCAGGGAGACTGGGATTGATGTGTGCACACTGCCATGTGAAAAACAGCTAGTGGGAAGCTGTGGTACAGCACAAGGAGCTCAGCTCAATGCTCTGTGATGACCTAGAGGGGAGGGATAGGGAGTGGGGTCGAGGGGACCCAAGAGAGAAGGAATATAGGTATACATAGAGCTGATTCACTTCTGTATATAGCAGAAACTAACAACATTGTAAAGCAACAATACCAGTTTTTTAAAGCTCATTTCTTTTTCTGATGTAAGGCATCATGAATCATAAAAAAAAAAAAAAAAATTAGTTTCTTTGTGTTTTCCCAATACCACCATGCCTGCCACATAGCAGGCACTCAACAAGTATTTGATTGGCTTTGGTGATCTAAACCTTTGTATTATATTTTCACTCCTGGAAAAAAATGCCTATGGAAAATATTTGGTAAGATTTTGCTTTCATTTTCAAATAAATTAACATGGTTTAAAGAGGGAAGAAACAACATTTGGCAAATACTATTTCAATAACCATTTTAATGCCATCAGAATGATTTCATAATTTCCCAGGAAATTTGCAAAGTATTACTGAATAGTCACATCACTTCCTGAAATTTCATGCAGCTGGAAATCCTGCTGGCTCCAAAAACAGGAAAACAAAACATCTTTTTCTCTTTTTATTGGATTTACACACTTCTTTTCAAAAATATTATAATCCTTATGTCCTCAACATTGTCTCAAGAGTCATTAAGAATCACATTATCATTTAGTTTAGCTAGCTGTATGGAAACCACTTACTTCCTGCCTCTAAGTATCCCTTCTCTATAATATGTTTTAAATTAAGATCACAAAGTGACTCTGGCAGCTTATCTATAGCAACAACATCCATAAAACACCATTTGTTCCATTTCTTCACTTAATTCTTCTTTAACTGAAAGATGGGCACCATGGATTTGAAGCTACTGTCATGGAATACATGGTTGAGAGCTTCCTCTCAGATGGTGAGTAATATACAGCACTGGCCTTCTAATGCATTGCTGACCTGACCTAACCATAGAACTATAATAGTCTCCCATTCATGAAAGCACTACATAAATTGTACAGTCTTTCAGCAGCCAAATCCAAAGAGAAACACAAGTTTCACTTGAGTGCTATTGTCTTAGTCACAAATGACAATTCCCCGATATGAACTGTGTTTTAGACAAAGCTATGAAACACACATACACACAGTCCATAGACGACCTGAAACTCCTTAGCACTTGGTCTGTACTTTCAAATACATCTCACCTCCACTGCCCCAGGCCTTGTGATTGACCTGAGTAACTTAGAGCATACCCAGCTTCCCTTGAAGGGAAAAAAAAAAAAAAAAAAAACCTCAGTGAAAAAAACCTACCTGGACTTCTTTGTTAACATATGGTTCAGACCTGGGCCCCTCTAGCCAAAACAAGCTGTTTACCTAATAAACTAATTTGTACCAAGATATTAATGTTGCCAGATTATGCGTTTTCTGTACCATATGTATTTGAAGCTTATTAGGGGAAGCCAGAGGTTTCCCTTGTAGCTCAGTTGGTAACGTATCTACCTGCAGTCCAAGAGACCTGGGTTCAATCCCTTTGTCAGGAAGATCCCCTGGAGAAGGAAATAGCAACCCACTCCAGTATCCTTGTCTGGAAAATCTCATGGACAGAGAAGCCTGATGGGCTGCAGTCCATGGGTCACAGAGTCGGACACGACTGAGCAACTAACACACCCACAGAGGGGAAGCCAGAATGACAGTGCCTTCAGTTAAGTGGCCACTGGTGGGAATGTAGGGGAAAGAAAAACCACTGAAGGTTATCAGCTTAGGAGCTGGCTATCCATTTAGTCTACCCACACTTAGGTATTCACCTTGTCAAACATCCACTAAGGGAAAAACAAGGGACAGGAGATAAGAATAAATCTTAATTGTCAGAATTCCATTCAATTCCCTCAGATGGTCAAGAATCTGCCTGCAATGTTGGAGACCAGGGTTTGACCCCTGGGTCAGGAAGATCTCCAGAAAGGAATGGCAATCCACTCCAGTATTCTTGCCTGGAGAATTGCATGGACAGAGGAGCCTGGCGAGCTACAGTCCGTGGGGTCACAAAAGAGTCCGACACGATTGAGAGACTAACACTTTCACTTTTCAGTAACTATATTGATGTAGTCCCTGAATATGGCCTCTACTTTCAAGGATCCTAATAGTCTGGGCTGCTCAGGCATGTGTCAGTCTATCTTTATGTAGTTAGCTGTGCTAGGTCTTTGTTGTGGTACTTGGGCTTCTCTAGTTGTGGTGTGCAGGCTTAGCTGCACCATGGCATGTGGAAATCTTAGTTTCCCTTCCAAGGAGAAAACCCTCATCCCCTGCACTGGTAGGTAAATTCTTAACCACTGGAGCACCAGGGAAGTCCCTAGGTATCAGTCTTCAAATCAAAGGATCTATAACTTACATCCATGAGTGCAGAGACCTTTTGGCAAGTATAAAGTCAGGGTCTTGCACTGAGCTCACTAAAGGTTTGGTGAATGAATGAACACTAGCAGTATGGTCTTCCAAATGTTTCTTAGCCCATTTTCCCTTCTACAAAATAGGAAGGATAATATTCAGTTCACAAGATTTTTACGTAGATCAAACGACACCCAGATGAGTTCCTTTGACACAGAGAGCTTGCAACATATAGATAATCCAGACCCAAATACAAGGACACAGAGCAGATGAGGAAAATTAATAGTAGAACAGCAGATTTAGAACAATCTGTTTGAGAGGGCTAATAATTAACTATACTTTGAACAAGTAGCTAACCAGGGAGGAAGTAAGAAAGTAAAGAACAGAGTCTTTAATTCCAGATATCCGCTGATAATCTAAATATGGTCATGAGGCATCACTTGTGATATGTGATCCTTAAAATGGACATGATAACACAGAACATTCTGTTTTGTCCCTAGCACTCACAGTGCTAACAAGTCATTAATTAATTCTGTGTCCTAGTTATCATTAAAGAGGTTCTAACCAACTAAAGATTTATTTAAGACTAGTAAATGTGAAACATCAGCAAGAAAAATAAAAAACTTTCCCCAGGGCTTTGTTTAACTTTGAAATATGTCTCTGTTTTTATCATATACCACCACCAATATAACTATCCTTCTCCAATAAAGATCCAAACACGAATTCATTTTCAAGGCAATTTAATGGTTATCAAATACATTATTGTTTTAGGTACTGTGTTGACACTAAATCATGCTGTTTTATTTGAATCACTATCTTACATAATCTAGTTCGTTACACAAAGTCCTACCATCCAATACACAAATACTTAAAATTGTTCCTCCAATAGCAGTAAAAACAATTGTACTGAATTATTACTTTCTTTCAATGGGTCCACTTTGGGAATGTGTGAAATACTGAGCCAGACCTGGTGGTGCAGTCAGTACCCTCAGAAGAAAGTCTTCTCCCAAATGACAGAGGATATTTCATGGCAAGAACAAACCTCATTAGCACCAGAGTTTAAACTTGGGATTAGCAGTTAAGCCCATAAGATTTGTGACAATGAAACATGTTTCTAGTTCTCATTTTGGAACCTGAGAACAGAAGCAATATTTGAGCACAGTATACCTACTGTTTGACCTGTCTTCCATTCCAATTCCTGAATTATAAGTCATGAAGACAATGTGGTACACAAATCGTTAAACTATCTGGTTTATCATAATTATATTCATTTGCTCATTCAACACATATTAATTAAGCACCTATTATGCCCAGGAACTTGAGTAGTACAAAGATGAGCAAGACAAGACCTTGTAAGGCATACAAACATGGAAACAATTGCTCTGCAGCATTCAAAGCTTGACCATTGCTGAACAAAGTTGAATAGAAACAGAGTGATCATGAGGGTCAGGGAAGTTATTAAAAGAAGTGGTGACAATTAAGCTGAATATTCAAGAATCGACAGACTGTTTTTCAGACACATGGGGGAAAAGGAAGATCACTCCAGTCAGCAAGAAAAGTACTTCAAAGACATGAACTGAAATCAGCAACCTGATTCGGGGAACACCCGTCCCCAACAGGTAGAGTAAGAGGACACAGGTGGATTAAAGCCAAATCATGAATGTTATTTATTAATTTATAAACATATATTTGTTGGGCATTTAACTATGTGCTAGAAATCATCCTAGATCACATAGGTACATGGCAAATGAAACCCCTGCCCTAGATTCTAGCATCTGCTACATTAAAGAATGCAGACCTCAGTCTGAAAGCAAGTTAAGCAGGAAATGTGGCACAAGCAGATTTAGAGAGGCAATTATTTCACTAGGGTGAAGAATGAACTGGAACATAGGAGACTAGACACAGAAGGATGAGTCAGAAGGTTACTTCCGTAGAGCAGCTGAGTCCTGCTTCTGCTACATCTTCCGTGAAACATCATGGTCTTCTCATCTATGTATCTACAGCAGGAATTTGGAGAGAATATTCACTCCAAAATATCATTATTATTTGACTGAGTTCTCACAAGAGATGTGAACTTTCTCTCAAACCTTAAATTTCTACACAAAGAGTATATTTTTGTTGGAGCCACATCATCTTGCACCACCAGCTACGTTCAGTCATTCTGACTCATTTCCTGAACTTTTAGTTGCTCCAAGACAACTTCATTTTGTCCAAGAGAGTTGAGACAGGGCCAAACAGACTACAGCCACCTATAAGGGCCCAGTGGATTCTCAATGTTCAGAGAACTTTCAAAAGAATAGATGAGCTAAGACTTCTGCAACCTAGATAAAGGGAACTAAACTGGTTTCCTTCCTCTAAACCAATCTTCCTGAGATGACTAGAACCTCCCAAATCTATGATCTTCCAAACTACTGTCCACTTCATACATATCCCAGAGTCTCAAGACTTGCCCAAAGCCTTGAGAATCATATGCGAGAGCCCTAAGAAATGTAGTCTTTTGTCTATGCAACTTCACACATTTATATTTATTATTTCATTTGCTTCTTGGGTCAGGCAAAGGAATAAAGCCAATCATCTGTCATCAGACCCATTTTAAAGACGGAGAATCTAAAACCGAGAGGGAGCAAGACTTTCACTCAAAGGTAAGTGTTCCTAAATAGCAGAATCAGAACAAGCATCCAGAGATTGGACTCCTGGACCACGGTCTCTGTTTTACCTCCACACTCTTAAGCATCAATCAGTGCCTCTCTCCTGCTATGTCTGCATGCCAGCATGCTCAGTCATGCTCTTTGCAACCCCATGGACTGTAGCCCACAAGCCTCCTCTGTCCATGGGATTTTCCAGGCAAGAATACTGGAGTGGACTGTCATTTCCTTCACCACCTACTGTGCCTACACATCCACAAAACAATTCCTTGATCTCTTAATGTTGAGAAATAACCTCCTTTCTGTTAACCTAGACTTCAGGAAGCAATCGCTCTTATTTTCTAAAGCTCAGACAAAGCCAGCTATATTCACCACTAAATAAAAGCTCTTTGCTTTAATGATCCCCTTCATCTTACTCTCCAACCTCCTCAGACTGCTGAGTTGAGCCCTCATCAACCCATCTCGACCTCAGCAGGCTGCAGGCTATTTTCACATCAAGACTGACATATTCAGGCAGCAAAAAGAACCAGCGAGATGCCGAACTCTGTATCCACCCTGGAAATGAACAAAAATGGGAAACGAGCTGGCTGAGTTAGATGTCCCCTCACATTTATTATAAATTGTCTGCGAGAACTTGGTGAATTAGCAGTGACTCCATGCCAGGAACGCTTTGCCTCAGCCAATCTTGGAGCTGACTCTGCTAAACCTAGGCCACCTGAGGTCTTTCAAAAATAGGACTTCCACATGAAGTCCACACAGCTCAACCACTGCTGCCAAGAACAGGCCCAGGGAGCTGGCTGGCAAGATTGGTGCTGATCCTAGTCTGCAGTTACAGGAGGCAACATCTGAAAGATGAAAAAAACTAAGTAGAAGTCAGAAAATCTAGATTCCTGACCACTTATAAGCCACGTGACATTAAGAAAGTCACTAGAAAGCAACCTAGATGTCCACTGACAGATGAATGGATAGAGAAGATGTGGCACATATATACAATGGAATATCACTCAGCCATAAAAAGGAACAAAATTGGGTCATTTGTAATGCTGTGGATGAACCTAGAGTCTGTCAAACAGAGCGAAGTAAATTAGAAAGAGAAAAACAAATATCATATATTAATGCATATAGACAGAATCTAGAAAAAAGATGGTGCAAATGAGCCTATTTGCAGGACAGGAACAGAGACACAGTTCTGTTTGCAAGAACAGATGCAATATATATGTATAGACAGCAAATCCTGGATGCAGTCATGGAATCAGAGAAGCATTTCTTCTCCATCAGCATCTTTCCCTTCTCTGCAAACCACTCCCTCCGCCCCCAAGATGTGGTCCTGCACTACCTCCAGTGCCTAAAACCTTCCTGCTCTCTATCACCCCCTTTCCTATCAATGGGAAAATAAATGGATGCTAAAGCCTGTAACCGTCTCGAACACATCACTGAAATTTTATTGTTGGTTGACTGATGATGGTGGTGGGCTCTGTGATAAGCACTCAGGTCCCCTTTCAAGACTGAAGGGCTTATTCCCTAGTGGCTGTAAGAGATGCTGGCAGAGTCCTCAGCTCTCAGGCTTCTTCAGGCATTGACTTTAGCTGAAGACAACTGCGTTATCCACAAACAGAAGTTTGTGCACAACTTTACTGACCCTCTCACCCCAACTCAGGGCAACTCTGAAGGGCTTTTCCCCAGCTTCTGAGCTCCCCTAGAAGTTGGCTGAGGCTACATGAAGACTGCATCACAACCCAATTCTTTCTCCAATACTTCTTCCTTCCCTTCTCCAATACTGGGCCCCCAAAACATGACCCAGTAAGTTTCTTGCACACTAACGTTGGTCTCAGAATCTGCTTTGTTGGTACCAGTACCCTCTGAAAAAGCAGACATGAAGATAATATTTTGGTATTTGAATATCCTCTGGCTGACTGGCAATGAGAACTCCATCACTGGTGGTGGATCTCAGATAACTCCAGGTCCCCCTACCCACTCCCTACCTACTCAACATGTAGCAGGAGGAGCCAGAAGAATATTACAGGACTAGGGAAGCTGAATCAAAGTAGTTGTTGTTTAGTCGCTAAGTTGTGTCTGACTCTCTTGCGACCCCATGGACTGTAGCACACAAGGCTCCTCTATCCACAGGACTTCCCAGGCAAGAATACTGGAGTGGGTTGCCATTTCCTTCTCCAGGGGATGACCCAAGGACTGAACCCATGTCTCCTGCATTGGCAGGTGGGTTCTTTACACTGAGCCACCAGGGAAGCCCAAATCAAAATATACAGTGCAATTGTTATTTTCAGAAAATGAAGATCATGGCATCCGGTCCCATCACTTCATGGGAAATAGATGGGGAAACAGTGGAAACAATGTCAGACTTTATTTTTGGGGGCTCCAAAATCACTGCAGATGGTGACTGCAGCCATGAAATTAAAAGATGCTTACTCCTTGGAAGGAAAGTTATGACCAACCTAGACAGCATATTCAAAAGCAGAGACATTACTTTGCCAACAAAGGTCCGTCTAGTCAAGGCTATAGTTTTCCCTGTGGTCATGTATGGATGTGAGAGTTGGACTGTGAATAAAGCTGAGCGCTGAAAAATTGATGCTTTTGAACTGTGGTGTTGGAGAAGACTCTTGAGAGTCCCTTGGAATGCAAGGAGATCCAACCAGTCCATTCTGAAGGAGATCAGCCCTGGGATTTCTTTGGAAGGACTGATGCTAAAGCTGAAACTCCAGTACTTTGGCCACCTCATGCGAAGAGTTGACTCATTGGAAAAGACTCTGATGCTGGGAGGGATTGGGGGCAGGAGGAGAAGGGGTCGACAGAGGATGAGATGGCTGGATGGCATCACTGATTCGATGGACGTGAGTCTGAGTGAACTCCGGGAGTTGGTGATGGACAGGGAGGCCTGGTGTGCTTCGATTCATGGAGTTGCAAAGAATCGGACACAACTGAGCGACTGAAGTGAACTGAACTAGGACGATGCAACAGTGGGCAGAAATGGATTAGCAGACGCACTATATCAGGACTTAGAGAATTTGAGGAAACAGACATTCTAAGAAAAATATAATTAGAGAAGTTCCTGAGAATTTATGTTCTAGAGAAAAAGAATGCAACTCTGGTGGTTATAAATCATTAACTGAAAGCTATATGTGAAATAAAGTTGGAGGGCTCATACTTCCTGATTTCAAACTTACTACCAAAGATACAGTAATCAAGACAGGGTAGTAATAGTATAAAGATAGACATAAATCAATGCAATCCAGAAAATAAATTCATACTTTTACAGCCAGTTAGCTTTAGACAATTGTGCCAAGTCCATTCAACAGAGAAAGAATAGTCTCTTCAGTAAGTAATGTTGGGACAGTGGATACACACATACAAAATAATAAAGTAGAACCTCTAACTCATAGAATATAGAAAAATTAACACAAAATGGATCAAATACTTAACTTTAAGAACTAAAGCTATAAAGAAGTTCATTTACATCATGTTTTTACATTTCACATATGAGCAATATTATATCATAGTTGTCTTTCTCTGCCTAGCTACTTCACTTAATATGGTAGCTCTAGGTCTATCCACATTGCTGCAGATGGTATTACTTTGTTCTTTTTTGCAACTGAATAGTAACTCACAGACATAGAAAACAAATTTATGGTCACCAAAGGGGAAGGATGGGGGGATAAATTAGGTTTGGAATTAACACACACACACTCCGATATACAAGAAATAGATAACCAACAAAGACCTACTGTACAGCACAAGGAACTATACTCAATATTGTAACAATCTATAATAGAAAAGAATCTGAAATATATGTGTGTGTGTGTGTGTGTATATATATATACACACACATATACATAACTGAATCACTTTGCTGTATGACAGGAGCTAACACAATATTGTAAATCAACTATACTTCAATAAATAAAGAACTATAAAATTCTTAGAAGAATATAAAGGGGCAAACCTTTGTGACCTCAGATTTGACAATGATTTCTTAAATATGAAACCAAAAGCACAGGCAACAAAAGAAAAATAGATAAATTGAACTTAATTAAAATTAAAGGCTTTTGTGCATCAAATGTACTGTTAAGCAGTTGCAAAGAGTTGGACATGACTTAGCAACTGAACAACAACAAAGAGAGTGAAAAGACAAACCACAGGATAGTGGGAAAAGTATTTACAAAACACATATCTGATAAGGGGTTAATATCCAAAGACAATCCAAGTGAAAATGAGCAAAGAACTTAAATAGACATTTTTCCAAAGAAGATAAACAAGTAGACAACAAGCACATACTCACTACCATAAGTCATTTAGGAAATGCAACTCAAAACCATAATGATAAATGGGAAAGAAATCCAAAAGAGAGGGGATACAGCTATATGTAAAGCTGATTCACTTTGCTGTATATCAAAAACTCAACATTTTAAAGCAACTGTACTCCAATAAAAAGAAAATTTAGATTTAAAAAACCACTTCCCAGTGGTCCAATGGCTAAGACTCCTCACTCCCAATGCAGGGGACCAGGGTTCAATCCCTGGCCAGAGAACTAGGTGCTGCATGATGCAAACAGGAGTTTGCATGCCACAACTAAGACCCAACCATCAAATAAGTTTTTTAAAACCCATGATGAGATACCACTTTATACCCAGTAGAGGATTAGTCAAAAAGATAAACAATAATAAGTGTCAATCTTGCTGTGGAAAAATTGGAACCCTCCTACAATGTTGATAGGAATTTAAATTATGCAGCTTCTTTGAAAAGCAGTTCCTCAAAAAGTTAGAGTTCCAGATGGTCCATCAATAGCAATTCCATGTGTACACCCAAGACAACTTAAAAATATGTCAAAAAATGTGTACATGAATGTTCACAGCAGCATTATTTATAATATCCAAAAGGTGGAATCAACCCAAATATTCATCAATTGATGAAAGGATAAACAAAATATGATATATACATTGAGTGGATTATTTCATCATAAAAATTAAAGTACCAATACAAGCTTCAACATGGATAAACCCTGAAAAGTGATTATAAAAAAAAAATACCAGACACAAAAATAACATGTTTTATTAAAACTTATATGAAATGTCCAGAAGAGACAAATCCATTGAGACACAAAATAGATTAGTGTTTTCCAGAAGCCAGATGAAGGAAATGAAGACTATTATGAGCTCAGGGTTTCTTTCTAGTGTAATGGAAGTATTCTGAAAGTAGAAGTGGCTGTACGACTTTGATGATATACTAAAACCACAGAATTTTACACTTTAATAGAGTGAATTTTATGACGTGAATTATATCTAAATTTTTTTTAAATCCAAAGTTTAGGGGAAAAATAAACAGTTAAATGTGAAAGTCAGGAGGACTCCTTGGCAGCACATAATCTTAAGTCTTGCAACTAGAGGACAGAGAAAGCTGAGAAATAGGCCCAGTACTAAGCAGAGTTCCAAAGAAAATCAATTTCTCAATCCTCCATGCCAAGGTCAAGACTGTCGCTGGCAAAGAATGGGACTCTGAGAAATGGGACAGGTTGATGTATTATAAATCCAGAATTCACAGATTTCTCTAAGTCCTCCAACTATGCAGAAGTGGCCCACTCCTCCCTGTTAAGAAGAAATGCTTCCTCCTTGTTAGTTACTCAGTCTACACATGTTCAACCCTTCGCAACCTCATGGACTGTAGACTGCCAGAATCCTCAGTTCATGGAATTCTTCAGACAGGAATACTGGAGTAGGTAGCCATTCCCTTCTTCAGGGGACCTTGCTGACCCAGGGATCAAACCCAGGTTTCCAGCATAGCAGGCAGATTCCTTACTGTCTATGCCGCCAAGGAAGCCCAAGTCGTCCTCACTCAAACTAAATGTGGAGGCCCCTCTCCTGTTCCCAAAGGAGATTCAGCAATTTTAAATCTATGGTTGGCACCCAAACTCTGGCATCCATTTGCCAAAGATGCAGTATACAAGAAGAACATCATCATCCTGTCGGGAATAACTGACCTGGATCATCACAAGGAGATAAGGCAGAGAGGAACATACTTGGCACCCAGGTGATCCACTGGGGCATCTCTGAGTATTCTTTTGCCCAGATTTGAAGGTAAATTGATGACAGCAACACCCATAGTTTGAAAAGGGCATAGTGACCAGGGGTCAACTAGCTCAGAAGATAAGCCACCTAGACCAGAAGAGATGGAAGCCGAGGATGAGGGAAACTTATAATAAAGAAGTCAGAGTGGATGACTATCAGTGGTCAAGTCCAGCGAAGTAATATAGACCTTGGTGTATTCTGCTAACTATCTTCTGTAAGCTTCCCCCATAGAAATAGGTCCAACAGACTCCTGGAGGACCTCCTCCCAGAAGAAATACTTAAAAAGTGGATTTAAGTATCATAAGACTAGACTGAAGTGGACACTACACTGTGAAGCCCAGTGTGAAGCCAAGCTTCAGGACTGCAAACTTACGTCTCCCACTATAGAAAAGTTAGCTACCAGCCCATCAGGTCTTTCTTGAAATGCCCCCAGTTGAAGAGAGCCCTCTTGCCCAAGGTCTTGTCCTCTAACTAGAGGCTTCTTGCATGAATAGTAGATCAACATGGGGCTATAGCAGCCTGGTCCCCTGACCTTAGTGCAGGGCACCTATCCTTTGGGGTTAGTGGTAGCCTTTGCTGAGATTGCATCACAGCTCTCTGCCCAATCCTGCATCCTTCTCTTCCACAAGTGTTAATTCCATGAGCAGTCCCTCAATAAACGCCCTATTTGCAAATGTGCTCTCTGGGCAACTTGACTTACAGCAGTTACAGTCACACCATAATGGAAAACACTACATCTTAAACTTATTTACCAACTAATGTTATTTCAGCTCCCCTGAATTCTGCTAATTTTTCTTTTAACCATCTTTGATTAACTTACCATGAAACCTCACCAATTGAGAAATTTTCCCACATTTTTAGTCTCCAAAATCTTACTCATACTATTTATCTGTAGTCCCAATAAATGACCTCATTTCACTGAAATAAAGGCTGAACATTAATTCTCTTAATCTTTTTCCACCTACTCCTAAATTTCTTTGTGTGCTCAACACATATTTTTATTTTTTCTTTCTTTCTCAGATAATCAAGTGTCACTTTCCATACCAACGTTAATTTTTACTATTTAGTTCTTTAGCATATGGTTTCCTGACTTCTCCAAATCAGTATTTCATCAAAGTCTTAAACCCTCCATCTGAAAGTTTCCTTCCTTTGAGTGCATTAATATCCAAAACATATTCCATCAAATCTCTAATCTCCCCATACAAGTTTCTTTCCTTCTGGCCAATAAATATCACTGCTTATTTAAGAAAACAAACAAATCCTTAAGGTCTATCTTATTTCTCTCTTACTCTTTTTTTTTTCAAACTTTAAAATTTTTCTTTTGTATTGGGGTATAGCTGATTAACAATGTTGTGGTAGTTTCAGCTGAACAGTGAAGGGACTCAGCCATACATATGCATGTATCTGCTCTCTCCCAAAACCCACTCCCATCCAGGCTGGCACCTAACATTGAGTAGGGTTCCACGTGTTATGCAATAGGTCCTTGGTTATCCATTTTGAATCTAGCAGTTCTTATTCTTTACCAACAAACGAGGTGGAGAAATGTGTAACATATTTACTCCTTTTTGAGTCCATAGTTCAATAAACTACAATCTATATTCTATCCACAACTCTCTATTGAAACACCTCACTAAAAAGTCATCAGTGACTCATAATCAAATGCAATGATTCTTCCCTTAGTACTTTTTTTTTCCTCAACCATTCTATGGTATTTTACTTCATTTGTTCTTGTCTTATTCTTAAAATTCTCTCCTCATTATATTTTCCAAGAAGTTATATTGCCCACATTCTCAAACTCTTTAACCACATTTTTCCAGTTGCTAACTACAAAGGAGTACGTCAAGGCTGTATATTGTCACCCTGCTTATTTAACTTCTATGCAGAGTACATCATAAGAAATCTGGGCTGGAGGAAACACAAGCTGGAATCAAGATTGCCAGAAGAAATATCAATAACCTCAGATATGCAGATGACACCACCATTATGGCAGAAAGTGAAGAGGAACTCAAAAGCCTCTTGATGAAAGTGAAAGTGGAGAGTGAAAAACTTGGCTTAAAACTCAACATTCAGAAAACAAAGATCATGGCATCTGGTCCCATCACTTCATGGGAAATAGATGGGGAAACAGTGGAAACAGTGTCAGACTTTATTTTGGGGGGCTCCAAAATCACTGCAGATGGTGACTGCAGCCATGAAATTAAAAGACGTTTACTCCTTGGAAGAAAAGTTATGACCAACCTAGATAGCATATTGAAAAGCAGAGACATTAGTTTGCCAACAAAGGTCCATTCTAGTCAAGGCTATGGTTTTGCCAGTGGTCATGTATGGATGTGAGAGTTGGACTGTGAAGAAAGCTGAGTGCTGAAGAATTGATGCTTTTGAACTGTGGTGTTGGAGAAGACTCTTGAGAGTCCCTTGGACTGCAAGGAGATCCAACCAGTCCATTCTAAAGGAGATCAGTCCTGGGATTTCTTTGGAAGGAATGATGCTAAAGCTGAAACTCCAGTACTTTGGCCACCTCATGTGAAGAGTTGACTCATTGGAAAAGACTCTGATGCTGGGAAGGATTGGGGGCAGGAGGAGAAGGGGTCGACAGAGGATGAGATGGCTGGATGGCATCACTGACTCGATGGATGTGAGTCTGGGTGAACTCCAGGAGTTGGTGATGGACAGGGAGGCCTGGCGTGCTGCGATTCATGGGGTTGCAAAGAGTCGGACACGACTGAGCAACTGAACTGAACTGAATTGAACTACCCATTATGGATATCCTAAAGTTCTGTTCTTAGTTTTCTCTTTTAATTCTAATCATAGTCTTTTTCAGTGATCTCTTTTTTCCCCCCATCTTGGACTAGAAAGAATAAGATTCTCAAAAATAAAATCACCTCCTTGACATTTTCTTCTGGGCTCTAAACTCAAGTTGTTACAATGAACAATATATTAATTATCTAATTAATAAAACTATACTTCATTATGTTATGAATTTTATTCCCAGTTTGAAGTGAAAAAGTGAAATGAAAGTCATTCATTTGTGTCCGACTTTTTGCAACCCCATGAACTATATAATCCATGGAATTCTCCAGGCCAGAATATGGTGTGGGTAGCCTTTCCCTTCTCCAGGGGGTTTTCCCAACCCGGGGATTGAACCCAGGTCTCCCACATTGCAGGCAGATTCTTTACCAGTTGAGCTACCAGGGAAGCCCATTCCCAGTTTACTAAGCACTTATGCTCAACGTGTGTTGAATACAATCCTCACCTTTTAAGAATTTACTGAGATGATAACATATATTTTATCCTTTGAAATACTGTACTATAATATTAAATTTCCTAGTAGTCAATTATCTTTATGTTTTTGAAACAAATCCTGCTTTAAAATGTTGTATTTTTGTTTACAATTCCTAAATTGATATGCACAAATGAGAATGGCCCACAAATTTTACTGAAACTATCTTCAGTAGGTTTTGTTTTAAGACTATTCTTTTCCTATGATCTAAAAAGTTTTATAGACGATGAGAAGTATCAGTTTCATAGTAGTTTCAAGTACTTGCCCATAAAATTTTCTAAGTCTAAAACACTCATTTTAAGGTTGTTCTTTAAAACATTACATTTTCCCCATGGTTTCTCATCTATTCAGATTTTTTATTTCTTACATGTCAATTTAGTTAGATAAAAATGCAAAGCCTTCTTTTAAAATAGATGACAGAACTAGCAGGAACCCTGCCCCCCAGATAAACTTGAAGAGGCCAAAATTCACATAAAAATTGGAGTTCAGCTGGATAGTTCCCAAGAGGCCTGGGGATTGAGTTTTAATGGGACTCACACATTAGGGAAAGAACATAAAGCTCAGATTCTTTAAAAAGTAGAAAAACAAATCAAAGAATCCTGCATAAAGGCATAAGTTAGTAAAGGAGAGGGAAAGTAAAGTACAGGGAAAGCATTACAGGAAGTATGTACACTGCTATAGCTTTGGCTCTGGGAGAAAGGGGATAGAAATTCTCCCTGGAGAACCCACAATCATAGGCATTCCCACTGTGGGATCAGAGGTGAAATTTATATTTCCTCTGCTATTGGAAAAATTCTAAACTGAAATGTTTTAAGGGGCCCTAAGGAAGAAGTGGCCCCAGACACCTGACAAAAACACGCACGTTATTTCTGGGGAAACATATTCAAGCCCACTTCTCAAATGATTTCCAAATCTAAAATTCCAAGGTTAGGAGCTCAACAGTAAAAACAAAGAACAAGAGAAAGATGCAACTTTGTATCAGTAAAAAGTAGCAAACCAAGAAGACAAGAAAATCACACATGCAACAACTACATATATTGGAATGACCAGATACTGAATGAAAGGTTACTATATAATAAACATGTATTTATGTAAGGATAGCAATAAGAAATAAAATAGTGTACTGAAAGTATAAATGGAGGAACAAGAGACTCTCAAAATAGACCATGCAGCTTTGAAGGTAAAACCAAACTTATAAAAATAAAAATATAATTGAAATTAGAAACTTAATGTTGGTTTAAATATATGAATAAACACAGTAGAAGAGAGAATTGGAGAACTAGAAAATATTTGTGAAGGAATTATTCAGAAGAGTTTCTTGTATGGAAAATGTGGGGGTGGGGAGAATGATTAAGAAACACAGAAAACAGAGTGAGAATACATACAGAATGGATCACAGACCATTTGACAGAAAACAAGAGTTTGGTGGCTCAGAGGTTAAAGCGTCTGCCTCCAATGCGGGAGAACCAGGTTCGATCCCCGCATCGGGAAGATCCCCTGGAGAAGGAAATGGTAACCCACTCCAATATTCTTGCCTGGAGAATCCCATGGACAGAGAAGCCTGGTAGGCTACAGTCCACAGGGTCACAAAGAGTCAGACACGACTAAGCGACTTCACTTTCACTTTCAAGAGTTTAAGAAGTAAGATGTAATATGAAATAGAGTGCCAAGACCAAAAAAAATAGGAAAATCAATCTTTACATAGTCGAGAGGTGATAATTTTCCAGATTTTTTTTTCAAAGAAAAAAATATGTAAGTACTCATAATCAGGTGGCCACAAACCCCAGGAGGGTAAAATCAAAAGAAATCCACACTCAATACATATTGTTGTGAAATTATAAAAGACTGAAAACAAAAAGAAAACCTTACAAACCACCAGAGAGAGAAAACAGATTCTCTACAATAGAATGACAGACTGATGATCTCTCAAAAGTAACACTCAAAGCTAAAAGACTTATGAAATAGCTTCAGAATACTGAAAGAGCAATTTTCAAATAGAACTGTATTCTCATTGACACGATCTGTCTAGAACAAAGTTGAAATAGGACATCTACAAAGAACAAAAGCTCAAAGAATATATTAACAACAGTCATCACTAAAGAAATGTGTAAAGTAAGTACTTCATGAAGACAGAAAATAAATTCTTAGGGAAGGGCTAAGATGCAAACAATCAACAAAAAATGGCAAACACAAGGTGAATCTGAAAAAGATTCATATATATATGAATCAATAGCAAGAGCATCTACTGTGGTTGTTAAAATATTAAGATAGAACTAAAATACTGATCAAAAAATTTGAGCATTCTAAGTCTTTATATTATCTAGCAGGAAAGTGAAAGTGAAGTAGCTCAGTCATGTCAGACTCTTTGCAACCCCGTAGACTGTAGCCTACCAGGCTCCTCCTTCCATGGGATTCTCCAGGCAAGAATACTGGAATGGGTTGCCATTTCCTTCCCTGGGGATCTTCACAACCCAGGGATCAAACCCCAGTCTCCCGCATTGCAGGCAGAGGCTTTAACCTCTGAGCCACCAGGGAGGGTAACTACAAAAAGAATCAAGGGTATAGGTCTTTATTAGTAGAAGGGGAAAATAAGAAAAAAAGAAAAACAACTTAATCCAAAAGCAGACAAGAACAGAAAAATAAAAAAACAAGCTAAACAAAGGGCCCAAAATAAGATTATAGAAATGAGTTCAAGCATATTAATTATAATAAATGTAAATGAAATAAACTATTTAATTAAAAGATAAAATCAACCATTTATTGCTTGTATTTAAACTACTTAATGATATAAAATGAAAATAATAGCATTTATAGTGACTGTTGCTGCTGCTGCTGCTGCTAAGTCACTTCAGTCGTGTCCGACTCTGTGCGACCCCATAGACGGCAGCCCACCAGGCTCCCCCGTCCCTGGGATTTTCCAGGCAAGAGTACTGGAGTGGGGTGCCATTAGAATTAAGAATTAATAGAAAAATTAAATTCAGAACAAATTAGAATATAATTTGGAAGACGACTAATAGAAAACATGAATGATCTTATCATTGTTGAAGGCATTCAATCAAGTTAAATGTCTTCTCATAAAAAGAATCAAGCATTTTTCTCTCCTTTGTTGTACAATTATACCTCAGGATAACTAAATAATCGATGAAGGTCCATTGTCTCTTTTTTTTTTCTTTTTTGGAAACTAGTCTCTCTCACTCCCCTTTATGCAGTTTTTATCTTAAAAAAACAAAAAAATCCCAGGGCTGATCTCCTTCAGAATGGACTGGCTGGATCTCCTTGCAGTCCAAGGGACTCTCAAGAGTCTTCTTCAACACCACAGTTCAAAAGCATAAATTCTTCAGCACTCAGCTTTCTTCACAGTGCAACTCTCACATCCATATATGACCACTGTAAAAACCATAGTCTTGACTAGATGGACCTTTGTTGGCAAAGTAATGTCTCTGCTTTTCAATATGCTATCTAGGTTGGTCATAACTTTTCTTCCAAGGAATAAACATCTTTTAATTTCATGGCTGCAGTCACCATCTGCAGTGATTTTGGAGCCCCAAAAAATAAAGTCTGACACTGTTTCCACTGTTTCCCCATCTATTTCCCTTGAAGTGATGGGACCAGATGCCATTGTCTTCGTTTTCTGAATGTTGAGCTTTAAGCCAACTTCTTCACTCTCGACTTTCACTTTCATCAAGAGGCTTTTTAGTTCCTCTTCACTTTCTGCCATAAGGGTGGTGTCATCAGCATATCTGAGGTTATTGATATTTCTCCTGGTAATCTTGATTCCAGCTTGTGCTTCTTCCAGCCCAGCATTTCTCATGATGTACTCTGCATATAAGTTAAATAAACAGGATGACAATATACAGCCTTGACGTACTTCTTTCGCTATTTGGAAACAGTCCATTGTTCCATGTCCAGTTCTAACTTTGCTGCCTGACCTGCATACAGATTTCTCAAGAGGCAGGTCAGGTGGTCTGGTATTCCCATCTCTTGAAGAATTTTCCACAGTTTTATTGTGATCCACATAGTCAAAGGCTTTGGCATACTCAATAAAGCATAAATAGATGTTTTTCTGGAACTCTCTTGCTTTTTCCATGATCCAGCGGATGTTGGCAATTTGATCTCTGGCTCCTCTGCCTTTTCTAAAACCAGCTTGAACATCTGGAAGTTCACGGTTCACATACTGCTGAAGCCTGGCTTGGAGAATTTTGAGCATTACTTGACTAGCGTGTGAGATGAGTGCAATTGTGTGGTAGTTTGAGCATTCTTTGGCATTGCCTTTCTTTGGGATTGGAGTGAAAACTGACCTTTTCCAGTCCTGTGGCCACTGCTGAGTTTTCCTAATTTGCTGGCATATTGGGTGCAGCACTTTCACAGCATCATCTTTCAGGATTTGAAATAGCTCAACTGGAATTCCATCACCTCCACTAGCTTTGTTCATAGTGATGCTTTCTAAGGCCTACCTGACTTCACATTCCAGGATGTCTGGCTCTAAGTCAGTGATCACACCATCGTGATTATCTTGGTCTTGAAGATAGTTTTTCTACAGTTCTTTTGTGTATTCTTGCCACCTCTTCTTAATATCTTCTGCTTCTGTTAGGTCCATACCATTTCTGTCCTTTATCAAACCCATCTTTGCATGAAATATTCCCTTGGTATCTCTAATTTTCTTGAAGAGATCTCTAGTCTTTCCCATTCTGTTGTTTTCCTCTATTTCTTTACATTGATGGCTAAGGAAGGCTTTCCTATCTCTTCTTGCTATTCTTTGGAACTCTGCATTCAGATGCTTATATCTTTCCTTTTCTCCTTTGCTTTTCGCTTCTCTTCTTTTCACAGCTATTTGTAAGGCCTCCCCCAGACAGCCCTTTTGCTTTTTCATTTCTTTTGCATGGGGATGGTCTTGATCCCTGTCTCCTGTACAATGTCACAAACCTCCGTCCATAGTTCATCAGGCACTCTATCTATCAGATCTAGTCCCTTAAATCTATTTCTCACTTCCATTGTATAATCATAAGGGATTTAGTTTAGGACATACCTGAATGGTCTAGTGGTTTTCCCTACTTTCTTCAATTTAAGTCTGAATTTGGCAATAGGGAGTTCATGATCTGAGCCACAGGCAGCTCCTGGTCTTGTTTTTGTTGACTGTATAGAGCTTTTCCATCTTTGGCTGCAAAGAATATAATCAATCTGATTTCGGTGTTGACCATCTGGTGATGTCCATGTGTAGAGTCTTCTCTTGTGTTGTTAGAAGAGGGTGTTTGCTATGACCAGTGCGTTTTCTTGGCAAAACTCTATTAGTCTTTGACCTGCTTCATTCCATGTTCCAAAGCCAAATTTGCCTGTTACTCCAGGTGTTTCTTGACTTCCTACTTTTGCATTCCAGTCCTTTATAATGAAAAGGACATCTTTTTTGGGTGTTAGTTCTAAAAGGTCGTGTAGATCTTCATAGAACCATTCAACATCAGCTTCTTCAGCATTACTGGTTGGAGTACAGACTTGGATTACTGTGATACTGAACGGTTTGCCTTGGCAACAAACAGAGATCATTCTGTCGTTTTTGAGACTGCATCCAAGTACTGCATTTCGGACTCTTTTGTTGACCATGATGGCCACTCCATTTCTTCTAAGGGATTCCTGCCCGCAGTAGTAGATATAATGGTCATCTGAGTTAAATTCACCCATTCCAGTCCATCTTAGTTCGCTGATTCCTAGAATGTCAACGTTCACTCCTGCCATCTCTTGTTTGACTGCTTCCAATTTGCCTTGATTCATGGACCTGACATTCCAGGTTCCTATGCAATATTGCTCTTTACAGCATCAGACCTTGCTTCTATCACCAGTCACATCCACAGCTGGGTATTGTTTTTGCTTTGACTCCATCACTTCATTCTTTCTGGAGTTATTTCTCCACTGATCTCCAGTAGCATATTGGGCACCTACTGACCTGGGGAGTTCCTCTTTCAGTATCCTATCATTTTGCCTTTTCATACTGTTCATGGGGTTCTCAAGGCAAGAATACTGAAGTGGTTTGCCATTCCCTTCTCCAGTGGACCACATTCTGTCAGACCTCTCCACCATGACCCGCCTGTCTTGGGTGGCCCCATGGGCATGGCTTAGTTTCATTGAGTTAGACAAGCTGTGGTCCTAGTGTGATTAGATTGACTAGTTTTCTATGATTATGGTTTCAGTGTGTCTGCCCTCTGATGTCCTCCTGCAACACCTACCGTCTGTCTTGGGTTTCTCACCAACATTAGTAGAACCAAAAAAACAGGTTTACTGACAAGTTTGAAATTAAATACTCAGATAATGTGAGCTTCTATTTCACATCTGAAAGTGTCCTGAAAATCACCTACTCTAATGTTTAGAGATGAGAAAATTCCAGTACTCAGGGAGAAAAGAGATTTGTTGATGATCACTCATCTACATGGGCTTCCCTCATGGTTCAGATGGTAAAGAATCTGCCTGAAATGCAGGAGACCTGGGTTCAATCTCTGGGTTGGGAGACCCCCTGAAGAAAGGAATGGCAACCCACTCCAGTATTCTTGCTGGAGAATTCCATGGAGAAGCCTGGTGGGCTATAGTCCATGGGGTGACAAAAGAGTCAGCCATGACTGAGTGACTAACAGTTTCACACTTTCATCTAGATAAATGGGAATGACATCAATACTATAATTATCATTTCATCATTCTTTCTACTAAATCACTATTCAATCACTGAGCTCAAAATGATGGAACATGTGCTTCAAAAATTACCGTGACAATATACTCCTCCTCAAATAGTTTCTCTTCTGAAAAAATTATATCTATACACACACACACCATCACTTCATGGCAAATAGATGGGCAAACAGTGGAAACAGTGGCTGACTTTATTTTGTGGGGCTCCAAAATCACTGTATTCTGGCCTGGAGAATTCCATGGACACGACTGAGTGACTTTCACTTCACTAACACAATTTAATTTCTCTTTTTTTGTTGTTTTTCTGAGTTCATCTCTAGAGCAAAAAGATTAAATTTCATTAAGAGAAAACAGCTCTGCTCTCCCAATTAGAGTCCCACAGGAATCTGATTGTATGAACTGTAAGGTGGGAAAAAGACCATTGCTCATGGTCTCCTTCTCGTTCTCATTCTCTCTCTCTTGTTCTCTCTCTCTCTCTCCTCTGCCTCCCCCCCCCCCCCACCCCATTCTCTTTCTCTCTCTTGCTCACACACACACACAGCATTCTTCCCATTTGAGATTGACCAGAACTAACCTTTTTTTTTTTTTTTTTAACAGAAACGAAAATATCAGAGCATTCATTCATTTTGGACTAAAGATCCATCAAATTTCATGCTCTAACCCAAAGCTGATCCACTGAAAATCACAGCTAGATGTTCTGAAGACTGACTTCACCATTCCATGGAAATTTTCCTTTCTCTGGAAACAAAATTCCTCATGTGCCTCTTGCATCATGGACTCTTCCAGACTATCCAGCTACACTTATATTTCTGTGCAGAAATCCCCACTTAAGGAGCCAAAGGCCATATTCTGCTTGAACAGCTTCAAATGACGTCAAACTCACTAATACTTCTTGGGACAATCTGTGTTTTATGGGGGCAGCTCTGGTAGGAATTTTCCCTTTGTTAGTCATAGAGAGTCTGGTAATATTTGCTTAAATGTCCCATGGGTTATTAGACACATCTACCCTGAGTAGTAATCATTAACCCCTATGTAAATGGCAGGTTTATTGTCTCACTCATTCCATTTATGTAGTACATTAGCTCAGTGCTAAAGAATCTGCCTGCTAATCCAGGAAATACAAGAAATGCAGGTTCGATCCCTGGGTCAGGAAGATCTCCTGGAGGAGGAAATGGCAATCTACTCCAGTATTCTTGCCTGGAGAATCCCATAGACAGAGGAGCCTGGTGGGCTACAGTCCATAAAGTCTCAAAGAGTTGGATATAACTAAAGTGACTTAGCACACATGCAGGGAACTAAGATCCCATGGGCCATGCAATGCAGCCAAAAACAAAACAGAAATTAGGGAACAGGCATTTGAGATTACAACTTTTTGTCATTCATAAATAAATTATTTTTTATTTATCAGTCATAGGCTGGCATCAGAATTACTAAGGAATTATTTTGTTTAACTCTTGGCCTCACTTCTAAAGCTTATAATTCAGAAATCTGGAAAGCCAATTAAAAAAAAAAAAAAAAAAACACCTCTCTTCATAGGACTTCCCTGGAAGTCCAGTGGTTAAGACTTTGCCTTCCAATGCAGGGGGCACAGGTTCAACCCCTTAGTCATGGAACTAAGATCCTACATGCCTCATGGTCAAAAAATATATATATAAAACAGAAGCAATATTGTGACAAGTTCAATAAAGACTTTGAAAAGGGTCCACATAAAAAATAAATTTAAAAAACTCTTCAAGAGATTCTGATATATATCTCAATTTTAGGGACCACTGGTCTAAATAATTTCTTAAGTCCCTTAAGGGTCTCTTTGGTATTCTACAATTTTGATTTACACTACACTCATCAGTATTTACACTTATTATATACACTAATTGTGAGAACCACAGTGAGAACAAACCTTCCCAGTTCCCTACTGTTGCAAGTTGGGTTTTGTGGGAAACAGGTTTGCAAACCCATGGACTGTAGCCTGCCAGGCTCTGTCCATGGAATTTTCCAGGCAAGGATACTGAAGTGGATACCTATTCCCTTTTCCAAGGGATCCTCCCAACCCAGGTTTCCTGCACTGCAGACAGATTCTTTACCATCTGAGCCACGAGGGAAGCCCAAATAGGAGATAAGGATTCAGGAAGTTTAGTGAGCAGTGTGAAATGTCAGGTGAGGAAGCAGGACTGGGCAGAGGGAGAAACAGGGCTGAGATTCCAACTAGAGAGACAGCACAACTGACTCACAGGGAGCACTAAGGCAGGAACAGCTCTTAAGAGCTGTTTTGAGTTGGGACAAGGCGGCTGGGTCTTTATACCTGGTGTTAACCCATCACTGGATGCTTCTCTACCCCCAGGAAGGGATCACGAACTTATATATATTATATGTCAATAAGTTTATACTTGTTGCCATATATAAATATATTTTGCATTTAGGTATATCTGTATACCAAAATGAGATAAGAAGTTATACATTTATTATTTAAATTTATACAGAGACCTAAACTAAACATTTAGACCTAAATTAACATATCTCTAAGTTTATGTTGTTAAAACGTAACTTTTAAAAACTTTAAAAATTAAATTGACAACTGCTTGACAATTCCTTTGCCATAAAACCCGCATAGGTGTAACTGGGGTAGCCAGACAAAAAATTGGTTTTATGGCAAAACGGCCCCCTAGAGTGGGTCCATCTTCCCGCTCAAACTAAAATAGTAGTGGCTTCTTATCCAGGATTGATAGCTATTTTGATATTAAAGGAAAAAAGCGGAGCATTGAATTATTTGGTAAAGAGCCATCAGAAATTATAATTCCATATAATAAGGAACAACTTGATGCTCTTCTAATGTTTGAAAATTGGCAGATTGCTATAGGAAACTATTTTGGTCAAATTTTTGCATCATTTACCTTCACATGTTTTGCTGAATTTTATATCCAGACACCCAGTTATTTTTCCTGTCAGATGTAAACAATCTCCTATTCCAAATGCTCAGATAGCCTTTACTGACGGATCAGCAAATGGTAAAGCCTCCATAGTTACTAAAAATCACCCAAAGTTTTTAGAAACACGGGAAACTTCAGCTCAAAGAGCTGAAATAACAGAAGTCATAGAGGCTTTTGCTATGTTTGCAGATGAGGAATTTAACCTTTATTCTGATTCTCAGTATATTGTCAGGTTGTTTCCACACATTGAAACTGCGATTTTGCCTGAAAATAAGACTACCATATTTCACTTGTTAACTAAATTACAGCAACAAATTTGGAAAAGAAATAAAATATTTTTCATTGGACACATTTGGGCTCATTCCGGATTGCCCAGCCCTTTAAATGCCTTTAATGATTTGGCTGACTTGTTAACCAGAAATACAGTGGCTACCGTGATTGAGGAGGCCAGAGCCTCTCACTCACTTCATCATCAATATGCTACTGCCTTAAGATATCAATTCCAAATTCCCAGAGAGACTGCTCTAGAGATTGTGCATTCTTGTTTACACTGCCCCATTGTTTATAGTGGTCTACCTATGGGAGTTAATCCTCACAGTCTCAAACCTAACATACTCTGGCAAATGGATGTAACTCATGTTTCTTCGTTTGGAAAACTGTCCTTTGTTCATGTAACTGTAGATACCTTTTCTCATGTTATTATTGCAACTGCTCATACAGGGGAAGCAATTAAAGATGTAATACAACATCTCTTTACTTGTTTTCATATTTGGGCCTGCCAAAAGCTTTGAAAACTGACAATGCTCCTGCTTACACTTCTAAGTCTTTTCAGGAATTTTGTATAAAGTTTCAAATTAAACATAATATAGGCATCCCTTATAATCCACAGGGACAAGCCATTGTGGAAAGAGCACATCAAACATTAAAAATCCAAATTCAAAAATTAAAAGAAGGGTAGTTTAAGTATAGCTCTCCTCATCAAATCTTGCAACATGCTCTTTTCGTAATAAATATTTTAAATACTGATTCAGCCAGAACTACTGCAATGCTTCGCCATTCGTGCCCGGAGAAATTGAATGCAAAACCATTAGTCAAATGGAAGGACCTCCTCTCAGGACAATGGAAGGGTCCTGACCCATTATTAACTAGTGGTCGAGGATGTGCTTGTATTTTTCCACAGGATGCAGATTCTCCATTTTAGATCTGGGACAGGCTGATTCGCCATGTTGCAGTCCCCCAGACATCCAGTTCCCCCATTGCTTCGATCACAAAAGAGGAGGGGCACTCCTCTGCACAGAACAGCCACGCGTCGGGAGTCGCGGGCTGGACCAGCCTGGCTTCTGGGGCCCAGCGCACAGCGCTCTCGGCGGATAGCCCCGCCAGCGTCCGTCTGCACTCCCTTGGCCGCTGCTGAGCCCAAGGCCAGTTCAGCGAGGGAGCGGGGGTGGCGCCCACCTGAAGGGGAGGCAAGATAAACACTGAGATCCCGGCGAGACCAATGGGGCTGCTGCAACGTGAACTCGAACCAGAAAATAATTCTACTTATTCTGTTTTGGCTTGTCTACCCTCTCCTTATGTTTTTCTGTTTACCAACGATTTTGGAAAACTTAATGTACATATGACTTTCACTGGTGGACCCAATGTAGTGACTTGTGAACAATGTATGCTCTCATCTTGTTTAAACCCTCAATATAATGTTTGCTCCTTTGTAGTGTTACAATGTCCACCTTATGTTTAATGTAACCACTTTTTGATATGATAATTACTGGTCTTGCTGTATTACAACAACTACAAGATTTAATGCCACAATGGCGATTTGTGGGCCTACTTATTTCAGGAATATCAGCTTTAATAGCAGCAATTACTTCTGTTACTGCGGCAGCAATATGATTGACTCAACAAGTGCATACTGCCCAGTATGTTGATACCACGTCTAAAAATGTTTCACTAACTCTAGCAACACAGGAAGCTATAGATAGAAAGTTGGAGATGAGGGTAGATGCCTTGGAGGAGGCAATAAAGCATAGTGGGACTGAGTTACAGGCTTTAAAAGTGAAAATGGCTCTGTCATGCCACGCTGATTACCAGTGGATATGCGTGACATCTTTGAAGGATTCTTCGGCAGAACATTTAGAGGCTCGCGACTGAGCTGCATCTGGCTGTTTTAAGAAATAAAAAAGGGGGAGATGCCGGGAGCAGGAGCTCCGCCCATGGCAAAGGTCATGAGGAAGGAGGCTCAGCATACGCAAAGGCAGGATCGAGCCTCAGGAGTCCCCCTGGAAATTCTCGAGCATCTACCCCCAAAACCAGAGTCTGCCTACTTTCTGTTTTGTGCTCTCACCTACACCTCTGACTTTACAAAAGGGCTGTCCCCCACTACCTCTCTCTGAAAAAAAAGAGTTAACTTACAGCTCCAGTTAATAAAGTTCCTGGGTGTGATAGTGTTTTAACCTACAAACTTCTTTGGAAGTCCTCTAGCCTGCCTGAATAGGTTTTTCCGGCCACATGTGATTGCTCAGAGCCTCCCAACTGTGAGAGGCAGGAGATGTTCTAAACTGTCTAAATACAGATTCCTTTGAGCAGTTAAAAGATTGATTAGAAATTGTATTGGTGAAGGGTTTTTCACTTGTTGGGCCAATGTTTGCTGCTAAGTCTCCATATCCCTTACCTGCTGTGTCCCTGGCAGTGTATTGATTAATATAATTGGTATAAGTAGTAGCTTTAATGTTTGTAACTTTGGACCCTTGAGTTAATTCTTTTTCTTGTTGTAGCCCACCACACCTTTGCCCTATAGAAATGCAACTTTATCTAATGCTTTGGGAGGGTGGCGCCTGACTAATCACCTTTAGAGAAAAATAAGTTTTCTGAAGAAAGGGTCTTAAAATGTTAACAGGCCTCTGGGCCAGAAGATGATGCAAATCACCTAAACCTTTGCATATAATAAATTTGCAGGAAGAAAGCCTGGCTTACTGCATGACTCTACCCCTTCCCCTATTATCCTCTATACATAACTTAAGGTATAAAAACTACTTTGGAAAATAAAGTGCGGGCCTTGTTCACCGAAACTTGGTCTCCCCATGTTGTTCTTTCTCTCACCTTCTGGCTGAATTATTTAGCCTCTTTTCTCCACTGAATTTCCTCACTGAGCTATACTTATTTAACCACTCTTTATATCTTTAATTAATATTTAAATAAGCTGTTGTTTCCTGATTGCTGATGCCGTCTCCTCTTCGAATTCCCTGGATCCACTGGGGCTGGACCCCGGCAAGGTGGCTTTCTTCAGCCAGGACTGCCAGTGGCTGAATAAGTCCTTCAGTTCTGAAGAGGGGCTGAGCATACATCACAACATGCAGTTTACCTGCCTTCACAAGAAACAAGATGGGAAAAGCTAAGTCAGAGCATTTTTTCAACAGAGAACCAGCAGCATTTGTTCATTTGTTTGATTTTGGTTGTCATTTTTTCTGTAAAAAATTTTTTAATTGAAGTATAGCTGATTTGGGGCTTCTCTGGTGGCTTAGATGACAAAGAATCTGCTTTCAGGAAATGCAGTAAACCCAGGTTCAATCCCTGGGATTTTCCCTGTGGAGAAGGGAATAGCAACCCACTCCAGTATTCTTGCCTAGGAAATCTCATGGACAGAGGAGCTTGGTGAACTGCAGTCCATGGGGTCACAGAGTCAGAAACGACTGAGTGACTAACACTTTCATTTTCACATAGCTGATTTACAATATTGTGTTAGTTTCTTGTTATACTGGTGCTTTTGATGCTTCTGAACTGTGGTGTTAGAGAAGACTCTTGAGAGTCCCTTGGACTGCAAGGAGATACAACCAATCAGTCCTAAAGGAAATCAGTCCTGAATGATTATTGGAAGGACTGATGCTGAAGCTGAAGCTCCAAATCCTTTGGCCACCTGATGCAAAGCACCAACTCACTGGAAAAGACCCTGATACTGGGAAAGATTGAAGGCAGGGGGAGAAGGGGACAACAGAGGATGAGATGGTCGGATGGTGTCACTGACTCGACGGACATGAGTTTGAGCAAGCTCCAGGAGATAGTGAGGGACAGGAGAGGTCTGGCGTGCTGCAGTCCATGGGGTCACAGAGTCAGACATGACTGAGCAACTGAACAATACAGCAAAATGATTCATTATACATATGTATATGTTCTTTTTTATATTCTTTTCCATTATGGTTTATCACAGGATATCAAATATAGCTCCCTGTGCTGTACAGTAGGACCTTGCTGTTTATCCATCCGATGTATAATACAATTTACATGTGCTAATCCCAAACTCCTAACCTGTCCCTCCCTCTCAGCAACCAAAAAAGTCTGTTCCCTAGAAGAAGCAGTATTTAAGTTGCCAAAAAGAGCACAACATGATTATCTTTCACCTCCCCCCATTTCAAGCACTTGATATTTATGGAACGACTCGCCACTAAAATGAAGCAGGGATGTCTACGTGAAATTATTTCTAATCCCTCAAATGGCTTATTCACATTTATAGTTTAATCAATCTGAATAAACTGCTTCCATTAACTGGTCATTGTATTTACTTGCTTAAAAGATTTGTAATTAATACATGTATTTCTCTCTTAATGTTTCTTCAGAAAGAGACAGAAGGAATCCTAATTCTTATGACAGTTGCACACTATAGCCCTTTCTCAGAGCTCTGCAATGAACAATCATCACAGTTTCTTTGGAGCCAGGAAATGGCCTTATTCCCTAACTTGCCAGATTCAATAGATACCTTAAGACAAATAGATGAGATCATGTCTTGACACCTCTAAATCAGATGAGGCCCTTCAGATGTCTAAGGAGATAGGATGCTCAATGCTACACGTAAGAGTCGAAAATTCTTGGTCTGAGTTCTGTCTCTGCTGTTTTTAGCTTCTGGTATTGAAATTTGGGGCTTCCCTGGTGCTTCAGCAGTAAAGAATCTGCCAGCAATGCCAGAGATGCAAGAGAAGCAGGTTCGATCCCTGAGTTGGGAAAATCCCCTGGTGGAGGGCATGGCAAAGCACTCCAGTATTCTTGCCTGGAGAATCCTGTTGACAGAGGAGCCTGGCAGGTTACAGTCCAAAGATCGCAAAGAGTCGGACACGACTGAAGCAACTAAGCAAGCATGCATACACACTGAACACTTCACTTTCTCTGAGTCCAAATTTCCTTGACTTGTGCAATAGGGAAGGCACTACATTCAAAAGTGTCATGATAATAACACAGGACTTTGTACACACAGGCAAAGCCATCATCCCTGTCTGGAGCCCTCCTTCACTGTATATCTCTGTGCTATCTTCACAACCAGCATACAAGCAACTTAGGGCATGCATTTTCTCACACCTGTGATTTAGACACATCACAAACCTTGCATACAATAATAAAAACTACTTACTATTTACCATGTACTGTGGCAAGTGCTTTTCACACATTAGCTAATTCTTCCAGCAAAGGTATAAAGTGAATTCTTATACTATATACTCCCATTTTACAATGAAGAAACTGAAGCCTAGAAGGATCTGAGACATTTTGACCATCATATAATGCATAAAAGCGATGTCTTTTACTGTCCCTAACTCTGATTTCCCTCCTCTTCTTGAAGCAGCCAAAGAATAGAGACAGGAGAGAGGGGACATTTCTGAAATTCTCTGACATCATTCAATCTTGAAAGCCATTAATAAAAATATAATTTTTATTAGATGCCAATTGTCATTTTCAGTTTAGTCTATAAATAGATTTTGGTTGCGGTTTTTTGTGTTAGGGTTTCTTTTTTTTTTTTTTTTTTTAGTGCAAATAACAAGGAAACATAGGAGACCCAGGTTCAATCCTTGGATTGGGAAAATCTCCTGGAGGTGGTCATGGCAACCCACTCCAGTATTCTTCCTGGAGAAACCCATTGACAGAGGAGCCTGGCAGGCTACAATTCATAGAGTCACAGAGTCAGACATGACTGAGTAACTCACACACATACACACACAGGGAAAGAAATAAATTGCTGCTCCACTGTCAGAGACTGAACAAGCAAAGCTAAGCTGAAGGACACAAAAGGGACCAGAACCAACACCCACCTATTTCCATCCTTAGCCAAGCAAAAGGGAAACATCCTACTGCTAAAAGGTTAACAACATCACATTCACTGATAAAATTAAACCATTATAACCCTACCCAGGGCTGGACTTTCAACTATGCTACAATTTCCGGTAACACTTTTCATTATCTTCTCTCAAAAAATATCATTTTGAAATGCAAGTTAGGAAAATATATAATTTGGAATACACTATTCCAATGTCAGCTTATTCAAGTGACAAGGTTAAAATTTAGTGTGCATGTGAATTAACTGGCATGACATTCTTAAAACACAATCTCTGAACCCCATCTCCAGAATTGCTGACTCACAGATCTAGAATAGAGCTATGAAATACGCAGTTTTAATGAGTACCATGATTGGTCTTGATGTAGGTAGTTTGGAAACATATTTTGAGAAAAAAATGGATTCAAAGAAAATCTTAAACCAGCCAGTGGTTTAGATCCATATATACTAAAGATGTTCAAGCTGGTTTTAGAAAAGGCAGAGGAACCAGAGATCAAATTGCTAACATCTGCTGGATCATAGAAAAAGCAAGAGAGTTCCAGAAGAACATCTATTTCTGCTTTATTGATTATGCCAAAGCCTTTGACTGTGTGGATCACAATAAACTGTGGACAATTCTGAAAGAGATGGGAATACCAGACCACCTGAGATGCCTCTTGAGAATTTGTATGCAGGTCAGGAAGCAACAGTTAGAACTGGACATAGAACAACAGACTGGGGCCAAACAGGAAAAGGAGTACGTCAAGGCTGTATATTGTCACCCCGTTTATTTAACTTATATGCAGAGTACATCATGAGAAATGCTGGACTGGAAGACACACAAACTGGAATCAAGATTGCCAGGAGAAATATCAATAACCTCAGATATGCAGATGACACCACTCTTACGGCAGAAAGTGAAGAGGAACTAAAAAGCCTCTTGATGAAAGTGAAAGTGGAGAGTGAAAAAGTTGGATTAAAGCTCAACATTCAGAAAATGAAGACCATGGCATCCGATCCCCTCACTTCATGGGAAATAGATGGGGAAACAGTGGAAACAGTGTCAGACTTTATTTTTCTGGGCTCCAAAATCACTGCAGATGGTGACTGCAGCCATGAAATTAAAAGACACTTACTCCTTGGAAGGAAATTACGAGCAACCTAGATAGCATGTTCAAAAGCAGAGACATTACTTTGCCAACAAAGGTTTGTCTAGTCAAGGCTATGGTTTTTCCTGTGGTCATGTATGGATGTGAGAGTTGGACTGTGAAGAAAGCTGAGCACTGAAGAATTGATGCTTTTGAACTGTGGTATTGGAGAAGACTCTTGAGAGTCCCTTGGTCTGCAAGGGGATCCAACCAGTCCATTCTGAAGGAGATCAGCCCTGGGTGTTCTTTGGAAGGAATGATGCTAAAGCTGAAACTCCAGTACTTTGGCCACCTCATGTGAAGAGTTGACTCTTTGGAAAAGACTCGGACTCTGGGAGGGATTGGGTGCAGGAGGAGAAGGGGACGACAGAGGATGAGATGGCTGGATGGCATCACTGAGTCGATGGACGTGAGTCTGAGTGAACTCCGGGATTGGTGATGGACAGGGAGGCCTGGCGTGCTCCGATTCATGGGGTTGCAGAGTCGGACACGACTGAGCGACTGATCTGATCCGATATGATCTCATACTAAAGTGAAATAAATACTGCATATACAAGTTTGCACTTCTAAGACCTCAGTGAGGAAGGAAGAAGATGTGAGGGGCAAAGAAATATCTGAATTAGAACAAAAGAAGGTCATGGATATGGAAATGGAGCTCCTAACTCCTTTCCCAAGGGATAAAACTGTAGACTTTGTAGTGCTGTGTGCTGTGCTTTGTTACTCAGTCATGTCCAACTCTGCAACTCCATGGCCCACTAGGCTCCTCTGTCCATGGGAATTCTCTAGGCCAGAATACTGGAGTGGGGAGCCATGCCCTCCTCCAGGGGATCTACCCGCCCCTTGGATTAAACCCAGGTCTCCTCCATTGCAGGCGGATTCTTTACCCATTGAGCCAGTGGGGAACACTTTGTAGTACAGAAATATAACTTTGGCCTCGGGGCAAAAAAGGGAAAGAAGATACAAAAGGGGTCTAATTAGTCACCAAGATCTGATAACTGGCCATCAGTGTGTCACCCAAAGTCTGCCAATACGTAACAAGTTATAGCAATTTTTAAGACATCCAGGAAATTGTGCACAGGCCTAGGGATCTTTCACCATTAAAGACCTTTCAAATGAGAAACTATTTACTTGTTCTTGCTCAAAGCAGAATAACAACTAATAACCTATAAAGGGAAAGAAACTGAAAAAGAGTTTGTGTGTATAAATCTGTGTGTGTGTGTTCGTGGTTTAGTCGCTCAGTCATGTCTAACTCTTGTGACCCCATGGACTGTAAGCCGCCAAGCTCCTCTGTCCATGGGATTTTTCCAGGCAAGAATACTGGAGTAGGTTGTCATTCCCTTCTCCAGGGGATCTTCCAGACTCAGGGATTGAACCTGGATCTCCTGAACTGCAAGTGGATTCTTTACCAAATAAGCCACAAGGGAAGCCATATATACACATATATATTATATATTTCTGACAAAACATGGTCCACTTAGAGAAGGGAATGCCAAACCAGTATTCTTGCCTTGAGAACCCCATGAACAGTATGAGAATCCAATGAACAGTATGAAATCAACTATACTTCAATTAAAAAATAAATAAAATTTTAAAAAATTTTAAAGCTGAATACAAACCATAATCACACTAGGCAAAGGCTGGAAACAGTTGAAGACTTTATGTATTACTCTAATTGCTACTTTTTAAATATGTATGTTATTAATAATTAGCCAGTATTTGATGTTAGAAGTAAATAATTAATGTTTGATTTGTATTAAAGTTCTATCATCCTAGAAACTGCATGGCCTGGTAATATATTCTCTCTCTTCTTTCTCAAACATTCACATCAGTGTAAAAGCCCAGCCAAATGATATAGCCAGGTACCACATTTAACATGATGTCAGCTTCCAGAATTTCAGGCCTCATGAAGAATATAAACAGCTCTGAAGACAACTTTGCACATATTGTCTAAGATCTTAGAAAGAATTTTCTTCTTCTTTATGTAGGGATAGAAATGGCAAATGCTTCCTGGTTATAAAAGAGAAGATATAAAAATTTCAGATCACTTAAAAAAAACTTATGTTAACTTTACATAAAATCTTTCTAGGCTTACAGAAAACATACTTAATAAAATATTGAAAGCTTTCTCCATGAGATAAAGGAGATAAGAGACTTGTCATCACCACTTATAATCAACATGGTACTGGGAATCTCAATCAGTGCAAAAAAAGCAAAAAAAAAAAAAAAGTAACAGGTATAAAACAAAGGTCTCAGTATTTGAAAGGAAGAAATAAAACAGTGACTCTCTCATTATTGGCAGATAATATGACTGTGTATATAAAAAAATCAAAACATTACAGATAAACTTTGGGAATTAAACAAAGTTTCTAGACACAAAGGCAACATACAAAAATAATTTGTTGTATTAATATATACTGGCATGAAAAATGCAAGATGAAATGCTTTAAATAACAGTTAAAAAGTATCAGTGACTCAGGAATAAATCCACTGAGTAATAACACGTAGTCAAAAAATTGGAAAATATTATTGGGAGAGATGTATCATATTCATGAATTTGAAGATTCAAAGTTGTAAAAATATCAAATCCTCCTCCACAATGGATCTGTAGATTTCATGAATCCCAACCAAAATCCTAGTTGGATATTTTTTAAGGAACTTGAGAGATGAATTCAAACATTCAAAGAATCTACATGATATATGACAAAGGTAACACACAATTAATTAGGAAGAGGGTGGTTTTCAGTCAGTGTTGCTGGGTCAGTTGTATATCCATATATACTAAATCTGAAATTTTCCAATCTTGAAACTCTACCTTATACCATGAGCAAATGTCAGTTCCAGGTATAATGTTGATCTCAACGTGAAAGCTTAAAACATTAGGGCTTCTGGAATATATCATAAGGACATTTTTATGACTTGGATAGAAAAAGAATTCTTAGAATACAGAAAGCAATAATCATAAGTGTAGCAAAATTGACAAATTTTACCATAGGAGAATTAAGAAATATAATGCCCCACAGTGGAAAGTGTTTGCAATACATCTTACTGACAAAAGTCTCATACCCAGAACCAAGAGAACTTCCAATATCAGTAAGAAAAAGACAGACAATCCAATAAAAAAAAAAGCCAGTCAAGACACTTAAACAGGCATTTAGCCAAAGGATATCTGAAAAGTCAACAAATACATCTAAAGATGCTCAATTTCTTTGGTTGAAAAAAAACAAATTAAAACTACTATGAGGTACCACTACCATCTGCCATTATGGCCAAAAATAAAAATGACTTGGTAATACCAAGAGTTGGCAAGGACAAGAAGCAAGCTGAACAGAATGCTTATAAAATCACTTCAGAAAAACTATTCAGCAGTTTCCACAAAAGATGATTACCATATGCCCCAGCAATTCTACTCCTCAGTTCAGTTCAGTCTTTCAGTCGTGTCTGACTCTTTGCGACCCCATGAATCGCAGCACGTCAGGCCTCCCTGTCCATCACCAACTCCCGGAGTTCACCCAAACTCATGTGCATCGAGTCGGTGATGCCACCGTCGTCCCCTTTTCCTCCTGCCCCCAATTCTACTCCTAGGTATGTGCAAAAAGAAATGTATACCTCTGTTTCCTGTAAGAAAGACACTTTATAAGAATATTCACAGCAACACTTAGTATTAGGCAAAAACCATGGATTTCTCATACCACAGAAAACTGTGGAGCACTGAAAATTAACACTGTTACATGCAAAAGGAATAACTCTCACAAGCATAATACTCTGCTAACAAAAAGCAAATCCTCTATGGTTAAATTAACATAAAGTTCAGAAGAAGGCAAAACTTCTCTAGGGCTTAGAAGTTAGGGTGGTAGTTATATTGGGGACCATAGTGACAGAAAGTTATATCAGTGGGGAAGAAGGTAACTAGAGTTTCTGGTAACAGCCTGTTTCTTGTTCTGAAGGCCTTCACTTTGTGGAAATTAATTGAGCTACACCTTATGGTCTGTGCCCATCTCAGTATGTATGTTATACTTCAACAAAACAGTTAAATTCCCAACGCATTCCACAAAATAGAAACATTCATTTATCTTTGCCCACAACAAATGAGGGCTCTCAAGAACTCCTGGCTCAGGTATAAAGCCACTTAAACCTTTACCCATTCACTAATGACAGAGGTCTCCAGCTGCAGTTTTCCTAAGGCTGATTTATTCACAGATTCAGCAGCACCACTTCTGAGTGTTTTTCCCATTCTTGCTCATCTTTCTTTTTTAAATCTGTGTTTTGTTCTGCTTTCCTTACATGGTTCTGATGCTGATGAGAATAGACTCTGTTGGATCTCAGAAACTGATTTTCCATTTCTTAATTGCAGTGGTCTTAATTCTCTTCAAGAAAATTACAGATACCAAGGGAACATTCTGTGCAAAGATGGGCACAATAAAGGACAGAAATGGTATGGACCTAACAGAAGCAGAAGATATTAAGATGAGGGAGCAAGAATACACATAAGAACTATACAAAAAAGATCATCATGACCTAGATAACCACGATGGTGTGATCACTCACCCAGGGCCAGACATCCTGGAATGTGAAGTCAAGTGGGCCTTAGAAAGCATCACTACGAACAAAGCCAGTGGAGGTGATGGAATTCCAGATGAGTTATTTCAAATCCTAAAAGATGATGCTGTGAAAGTGCTGTACTCAGTACGCCAGCAAATTTGGAAAACTTGGCAGTGGCCACAGGACTGGAAAAGGTCAGTTTTCATTACAGTCCCAAAGAAAGGCAATGCCAAAGAATGTTTGGCTACCACACAATTGCACTCATCTCACGCTCTTCTAAAGTAATGCTCAAAATTTCCCAAGCCAGGCTTCAACAGTACATGAACCATGAACTTCCAGATGTTCAAGCTGGATCTAGAAAAGGCAGAGGAACCAGAGATCAAATTGCCAACATCCACTGGATCATTGAAAAAGCAAGAGAATATCAGAAAAACATCTACCTCCACTTTATTGATTATGCCAAAGCCTTTGACTGTGTAAATCACAATAAACTGTGGAAATTTCTTTAAGAGATGGGAATACCAGACCATCTGACCTGCCTCCTCAGAAATCTGATGCAGATCAAGAAGCAACAGTTAGAACAGACATGGAAAAATGGACTGGTTCCAAATCGGGAAAGGAGTACGTCAAGGCTGTATATTGTCACCCTACTTATTTAACTTATATGCAGAGTACCTCATATGAAATGCCAGGCTGGATGAAGCACTAGCTGGAATCAAGATTGCCGGGAGAAATATCAATAACCTCAGATATGCAGATGACACCTCCCTTATGGCAGAAAGTGAAGAGGAACTAAAGAGCCTCTTGATGAAAGTGAAAGAGGAGAGTGAAAAGTTGGCTTAAAGCTCAACATTCAGAAAGCTAAGATCATGGCCTCCGGTCCCATCACATCATGGCAAATAGATGGAGAAACAGTGGAAACAGTGGCTGACTTTATTTTGGGTGGCTTTTAAATCACTGTAGATGATGACTTCAACCATGAAATAAATAGACGCTTGCTCCTTGGAAGAAAAGTTATGACCAACCTAGACAGCATATTAAAAAGTAGAAACATTACTTTGCTGACAAAGGTCTGTTTAGTCAAAGCTATGGTTTTCCCAGTAGTCACGTATGGATGTGAGAGAGAGTTGGACTATAAAGAAAGCTGAGCGCCGAAGAATTGATGCTTTTGAACTGTGGTGTTGGAGAAAACTCTTGAGAATCCCTTGGACTGCAAGATCAAACCAGTCCATCCTAAAGGAAATCAATCCTGAATATTCATTGGAAGGACTGATGCTGAAGCTGAAATTCCAATACTTTGGCCACCTGATGCGAAGAACTGACTCATTTGAAAAGACCCTGATGCTGGGAAATATTGAAGGCAGGAGGAGAAAGGGACAACAGAGGATGAGATGGTTGGATGGCATCACCGACTCAATGGACATGAGTTTGAGCAAGCTCCAGGAGTTGGTGATGGACAGGGAGGCATGGCGTGCTGCAGTCCGTGGGGTCACAAAGAGTCAGACACAACTGAGCAATTGAACTGAGCTGAACTACAATGGTAGCCATAACACAATTACAGAAAGGCAATTTGCCATCCAAATCTACCAGGAAAACCCAAAACTAACCATTTAGATGCTAATCCATCTGTATTCTTTTAAAAATTTAGCATGGTTTTACCTTGATTTCTACATTTTCATTTTAAATTCACATTGATTTTTACTGTGCAATTTTAGTATTTTGGTAAAAAAAAATTTCATGAATTCCTATTACAGACTGGAAAATAAATGTTTATCCCTTTATTATCCTTATTTCACTTTCAAGGTTAAAAGCAGCATTAATTCAACTTCACTTTTTTTTTAATGTTATATAGATGCTCCAAAGGGCTTCCCTGGTGGCTCAGATAGTAAAGAATCCACCTGCAATTCAGGAGACACAGTTTCGATCCCTGGGTCCTGAAGATCCTCTGGAGGAGGAAATGGCAACCCACTCCAATATTCTTGCCTGGAAAATGCCATGGAGAGAGGAGTCTGGCAGGATAAAGTCCATGGGGTCACAAAGAATTGGACACCGCTGAGCAACTAACTCTTTCTTTCATGCAGATGCTTCAAATCTCCCATGGCCCCAGTTCTAATTCTTTTCCTATATTTGATAAGTATTTTACATCAAAACTAGAACAACTAAAACTACCTTGGAAGAAAGCGGAAAGAATTAGAATTTAGTTATTGAATTTTCCAAAGTGAAATTTGTAAGAAGTATACAAAAATAAGCAATGCAAATTACTTCCTACTGGGGTTTTTTAAGTTTATGATTAAACTATAGTAAAGAGCAGTGCCAAGCAATTATAATTTCTAATAAAAAATAAGGCCTAAGCAATGTTTTTTAATCACTCTCATTGAGCTACCCAGACCTAAGTCTCTATTTCTGATAGTTAATATAGTTAACCCATAAATGTACATTTAACTTCTTTTAAAGACTATGTAATTCTGAGACTCAATTTTCTGTTTTTCCAAGATGAAAACTTGTTTATAGATAACAAAAACTAGTAAGCAAAACAAAGTTGTTTTCTAAATTTCACTCAGAAAAAAATGGAAACTAATATTTTAATTTATTTATTTTTTTAATTTTATTTTATTTTTAAACTTTACATAATTGTATTGTTTAATTTAAAATACTGGGATGTCCCCAGTGGTCCAGTGGTTAAGAATCTGCCTGACAATGCAGGGGACCTGGGTTCAGTCCCTGGTCTGGGAAGATCCCACATGCCATGGGGCAACAAAGCCCATGCGCTACAAATACTGAGCCCAAGCTCTAGAGCCCACATGCCCTAGAGCCT
The DNA here is from genome assembly GCF_002263795.3 of Bos taurus. Taxonomy (NCBI): domain Eukaryota; kingdom Metazoa; phylum Chordata; class Mammalia; order Artiodactyla; family Bovidae; genus Bos; species Bos taurus. Next base: position 90,331,802 of record NC_037332.1, read on the forward strand.
GTGCTCAGGAATAAGAGAAGCCACTGCAGCGAGAAGCCCTCATACTGCAACAAAGAGCAGCCCCTACGCCCTGCAACTAGAGGAAAAAAACCTGAGCTCAGTGACGAAGACCTGGAGCAGCCAAAAATTAAAATAATCATAATAAAATACTGGTGAATAATTGGTTTAATTCTCTCTCCCTAACAAAAATATATTTACCAATGAAAATATGTATACTTATACTGAGTACAACAGAAGCATTACAAAATCACAGGTAAACAAAAAATATAATGACATGCCAACAATTTTTTTTTGAGTGACAACTTGGTGGGAAAAACCCTTGCACATCTGACTATACCTTTAGGAATAACAATGGTCCTAAAGTAACATTTTTGTTCTTCTACATGTTAATGATTTCCATGGCAACTCTCCATCTGCTTCCCACTATTTTCACAGGCTTTTAAAATTAAACTTACATATGTCAATGTTCCAAGATTATCTTTGTTTGCACAAACCATATGGCTCTTTGACAAAGTTGGTTATGCCAATAAAATTAGAGAAATATTTAAATGTCATGTCTGTTTTGTAAGAAAAAACGGGGATAAAATGGGAATGAAGTTGGGATAAGAAGCATTATTTCTACAGATTTATTTGTAATCAATCTTTAAGCCAGTGACTACAGGCTTCTCTTTAGTTTTTAAATCAGAAAGCAATGTAAACTCTAAGAACAAAGTATTCTATACAGAATACACTTGAGTTTATCCCAATACTTATTAATAAAATCCATAGGAAATACACAAGCTTCTCAGTGTATCTTTAACAGGCTTCGTTAAATGAATTATACAAATTTTACTAAAGACCATGCAACAGGATAAGGTATCTCTTAAATAAAGCTTATTTAAAGGTAGAGGGGAGAGACTTCCCTGGTGGCTCATTGACTAAAACTCCACCCACCCAATGCAGGGGGCCCAGGGTTAGGATCCCTGGTCAGAGAACTAGATCCCAAATCCCCCAACAAAGATTTCACATGCCGAAACTAAGACCCAGTACCGCCAAAATAAATAATTAAAAAAAAAAAAAAAAAAAAACAAAGAAAAAAAAAGTATATGGGAGCTATAAGTAAAACAAATTTGGAATTTCTTTTTTTATTTTTTTTTTTATTTTTTAATTTTACAATATTGTATTGGTTTTGCCATATATCAAACTGAATCCACCACAGGTATACATGTGTTCCCCATCCTGAACCCTCGTCCCTCCCTCCCCATACCATCCCTCTGGGTCGTCCCAGTGCACCAGCCCCAAGCATCCAGTATCGTGCATTGAACCTGGACTGGCGACTCGTTTCATATATGATATTATACATATTTCAATGCCATTCTCCCACATCAACCCACCCTCTCCCTCTCCCACAGAGTCCAAAAGACTGTTCTATACATCAGTGTCTCTTTTGCTGTCTGGTATACAGGGTTATTGTTACCATCTTTCTAAATTCCATATATATGCATTAGTATACTGTATTGGTGTTTTTCTTTCTGGCTTACTTCACTCTGTATAATCAGCTCCAGTTTCATCCACCTCATTAGAACTGATTCAAATGTATTCTTTTTAATGGCTGAGTAATACAGGTCTATTAGAAGTGTCCTGAGCATTAAAAGAAAAAAAAGTTAAACTTTCACCTAAGATTTATTCTTCAGTCCTATGTGACAGAAACTTCTGGCCACAAGCTCTTACACAGAGGAAAAACCAACAGAACCCTTAACTCCTGCAACTGTGACCCTAAGAAAGGCAATTATAATAATGGATACATTTCCTAGAAAGTATTACTCATTTTAAGAAGAACTTGAAGATTCAGAAATGAATTTTAGATCACATTGTTAAATGGATCTGTTTCTTTTAAAAAAAAAAATAAGTTGATCTGAGTTGCATGTGGGGAAGGCATATGACCTATGACCTAAAAAAGTTGACACATTCACTTTGCTGTACACCTGGAACTAACAAGATTTTAAATCAATTATATGCCAATAAAAAGTAATTTAAAATTAAAACAGAAATACATAAAATCAATGATCAGAAGGAGTCAACTAAGTTTTAGATTATACTTGAATACAACTAAGATAACTGACTTTACTTTCAGGGAAACCAATTTTTTTTTAATCCTACAATTTTTCTTTTTCCTATTGACACAGGGTTTTCAGTTCTGAGTATAGAATTTTACTGTAAGACACAAGGTAGAAAGGATGCAAGTTATGACATCAAAGAAGCTTTCCTGTGCACAGAAAAGGAAATAAAATTTCAAGTAGCCAGTGAAAGGGAGAAGAAACTGAAAGGTTAAAGACTAGGACAGTACGTTGCCTGGAATCCCAAGAAATAGATCAGGGCCCAGGTATGATCCTCTTCCACCATTTTAATTCACCCCTGGGCTTCACATCTCTGTTTGCTTTCTTAAGCTTTGATCCTACAAACTTCACAGAAATTACCCACATCTGAGAAAGACGAGTCATTGAATCTGGGCTCAGTACATTTTCATTTCCCTGGCAAACACCAGTGCTGGGACAAGGATGTTTTAAAGGCTGGGACCATGATGTTCCTACCTGGGCTCCATCCAGAAAGCACAGAGTAAAGTGAGCAACTACAGAAGTTATTGCTCAACGGCTCAACCATGACCTACTCTGCAGCACACCAGGATTCCCTATCCTTCACTATCTACTGGAGCTTGCTCAAACTCAGATCCATTGAGTCTGTGATGCCATCCAACCATCTCAACCTCTATTGTCCCTCTCTCCTCCTATCTTTAATCTTTCCAAGCATTGGGGTGTTTTCCAATGAGTTGGCTCTTCACATCAGGTAGCCGAAGTATTGGAGCTTCAGCTTCAGTCTTTCTGATGAATATTCAGGGTTGATTTCCTTTAGGACCGACTGGTTTGATCTCCCTGCAGTCCAATAGACTCCCAAGAGTCCTCTCCAGCACCACAGTTTGAAGGCATCAGTTCTTCAGCACTCAGCCTTCTTTATGGCCCAGCTCTCACATCCATACATGACTACTGGAAAAACCATAGCTTTGACTGTATGAACCTTTGTCAGCAAACTAATGTCTCTGCTTTTTAATACACTAAGTTTATCATAGCTTTTCTTTCAAGGAGCAAGTGTCTTTTAATTTCATGGCTGCAGTCACCCTCCACAGTGATTTTGGAGCCCAAGAAGGGGAGTCCTTAAAAGTTGGAGTAGGCCCAGATATAGAAGGATAAGGGCAGGTCTAACCTATCCTATGTTTGTTCATTATTAAGCCTGCCTTAATTCAGTGATACTTAACTCTGTTTTGGAGAAGGAAATAGCAACCCACTCCAGTACTCTTGCCTGGAAAATCCCATGGATGGAGGAGCCTGGTAAGCTGCACTCCATGGGGTTGCTAAGAGTCGGAAACGATTGAGCAACTTCACTTTCACTTTTCACTTTCACGCATTGGAGAAGGAAATGGCAACCCACTCCAGTGTTCTTGCCTGGAGGATCCCAGGGATGGGGGAGCCTGGTGGGCTTCCATCTATGGGGTCACACAGGGTCAGACACGACTGCAGCGACTTAGCATAACTCTGTTTGGACCCCAGGTCCTTGTGAGAATATGATAGAAAGCTATAAATTTCTCCCCCCAACCTTCCCCTGAAACATGGATGGAATCCATGTTGTATCATCCACTTATCATGGATACAAATTTAGACTGTTTCCACATCTTGGTCATTGTAAATAATGCTAAAATGAACATAGGAGGGCACATATTTCTTTGAGATCCTGATTTCAATTCTTTTGGATATATACTCAGAGGCAGGATTGCTGGATCATACAGTAGTTTCTATTTTTAATTTTTTGAGAAGCCTCTATACTGGTTTTCCATAACAGCAGACATTACACCAAGTGAAATAAGCCAGTCATGGAAGGACAAAGTCATGATTTCACTTACACAAGGTATCAGAAGCAATCAAACTCACAGAGACAGAAAGTAGAATAGAGACTGCCAAGGTCTGGGGTGGCAGGGCAGATAGAGAGTTACTATTTAAGAGGTAAAGAATTTCAATCATGCAAGATGAAAAAGTTTTACAGATTTGCTTTGTAAACACTGTACTTATAGCTGACAATACTGTACTATATGAGCTTCCCTGGTGGCTCAGCAGTAAAGAATCTGCCTGCAATGCAGAAGATGTGGGTTCGAACCCTGGGTCAGGAAGATTCCCCTGGAGGACAGCATGGCAACCCACTCCAGTATTCTTGCCTGGGAAACCTCATGGACAGAGGAGCCTGGCAGACTACAGTCCAAGGAGTCATCAAAGAGTTAGGCACAACTGAGTGACTAAACAACAATAACACCTGTACTATATACTTGAAATTTTCAGAAAGTAGATCTCATGTTATTTGGTTTTTAGTACAATAAAAAAAGTTTTTAATTCATGGGAGAGGGCGAGGGTGGAATGATTTGGGAGAATGGCATTGAAACATGTATAATATCATATGTGAAACTAATCGCCAGTCCAGGTTCGATGCATGATACAGGATGCTTGGAGCTGGTGCACTGGGATGACCCAGGTGGGAGGGGGGTTCAGGATGGGGAACACGTGTACACCTGTGGCGAATTCATGTTGATGTATGGCAAAACCAATACAATATTGTAAAGTAATTAGCCTCCAATTAAAATAAATAAATTTTTAGAAAAAGTTTTTAAAAGCACATAGTTGTAATCTCATGGAGATCAAGTCCCTTCTGATGCACACCAGCTAAATCTGATCTAGCAGATCCTCGGAACCCAGGGAAGTCCTCTGACTTGTAGTGACTCAGAAAGACAGCAGTTGCCCAGTAAGATGCAGCCTATCTGGTGAGACGGGATCTTTCCAGAATTCAGAATGGTGATATCAAATCTCCAATGTGACCAAACTCAGAACAGCTATTGTTATTGCATGTTTTAATAAGGAAAAAAATGAATGTATTAGTAGTATTGTCAGTTATCGATTCCCATCCCATGTCCTGCATATGGGAGAGAAGGTATTAGTTCTTTGTTGTTTTGTTATCTATGTACAGTTGCTAAGTCATGTCAACTCCTTTTCAACTCCGTGGACTGTAGCCCGCCAGACTCCTCTGTCCAAGGGATTTCCCAGGCAAGAACACTGGAGCGAATAGCCACTGTCTTCTCCAGGAGAAGACCCACAGCTCCTGCATGGGCACCTCAAACAATGGATTCCAGAAATAACACATCTTTATTTTTACTGATATAAAAGAGAAGGAAAAGAAAGTTAATATCTTAGTAGTGAAGCAGTTGCATCTGTGATTGATAGATCCATACATATATAGAATTTATATACATACTATATACATGTATAATATAATAGCCCATTTGAATTGATTTATAACTAATACTCAGTACTCTAGTATTTTATACACATTGTATCACTTTAATTACACAGAAGTTAAGCCAGTGAAGACAGGCTTCTTTTTAGTTTCTGATTTTACAAATAAAATAACTGAAGCTCAAAGAACATTAAGTAACCAATTACTCTCATCTTAAAATTCTTTTGTCTAAATTCACATTGCACTTTAGTATGTTTCATCCAAAGTTTGACATTTATTTATTGTTCTTATCGCCTTGTCTCCCAGTATAGACAAATTTGGGAGTTTTTTCCCCTACAGCATCTTGCATAGAGCTGGGAAAAGCATAAATGTTTTAAAAGTCTAGCTTAAGGTCAGTTAAAGTAATTCATAAAAGGTCCTTTTACAACTGATTACAGCTTTGCATTGAAATACATGTCAGGATCATTATTTTTTATCATGGTTCCCATAACCTAAAAGCTAATAGCTTTTTGTCCATTGTGGCCTGGCTAATGATCACAACTGAAATCAATCAATCTACAAAGTAGGACCAGCTGCTGCTGCTTCACCTCAATATATGGGGATGGACTGAGCACACCGCTGGGACCCAATAAAAGTCAAATAACAGCTTTAGAGCAGTATTACCATATCGCTTTTGAAGCTCTTCACCCAGTTCTGTGAGAGCACGGTTAAGATTACTCTGAACGGCATGTTAATCCATCTGTCATATTTTATAATTGTCTAGAATCCATTAGTATTAATTAAGATGACTTCAGAAGGCCCTGGATCAAAAAATTACAGAGGCCTTAACCCTGGTGGTCCAGTGGTTAAGATTCCACTTCGCAATGCAGGGGATGTGGGTACAATCCCTGGTCGGGGAACTAGGATCCTACATGCTGTGGGGCAACTAAGCCTGCACGCCACAACTACTGAGCCTGTGCCGCAACTGGAGAGTCCATGCAATGCAATGAAAGATCCCACATGACCCAGTGAAGATCCCGCACGCTGCAACAAAGACTTGACACAGCTAAATAAATAAACATTTTTTAAAAACATTACAGAGGAATTCTTGCTCTATTATTTACTAGTTGTGTGACTGCATTAACTGTATTTTCTTATTTTCTGTACTCTTGATGCTCTAGCATCTAAGGCCTTCCTGAGATTGCCACTCCCAACCCTAGTCAGTTCAAGCCCACTTTTCATATGCAAACTAACTAATCCGTGGCCAGTATTCAAAACCAATCCCTGTATCTGGCTCTTACCCCCAGGGAACAATATTCTTCTGCCCTAATCATCCCAGGGTCAGGAAGCAGAAAACAAGGGGAGTCCCCAGGCCCCACAACCCACTGAAATTATTCAAACTACCCAGCCCTCTGCTTCCTTACTCTGCCTCTTCTATTCTTTCCTTCCCTTGGACACCACAATGAAGACTTTGTCCAGGCTTTCCTCCTGATCAACCTTGATGCTTTCCGGTATGGCCCTGTGTGATGGTCTGTGTCTCCTATTTCCAGGGAACTCTGAGTACAAATGTCTTCGTTCATGATAGTCATTTCCACATGTGCACATTTTGCTATACCTGGTTAAGGCAAATCCCAGGTACAGTTTAAATACTGTGACCTTGGAGGAGCTTCTAAAATCCCTATGACTCAAGCTCCTTTGTGTTTACAATGAAAGTAATAATATTGTATTTGCGTCCTCAGTCGCTTCCAACTCTTTGCGTCCCCATGGACTGTAGCCCACCAGGCTCCTCTGTCCATGGGATTTTCCAGGCAAGAATACTGGAATGGGTTGCCATTTTCTCCTCTAGGGGATCTTCCCAAGTCAGGGATCAAACCTGCATCTCCTATGTCTCCTGCATTAGCAGGCAGATTCTTTACCACTGTGCCACCTGGGAACCCCATAGTAATAATATTACCTGCCTCAAAAAATTGTTATAAAATTAAGGTAATTAATACACAGAAAATGTTGAGACCAGTAGTCAATACATAGGATACATTCAATAGCTGTTAGCTAGTATTATTGTGCTTAATGTCAAGTCATAAAAATAATTGATTCTAAAATCAGCATTCTATACCAGCATAGTTTGTAAACTCTGAATTACTTTTAGTTTTCAAGGATTGAAATTACTTTTACATTCAAGGATTAAGCATGGGTTTAACTAAATGTGAAAAACACTGAAGCCTCAGGATATCTTGATAATGTCTAACTTTGCAAAGAAAGGAATTGAGTGCAAGGTGAGTATGATTTTAGCCATGATCCTGGACAATGATCCAAAATCTATAGTTCAACACAGCTCCTATTAGTCTGATCTCCATAGTTACTCTTGTTAAGTAATAAAACTTTCCTTGATTTTCTCTGAATATGTCCTCCCATATGCTTCTCCCCACAAAGCAAAATAGAAATAAAAAGTTGGCTGATGATGTAAGAGAAGATAAAGTAAATAAATCTAAGAAAGGAGAGAGATGGTTAGAAGCCAAAATATTTTAAGTTTTGGATAAATTAAAGCATGAAATGTTGAATTAAAGAAAAGGCAAGATATATGATATAAAGTCTATCATATGCTCTACACAAATATGAGAAAAAGCAATGTTTTAGACTGTTTTGAGGAGCTTCCCAACCAAGCACAAAAATTGCTTTCATATGAGAAATCCAACTGCAATAAAAATATCAAAAGGGTCAACTTATAAAATGAAGAGATGCATTAAAAACAGATGACCCTAGGGATAGATGTGATTAGAGGAAAAGCCAGAAACCAGTATTTTAAAAAGAAAGAAAAAGGAAAAAAACAGTTTCAGCAATGCAATAGAGAACAAAGGAACTAGACTGACCTTTGCTATAAATAAAGGTAGATTCCAAGTGTCTACAAAGCATATTCACCCCAGAATATAAAATAAACACAAGATACAGCATTAATTGAAAATGTTGCAATGGAAGCATTTTCTTCAGTGCCAAAGAACACATTGGGTTATACACTGCAGCAGATAGAGCCAACGAAGAAATGATGATAGTAGGTATCTAGTTCCACATGAACGAAGCTGGAAGTCCTCTCCAGCTGTTCTAATGAGTAAAGAGCTGAACAGACTGAAAAACCAACAGTTCCTCTTAGATGCATAAGAAAGGACACAGGACAAATCTGTTGTCATGCTCTCCTCCAGGGGATCTTCCCAACCCAGGGATCAAATCCAGGTCCCCCCAGTTGCAGGCAGATTTTTTACCGACTGAGCCACTGGGGGAGCCCCACAAAATTGGAGAGACAGGCAAATACAAGGGAGATGCAGCTTACTGCTGCAGACTGACTGGTAGAAACTGCTGAACCACCGTGAAAACCAGTGCGGGGGTAGAAAAACTTAAACTGTAATTGATGAGTTGCTGGAGAGTCAGTGTGGACAAGCCTCATAGTTAAAACCTTCAGGGGGACTCGATCACGGGGCACTTCCCACAATATTGTAAGATTTGCCTCCAAAACCTCAACTGGTTTCCACAACAAATACATTCCAGCAAAAGGAGAAAAAGAAACATTTTTAAATACCTGAGAGCATTCTATTCTTCTTAACAAGGTCTGACCTCAGGGGAAACTAGTTAACCAGAACCTAACCTGCTGGGGTACGACAGACCTAACTGACTCAAGAAAAGGGAATACCCAACTCCAGCTGGGTCTAACTTTCACGTGGGAGAAGAAAAATATCCAACTTCAACCCATTCTAGCCATTCTGTTCCATGTACAGGAAGAAAGAAACACTTAAATGCACAGTTCAGAGACATAGGCTCACTAAGTCTAAGACCTCCCTCCCCACCACATTAGAAGATTATTTACAATAGTTACTATTACCCAAGACATCATGTCTGGTTATCAAAAAAAATCACGAAACATATTGAGACAAAAAACACAATTTGAAGAGACAGAGCAAACAGGCAGAAAAAATCAGTAAGGATACAGCTGAACTCCACCACACAATCAATCAAAGGATATAATTCACATCTGTATAGACTATTTTATCCAATAACAGTGGAGTAAACATTTTTCTCAAGCTCACTTGGAACGTTCATCAAGATAAAGCACCTTCTGGGTCATAAAACACATCTCAACAAATGTAGAAGAGTAGAAATCATCCAATGTCCATTCTCAGACCACAGTGAAATTAAAAACCAATGTGAGAGTTGGACTATAAAGGAAGTTGAGCACTGAACAATTGATGCTTTTGAACTGTGGTGTTGAAGAAGACTCTCGAGAGTCCCTTGGACTGCAAGGAGATCCAACCAGTTCATCGTAAAGGAGATCAGTCCTGGGTGTTCATTGGAAGGACTGATGTTAAAGGTGAAACTCCAACACTTTGGCCACCTGATGTGAAGAGCTGACTCATTTGGAAAGACCCTGATGTTGGAAAGATTGAGGGCAGGAAGAGAAGGGGACGACAGAGGATGAGATGGCTGAACAGCATCACCGACTCGATGGACATGAGTTTAGGTGGACTCTGGGAGTTGGTATTGGACAGGGAGCTTGGCATGCTGCGGTTCATGGGGTCACAGAGAGTCGGACACGACTGAGCGACTGAACTGAAGAGATATAGCTGTAAAATCCCCAAATACGTAGTAGAGATGATACAGCACACTTTTAAATAACACATGGATTAAAAAAAAAAAACTGAGGAAAAGCTTTAAAATGTGACTTTGGGCAATCATATGTCAATGTAGACTTGTTCTTGGTAAAGAACCATACCACTCTGGTGAGTGATATTGATGATGGGGAGTTTATGTGTGTGTTGGCGAGGGCAGGAGGGTGCGTACATAGAATAAATGCGGACTGTCTTGGGTTTCCCTGGTAGCTCAGTAGTAAAGAATCTGCTGGCAATGCAGGAGACCCAGGTTTGACCTCTAGATGTCAGCAAGATGCCCTGGATGTCAGCAAGACGCCCTAAACAGGATCCAACCAGTCCACTATGAGGGGTACCAAGCTTATCAAGGTATTAAATTTCTGCTTAAATCCAGACACCATCTTGAGAAGGAAGAATGAAGGGAGACTCTTTTTAATGATTAACAGAGATTGTTCTGGGCTGCCCTGGTGGTTCAGATGTTAAAGAATCTGCCTGCAATACAGGAGACCTGGGTTCTATCCCTGGGTCGGGAAGATCCCCTGGAGAAGGAAATGGCAAACCACTCTAGTATTCTTGCCTAGAGACTTCCAGGGACAGAAGGGCCTGGCAGGTTACAGTCCTACAACTCCCAGACCACAGTGTCACAGTCACTCTTAATCAGCTGTGGATTCTATTAAGAGTGTTCTTCTACTTTATGAGAGAACTAAGAGATGGTTCTACAACAGAAAAACTGCTTGACTTCTTTTTCCCCAATTTACTGTTTTATTATTTTTTATTGGAAGATAATTTCTTTACAATGTTGTGGTGGTCTCTGCCATACATCAAAGCGAATCAGTCATAATTCAGTTCAGTTGCTCAGTCGTGTCCAACTCTTTGTGACCCCATGAATCGCAGCACGCCAGGCCTCCCTGTCCATCACCAACTCCCAGAGTTCACTCAGACTCACGTCCATCGAGTCGGTGATGCCATCCAGCCATCTTATCCTCTGTCGTCCCCTTCTCCTCCTGCCCCCAATCCCTCCCAGCATCAGAGTCTTTTCCAATGAGTCAACTCTTCGCATGAGGTGGCCAAAGTACTGGAGTTTCAGCTTCAGCATCATTCCCTCCAAAGAAATTCCAGGGCTGATCTCCTTCAGAATGGACTGGTTGGATCTCCTTGCAGTCCAAGGGATGAGCGGTGGCTGCGCGGGCACCAGAGGGCCTAGAGGAGTTATTCCATGTTCAAGGTCGGGAGGGGCAGCAGTGAGGAGATACCCCTCATCCAAGGTAAGAAGCAGTGGCTGCACTTTGCTGGAACAGCCATGAAGAGATACCCCACATATAAGGTAAGAGAAACCAAAGTAAGATGGTAGGTATTGCAAGAGGGCATCAGAGGGCAGACACACTGAAACCATAATCACAGAAAACTAGCCAATCTAATCACACTATGACCACAGCCTTGTCTAACTCAATGAAACTAAGCCATGCCCTGTGGGGCCACCCAAGACGGGTGGGCATGATGGAGAGGTCTGACACAATGTGATCCACTGGAGAAGGGAATGGCAAACCACTTCAGTATTCTTGCCTTGAGAACCCCATGAAGGTATGAAAAGGCAGTCATAATTATATGTATACATATCCCCTCCCTCTTAAGCCTCCCTTCCCCTCACCCCCAATTCCACCCCTCTAGATTGTCTTAGAGTGCCAGGCTGGGCTCTGAAACAGAAAAACTCCTTGACTTTTAATTGATCACTCTAAGGATTTTCTCTTTTTCACTCCAGTAAGAGCAAAAGCAATATGAGGTCAAGTTATAGAAAATGCAAAAAGTTACATTTTTGTTTATGGAGATCTATATAAATCTGCAGAATGCTATATAATGCTGCAGAAGACTCTTGAGAGTCCCTTGGACTGCAAGGAGATCAAACCAGTCAATCCTAAAGGGAATCAACCCTGAATATTCACCGGAAGGACTGATGCTGAAGCTCCAATACTTTGGCTACCTGATATGAAGAGCAAAATACCCTGATTCTGGGAAACATTGAAAGCAGAAGGAGAAGGGGGCAACAGAGAATGAGATGGTTGGATGGCATAACCAACTCCAGGAGATAGTAAAGGACAGGGAAACCTGGTGTGCTACAGTCCATCGAGTCACAAAGAGTCAGACACAACTTCATGACTGAACAACAACAAGTAAATTTTCATCCTGTCATATTGGATGAGATTTTCCTAAATTGTAGACACATTCTCCTCCCTAAACTTGCTAATAATCTTTACTGGTTATAATTCTTCAATGGAGCAAAGCCTATGAGCAAAGAACTAAATCTCAAAGACCACCACACCAGAAAAATATAAAAAATTACAAGAGAAAAAATACTTCAATTATTGTTTTAAAAAAAAGAATCTGATTCAAGAATATCTTCTCTCCAGTCTCATGCTTTCTGCTTCGTAATTATCTCCTAAATCATCCTTACTGCCATTAAAGATGCCTTTGCCAAAGTCTGACACTAAGAACCCACTTGAAGGTCTGGAGGGCTTTGCTCTAATTTATCTAACCTGACTTGATCTCACTTTGATCTCAGTATACAATATACTACCAACAACTATATGCCAACAAAATGGACAACCTAGAATAAATGGACAAATTCTTAGAAAGGCACAACCTTCCAAGACTGAACCAGGAAGAAATTGAAAATATGAACAGACCAATCACAGGTACTGAAATTGAAACAGTGATGAAAAACTTCCAACAGACCGAAGTCTGGGACCAGATGGTTCACAGGCAAATTCTATCAAACATTTAGAGAAGAGTTAACACCTATCCTTCAGAAAATCTTCCCCAAAATTGCAGAGGAAGGAACATTACCAAGCTCACAGTACAGTGCACCAAGGAACATGTCATACCTTTAGGACTAAAAACTCAGTAACACAGTAACGAGGTCATATAACATGTCCATGCTAAGGACTTTATTTAATGTGGATGAGTTTACTGTGATAATTGATAGATGACTTTAGTCTGCTATTTATACCAGTATTGGAGACTTACGAAGGTCACTTTCCTTTTAATTTATCAAATTCTGTGAGGGAAATTCTATCATCTAGTGCTACTTCCGAACTTGAGGTTTACAGAAGGGTTTGGGTTATATTCCTTTAAATGTTGGGAAATGATCTCCGTATTCCTTACAGGTTTTTAAGTGACATTTTCCCCTCCAGGGGACAAAGACAACATAGGCATCAGGCCAGGCCTCCCAGTCACAGTAAATTGGAGCAATAAGGCAATTACTCAAACTGCAAGTAAAAACTTGTTTCAGGTTCTGTTATTCAAAATTCCCAGGAAAATTTTTTTTTTCAAGGGAACTTTTTTTGAAGAGCATTTCCTACCAAACAAAACAAAACCTCACCATGTCTAGAAGCTAGCACTGTGTGCACTAAAGGAAATGTCCAGAAAAAAATGATCAGTATCACTGAAGAAAGCTTTATGCCATCCAGGCTATGATTTCCCATTTCAAAACAAGCCAATGTGTGGTTAGTCCCAGGAAAGGCAAAGAGTTAGAACTTCAGGATACACAGCAGACAATAAGATCAGAGCACTCCCAAATCATTTTCTGCCCCATTTAATTATTTATTCATTCATTTAACAAACACTTATTGATGGTATACCTGATAGAAGGCGGCTGTGGAGTGCTCTGGTGTCAGCGGGAAACTTCCAGAGTTCCCCCAGCTGAAACTTAAGACTGGCTGCCTGTATACTGAGGGCGAGGAGAGACAGAGGAATATGCAGACCCATCAGATGTGTGGGTGGCAGGTTTAAAAAGCAAGGAAACTTACATATCCAGCTTGTCTTGGGTGCTGGAAAAATGAATAGATCTCCACACCCATGCTCTGGAATCTTAAGAGTTTATACAAAGGCTTTCAGTCACATAGACAGTCTAGATGGTCTCAACATCACCTCAGTCTCTCAGGACCAAGACCCAGAAAGCAGCTGCCAGTGGGGAGATGGTGGGCAGAATGTACATTCCAAGGGCAGGGGAGGGGGTGAGGAGCCTCTGATTGCTCAGGTCCAGCTCAATAGTCAACTGGCAGTCACGTCCTCTTGATGACCTCCTTCAACAACTGGTCATCCTAATAAGAGTGAAAAAGACAATGTCTACATTCCTGAGGACACTGAAGTTTCAATGCAGCTGCAAGATACGTGAACAGTTTCAACAAAGAGTCATAAGTGCTAAGACACAGGAAGCACAGAGTTCTCCTAGGAGATTTTGGTGGAGGACAGAAGGGTGGGTCACTGAAGTTTTCTAGAGGAACAACTCTAAATGGATAATTGAAGTATAGACTTTTCACTCAGCGATCAGTAGATGAACTTTGACCATAGTAAAGGTATTCCCAGGCAAACTGTCTGCTGTATGGCAATAGAAACAGGGCTATGCTAATTTCAGCAAGAAAGAAAAACACAAATACTGCATTTCCAAATTTAGTCAAAGAGGGACATTGAGTCAAGCCACTGGAAACAGGCACAGAGTTTAATCATTCCAAGGAGCTGAGTATTGTGTCTCTTATCTACTAATCTAAAATTAAATTCCCTTTAGCTTTGCCATAAAGACTATTTATAGGCATTTTTAAAAAAAGAAGAAGAAGAAAAGGAAACTAAAAAGCTTTAACCCAGGATGTATCTCCTAAACCCAAAGTGATGAGAAGAAAGCGACATCTAATGGTTGGTTACTACAAAACAACTCCATTTGCTCTCCAAAACTCAAGAGACTAGAAAAGAGATTCTTTGACATAAACCATCCAACAAGATAGCCTCCAAAGCCATCCTAAAAAAAGTCAAAAATACCATCAAGCCATCTGGGAAATGAGCTCACTTCATTCAACCTAATGTCATGCTGAACTGCGTTTGACCAAAAGGCAATCTAAAGATTGAGTATAAACAGCTTAAATACTTTTAGGCTTTTAAGAATTTTGAGATTTAAAAAAATGTTTCCCTCTGGTGAAAAAAAAATAGTATTTACATAGCACAAACATGTCCCAGATCTTCATCCAAGTGCCTCATATATATTAACTTATTTAAAGATACTTTTACACAAGCCACATTTATGCAAGTGAATGAACCATAAATTCTGTTAGAACCCTTAAGGTCAAAGTAGGAATAAATTAATGTTGTAAACAGCCAGGAATACTAAATGGATTTAATTACTTCTTAGAACAGAACCACAAAGGCACTTGAGACGTCATCATTTATATTTTGGTCCCTACAGCTTGTTGAACAATCTATCCCATGAGAGGAAATACAGCATGTTTACTTATTTTTTTCCATTATCTTGCTCTTTATCTTGCTTATCTGTGCAAAGTATTTTTTCCAAACTTCTCTATGCCATCACTGAATTTTACCAGTACTTTATAGACTTAAAAGGTATACTCCCAAATTGTTTCTCTCTTTCCAAACATCATTTCTCCAATTCTAGAAAAAGTTAGCAGGTATAGATTGGTTCCTGGCTTAAGTTTAATAGGCCAAATAGCCAATACCAAGAATGGGAATACAAATCATGATACACATTTCTTCTATATCAAAGTGTTTTCATGCAAAAATTATATTATTCTATATTGTCCACTGAAGAAAGATTATTTATGTGTTAATTACCTTAACTAGCTAAATACCAGTAAATACAAACTGCTGTAAATTCAAATGTAGTTCTATAAAAACTACTCTGTTCTCACCTACAGTTGTATTGATTAATGAATTGCATGTAGTCTCTTGCCTATACATAAATTCAGTTTGAGACAGCTTCAGGATGCAAGCTCAATAAAGGATATTTTTGGTAATAACCATTCCTTTGCAACTAATTAAGAAAGACATCTATCTTTTAAGGACTTATAATTTGTTCTGAAGCATCTTTTATTGCTACGCAGACCATTCTCATACTCAAAGGTTGAACAGGTATGCTGTAGGTTGAACAGGTTGACTGGTCTGCTTTTGTGAGGAATTTTTGCTGCACATGGAAGCTTCTTTTTTCTTTTGTAATGGTCAGGACACAAAAGCATAGATTACATAACTTTACCAAAATGCACAAAGCCCATTTTTAGTAATTTTCCAACCAAGGAATGATTCTTTTAGGAACCAGACAGAATTCTACACAACCCAATTGTCTTTCCTTAAAAATTGGATATTTTATGCATCATGTATTTGGCACAGAATGCATTAAGCTTGTCCATTAACCAACCTGGGAATCCCCATCTCCTTCCAAATCTCTTAGGGGTGTTGGTCATTCTCCTGTCCCCAGAACAAAAGGAGTGCACATTTCAGACGTAAAATCCAGAAGCAGCATAGAGAATTCAGTGGGCCTATTACCCCACAAGACCCAAGGCGGCTGCCTTCCAAGGACAGACCCCTCCCTCATATTTTCTACTCTAGCTCCTCCCTAAAGTACCCAGATAATAGTCAAGTGAAGTGAAAGTCTCTCAGTTGTGTCCAACTCTTTGCAACTGCATGGACTAATACAGTCCATGAAATTCTCCAGGCTAAAATACTGGAGTGGGTAGCCTTTCCCTTCTCCAGGGATCTTCCTAAGTCAAGGATCAAACCCAGGTCTCTTGCACTGCAGGCAGATTCTTTCCCAACTGAGCCACAAGTGAAGCCCAGATGATAGTATCTCATGTACATTTCTTGAGTTTTTTCAGATGCAAATAACCACCACCAAATAGAATAACTACCTGATAATCATGAACATGAACCCCAGAGCTACTGGTGCCTAAAACTTGATAATGTTAACCGCCCTGTTACCTCGCCATCAACCAATCAGAACTGTGAATGGACTGAGCTGATCACATACCCTGGGATGCCTCTCCCTCATCTGGCCTTTTAAAAATGCTTTACCAAAACCCTTTGAGGAGTTCAGAGTTTTCTGAGTGTGAACCACCAATGTGAGCCTTGCCTGGCCCTGCTAAAGTAAACCTTTCTCTGCTCCAAGCTCTGATGTTTTGGTTTATTTGGCCTCACTGTCCAATGTATACATGAATCTGCATTTGGGAACAGGTTCACTGCTTAATCGATCGGTTGTCTTCAACTCTTTGCGACTCCATGGACTGTAGCCCGCCAGGCTCCTCTATCCATAGGATTCCCCAGGCAAGAATACTGGAGTGAGTTGCCATTTTCTCCTCCAGGGGATCTTTCCAACACAGGGTTCGAACCCAGGTCTCCAGAATTGCAAGCAGATTCTTTACCATCTGAGCCAGCAGGGAAGCCCAGGTGGCAAAATGGTAAAGAATCCACCTGCCACTGCAGGAAGACGCTAAGAGACACTTGTTCAATCCCTGGGTCGGGAAGATTATCTGGACTAGAAAATGGCAACCCACTCCAGTGTTCTTACCTGGAAAATTCTGTGTATAGAGGAGCATGGGGTCACAAATAGTTAGACATAACTGATCATGCATGCACACAATACATGATACCATTGCTTAATCAACAAAGTTCTGACCTGTGTTATCTGTTAGTGACATCCAAGAGCACAAGCAGTAAGATTTTTTATTTCTCTCAAAGATAATTAATCATAAAATTTAAAAATTATATCTCTAGCTTTTCTTACTATGCCTGTTAAGAGAAAGAAATATTTCAGTCAAACTTCTGCTGCTGCTGCTAAGTCACATCAGTCGTGTCTGACTCTGTGCGACCCCGCAGACAGCAGCCCACCAGGCTCCCCCATCCCTGGGATGCTCCAGGCAAGAACACTGGAGTGGGTTGCCATTTCCTTCTCCAATGCATGAAAGTGAAAAGTGAAAGTGAAGTCACTCAGTCGTGTCCGACTCTTAGCGACCCCATGGACTACAGCCTACCAGGCTCGTCCATCCCTGGGATTTTCCAGGCAGGAGTACTGGAGTGGGGTCCCATTGCCTTCTCCCCAGACTTCTGACTCTGGGGGAAAAAATGACATATTCCTGGCAAAAAAAAAAAAAAAAAATCCAAGGATGAAATCCCACCTTTCCCTTTCCTAGAAACCCCAAACTCCTTTACAATTTCAGATCCTGGCGTCCATCAATTTCTTCCCAAATAAGATACTTTCAACCTTACACAGGGAGCTCTATCTCCCAGCCTTCACTCCAAGCCTCATTCTAGCTTCTAAGAGTGCCTTGTCTATATCAGATCCTCAATAAATGTTTGAGTTAATTCATTATAAGTATAGTGGTAAGTTTCTTTCCAACTTCTTTCATAGGTCAATTTCTCTAGCTATAGTTAGCTAGTAAATACTGTAATTTCAATTCATAGCTGTATTTCAAGAGGAGTGGAGGGAAGCAATTCTGTTTAACCAAACTAACAACTGAGCCAGACCTTGTGTCAGGGAAAATGAGAAAGAGAGTAGCTAAGACAGTTTCTCCCCAAGGCATGATGTAGTTAGGTCTGAAAATAATAAAATAAGGCAATAGTTTGTCTGGTCATTAGAGGTTTTGGTTTTCATATCAGTGCAACAAAATCATTGGTCTGAGACATGGCAGCAACCTTAATCTCCATCAGCAGAGGATGAATGAAGATGTGGTACACATATATACAATGGAATATTACTCAGCCTTTAAAAAGAATGAAATAGTCCACTTGTAGCAACATGGACGGACCTAGAGATTGTCATACAAGGCATACAAGAGTGTTATATAAGAGCTAAGTAACTCAGAGGAGATATATTGTATGATACCCCTTATATGTGGAATCTAAAAATATATATACAAATGAACATATTTACAAAACAGAAAGAGACTCACAGACTCAGAACAAACTTATGGTTGCCAGGGGGAAGGAAGAGTTAGGGAGTTTGTATGGACATGCACACAATGCTATATTTAAAACGGATAACCAACAAGGACTTACTGTACAGCACAGGGAACTCTGCTCAATGTTATGTGGCAGCCTGGATGGGAGAAGGTTGTGGGGGAGAATGGATATATGCATATGTATGGCTGAGCCCCTCTGCCATTCACCTGAAACTATCACATTGTTTGTTAATTGGTTATACTCCAATACAAAACAAAAAGTTGGAAAAAAAAAAAAAAAAACCCTGGACTGGACGACTTCTGAACTATGACTTTTGCCATGGAGTTTAGGATAAAAACAAGAAATTGGCTAAAGAAGTCAGGGAGCTTTATCGTGTAACCAACAAGGACATCTAATTCACCAAAATTCAGAGTGGGGAAGCTTCTCTCATGGGAGAAGAGCCCTGAAAAACTAAGTCCTCAGGATTTTCTCTTTGTTCAGCAGCAGCAGCATGGCAGAGAGAAAGAAAAGGAGGACAGAAAAGTGAGGCAGTAAGGAAATCTGTAGATGAAAACAAAAGGCAAGAAACTCTTTAGCAGCTGTCACAGAAGTCAATCTTCAGAACAGTGAAACGCTTCTCAATCTATGGTAAATATTGAGGGTTTTTGTTTGTTTGTTTGTTTTTTTGTAGTTTCCAATCTGTTGCTAACTGATCTCTAAGCTTGGTAAAGGCAGAGACACTGGGATACTTCATCCCTGTATTATGAAAACAAAGAACCCAGTATCGTGAACACAATAATTATCTAGTTGCTTAGTCCTGGTTTACAGAATTTTCAAAGAAACTTTGCACAAGAGCATTAACAATGAACAAACTGAGAAAAACAAATACCATATATTAACACACACATGTAGAATCTGAAAAATATTTGTATAGACGATCTTATTTACAAAGCAGAAATAGAGATATACACATAGAGAACAAACAAATAGATACCAAAGGCAGAGGGGATGAGGAGATGAGACATACTGATAGCATGTATAACACAGGTAACTAATGAGAATATACTGTGTAGCACAGGGCACTCTACTCACTGGTCTGTGGTGACCTAAAATGGGAAGGAAATCCAGAAGGAAAGGATATATGTATACATATAACTGATTCACTTTGCTGCATGGTAGAAACTAACACATTATAAAGCAACTATACTCCAATAAAAATTTTTTTTAAAAAACTGAACAAACTGTGAAGGGCCTTCTTGCAAACTACCAAGTTAGCTTGCAAGAGTTTTATAGATGCTGGCAAAAGACACGACCCTCCTGGGTCAGAGACGAAGGATGGGGCATTACTCACTGCAACAGCCGTAACTGATCAGCATTTGAGCCAATTGCTCCAAGCCCCAGGGCTTCTCTGGTGGCTCAGCTGGTAAAGAATCCGCCTCTAATGTGGGAGACCTGGGTTCGATCCCTGAGTTGGGAAGATCCCCTGGAGAAGGGAACGGCCAACCACTCCAGTATTCTGGCCTGGAGAATTCCATGAACTGTATAGTCCAGGGAGTCGCAAAGAGTTGGACACAACTGAGCGACTTTTACCTCAGTCCAAGCCCCAACACCAGCAGGCAATGCAGAGAAAGTTCCATCATGCCTGCATCCACAGAGGGTTGTGTTACAGCAGAATAAACCTCAGTTCAGGAAACGTGAATATTTTATAATGGAAAATAGTATGCCTGCCTCTACCCTGGAAAGAAATGTTTTCTTCATCATGTTGTATAGTGAGATTGCTTGCTGACCCTTGGCTCTAGAGGAAAACACTATCCCTACCAAGGATTATTAATTTCCTGTTGCTGCTGTAACAAATGACCACAAACTTCATCACTTAGCCAATACAGATTTATCATCTTTCAGTGCCGGAGGTCAGAAGTTCACATTGGACTGAAATGAAGGTGTTGGCAAACTTGTATTCCTTCTTGAGGAGAATCCATTTCCTTGACTTTTCCAGCTTCTAGGGGCTACCAGCATTCATTGACTCATGGTCCCTTTCTTCCATTTTCAAAACTATCAGAAGATGAGTCCTTCTCACATCAAGTCACTCAAACCTTCTTTTCTGTCTCTCTCTCTTCCACTCTAAAGGATTTTTATGATTACATTTCACCCACCTTGATAATCCAGGACAACCTCCTTATTTTAAGATCTTTTAGCTTATTAGCATTCTTGATTCTATCTGCAACATTAATTCCCATTTTCCCCATATCCCATTTTCCCCATGAAGTAACATATGCAAAGGTTTCTGGAATAAAGACATGGACATCTTTGAAGGTACCATTCAAGTACTACCATTCAAGACTGTACTACCATTCTACCGTTCAAGACTGTCCTTTGTTTCAGAAAGAAACATAATCTCTATCTTCCAAGGCTGTTAGCTGTACAAACATCTGTGAAAAAACAGTCCAGAACAAAGGGCAGTCAGTCCTTTGCTTCACAAGACATGCAGAAATGTGAGACACTCATGGAAAATTGTCCAACACTCACCACCACTTGCTACCCTTATATACTTACATAAGAAACTGAGTAGAGATTCTTAATTGCTTTAAATTATGTTCTCTCTCATACTAATATTTTTCTTTTGTTTAATATGACATCTGACAGAATCTGGATCAAAGGCTATATTTGTTTATACGGGTTCAAACAGCTAGATAATTCTATGTGGAAAGAGAAATTACAATTAGATATTTTAGCACAAATTTCCTAGTTTAATCAGAGACTAAGTGTATAATCAATAATCAACTTGCAGAGATCAATGAACATTTATAAGAAAACAAAGCAGCTTAAATAGCCCACACAAAGTCAGCTGGGCTGCCAGTGTTGGAGGGAGGGTCCTTTTGATATTTCATTCCAGTGCTAAAAAATTTTCTATGTCAGGAAATTCTTCATACTTAACCTTAAATATTACTCTTGCAGCCTTAACCCATCTCCTCTTAAACTGTCCCCAGGGATATCTCTCTCATGATCCTTTGTGCCTTCCAGAAGAGACAAAAATAAAAGACTCCCATGATATTCCTCCTTAATAAATTGTTCTAATAGAAATTTGCCTGTCATTCCTACACCAAACCTACAAAAAAGATTCTTTGGTAAACTTTAGTTTTGCAATGAAGACAAGTTCTACCCATATTAAGTTATTCTTACTGAAGTAAACTAGAAAATATTGTCACTTTTGGAGAAATATTTGCATTTTATATGTTATTTAAAATAGAAATTTCATATAAAACACCAGGATAAAAACAGATGAAAAAGTGGTATGAGATCCACATGTGAAATTTACAAAGGAGTAAACTAAAAACCTGTTACATGACTCTTGAAATTCTTTATGAGCATTAAGACTATAAAAGCTCAGATTGTTAGAATTGAAAATTTGTGAAGAGGATTTCTTTGGAGGCAGCTGTTATTCTTCTGTTTCAATATCCCATTGGGTTTAGGGGGAAGGCTTACTCTTATCGTTAAGGCAAAAGAGAGCTTCGAGGCAACTACTCTAAGAGTAAACAATTCTCTTAATTTGGCAACAAGATGAAGAGTTTGCTGCCATGCTGGGATTAGCCTTCATTCACAGAGTTTGTTTAAGCAAACACTGTTTCCTGTAGACCGTATGTGGCACCAGAGTCCCCATGTGTAGTGTGCGGACTGTGTGCTGTCAAGAGTTCAATATCTAGGGGCTTCCCTGGTCGTCCAGTGGCTGGGAATCCACCTTGCCACGCAGGGCACCACTGGCTCCATCCCTGGTCCAAGAGGTTCCCACATGCCACAGAACAACTAAGCCCATGGGTCACAACTACTGAGCCCACGTGCTGCAACTACTGAAGCCTGCATGCCTTAAAGTCCATGATCCACAGCAAGAGAAGCCACTGCAACGAGAAGCCCGCACACCCCAACCAGAGAGTAGCCACTGCTCGCCGCAACTAGAGAAAGCCTGCTCACAGCAATGAAGACTCAACACAGCCAAAATAACAAATGCAACATCCAGATGCATAAAGATGTGGCACATATATACAATGGACTATTAGCCATAAAAAAGAACAAAATAATGCTATATGAAGCAACATGGATGAACTCAGAGATTATCATATTAAGTAAATCAAAGACAAATATCATATGATATCCTTTATATGCAGAATCTTTAAAAAAAAAAAAAAGAATACAAATGAACTTATTTACAAAACAGAAACAGACTCACAAACATACCAAAACTTATGATTATCAAAGGGGAGAGGGGAGAAGGATAAATTAAAGAGTTTGGGATTAAAATATACATACCACTATATATAAAATAGATAACCAACAAGGACCTACTGTATAGCACAGGAAACTCTCAATATCCTATAATAACCTAAACGGAATACAATTTTTTTAAGTATATATATGTATATGTATAACTGAATCATTGGAAAAGACCCAATTCTGGGAAAGATTGAGGGCAGGAGGAGAAGAGGGCAACAGAGGATGAGATGGTTGGATGACCTCACCAACTCAATGGACATGAGTTTGAGCAAACTCTGGGAGACAGTGAAGGACAGGCAAGCCTGGTGTGCTGCAGTCCATGGGGTCACAAAGAGTTGGACACAACTTGGTGACTAAACGAAAACAGAAACTGAATCACTTTACTGTACACCTGAAACTAACACAACATTGTAAGTCAATGTTTATACTTCAATTAAAATTTCTCTTTTTAAAGAGTAGTAAAGTGGGTGGGAGTCATTTACGTGGTAGAATATTTATTTTCTGCACATGGCAATAAAGGTTTCCTTCTAAAAAAACCAGCATACATTACCACAATTTTGTAACAGATAGAAACAAAATGTCTTAAGGAATGTGCATGTCTATTAAACACAAAAGCATGGCATGGGCAAGCAATCACTATGTGGACTTCCTGTGTGAGACAGAGTGTGTGTGTATGTGTACACCAGCATAAGGATTATCCAGAATCTCATTCAATCAAGCTACCTGGAAAAATTCAGGAGAAACCTCAGCAAAGGCAAACAGAAGCCAGAAGTGGACCACCAGACTGTAAGAGTCTGCAGATGGCATAAGCAAGAGTGTTCTGTTGGAAAGAGAGAACTACAGATGAGAAACCCTCAATCATGAGAGGAAACGCGTCCACAGAACACAGGAAAGCCCACAGAGTGCCTCTGCTTGCCCATGTTATGCTTTTGTGTTTAAGAAAAAGTGAGTTCATTTTGAATCTTGGTAAATCCCTTGCTGTTAAATTTGATGACCAGCCAGAACCTTCTTGCCCTGCTCCACATCTCTCTTCCCCATTTCCTATTTCAACTGACCAAGTCAGTAACATTGCTAGGCAAGATGAAGAAGCGAAAGGCCCACACGTGTAATGTGCTACCACAGCTGCTGCTGCTGCAAAGTCGCTTCAATCGTGTCCGACTCTGTGCGACCCCATAGACGGCAGCCCAGCAGGCTCCCCCGTCCCTGGGATTTTCCAGGCAAGAACACTGGAGTGGGTTGCCATTTCCTTCTCCAATGCATGAAAGTGAAAAGTGAAAGGGAAGTCGCTCAGTCGTGTCCGACTCTTCGTGACCCCATGAACGGCAGCCTACCAGGCTCCACAATCCATGGGATTTTCCAGGCAAGAGTACTGGAGTGGGTTGCCATTGCCTTCTCACAGAGAGATGAGCAAATCCTACAGGGATGTTGGTCCTCAAACTTCTCTCTCATGGTATCAGACACCTGACACTTCTGTACAACCCCAAAATCTACTTCACACATGCACATGGAAAATGACTTACAATATTCCTTCAGCATCTAATATTTGGTAAATTTTGACTTTTTATGCTTTGATCTTCACTAAGTTGCTTCAGTTGTGTCCAACTCTTTGTGACCCCATGGACTGTAGCCCACCAGGTTCCTCTGTCCGTGGAGTTCTCCAGGCAAGAATACTGGAGTGGGTTGCCATTTCCTCCTCCAGGGGATCTTCCCGACCCAGGAATCAAGCCCATGTCTCTTAAGTCTCCTGCACTGGCAGGCAGATTCTTTACCACTACCGCCACCTGGGAAGCTGGTCTTCACTAGCACTCAGAAAAATCAAAGAGGGCAAACTGAAACCTCAGGAAGAAACATAAAAAACAAGCCTGAAAGTGCAAAGAAGACCAAGAGGCAAATAGGAATAGAGCAAGATAAATGAAAACAGATTGAAGCAGAAAAGGAGGCCAGACCTCCAAAGAGGACAATGAAATATTTAAGTCAATTTGTACTTCATGATAAAGTCAATGAGAGCAAGGTGGCTGACAGGTGGCCTGATATCACTGCCTCCAGCATCTATCCAGCACCCCCCAAGGTGACCATAAGCAGTTGTGCATCCTAAAATCTGTATAATGGAAGATCAAGCTGTCCAGTTAAGAACCCAAAGAAACTACTGGGACAGGAAACTTCAACATCAGGAATATAGACTCAGAATGGACAGTGACTCCAAAGATCACAGAGATGCAATGAGCCTCCACTGACAGAAGCCAGAGAACAACCAGAGGGTTTGTCCAATTCAGTAAGTCCAAACCAGATCAGTAACCAAGATATCTGAGAGAAATGAGGTAACTTTGCAATCTTATTGGACACAAATAAGCAGCAGTCTCCCACAGATAACACACACACTTACCCTGGAGGTGTGTGAAGATTACAGACTGGGTACAAGGTCACAGCTAATTTTAAAGCAACAAGTTTTCAAATTTTGTACTTTTATAGGCACACTCTTATATGGCAAAACCAATACAATATTGTAAAGTAAAAAAAAAAAAAAATAGTAATTAAAAAAATTAAAAAAAAAAAAATATATAGGCACACTCCCCTATAGCTTGTCTGTTTGATAATGAAACCCAGTCTTTTACACTCACTTTGCTCCCAGCTTACAAAAGAAAGGCCTACCTCTCATGCACGTCAAACCTTAAAATGATTCTAGGACCAGAGGGACAATTTGGTAACTCTTTCAATGAAAACCCCATAAACAGTCTCACATATATACACCCCCATGGATCTAATTAAGAGAAGCATTTCCTGTATATTTCTACATATATACAATTTTATTCAAACTTTTAAAAACTTACACCTAGGAATGTGTTCCCAGATAGTAAGGGTATAAAATAAAACCAGAAAGTATTTGTTCTATGGTGTGAAATGACCTACAAGTTCATTTAAGTTGGTAAGTCGTGTCTGACTCTTGCAACCCCATGGACTGTAGCCAGGCTCCTCTGTCCATGGGATCCTCCAGGCAAGAATACTGGCATAGGTTGCCATTTCTGGCTGTCAATATACTATCTCTTGATTTGAGTAATATTAACAGCTCTATAGTTATTCACTTTAAAGCATTATTCAGACTGTTTTTTAAATGAAAAAATGCTTCATTGCTTTCCTATAGTGAGTAAAGATCACATACTTAGAAGCTTAAAATAATATCTACTTATTATCTCAGTTTTTTTATTAAATTTTTCCCAGGTTTATTGAGATATAACTGACAAAACATTATATAAAATTAAGATGTGTTGATTTGATGCATTTATATATTACAAAATGCTTATCACCATAGTATTAGTTAACACTTTCATCCAGTCACATAATTCTTTTTACTTTTTTATATAAATATGGTTAATGTACAATATTAAATGTTACAGATGTACAACATAGTGATTCACAATATACACCATTTATAGTTATTATAAAATATTGGCTATATTCCCTGTGCTTTACAATATATCCTTGTAGCTCATTTATTTTATACAGAATAGTTTGTATTCTTAATACTCTACCCCTGTATTTCCCTTCCCCTTTCCCCTCTCTAGTACCCACTAGTTTATTTTCCATATCTTTGAATCTGGGGGAGTTTTGGGTTATATTCACTAGTTTATTTTTTAGATTCCACAAATAAGTGATTATCATATAGTATTTGTCTTTCTCTGACTTATTTCACTTAGCGTAATGCCCTCTAAGTCCATCTGCTGCTGCTAAACTGCTTCAGTCATGTCCGACTCTGTGCGACCCCAGAGACGGCAGCCCACCAGGCTCCCCCATCCCTGGGATTCTCCAGGCAAGAACACTGGAGTGGGTTGCCATTTCCTTCTCCAATGCATGAAAATGAAAAGTGAAAGTGAAGTCGCTCAGTCATGTCCGACTCTTAGCGACCCCATGGACTGCAGCCTACCAGGCTCCTCCGTCCATGGGATTTTCCAGGCAAGAGCACTGGAGTGGGGTGCCATTGCCTTCTCCGCTCCAAGTCCATCTATGTTACTGCAAATGGCAAAATTTTGTTCTCTTTTATGGCTAAGTTCTATTCCATTGTATATATCTACTACGTCTTCTTGATCCATTCATCTCTTCGGATATCCCCTCAAGGAAGTTATTTTTCTAACTGATAATATACTCTAGTCTTTTATAGTCACTTCACTCCCAATTTATAGAAGAAAGGCCTACCTTTCATCCTTCTCAAACCTTTAAGTGATTCCAGGACCAAAGAGAATATTTGATAATTTCTACAATGAGAGTCCCATAAACAGTTTCACATATATACACCCCAATAGATCTAATCGAGAGATATACTTCCTGCATATTTTTACTTTTCAAAAAAGTTATCAAATACCTATACTATTTTGAGCAGCTACAGAATAGAAAAGTGAAAGTGAAAGTCACTCAGTCATGTCCGACTCTTTGCAACCCTATGGACTATAGAGTCTGTGGAATTCTCCAGGCCAGAATACTAGAATGGGTAGCCTTTCCCTTCTCCAGGGCATCTTCCCAACCCCGGGATCAAACCCAGGTCTCCCGCATTGCAGGCAGATTCTTTACCAGCTGAGCCACAAGGGAAACTCACAGAGTAGAAGGAGCATTCAATGCTAAGGAAATATTTTAACATAACAACCTTAGTGTCACAGAAAAATATATGTAATTTTTTTAACTTCAATTTATGTATTTTTTGTCCTTGTAATTACGTTTACTAGAATAAATGTATCAGTCAGGGGTCAAGAGACGCAAGACCACTGGGAAATAGAGAGAAATTTATTTTAAGGAATTGGCTTCTGTGATCAAGGGGGCTGGAAAGTTTGAAATTTGCAGGGCAGTCTGACAGTCTGGAAATTCAGGCAAGAGTTAACATGTCAGTTTTGAGGCAGAATTCCTTCTGCAGGAAACCTCTATTATGGCTCTGAGGGTACTCACCTCATCACAGGGAACAATAATAGAAGTGCCAAAGTATGTTACGTCAGGATCAAATTCTGTAAGAGAAGTGGAATGAAAATGCAATTTCCAAGAGTATAAGAAGAAAAACACAATACTTAATACCATGATCAAATCTTTCAAAAAAGAGTGTTGTAAAACATGTATGAACTGCATCTTTGTAAAATCTTTAACTTGGAATGAAAATTTTAGGTGCCAATATAACAGGATGCAGAAGTATGTAAGTATTGGTTAGCAATACTCCTTTAGAGGTCATGCAAGCAAAAGGGTTTGAAGACAGTCTAGGGTTATAAAGTGTAGTTGTGAATGAATTCAGACTGTATTGTGCACATGTATCAGCTATGTTAATTTAGGACGATTACTTAAATGGGGTACCTCAGTTGGGGGCCGGGTTTTATTTTAATGTTAGTAACAGTACTTCATCTGGTTTAGGAGATTAAGTGAGACAGCATTTAGAAAGCACAGCACAGTTCCTGGTATAGCTGATCCTCAACAAACGTTCTCATTTTTCAGCAGGTCATTTGCAGAAAATGATCCACCAAGACCTGTAATAAAGGGAAACGATGCCTGGCTTGTCCCACCAGACTCATCTCCAGCTTAATCCAGTGTTAACACCCCAGTGTTCTGTGTGGCTAATGAAGGAATGGTCCTCACAGGCATGCTAGCATTGGAATCCCTGAATTTTCCTAAGCATACATTGGACACTACATACTACCTTCTCTCTTGTATTAGAAATGTATCGCAGCCAAGCTTCTTCCCAATGGTTGATGTTGTTACTTAAAAGATCTCTAATGACCATGAGCTCTAAGTGTCCTTTGCTGAGCTACTCAACTATGAGATGAATTTCACGTCTAGAAACAATTTCTTTCCAGCTCAAGTGAGTTTGTCCATCTTAAAACACTAGTTGATGCTCTCTGGTGAACTCAATAAAGAACCATCCTTTGGGGCTTCCCTGGTGGTCCAGGGGTTAACATTCAGCCTTCCAATGCAGGGGCTGTGGGTTCAATCCCTGGTCAGGGAGCTGAGATTCCATATATCATGGGGTCAAAAAAACAAATCATAAAACAGGAGCAATGTTGAATTTTGGCTGATAACCCTTGCAGACAGAGTGTGTCTACCCTGGGGGTCCTTTCTAGGTTTTTCCTGATCTTTAACACCTGTGTTATTCTTTTCCAACCTCTCCTGTTGGTCCTGTGACCAGGTGCAGTCCTGTGACCTTCCTGAGCTGCCTCTCACGGGTCAAACTATCCCTCTCAAGAATGGTACCTGTAAAAACCAGGAATTATTGACTTATCTAACTTTTCTGGAATTTTGCCTGTTTTTCCTAATGAATCATACTGAGTCATACTTTTAATAGACGGTTTTTCCAAATTTAATTTTTGGCATTTTTGTCAAGTGGAGCCCAGGAAAAAGGCCTCTCAGAAGAGGCCTGTGGAGTCTTAAATTCCCCAGCCAGGGATCAAACCCAGACGCATGGCTGTGAAAGCACCTAGTCCTAATCATGGGACCACCAGGGAATTTCCTTTTTTTTTTTTTATCTTTTCTAAGGAAAGAAAGAAATCCACCTCCTCTACTACTACTACTATACACACACAAACTATAGAGGAAGAGAGAGAGAAAACAAAAAAAAAAGCAGATGCAAATGTGACTTTCTGACTTTAAATCTTTTGAAGACATTTGCACTAATTACCTTACGTCCTTCATTTATTAGGTCAACAGAGAAAACCAGTTTTTCTGAGAAGGCTGAGATGGTCTCTCCTGTCTCACAGCTAATGAGATTTCCAATCTGTCTCTTGCTTTTGCTGAGAAGACCGGCTTCCTACCATTTCTGTCCTTTAGGTGGCAGCATGATCCCTAACACAGAGCCGTCCTTTTCCCCCAAGTTACACAAGTCTCACAAAACAGAGTTGAATTATCTGAGGGGTGTGGAGGAGCTGGAGTGGTTAAAAGAGGAAGGAAGAGTCAGTGAGGATAGGGATGTGTACAAAAAGAAGCCATACATTGTCCATGCTGCTGCTGCATCGCTTCAGTCGTGCCCGACTCTGTGCGACCCCATAGACGGCAGCCCACCGGGCTCCCCCGTCCATGGGGATTTTCCAGGCAAGAGTACTGGAGTAGGGTGCCTTTGCCTTCTCCCTACATTGTCCATAGAATCCAATATCTCAGTGACCACACTCATGGCCAAGAGAGCACACCCGTGGATCTTCTTCCCCAAATTCCACTATTTCTTGCCAGATTCTTGCTACTGTTTGCCAGACAGTTCTAGATGGCCGTACTGTCTTGGAGCGCAGTAACAGAACTAGACAAGTGCCCTGTCTAGTACTAAGGTAATAGACAGTAAACACTGGGATCCAAAGGTGAATAAAATGGATTGCTCCCATTCACTTATTCTACCCTCACTGATCTTACATTTTAATGTGGGATATAGACAACTAAACAGCTAACAAGTAGGAATATAAGTTTAGGTGGTCATAGGGCCATAAGGAAAAATAAGACCAGGTAAAAGGCTAGAGCAGGTGCAGGGAGTGGCCATTTCAGACAGTGCTGTTGAGGGATGTGTCTCTCAGGAGGTGCAGAGGCCTGGTTAAGTGAGGGAGACACTAAGCATCTGAGGGGAAAAAGCAAAGGGAAGAGCAATGCAGTTGTTAAGGGGAACACTGACCGAAACCGCCTGCCCTGGCCAGGCACCACGGTAACCACCTGCATGAGTTACCTTAACAACAGGAGGACCTGATAAGGAACTTGGAACTAACAAGCTACCACCAACCTGAAGAATCCAGGCAAGGTCAAAGGAGAGAGGACACACAAGTCCATACATCCTACCAACCTCCCAGAATCCTTCTCACTGGACTCCATCTTGGTTGAGCGATATGCACCAACCAGGAAGAACCCTGGGCCACAGAGACCCAGAAACAAACCACATCACCATAAAATGACTGAGTGCCCTTTCCCACTAAAGTCTTTTGCTTTGTCAGCACGTGTGTTTCCTTGGACAATTCATTTCTGAGTGTTAGACAAGAGTGCACTCTTGGGCCCTGGAAAGGGTCCCCCTTCCTGTAACACAGGGGCCACTGTGCTCAGACATCCTTGGCTTATTGAAGAAAAGAAGAAAGTGCTGTGGTTGCAACTAGGTAAGCAAAGAGAGGAGCAGCCAGAGAGATGATGCCCTGCAAGGCCTTGGAGCCAGAGGGAAAGTGCCAAGTTTTATTGCAATGGTTAGGAAAAGCCTTTGGGAGGAGGGGTTTGAACAGAGGAGCCATAGGGTCTAACCGCAGTGAGGGTGGGGGGTGGCTCTAATATTTATTTGGTTGCACCAGATCTCAGTTATGGCATGCAGGCTCTTTTAGTTTGGGCATGTGGGATCTAGTTCCCAGTGTTCAAAGCTGAGCCCCCTGCATTGGGAGCGTGGAGTCTTAGCCACTGGACCACCAGGGAAGTTCCCTAATTGTAATTTTAATGGGATCATTCTGGCAGAGTATATCCTGGATTTGGAGTCAGGGAGGTAAAAGTGGGAGGAGAGAGGCCAGTTAGGAGGCTTCGACAAAGACCAGTGGAGGGATGGTGGTGGTTGGTAGCAGAGGGGTTGGAGGCAGAAGGCAGGGAGGATGGGTCTGCTGGAAAGGCAGGAAGGGATGTGGCAGGAGGCATCAGTAGCTCTATTCTGTTCCACTGGATTTAAGTCTCTATTAGTTGTTCTATTGTATGTGTGAGCTCAATCGTTTCCGACTCTGTGTGTGACTCCCATGGACTGTAGCCTGCCAGGCTCCTCTGTCCATGGAATTCTCCAGGTAAGAATACTTGAAGGGGCAGCCATTCCCTTCTCCAGGGGATCTTCCTAACCCAGGGATCAAACCTGCATCTCCTGAATTGGCAGGCAGATTCTGTACCACTGAGCCACCTGGAAAAACAGACACCACATAGGCAAAAGGATACACACATCTAAAGCTCAATGGGAAGGTCAGCAGTGGAGAAAACACAAGAGTCCTGCATACGTAGGTCCCTTTTCTAAACACTTAGCTGAATAAGAGCACCAGGAAGCAACTGTGGCTAGAGAAGCCTCCAGGGGCTGAGTCCTGGGGCACTTGGAAGAGTGTAGGAAGAAAATCACACATGTTCAAAATCACACGTGTTCCACAAGTTGGCATTTCAGTAAATAAAAAGTGATCAACTATGTCAAAAACTTCTGAGAGTTCGAATAAATGAGTCCCGCAAACGATTTTAACTAGGTGAAAAGTCACTGCCGATGCTTACAGGGGCACTCTCGACAGAATGTGGGGAAAGAATTGATGAGAGTGAAAGAGAACATCAAGGGAAGGACATGGAGTGGAGAAAGCCTGTGGATTTTTGCTGTAAAGAGGAACAAAGAAAGGAGGCAGAAACTAGTAGGGAGAGGGAGGTTCTAGGAAGAGCTTTTAAAGGAGGGAGAAATTTCAGTGTGTGTTGGTAGACAGCATCCAGGAGAGAGAAGGAAACAATGATGCAGGAGAAAGGGGAAGAATAATCGAGGAGCAGAACCAAGCAAGGAGGAGGAGAGCCATCACACAAGTGGCGGGAAGGGCCTCGGTGAGAAGCAGGGACAGTTACTGCAGAAAGGGACAGTCACAGTAGCCAGACCAGAGTCCGGACTGTGCAGAGATGGGGTGGAAGGGAGGCAGCAGCGGTTCTCTTCGGATTGCTTCCATTTTCCCTATGAGATAAGATTACTGGCCAAGAGTGAAGAGAAGGAGGGAGTGTTGAAGGTTTGATGAGAGAGGAGAAGGTGTGAAATATTCCTCGTTGGAATGAATCAGGTGACTTCATTGCAGAGATTACAACAAAATGTCTGAAAGTTCCATAGACTTCTTTGAGGTTTGGGATCACAGATTGAAACTTAGTCTTGTCAGTCCACGTTTGGTTTTTTTCCTTCTAGTCACAGAAAGATGGATCAGGAGGTTCCCCTGGTTTCTCCCCAGGCCTCTCTCATCACTCCTCTGGCTTCTTCTTTTTCTCAACTTTCTCGCCTCTTTCCACTAACACAGGGGCCAAAATGCAGACTTTAAAGGCCCTGTCTCTGTCACTTTCTCTTACATTCTCAATGATTGCATTTGGTCCCTGAGTTCAGCTATCTTCTCCAAAATGTAGATCCTGATGTCTACCCCCTCTCCAGATTGAAATGTTTGTCTCCTGGACATCCCCAACTAGATCTTCCACTGGTTCATAAAATTCAGCAAGCACAATGCAGCTCCACAAAGCCTGGTGATCATTTTTCGCTTACTCTCACCCACCCAATCTTCAAGAGGCCTTAGAATTTACTTCAATGCCTTTCTCTTAGTTTTTTCCTTTGTTCCCCTTGTATCTGAGCCATTGCCAAGAATTTCTACCAATTCTACTCCCAGACTGTCTTTTAAATTTAACTTTAGAATGATTACTCTTATTTATACTGGTGTTTCTCTTTAAATCTATTTTTCTTTAAGGGTCTAATTAACAAATACAAGAGACTACGTCAAATTAAAGAGCTTTTGCACAGCAAAGGAAACCATCAGCAAAATGACAAGACAATCTACAGAATAGGAGAAGATATTTGCAAATCACATATCCATAAGAGATTAATATCCACAATAGATAAAGAACTCTTACAGCTCAACAAAAATCAATCAATTAAAAAATTGGTAGAGCAGCTGAATTGACACTTTTCTAAAGAAGACATCCTGATTGCCAACAGGCACGTGAAAATATGTTCGATGTCATTAATTATTAGGGAAATGCAAATCAAAAGCATCAATTCTTTGGCACTCAGCCTTCTTTATGGTCCAATTCTCAATCTGTACATGACTACTGAAAAAACCATAGCTTTGATTAGATTGACCTTTGTTGGCAAAGTGATATCTCTGCTTTTTAATAGACTGTCTAGGCTGTCATAGCTTTTCTTTCCAAGGAGCAAGTGTCTTTCACTCCATGGTTTCAGATAATCCCAAACTCAGCAGCACCTCCTCTTACTTTTCCATCATGGTAACACTCTGGTATTTACACTTCCCAGCCCCCTCTGCAGTAAGAATAGGGCCAAGTGATTAATTTCACTCATGAAACACATCCCTTCTAGACTGAGAGCCAAGGACCTTCTCTGCCTCTCTCTTCCCTGCCAGACCCCTTGGAGGGCACGTGTTCCAGATGGCTTAGCTACAAGATGAAGAAAAATGGCCTGGCCCATATCAGACTCTGTACAAGTGAGAAATAAACAGATTGTGTTATACCAGTAGGATTTGGGCTTTGCCTAATGAAGCAGCTAACATCAACTACCCTAATGCCCTACCCCTGTGCTCTTGGTTATACAAATGTCTTTGCCAAAGTCCCTTTTCCTCTTCCTATCCATGATTACTAGTTATTGAAATCCTCTTATTCTTAAAAGTGGTATTTCCCCAACCTGATATGTTGATTGGCTGGTCCATGATGAAAGTGTACCCAAGTTAAGAAGGAAATCTAAAATGACAATGCAGTAAGATTCCCTAAAAGCAAGTATATTGAGATCTTGGACCAAGATAACTCCTTTCATCTTCACATGCCTTTTTTTATAAAAATAACAGTGATATATTTGGATGGCAGAAGAGGCTCACTCTGCCGCTGCCCGTTTTTGGGCAAAATAAAGTTTGCCATCTGTATTTTGTTTCTAATGTTGTGTTCTAGATGTTATCACTTTATAATGTTCCCAAGTCTGGCAATCACCACTTTAAAGCACAACTCAACTGATCACCTTCGCCAGCAAAGTGTTAGTTGGTCAGTCGTGGCTGACTCTTCACACCCCTACAGACTGTAGTCCACCAGGTCCACAGAATTCTCCAGGCAAGAATACTGGAGTGGGTTGCCATTCCCTTCTCAAGGGGATCTTCCTGACCCAGGGGTTGAACCCAGGTCTCCTGCGCTGCAGGCAGATTCTTTACCATCTGAGCCACCAAGGAAACCCTATTGCTTGCTTCACCAGCAGGCCTTCTCTTATTTTCCAGACCCAAAGTGATTTCTGAGGTCATTTATTTTGCTTTGAGCCTTTGAGGTTATTTTCTCTTCTCTCCTGGAGAGAAAATGCCTTCAGAATAAGTGAAACCCTTTCTTATTACCCATACCAAGGAGCCCAGAACAAACATTTTTATACAAATAGAAAAACAGATCTAGAGAAAGTAAATTACTTGGAAATTATCATTTCTCACATTGAGCACACTCAGTATGTGGGAGACATTTTCCTAAGCAATTCACATATATCCACTTATTTCATCCTCCCAACAAGCCCACTCAGTAGGTTACTGTCCCATCCTTGTTTTGCAGAAAGCTTCTGCAACCAGCCCAAATTCACACAGCTAGGAAAGGGTTCCTTGAATAATCCCAGTATCCTGGCTTCAGAGCCCATGCAACTAACTTTTCAAAATGCAAACCAGGTCTCCTAGTTTTTGACTGGCGTTCTTTTCTAGAAGACCATGGCTATGAAGTCATTGTTTCTTCAACCTATGTCTTTCTAAAGTATTTAGCATGACCAGTAAGTTCATCAGAGGATTCAACCCCTTTTGTGATGGTGAATCAGTATTTCAGTATAAGCTGAAGCTCCAACACTTTGGTCACCTGATGCACAAAGCTGACTCATTAGAAAAGACCCTGTTGCTGGGAAAGAGCGAAGGCAGGAGGAGGAGGAGGAGACATAGGATGAGATGGATGGATGGCATCACCAACTCAACAGACATGAATTTGAACGAATTCTGGGAGACAGTGAAGGACAGGGAAGCCTAGTGTGCTGCAGTCCATGAGGTCACAAAGAGTAGGACAGGACTTAGTGACTGAACAACAACAACAAATTTCAGATTTCCCATTCCCTGTTCTAATTTTAGCTGTTAAAGTCTTCCTATTTCTATGTGAATTACTTTTCCAGCATTCCCCCGGAAGAGAGTAAATTAAATTAAGTCATCAAACATTGTTCAGGCAACTGTGGCAAAAACTCAAAATGGGAGGAAATAAGCCAATAACATCAAGATTCCTTTAGTTAGGATTTTTCAATACCTATTTGGTCAGGCTTAAATAACCTGGACTTGTCTGAAAGCCTGAGACTTTAAATGCAGTGGATACCCCCACCAGTTGAATCCTTTTGATGACTTGTATGCCATTTCTGACTTTACAAGTTTGGACAGAAGTTTGGAGTTTAAACACCAGGAAAATATCAGTGCTACAAAAAATAAAAATCAAGAACAGGGTGGTTGTCCTGTTAAACGGAGGCCCAAGTGATTTTATTCTAAGGGCATTTCATATTTTATTTGCCTGAGGCACCGCTCTTGGAAATCACAAATTTAACAATGGAACACCCCTAGAATGACATAATTTCCCTGAATATTGATCACAGTGGGCAACAGGGGTCAAAAATATACTTTACTAGATGCAAAAAGATTAGTAAATGTTTCTAGAAGTTCAAGATTACCAAATTTACATACCTTCTCAATGCCAATGGAGTCAATGTCCCCATCCTCTATATCAGTGACAGTCCCAAGAGGAAGGGTCCTTTTTCACGAGATAGTACCCCCTACCCTCTGCCAGCAAACTTCTACTAGAAAGCCCGCTTGTCTCCTCCTCCACATGCTTCTTCCAAGGACTTCACAACACCAGTGATTCACCCCAGGGGTGGCAGTACATACCTTTGAACAGTCCTATAATCCACCCAGGAACAGGACTCTGATAGCTGAGCTTATAACATCAAGAATAAAGTAGGTCTCTCTTGCGTGTGTTCAGTTGCTCAATCACGTTCAACTCTTTGAGACCCTATGAATTGTAGCCCGGAAGGCTCCCCAGGCCATGAGGATTTTTCCAGCAAAAATATTGGAGTGCATTGCCATTTCCCTTCTCCAAGGGATCTTCCAGGCCCAGGGATGGAACCCGCATCTCCTGCACTGCAGGCAACTTTGTGATCAATGAGCCACTGGGGAAGCCCCAGGTCTCTCTTGGTGAGACCTTTTAGCCTTGTTCACGTATCAGCTGCTTCTTGATGCCAAAGACTTACCTGGAATTTAGACCTGGTGCATACCTCCCACAGAGCAAATCATCTCTCCTTCAAAAGACAACCCTGCCCCTGCTACAGAAGATGCAAAAGCGCTGATGATTTGCAGAGAAGACTACAGATCTCACTAGAACTCAAGTAGCCTCCCTACCTCGCTGAGATTTTGTGCATCCTTTCTCTAAGAAACATGTTCTTATACTGACTAGTGGAGAAGGAAATGGCAACCCACTCCAGTATTCTTGCCTGGAGAATCCCATGGACAGAGGAGCCTAGTGGGCTATAGCCCATGGGGTCACTAAGAGTCAGACACAACTGAAGCAACTTAGCACGTGTGCATACTGACTAGAAAGTTGGAGTTGTACGTCACCTATTTTTACAGAGAGAGAAAATGTTGTATTTCCATAATAAGGTAATATTCTACCAACATACATGTATGCTGTTGATTTTCAAGAGCCACAATCTACATTGATATTAACACAGCATGTAAGTAAATAAAGCAGTAACTTCTGGAAATATACAGGGAAACTCCTGGAGATACACATATACAGTATTCTACCCAAAGACACAGTTAAGTAAAACTATATTTCCTAAAAATATACCATTTTTAAGTAACCAGGAAGCATTTACAAGATTCCACTATATAGTAAGTGTAAAAGAAAACTTCATAAAGTGCAAAATTCAAAAACTGATCCAGGCCACACTTGTCAACCTTATACAATAAAAGTAGAAATTTACAACAAAAGAATAAATGAAAAAAGACTTGCCAATTTAAAAGCACCTATTCAAATAAGTTGCAGGTGATGATCATGTTTTTAATGAAAACTTCAGAAAAAGCTTTGGGGGAGATATGTTTTTGAGGTTAAACCTACATTTCTTATGTAAATGTTTCAATGCCAACATTACTTACTATTTACAAAGAAATATCACCATGGCCAGCCAAAGATTTTCCAGGGTTTAATTATTTCTACTGAAATAATTTTGGTTTCCATAGAAATCTCAAATGGTTGACTCTTTAGAACAGCCTGCAGGGGACATATTGTAGACTTTAGGACGAGCCTAGAATATAAATACAGACCCTGTAGTAAGTTCTATTACAAATTCATGACCTCTTTAAAGTGCATGTTTAAAAGATGGTGAATCCACAAGTTGGGTGACTCTATCCTAACTCAAACTATTTCTCCCAAATGGAATTTAATATCGTAGATTTGCCTCTAACTTACTCTAAGATAATTTCCCTAACGTGTGCTCTTCTTGGAGCAAAGAAATTCATATAGGCTATTAATTAAATCTGTCCCCTAAAGACGAGGGAAGGAACATGAAGTTACAGTTCTAAATATACCCACTATATATACCTCCAGATACCTGAAATACTTTAACATTTGTAAAATGCATGTCTACATAGAATCAACTTAAAATACAAAAGTATTCCTTATTCTGAACCTAGGCTCCAGAATTAAAAATAAGACCTTGGACTTCCCTGGTGGTGGAGTGTATAAGAATCCACCTGCCCATGCAAGGGACGAGGGTTTGATCCCTGGTCCAGAAAGATTCCACGTGTTTTGGAGTGATTAAGCCCACGTGCCACAACTACTGAACCTGTGCTGTGCATCTACTGAAGGCCGCATGCCTACAGCTGGTGCTCCGCAACAAGAGAAGCCACCACCATGAGAAGCCTGTGAATTGGAACGAAGAGCAGCCCTCACTCGTCACACTAGAGAAAGCCCACACAAAAGCAACGAAGACCCAGGGCAGTCAAAAATAAAATTACAAAAATAATAAAAACACCCTTAAAAAAAAAAGACCCTTAGATAAATAATAACATACCAAAAAATAATAATGGTAAGGGAAGAAAACTACATGATTTAACAGGTCAAATAAAGTTATTCCATGGGCACTTAAGAACTCAGGCATTTTCAATAGGCTGAAAGATTATTTTCTATAAAAGGAAACATATGTTATCCATACAAATCTTTTCATTAAACCCCAAAGCCCCATCTACTTGCTGATTATAAAAATTCTACATATGGAAAGAAGGTTTAAACCACTGATCTTGAAATTCAGTGTATGTGCACACAGACATGTGTACATAATTTGGATGTGTAACCTTAAGCAGCATGTAAAATGTCTTTGTGGGTCTTGTTCTGTTTTACTTTTTTCACTGTTAAATGATTCCGAGTTTCGGAGCAACACTTTCATGCCTGGGTTTCTGCTTTAACGGGATTTCTTATTTTCTCTGGCCACACACAGTTGCAGGAAATTTAATTTGGCCCCAAGAGTCTACGCACCAGGCACTGGTGCTTGTATTTACCTCTCAAACTTCAGTTTGAGAAATAAATAAATCTTCAGTTGTCCAAAACAATCATCAGCTGTCCTTCTCTGTCAAGGAACTGGGTCCCTTAACAGATCCTGTGGGAGAGGGGAAAGACCCAGAGGACTGAATCAAGGGGCTTCAGCACTTAGCAGAGTGAAGTGGAATGGATGGAATGGAAATTCCTGATGGTAGGAAATGGCAGTTGTTGTTTAGTCGCTTCAGTCATGTCCAACTCTTTTGTGACCCCCATGGACTGTAGCCCGCCAGGCTCCTCTGTCCATGGGATTCTCCAAGAAAGAATACTAGAGGGGGTTGCCATTTCCTTCTCCAGGAGAATCTTCCTGACCCAGGGATTGAATCCACATCTCCTGCATTAGCAGGCAGATTCTTTACAGCTGAGCTACCAGGGAAGCCCGGGAAATGGTACCTCATCTGTATTAAATGAGAAAAAAGATTCCTTCCCCATCTACCCTAAAATTGGTTGTAAGAAAAGATGAGAAAATGAATGGTCAACACTCAAGGAGCACAGTGTCTCTGCTAGGTGCTGGTGAAGCCATGATGAATGTGGCAGCCCCCCACCCCACCCTGCAGATTCTCCAAGTGCTTCCTCAGTTGCAATCACAATGCACACGAATAGCATCCATAGGACCATTTGTTCCCAAACAAGAACAAG